>NC_092857.1:1685384-4085384 GCF_039878825.1 Excalfactoria chinensis
CACAGTGCTTTCCTGCTTGATTGTCAAACTATCTCGCAGAATATGCTGGCTCTACAGTTTGTTTAATAAGGTTAATATACATAAATGAGTTATTTAATGTTCCTAATAAGATTAGGGGAGATGAAATGATACTGGAAAAATTCCTCTTGTTGTGACATCAGCTTGTATTTATGAAGTAAACCCAGAAAGAAGCATCTTAAAACTGATGCAGTATTTTCTGTGCCAGTGCAATCATTTGTCAGCGTACAGCTCTGCTTCATATTCTCAATGTGCCAATGAACTTGAAAAGTCATCCTAAATAGAGCTATTTCCAAGGCTGGAAGAGATAAGGGCACGATGATCCTGCACCGTTCGCAGCACAGATCCTCAAAGCTGTCCATGAAAATTCCCATCTTTTCAGTCAGTCAGTGCTCCTAAAGAGCTCAAAATTATTCAGATTCCCATGGCTGTTTTCACATCTACAGTGACCAACTTATGTAACTGGTCCCATATTTTTTCAGAAAGATGCAACCCCAGAGCTGAAGGGGAGGGAGAGCCTATGGGTGTCAGGCATGCCATGCCATTGTAACGCTGCACTGCAAATACTGCCTATTTTTCAAACAGTTGAGTTCTATAAACTATTTCCAAAGCTGTATTTGTTTCAATTGGAAATTTGCTCTAATAGTTGGTGATTTGGGCATTTTTTTGTTTTCTGTTTTTTTCCAATACAAAAAAAATTGTTTGGCAGGCATTTCAGGGAATATTCCGACGAGGAGCAGTGAGCCACATCCTTACTTCATTTACTCATAAATATACATCCAGATTAACTCTGGAAATATTGGTGCAATTACTGTAGATTTACGGTATCTTGTAGAGGGTTGGAAACAGCGTGGGGCATCTTACATACGAAAAACTGGATGGTCTTTATAGAATTAAGTGGTTAAGCACTGGATCCAGAAGTTAATGACATAGAATCTATTTATTTATTTGTTTGTTTATCTATTTTACTTATTTATTTTTGCTTACGTTTATTTATAAGCAAAGAAATTGAAAGTTAGAACGAAGGTGAATTTTTGAATGTGGGACCCAGTACTGCAAATTAATAGCTAAGTTTGCGTGTGAGTACGTGGATGTGCACGACAGAAAACTGGAGATGGGCAGCAGGGTTGAGTCCGCATTTCCTATTCCTGTCTCTTTCCCGTCATTAATAAAGCGTTCAGGAGATCTCCATGGGTTATTATAAGAGGCTGAATGTTGTTTAAATTCTTTAATTTTTGCATGTCTCAGTATTTGGTGATACGGTTTCTCCGCGTTTTTTGTTTGTTTTCAAGGCTCATCTTCTGGAATCTTACCCTCCATTTTAAACAACCCCCAGATTAGTAATTATCCAGCTCACATGCTTCCAGAATATAAGCTATGAAATACTTCCCAGAAATATCCTAAGGCTCAGCCCAAAAGCAATTGATTTGTTGTATAAAACATTGCATGTTTTGGAAGCAAAGCACAGTTTTTAAATGTTTAGTTAGAAATCCCAAAACCATATTCTCATCCTGAAGTCTATAAGTGCAGATTTTTTTTTAAGTCAGATGTCCACGTTTTGATCTTTAAATGGAGGTTATAAACTAGGCTTTATCTGTGCAAAAATAGGACCAGTTTGTTTTAAAGTTAAGGCACTTGGAGGGCAAATTAACATTTGAAGCTCTGGATTTTGCAAGATGTGTATATCAGCCCCAGTACAGAAAAATGCTTGAATATACTTACTGCATTTTCTAAAATAGGCACACTTCCCAAAGTCTTGCTTAGCTTATTGATTATTTATCCCCAGAATGTGGCATGAATATTCAAGATGCGTGAATATTTTCAGTAAGAGTGTGTTTAGGAAGGATTTATCCAGGAGAAAGGCACAAACTGTGCATGACTTACAGCAAGTCATTAATTGTAAATACAGATGGAGCCTTTGGAGCTCTCCAGGTCTGCTGTTTTGCCTCTGCCCATAGGTTTTGAATGAATATATATGTGGACACAGAAGATACCAGTTACCGTGGTCTTTCTGTCTGAATAACATGTTCTCTCCAGCAAAAAATAGCGGAGCACTTTGTGGTCCTGGTAGACTATCGGTGCTGCATCATTGCTTTTTTCCTCCATGGATCATAGAATCACAGAATCATTAAGGTTGGAAAAGACCTCCAATATCCCCAAGCTCAACCTCAGCCCACTCCCGCCCTTCTTCCATCATGCCAACCGATCATGTCCCCAACTGCCACAACTCCAGAGTTCTTGGACACATTCTGGGACAGGGACTATTCTTCTAAAAAGGGATTATTCCTGATATCCAGTGTGCAGTGGATGGGTATTCACATTCCAGATTAAGAATGACATTTGTGTAACCTCAAAATACAATCCACTTTTACTGCAGATAAAAAAATCCTGCATCAGGAAGAGCAAAGGTATGAAAGTGGCTTTAGACGCTTTACTTCTTTCTACCCTTAGACAGCAGACTTGAGGTACAGTTAGATTTTTGACTAAATTGCAACCAAACCTCTCTGAAAGCAAACTTAGATGCCCAATACATCTCTGGGTCTGCACAGCTTTTGTTTTCCGTGCTGCTGAACACAACTTTGTGCGCAGAGAAGGCCCAAGAGAATTCTGGTGGAGCTATTAGGAGGGGAAGTGATTTTTTTGTAGACTGATTAAAATTCGTTGGGCTTTCTGTTTGTTTGTTTTTAAACACCTATTTAGCTTTTAATTAACATTTAAGAGAAAGGAAGCTGGTTAAATATTCAATACCTCCTCCCTTTCAATTAAGGTATAACAGTACACAGCACTTGATGAGGCCTCTGGGAAGTATGGAAAAACAGAAGAGCAGACTCCTGATTATCATTTTGAGGGGGACTGGGAAGGTGAAACTCATCCGATTGTTGTTATTATTGCCATTAACAATAATAATGTCGAGGCCCTTTTATGAACAGGAGAAAGCAGTTTAAGAAGGAGGTTGATTCTTTAAAATGCAGACGCCGGGATTTGCATTTAAATACCTTCACTTTTCCCACCCTGTTCTTTACTTATTTGGGAGGCAAGAATGGTTGGCATTTACAATTAATCGAGAACCCTTCCTGGACTTAAATTCTTTTTGATAGTGTGCTGTCATTTGTTTTAGACTTACCTAACAAAATACGTATATTAGCAATCCTGCTTAAGACCTCATTATGTTTTTAAATTTAAAAAATAAAAGTAAAAAGTCATTTTCCATCACGGGAACACTTAAAAGCACTGCTTGAAGATTGACACATAGTTTTCTTTTTGTTTCTTTTGCTTCTTTTAATTTGAGAGACGGCTCACCTGCAGAAAATGCGTTGTTCACGTCAAATGCAACACATAAATGATCTTTTAGTAATTGTGTCATGTAAACAGATTTAAATGGCACAACTGGCAGCAGGTATCAGTCATGTAAAAGCGTACGTCCAAATGAGCTCATTTTTATTTTAAACAAAGAAATAAGAAGAGATGCTGAAGTGCGCAGCTATTGGATACGTTCCATACATATTGGCCTCCAGGTTTACTGGACATAAGAGTGCATTAGTTTTTAAAATCAGAAATAAATATTTTGCAAAAACAGTCCCGATTGCGTAGAAAGCAAGACTTTCCAATTCACAACTAGCTCGCTGTAGTGCCCTGCTATCGATGCTCTGTGACTGTGAGCTTTTGAGTAGCTGCTGTCTTACCTGTTGTGTTCAGTGCTACAGCTTTTCATTTTTCCCCCAACCCAAGATATTTTCTCCAGGACTCTCTCAAACACATAAATAAATGAGCAGATTTACAAATGTCTTCCTTGTGGTTATTCATCAGTAGTTAATGATGTGCACTTAGTGGCTGGACAAAAACCAAGAATTAGTCCAATTAGCTCAATAACTGCCTCCTCACCAAATATTTTCTTAATTACTGAGAGTCCTTTTATACGTCAGCTTTAAGTAATAGAAAATCTCCCATTAATTCCAGTGCGAGTGGCATTTTGTCATTTAAAAACCTGTTTCCTGGCTTCTTTCAAAACCTTGTTCATAGAAACCACAGGGAAAAAAAATTAATAATAATAATTTTCAGAGGACCATTAAAATAAAGCCTTAAACCTTAGGAGCCTGTATCAGGAAAAGTATCTTTGGTCTCAGGTAGGGTGTGTAAATGACGTCTGGGTGTTGTAAAGAAACCTTCATCTTACTTAATCTTTTTATTTTTCTTCTTTAATTTTATTTTACTTTTTATCCACATTCTCTGAAGCAGCTGCACAGCAAAGACAATTCTGATGAAAAGTGAGAATGGTAAATCAATAACTTTTTTCCTCTCTTTTTCTTTAAGGTGAACACACACAAGAAACCAATTCACCTCATTCGCTGAAGAAGGACGTAGAAAACATGGGGAAAGGTAAAATGAATCAGGGTCTCTTATAAAACTGCTTTTTGTTTTAATAGAATATGAGGATAATAGGGGGCATTTTTGTTCTGCACCATATTTTAAGCTTGTCAAGTAACATATGAATAATATATGGACCTTTGGGTGGATATAATTGAGATTAATGCATATATATCAATCAATACATGACACTGTAATATAATACTTTAAAATAATATATTACATTGATTTATATTCATGGCTTTCTGCACAAAATCTATCGTAGGTCTATGCAACACTTTTTTTTCCCCCTTTTTTCTTTTTTTTTTTAACTGCTAAAATATTTTGTCTTATCGTAATGAATTGCTCCATGACTGTTCTCTCAAGAATTATTTCCACAGATTAGTAACACCGCTTGTCTTTTTCTTAGAGGAACTCCAGAAGGTTTTGTTTGAACAGATCGACTTACGGAGGAGGCTGGAGCAGGAGTTCCAGGTGTTGAAAGGAAACGCATCTTTCCCAGTATTCAGTAAGTCACATATCTGTGGTTTTGACTTTTTATTCAATTGAGAGTTGTTGAATAGTGAAAAAAGAAGAGGCGTGTTCTCAGTTGTATCGCCAGGATTTTTGGCTGAAGTTGATGTCACTTCCATTGTGGCTCTTCAGGCTTTTCAGACTGCCAACATCGGTCTTTTGTAGGAAAAATCTAGACGTCCCTTTTGGTGTGCACTCTAAAATGAAATGGACAATTAGAAGGGTTTTTCATTAAATTACCAGGAAGTTGAACTGCAGGCACAAGGAAATAGTAAAAGACATAAAGACAGGGAAAATGTGCATTCGCAACAAGTTAGCATATATCTAACCATATCTGACCAGGTTGGTTTCCTGGGGCTTCCTGAAGAGTTCAGAAGATCTCCGTTCTGTTAGAGTTCTGAATTGCTTCCTAAAAACTCCAGGGACAAAACCCAGCATTGCCAGTATCCCAGTTCAACAAACACCTCTGCTGCAAGCTGAGGAATGTTTGGATCACAAGATAAGGTGGGAATACAGATTGCGATTCCCCGTTATTTAAAGAAAATACCTTTTTTTTCCCTGCTTTCTTTAGATAAGGTAAATTCAGAGAAGCAAGGAAGTGCAAGGCAGGTCTCTGGAAATGACTCCATCTTTAGCTCAAATCTCGAAAGCTTCATAAATAAAGAAGAGCCTGGAGTGGTATAGATATTAATGAAAGGAGATAACCTCATCCTTCAGTATAAATTCAGTCATTACGTGGGTTTGAGAGTGAGGTAATTTTCAAATAATTTGTATAGATCAAAACGCTTGATGTGTGGTATTGGTAAAATGGCATCTTGGAGTTTTGCCATTCGGGTCACTCATTTATCCTTTTGTTCTTCTACAGTAAAATTAATGCTCTGTCA
Organism: Excalfactoria chinensis; assembly: GCF_039878825.1. Classification (NCBI taxonomy): domain Eukaryota; kingdom Metazoa; phylum Chordata; class Aves; order Galliformes; family Phasianidae; genus Excalfactoria; species Excalfactoria chinensis. The sequence continues at coordinate 1,691,165 of NC_092857.1, forward strand.
TTGCCATGTAAATAAACACTGCAATTAAACCACATGAAATACAATTCAAATAAAAGAAAAGAACACATACGGCCGACCAAGGAAGTGGCGACTGCGTATGCCGGCTTGAAAAATATGTGGTTTCAACATACCACAAAGCAGTGGTCAATTTTCTTCAGGATTAAAATAGAAAACAGATAATGTGCTATAAACAATATATGTAAGTGACCGTAAAACCTATTTACAGATTTAGATTTACCAAAAAAACCCTCCTCCACATATAATAAAACAAGAAAATGGGTCTTTGTCAAGCGAGTAAGTGTAAAATCTGAGATAAGTGCGGTTTGTCCTCTAGAGCAGTGTGTGGTGCACTGAAAAGAGATGGGGCTGCTGCTTCAGGTCAGGTGTTAGGAGCTATTTGTCTTGCAGGTTTCCCTGGTAAAGTTTCTAACTGCCTGTGATGCTGCTGGATAGGAAAGAGATAGAGAAATCATAGAAAACCCAAATAAAGGAGAGAAGTGTCTGAAAACCAACTAAGGAAGGTGCAATTAAAATCGTACCGATGGACTTCTCATGGCTTGGAGACACGTGGGGCTGTAGGAGGAAGAGTAGAGCAGGTTTGCATCCCATCCCAGTCCTGCCCACGGCAGCAGCTGGGCCGAGCGGCCGTGGGGACTGAAGGTCTGTCCACGCCGAAGGTGCTGAAGGCAGAATCCTGCACCGCTTTTACCTCCGCTGTGGACCGGCTCACGTTTTGTCCGGCAGCATTTAACGACGTGGTTAGTAGAACAGCGGAGACTTAGCCTGGATAGTTAAAGTATTTAAGTTTGTGTTAAGAAAACTCTTTAAATATTCATCTCTTTTCTCCTGGGCATTGCTCATGGCTTTGTCTGTAGGCGTTTAGTCTCAGATAAATGCAGCAGGAATTAAAAAGAAAAGCGTTATCGTCACCATTAACCCCATTTGCACAGTGGGTTTGTAGTGCAGGACCGAGCAGGATTTCTGAGCTGTTTGTACCGAGCCCGTGAAGAGATGTTCAGGGAGGAGAGCAGATGAAGAGCATTTCTTTGTGTAGCCTGCTCCTACTGAAATGAAACTGGAAGAGGACATAGAGCGTAGCTAGCACAGTGACAGGAGACCATCACCTTTTGTCCCACATGGCTATTTCAGTAAGCAAGAGAGGGACTGCAAACTGGTTTGTATTGCTTTTCTTTTCAAGTTGGAGAGGAAAAAAACAGGCTGAAAAAAACAAACAAACAAACAAACAAACAAACAACAACAACAACAACAACAAAACGAAAAACAAAAACAAACAGAAAAGCAAAGAAAGAAATCTGATGGAATTCCTTAAGATGTCACTGCATTCTTTTCAGTGTAGCCATACTGGACTCCTGCTGGTTTCAGCTAGACGAATGTTCTCTCCACTTGCTTCCCTGATATTTTCTTGCCATCCTGCACTGCCTCCATGCCTCTTAAGCAACATCCTTTGCTTTTGGTTCAGACAGGACCAAATTACTGCGTGAAAGACAAAAGAGTTCTGCCACCTTCTAGTTTCTTCCAGGCCTTCCCCGTGAATGCATCTCCTTTCCCCCAAAACAAGGCAGCTCCTGCCTCTCCGCTGTGATGTGCTCCCTGTCTTCTTGCTTCCGCTTTTGGGTTTGAGAATGTAGTGAGCTTGTGGGGCTCTGCAGGGAATGAGCATGTTCCTAGGCCCAAGGCAGCACATGGAGCGTTGATAGGAACCATATTTCTCACCTAGGATCAAATCTTTCCATTGAAATTTCAGTATTTTTGTGACTCCCATGACTGCCCTATCAAAGTATCCCACCATCATTTAATGTATTAATCCTCCCTACGCTTCAGGCAGATGAAGCAGAGCTATTATTCCTGACTTACTGGTGAAGAAATGAAGCATGGCAAGACACACGTACAGAGCTTGGAGAGCAGATACTGAACTGAGGCTCCATGAATCCTGGAGCCATGGCCCAACAGCCAACCTGACTGTTGAAATCTTTTAATTGTAAATAAGCCATTCTTGTTGCTTTGGCCTTGTTGCACTCTTCAGCAAGACCCTACCAGAGCTGAAAGGTTGTGCCATAACCCAGCTGCCTGGGAAGGTGTGATCTGTTTATCAATGACTTCTTCCTACCTGAGTCCCACGTCACTCTTTAAGGAATCTGAGCTCCATTCAAAGTTGTCAGCACAATGTTGTAAACTACAAATCAAATCCTGCATCCTTGAACACTTTCCGTTCTCACATCCTGGACGTCCCTATTGACGTCAGCAGATTTATACCAAAGCAAAGCATCTTTTGCTGTTATCTCCAGTTCTTGTAGGAGTTTGACTGATGACTGCAGAGTCTGATCCACTGAGAACATCGCTGTGGGCATGAAAGTTAGCAGCAGAAACACAGGAGCCTGCATCTGTAAACTGGGGGAGGACAGAGCTGGATCCAAAGCCTTTTTTTCTCATCAGCAGCATCTGCAGTTTTTGTTAGGTGTATCATTCAGAAAGGCTTTGGTGTGCTTCATTTGGGTTTGGTTTCATTTGATTTATATAAATTATGCTGTGGTGTCTATTTTAATTACTGCATCTATTTTTCTTTTAATATTTTTTTTCTTTTTTTTTTTTTCTCTTAATAGATAATTTCCAAGATCAGATGAAACGAGAGCTGGCATACAGAGAAGAAATGGTGCAGCAGCTACAAATAGTGAGTCTATGTCTTCTACTAAAACTGCTATGAACTATCACTTTGATTTTTTAAGTACACCCTCAAGTTTTTCCTCTGGAAGCCATGTAGACGTAATATTACAGAGCTCACATTCCCTTATGCTTAGGAACATGTTAGCATGCAGTTCTTAACCAGTTTAGAGCCTAATTACCTGGAGATTTACTTTCATACCATAACCAGATGGGTCTTCATCTTTCAACTCAATGGAACGTGCTGACTGAACACTGAGACTACAGCTTTCCTGAGTCAGGCTCGCCAAAAAATCTCCACGTCTGACTCAGCCCTCTGTTTGAGAAGCTCAGTTTTCCTCTTGCTGTAAATGGGAGGGGTCGTCATCTTCTGGTACTGTCATTTTCTACTTGATGGGTTAGGACATAAAAATAAAGCTGAAGGCCACGATTGTCAGACGTGTGTACTGTGCTCTGAGGCATTTAGAGCGGCCTTATTTTTAGAGCTCTGTGCTCCCTGCTCCTGCTGACTTCAGAGATTTCAATGAGAGATGGAGGGTGTCGGAAGGAGGTTGTTTCATGGAGAAAATCGACTCCAGACCATTTTGGAGGGTTTTTTTTCTTCTGTTTGTCTCCCATCTTTAACACGTACAGTTGTTACTGTGTTCACCTTCATCTCCCAGTACCTGGTAGAGTTTCACTGGAATCCCTTTGGCCTTCTTGGTTCATGCCATGGATAAACAGAACCTTTTGGTTCGGGATACATTAAAAAGCAGGGTTTATTTTGATATATTTTGTCCGTTGTTTATAACAGGGGTAGGTTATTTTGGTTTGTATGTACCTGGAACACTCTAGCATCGCTTTCACAGAGTGGCCCACACGCAATTTTCTTGTCATTGCGACGCAAAGAGAAAAGATGAAACTTTTACTGCATGTAGGATTAAACACAAAAAATTACTGGCTTAACTGGCCACAGATTTTGGCTCAGTCATTTTTATTTTAAAGGTTATATAAATGAGTTGATTCGTTTGTTGGTTTTTGTTTTGTTTTTTGCTTCTCTCACCACTGTTTGCCCATACGACTTAAACTCGTTCTTCCTGAGCACTTCAGTGTGATCACGAAGGCATCTGTTTGTTCAAAAGGACTTTTGACATTGTGAAACTGCAATGCAGAGCACGGTGACAAATTGCCGCTCCAGCAAACACGTGCTGGGAAGTTGCGCTGTTGGATGGGAGGCGATGGCTCAGGTTCCAAGTGCCCTCTGCTGTCACTCTGTCGTCACTGCACTCGCAGCAACGAGGAGGTGGCACGGGTTGGACACTCCTCATTCAGAGCCTCACTGCTTAATCAATGAGTTGTAATTTTAATGCTTTGGCCGCTCCGGACTTTGAAAAATTATTTTATGGCTTCCTGAAAGCCAGGAACAAAGCTCAGGTCTTTGGGAAAGTGTTCTGTTACAACGTCTGAAATGGATATTGACCTCTTTGGACACAGCCTGGCTTGGTAGGTGGACAGAGTGTTGGACTCTGTGTGGCCACTTCTGTTAAGGAGTTGGTCCGGGTGCCTGGGGCAGCTGCCAGGAAGCACTTCAACCATATGCCAAGCTTTCAGCCAGGTGCCAAGAAGCGATCAATAAATCATCATATTTAACAAGAAAATTGATCTTAAATCACCGAGTGTGTTTTTCTCTTCTTCCTGCCTCAAAGCAGCATCTACCCAAATGGCTGAGCACGTGGAGGTCCCACTTTCCTTCAGCCATGGGTTGTGATCAACCCCACTACTTTTCTATGCGGACAAAGGCAGTAGGTCTTGGAGAAGCATTAGAAATGTGAACTGTTCTGACAGCCTTTTGTCTTTCCATCTGGTTTAGATGAGTTTTATATTCACTCCAGGGCCTTGGCTTCCTCTCCACTGGCCAACTTTGGGGTGATAATAATGCTCAGCCCTCAAAACTGGATCCAGCTGGAACTCCTCTGATGTCTGATGGCCCCTAACCCTCAGAATTACCTTGAACCAGCTCTGTTCTGTGGAGGCAGGCAAGAAAATAAATCAGGAACTATCTGCCTGCAAAATTGATTTCTCTTCACCATCTTCTATCCCAATCTTTAAAGGTTTACAAGAAGCCTTTAAAAGAAGGAAAAATCCACCCTGGTGTGGCGTTCTCAGGTCTTTGGAGGTATGAGATCATGTTCCTTGGAGTCCTACTGTAATTAAGAAGAGCTCTAATAGATTCAGTTCCTATTTTATGCTGTGCATGGAAAGTTGAGGCCTCATACAATGAATGTATTCGTGATACATGCAGGGAATATTCACACAGTCATGCGGGTTTGCAGAGATGTTGGTCACTGCATGCTCGTCACCCTGTAAGAGAAAAGGGAAACGGGAAATAGTGGCACTTTAAGATATTGATTTGATTTTGGTGGAATCATCTTTAGTTAAACAAGGATGGAAATCAGTTCTACGTGCATAATCCCATGCAGAGTTCAGTTTCCAAGAAGCCGAAGGGGATGTGCTCCAGGATTCTTATCAAAGGCATCTTTGTGCCCTTTTCAGTATCGATCCTATCTTCATCTGAACGCTCTGGATGTACAAAAAGGGACTGCAGACAGCAAACAGCCCTAAATACCGTCCTGTTGCAGCACCGGATTCACAAAATGTTTGTACAGCTTGAAAAGCAGATGACATCGCATGTGATTTAGCTTGTGAAAACCTGTCCCTGCTGACCACCACCCCTCCCACTGTCATTTATTACCAGGAGCATGGACAAACCAACACACACGGTGTGCCAAATATAGCAGAAAAAAAAAACGGATTGAGAACAGTCCCTTTCTGACAGAACGTACCTCATTGTGTTATCTAGGTCAGCACAGCCTGGGAGATGTCCTATATAACTGACGGCCATACAGAGTGGTGTTGGGAGCGAGCAGGATGTAGAAGCATCACAGTCTCAGCCACTTGTTGGTGGCTCCCTTTGCTCCCAGATTTGGACTGATCCTGTTAGCTCAGAAGTCATGAAAATGAATTCATGATTTCAACACGTTTGACATTATTTCTGGTTATAGTCTGGAGTTCCTGGTGGCAGAAGCAGGTCACCTCAGTCTGCAGCAGCACCGGGAGTGGAGGTGCATAAATTCTGTGATCCCAATATGATTCTTTCCCAAAGACAGCTATTCGCTATTGAGGAATAGTGAACGCGTAGCCATTTGGATTCCCACCTACAGGGAAATCTCAGAGCAATTTAGTTTTGTTGCATTTTAAAGAGCTGTCCCATCCTGCATTCCCAGCAGCCTAGGAACACATCATCCCACACTGTTCCTAAATATAACTGCGTCCCCTAATATACCTATGTTCTCTGTTTTGCTTTAATTATTTGTTCCACTTCAGTGGCTTTCCTCGGGTTTGTGCGAGGCAGAGATAGTTATTAAGAACTTCCTAATTATGGGGATATAAATACATGCAGACTGATACTCCCAACCTGCTGTATTTTGGCTATGCAGAGATTCCAGCCTGCAAATGCTGTTAGCCAAACCTCGGCTTAAGACAGCGGCTTTGTTTCTGTGTCGTTGCAGATTCCCTATGCAGCAAGCTTGATCAGGAAAGAAAAGCTGGGTGCACACCTCAGCAAAAGCTAAAGGTAAGCTGGTGGAAGAAGGGGTGGGGTGCTATCCTGACCGGCCTGGCCACCCAGGTTTTTCTCTGCAGCCATTGCAAGAACTGAGAGAACCATTCTGCTGTGTGAAATTGATGCATTCCCACCATGCCCACTGACCATGTGCCCTGCTGCCACACCTCCACAGTTCTTGAACACTTGCAGAGACAGGGGACTCCACCATCACCCTGGGCAGGCTGTGCCAGGGCCTCACTACTCTTTGGAGAAGAAACTGCTCCTAATATCCAACCTGGACTTCTCCTGGTGCAACTTGAGGCCACTCCTTCTTGTCCTAAATCATCACCCAAACTGTGAGGTTTCACTGGGGTGAGACACAGTGTTGAGAGCTGATCACTGGTTGAACCCAGCCTAATGGCTTGAGCACGAGCTTCTGCTCTCTGACACTAGAAAGGGGCTTCAAGGAAATGTACCTTCAGCAGAAAGTGGGAAGCTGCCTTGACATTCGATTCCAGGTGTGAGAGAGTTAATGTTCAAGTTAACATTTACGCAGAGAGCAATGAGGCCCTGGCACTGCTGCCCGGAGCAATGTGGGTGTTTAACCACGGGAAGAACCCAAGGCTAGGTTGGTTGGGGCCCTGGACAGCCTGAGCTGAGAAGAGCAGCATCCACTGAACAGAGCCATTTGTTCTGACCATTGCATTTCCAGCAGCCTGTTATCCCTACACGAAGGTCCCAGCATCACAGCTCAGAGATTTTCCTGTTTGTTGAGTGTGAAGGATGGGTGCATTTCTTGTGCTAGTTTTGTTGCAGGTGATGCACCATCCCTGCAGACAACAGGGATTCCTCCAAGTAGGCCCTGGTGCTTTTGGATGATTAGTTGTTACTTAACTACCAAGCTAAGCCAGTAAAGCAGAGAATCACAACTCTATTGCTCAGAAGCAACTTTACATTCTCAATGTGCTGAGCAGGAAAGAGTTGTCTCAGCAAGAAATTTACATGCACATCCACACCCACACAGTGCACCAAGGGAGTGAAGACCCTGTGCACTGCAGGGCACCCGCTCAGTTCGTGCCCTGTGTTTTCCATAAATCCGGTACTGCTCTTGTTGGACCTGCTGTGCCAAATCAGGTCCTGGTGCCTTTAGTTCATATTGCAGTCGGTTGCTCTTTGCAACTTCATCTTTTATGGAGTATTTCCATGGGGCTCTACGAATGTTAACTAGCAAGTCTCAGTGGATCGTAGAACCATGAAGGTTGGAAAAGACCTCCAAGATCCCCAAGTGCAACCATCAACCCACCCCCACCATTCTCAAATGTCCCCAAGTGCCACATCCCCACGGTTATTGATCACCTCCAGAAATGGGGACTCCATCACCTCCCTGGGTAGCTTGTGTCACTGCATCACCACTCTTTTGGAGAAGGAATCATTCCTCATATCCAGCCTGAACCTCCCCTGAGCAGGTGACTTTCACGTACCCATTTTGTTGGCACTGTGAGTAAATGTTGTAATTCTGTGAGTAAAGAAACATCAGATTCGAGCTTAGAGATGGTAACATTTTCTCTCTGTTTTGTCTTGTGGGTTGTTTTTTTTTGTTGTTTGTTTTCCATTCCCAGAAGCGCAGGACCTTTTGCAGCTGTTCCCTTGTAAATAAAAACCCGCCGTTCTGAAATCTAACTTGTATAAAGACTGATAAAATGGAAGTGCTTGGGGATATAAAGAACAAGTAAAACAAATCAGGTTCCTCCGAACTCAAGGACAAGTGACCTCAAAAACATCATGGACAACCATGTAAAATAGAACGTAGCAGCCATTCATTAGTAAAAACAAAACAAAACGAAACGAAAAAAAAAAAAATTAATTAAAAAAAAAATGCCTGTCCTGGATCTTTTTTGGTGGTACCAAAGTTTAAGTCTTTGTGTTTTTAGAAGGACTACTAAACCTAATAGAGGAAACGCTTTTGATGAATCACACACACACAAGCAGCGAAGAGAACCGACGATCCTTCCAACGCTACAGACACTGACAACATCATCCAGATCATCTTTTGCTTCTGCATAGTGATTGTCTAATGGGAAGAAACTGGCTTTGAGACAGAGCCACACTGGGATGGAAGGATAAAAAAGCGTGAGCCATACACAGTGCTTTTTAAAAGCAGACTGGAAACTCTCATTACCCCCCCCCCCCCTCCTCCTCCTCGGTCCCTTTCTCCTCTGGTATTTTGCCTGCTGTATGAATTAAGATTGTACTCTTCTGGAAATATTTTACAATTTAATATTGAGTGTAATTAAGAATATAATCACTGTTATCAAAAAAAAAAAAAAAAAAAGGAAAGAAAAAGAAAAAAAAAAGGTATTTAACTCTGTTGTAGTTTCTTTATCATTCATGTGGATAAAAAGTCTATAATAAAACAAAGAAAACTATGAGATAATAGTGGAGCTTCTCTGTAATTCGATGCTGTGCTTGTTCCAATGGAAATTAAAAAACAAAGAATGGGGAAATTTACCCCCAAGAAAAGCTGTTCAGAAGCACTTCAGTCCACAGGCCTGACAGTGTGTCAGCCGGCTGCCAGCTGAGTCCTTGCCAATCCTGCCCACCTCCTCTAGGCCAGAATGGTTTCATAGGCAGCCATTGAGCCTCTCTGGTTGCCTTCCTTCCAACGAGTTGCTGTTGCTCCTCCAACAGAAGCAATCCCACAGCTTTCCTCTGCCTCTATTCCGATCAGCTGTGTCCTCCGTGAGATGGGGAGGTATCTGCACAGCACTCAGCACTCAGGATGTCATATAGATCGTAGCGTAGAGTGACACAGTGATGTCTTCCAATCTTTTCTGTGAAGAACGAACTCCTCTGTAGCGTCGTGGTAAAACGTCTTACCGCTACAGATCAAAACTTCTGCCCAGACATAAAGCAATCCCATTGCTCGATAAGAAATTACTGCCTTAATGGCTTCAGAGTGCCAGAGCTCCTGGATGTGGTCAGGCAAGTGGAGCAGCCTGTTGTCTCCCACCATGTGTTCAACCCCAGGAGCAGACACAAAGGATTTGCAGCAGATTTATTACTTCCCTCTGCTCTGTCCTGTTCAGCAGAACCCAGACCATCACGTTTCCCACTGCAAGTTGTGCTTCCAAGTGTTGGTTTCGCAGATGGCTGGCACAAATGAAGGATATTTAACCAATACGCCTCTAATTTGGCGTTCTAACTTCAACTCTGCACTCTTACTTTGTTACTTATGCCACAGTCCCAGATAGAAAACAGAAGCACCGCTTGTCTTGTTGGTAAATGACCCACAGATCTCCGCTGCACGTGTGAAGGCGGAACAATGGTGAAGCGTGAGCAAAACCTCTTGAATTAAACACTCATCCCTCACGCCGATAAAGCTCAAGAATCCTGACCCTAGAAAACAAACACAGAGCAGCCACCGCCTAAGCAGCTCTCCTTCAGCAAACACCCTATGAAGCTTCTTATCGCCCATTGGCTCTTGTTTGCTTTCCTCTTGCGACAACGTTGTACATGTTAAAGTGATGAGGCTCCCAATGTAGCAGTAAGCCGCTGTGTCCTACAGACTCAACCTTCAATGTGTTTTCTTTCCCACCAGTGCCATAAAGAAAAGGGATGGCCTACATAGCTGATAATTTGTGTGTGCCTACACCAATGCTGCCTTGTATTGAACTCAACTCTGTAGATAGTTATAGAATCATAGATTCAGTATCCTGAGTTGGAGGGGACCCCTAAGGATCACTGAGCCCAACTCCCGGCTCCACAGGGCACAGCTAGAAATCAGACCATATACTGTGATGGTGGCCCTGATGGGTGAGCTGCGGACACCCTGGGGAGCAGTGCCTGGCACAGTGAGTCGGCCCAGATCCACAGCCTTCCCCACAGGGGGTGGCCATGCAGAGATGAAAGGTAAGGGCTTGCTGGTGCATTATTTTTATGGGTGTTGGAACAAATTCCTCGCACCCAGAACATGAAGCTCAGGTGCCCTTAAAGCATCTCCAAGAACACAGATTTCCTCCAAAGGTTTTCTTCCCTTAATTTTTACGTAAAACTTTTGAATCATAGAAACACCAAGGTTGAAAAAGACCTCAAAGGTCATCCGGACCAACCACCCTTTAAGGCTGTTACACCAAAAAAGAAATAAAAATGTGGATAAATATTGTAGTAGGCAAATGGTGAAGTTCAATTCACTATCAAAGTTTGTGAGGAAGAACATTGTGTGCCCATCGTGTCTCTGCACTGAATTCTTAGCAGGGCTCCCAGTATCACCCAGGAGACCTGCACAGCCTTGCAGGACTGAGCTCTGCCGCGTATCTTTACCTTGGATGGTTTCTCACATGTAAAGAAAAACACACAGCCTCCGTCATTATCTAAAAGTGCTTGCTGGGCTGGAACGTGGAGATCTGAAACGCTGCCAACCAACCTAAAGGGCTGTGAAGGGCTGCTTTGGTGCTGTTGATACTTGCAGGAGGAGCTGTGATTGTTTTGTGGCTCTTTACCTGCCTGCAGCCAAAGGAAAAGAAAAATGTGTCAGTCTCCATTGTTTTGAAAGCCTTTGCTTACCTGCCAACCCAAAACACCACAGTGTTCAGATGGAGCCTCCACCCTACAGCACCCCTCCCTCTCTGCTCACACAGCTTTGAGTAGCAGGTAAAGGGGTGCTTTTTTTGCAAGGAAAACTCAGTGTAGCTGCCAGCTCAGCTCCTCCAGCAACAAGGAGTGGGATTTTGTGCAGAGAAAGGAGGTCCTGATCCACAGCAGAGCCCCTTCCCTGGAGGAGGTGTGAGAAAGAGGCGAGTGCTGCAGGTGAGATTCACAACACCCTGCTCGTGGTGCAACAAAGAATAAGCTAAGCTAAGGATAAGCCAACACCAAAATAAAGCACGTTTCAAACTCAGCCCTTCTCCAGCAGCCCAGAACTTGGCCATCATGGAAGATGCTGCTCAATGAGGAACATGGTTAGTGGGCATGAATGGGTTGTGGTTGGTCTTGGTGATCCTTGAGATCTTTCCCAGCCTTAATGATTCTCATAGTCTATGATTCTAACACTGTTCCTTTCAGTGTTAGATTGCCAGACTGGTCTGTGTAGCACCAAAAAAACAAAGTCTGGGTTCAGACTCCCGTGGCTGTCCCTTGGCCAGGAGCTTCAGGCTAGGAAGGGACCTCCACCAATCCTGCTGGAATGACCCAAAGGTTCTGGATGTGGCACATTTCTGCAGAGACTTCTGGATGCAAACAGAGGCAGCTCTGCTGCAGGAGAGGGTGCACGTGTGGCTGCTGGAAGGAGCCCAGCGCTTGGAGAAAGCTCTGGAGGCCTGTAGGTGGAGTCCAGCTGCGTCAACTGCTCTGCAAGCAAGGAATTGCTTCACAGGAGGACAGTGAGTAAAGCCTCTCTTTGATCCACCTCCACACTTTATTAACTGCCTGTGAAAGGAGGAGATTATTCCACCCTAATAGATATATACATATGTGGAGGAAATAAAACAATCAGCCGAGGCAAATGAAGTGAGCAATTAGTCTGGAACCCTTCAGACCAGCCTGACTTTCACTTCTGATCACACCAGCCTGATGTCGATGCAAGGATCTCCAGCACCCACAAGGTAACCCATAACTTTGTTCTTTTTCTTCTCAGTCTGCTCCAGATTTAAATGGCTGCGGCTTATTCCGTAACATTTTCGAGCTGTAGGGTGGGATGGAGGTGTTCTTTAAGGACATCTTTCAGTTTGAGTCAGGTTCTACCATGGGAGCCTGGAGGACTGCCCAGCAGAAGTTGTTGCGGACAACTCAGATGCATGTGGCACATGAGATTCCATTCTGAGCATCATTTCAGAGCTGGCACCAGATTTTTCACAGTGATTCCACTTCAGCTTCAAGCTTTTTGGTGCAAAGAGAGTAGAGTTGAAAGTGTAGTCTGTAAGTTGTTATAAACAAGCTGTTCTGATGCCCAAGATCACACTGGTGGGCAATTTATTGGTGCGTTAACAAGATGAATGTCATGGAACGCAGCCTGTGATTGCACACTTTGTTCCTGTCCTGAAAAAGGAATTGGAAGGGAGTAAGGCAGAACGGAAGCCTGTGCCCCACACACGCAAGCTGGAAGCAATGTGAGCCCACACTGCTGATTTCTCTTATTGCCTTAAAAGAAACATTCCGGTTTTTGGTGTCAAGATTAAATTCTGCTTGTAGGATTTGTCCCTCAGCCCCTCTATGCTTTAATTCCCTGCCTGCAAAACCATGGTATTGTAATGCTCCTATCTCACAAGGAAGTTGTAAAGATAATTCACATTAGAGATGGTGAAATATCCTGAGGTCATTCAGGGATATGAAACAGACACGCTGATTTTGAACACTGAAATGTGACCTGAGTGTTGGTTTGCCTTTTCAGGATGCTCTACGATGCTGAAGACGGTTTTCACACCGCTTCGCTGTCCAAGGAAGAAGGTACTTTATTTTCCTGTTTGTTTCCATTGGCATTTAAAATCACTTTTGCTGTGTTTGTTGGTGTGGTAACAGCACTGAGAGGCCCCGGGTAATAGCAGTGCTGTCAGACAATGAGGATTTATCAGATACAAAATGGTGAGTGGGCTCAAAAGGAAAGGAGCGAATGAATGAACAATCTATTTCTGTTGGAGTTTTAGAGAGGGAAGGACAGTGGAAATAAAAAGAGCTGTCACAGCAGAAGAGAAGAGTGAAAAGCTTGGAGGTGGGTGCATGTGGGGGAATCCAAGCCAGTGAATCTTCACTCTTCTTATTCTCTTATTCCTAATTCCAAACCTGAACTTCTCCAGTGCAACCTCAGGCCATTACCCACCCCACCCCCCCTGCTCATAACCTGTGACAATTACCCAAAAGGCTTCATTTCCTAAAGCTGCTCACTGACAAATCTCACCTGTGGTTTCCATCTGCTCTTCAAGGTTCATCGTCCATTCTTTATGAAATCATCATGTTGTCTCTTGGTGGAGGCCTGCTGCTGCTCTTTGTGATCAGCATCACAGTCAGAATTCTCCAGAGGTGAGTGCTGTGGACCTGGGTACACCAAAGAAATGTGGGCAGTGATCGTAGATTCATTAAGGTTGGAAAATACCTCTGAAAGATTACCAAGTCCAACCTTAACCCATTTTCATCATGGCCACTGACCACGTCTCCAAGTGCCAGCACTCCACATCTGAGTTGGAAGGTTGAGCTGAGTTGAAGTTACAGTCACTACCAATAGAAGCTGGGGGATGAATGGATTGGATGTAGCCCTACCAAAAAAGACCTGGGGGTACTGGCAGATGGGAAGATGGACATGAGCCAGCAATGTGCCCTTGCAGCCCAGAAAGCCAACTCTATCCTGGGCTGCATCCAAAGCAGGGTGGCCAGCAGGGTGAGGGGGGATCTGCCCCTCTGCTCTGTGCTGTGAGACCTCACCTGGAGCACTGCATCCAGATGGAGAGTGCTCAGTGCAGGAGCATGGAGCTGCTGGAGCACATCCAGAGAAGAGCCACAGAAATGATCCCAGGGATGGAACAGCCCTCCTATGAGTACAGGCTGAGAGCTGGGGCTGTGCAGCATGGAGAAGAGAAAGCTGCAAGGTGACCTGAGAGTGGCCTGTCAGAACTTAAATGGGACCTGCAGGAAAGAAGGGGATGGACTTCAGCAGGGTCTGTGATGATAGAGCAAGGGCTTCAAGTTTAAAGAGGGGAGATTTAGGTTGGATATAAGGAAAAAGTATTTTACAGTGAGGGTGGTGAGGCACTGACACAGGCTGCCCAGTGATGTGGTTGATGCCCCATCTCTGGAGACTTCCAGGGCCAGGCTGGATCAAGCTCTGGGCAACCTGACCTAGCTATGGTGTCCCTGTGCAGTGCAGGGGAGTTGGACTAGATGGCCCTCAGAAGTCCCTTCTAACTCTAAGGATTCTATGATTCTATTCTATGATTCTAGAGAGGACCGATAAACTCCTTAGATTCAATTTAAATTGAAATTAATATTCTAGATCTGACAAATGTTTATTTGAGCTTCAGTTTGACAGCTATGCAGCTATGGCCAAACAGAGGAGTGAGTTGGGGTCAGAAAACGTGTTTTGTGTTCAAAGGAGAATAAGGTAAGAGGGAAAGGGAAAAGGACACCTCCGTGATTAACCTCATCACCAGCACCACATTGCTTTTAGTTACATCCTCGTATAATCTGGACTGGGTTCAAACTACACACGTCTCCCCACGATGACGTGATGATACTCACTGATCGGCTTTGTTCAATTTCCATCTCACAGCCGCTGCACTCCACGTTACTCTTCCAAAGACCTCAGTGCACCCGCTGCAGTCCTGGGAAACAACGCAGTAACCAACAGCTGCTCTGATAAGATCTCAACGGTGAATCTGACTGGCCCAGTGTGTCTGAGTTACATTTCCAGCAGGTCCACCGAAGGTACAGAAGAAACAATTTCCATTTCTGAGCTCTCATTCTTCTCTGCTGCCCCGATCACACCCCCGAATTCACCACTGGAGAAGTGATGGCTCCTCTTGTCAGCTGCTTTCTTCTGGAGACAAATGTGTGTTGGGGTGCATGTTGGCGAGCAATGGCCTGGTGTGACCTACATCTCCTCCACCATGACTTCGGGTTGCCGACCTGTTCTACACCAGTATTAGAAAAAAAAGAGGAAACTGGGGATTTTGTTATTATTATTGTTGTTATTTGTAGAAGTGGAGAAGTGTGTTTTCACTCACCTTACCTTTGTGGGGTGATGTAATGGAATTGTACTGTAGATTTTCTCCATATTATCTCCTGGATGGACATATTATCTCTTTCTGTTGAATGAGTCATGAGGAAAAAAAACAAACAAACAAAAAACAAAACATGGGGAAATTTCAGGTGATTTTTATTCAGGAAATTAGGGTGATTCCCAAATCCCTCTGATTCACACACAAATCACGGCCTTCTACCCATGGTTTCCAACAAGTTATGTGCCTGTGGCTGTGCTAACAACTACTGGACATACTGCGGTCTGCAAGTCACCAGGTCTGTGATGTCCTTTTTTAATCTGCCCGCCTTTAAGGTCTGAAGGAAGATACTATCTATTAATCTTTAATCTAAGAGCTGCAGCACCGGTGACCTCTGCCTCTGGTGTGACATCAACTTGCTGAGGAATGAGCTCGTTCTCCCCACTCAGGTACAAGGAACAAACCAGCCTGAGATCTGGCGTGGAGAGGGGGTTGATCAGTTCACTGGCTCCTGACTTCAACGTATGTAATTTTCCCTTTATCTTATCAAGTTTTTTGGCCTATCTCCAGCATTGTTTTCCAGAGGAAGCAGGAGGAAAGTCCTCTGACTGATACATGCTCCTCCAAAAGGGATTTGGAGTCACTCATTCCTTTTTCAAGCATTAAAGTGATAATTTGAACAACTTAACCGAGGTGGAAACCAAGCGGTCCATAGAATCATGGGATCACATAATCATGAAGGCTGGAAGACCTCTAAGGTCCACAGGCCCAACTCCAACCCATCCCCATCATGCTAACTCACCATGTCCCCAAGTGCCACGTATCCATGGTTCTTGAACACCTCCAGGGATGGGGACTCCACCACCTCCTTGGTCAGTTGTGCCACTGTATCGTTGCTCTTTCAGAGAATAAAATTCTATATCTCTTAGGGTTATGGCAGAATTCCCTTCCTTATCTCCAGTGTGAAATTCCAATGCATGGGGACCAGGATTGTGATGCTGGTGATAACAATACAGGATAATGTGTATGTATACACCAAACAGATAGCAATTAGAGACTGTTATGTTTAGGGACCCAAGCACAATAAACTTAGGAAATAGCACCAATGAATGGATGTGTGGGTTCTGAATTTTGTATTTGTTTTACTTTTGTTCTTTGCTCACCAGGAATAAAGCAACATAATCCTGACAGGGTGCATGCTACAAGCTTTGGTCTCAGCGGAGGAGATGAGGATGGTTTAGCCCCAGGAAATGAGCTTTGTTTGATGATATTGAACAATAAACCCATGCAAAATGTAAAAGAATGAAAAACAGCAAGGTCTTTTCAATACTTCCCCAGCCTCAGCTGTAATCCTTTGGCATCTGTAGGGTGGTTTTGAGCTCTCCTTTATGGTGATGGACTGCACTCTGCAGATGACATCGGAGGAATTTACTGCAATGAAACACAACACCTTAATGAGGAAAAGAACCGCTTTCCTCCTAATGCAGCAGCTCTGTCTGGTTTTTCCCCCCACCACGCAGTGTGATGGTTCAGATCTAAGACTCGTGTGGTTGTAGAATTGCCATGATGGATTTTAGAAAGAGGAAAATCATGTCACGTTTATGTAAGCTTTACAGCTGCTGCTCTTTGGAAATACATCTTAATTATGGGTAAAAACGCTAAGCCTTAACTTGTACACTTCTTTTAAAGAATTCAGATTTTTCTTCGTTTGTTTTTTGGTATTTTAATTCTAAACACTAGTTCTTCGCTCAGCTCAGCAGCTTGAGATAGACCGGATGCTGCAAGGAGGTAGCTCAGGAAATGCCACTCGATGATGGTGGCTACAAGACATGCCTGTTAGTAACCTCTCGTATCTATCATTGCATGTTGGAAGGGACCTCACAGAGCCCCTGCTGTGGGCTGGCTACTCCCCCAGCTCAGGCTGTCCAGAGCCCATGTGTGGCCTCAGGCACCTCCAGGGATGGGGCACACAGCTCTGGGCAGCAGGGCTGGGGCTTCACCACCCTCTGGGTTTCCCCTTCACATCTGACATAAATCTGCCCTCTCTTAGTTTAAAGCCATTCCCCTTGTCCTATCAGTATCTGCGCATGTAAAGCCAGTCTCCCACCTGTCTGTTAAGCTCCCTTTAAGCACTGATGGCTGCAGTGAGGTCTTCCTGGAGCCTTCTCCAGGCTGAATAAGCCCAAATCCCTCAGCCTTCCTTAACAGCAGAGGTGCTCCAGCCTCAGGAGCTTCGGCATTTTTGTACTGGGGGCCCCAGGCCTGGATGCAGTACAAATACATTAGTAATGATTATTTAGCTCAATAAAACTCTATCACAGAATCACAAAATCATACAGTCAAGTTGGAAGGGGCCCATAGGGATCACCGAGACCATCCCCAGACCCCAACCACCACTGCCAAAATCCAAACCCCATGGCTGAGAGCAGCAACCTAACCGTGAGTCTTATGACCTCAGATCATGGCGATGATGCCAACTGCTGTGCCCTAAACCACTCACAGTTCTGCTGCTGCCCAGGGAAGGGGCTCGTGGTACATTTGATTGCTAAGCGATAAACCTGGAGTCACACAGTGCCCTGTTGGCTGCTCTGAGAGATGTGAGCAATAAAAGCACAGAGAGCAGCGCATGACGAGGAACAGAAAACAAAATAAAAACAGCGATCCCTCCCCATTTCCTCCCTCTTCTTAACTCCCCCCACCCGGCCCTCTGGCCCCGCCCACTCCCCCCAAAGGCTCCGCCTACTCTGCCCCGAACCCCCCTCACTCCCTCAATCCCCATTCACTCATCACACACCCCGCCCACTCCCGCAGGCCCCGCCCACTCCATCACGAAGCCCCGCCCACTCCGCCTATATCCCCGCCCACTGTCCCTCAGGCCCCGCCCACCGCCCTCTGTCCCCGCCCGCCCCGCCACGTCCGTGTCCCGCCCCGCCATGGCGTTCACGCTGTACGCGCTGCTGCAGGCCGGGCTGCTGGTGGTCAATGCCATCGCCGTGCTGCACGAGGAGCGCTTCCTTCGCCACGGTGAGACCCCCCCGGCCTCAAAGCCTCCCGGCCCCCCGGCAATGCCTAGAGGTGGCTGCCGGCCCTGGGCCCTCCTTTCTCGCGTCCCGTTTAGAAACTGGGAAGGGGGGTGGGGGGGGGTGGGAACGCGATGCTTTGGGGTTTGCGGTCGCCTTGCGGTTGGATTCTGGTGCTCAGCATCCCTCCCTGCAGGTTCTCTGGCTGCTCTTTTCCACTCTCTTACGCCTTTTCCTCTTTACTCCCACCGTGCCGTCTCTGCTGCGTTGGGATGCTCTCTTGGGGTGAACGCTGCTTTCCTCCTTAACAAAGCAGAAGTGCGGGCTGCCAACATTGGTTTCAGCAGGGCTCCTTGTTTCCTGCTTTCGCCCTCATTTCTCCAAACCAAAGCAGGACGAGAAAATCCCTCCAGCACTTCTGGTCCTTCAATCTGGAGCGTCCTGCCGTGCACCCTACAGCTTTGTTTGCCTTCAGATAGCATCGCGGCCTGCAGACCCTGCCTGGCACAGGGCTGTGCAGGGAGAGCTTGGGTTTGGGTTTGGAAAAGGCCCATCCCCACAGCTGCCGGAGCTCAGGGAGTGCTGGGCACCACTCTCAGATGCAGAGCTTGCATGTGGGTCCTTCCAGCTCAGGGTGCTGATACTGCTGTGATATGGCATCCGTGGGGTGGTGGCGTGCTTTGCTTTTTAACGTGGCTGTTCTCACGGCGTGCAGTTGGCTGGGGAAGCGACCAAGGGATCGGAGGATTCGGAGAGCAACCGGGAATCAAAGCACAGCTGATGAACCTCATTCGATCCATACAGACGGTGATGAGAGGTGAGATGACGGGGGTCATTCGTATGAGCAGCCACTGCCTGTGAAGTTCTGTTGCTGTGCTTGAAGGAAATAATGGCAGCGTTTGCCTCTTTTCTTTTGCCAAAGAGCTGCTGTGGCATCCCGTAGCACATAAGACATGACTCCCTCACCACAAAGTACATTCCTTCTAAGTCGTGCTAAAGCCAGGCACGGAAAGTCAAGCACTTTAGTTTGATTTACAGAAACTCCAGGCCACAAACCTGTCACCTTCCACTAATCCTTACTCTGTACAGGCAATGTTCAGGCAATTCATGTGTTTTGCCCCTTGAATGGCAACGGTGTGAAACTACATTGGTTTGTGATGCGCGGAAGGAAACAGCTCCAAACTTACTCTTGTTTTCTCCGCAGTGCCACTGATAGCCGTGAACTCCGTGACCATCGTGCTCCTCCTCTTCTTCGGCTGAAGATTCCAGTCGCAAAAACCTTTTTTGGACATCCAAAGAAGCGAGTTGCTGGCCTCATCGCTCTTGAGTTTCCCGGGGATACAAGCACGGTTTAACTGTCAGTTTGCCGTTCGACCTGAAATAATAAAAAGACACTGTTTGTATTTATCCTATTTCCTAATGCTCGCTTTCAGTTTCGTTAAACGAGGTGACGGGATCCGTGCAAACAGGGCTGTGCACCCGCTGGGCTGTGACAGGGTCTGTTGGTGTGTGTAACGTGTCGCCATGGCTGGTGGTAGGAGGCAGGTTGGAAATGCCTTGTTACTTCGTTTAGCACCTAGAATTTAGCAACAAATTGATTCCCGGGTTGTTTCTGAATTTAAGAAGGTACAGTGGTTTTTATTTCAGCTGTTTGCCACAGTTCTGCTTTAAGGGAATGGCAGTTAGGCTTCGAAACGTGCTGTAAGTCATTGAAGTACTGTAGGAGGTGAAAGGGAAACGGGCAAATTTAGCAAAGATTAGTAATAACAATTTTTTTCCTGATCTGACAAAAAAAAAAATAGGGTTTTTCTCTTCAGACCGATGATGTTCGATGTGAAATAGGCTGAAAATAGGAGCGATTGCTATGCAAAGTCTAAAAAAAAGCTGTACCTAAACTAAAAAAAGCTGTACCTAAACTAAGGCAGCTCTGTGTTTACTTAGCAGGTAGCATTCAGGGTGAGCATTTGTTACTGTTGTTGTTTCTGTGTGTTCTACCCTTGGGGCTGAGCGGTGTGTCGGGGATGGGAGCTGCTCTGCTTGGAGGTTCTCAGGTAACGTGGGAAGGAATACTGTTTTAAATGCAGTTCTTTGCTAAAAAAAGGTCAGATTCTCAGGCTGCTGCCTCACTCTGTCTTCCTTTGCTCACTTTAACTGCTTGCTGGAAGCGAGAATCCTGCAGTTCTTCCACAGGTAAATTAGTAATGACTGCAGTGAGGATACGGCCTCCGTTAACGCTGCTGTGTTGGTCCCGGTGTTGGGTAGCAGTGCTGCATTTATGAGACCTCAAATGCTTTAGGAAAAGACTTTTTGTCTGACAAAGCGTCTCAAGCTGATTTGGCTTATTATTAAAGTAGGGAAGGCGAAGGGGAACCCGTCGGGCTCACTGTTTTAAAGCAGCTCGGTTTGATCATCTCTTCTTCTGGTGTCTCGGCAATGGTAGCACACACTGTATACGAGGATCATCTGTACTGCCTGTAAATGAACCTAATGATCTCCAAGCATTTTGCAGAGTAGAGCACATCCAGGAGGGGAGTCTTATGTCGTTTCCTTTCTTTTTTTTTAGTGAAAACTTACAAATAAATGTGGCATTTCTAAGCTAAGCGCTCTCTTTCCTTAACTCTTCGAACCCGCCTGCATTGCACTCCGATGTATGGAAAACGGGCAGGCCGAGCAGCGCTCAGACAGCAGTGCTGTGTGCTCCCATTGCAGAACTGCGTGTGTCTGCAGCACGGCCGGCACATTTCACCTGTATAGACTTAAATACTTTATTATTATACTGTAATATACTATAATAATAACGCCGACCCGCGCCTGCCCCTCACCCGCTCGCACTGAGGGACCAGCTCTCCTCACGGCGCCCTCAAGCCTAGGGTTGCCCGACGCGCTGCCTGCGCAAAAGTGGCGCCTTCCTGTCTCCGCGCGTACCGGCGCTCCGCGGACAACCCCACCCTGTGAGGACCCCTGCGCTGTGAGGAACCCTACGCTGTGAGGACCCCGGAGCGGCAGGTCGGTGCGGCGCGGGTTGGCCTCGCTGTGGAGCAAAGCGGCCTTTGGTCGCACAGCAATGAGGGACAGCGATCCCACTGCTGTGGTTTTAATGGATATTATAAGCACAGCGCGGACCCCTGAGGGGTCACTGCTCGTCGCTGATCTCCATCCGGACGTTGAGCCATTGATAGATGTTGGGGGAGCGTGTCAGGCCTTGCTGACCAACATGGCGCCGGCGGCTCTGTCCGTGCCCGCTGTGCCTCACAGCGCTGTTCGGGCCGCGGTGCTCGTCTCGTATCGCACCCCCTTCACGTTCAGCGCGGCCTCCTGCACTGCCCCTTCTTGCAGATCCAACTTAGAGAAACAAAACGAACAACATCCACTTTTTCGGAGCGTTATGAGCTTTATCATCAGAGCTCAGTAGCGCGGCGTTCATTTTTCCTTGAACAACACCTCTGGTGTCGCTGGGACTTGCTGCAATGTGCTCGCTGAGGCCTTGAACCAGCAATCCCAGACCTAATGATCCTCTTCCCAAACTGCCATCGTGGTTTAGAGGATTTTTGACACAAAAAGAAAGGCACTTAACAAACAAATAGCACCTGATTTCCATATATAGAGGCTTTGGGAAAATACCACCCCATCAATTAACGCGTTTTTTTTTAAACGCTGCCTTTTATTTCTCTGTCTGAAGGGGCCCATTTCACAGTACGAGTAATGTTCTGAATAATCCCGGGCTTGGCACCAATGAGGCGCTTAACTGAGCTCCTTATTTTTATTACCCATTGTCTGCTAACCAGTTTTCTGTCATTTCATTTCTTTGCCTTCTCCCCGGGGATGAAGGATGGCAGCTCGGCGTGCGCTGAAAGCTGTCCTGGTGGATCTCAGTGGCACGCTGCACGTCGAAGACTCGGCCGTGCCGGGTGCGCAGGAAGCTCTTAAAAGGCAAGTAGTCTCCTTCTGTTTCCTGTGATAGGTTGTGTCAGGACTGCTTGCACAAGGATGCATTCCAAGCATTGGGTCTGAAGATCCTGCCTTCTCTTTCTCAAAATATGGTGTCTAAAGAAACGATGGCGTGGTGTATCTGGCGTGGTGTGTCGGTTTCATCTCACATCAGGGCAAAGCAACCACAGGGATCTTTTTTTTTTTCTGTTCTGACACCGTTTCCGTGGAGAATTCATCTTGCAAAGGCTGAAGAAAAGCAACAGGAAGTGGTGAATGGGGCAGGGGGAGGATGGGAAGAATAAGTGAGGAGGGAGGGGTAGGTTTGCATTAAGCATGGGAGGTTTTTACTGGAGTTGTATTGACTGCTTTAAGCTTTTATAAAGCTAGGCTGTTGTTTGGTTGGAAATCTCACAGAGGGATTAGGAAGCTGCAGTTCTTTCCACAGATAACTCCGTGGCAGTCGTTATTTTCTGAAGATGTAGAATGGCAAGGAACTAAATATGACTCAAGTGTTGGATATCCATTCACTACTCGGTGGATCTTGTCAATCCATGTCATTGTTCTCCCTAAAGAGATGACAAAATGAAAGGCCTGCAACTTGTTTGGGAAACAAATGCATAGATTCCACCTTTAGGGCTGCCTTTCAGTGCTGAGGTCAAAGTATTTACTAACAAGGATTAACAAGCAGTGTAGTTTATTTGGTTTTTGTTAGTTCATACTTGTGAAAGGTCAGTATATTTCTTTCTCTGGGTAGCAGAACAAATGAGAGAGAAGTGGTGGGTACAAGCAAGACTTCCAGATTGACCAGCTTTGCCCTGATGTGCTCCATACAGTCCTGATGTCAGCATTTGTTTCTGTAGCAACAAACAGAGGAAAGTGATGGTAGGGGAATAATTAAAGGAGATGCCATTGAAATTGTCACCGTTTGGTTGTTCAGCATTATGTGCTAGTAATGTAGCGCAGTGAGAAGTCTGTAAACAATAAGTGTTCTGCAGCACTGAGACTTTGCTTTTCATCCGTCAGGCTGCGTGGTGCTCCGGTTACAATTCGGTTTGTGACCAACACCACCAAAGAATGCAAGAAGGACCTGCTGGAGAGGCTGACCAAACTGGGCTTTGACATCGCAGAACATGAAATCTTCACGTCTCTGACAGCAGCCAGAAATCTTCTGGAGCAGAAGCAGGTGCGGCCACTCCTCCTGGTGGATGAGAAGGCCCTGCCTGATTTCACAGGTGAGGTGGGTATAGAGTAGCATGGGAGGAGTTGTTGAACCACTGACTGTCTTCATGGCTCTCCTCTTGATACCTTTCCACAGCTCCAAATGGCAGTCAGAATCTTCAAATAGGCAGGAATTCAGATAAAACTTGATACGTTATATTAATTTACAGCATAGAAAGTAGTGTTTATCACTGGATCATCGGAGATTTATTGCACCTACCAATATCCACCAGGCCTGGGGCCCTCAGCACAAGAAGATTGCAGAGCTGTTTAGAACAGGTCCAGAGAGGGCATGAGGATTCTCAGAGGGCTGGAGCACCTCTCCTATGAAAGCAGGCTGAGGGAGCTGGGCTTGTTCAGCCTTGAGAAGAGAAGGTTGCATGGCATTTTGGCTTACACTCCGTGCTGCTCTCGAAGCATTGAAGTACCCTGGAGAATATTGTAAATTCCTGCTAGTGACTGCTATTGAATTATCCTTAGATAATCTCTCAGTAAAGTTGGTCACAGATGGATGAATGTAATCCATTCTTGGTTAATGGACCCAGATGCTTTCGGGTGGTGTCACAAATCCACGTGGCATCTCTGCATGCAGTGCTTTACTGTCTGAGCTCACTGCAGGGTGTGTGCAGGAGGCAGCGCTGATTGGACTCTCTGGAGACCCACACCTTTTCTACAGAGGTTTTCTTCACTTCTGAAGTACATAAAACCAGTCTGCAAGACGCATCTGTGTCAGAAGATGCTAAATTTTGCTGCAAAGCAATTAATTTCACTTGTTGCACTTGCTGAGTGTCTGTTGCTGAGCACAAACAAAATTTAGCTCATTCAGAATGATCATTATCACGTTTTGATTTTCCAGGGATTGCCACTGATGACCCCAATGCGGTGGTCATAGGACTGGCTCCTGAACACTTTCACTATGAGATGATGAATAAAGCTTTTCGGTAAGTCGGCCACTTCTTGTGGTTGTCTTGTGCTTTTCCTACAGTTGTTCCTTGCTTGTTCTGCAATGCTAGGAAATATTCCCATATCACCCCTATGTAGTGAGGATGATGTTAACCTTTATGGGTTTGCACCTTTAGCCATTAACTTCCATTTGAAGAGGCTGGAACGTGAGTCTGTTGCTCTATCTAGCCCTCGTTTCCCATTCACTAGGAGGTCAGCAGAGGGAACTTCTGCTGGTGTCAGCTTTGTTTGGTCTAAGGGAGTATTAGTGCCTGGCCATGTTCTGCTTTTCTTCAGCCTCGTGTCTGGTCCACATTGACCTGTACTGCTCAGATAATTCAGTCAGTCACTGACTGTGAAGAGCCCTGAATGGCTGGGCTGGTAGGCAGCTGCTGGGTTGAAATCCATCATAAGGCTGGCTAAATCCAACCCGGTATGAGCCCCAAAACAATACATAGCATCAGTCCATTCTCTAGGCACCACTTGAAATGACTGAGACTAAATTTCTGTTCTCATATACATGGGATTTTCATGCCACATTTAAGAGAATTATCTCGGGTGAGATCCTTCCTGTAAACTGCTGAATGCAAGCAGTTGTAGTGCCACTGTCAAATTAAATCCTTCTGTGTCCTAGAGGCATCGAACATAGCTGGCTGCTCTCACATACAAGTGCCAAGTCTCTTCTGACAGAGCTTGATTTGGAATGCATTGATCCAATAGAAGTATCTTGTGATAACTGAGGAGCTGACTGAGATCAGAGAAGTTACGGTCATTCCTTAATTACTTCCATTTTCCCACTCACTGCAGACAGTCCCGTGTTCCATGCAGGCTTTTTAACAGGTTGGCCAGCTGGGAGGTGCACGTGAGAACCCTTTTATTGTGCACAGAACTGCTGGGAATCCAGTTGCTTTCAGCTGTCTTCCACTTGGGATTTTTGCCTATGGGAAGAAGCCCAAATCCACCTCTGTGCATACTTTATTGGGGAATCCAATGGAGCAAGAATGTGCCTAATAAATTTGTTCTTTGTCAAGATGGAAATAGAAGGTTCATGCAGTGTGATCCACCTCTTACCTGAGATTCACAGGAACACTCATCTCTGCTGGAATTTTACTTAACTCCCCAAATGAATGCTAGCTTCTATGATTCTGTGATTCTGAATGCCGTTGGAGGACCTATTTGGGTCTTTCTGAAAGCCAGTGGGTGTTTTGTCATCGACTTAAAGGCAGGATCAGGCCTCCAGCTGTAAATATCTTTGCCTTTTGTATTTTCCTCTTTGTCCTTCAGGTTGATTTTGGATGGCGCTCCTCTTATAGCCATACATAAAGCCAGGTATTTCAAGAAAAAAAATGGCTTGGCTCTGGGACCTGGACCTTTTGTAGCTGGACTTGAATACGCCACAGACATTAAAGCAACAGTGGTGGGAAAGCCAGAGAAGACGTTCTTCCTGGAAGCTTTACGAGGGACTAGCTGTGCTCCAGAGGAGGCCATCATGATTGGTGATGTACGTAGGGACCTTACCACCTGCCTGCTAGTGCAGTGCTCAGCTCCAGTGTATGGAGGGGCTTCCTACCCTTGTTAAGAAATGGTGACCCTGAGCACAACCTAATTGTTCTCTTCCATCCCAGGACTGCAGGGATGATGTTGGTGGGGCCCAGAATGCAGGCATGCGTGGGATTTTGGTCAGGACTGGTAAGTATGTGATGATGGATTGGTTGTTTCATGAGACCATGGTGGTGGGTCCCATCATCTTGTCCTGGTACTGGCAGCTCACAAGCCCAAAGCAAAGCTGTGCACTGAGCCTCTGGAACTTAGAGAACTGCTGCTGTGACATTATTGATTGTCAAAATCAGTCATATCACTGTAACCTCTGCTCGTTCAGGACCTTGATGACATTCCCTAGTAATTATACTGGCAGTTACGTATGGCATTTCCTTCAGACAGATTTGGAACCTTGTGGGACTGGAAGGTGTTGCCAGTACTGCTGATACTGTGATAGATCCATGGGCTGGGGAAGGTCTTTCTCTTAGTGAAAAGCTGGGAGATGCTTGTTGCAGGACAGCAGATGGGCATTTCTGCTGTCACGTGTGACTGTTGCTGATCCCAGAAGGCTGCAATTTTTAGAGGAAAAAAAGATCACCAAAGGAGTCAATGCATCTTCTTGTTCATTTCTTATAGGTAAATATCGACCAGCGGACGAAAACAAAATCGATCCGGCTCCTTACTTAACCTGCGAGAGTTTCCCAGAGGCAGTAGAACATATCCTAGAGCATCTGCTATGAGAAGTCGAATAGTTCGAAGAAACATCTGGTTCACATAATCTACTCTTGCTTCCAAGGTCGCAGGATCAGTGCATGCTCATCAGAAACCCAGCCATAAGCTCCTTCCCATCAGGGTGTGAAAGGGAAGAGGAGCAGTGTGTGGTGGTCACAACACAGCCCTTTACCTGCACTCATTTCTTGAGGCAGTGATTCGGGACCTTGGATGATCAGCAGGACGGGTAGCACAGGAAGGCTGCAGCACAGCTGCTTTCCTGAAGGGTGCATGGAACGTGGCAGAGCGTTCTGTTTGTTTTCAGATATCATGAAATAGCTGATGTAAAGCCCGATCCGAAAAGTGTTAAGGATAAACTAAAATGGAAACCTCAATGGAAGCACTCTATTAACTGTAAAGCCTAACAGCCCTTCAGTCAGTCTGCAGTGATCTCTGTTCTAATTTAAAGGCAGAGATAAAAACCTCTAGAAGTGACTTCTATATTAAAATACCACTGCTGCTAATAATCACTGCTGTTTGCACCTTTACTCTCATTGGAGCAGATCCTGGTTTTTGTTTTTCAGACTTTTCATAAAATTAAAGCTGTCAGCAGCGTACAGATGTTTTAATTAGATGCTGTTATTAAAAAGGATGGTACTCAAACAAAAGCCTGGTATTAAATGCCTTTAGACGCTGAATTTTTAAAGTAAGTGAGACTTCAGCAGGGTCCTATTAACGCTTCAGTTCCAAAATTTCACTATTGCTGCTTTTTGTTTCTTTTTTAACGTTATGGGAGAAACCCTGTATGAGCCGTGGGGACATATTCAAGTTTTTACACCGTTGGTTAGTAGAGCTGTAAAATGAAATTTAATTCTGTCATGTGCATTGCTTCTCCTCTGTGTTAAACACACCAATATGAACCAACTCCGTAATGATGGGAAATAGCTTTTCTGGTCCATTTGCAAACTGTAATAATCAAAGTCCTTTACAGTTGTTTTACGGTGCTCCTGAGTCTTAAATTACTGGATTGTAATTATACAGTACTGGAGTATTAAGCTTATTGAAAATATAGGTTTGTGTTAATGAGCCATGCTCGTTCTTTGTTAAGAAAAAAGTCATTGTGATGAATGAATGGGAAGCTTGCCTTAAAGGAAGGATGGTCTGGCTGCAGCCAGGTGGTGGGTTACTTACAGTTAGGTTAACCTACAGCTGTGAATGAATTCAGACATCTGCTGTTCTGCCAGCGCTTCTGAAGCTGTGTTGTTTGTTGCTGGAGCACAGAAAGGAGGTTTGTGGACTGCAGTCGGAGTCAGGTCAGGGAGGTGAGAGAGCTCTTAAAGTCAAATCCTGGGAAGAAATTTCTCTCATGATTATGCTAGATTATATTGCTTTGCTACCGTGACTCCAAATGTTTCTAATTTCTTGCCCTTTCCACCTTGGAAATACCCCAAACCAACCAGTAAGTGAAATGCCAACAAGCAAACCAAACGTACCAGGCACTGTTAAACTCAATTTCATTGAAAGCAGTCACTAAGGCTTGGTTAAAAAGGCATACAGGTCTCTGTTGGCAGAGCGGTGCTGATTGTGATGCTTTAGTGAGTCTCAGAAAGGAGGCTTACACTCATCACCTTTCTGCTCTGCTTCTTGGACTCCTAACATGTAAAGAGCCACTGAGAATAAAGACTGAAAAGCCATCCATCCTTAGATCTTCATACTTGAAGTTAAGGCTGGAGTTTTCATCTCTGACATTTCCTATTGGTTTCTATTCTCCCAGAAACTCAGCACTCCCTTCTCCATCACCACTCAGTCCCTTGGAGGTGCCACAGGTGCCATTTCGGATAGTGAAAGTCTTTGAAATGCTCAGTCTTTGGGGATTTTTTTCCTCAGACTGATTCAAACTCTCTCTGCCACGCTGTGTACTTCTGGCTGAGCTTCTTAGCTGAAGGTTTGGTGTGGGCAATCACATCCAGGAAGTCAGCCGTTGTGATCGTGTCCAAACGGACTGCAGCCAAGTTACTGTTACCTACAGAAAATAGAGCCAGAATGGTTTTCAGTGCCATCTGATCCTGCCTGGTATACCAAGAAATAATGAGAGATAAAGAAAGATTCGTACTAATGCAAAGAGCACAGATACTGACAAAAAAACAGGCTCATTTTCAGACCTTTTTAGGTACATGTTTTAGGAAGATAGAGGTTATAACTTTTCTAAGCAGATGACAGAGCTCCACCTGCTGGACTAATTGGAATTTCCAGACTTGAAGCAGCGGCTCAGCGTTCCCCAGATCCCGTTCCCTAACTGGAGCTGTGTACCTGGTTGATGGTTTTCAAGGGCATCGAAAACTTTCCTCACTGGTCTCATGGCTGCTTCCTTGCACACGAGTTTGATGTCTGAGCCAGAGTACCCGTCGGTTTCCTACAACGGAGTGATACATTACAGCTTACAAGCTCACAAATCAGAAAGCAACGCCATTTGGAAGCATAGAATCATAGAATACTTTAAAAGGACCACATGGATCAGTGAGTCCAACTCCTTGCACCTTGAAAGTGCAAGGAAAATACTGCCTGTTACCCCGATGGATTGGAATTGCTCCCAGCTTGGTGAGCTGAGACCTCAAGCCCTCGCTGCAGTGTTGCCTCACCTGGCCCAGCAAGCTGTAGTCCAGGTCGGTTCTCAGCTCTACGCCTCCACTATTGCTCAGAGGTGGCAGCCAATGTCGGATCATTGCCTGCCGTGCCTCTTGATTTGGGAGGTCAACTAAAATCCTCTTTTCCAGCCGCCGCAGCATGGCAGAGTCCAACTCCCTGCAAGCAGAGAAGAAGAATCACCTCGGTGCATCCATGTGTCAGTGAGCCAAAATTCGAATGGAATTCTGAGTATCTGAAGGAATACTCTTCATTTTCACTTCTTTGTGATGAACCGGTGAAATCTGTTCCTGTCTCAAAGCATTCCATGACAAACAAACAAAAGAATACACTGATTCCTTGGGTGAAACCCTTTTGCCAGCAATGTCTCCATGCAAACAGTACTTCAAGTAGGTGCCAGCCCAGGTTTCTGCTTGGCTTTCCCATCAGAGGGACCAGGAGTCCCTCTGTCCACAGAAAATACATTATGTATGTTGAGAGTATTCAGCTTACCTGGTGAATTTTCTGTTAGTGGTCAAATGTAAGGTTTAGTGACAAACAGAACAGAATAATAAGCACTACAGCAACCCAAAAATTCTCTGAAATGGCAGCTTTTAGTAATACTAAAAAATCCCCACGTGAAGAACCTGTGCATCTCCTATGGGAGAGGGTGGGTGGCTCTTCAGAGCTCTCCAAGGTTGACATCATAAGGCATCACACCTTCTTAGCACTGCCATATTTCATGGAGGCAATATACACCTATTTTCATTTCGGGTTTGTTTCTATCGACAGGTAATTTGCCCATAGGAAATGCCATGCTGATGAGCAGTGGGAAGCAAGGGTGGGCAGCGAGTACAGGCAGCGAGCACAGGCTGAAGAGGAAGATCAATAGCAGCAGTGCAGCTTAGGACAGCGTAAGGAGCTTTGTTTAGGCTTCTTTTCATTCATCTAAAAGCAGCTTGGTACTATTTTTTTTATTATTATTATTTTTTATAATCAATAAATATCCAAGCTATACAAATCTCTTACAATCCAACTTAATACCAAATGCTTGCAAGAACACGGGGCTCTGCTGGGAAGCCACAACCTCTGGGCTCTCATACCAGGGGTATTCTGAAACTTGGCTGTAAAATACCTCTACGCAGCTCAAGACCTTTTTCCAAGAACCATGGAGATTTGGCACTTGGGTTAGTGGCCATGGCGGGGATGGGCTGGGGTTGGACTTGGTGACTGTAGTGCTCTTTGACTCAATGGCTACATGATTCTAAGACTGCTGGTAGTCTAATACATACAAAAATCATCTGTGATCACTTAGGTGAGATCTTTAAAGAGGTTCAAATCCCACTGACATATCTGTAAGCAAAACATTTCCATATTAATCAAGGCCATTAGGTTCACTAATGGCATAAGATGCTCATGGATCTCGCTAGGTTTCCATCTTCCTCAAATACTCTTCTGGGTGTATAGTCAGAGATCCACCACCAGCCATGAGGTGACCCTTACTGCTCGGTCTGTCCTTCCAAAAGGGTAACAATGCTACAGCAACACACATTTCTAACCCTTGACTAATGAATCACACATGAGATGAACGGGTGATTAATGTGTTATTTAAACTTAACGGTTCACCACAGCAGCTACTTATTTTTCATCATGTTTATACCCAACTAGCACATAATTAAGTCACAGTCTGCTCAGTTCCTTTCATGTAGATACCTTAAGACAAAACGGGGCGGATTTTGCACTGATTTAAGCTTGTGAGATTGTCTTAGATGTAAACCCCCCAGTTCACACACATCCTGCTATTATGGCTATAAAAGCCATCGATGGTTTTGTACTCACACTATTGGGCCAGGCTGGGAGGCAGCCTTGTTTGTACATCCAACTTCAGCATCAATTTTAGCTGCTAATAGTCATTCTCCCAGTTAAAAGAGCCTGTGAGCCCACACAGGCATCAAGTCAGGTTTTGAGCAAGCCCATGCAGCAGAGAAACTGATCATCTATTTCTCTGTTAATAGCTTCACAGCACAGGAAACCTACCTTCTACCTTAGATGCAAAAATTACACTCGATGATCACAGAGAGGATTTTCCCATGTATCTCCCTATGGCACCCTTGTAAGATCCAGACAGAAAAGCATTAATCATAAAAACCTTCTGGGTTGTTACCCAGAAGTGAAGCAAAAATGAAGCAAATCCAGACTAGTTCCAGACCTATGAAAGCCAACTTCAAAAGCAAGCTTATCAATGTGCTTCAATGCCCTGCACAGGCGTTAACTTCCGCTTTGAAACAAGGTTTATGAGCTACAAATCCATCCATTGAAAATAACTGTGCTTGCCCAACAGCCACTATTTTCCCCGCGTAATATATGCAGTTGTTTAATATGAAAGGTCCAATTTCAAACCATTTATTCTATTCCCAGTTACGCTAAAGGAACCAAAGAATTCTGTCCCTCAACTTTTAAAAGTCCCAATAGTTACCAATAAAATCCAGCCTTCCTATTTATGGAGTATCCTTCTAAGCAGTGGATGTTTTAAGCACCTTACGGCTCCAAGCTGAAACCCTTCTTAGCTTAAACATAGTAAATAACTTGCCTCTAAAGTCAAATACTCCACTTTAAATATTAGCAGCTGTTAGCACCAGCATATGTTGACTTTATTATGGATTATTCTCATGTGGCACAAATAGCAAGAATCGTGGAGTTTAAAAGTAAAAGCCCCAAATTAATCTTTAAATGCTTTAACCAAATATCAAGGCTTTTTCTGCAAAAGTCTAAATAAAATCTTTATCTGTGCTTAGAAGCTCATGCAAATGTATTCAAAGCGTACTCTCTGGATCTCTTACCACGGCAGATTGGAAGCTGCTAAAACAAATACAAGATCATCAGATCGGGCCAAGCCATCCATCTGCACCAGTAATTCTGTTTTCATCCGCCGACTTCCTTCGTGTTCACCGCTACCAAGATTCAGAGAAACAGTATTTGCTCAGTGCATTAAAGTAATCATCTTTATTTATACAGTGTCATTCACAGCAACTGAGCCCTCGTCACCACTTTGCCCCAGTTCCAAGCATGATTAAGCTCCATTAGCTAACATCGAAGTATTAAAACCAAGCTTTCTAATGGTTACTTAAATGCACTCTTTTCAGAGCATTAAAGTGAGGAGAATCGACCACTACTGAAGCCAAACAAAATACACACACACATATATTTTCTGTCCCTAATCCAGGTAATCAGTTGGATCTTCTGGTCCCAGAAGTAGAGTTCTTGGTAACTCCTGCACCAAATCCAGAGATAACACCAGAGCCTGAAAATGGCAAGAACTACCACTCAGGTTTAATCACTTACCTCTCCACAGGCACCCACACATCAGTGCGATGTTAGTACTTAATGGGGTGATGTAAAAATAGCTGTGTAATCTTTGATAAAGGTCTCTATTGAAACACACGACTTGACCGAGGCTAAAAAATATGAAAGCAGAATTTGGTCCATCTATTTTGGTCCATCTACATCTATTAACTGGCGATTATTAAAAGTCGTATCTTTCTAAGAATATAACTTACAGCAGTTGATGTACATGCACCCCCCCACTATAGCGGGTTCCAAACTGTTAGAACAATATTTTTGTAGTTCTCCTGCATGTTTAATCTTTTCAGTCTGTTTTTAACTACACATTTTCTACTCCGTGGATGACGGTAATAAAATCATCCCATCCTTGCAACAGTAAGTTCCAGCCTGCCCAGGTCCCTTGGGATGACATCCCTTCTTTCTGTTGTGCCAGCTGTACCACTTAGCTTGGTGCCATCAGCACACCTGCTGAGGGCAAACTCAATCCCACATTCTAGGTTGCTGACATTGATCTTGAAGAGCAGTACCAGACGGGTCCCTGGGGGATACCACCTGTGAACAGCCTCCATATGGACAGGAAGCCATTGACCATAGCCCTCTGGTTGCAACCATCCAACCTTATCCGCCCCATAGTTTACCCTTTGAACTCCCCAATTTAGAGAGAAGGATGGGATGTGGGACCATGTCAAAGGCCTTGTACAAGACCAGGTAGGTAACATCAGTTGCCCTTTCTTTGTCCACCAGTGCCGTCACTCTATCACAGAAAGCCACCAGATGGGTCAGGCATGATCTGCCCTTGGTGAACCTGTGCTGGCTGTCTCAGATCACTTACTCATCCCTCAAGTGCCTTAACATGCCTCCCAGGAGGATCTGGTCCATGATCCTCCCAAGCACAGAGGTGAGGCTGACTGGACTGTAGTTCCCCAGGTCTTTCCACACCCTACTTAAAAATGGGAGTGATGTTTCCCTTTTTCCAGTCACCAGGAACTTCACCTGACAGCCATGACTTTTCAAACATGATGGAGGGTGGTTTGGAAGCCACATCAGCCAGGGTCCTTCAGGACCCTGAGATACATGCCATCCGGCCCCATAGGCTTCAGCCTCACGAAATGGACTCATGCTTGATCTACTCTTACACTGGAAGAAATTTGGTTCCCTGGACTCTCACTCAAAGGTTCAGGGATATAAAAGACGTGGGAACCTTGATGGCCAGTGAAGACTGAAGCAAAGAACTTGTTGAGTACCTCAGCCTTCTTAATGTCTGTTGGAGCCAGCGCTCCCTTCTCATTTATCTGAGGGAGTATGCTCTCTATGGCCTGTCTCTTCTGACCAAAGCATCCATAGAATCTCTTCTTTCAACTTTTCACGTCCCTTGCCATGTCCCATTCCATCTGCACCTTGACTTTCCTCAACCTATCACTGCACGTACAGACATTATCCTTGCATTCTTCCCAGGTCACCTATTCCACCGTACTCCACTACTTATAATTTTCTTTCTCTTCATTCACTCAGTCTGACCAGCAGGTCCTTTCTCAGCCATGCCACCTTCCTTTCTCTTCTGCCTGATTTCCTACACTGTGGGGTGGCGAGCTCTTGTGTTCCCCAAAAGGTGTCCTTAAAGAGCTCCCAGCTCTGTTACTCAGAGGCAGCTCTTCACAATCTCTCAATCTCTTAACACAGAGAGCAACTGCCCCATCCCTCCTGCCCTGCCTATCCCTTGTATAAAGCTTGTAGCATTCAATCGTAGCATCCCATCATGTTTCTGTAACAGCAATTAGGCCACAGTTTACTAATTGCACCATATTTTCCATCTCCCCATCTCCCTAATCTCTTATTTCCCGTGCTATGTGTGCTATTGAAAAGATGCATTGAAAAGGGGTACAAATACTCTCCTAAATCTACTGGAAGTGCTCTTCTTAGTTACCCAGAAGTGGTGCCTCTTTGACTCATCACAGACTCCAGCTCATCCAAGAAAATTGTGGAAGGCGCGTGGTACCGGGCAAGCTCAAACAGCACCTGTTTGGAGAGAAAAGGGACAGAAAACAATTAAAGTAAAAAAAAAAGCATTAAGAGACACTGGTACTGAAGATCAATAACAGAGCCCAGACACCAAGCTTATAGGACAAAAGAGGGTATGTGCTCTGGGTAGGCTGAGGGTCCCCGAATCCTCTCAAATTCTGAAAGGTTTGTAAAGGAGATATAAAGAACACAGGACGTAATCCTGTCTTTATATGTAAATCTTTCTGCCCAAATCCTATCAGAGTACCCTGAGAATAATGGGATAGAAGAAAATGATCCCTCAGAGGATTCTGGGAACTCCTGCACTGTTATCAGAGATTAAACATCCTGTCTTTTATTGGTGCTCCATTTGTAGTTTTTTAAATAAGGGTTTTAGGAAAAAAACAAACAACAACCTGCACCACAATGAAAAAAAAATGGACTTACTCCCTTGCTGAGAATTACGCAGTTATTTTGTTTCTCCTGATGAAACAAACATAAACTGCTTGAACCACCAGGGCTAGATTAAAGAAGGCAGTACTAAGCTGACTGACAAAATCTGGGTCTGTCGTTCTGAAAATTCATCTGTTTTTTTTCTGGAATCAGGGAGAGATTTACATCAGCAGTAGGAATATACAGTCCTTTCCTTCCTGTGGTGAAACACCACATATTCAGCTGTATCATCGCAAGTGCCGTATCATATTCACAGACAACTTTTGGGTGGCGTTGTGTCAAAAAACAGGCAGTCCCTTCTGACAGGAGGGAAACTAGGCAGCCGTGGAGATGACCATTGCAGAAAGGCTGAGAAGCACTTTGAAGGAGTCACTCAGTTCAATTAGCAGTTCTGCTTGCCTATCTCTGTTTCAATGAGCCAAAAATATTTGCTGTCTCTGCAACGTCTGCTTTATTTTCTATTACAAAACAACAATTCCACACCAAGAATCTACTTTAATTCTTCCACAGAAGTGAAGTCCCCATTTTAAGAACTGGACACAGACTTACATGTTTTGTCTGAGACAGGAAGGATTATGAGTATCAGAGGAACACACCTTTCCAGTTCTGTTTTAAGCTCCAGTTCTTTAAGCAGGAACCTGATGTTTGTGTAACTGAAGAAGTTAATCACTCTTACCCGGACAAGCTTTTCTGAATCACCTCTCCACTTGCTGACAATGGTGGATGCTGATATGTTGAAAAACGTAGTGTTGCATTCTGTGGCAACAGCCTTAGCAAGCAATGTTTTGCCAGTACCTACCAAAAAAAACCCACAAAGCGTTGAAGAAATTCACTTTCTAAAGGAATATAATTCGAATGCTTGGGTAGCTCCCCTCATCCTCCTATTGGTCAGATAAAAGCAATTAAATAGGAAAAGTCCATCCAGGATTACCTGGGGGCTGGGCTGGACAATCTCCAGAGGTCCCTTTCATTAACTACAATTGTGGGACTCTGACTCCATCAGGTCAAGGCAAAGTTGATTCACGTGGCTCAAGCTGAGCAGCAGAGATCTAACACTAATCCACACTTCTCCTAATGGTTAGTGCAAGTATTGAACTTTATAAGAGTCCAGTATAGAAGCTGTTCGGATTGTGAGAAAGGCAAAAGGACAGGACAGGTTCAAGTGTGACAGACAGATGTAATCAACCACACAGTCTCCCTCATTTCAAATGACAGAACATTTTCTTAGCAATACATTAATACATGAGATCTCATTAACATCAGTGATTTACTTGTAGTACGAAAATAGAATGGGCAAACAACTGGAAGGGTTGTAAAGATCTCCATACCTGGTGGTCCATACAGCAATAAGCCTTTCCATGGAGACAGAATGCCTGTAAATAGCTGAGGGTACTGTGGGAACCAAAAAGGAATTAATGGATTATAACTGTATTAACTACAACAAAACACAAGGGGTTGTAAACCCTACCCTTGCTGCTCCTAGTGCACTCAGAAAATCTAAGAACTGTGAAGAGAGGAAGAGAAACAAAACAATATAATATATAAAATCTGAGCACTGAGGAAAATACCGCACTGACCATCTGAACTTGTTTTAAGTGTATTTCTCAAATACTTCAGTTCTTCAGTTATATTCTCTCCTATACATTATTCACACTGAATTAGCATAGGTCATACCCAGACCCTTCTATATTGCCAGAAGTGTTAAAGAACAGACCCCAAGGACATTTTCCTATACAAGAATGCCCCTTCTGTGAATCAGGAACAGTTCTAACAGGAGCTGCCAAAAAAAGCACCAAAATAGGTAGAAAATGTGACCGCCACTCTAATCACAAGAAAAACTGTTAATGAGACAAACAACTGTTTTCATCTATTTAGTGCCTTACCCTGATAGGATAAACAACTGCTTCCTTGACGAGCCTCTTAGCTGCATCCAGGCCAATGATATCATCCCACTTCACGTTTGGGTTATGGAGATAGATGTCCTGCAACACGTCACATCCTGTTAGCAAAACTTCACTGCTGGCGAAGTACAAAATCAACTTTGTTATAAAGTCATAGCGTTAAATAATTATCATTTAATCTTGTGTAATAGTACAAACTACCCAAATCTTCTACGAATCTTTCCTTTCCTTTAGTAATATTTTGTGGCTTTGCCTTCCAGAGACTAATGGTTCTGCAAAAAATATCCTCAGTATAAATACTTGGGATACATTCAGCTCTCTAATAAAAACAGGCGGGCTCCAGAGACCAAAGAAAAATTATGTGCTTGCGTCCAAGGGGAAAATTTGATTTAATACAATTAGAAAAATTATTTATATAGAGTAGATTACACTTTCCCTTTCTATTAACAGCAAATTAAGATGAATCAGATTTATGACACCAAGCAGAGGCTTCCATAACAGTTTCCAAATTAAATTAGATTGTGCTGTGAAACAGATACCACATGCTATTTATTTTTATTGATTTACACAGTGATGATTACCATAGCAACTAGGCAATTTAAAAAACATATCCCTTAAAAAGCATGTCGTAATGAAAGCTAAAGCAACAAACAGCATTCCCATCTAACAGAGACAGCCAAGATCTCTGTGCAAATGAAATTGAAATCCGACCTTACTTTGCTTACAACAGTTGCAAGTTCTCTCATCTCACCATTCATGCCAATAAAAGCACTAAGGGGTTTCAGCAAGCGTTCCTATAGTTAGAAAAAAATAAATAAATTCTTACCAGACTTTGGTTATTTTTAAATAGATAAAACAGTAAAATAGTTTCAGAAATAAAACGGTGCATCGTAGCAATAGTAACCTTGAAAGATATGTAAAATATGGATAAGAATAATGTTTTTGAAACAAGCCACGTTGGGAGTCACTCATCTTTTCAGCTGACAGAATACAACCCCAAATAACATTAAAATGAGCGTCTCTCTTACTGCAGATGTAATCCTGAACATGCCATACATCAATTAAGAGAAGTGGAAAATGTAAATACAGTCACCACATTGCCACAGACTCTGTCCTGAACATTTCAAGTGTAGCAATTGCCAGGCCACTGAAGCACCAATCTGTGAATCACAGAGCACAACTCGTATCTGCTGCCTACTTTTGTGTTCAAAGAGTCAGCAACTGTCAAGAAGTCAGACAGCATCAAGTGTGACTTAAGGAAGAAATACAACACTCAAAAACCCAAGACCTTTTGTAACACTTTGAAGCACCACTGTGGTATTTTATTTTGTCCCTGGTTATATAAACCTTGTTTTAATGTACACTGAGTGGAAATACAAGAAGAAACATTTACCGATGGTTCTGGATCCCAATTAAGGTTGCTTAAGCCTATTCCATTTGGGGATACTTTGACATCCTGGATCATCCCATGGAAGTCAACTACTTGGCCCTAAGGAAGAAGATAATGTGATAGGGTTTATCATGATGGTAGCTCTACTGTTAAACACACACCAAAATCGTGCTTCACATTACAGCAATTAGTTTCCTGGCTGCACATTTCTAATATGGGAAACAGCTAAGGAATCTGCATACACTTCTATAATAAAGCACAACTGGTGTCCACCAACCCTTCTTGGGTGAGGGCCTTCTCCTCCTCCAGTTCTGTTGATTGCTGAGATGCTTAAGCCAAAGTCAGATTGCTCCAGAGTTACTGTGCTCTCATTGTTCTGAAAAAAAAAACCCACAACAATTTTAAGACAATATGTTGTTGTGCTGCTAAAGGGCTACATTTTTTGTAAGGGTGATAAATGTTGAACGCTTAAATATACCGACATTAGTGGAAAGACTTCTGATTTTTGTTTAGGTTGAGTTACATGACTTCTCTTCCTCTGATTTTGGTTTGTGACTTGACGCAAAGCTGATGGCTAGAAAGCAGTTTCTCATGAAGTCTAACATTGCTGATGGTGGGACTTGGTGATCCCAGTGGTCTTTACCAACCTTAATGGTTCTACGATTCTTTAACGCGTAAATTACACAATTAGGAAAATCCCAAAGGAACAGAAATTGCGCGACCGTCTCTGACTCTAGCTACTCCAGATAAAATCCCATTGATCTCAACTGCATCGCTGCCAAGATTAAACACATTTCAACCTGCTTGGGGCTCTCCTTGGTGGGTGACTTTAGTTCTGAACTGCCCAGTGAAGTTTTTGATGATGGTTGTTGCATTGGCTGTTGCTTGATCCTCGGGAGATTCTGAGAGCTCGCTGCCCTACAATACAACAAATGGTTGCTTCACAGGCATTCACAACTTCTTTCTTACTTCAAAACAACATTATTATAACTACACTGCATGCTGTTCTTAGTGGAAAATGTTCTGCCTAGATGCAGAACATGCATCCCTATGCATTCATCTTACCTTCTTTGCCTTCCTCCGGTTCCCAGCTGTTGTTTATAATCTGCTGTGGCAAAATTAATATTGAAAGGGAATTAAGGCACATTATTTTAAAAAATAACAACTTGCTTTCTTTCCCCCTCAGAAATATTTTGGAGTATATTTTAATGACTTTGGAAATAGTGATACAAAAACAAGACTATCCCTGTAGGTCCCTCCCAAACCAAGATACTGCATTTCCCCTGGATCTCAAAGGTGCTCTCAGACATGCTGTAAGCTGCTCACAGATACTCTCACACCATCACCCCTACCCTGCTGATTCTTTTTCCTTCCCCCTCTCCTCTCCTCTCCTCTCCTCTCCTCTCCTCTCCTCTCCTCTCCTCTCCTCTCCTCTCCTCTCCTCTCCTCTCCTCTCCTCTCCTCTCCTCTCCTCTCCTCTCCTCTCCTCTCCTCTCCTCTCCTCTCCTCTCCTCTCCTCTCCTCTCCTCTCCTCTCCTCTCCTCTCCTCTCCCTTTCCTTCCCTTCCCTCTCCCTTCCCTCTCCCTTCCCTCTCCCTTCCCTTCCCTTCCCTTCCCTTCCCTTCCCTTCCCTTCCCTTCCCTTCCCTTCCCTTCCCTTCCCTTCCCTTCCCTTCCCTTCCCTTCCCTTCCCTTCCCTCCCCTTCCCAGAAGTGTAGGAAGAGATGTTGGTGCTTTCTGCACCCTCTGAGCTCTTTGGAACTGATTTCTCCAGGCTTCCATACAACACATTTCGTGCTCAAGTACGGAACCACTCAGGTTCTCGGAGCTGTAACAGATTGCTTGTGTTCTGGTTTGCCTTATTCAGCATCATTCAGTTATATCTCAGACCTTTAAGCCCTCTGGAGCAAATAAACCAACTACCTGTCTGGCACATTACCTTTAATGTATGTCCTAAAACCATAGTAAGAGGATTCACACAGTGAGCACCGAGGTACACCAGAAGTGTCACGAGTGTATCACTTTAGGTTTTAAGGGAAAAAAAAGGCTTTCTTTTGGAATACATACCAGTGTCCAGGATCTTCCTTGTGATTTTAGGGTACTTTTGAAATTTTACAAAGTAATAGCTCTCATATTCCATCAAAATTGTCTCGAGGTCAACGTTGTCACAGACTTCAAAGCCACGTAAACCTAATTTTGTCTCTTGTTCCAAAGTGTTTGCAGCATCCATGTACCTGGTAATTACAAAAGAAGCAATGAGCAAGAAGTTGTAACTTATACAGAACAGAAAGTTGTGAGCTATGACAGAACGCAACATTGTGAGTTATTAACTCATTGTGATTTCTGAGAGAAAAGGGAAACTATGGTGTTAGTAAGTATACAGTATTTTTAAGCTCTATCTGTCATCAAATCCACAAACTGTATTTAAAAATCCTTTCAGCAAGGGATTGCTAAATGCATTTGGAAATTATGTAGGACACTCTTGTTGCAAAAACTGAAACAAATAAGCAGAGTCATCAAGATACTCAAGAGCAGATTAGCTCTTTCTCACATGGCCGTGCTGTCCATTCACCCCTCAGAGGACAGAAGCACACGGTATGGGAAGTCAAACATTGAAACACAGACGCAGGGCACTGCTATTCAGATAACATACCCTTCCTCCACTAAGTAATGCAAGATGAGAATGAGGAGATTCTTCCGACGAGTTTCTGTTCGCAGCTCATCCTGTGAATGAAGACAGGATTTGAGATGAGATGTAATGTTCGCTTTATTGCTGTGAACAGCATCTCGGGGCAGCCCATGGAAAAAGATCAACGGCAAGCAAGAACTGCAAAGCAGTGCGCTGTTAATACACAGGACTGATGCGGCTTGCAATGATATTTCTCTTACACGTTATCAGAGCTCCTGGATGGGTGGAAAACTGTTCCTAAAAGAAAGCAAAACAGCTTGAGGTTGACAGATAACTTATGGCCTTGCTGTAACTGTGGATCTCCACCAGATTCCAGCTGCTGGGCATTTTAGGATAGGGCTCTTATAGACAACGCACAGCATCCTGCAAATGTACACATTTGAGATAGCACAGTCTGTACAAGGCACTGGGTAGAGCCAGCAAACAGTGGCCCAGCAGAGCTGGTATTTCCCGCAGGCCTGGGGCCATCTGGTGGCAAAATGAGGAAAGGCTGGGAGTCGGTTCGAACATTTCTTATCAGTTGGAAATGTATTTTACATATTACTAAACTGATCGGTTACATTTTCCTTCTGGCTTTGGACACAGAGGAATCAAAGGGGCCGGCGGTGTATTCCAGAGAGGTGCTGCAAAAAGAAAGGGAACCAGTTCGTGCTCGTGAGCAAAGAGAGAAAACCAGCACCCTGCTGTGGAAGCATCTTTCATTTCTTGCTTTTCCAAACTGCTGATATTTGGGAAACATTTCTGTATTGTGGCAGTTTTCCTATTTCTCCAGGACTTCAGCTGCGTGTAGAGAGGAAATGGTAAATCTTCTGCTGTGTGGAAAAAAAAAGCAGGAGAACTTCTGAGTGCAAAGTTACTTAAAATTCAGTTTAGCTTTATAGTGATTTAGCCTTCCTGTTTAATTAGTAGTTGGAATTGCACGTTGTTTAGAGCCACTGGTGTTTCAGAGGATGTTTGAGTGCTTGAAGTTTAATAAGCTCCTATTCTTAAAAGAACAAAAAAATGGGTGTAATTACATTTTCAATTACTAGAGGGGACTTGGGGGTCCGTGCAATTAATAAAAGCTTAAGGCACTTAAGTGTGATCTTCTCTTAAAAACCAAACAGTCGAGCACTTAACCAATTATCTCCAGCACTTAGAGAAGGCTTTATTTATTTCTTGCTTAACAAAAGCATGTAACAGACCCCCTCTCTTTGCAGTCGTTTGAAATTAAAGTCAAGCAGAACCACTTTTAATTGAATTCATTTTGTTATTTCCATCCCTTTTGCTAAAATGCAATTACTTCAAAAAAAAAAAAAAAAAAAAAAAAAAACAACTTAATTTTGTGCAATTCCTTCAAACCGACTGGGCTACAAAGATCGATTTTACTTCATTACTTCGTGTTTTATTTCATGAGTATTTGACCCTGGGTTTTGACGTGAATATTGTGTAGGATGG
This sequence comes from Excalfactoria chinensis, assembly GCF_039878825.1. NCBI lineage: Eukaryota > Metazoa > Chordata > Aves > Galliformes > Phasianidae > Excalfactoria > Excalfactoria chinensis. The sequence continues at coordinate 1,733,319 of NC_092857.1, forward strand.
CGAGTAATTACATAATGCAAATGAAAGGCGCTGGGTTTACAAACTAATTAAGAATGAACTCTCCTTCTCATTAGCACGAACTCGGTTATACCGCAGCGAACACCCACTCCTGCAGCTGCACTCCGCTCATTGCGGTTTATCTTTTGAAACAATATTTCATTATGGTTTATTTCTGAGAGCAGAGTGATCCCCGCTGGGCAGGTTACAGAACAGATAGACCCTCTAGTTGGGGTCTGGGCTCAGGAGGGGGCTGTCATGGACTCCTCCATTCCTGGGTAAATACACGAGGGCTGATCCAAAAGTAGTGCCTCCTACTTTATGACGTTGGCCCATGATATCAGATGTGGTTGTTGGTGGTGGTATCCTCCCTGTGAGAACACGGCCCACATCCCCCCCCCCCCCACCAAAGCCGCCATCAGAGCGGCTCTCGGCGCATGCGCGCTACGCCCCAACCCGACGAGCATGCGCAGAACCCATCGCCGTTCCCATAGCAACAGGACGCGCGGCCTTGGCTTCCTTACCGCCTCCCTCGCCTGGCGCGCGGCTCGCAGCGCCTGGCAGGAGAGCTCCATCGGGCGGGCAGCGGGACGCCGCACTGAGCGGGGAGCGACACGGCCGCCGCTAAACAACGAGGACGGCGGCCCTGCTCGTCCTTCCCGCAGCCAATCGGAGCGTCCGGAGGTGAATGATTGATTGAAGAGCTGTCCAATCAGACGGAGGGGATGATGGCGGCGGTTTAAACGACGAGCCAATCGCTGCGGGGAGTGGTGCTGACCAATCGCTGACAGGGTCTGCCTCCAATGGCAGGGTACGCGAGTGGGGTTAATCGGTTTCGTGATCAAAACTGATTAAAACATAAAGGACGGAGCTGAAATTTCCAGCGTATAGTTTGATCTGGCAAACAGCGAAGAGACCAAATAATTTACAGTGCTCGAAAAACGGAGTCGAGCTTTGTTTCCGGGGACCTGCGTCCGTTGGAAACCAGCAAAGAATATTTCTGTGGCTTCGGTCTTGTGTGTCAAAAAAAATAAAGGTTATAATTGGGCTGTAAAGAACGTCTTGACTCGCCCAGCCTACCTAGAGGGTGTGGGGCAGCGAGGTGCCCTGCTTACTGTGAGGAGAGCTTTTTCTACTCCACAAAACGCCTGGCTCCGTCAGCGTTACCACAAACGACGTGTCCGCTTTTAATCACGAACCCACCCGCTTTTAATCACGAACCCACCCGCTTTTAATCACGAACCCACCCGCTTTTAATCACGAACCCACCCGCTTTTCCTTCTTTTTCCCACCCGAGGCAGCGCTGAGGCGGCGCTCAGTTCCCGCCCCCCCCCCACCCCCTTCCCGGGTCACGTGACGAGGTCGCGCGGCGGCGCACGATGGTGGCGGCGCGGCCCGGCTGTGGCGGCGGCGGCGGAGTGGGCGGCAGCGCGTAGAAAATGGCGGATTTCGAGGAGCTGCGGGTGAGGAGGAGGAGGAGGAGGAGGGGGGTGAAAGAGCCGAAGGGCGGCGGGGCACCGAAGTGCCGTCTGGGGGCGGGAGCTGAGGGCTGGGCCCGTGGGGAGACGAGGCCTTCTGCTTTTTATTTCCTTTCTTATTAACGCTTTTTTTTTTTTTTAAATTTATTTATTTTTTTAATTATTATTTTTTTTTGGGTACCCGACGTTTTAAAGGCTCGGGGCTCGGCCTGTGTGTGTGTGTGTGTTCTCAGGATGACGGAGCTTTGTGCTACGCACCCCCCCCGTCGTAACGCCGCTAAAATGGTTTGTGGGGTTGGTTACGTTCAGCTGATCTCCTTCAAATGGAGGAGGAAATAAATAAATAAATAAATAAAAGAAAAAAAATCCACTTCTCAGTATTTCCTCGCAGGAAACGCTTGTCCTGAAGGGGCCCCTTCCGGCCCTGACCCGCTGGCAGTGGGCACGGCGGGCCGGCTGGCTCTGTGGGAGGGCAGCAGCGCTCTGCCTCGGCCTGTGGAGAAACACGGGCTTGTTTTTTTACAGAGATACGAGACGGTGGTTTTTTGTGTGTGTGTTTTTTTCTTTTTTACCGTGTTTTTGAGGCCTTTATTGCTGCGAAGTCCCGTTTCTTCTGGAGATAGGAGGTGTGTGGCTGTGTGAACACTGGGTGCTTATTTGTAGCTCGCTTTCCTTCATCCAAGCTCTTCTTTCCCTTCAGAGTGGAAGGAGTTCGCTGCCTCAGCCGCCCTTTAGGAGCGGTCTCAAGGTGCTGCTTTATGGATAAGCACGAGGGCCCTTTTTATGGCAGTACTGTTTACTTCTGTCATGCTGATGGTGCTTTGCTGAGGGCAGTGATCGCTGCCTGCCTTAGGAAGGCACAGCAGGGCAGTGTTGAGAGTTGGGTTTATTTCAGTCGGATTATAACCTAAAGGCAAGAGGTCATAACTCTTTCTTAAATCTTTCTTTGCTTTTCTTTTATTATTATTATTATTATTTTTTTTTTTTCCTAAAGAGAGAGAAACGTGCAGGGGTGGCATTACCCTTCTCCCTGCAATATCAATTAGTGCTGTGCCTGTCATCCTCTGGTTCCCCTAAATTTAACCTTAGGGGAGCTGTGATGCAGAGGTTCCTTACTGTGAGGCTGTAGGGAAAGACAGCGGATGCAGAGGAACTTGCTGTTATCTCAGGCCTTCAGAAAACCTGCACCTTTGTTAAGGATTCAGAAATAGAACTACAGACCTTTTCTTTTCCAAGATCTTGGTGAAAAATCTCTGGTGCAAGGCTCACCTCATCTAGGGAGAGAAGTTATTTCAGCAGGACTCTCCATTAAGTACTGGTTGAAGTAGGTGATTCAGTGATCTGTTGAGTTCTGTAGGTGACTGCTTTCTGGGATAGGAAGGCATTGCTGAGGGGATGTGGTAGGCAGGGCTTTCCTTGGGGTCAGAGAGGTGACTTCTAGACTTGCTTTTCATGGGTGAGTTTTTAAACTTTTCCCATAAGTTTCCTTTGTGGGCAGCCTGATACATGTCGAAAAGATTCCATGGGCAGAGCTGGATGCAGAACTGAGGCCTGTGCTGTGGAGACCACAGAGGGCGTGTGGACTTTCTTCTTTAATGGCTTTGGCCCTGGAGTGGGAACTTCAGCTCACCTTGAGCCCTTGCTGATCCCTGCTTTAGGAGATACTTGCATCATACTGAAGCTGCTATTTAATTGTGTTTAGATGTACTGTGTTTGCTTCATCTTAAGGGAAACAAAACCTCTTTATAGGCAAGTGAATAAGCCTGTGCCAGAAGCAATTTGTGTGACACTCGTGATCAGCTTTGTGGCTGTTTGGAGAAGACATTTTAGCTGGAAGAGGTGGAAATGTGGTCTTATGGCTTATGGGGAGGAGAAGATTACAGTTATCATTCAGTGTATTAAGTAACAGTGTAGTATGATAAGCTATTAACAGTATTTTATCAGAGGTTATCTTGTATCCGTATATCACATTTTCTGTGCTTTGTGTATGTGAAGTTACTTAAGACCAATGAGGCTTATTGTGGTAATTGAAGTTTCTCTTGTGCAGAATAATTAACAACTAATGATCATGCTGAGATACAGTGACTGGGGAGAAGAACGAGGCCAAATAATTTACAGTGCTTAAAAAAAAAAGGATTTGCAATGGAATGAGTCAAGCTTTGTTTCCAGGGGCCTGTGCCCATTGGAAACCTGCAAAGAAAATACTTCTATTCCCTGTCACTTTGGGTGCATCCAGCTTTGGAGGATCCTAATGTGTTATGTAGGAACCGGGCTAAAGCTGCTCCAAAGCAAAATTCCCCATCATAAAGAGGTTACATCAGCTTCCAATGTAGCTTTACTTAGGGTCCATATAGATATCCTCAGCCATCCCAGGACGTGAGTCGTTCTTTCTTAGCAGTGTTACCCATTTGTAGCCCAGTACAGTCAGCAGACTTCATTGAAAAGGTGTCACGAATGGGCTTCTCTGTTAAGGAGCGGTCAGAAAAAGTTGAAGTGGGATTTTTTTTTACTCCTTATGAACTCCGAGTATGAATTTTGGTGACCAGTCCCGTTTCTCAGTGCTCTGTCAGACTACTTCGTGCTTATGGAGAGGCCGTAAAAATAAAGTGGCTTTGGTTTGTGTGTCAAAAAAAAAAGGCTTTTTACTGGGCCGTAAAGAACGTCTCTTAAGAGCAAACTGATGGCACGTCCATGACACGACTTGAGTGTCTCATCCTGATGATGTGCAAAGCATGTTAATGGCGAGGCTGCAGCTAAACGATGTAGATGAGATTAGCTGCATCTTTATGCCGGTGGTTACTGTTGCCTTAGAGGGAATGTAGCATCGGTTTTACAGGGAAAATGTTGTAGAAGCCGTTGTTTGATTGTTCCCAGTAAAAGTCACTTTTGCAAGAGTCTTCTTTCAAATGCATGCATAAGATTTCAGCATTGGTGAATAAAACCACGTATTTTTTGTACTCCCAAGCACTTTAATGGAGGTGTCGATTTAAAATCTTGCTGACTGTGATACTGAAACCAGCCTGCGTCTTCCAACGAAATGAAATCCAGCTCGTAACAAAATGCTGCTTTGTGGAGCTTCCCTATAAAACGCTGGGCTGTTCCAAGGCATGATTGACTGCACATTTCACCTTGATTAATGGTGGGATGCACAGGAGCACACAGAATGCAGCAGTCGGGGTAATGATAAGTATTTGGCAAGGCAGGCCATTTCCTTAATCTCAGTGTAAAGGATTATTTCGTTCATTTGCATTCTGATGATGGAATCCAGGATCTTGCTTACAGTCTCTCTCTGAAGGAAGGAGGTGATGGTGCTGTCAAAGTCGTGCGTCTGTTTGTGCAGTCAGTGTGAAGTTCGCAGTAAATTCTTCAGCATTTCCACTCCTTCAAAGCTGGGGTAAGCCGCTCAGCGCTGGATGTGACGCTGCTTTCACCAGCACTGATGTTAAGGCGAAAATGAAGAGCAAGCAGCTGGGCACATAGCGAGTTCCAGCTTGTGCTGGTGGTGGAAGCACGGCTGTAGCATATGTTCAGTCTTTAGTTAAGGTAGGGCCCATGTTGGGGTACATGGTTATAAACTGTATTGTAGCAATTAAGGAAGGTAAACACAAAGTATCGCACTTCAAGACTTGTACACCTCCTTAAGTACTGTATGCTGGACCGCTAATTAACAACCAGAAGGGTGCTACTAGACGGGTCTGAAGTCTGCATTGTGATTGCAGATGTGTCCTGCTTGATACCCAGCATCATGTCCTACATCTGTCAGTCCTTGGGTGCAGGATCCGTACAGTCCCGCAGTGTGGATTAAAGTCAGGTGTGCTGTGTTCCTCAGAATTTAACCTTTTCATTACAGGTGGGAAGGAAAGGAGAATTCTTGTTGTGTTTTGGTTTTTTTCTCTGAAAAGGGACTGATACGTCTGTGCCAACCTCCTGATCTGTACTGATCAGGGAAGGAGCACTTTCTCTTGGGTAGTGTTAGAAGTAACACTATTATTTTTGTCTGAGAATCTTTCTGTCTGTGAACTTCGAGGTTCACTCTTCCACGCGGAACTTGGGTAACCAAGTGAACATTCTTCAGCTTCAGGATTGTAATTAAACTCAACCTTCCCAGATACGTGATTTCCTTGCGTTAAGCAAGCCATGCTCAGTGGGTGAGTGTGTGTGTAGTATCTGAGGTGGAACGAGAATGATGGAGGTTCGTGTGCCTCACTGTGCTTCTCAGAAAGGCGTTTCTAGAATCACAGCATCGTTAAGGTTGGAAAGGAGCGCTGTGATCATCTCATCCAGCTGTTGTGCGCTGTTGGCTCACTGATGTGTATCTTAATTCTCCTTTCCAGAATATGGTATCAAGTTTTCGTGTTTCTGAACTTCAAGTGTTGTTGGGCTTTGCTGGGCGTAATAAAAGTGGACGGAAACATGACCTCCTGATGAGGGCTCTGCACTTACTGAAGAGTGGCTGCAGCCCAGCAGTGCAGATAAAAATCCGAGAACTCTATAGGCGTCGGTACCCAAGGACAATTGAAGGACTTTCAGACTTATCAGCCATCAAACCTGCAGTTTTCAATCTGGATAGCAGTTCCTCTCCTGTGGAACCTGACCTGGCTGTTGCTGGCATTCACCCACTCCCTTCTACTTCGGTCACCCCTCAGTCTCCTTCCTCACCCGTCAGCTCCGTGCTCCTTCAGGACACTAAGGCTCACTTTGAGATGCAGCAGCCATCGCCTCCCATCCCACCGGTCCATCCTGATGTCCAGCTGAAGAGCCTGCCTTTTTATGATGTGCTTGATGTACTCATAAAGCCTACAAGTCTTGGTAAGTGTTTAATCGCATTGTGGGTTGCTTAATTCACGGAGTACTTGTTGCTAATGACAGTGCAAAGCCTGGGTTTGAATTGCTTTTGGCAGCTGAGGGAAGTTCCTTATTTTTTCTTTCTTATTTTAATTTTTTGGCCTGAAGTACGTGGATCTGAGGAGCTTGTTTAATGCAAGTGAAGAACACCTCTATCACGGCCAGCAGAAAACATTCCTCCCAACAACTTGCAGTCTCAGTTTCCTCAAGCACCTCATTCTTGATTGCATTCATTTGAAAATAAGTTGGTTGTCTTGAAATCGAGACAAATTCAGTGTCCTACCTTAAGGGGTAGGAAATATTCCATAAGGATTTAGTAGTACAGTTTAGAAATGCTTCTAACAATTTGTAAGCTGTTTGCATCTCCCTAACCACCTCAGTGTTTTAATTAAGTACTGTAGGTAGCTATTTGTACCAAGTGAGGCATGTTTCTTTGTGGAAGAGGGGCTCCAGCCCACTCATCATCCTCACAGCCTCCTCTGGGCCCCCTCCAACAGCTTCTTGTCTTTCTTGTGCTGGAGGCCAGGATTCAGGTAGATGGCAATGTGGCAACTATTAACACACGGTTAAACAGACATGGTGACTACCTTAACGAAACATTTCCTCTTGATAAAAGGAGCATTTCCAAAGCTGAGGAGGACAGCTGGTATAAATAAGCTGCATGAGAATTCATCTTTCCCTTGAAGAGTTGCCTTTTGGTTGTGTTGTGCTGGTGTGGGGCTTAGCTTTAATCCACACTTGGTTCGATAACAAAGTTATGCACATTTTAAACATGTGCAAATATACACACAGTATGTCATGCTTTAGATTTGGTGCATGTATTTGTCCCACCTGGACTTCAGTTCTTTTTGTGTCAATTCTGGGCTGAGGTTTCCCCTGGATGGTGCAGGGGAAAGACGCGCGTCTTGCTCTTGGCTACCATAGCTGTTTCTGCATGGAATAATTTTGCAGCTGCTCATTAGTAACTCATGGTGTGCATTCCCCTACTGTATTAAGATAAAATAGTTGTAAACATCTCTCTGGTATCTCTTCCTCCAAGTGTTCAGTGTTATACTTTGTTGCTCAAACCTTTCTTACCCTGAGGATTACAATGCAGCTTGCCAAGCTGCTTTAGTACTGAAGTGTAAAGTGATATTAAGCCTTCTGAATACAGCTGAATGAATGATTTGTTCTTTTGCCTTCCTCTTGACAGTTACATGCTGTTCAACAGCAAATTGATTATTAACACAAGTGCCTTATGCCTTGTTTGGGGGAAAAACTCAGCTGCAGAACCTCTTCTAATCGTTGACTTCAAGCAGCATGGTCAAACCTCTTTGTCTCTTTCTCCTTCTAGTACAGAGCAGTATTCAACGGTTCCAAGAGAAGTTTTTTATCTTTGCTTTGACTCCTCAGCAGGTCAGAGAAATCTGTATTTCCAGGTAAGAAGCAGGTGTTGCAAAAATGTGGAATGGGAATTTTTTGGTGGTTTTTTTTGTTGCTTTTTCTGATGCATCCCGTAACTTTGCAAAAGTGCCGTGATAATCCTCACAGGCTGTTCTGTTTATTTCTCTAATGACTGTGCACGGCACTTAAGTGTGGGTGAGGTGAATCTGATGCTTCTAAGGAGTTAAAAACTACTGTTTTAAATGATTGTGACTGAGAGATGGTAAGCTTTTATCTCTTACGTGTTTCCTGGCTGCACAAATGGAAGGCTGCCTTTATCTTTTGTCCTGGGGTTCATGTTCTTGCAAGAACCATGTCGTGAGCCAAAATAATTTGCTTTTCATCCCTCTCTGGCAGCATCATGTTTTGTAGTAGCAGTTAAGTCTTGACAGAAGATGGTGACACTAAAGACATGCTTAACTTACAGCAGCTGAACAGAGGTGTCACTTGTAAGATTTGTTCGTAACTTAATAAAATAAAACCAAAATTTAGTGTTGACTTAAGTGTGCCACTTCTATGTATGACTGCTGTCTAAACAGGTGCTCTTCTTTCTCTTTGTTGTAGGGACTTCTTGCCAGGGGGCAGGAGAGATTACACAGTCCAAGTTCAGCTAAGGTATCTTTCTTGTCGTGTTCTTTTCTGTTTGTTAGCCAGTTTAGAAGTTGTAAGTCTTAATGTTTGTGGAGACATGTGAATGTAATGACACCTGAAAACGTTTTCTCTTTCTGGGGCTATAGGTTATGCCTAGCAGAGACAAGCTGTCCTCAAGAAGATAATTACCCTAATAGTTTGTGTATTAAAGTGAATGGGAAACTGTTTCCATTGCCGGTAAGCTCGTTTGCATGTATTTGTTGTTTCTTTGACTTGTGTCTTGTTTCTGTAATGCTACCTTGCTAAAATGATCAAGCACTTTATTGCTATCATTACAATTTCCCTAGGCATTAATGCTAGCAAATGTGCAAGCCGTGTCTGGGTGAGATGGCCATTGCTGCTATTATGTTAAAGCCCCTGCACAGCTTAATTATGCTTTAGCCACCTGTAGCAAACCTCATCTGTGCCGTGAGTGCTCAGAATTCAAAAACAAAACAGTGTGAGCATAAGGAGTCTCCCTTACATGGAACTGAGTTTGGTTGGATTAGTGATATCCCTCAACCTGCGTGTTGGCCTGAGTTCCTCCTCGCTACAAGGAAGCAGTGTCACATTTGTTCATGTGTTTGCATGCAGCTCTGCATGTCTCTGCTGAGAGCAGCATTCATCACAGGGATGAAGAGCAGCACATCTAGGGCACCAGCAGCTACTGGTCCTGCAGTGGAACATTGTGAGCAGTTGTGCTTTTTGCTGTTGTCTCATGTTTTAAAAGTTGCTGTGCATACAGGGTCACCGTGGGGCTAGAATATTTACAAAAAGGAAGCAGTCCGTATTATTTGTAATGTCAGTCATAGCAAAATTTCTATAATCTTGAATTCTCACTTTGCTTTAGGTCTAAATCCTGTAGTTTCTTTTTGCACATCATTTTTCAGACTGTTCAGCAGAAACATGAAGTGAGAAAGTGAATAAATGACTCATCTTGGCAGCTTCCTTACTTCTCCTTCAGTATGAGCTGAATGATTAATACAGTCTCTTTCCCTCTAACCTGTTTATTTGGTAACCATCTGCATCCTACTGGTGACTGAGAAAATGTAAGAACTTTGCCTCGAGGGTCACTGTTGTCCAACTCAGTAGTTGTAGGGAACTAGTGAGTGATGCCAGGCTCTGTTCTTGCCTAATTGCTCTTCTGATACTTCTGGTTACAGCAGGGGCCACATGGTTGTTACTGATACGGTTCTTGCAAGGAGCAAGACTTAGGAACAGTAATTTTGGCAAATGGTTGCCACTGGAATTGGCCACCAAACTGAGCAGTGTTAGACCACACTAATTATGATAGGCAGGCATAATGCTCCGTATTAAAGTCACAGGAGGCTGGGAAGGGCTTAAACGTGTTTTAGGAGTATGGGATCGAATCCTGGAAGTCTTGCTTTATGGAAGAAAACATTAAAAGCTTATCTGAACTGAAGCATATGTGCAACAGAGAAAGACTAAAATAATAAAGAGTAAGAAAAATTAATAAAGCGAAACATGCTTTCTTGATCCCCTGGAAGTAATGCAGCCTCACTTTGAGATGGAAGGGACTTGTCGTTGTGGCTGATACACCATGTGTGGGAGTTCCCCCCTTAAAATGATGCTCTTTGCCCTCATGAACTCACTAAAAGGTCCAGCTTGCTACTTGTGAAAACGATGGGGTTTATATCCTGTAAATGACTGCAGTTTTTACACCTGGCTTGAAGAAATGACTGATCATTCCTCCTTTTAAATGTGAAGCTGTAGTAGTCCTTACACATCTGCTGCCTCCATGTTCTGTGATAAAGCATGCACGGCTTACTGGAAGGCTTACTGTTGTGTATAGACTCTGCTAGCTAAACGGAAACCTAAAAATAGTTTTTCAGATTGCTTTCTCGTATCGTTAGCTGAACAGGGGAGCGTGTTCTATGTGCTCTGATGGACCGTTTCTGGTGAAGCAGCTGAAGTCAGCAATTCTAGCTGTTACTTTAGATATTACTTTCGGAATTGGGTTCTTTCAGTCTTGTTTTGAGGTGTTACGCTGTGAATGCTCATGTTAAACACAGGCTTTTCAGCACGTTGCTTCTGGAGAGTTTCTAATGTAGGACAACACTTGAACTGAATGAAGTCTGGCAGTCAGTTCTGTGCAGTGCAGGTCTCTGGCTGGTGTTATTGTAATGCAAGATGAGGATTAGAGATGAGTGGACTGCAGGCTGTCTGTTTGAACTCAAGACAGGCTCTGAGTTGCTGTTATGGACTGCCTTGCTTTCGTGGTGACTGCTGCAGGATGAAGTGCAATTAGTCCATGTGCTGTTTCACAAGGCACAAGTGTTCTGCATTTGGAAGCATGTGCTTGTCAGGAGGCAAAAGGGAGCATATCCTGTGACAGCTGCTTGGAAGAAGAGTCTGATCCTTAGCTTGCCTTCAGGTAGTTGTATAGGGCTGTGATGTCTCCCCTGAGCCTCAGCCTCCAGGCTGAACAATCCCAGTTCCCTTAGCTGCTCCCCATAGCACTTCTGCTCCAGACCCCTCACAGCTTTGTTGCCCTTCTCTGAACGTGCTCCATTTCCTCCACACAGCCTTCCGGCTGCTCTGCCCCAAGCCTGCAGTAACGTATGGGGTAGTTGTGACCAAAGTGCATAACTTGGTATTATTGAACTTCATCCCATTGGAGAAATGAAATAAACCATGAAATAACACTGCAGAGAGAAGCTGTCCAGGCTTTCTTCAGTTGTGAAGAGTTTAAAAGTATTCAGTTTTCATTTGCTTCTGCTGACAGCAGAGAAGGCTTTTAGCTCTCAGATATACCAGATACGCTATGCACAGCTCATGTTCAGGTCCTCACTGAGTGTGTGCTGATGATAACTTGCCGCTAATGAAGCTCTGTGTAACTAATGCAAGGCAAAGCTGACACTAAAGGATTGGAGATACTGGAGGAAGTGTCTTAGAAGCAGTGAAGCATTCTGTATCGGTGTGTGTGGGAAGTGCTAAGCCATGGCTTGAACCATTGATTGATCTCCTGGTGAAGGGGCACAGCCTGCCCTGGGAGCACAGGTGAGAGGCTGTCTGGATCAAAACTCTGTCTTTCAAGTGCTCCTTTAAAATTGCTCAGAAACTGTTGATGTGTAATACAGACTGTCAAAACAACTGGTATTTCTCACTCATTTTGACTTTAATCTCCAGCCTGAAGAACCTCAAGGCTTTTCTGTTTCTCACAGATCAATTTAAATACGAGTTGTTGGATTAATGCTTTTTTTTTTCCCTTTCACAGGGATATGCTCCACCACCGAAAAATGGAATCGAACAGAAGCGACCTGGGCGCCCCTTGAATATAACCTCTCTGGTTAGGTTGTCTTCAGCAGTGCCAAACCAGATTTCCATTTCCTGGGCTTCTGAAATTGGAAAGGTAAGTTGTCTGTTTTGTAGGACGTGGGCAGCAGACTGAATAACCTTGCCTAGTGTTGCTTTTAATCCACTGCCTGATACTGCTGGCAAGGCATAGTGTGATTATTGGCTAAACTTACCGTCAGTGCTAGGAAACAAAGCTATCTCCAGAAGCATGGCAGCTTACGGTAATGTGAAAAACTTGCTTGTGGATTGCATAGAGTTTGATATGGAATTCCAGGAGTGGGGGGGTGTGGCTTCATGTGAGAGCATTCCTGTCAGCTTTGCTATTAGAAGTTGCCTGAGATGTGTCAAAAAACACCTAGATCTTTCTGTGGTGTAAATACAAGACAGTTCAGATAGAACAAAAGGGGAGTCTCCATTCTTCTTTGTGGCTTGATTACACAGAACTATGACCATGAGGTTATGCAGCCATGTTTTTAGAAGCTCTTTTTCTCAATATCTTTTGCAGCTGCTCACTGGAGAGCGCTTTGTAGAATGAACAGAGGTGCCAAGGTATCATGACGGGGTGGGAATGTATTTGTTTCTCAGGTTTTTGTATTTTCTATCAAAGTAATTCTATTTAGAATTCTACGAAGGCAATTTTTATTTCATAGGAAGAACTGCTTAACAGATATTTCCTTCTTTGTTCTTTTGAGATTCATGTTTCACATGGAAATGACTTATCTTGAGCTAAAACTGCACTTATGAGTTAAGCACAAGTACAGCTTCCAGCTCAGAAACTTTTAGGTGGCATGTTCCTGGGAGGTGTCAGCTGCTTCTGGGCTTGATGCATCTTAGAAGTGCTTGGTTGAACCCTGGCGTGTTTGTAATGCAGGATATCTGAGCAATGCGCCTACTGGTAACAACAAAGCATTTTCCTGGAAGCTTGGGCAGCTTGAGAAAGAAGCGTAGATACAGTGAAGAATGGAGAGCAGGGTGTCAAAAAGATGACTGAAGTGTCTTCAGAGTGCAATTGTAGACTTCATGATGGAGAGGTGTCAGAGAAACATGCTGGACTTCAAATGGCAGAAGGTAGCGCAAGTGGTGACTGAAATGTCGCGTGTTTCTTCCTGGTGCCTGTAGTTGAACTTCTGATTTAGGAATGTGAGGTCATTGGAGTTAAAGGCCTTCGAAATGGGCAGGTGACTACTTAGAAATCTGCCTGTGAATTTACTAAAGAAGGGGAAGTGTCAAGAGTTTGGTGGCTGTTGCAACAGCCCTTGAAGCTGTGAGTAAATAGAAGGCTCCTTGTTGTTCCATCTGTGGTTACTTCTGGAAGTCCTTCTGGACTCCCCTATCAAAGTAGCTTACCTCTTCAAGGCCAGGTTGGATGGGGCCCTGAGCAGCCTGGTCTGGTATTAAATGTGGAGGTTGGTGGCCCTGCCTGCAGCTGGGGAGGGTTGGAGCTTCGTGATCCTTGAGGTCTCTTCATTGGTGACCCAGAAGAGAGGAAATCTTGAACAAAGGAAGCTGGCAAGAAGCAGTACGTGCTAGGAAATGTGCCATGCCACAATGCTCTCCTCTAGGCTGGCTGTAATGAGGCTTGGTCTGGGAGTGGTAAGCCAAAGAACAGGTGCAAAGAAATTAGTGCACAGAATCCTTAAGGTTGGAAAAGTCCACAAAGGTCATCAAGTGCAGTTGTCAACTTGTGCAGCTGTGTTTTAAGTGCACAGTTTTAAGTGACCTGTTTTAGCAGAATTACTGCATTAGATCAATGTCTCATCTTTACTTACTCTTTTTGTAGAGCTACTCCATGTCTGTGTATCTCGTTCGTCAGCTCACTTCAGCTATGCTTTTGCAGAGGTTAAAAATGAAAGGTATCAGAAACCCTGATCATTCCAGAGCACTAAGTAAGTAACTTTAATTTTCCCATTAATTTTTCCTTAGGGGTGGTTAATGGCTCTTTTAAAACCAGAACTGGTAATGCTTAGGAGATCTGCAGCATTTAGAAAAGAAAGTCCATGCCTAGAATATCAAAGGTGCCTTTTGCTGCTACTGAGGTAGCTGATAATGGTGCAGCAAAAGGAACCTAACCTGTAGGGAGGGGTACTTAGAGACTGAAACGTTACGGGAATGTTGAGTGTTGCCAGCTTCTTAGATGCTTGTTTTATATAGCTGGAAACAAAATGAATGTGCTCCAGAATGGATATTAGGGTTGTAAACAAACAGTAGTGTCTGTCCATAACTTCTCAATTTGTTTTTATAGTTAAAGAAAAGCTAACAGCAGATCCTGACAGTGAGATTGCCACCACCAGTCTGCGGGTGTCTCTGATGTGTCCTGTAAGTAAGGCTGGGAACTGCCGCGTACCGATCCATGTTCTCATCTATAGTGCAGAGCTGGGTTGCTCCTAAAAGACCTGATGTAGAAATACAGCGGGATTTCATTACATACTGCTTCATTAAGATGCAACAGGGAGAAGGGTGCATCTGCAAGTACACGATTGTAGCAGCTTTTCACTAACGGGCTTAGACTTGTGGATGCCCCAGCTGCAGTGCTGTCAGAATCACGTTGCTGCTTGTGTTTATGTCGAAACCTTTAAATGAAATGGTTTTGTGTACTGAGGCATCGTCTGGTTGGGCAGGGTGATGGAATAAATAAAGGGCACAGTGAGAAACAGCACTTCAGATCATCTGCTCTTTGGGGTATTGCTTTTACTGCCCACTATTAAAAAGGGAAAATAATCTGATCTCCTTGTAATGAAGTCACACCTACGTGGCTTTCTCTTCCCAGGCAGAAACTGGTATTGTTGTGACTTATCTATTAAGTCTTACACTGACACAGGTATAGTGCCATTCTTATGGGACTGCAGCTCACAAAACCTTGCAATGACAAAACAGGTGCTTCAGTAGGTCTCACTAATAAAAATCAAAATCCTGGAAGTAATGCTGTAGGTCCATTTAAAAACGTGATCATTTTCAACTCAGGAAAGACTTTGAGGACTTCTTTATTGTTCCTTCAGGTACACTGTATGTGGTTTGATGGAGTGGATTTGCATGCAGTGACCTTGATGTTGGGTTTGTAGTGAGAAGGAATAGCTCCCTTGCTGGTTGTCTGATTTCACTGTTAACCATGCGAGTCTGTTTCGTTCTCTTTTTCTCTGACACCCTTCAAATGCATCTTTGCAGCTGGGGAAAATGAGGCTGACAATCCCGTGCCGGGCTGTCACTTGCACACACCTGCAGTGTTTTGATGCTGCTCTTTATCTCCAAATGAATGAAAAGAAGCCTACCTGGATCTGTCCTGTCTGTGACAAAAAGGCAGCTTATGAGAGCCTGATTCTAGATGGGTAAGAGAATGGGATTGCAGACTACAGAAGTGTTTCCAGCTTCTCATAGTGTACTTGATAGCTCTGTGTGTGACCTGCAGTTTAGTCATTTCTGTTTTTTTCCCTCAAAATACATTGAACTGGGAGGTACTATTACAGTCCTTCAGTTTCTCCTCCTTTGTAACAAACTGTGTAAACTGATCTCCTAACAAAGTCAACCAACTTTGAGCCTCAGCTGACCTCCTCTAGACAAATCCAAATGTAACATCTCACGATGTCCTCCCTTTACACAATCCTATCTCCAAAGCTACTGGCTTTGATGCAGTTTGAGTTAGTTTAAAATTGATCTGAAGGATGATGGTGTCTGCATCTTTGTGAGAATCTCTGAATTGCAGTAATGTTGGAGTAAGATACGGGTGGGTTGGAATACTCTGGATTTTCACATGTGCTTGTTGGGGAAGGCTACAGCTGCAGGTCTTCGTGTAAGATAAACCAGGGAGATGAACTGTGGGTTGATGCTGATCTTAGTTTCTCGCGTCTGCTTTTCACTTAGCGAAAGTCTGGAACCAGATGTTAAAACCACTTCACTTTATTTTTTTCAGACTCTTTATGGAAATCCTTAATGAATGTTCAGATGTGGACGAGATTAAATTCCAGGAGGATGGTTCCTGGTGTCCTATGAGGCCTAAAAAAGATGCTGTTAAAGTCTCAAGTCCACAGTGCACCAAAATAGAAAGTGAGTACATCATGGATGCTGGTGGTTAACTCAACTAAAAGGCTCGGTGCACTGGAGGCTTGGTGTTTGCAGCTGGGATGATGGCTGTGGACCTTGATGTTTGCTTAATTCTTCTCACCTTTTCATTTAGTGTAAAAAGGAAGAGTTATGTCTCTGCAAGCATACATCTGTAGGCTTTATTTTTGTTCTTTATAACAACACTTCTGTTGCTTTTGTTATGCCCTTAACCTGGTAAGGGGAGATAGAGAAAACTGAGCATAGGCTTTAATGTAGTACAGAATACCACTCCTGGTTTGTAGTGGACTTCAAGGTGAGACAGGATTTGAGATGATATTTCTATTGCAATTTGGAACTGCTGATGTCAGCAGTTGTTTTTAAGTAATATTTTGTTTTTCTGGTTTAGGTTCCAGTGTTGTTAGCAAACCATGTTCTGTGACGGTGGCCAGTGAAGTAAACAAGAAGAAAGTTGATGTTATTGACTTGACTATTGAAAGCTCTTCTGATGAAGAGGAAGATCCTCCAGCCAAAAGGAAGTGCATATTCATGTCTGAAACGCAAGGAAGCCCAACCAAAGGGTTTGTCAATTTTGAAGTTTGTTGTTATTCTGTAATGTGTCAGGTAAGCTGATATGTAGACGTGGTGACTCAGCAGTCTCTTTGGGATCCAGCTCTGAA
Source organism: Excalfactoria chinensis (assembly GCF_039878825.1). Taxonomy (NCBI): domain Eukaryota; kingdom Metazoa; phylum Chordata; class Aves; order Galliformes; family Phasianidae; genus Excalfactoria; species Excalfactoria chinensis. The sequence continues at coordinate 1,749,721 of NC_092857.1, forward strand.
CTTCTGGAGAATTTCTAGGCTTCTCTTTTCAGAAGGTTATATTGCTATAGTACCTCTGTAAAGGCAAGCCTCTACTGCATAGTTTTGTCTCTCAAAAGATGTGCTGAGTCTGTGTTTGCTGGGATGTTTATCTGTAGAAAACAAGTCAGTGTACAGGACTCTCTTAGAAATCAGATTATCCCGCTTGCAGGAACTTCTACATGCGTTCCTGTTGAGTTACTATCATCTTAAAGACTTTTCTCACTGCCTTTTACCCTTTATCGTGTGCTCTGATGCCCAGGAAACAAAGCTGTGTTTCATGTTTTCTCCAACCCCTCAAACTTGGAAGGGGAGGGAGGCTCTTCCTTGTTTTGATTCAAAACAATAATTTTTTCTTCTGTCTCACTGTTAGAATCTGAAATGTCTTGTTCATGGTTACTGGTCTTGGTTGTCAGTCAATTCTGTCCCTTGGTTACACAGCTGAGGGCTTCCCAAGTCCCCAGTCAACCCCTTCATCTCTGTAGTTGTCTGAATTCCCTGCCCTGAATCGAGCAGTTCACTGACTCCTTTACTGTTCTGCCTTCTGTTTGCCACGATCTGTGCGGTTTGGCTATAGGCAGTCTGTGGTTGCCATACTGTTCTTGCTCTTAGCCTGCAAGACATGGGAGCTGTAGGACATACAGCCAGCAAAGCAGGGAGAAGAGGGCACTGGTTAGGTTTTCCAGCAGCCAATGCTCCATGTCGCAACTTGGAAGTACTGGCTTTATGTTGTCACAGAATCACAGAATTTTCAGGTTGGAAAAGACCTAGAAGATCATCTAGTCCAACCATTACCAATACTTCCCAGCTAAATCATATTCCTCAATGCAACATCCAAATGTTTCTTGAACACTCCCATGGTCGGTGACTCTACCACCTCCCTGGGCAGTGCATTCCAATGCCTGACTACCCTTCCTAATGTCCAGCCTGAACCTGGTTCTATCTAGTTCTACTTCTATCACTAATTACACGAGAGAAGAGGCCAACCCCCAGCTCACCACAACCTCCCTTCAGGAAGTTATAGAGAGCTATCAGGTCTCCCCTGAGCCTCCTCTTCTCCAGGCTGAACAATCCCAGCTCCCTCAGCCGCTCCTCATAAGGCCTGTGCTCCAGACCCCTCACTAGCTTCATAGCCCTCCTCTGAACATGCTCCAGGGCCTCAATGTCTTTCTTGCAGTGAGGGGCCCAAAACTGAACACAGTACTCAAGGTACGGCCGCACCAATGCCGCGTACAGGGGGACAATTACCTCCCTGTTCCTGCTAGTAACACTGTTTTTGATACAAGCCAGGATGCCGTTGGCTTTCTTGGCCACCTGGGCACACTGTCGGCTCATGTTCAGCCATGCATCAATCAGTACTCCCAGGTCCGTTTCCTCAACACAGTCCTCCAGCCACTCTGCTACAAGCCTATAGCGCTGCCTGGGGTTGTTGTGGCCAAAGTGCAGGACCCGGCATTTGGTCTTGTTAAACCTCATCCCGTTGGCTTCGGCCCAGCTCTCCAGCCTATCCAGATCTCTCTGTAGGGCCTCGCTACCCTCAGGCAGATCCACACTCCCAGCCAATTTAGTGTCATCTGCGAACTTACTGAGGGAGCACTCAATGCCCTCATCCAAGTCATCAATAAAGATGTTGAAGCGGACAGGCCCCAGCACCGACCCCTGGGGGACACCACTCGTGACTGGTCTCCAACTGGATTTAACTCCATTTACCACCACTCTCTGAGCCCGGCTCTCCAGCCAGCTCCTTACCCAGCCAAGAGTGTACCCATCCAAACCATGGGCTGCCAGCTTCTGCAAGAGAATAGCATGGGAGACAGTGTCAAAGGGTTTGTCCTTCTGCTTAGTCTGACTGCTTGAACGAGGTGCGTCTCTGAGCAGTGGCTTCTCTCTTACTAAAACAACAGTAAAAAAACCAAGCCTTTCTGTTTTGCCACCTTTTGAATTGATGAGCAGGTGTGCTGTGTTGTGTGCACCCAGCAGCAATGCGTGATCTCTGGCTATAGCAGTAGGCATTCAGTTACCTCCAGTAGCGATGGTGAAATGGTGTTGCTTGTTGTAAATGCTGTGAAGGGGTCCTTCTCCAAGAGACTTTATTTTGACACAAAAGATAGCAACAAATACATCTCTTAGTGAAGTTCCAGAAGGTGCCAAGATTCTTTCCAAACTCTTGGGTTTGCCCAAGGTGGCTGCTTGCAGTCCGAACTGTAGGACTGAATTTTCTTGTTTATCTAACCAGTCCCTTTTCCTTGGTGTTTGGGTATGGAAGTAGCTTGTTTTCCTTCTTGAAATCAAAGTCTAGGCCAGACTTTTGGAGAATGGCTTGCCTCCTGTGGATATTGCTCACCTACTAGCTTTGGTACTGTGAGGTGGCCTCATTTTGGCAGCAACAGCATAGGGCTGATGTTCAGGATATGGTTGAGAAGGGAGGGTCTGAAATCCACGTGTCTGAAACCAGTAGTGTAGCTGCACAGAAGTAGTCTGTGGGGGAAGACTGGATTGCAACTCATAGCTGGTGAGTTGAAAAGGAGCAACACGGGATGCCTGATAGTGGGACTGCTGTTTTCAGCTGACTGGAAGCACATGAAACACTTGGTGCAGGTGGTGGGTTGCCAGATTGCCTATTGCATGGTCTCTAACAGTGCTGCAAAGTATCGTGCAGATGGTTAGAAGGGTTTTGTGATAGGCTGTGTGCTTAGAGAGCTGAATGTGGCTCAGGTTTGGCCGTTGACCAGGATAAGTTCAGTACTGAACTCCAGGCTTGGAAGTCTTTGCTGCAGGAGTTGAATCATGGTTGGCTGCATCCTTGGTGCCACAGCTTAGTGCTGAGCAGTAGGAGGACTTGGAATGCCCCGCTCCTGGCTCAGGCCACCTGCCATACATCCCACAGGGTGCTCTGCAGATAGAGATGCCCACTTGGATTGTTCTGAATGACTCCGGCACTGTTCTTTATTTTAATCTCAACTTGCTGTTATGTCACAGCTGCTGTTGAGAGCCAAGATATGATGTTGTTATGAAGGCTGTTATGAAATTAGAGTGCAGTATTGTGTAGTGAGTAGCCACGCTGTAGCTGTGTTGTGATGTGGTGACTCTGATTGAGAAGAGTGCATAATGTCTCTTCTGTAACTGACAGCCAGGCTGGTTGTAACACGCTGTGCCTTTAAAACAGGGTTCTCATGTATCAGCCATCCTCTGTCAGAGTGCCCAGTGTGACGACGGTTGATACTGCTGCTATTCCTCCGTCATTAACGGACTACCCTGTGCCATTCCACCACCCACCGATGTCCAGCATTTCCTCAGACTTGCCAGGTAGGTGGTGATTATTTTTAACGTGTGTTCTGAGAGACTTATTGATGTGCGGGGTGGGTAAAAGTCAGAAATTAACTTCTTTAGGTGGGACAGGATTGTATATAGCATTGCACTGATGCGATGTCTAGACGAGTTCCAGTTTCAGATTGCACTTCAACAGTGATGTGAAAAACCTTGCTTCTGGGGTACACCCGCAAATTGGCACTCTGGAACGGCAGCCAGAAGCACTTCTTGATATATCCAGTTAGATTGTGTGTAAACACCTGATTGTTACTTGTTGTAGATGTGAGGGAGAGTAGCTGCTTATTTAAGATTGAGAATTGTAGTGGCACTGACATGCATTAGGGCATCCCAGCCCTAAATGTAGAGATTTCTGCTAGCTAATTCGTGTGGTGCTCTGTCTAGACTGTATGAAAAAGGTTAAGGTGAGCTACAATATGTAAGCTGACCTCTATTGACTTTCTTTACCTAGACAAACCCTAAATGCCTATGATGTATTCTTCAACACTGCTGCTAAATATCAGACAAAAGGTGGGGATACTGATTGTTTTCTATCCTGGCTCCTTGAAAAGAACGCTGTGTGTAGGGACTCTGGGGGTTCTCTGTCGGCTGTAGTGAACCTAGAGCCCAGGAAATGGTGACTTGTGACAGCAGGTGTCACGTGGGCCTCCTGTCCTTCCCCTGCCCCGCTCCATTGCCTGTCTCCATTTCTTCCCCTGCCGCATCTCTGGGTTTTCTTTTCATCTTCTTTCAGTTTGGCACTGCGATGGATATCATTCCCCTTGTTTCTGTCTGTTCAGGTTGCCTCACTGCTCCCTCCCTCCACTTCTCCCTTGTTAAGAAATTCATTTTCTTTCCAAATTGGTTAGAAGACTAAGATGAGAGAATGGAAGTCTAGAACTTAGTTCATCTCTGCCAACTGAAGTTCTAGCATACATATGAACAGAAGCTGTGGATTCTGTAAAAGCAGCTGATCTTACATCTCCTTTAAAATTTTTCTTTACTCTTCTCCATTAGAGAAAACTAGAGATGCCGCTGGCTGGCTGAAACAGATCTGTACTGTAACAAGAGAGGGAGGGAGAAAGCTTACCATTTCTTTCTGTTGGCATAGCAAACACAAGGCCAAGATTTTGGAAGTAGAAATGGCTGTGATTTCTCATTGATTTTGTGTTTTTTAAACATCTTGCCCTAAATACTTATGTGCTAATGGCATAGAGGATGGGCGCTGGTTGTCACTGCTCATAGAGGATTACCTTGAACTACTTGTAGTTTCCTCTTCTTCATTCCTTTTATTTGTCTAGACGCAAAACGGGGATGATATTAGAAATGTTTCCTTATTGGCTGCCTATGGGTGGAGGAAGAGACCTGCTGCTTGTTTTTGGACTTGTGCATGTTGTGACTTTACTTCATTCCAGCATCCTTAATGTGATGACACTCTTCATGCCCAGTTTGGCCAAGTCAGGTACAATATGCAGTGAAACTTGTGTTATGAACAACAGCTCCAAATGGCAACCTCCATCTAAGCAACCACATTGAACCACCCTGCAATATCCAGTGAATAATACATCATTGTCATCCTCATTCTTAAAAAGAGCCACTTGTACTAGAAAACGTGTTTTGCTGCTGCCTGAAGTCGTTGAGAGTGGTGTCACAGTGGTATACTTCATTTAGAAACTGTAAAGCAATTGCAAAAGTCTGTTCTACAGCAACAACAAAAGTTCCTTAATCTTGTTGTGTATGAAGAGAAGGAAGACGTGTCAGTTTATTATCCCTCTTTTCTTTCTAGGTTTGGATTTCCTTTCACTAATTCCAGTTGAATCACAGGTATGTTTCTTAGCTGCCAAGGGCTTAATTTTCAAGTGTTTTCTATGAAATACTGCTTCAGTAACGGTCAGGATGTTGTCATTCATATCACATTTGCAGTCCAGTTGCTTAGATCTAACCACAGACCAGGAAAACACATTTTACCAACAGGTGGTAATGAGGAAAAAGTGCGTTAAAGGAAGATTCTGTTTAAAAACATTATAAATCCATGCACAGCAAATTATTTGTAGCTTGCTTTGCCTAACTAAAGCAGATACTTGCACAGTGCTGACATGAGTACGGCTATTATGTCTTTCATGCTCTTAGTTCATATCGTGCATCTGTAAGCCAGGTGAACTTCTGTAAAAATTTCAGTGTGGTTGGATTTGATAATAGTTGTAGATTGAGTTGTAGAGACCCTATTGTCACTAGTTTGGGCACACTTTACTGAACATTTTTTGGAGTCCTTCAGTGTAACGCAAACATAAAATCCATCAGCCCTGCTATATGTGGGAGTTTTGTGGGTCAAAAGTATCTCCATTGGCCTGCTGGTCTCCTTTTGATGGAGTCCGGGATGACTGGCTTTACTGGGCTGCAGGTGCACACTGCTTTTCATCTGGCAGTACTCGAGGCCCTTCAGGGTTATTCTCCAGGGTTATTCTCCATCCATTCTCTGCAATACCTTGTATTTTGTGCCCAGAATTTCTGTAATCCAGGAGCAGTGCACTTGGCCTTGGCCTTGCTGAACTTCATTCAGTTCACATGGGTCCATTCAGATTCCTCTGGATGGCATCCCCTCCTGCTGCGTTACCTGCACCACTCACCTTGGTGCCATTATCCTTTTCGTTAGGGAAGATACAAGTATTACTGATCCCAGTAGCACTGACTGCAGTATGGACCCTTGAGGGACACTGTTCATCACAGGCTTCCATTTGGACACTGTGCTGGGAGGTCCTGTGGTCTTGACAGTGTTTCCTAATGTGCCAGTAAGTGCTCAGACTGATGAGGAGGAGGAAGAACAGAGTGGACAAAGAAGGAATTGCTGCTCCCACCTCTGCTTGCTTCTCTGCTGTTCTGCAGAACTCTGGTTCTTGCTCTGCATGCACTAGTGAGGTCCTGCTAGTCACCTGTGTTGTGCTTGTTGTAGGGAAGATGTATCTTCAGAGCATACATTTCCCTTGTGCAGTTAGTCTCTTCATTTTTCATTGTTTGTTTCAAGCAGTACTGTCCTCCTATGTTTTTGGATAGTCTCACCTCAACCTTAACAAGCAACACGCCTGGCAGCATCATCACATCGACCAGTCACCACGAGAGCAGCACGCACGTTAGCTCCTCCAGCAGGAGTGAGTCGGGAGTTATAACCAGCAGCAGCGGCAGCGCTCCCGACATCATCTCATTGGACTGAAACAAGACGCAGCATTGGAACTCCAGCAGGAATTGCACACAGCTGCTGCTTGTATCTCTGGAACTTCAGCATCTCTGAAGTTATTCTGATATTTATTGAAAGGATCTGCCTTCTGGAAAATGGAGTAAATTCATTTACATTAGGGACAAAAGTGATAGAACTTTTTTTTTTTCTTGCTTATTCAGTAGTTGGCATAGGAGAAGCCCCTTCAGAACACGCTTCTGTATTGTTCTGGGGAAACTGACATCTTGTTCTTCGGTGGATTCGACAAATGTTTAATTTTGAGAGTGGCAGAGCACGGGCACAGGCAGCCCAGAGACGTGTGGAGTCTTCTGGAGATGCTCAAGGCCTGCCTGGATGCTTTAGTGCTTGATCTGCTGTAGGGAGCAGCTTTAGCAGGGGGTTGGACCAAATGACCAAATGATCTCAAGGTCCTTTCCAACCCCCTTGATTCTACAATTTGTTGTAAAACAGCAATAATGTAAAAAACTTTCTTTTTTTTTCTTTTTTTTTCTTTTTTTTTTTTTTTTTTTTAAATAAAAAAGGCACTTAACCACTCTAGAACAACAACAACCTGGAAAATGGTGCAAAGGTAGATGATGAATTTTTGCTATTTTTCACTGGGGCTGGTAATAAACTTCATTTAAGACAATGAAGCTTTGAGAAATAGCCATGACTTCACTTTTATGTTTTGTGATCCCCACTTTCCCCTTACCTGGGATGGATGAGAAGAGGAAGTAGGTGGAATTTTTTTTCCATCAGATTTCACATTCTTCACAAATTCACAAATTTGACACTCCTAACTGTGACTTCTTGTTTTCTGAGCTGGGGATGGGCAAGCTATCTATGCAAACCTTGCATTGTATAACCTCTCTGTGCTGCCATGTCAGAGTGGAACACTTCTCCCACCACCAAAAACCCCCAAAATATGCACAGTTGGGACATAGTTTAGTTTCTGATTTGGTAACTTTCAAGAGACGACAAAGTTTTACTTTAAAAGCAAAGTACCCGGTGTATTTTTTTGCTACTACCAGCTCTGCCCTTAGATGCACCAGTGAGGTGCCTGCTTTCTATGACACTTGTAAGGAGAGAGCACATGGATGACTTTCTCCACTGCAGAATTGTTTTCTAGGATGGCATACTTTGGCAGTGGCTGTGTTCTGCCTGGGCATTACTGCAGTCTGGCTTGCCATGGTGTGTTTCTTCTTGGAGCAAAACAGCTGTAGCTGCGTACTGCTCCCTCCGAACTCCAACTATGGAGAGGTTGCTCTGAAAGTAATGCTTCCTATTTATTTCCATGGAAATGACAACAAAGATGTAGTAACGCTGTGTGAATAGAGCATGATCTCAACTACAAAACAGCAGTCACTACTGTTAGTTAGCTCTACATTTTTGCTAGTGATGAATGAGTGCCTGTAGGATGTGCTTGTAAATGAATGTCAGTGGGTGTCATTTTTTATCACGTGGAGGGACTCAGTTCCACACCTTTGCTTCATACATGCTTCCCTGTCAGATGCCATTCTGTTGGACTGCCCCTCTGCTGCCGTCTGTCATGTGGTGACAAAATGGAATACTGGTGGGAAGGTTCAGCCTCTACTGCCGTACCACCACCATCCGTCTCTGACTTCATGAGCCGACGTTGTGAAATAGGAGGCATTACTTTTGGAGCAGCCCTTGTATGTTCAGGGCTGCACGACGCTCTGTCCCACCGTAGAACTGCCATGACCAGAAGGCCACGTAATCAGATGGAAATAACCTCCTCTTCTGCTGTGCTGCCCTGTTCAGCGTGTGGGGCACGGCCCGGCACGTCTCTGGGGATAACGCAGGCAGTGCTGTGCGTGGAAGAGGTTACAGACCAGGAAAATCATTTCCATACAGCTGGAATAATGGTATTGTCTGTATATGTTGACATAGCAACTCTTCCAATATTTGTTTCTCTGTTGAGTAACTGTATTTGAGATTACTCTTTCCCTGCTTCCAGCATTCATTTTTCCTTAATTTTGTTTCATGTTTTGTTTCTTTCATCAAATGTCTGGTGCTTTTTTGCCTTCCAGTACTGTTACAGTATTTGAACTAAGCATATGGATAAGAAATATTGAAGCAGGATGTACTGTACTTCTTGTCTGCTCTGTACTCTCATCTTTAATGCCGCACTGCTGTTTTTTGTTGCCTTTTTTGTACCATCTTTCACGCCAATCCTCGATTCACCCATTGGTCTTAATATTGCATCCGTTTTCTTCTCCTTTCCTTACCTGTTAATTTTTTATATCTGTTAAGGATCAGTTTTTAGCATGATTTATTTCTAATAAAGCCACGCTGCTCATGAAGTGTTTTCTAATGGCTTGCAGCTGGTCGGTGCTCTCTGCATCACAATTGCACAGTAACTGAGCTAGGAGTGGGGGGAGGCTCGAGAGCCCTTGTGAATAAACTGCTTAAAACTTCCTGATGGTGCTGTCTGTGGTCTTAATCACAAGGTGAGGTGTCAGATGAACTGGCTGAAGGGATGTAAACATGACTGTAAATAGCCCCGCAAGAGTGGTGGGTGAAGGGACTGAGGGTCCCAGGGCAAAGCTGTTCCAGCATCCCACACCACATGAAACACGTGACTTAGAGCTAATCTACAAAGATATCTGGAGGTGGAATGCCCTCCTGCAAGCCTATGCACTTACGTCTTTCAGCCATGAATTTGCACCATAAGGATCTTCAGGCAAAATCTGCAGTGATCAGAGATTCGCCGTGGAAAAGCCTGGCCACCAGTGCTGGTTCTCCAGTCAGTGGTAAAACCTAATGGAAAAGGGAAAAGAAGGGGATGGCTCAGCAGTAGCAAAGTTATGGCTTATGGTGAAGCTCTGCACCCTAACACTGTCATAACCTGAATAAGGCAGTGTTGGCAAACTGCTGCTTTCCCAACAACTATTTCAGGCAGGTAAAAATGAGAACAATTCTGCAAAACTGCAGAAGGGCCTGGTGTGAACAAACAACAGGTGATAGAATAGCACATGAAAGATGATTTGCATGATTAAAAAGTGTACGAGTAAATTAAGTTTCACGTGTAATAAGGCCTGAACTGATCATTACCACTCAGTGTGAAATCCTAGCATTACGGCAAGCAGTACGAGAGTGTTCCATGTCCAGAAGCAGTCAAAGGGAAGGCACAGAGAACAAAACGTGACCGGTGAAAGTCTGCACCTTGAATGCTGAGTGCAGCTGTGGTTTTCTTTCTACTGCAGCAGTTTCTGCAGAACTGGGGAAAGGTTCAGGAAAGAATACAGCTGGTCAAAGCCCTGTGCTGGCTCCCACACAAAAGTGTAAAGAGAAGGAGCAGCAGTGTATTAGGAAGGATGCAACTGAGGGCTAAATGCAAAACCACACCAATCCAGTGCATAAAGATCAGTGGTTCATGCTCATTTCTGATAACGAAGGAAACATCAGCTGAAACTAACAGCCAGACTGGAGAGACACAAAAAGAGGCATTTAGGTGTTTCCTTTGCTGTTACAGAACACTCTTAAAGATTTTTATAGCTGGGAAAAAGGAAGAAGAGACACACAAAGGAAAAACAAGACCAGAGGAAGGGCTCTATAGCAAACTTAAAAGGTGGCTTGGTGGCAATGCAAGAAGGGCCAGGTACTGTTTTAATGACCATAAGACTGGTGAGGACATGGAAAGCCATTTAAGCTGTTCAGGCCTGTCCTGTGCCCTTCTTTTACAAATTCAAACAAATACCAAATAATAATCCTGCATGCTGCCACTGCAAACAAGTTCTTTTATCCAACTTGTTTCAGAGGAAGACCTTGGTTCAAAACGATGGGTACAGAACCAGTTCAGCACTGGAATCTTAATTTGCAGACGCCACATGTTCTTTCGGCACCCTCTGCTGGGAGGAAAGGCCAACGAGTCAGGGGCCAGAAAAACAGCCAACTTCAAACAATGATCTGAAGGTGGGCAGCCAACAGGGAGAGACTTGGAGCTGATTCTTAAGTCCCTTTTATCCCACAGCGGACTTTTGATTGTATGTCAATAACAAAAGAAGTGTAATCTCTTGTGTTCTCCTCTCCATGTGTTCTTGGTTGCATTGACATGTTCTAGTAATGCCAAGAGAAATGACTTTTCCAGCAGCACATCTGTGGTTGCCATCATCGTTTCTAGTTAGTCTTCCTGTTGGCTGCATCTTCAAATCGACATCCTAATTCTAAGCTCTTTCATTATTACAATAAAGAACTCCTGATACTACTCATGCAGTTGTCCTCTCTTGAAAAGCTCCATGTTGTTTTAGGGAAGCTTCTCTAAGGAAACCATCAGCAGCGGATTTTATATTTTCAAAGGCTGATATCTGGTTATATTCCATATACTGCAGTCCTCAAAAATTACTGAGTACCTTAGCTGGAGTAAAGCATGATCTTCCTCCTGATCCTTCAGAGAAACTTCTAGCTGGAGCTTGCCAGCTCCAGAGATTATATGTCCGCCAGCCTCTTCAATAATACACTAGAAAATATATTAAGAACTCATTAGTGCTAACACAAACATACAGACTAAGCCAGGAAATGTCAGAATCCACAAACTGCTCAACCCCAAATATCAAAACATGTAACGAATGATCATCTCTGTGCAGCTCCCAGGAGTGCTCCACACTCAGACTCCTTATCAACAGCGGGGCTGATGATCTCCTGATCCACCAAAACATGGCAGCCACTCCACAATGAGACTATGGAGGAAATGATGCTGTAAAGTAAAAACTATTAACACTGAAACTTCATGGGGAATTTAGAGTAGCTGACCAAACTTCCTGCATTCACTGAGACACCACAACTTACACAAAACTCCCATTACCTAACCTTTTTTTCCCCGCTCCCCATAGAGGAATAAAATAAAATACACTGTGGTCTTTCTAATTAGAAGGTCTGGCTTACCTGAAACACAGTCAAGCATAACAAGAGCACCATCAGTGACACAGACTGCTGCTCAACCTCCAAAGGAGAAACCAACACATCCGGGGGAGCCAATCAGGCTAATCAGAAACCCCAAGCCATCTCTATACTGCTTGACAAAGGCTAAGTCAGAGTTTGCACACAAAGTGGAAGGAGAGAGAATTCATTTTAATAATTTGCTATTTTCAATAATTTCATGGTTTAATTAAAATTTGCAGTGATTAGGCACTTATAGTCGCTCTGCTAAAATGCCAATATTCCTTGATGTGCTCAGGAGACAAAAAACACGGTAAGATTTCAGTATTTCATCTCTAACATTCACAAGATCTAAAAATCTGCTCTGGATGCACCTGGATTTTTATTCAAAATATGCTAAAATGTCACAGCATTATGTCACTGTCAGACACGAAGAATCACGCTTCAGATGACTGTACAACTCATCAGCTTTGCAGCTACACATATCATAGGCAGAGGTAGTATTAAAAGAGAGGAAAACACATGAAAGAGATGAGCAAGCCCTTACATAGACTTGCAATATATCTTTCTTGTTCTAATGCCGGACTTCTTGACTGTGATCATTCAGATGTGGTCTACTGTGAAATTTGGCTGCTGGGGAGGGAAAAACAATATCCTTGCTTCCTTTCCTGTGAAAAGTCTGTGACATTTAAATTTCTAACATTTCATTTTATATTCACAGTCTAAAGAAGAAATGAAGTTGTTCACGGCGCTTAGTATTGTAAATAGCTGCTCATATTTTTTTATGACGATTTTCTAAGGATGAAGAGCAGAGGTAAGACCTAAAATACAGATCAGGTTTAGTACCACAAAACAACAACTGCATAAAAGTGGAGAGTTCACCTCAAGATGCATCTCTGCCAAGTGTTAGAGGGGTCAGCAGGTACAACTGCAAAGTATCTCATCCTGGTAATTGCCAGGTATTAAGCACGTGACAACTTAGCAAATCTTACTAATCAGGGATTGTTTCATTTTGTACTGAGTCACCTGCAGGTCACAGGATGGCAGCCCAGGTGCTTATTCCTGCTTATTCCTTTCGGTGCATGAGAAGAGCAGAAGTGAGAGGAAAAAAAGAGGGGGAATATTAAACCCACACCAAAATCACACACCACATCACTTGTTCAAATGGAGAAAAACACCAGAACAATTTAAAAAGATGCACAACTGTGCTTAAGTTGCAGCTAACACAGAAAGAAAGAAACGTGCATTTCTATCACTACACCAACAGATGCTTCCAGCCCTGTCCGGCTCTGAATGATGGATCTGAGCTGGAGACCAAGGCTCCATCTGCAGCCCTCACCCTCTGCACAGATATGTCTGCTGCATCTCTGGCACCAGGATCAGGGGTGTTAACCAGGAATCAAGCAAAGCCATTACGACTGTGAAGCTTTCAGGAAGCTGCACTGCAAAAAACAGTGCAAAACCACTCATCTTGCTCTGGCAAGCACCAGACCTTTCCTTCCCAGCTGCTTCCACACTTTGAAGATTTAAGGTCCAAGTTGGATTCTTACCTTCAGGGCACTGAGGGATGTGGGCTCAGGATAGTGAATGCAGTGCTCCAGAATCATGACTGTTGCCAGCATCTTCTGCAACAGAGAGTAAAGTCCACCTACAGCAGAGGATGGGGTCTCCTTAGCTGCCACCCCACAGTGTGAGACAGCTTCTACAGAAACCTCGAGTAATCAAAAGCCTTCCCCAGTTAAGACTGAAAACAAAATAATAATAAAAGAAGGCATCTCAAACAAAACACTGTCATGTCACTTCAGTGTCAGTCACTGCTTGCTGGAAAACAGTCACTTCTTTAAAATAACCCTGATTTTTGTTTTTTATTTACTTTTTCTTTGCACTTGGATGCAAACTGATTTGGACAACCATTTAATTTACCAACTAATTAGTATTATTGTTAAAGTCAATATCAAATTCACTTCATGGTATGTCACCCAGTTTTACTGGGATTATGCCACCATTCTTCATTGCTTTACTCACTATATCCTAGACAAATATAACTGTGTCTGTTTCTAGAATGAGCTTCAGAACAACGCACTTTTGCCTTCTTAACTCCTGCTGCAACATTTATTTCCTATTAAAAAAAGAGGAAAATCATTAGCAACACTCTCCCTAAACGGTCGGTAACAACATCAATAGCTTAGACACAACTAATGCTGGCAGCCCAGCATGCCTTTGTTACTGTTAGTATATTTTAAAGCACAACACTGCTGGCTGACTTTGCATTCACTTTTCACAGCAAGTTGCTCTTCTTAATACAACCAGGTAATCCATTCTTAAGTTTCTACTAATTAACTTGTTAATATAATAAACTATATTACAAAAGATAAAGTACTCAATTCCAGTATTAATATTCATTTCTGGGTAGGCCTTCCCAGAGAAACTCCAGGAATGTGTTTTAGTAAATAAGCACGGCTCACTTCCAAACATTTTATTTACTACTTCATTTACCCAAATGCCGAAGCAGAATTTACTACTTACAGTGCTCTGCAATGGAAAAGAGACATTGGCATCACACCAACTTTTGTTGCAAAGACAGCTGAAAACACAAAGCTGGATTAAAAATTAATAATCATTTTAATTTGTTTTTTTTATTACAGAGCTGGTACAGAGCTTTGTATCTTTTCACTAGAGAGCAACCAGATTGAAATTATCTTTCTGTGACTACTGCATGAGGAGGTTCTGTCAACAACTGGGAGCAAAAATGAACATCATGTAGCTTCGGCTCAAAAATACATTCTCTACAAGCACAGAAAAACAAACTACGCGCTGAAGCTAACAGAGGTAACCACACTGCTTCAGCAGAACATGGTATCAAATGTGCGGAAGAATAAGAGATTCCAATAGCATTAAGTAATCATCAAGACATGCAAAGACACACCTGTATCTTCTGATGTATCAGAAGATGCCACACATCCCCACTCTGAGACCCGCGTTGTTCTGGGTTTGCTTATTCCAGTATCAGTGATGGCACTGCTTCTTTGAGCATATTTAGAAACATTTCTTTCAGAGCAGCATTCTACTATTAAACAGACACCTTAATGACTCTTTCATCCTCTCTGTCTCTTCCAAAGTCAAATTAATCACGGTGTGCGACTATGGTAAGAAACTGAGACAGATTGGTTTGTAACCTGCTCACTCAGGCAGGCTGCTCCTGGGAAAGCAGGACATTTTATTTCCAGTCACAGTGGCAGGATACTTGCACATAAGAGGGCACTAAGCATCCCAATTACTGATGTTTCAGCAAGGATGTATTCCACCTTCCCTTCTAGAAAGGGAGAATTTCCATGAGGAAATGCTGTCCAGATCAAGGTCAGACCATCCTTCATCAGCATCAGTGCACTGTGGCACTGAGTACAGTGCATACTCACCATATCAGACCCCTCAAACATTTGGTTTGATAGGAGGGGTTTGGGGGAGAAACATCCCTCCCACTGTAAGCGAAGATCAGGTTTGTGACCACCTGAGGAAACTGAACATCCACAAGTCTACGGGTCTTGATGAGATGCACCGCAGAGTCCTGAGGTAACTGATCTAGTTGGCAAGCCACTCTTTATGATATCTGAAAAGTAATGACTGTCAGGTGAAGTCCTCGTTGACTGGAAAATAGGTAACATCACACCCATTTTTAAAGAGTAAAGAACAGGAACCTGGGAACTACTGACCTGTCAGTCTTGCCTCTGTGCTGGGAAGACCCAGAGAAGATCCTCTTGTAAGCTATGCTAAGCTCATGGAAGGCAGGGAGATGATATGAACCAGCATAGCTTCCCGAAGGGCAAATCCTGCTTAGCCAACCTAGTGGCCTTCTGTGATGGCATCACTGCACTGATAGACAAGGGAAGAGCCACCGATGTCACCTATCTGGACTTCAGAAAGGCCTCTGATACAGAATCCCACAGCATCCTTCTCTCCAAACTGGAAGATGGATTGGATGGGTGGACTGTTCTGTTCAGTGGACAAAGAACTGGCTGCAGGACCGAGTCTGGAGCATGGTGGTCAATGGCTCCACATATGGATGGAGACTGGGGCCAAGCTGGATTAAGCTCTGGGAAGCTCTGGTGCAATGCAGAAGAGCTGGACTAGAAGGCCCTCAAAGGCCCCTTCCAGCTCAAAGATTCTATTTGATTCTATATTCACATACACACGCAGCCTTCTCTCAGCCCTCTAAGCAATGCACTTGGCTCCTGTGTTTACGATGGGCAGCTTCTAAGAGCCAGGGGAAAAAAAGAACATAAAGACACTCTTTTCCAACAGACTGTTTTCCTCACAGGAAGCGCTGAACACAGCAGCACCCCCCACCCACCAACCACGCACACCTCGGTTATAACACAGCTCAGAGGATAAAACAAAATCCTCTCAGAGCTGCCCGAGACCGCGGTTTCCACCCAGCACCGCCTCCAGCTGCTCGCCCAGCCCCGGCGCTGTGAGAGAACGGATCCCTCGGTCACCTCCATGCCGCCTCCAAGATGGCGGCCGCCCCTCCGCCCTCAGCTCGAGCGCGGGAAGGGCCGCGCCGCCTCAGCGCTGCGGTAGGTGGGGAGGGAGGCAGCATGGCGGCGGGTGACGGGCGCGATCCCGGGCACCGTTCCTTCTGCTTGCGGTGTCTGAGGGGACGGCGGCCTCGAGGGACGCGGGGCCGGGTCGAAGGCGCCTGTTTAACCAATATCCCCGTAGCTGTGAGCTGCGGAGCGCCGCGTGCTGTTCCAGCCGGCCGGCTCGCTCATCCTCTCACAGCTCTGACGGGACGTTAGGTGGAGCCCTGCGCTCGCACAGCCGCTGTCTTGATAGAGATCGGGAGAGGGGAAGTGGTTTTAAACTGAAAAGAGGGGAATTTGGGTCAGGGAGCTGGAAGAAACCTGTGAAACAGCAGTGGGAGAAAGAGTTACATTGCAGGACTGGGGAACGTTGGTATGGAGTGCTGGTATGGAGTGTCTTAGGCAGACAGATGCTGCCTAATGGTCTCATGATGCACGCAAATCAATTTTGACAGCGTTCAGTGGTGTGGAGGATGGGGTTATCCAAGGCTGTTGTTTCAGAGACTGGTGTGTTTGCAGGACTTGCTCTTGGGATTTTCTAGGCTGTCACTGCTTTTAAAGCTAAAGGTTTCATTGATTTGTTGCCCCCGCTTTCTGTACTTTGTGCCTTCTCATCTCTGCAGTCTCTTTCTGAAGCCTCGATCGTCCCACAAGACTTACGTTTCACACTGAAATCCAGACAGTCAAGGGGCATAATGTTATATATAAGGTGCAAGTGACTCAGAAACACCTGGGTCCATCTTGCTAAACATCAGACATCCAGCAGATACCTACACCAAAGGCCTTGCTTAGCAATGCAGAGACAGGCACTTCAGGAAGGCATTTCGCCCTGTTATTTGCCTGTGACTGTGACTGAATGGCAGTAGAATATGCCACATGGAAAACGCAAGCTATAAAAATGACAGATTTTGAAAAGACCGATATCTGTAAGTTTGAAATGAGTTGGAATTGTTTGTGCTAGTCAAACACGCTGGCTTGTCTACACGTGCCCAGTGAACTGAGACAACTTGTTTAGAATTGAGGGTTGGTCTCTTAAATGAGGCACCCTGGGAAAGGAGTGAAAGGCTTTGTGAGATTGCATCATCTCTGCTACCATGTCCGTGCTTGTGAAAGAAATTAATAACGACACCCTACTTTACCATAGTTTGTTATCACTTCTTACAATTATACAATTACAGTTAATATATATTTCTTACAATTTAATATGATTTTTTTTGGTGATAATACTATATCACAGAATGGTCTGAGTCAGAAGGGACCCTTAAAGGCCCTCAGGTCCCACTCACTGCAGTGCATAGGGACACCCACATCCCATCAGTGCTCAGAGCCCACCCAGCCTGACCTTGGAGTCACCAGGGATGGGGCATCCACTTCTCTGGACAATATTAAACTGTATTATTAAATATAGTGACGCAAATGTATAAGTATTATCACTGATATGTTTTATCAATCAGGAAAATTCAGCTGTGTTCATCAATGAAAAGGGAAGGGTCAGCGCTTCAGGAAGGATGCAGGCAGATGTTCTACGCTGAAGTAACTGAGGGTGAACACTCAGTGCTTTGGTAGCTTTTCTGCAGTGGGAACATCTGTCACATTGCACTGAGGTCACATCTATTTCTCTGGGAGCAGAGTTACGTTTTGTAATTGATTGGAAAGAGTGGCACAGGCCAAGGGGCGATGCGGCAGTTTTGCCCTGAGCAGAGCTAGCATGGAAATAAACACAGTTTGAAGAAGCTTACCAGGAAAGCGGTTTTGGTGAACCTTTGCTTACAAGGCTTGAAGTCTCTGAAGTATCTCTCTATCTTTATTACTCAGGAAGAGAGCGGGATGAAGACTGAAGGCTCCTAATTGAGCCAGACGCTGCTTCCTGCTTTGCAAAAGGCATAATTTTCAAAGAGAAGTGATCCAAGCTACTTGAGGAGGCAAAAAGTGTCACATCCACGAAAACAACGCTGTGAAGAATTTCTGTACGTGTAAGTGACAGTAGGATGGTTATGCGAGCTCTGTGTAGTCATTCACTCTTCCAGGAGCTCCCAACGTTTAATGTTACTTTCTGACCTCACCAGGCAGCAGTTGTAAGCAGTTTATATAGTAATGACAAATGTGAAAAATGGGGTTAAAAGAAAACCCTGTAGTCACAGGAAAGTAATGTCAGTTGTGGAGCTGAATGTCAGTTTGCGGTCAGCTCTGTACCAGGCAGTATTCTTCATTTTACGAGCAGAATGATGCATTTTATAACACCCCCTTTCCCCTGAAAGCTGAAGAGTAAAATGTGAACTCTTTCTAGTGCCTCCGATGTAACTGTGAGACACCAAACTTCTGCAGATCAGACAGAGTTGGCAGTGTTGCATAAGGCAAAGAAGTAGAATCCCAGCCATTCTGTCATGTTTTTATTTGGTTGTAATGCTGACAGGTCCACAGACTTGTTTTCATCATTAGTGGGAACAGTTAGGCACTTTTTATTTACTTATTTGTTTTTAATACTTGTCCTGTGTCTTTTTGCAACTGAACAATCCTCTGAGGCTGGGAAATTGCATTAAGATGAGAAAAAAGAAGAAGGAAGGATTTTACTCGTTGGCACTGCCATATGTCTTTCCAGGTGGAAGTACAACAGGGCACAGCAAGGCAGGGATTGTAAAGGGGACCCCGTTGTGTGTGGCTCCTGGAAAGCATATGGTGCAGCAGTGTTCCAACGCTGACTGTCAGTTTTTCTTCTTGTGTTCTCTGATAAATAGAATAATTCCAATGTATGCTCCAATTTTCTGTTTGCGTGCAGGGACAGAGTGCTGCTTCTGCACCAGAACTGCCTTTCCGGATCAGGACCTACCTCAAAGAGAACCTTGGAAGAAACACAGTAGAGGTATGAAATACTTTATAAATGATTGTCTGAACCACCTTTATCATGTAGAAGAGGTTGCAGAGTCTTGGGTTGCTGGACGCTTTAAGATACTGCTTTTCCAGGAGAAGGGATCTCTCAAAGTGGTAGCTGATCTGAAATAAAATCATGCTGGTTCTCAGCCAGTTCTTGTGTCCTCACAGCAAGACTAAGCTGCAGTTGGCTTGGTATCAGGGCTTCCTTCCGATCCCTGAAGGCATGGAAAATACCACATTCAGAATATGTTATTTAGCTTTCTCAGGGTGCTCATCAGGGTGTCATGCTGTAGAAGTGTTAACAGAACCCAAGTTCTACCTGCTCTACTGTGTTTGGTCATGCATGTCTGGGACTTCGCAGAAAGCTTCACGTCTCCCAGGCCTTCATTTCATAGAATTAAAGGATTTGTGGCTTCTGAGGAAAAAGGTATAAATCTGTGGCACTTGGTAGTTTTGGAACAAGAAGACCATGCAGGGAAATTTGTCTGTAATCATAAGCTGCTTTATGACTGCTTCTGTTCTGAAGGTGGAGGGGGGCCTTATGTCTGCTAAAACGTATCATTATTATCTCTAGAGCTGTTATCTCTAACATAACCGTGGGTATAGAATCACAGAATCAAAGAATTGCTCAGGTTGGAAAAGACCTTAAAGATCATCAAGTGAAACTTCAACTTAACCGTACTACCCTAACAACCCTCTGCTAAATCATGTCCCTGAGCACCATTTGCAGTGTCCAGTCCTTCTTAAAAATGCTGCTTAGACCACTGAAGGTGTTTGTATATTGTCGCCTTCCTGCTTGGTGGTGTTTGAATGGTTAGCAATCTGAAGCTGTGCTTTGCTGCCACTCTGGAAAGGAATCTTTGAACAAATGTTTGGGCACAGAGCTGAGATACAGAGTTGTCCACAATATTCCTGAGCTGCACCACTTTTTTTGCTTTTTCCCCCCAACTTATTTATTGCATGCTTTCCCTTTTTTACCTTATTTTATTTTCTGTTCTTACAGGAGCTGTAAGTGCAAACGAACTCAAAGTCACGTGCAATACAAGCAAAATAAATATTGCAGATATTGCAGTAGAATCTGGGTTGTGCATCCAGGCAGTGCCTTGTGAGCATCACCCTGATGTGAGCTGGCATGCAGCGCATTTGGCAGATTACCTAATGCTGCTGATACCTGCATGTACTGGTTGAGTGAGCAGGGCAGCATCGTCACTGTTGGGATCTTTTATAATGCACAAAATACTTCCTTTTACTTCACAGATGTTGGGTGGGGCAAAGTTGACCACAAGGAAAACTAGATCCAATCCCCTTCGATTTTGGAGAACTACTTCTGAAAGGGGTCTTACTGATTTTTCTAAAGCTGAGATGGATTGTTCAATCTTAGCCAAGTCCTCATCCACAGCAATGCGCAGAGCTGTGAATTCTTGGCTCTGCCTAACTAATGATGCTCTTCTTGTACCAGCTCCTGCAGTTCCCAAGATCATTAAATTTGCTAAGGTGATGGCCGTAATAGGTTCCCTTTTTGCCAGATGGTGCTCAGCCACTGTGTGGTGAGTGTACATGTAATCCTCAGTGTGGTACAGAATCCTTGGTATAATTATTACCTATACACAAAAATCATGTGATACGTTAAACAGTTTTAAAGATAAACAAGGAGTAACACCTAGCAATGAACACACCCATCTGGTATTATTGGCAGAGATTAACCATTTGTGTGAATATAAGTCCTTTTCTGTGGCATTACATAAATGACTTTTCCCTTTTGGAACAGTCCTCACACATCTACCTCTCCCGGATACCTGAGTTAACATTACTCCTATCTCTTGTCCCCAATTACATTGAGAAGGATTACTTTCGTTTGAATACGTTGGGCTTTCCGGATCCCCTATCGCCTCATAATGAGGGGGTCTTATGCTTAAACATAACCAGCAATGTTTGGTTATATTGGGGTTAGTCCGGTTCAGTACCTGGAAGCTGGAACTTTTGACTTTCCAGGTGCAGCTTTCAAGTACTGTCTTGTTATTTTCTATAATACTCATGGGGGACGGCTCTGTCGTCCCACCAAGAGCCAATGTTCCCTTGGTTACCGTAGGCCAGACCATCCCAGATGCCCCTGGGGTTTGGATTCCCGAATTTTCTTCTAATATCACTTTGTTGGGCCCAACTGCCCGAGGAATTTCAGGTATTTCTTTCTTTATTAGGACGAGCCCTCCCCTGTCGGTCCCAGGCTCCCAGTATCTTACACCCCATATTTTTCCTGATAGCCACACCGGATTATCTGGATTTGTTACATTTATCCACAGTTGCTGGCAGATGTTTTCCAATCCCAATTTAGCCCGTCTTGCCAACTGTGGTTCTCAGTCAGGAGGTGTGCACCCATAGGATCCATACCCTACTTGTAGATATTTATCCTGCCCGGCCCCAGGTGCCCAATCCGAGGCAATAGTTTCACATCCCCAATAGGCACAATAATATGAGTTTGGGTGGTTGCAGTATCCCCTCCCTGGGTTTGAACTTGGGCAAAAATAATATTCCATTTGATTTAAACACAGCTGTATCGGTACCATATCACGTAGGGTGACTCACACACTGTGAGTTTCAGGTCGTTGCTCCCAGGAGCTACCTCCCACCTCTCGTCCTCGATGGGTCCTTTAATGCAGCTGGCATGAGTCCATCCTCTCTCTGCGGTTCGGATAGCTGTTTCTGTGGTACGTAGAGCAACATAGGGACCTTCCCATTGTGGTGTTAATGTAGCTTCTTTCCAAGTTTTTATTAGGACTTTATCTCCTGGCTGTATCTTATGGATTGCTGTCTCCAATGGGGACCGCTGCGCAATCAAACCCTTCTTTAGTGATTCCTTACGCCTATTCATTAATTGTATAAGGTAAGGTTTTAACTGATCGTCTCGTAAATGGGGGTGGTCAAGAGGTATCTCAAGATTATAGGGCATACCATACAGCATTTTGAAAGGTGAGATTCCCAGATCAGTTCTGGGCTTCACATGTACACTTAACAGAGCTAACGGCAGGCATTTTATCCAAGAGGTCTTGGTTTCTATCATTCATTTGTTGTTTTTTAATTTCCCCATTCATTCATTCTACTTTACCGGAGCTCTGAGGGTGCCAAGGAGTGTGATATTCCCATTTAATCCCCAGAATTCTCATCATGTCTCGTGTAACCCTTGACACAAAATGTGGTCCCCTGTCAGAATCTATTGCTTCTATAATTCCATACTGGGGAATTATGCCTTCTGATATTACCTTTACTACAGTTTGCGCTGTAGCCCTTGCCGTAGGGAATGCCTCAACATAGTTTGTGAGGTGGTCCGCAATTACTAATAAATGTTTATATCTCCCGGTTTTGGGGAGTTCAGTAAAGTCCAGCTGGATCCTTGCGAAGGGTCGATAAGCCAATTCTCGCCCTCCTGGGATTCTTTTTCTCATATTTTTTTCATTCACCCTCCGGCAAGTCATACATCCATTAACAATCCTCTTTGCTATGTTATATACCCCTACACACATATAATTATTGGCAAACTGATCCACTAAGGCCTGAGTACCCCAATGTGTTTCTTTATGGAACCTCCGTAACACCCTCGTAGCTACTGATTATGGTAAAACCTCCCGTCCCTTTTTGGCCTCTTGGTCAGCTAGGTTATTACCTCTAATTTGAGGATCCAGTCCTCGCTGGTGGCCCCTTACATGTACTACCTCAATCTCCTTTCGTTCTCTAATAGCTTTCAAAACTTGAAGGATCAATCCCTGGTGAATTAATCCCTCCTCTTGGGGCGCAGAGCGACTTTTTTTTTGTTTGTTTTTTTGTTTTGTTTTGTTTTTTAGTCTTTAAACCTCCGCCCGGCTCCGAGGAAAGGCTCCTTAGTGTTAACATAAAGGTTGAAGGCCTGATGTACCCAGTCCTCAGAGGAGCCAAAGAAGGACCAAAATACACTTTCCCCTTTTATGGGCTTGTTGCCCCAAACTTCTACACAACAATAAATAATTTTGACTTTTTCCCCACCTAGAAGGGGAATCATTCCAATATTTAATCATTAATCCTAATGGACTATCTGGTGGAATAGGGGGTGTACCCATACCACTAATTCCCCCACCCATGGGACCAGAAGGCTTACTCTTCTTCTGTCCCATCTTCCGGAGCAACTTCACACACTCTCACACTCTCTTCCCCCTTTTTGTGGCCCAGTCCCTCGTGGGACTTGTAAATAAACTTTATTACACTTTTCACTGATGTTTCTGAGTGGGAACACCGAATTCTGGAAAAATAAGAAGTGTCACCTTAAGGATTTTATGATCCCTCCTGCCCATTTCCTGCTGCCCCCTCTTTTTACCTGCTGACTGCGGAAATGGAAGGGTAAGGTCATATTTCCTAAAGTGTAGACACAGTAAGGAGGGAAAAGGAGAAATGTAGGTAGCAAACCTTTATGGTTATGCCCCCCAAAATCCAATTCTTCCACGGTACATATTTTGAGATACGTTCCCATAAGCTGTGGAATTCTCAGGTGAGTTTATTCTGGGGCCCAGGACACAGCGAGCTCCTTACACCCACTCACTGCTCTTCATCAAGTACACGCTGGGGCAGCAAAGAAGTTTTTATCCCTCCAATTTCCTTTTCTCCGTGGGATTCCGACAAACATTTCTGGTGTGAGAAATTCAATCTACCAGTAGAAAGGCTGGAATATGGTAGAGGTCATTGACTTTGCTGAGAACCCAGATTTGGTGGCAGTGTGAGCAGGGAATGTGTTTGTGAAGTGGGAATGTCAGATAAAACGGTAGATAAGCTCTGACAGAATTACAGGGGCTGCAGATCTTGATAGGGATGGAGAAGTCGTGCAATGGATGTTCTCACCCATTGTCTGATCTTCAAGGCTTGTGCTTTTATCCAGCTTTAAGAACTTCAGAGGTGATTTGAGGTGTGAAATGTGATGGAGCCTTGATGAGGCAGGAACAGTGCTTCAGTTGTCACCAACAGTCTGTTGCTGTTTTTCAGCCTTACTGCTGATCTACCTGGAGGCTTTTAGCAGGAGCGGAAAGCTGTGTTGTGCTGTGTTAGACAAACGGGAGCAGGCATGGCTGCCTTCAATTAACTATTCATTCAGCAGCCCAAATAATGCAAATTTTAACCTGCTCTGTTATGCCTGTACTCACGTGAATGGCTCTAGATAGGTCAGTGCTTGAGTTGGGTTGCTCGAGAAAGTTTGCAGGATCAATTGTTAGATTAAGTGTTGAACTCAAAGTTATGCAGGAAGAAGCTATTCTACCTTCCCCCCTCCCCCCCTCCCTTCCCCTCTTAGCCTTTCCTTTTTTTTTTCCCTTCCTTTTCCCCTACCTGTAAAAATTGCATTTTTTTGGGAACTGTGGAGTTAGAATTTTGTTCACGTTTCATGAGAAATATACTTTTTTCAAATACAGATTAAATGCTTCTTACATTTAGCTTAATATTGAAATTTCTCCTCAGAAATTGACTCTGGGGGATTTCCAAGCCACTAGGGCAACCAGAAGGGCTGCTTCCAACAAAGGCAAGGATTTAGTGCAAGGAAGAGGCTTCCCCCAACACAAAAAGGTGGTTTTTTTTTTTTGTCACATCAGACATAAAAGCTGCAAAAGAAATTGGATATAGAGCACAGAGTGAATAAAAAAAAGCAGAATGCACAGAGCTGAGGCAGGGGGTGGGTTCCCTGGGCTGGGCTGGGCTGAAACTTGACATCAGGAGGCTGAAACCTAGCATTGGTGGAAGCTACTGTGATGCAGAGGTGAGGGCTGGATCTAGAATGGTGCTCAGAGGAGGTGGGAGAGGGGGGACAGCAGCGGCTCAAAGCTGAGCAGGAGTCCACAACTAACAGGAGAGAAACAGAGAGAAAAGGAACACCTGGCATAATAGGATGGCAGCCACAAGACATGCAGCAGGTAAATAAATAGTCACAGTAAAATAAGGGGAAGTTGCACTGGAGAGCATTTGGCTTCTGCTGCTGGGCTGGATTTATTGCTGCTTGTGTTTGCTGTTTGGCTACAGCACAGTTCTGATTCGTGTATGCAAAACTTTAGGGCAGATCTGCATACGTGCTGAACTGTGCTAGGGACTTTGTGGTGTTCTTTCTTGAAAGTCAAGTTCAGACACAAAAAAATTAGTTTCTGAGTTGTGTTTTTTGTTTGTTTGTTTGTTTTTAAGTAAGATAAATTTGAATGCTAGAAAAGAGTTCAGATGTAGGGTGAGTGCCTCTGGGAGATACATGCATGATATCGAAGAGCAAAGATGACTGGCAGCTGGATACCAAGCTTCATCTACATTCAGTTTCATCCTTTAGATGTGCTCTAAGCTGTTAACACCTGCACTGAACGCAGTAGCCACAAGCTTTTGAGTGTCTCACTAGTAGTAGTCTCATGTACTAGGAGAATGGTGTGGAAATTACAGAAGTAGGAAATAAAGAGGGATCATAATGGGAACTGGCTATGCAAAGAAGTATGCACAAATAGAAGTCAAATTAAGTCCTATTAAGTCTGACTCAGGTGTGATTTGTCTCAGCTTGACTCCTGGAGGGTTGCAGGGTGTTCTTGTGCTGGGTGGCATTGGAGCACTTTGCAGATGCTGCCAAGTTAATCCAATCAGTTGTTCTCTGAGCATGAGTTTCATGGGTGAGCTAACAAGGCAATGCTGGGGCTGCAGGTCATACGGGACCCCGTTACAATAAATAGTGTAAATGCTCCAGTGTGGGGGAGGGAATGGGAGAAGAGATGAAGCTATATTTTAGCAGCATGACCTTATAAATGTAATCCCTACTCTGCTCTTGCAGAAAGAAATCTGAGGTCTTATTTCCTGTTTCTATGCAAATCTGTTATTTAGGATCTAGTATCAGCTAGCTGAGAAATTACAGTAATGAATTCTTCTGCCACATCCAGGAGGCTGCTGGCTGAACCTCTCTGACACTGCTTGCTGTTACTGCATGCACAGTTTTTAATACTGCTGAAACACCGCAGGGAAGAGAAGAAAGTGGATGCCAGGATTTAAAGAAATGATTGGCCAGGACTTCCCAGCTAAACCCCAACAAAGAAAATGTTTGCCTTTGCACTTGTTTCGTGAGCAAAAAAGAATAGTGGGGTATTCCTGTGGGAGCGCAGAAGCCACATAGGCAGCTCCAGGAGTTACATACAGTTAGTTGTTCTGCTGAGGGATAATGCATCATCAGTGTCCCGCTACGGCTTCATTTAAAGCACTAAATGACTCTGCAGCTTTTGATAGACCTCAGTGGTTTCATTCTTGACTCTTATTTTTGCCTGCTTACTGTAATGTTAACTTATTTTTAGAAGCCTGCTTCATACCTTAGGCACAAGAGCTTGCTTCCATGATACTAAAAAACAACAGTGTTTTCCTATCAGGGAAAGTGAGAAAACTGGAGGAATCGGAATTTGCCTTTGTTCTTTACTCCATAGGCATGATTTACTCTGGAAAATACTGGGAGCCGTGTATGAATGAAGGGATGACTATAGATTGTTGTAAATCTGCCAGCTTTTGGAGCTGCAGTCAGCTGTCCTGAGCTTTGGTGTACAGCACTGGTTCTATAGACAGTACTGCCAGAGGATTTATTTAGAACAGCCCCTTCCTATTGAATTCTGGGGACTTTATGCAGAATTTTGCTAATATTACCACTAGCACCTTTTCATGCCAGCTTTTACTTAAAAAGCATTTTGTAATTTGGGATGCAGGGCACTTATTGAGTCATTGGAAGTGACAGCAGAGAGATGTAATCAATGGTTCACTGCAGGGAAAGAGGAGGCTGCAGGTTGAGTGAATTTTTGCTTGTCATCAGCATTTATCTCCCTTGCTGTTTGTCATCTTTCCAAAGATCACCCAAGGAATTAGGATGCATTTGCCTTCCAAACTTTTCAGGAGTGCAGTTCTTACTGTTTTGGTAATGTAGATGAAGAAGAGATTGTTGTAAAATATTTACATTTATTGTCTATAACTGTCATTACAGTCTTTGCTATGTAAATCACCTTTATTTAATACAAGAAAAACAAGGTGGTAGAATCTCACCAGGTGTCTTTGGGTCTTGCAGGAAGAACATGGACCCACTGAGGAGTTCTGAGTTCTCCCTTTCCAGAACTGAAGTGCAGTCTGGCCCTGCTGTCTTTATGCTTTAATACAGCATTTCTGCATTTTTAGCTGCTTGTGTCATTCTAACAAAATGCCTCTTTTTGGACTGAGCACTGGGCAAATCATCATTCCCAGTTTGTGAACTCAGCTATATATATCCCAGCTCAAGATTTGAGGAGGAAATAGCTTCTGGTCTGTTTTTGTTGGCATGTATGTTCTGTGCTCTGTTAGCAGTTCCCTTTGGCTGTTGCTTCTGTCAATACCCTGTGAGTGATTACACACGGAAAAACTGTGTGTAGTGATCCTTGTTGGTTCATTGTGTCTTCCTTGTGATCTTGGCATACTTAGAGCATTTTGTTGTTCCTAAACTAGTAGCTGTTATCTATCTTCTTCTTTTTCTTTTAAGAGCAGTTTCTTGTTTTTCAATCAAACTTACTTTGTGGTTAATTTTGGCCTTCTGTTACTTTTAATATTTGAATTCAAATATGCATTTCAGTATTCTAGTAATTAACTCCTGTCTATCAGTATTGAGTCATGCGTTTTCTGACACTTCTAGAGCGCAGCAGTCTGTTCTAAGAAGAAAACCAAGCACTCTTCAGTTTTAGTGGATGTCCTTGTTTATATTTATTTCCTTAAAGACAACCACATGCAAGTAAAGAACCTCCATCTCAGTGGATATGTAACTCCTGGAAATGTGACTACAGCCAATAGATACTTCTTGGCATGAGGTACTTCCTAACCCTGCAGCTGAAATGAATGCCCTTTCCAGTTCACACCTAATAAAAATACCACTGTCAAAGAGCAGGTTCAAATTCCTGTAGGCATCTATTCCCTCTTTTAGAGATCTATTCCCTCTATACTGTCGTCTTCTATTCCCTCTACACCCAGTTTTGCAAGAAGTTTTTTTGCTTAGACACAGAGAGTCTTGCTTTATTGTCCATGCCAGTGAATCCACAAACTTCAGTGTCCTGTGCTTTGGAATTAAAATTACCTACAAAAGCAGAAATATTGTCTTTTTTTCTGCAGAGCTCCTAGCAGTGCTGCTTCTAACGTGGTCACATCTCTTTAAAGTTAGTACAGAAAGAGAAATAATTAGGTAAATTAATCCCATATGCAGTGCTTTTCATTTTGCAAGGAGAAAAATGGTTTGAGTTTGGGGTGAAAGCAAACTGCTGGTGTTTTAAACCTTAGGATTCATTAAGTTTTCTGTGACACTTTAATGATTTCTTAGGTTATCTCTTTTTTAACCACTGATTTATTTTTGTCAGGTGGGTAAGACAGGGAAGAAGATCCACTCTGAGGCGTATTACTAAAGTTGTGTAACATTTCAGGTTATTACTATAGGTGAACTTGAAACCTTCATGCAACCTCAGCCCCAGCTTAGCTGAGGAATCACCTAGTTGAAGCTGAGTAGATGTGTCACCCTGATCCTAGTTTCCATTATGTACTCAGAGTGTTGGTTAGTATTGGTGCTCCTGGTTTGTTTCTCTGTGTCCAGCATTAATTCCATCATGCTTTTTCATCTTGATACCTCTCATTTCCTGCAGTATACTATGAAGTTTTAAACAGTGATAATTAAATGAAAGGGTTCTATTTTACTTTGTTCCTCTCCCTACCAGCTAGAATGCTTTTTGAAAGCCGGATGGAATAAAAACAGACACAAGAAGGAAGGAAGGCATTTGGATGGATGATGCCATCATCTGCACTTTGGTTTTATTCCCTGTTAGGTGTTGTGTTGGCAGTGCCAAGACTACTATATGGGGGTCTTGAGCAAGGCACTGTTTCTGGATGGCATGGTCTGGGGGACAGAGCTTTCTCCAGGTGAACCTTGAGATCATTGATCTCATTCAATCAAGCCTCATTGAAAAAGAGGTCATGTGAATCTTGAACTTCATGATCTACCCACATTTTTATGCATTTTTTATTCATAAAGCTGTTTGAAACTGTGGACTGTTACTTGCACTTAAGGTAGCTGAGTGAATGGACGCTGTGCTACTATTTTGTGTTAAGAATTATCCGTGTAAAGAAGAAGCAGGGATGGTAGTTACCCTTGTTCTGTGTGTGGGATGTTCGTTTGTTCCCAGGGAAACGATTAAGGCAGCGTTTGAAGAGTACAAATGAGAAAATATGTTCAAGGAGAGCTGCAGGCAGAATATTACAGAAGAGTAAGTAAACCTTTGCGTTAATCTGAGGTGGAGGTTTCCATTGGTGAATGAAGACCTAAGAAGAGATCTTAAGAGTATACCGAATATTAAATATAGACACAGTGATATTAGGGATGTCTTGTGTTTTCAGCCTGTGTAATACTTTAATCCTCAGATCTACCGTCCTACAGTCATCAGCTGTAATTAATCAGAAATGAAATGCTCAGCTCAATTCTGTTTTTCTGTATCAAATTTGGCTCCCAGTCACATTGCCTTCCTGTGTATTGGTGAAGGTTGGATTCAGCATGTGATTCAGGTCTTCTCCTGACTGCAGGCCTTACGAAAAATTGTATTTGACTTAAAAAATGAGACTTGCTTGCTGCAAGCTGCTTTGTTTTCCCTCTGGACATTCACCAGCCTGTAATAAGAAAGTGAATTTTTAAGTGTTTTAAAGTGCCTTTTCAGTGTGTTCTTAGGAGATCTGGGCAGAGCTGAGTCACTGTTCCTATCCCAGCCCTATGTTGGAGCCAATCTGTAGGATGTGTGGTTCTGTGTTCTGTGCCTCTGACTTCAGAGTCACGCTCCTGGCTCCCTCAGCTTTCTTTGTACAGGGCAGGAGGCATCAGCAGGGGCTTCTCCTGCAGGACAGTGGGCAGTGATACATTGAGATACATGGACTCTTGCTTTTCTCTCTCTGGTTTAGTCCTCTTGCTCTTCTTGCACAGAATAACTAACTTTACCTGACTCAGATCTGTTACCTTCTGATATGAAACCTGGACAGTGGTTAAAGCCAGTGGCTCTGGGTTACTGTATGAGGTCCTTTCAAATCAGTCAGTGAATGTGTCTGTTATCTTTGCTGAGAAAGGAATAAATCTTAATAACCTATAATAACTCTCACTGAGTGCTCCTTCATTTATTATCAGGGATCCTTGCTTTGTAAGGATTTGTTCCTTTTCAGTCCATGGCTCTTTGCTTTAGTAAGTAAAATACACACCTTGTTAGCTTATAATCATTTTGAGAACTGAGGGTTATTATTTTGCCTAAATCTCACTCTGTAAGAATACGTCCCTTTCAGGGTGACCTTGTGTGGTAGGAGCCAAAAAGAAAGCAGTCAGATGCCATTAGCAGCC
This sequence comes from Excalfactoria chinensis, assembly GCF_039878825.1. Lineage (NCBI taxonomy): Eukaryota > Metazoa > Chordata > Aves > Galliformes > Phasianidae > Excalfactoria > Excalfactoria chinensis. The sequence continues at coordinate 1,779,983 of NC_092857.1, forward strand.
TTCTGTGGGGCTAGTGGACAGAAAAATCTGGGGGAGATACCCGAAGCTTTGTAGCATTCTGTTGCAATTTTGCATGTCGTCCAAGATCAGCCACACCATATCCAGCAGAGCCCAGCTCAGCTATGTCATTATACTCATCCCTCCCCACAGCTTTCCAGGTAAGGTAAGTTGGCTCTTGGCTGCCAAGAACTTGTACTTCTCACCCCTGCTTCTCTTTCTTTCCTGCCAGGTGTCCCCTCTCCTGGTTTCTGGAAGCAGCAGCTGTTGTGGTGTGTCCCACTGAGGGAGACGATCCACGTGAAAACTAACCTTTAAATTTTTTTCCTGCTGGGTTTATTCTAAGCTGGATTACCTCTCTGCTATGCACCACACATCTGTGCAAACGCTAATGCCCTGAAGTCCAGGAGCTCTGGAGCAGCATAGGCAGGTGGCTGGGAGCACGACTGTTAGCAGCAGGTTGAAGTGCTTGGAGTGCTCCAGCTTCGTGCTGTCCTCAGACATTAAAACCTTTCTGTCCTAGCAGGCTGGGAACATTTCCGTGAAATATTATAATCTGTAACACCCTTGTTGCAAACTTCTGAAAATGGGGTATTTTCTTATTTAATTAGGACCTATTTGACCAGCTGCTGTGCTTGCATTAAGCAGCTGTACAGACATAGAAGAGTCAAAAAAAAAAAGAAAAAAAAAAAAGAAAAAAAAAGCCCAAACCTCTTTCCATACCCAAAATGGTATAATTTAGTCTCTTCCAGAATCGTGGATGCTGTGTTGCCCTGGGGTGATATGTGAGCAGTAACAGTGCATGGACCAGGCTGTGACTACAGAAAATGTACAGAGAGGAGAAGCCCGTGACAGCATCCCCAGGCTGTGAGGCAGAGGGCAGAGAGGAGAAGGGAGCTGCTGTACTGGGATGTTCGACTTGTCAGAATTTGTTTAGTGAAAAAACAGAAACATTTCCTAAAGCTTCTTTGCTGAGCTCTGGGCACATCTGTTACACGTTCAGAAATTGAGCTAAAATAACACAGGGGAAAAATTAACTCCCAATTGTCAGGCGTGGAGAAGGAGTGAAATCCACTTTCAGCTGTCAGTTTTTAAGTGTAAAGGGAAAGATTCTGTCTCCCAGCACATCCCCAGTAGTGCCTTTGTGGGGTTGCCAGGGATGCTCTGAGGAGCAATCTGGACAGCTTTGGGAATACCACAGTCCCAGCTCCATGCCCATGGTACCAGCATAGCTCAGCTTTCACATGGGGTTGTCAGCAGAAAAAAAGTAGGTTTTAACAGCAGTAGATCCCAATTACCTTCCCTCTCACTTGTCACCAAGCTCCTGTAAAAGACAGAGCCCAAATGAAGTCAGAACTCGTGGGGTTAGAAATATCAGCAGACCCTTTGAGATGGTCAGGAGCAGGGATGGGAGCAGGGAAGGCATAGCTGCATCCCTTAGAGCCAAGCGAAAACTCAAGCTCTGAACTAAGTCTCCTAAGGAACAAAATCCTTCTTCTGTACTTGCTGCCAGTTCTCCTTGATTAATTGGGTGCTTTCCCCCACTCCATTCCTAACAGCATATTTTTCCATCAGCGATCTCAGTCTTGTTGAAGATGATTCATTGCCTGCAAGATCAGAACTGCTCCGAAAGTTGGAGTATTTTGCCCTCAGAAACTCATGGATTTCTCACTACAAATCTTTACATACATTTTTAAAGCATCAGCCCTACCAAGGTATTCGTTTGTTTTATAGGCAATTGTTGTGTGTTCTCTCCTGCAATTAATAATAATAAAAAGGATCGGGATGGTTTTCTTTCCTTGGATTTGATGGCAAGTTGTCCTCCTTGAATTCCTTAGGTTCAAAGCAGGCAGTGTTATGTACAGTGCACCCGTTTCCAATAGTTCCCCATCTCTAGAGAAGCAGCTGTAGCAGCAAGTCCTGCTCTAGGGAAAACAACATTTTGTAATGATTTCCCATCCCCCAGCCAGCTGGGATGGAGCTGAGGCAGCTGCCGTGCAGCTCCCATGGGAAGCAGCACAAAGAAGTTCAATTAAAATAATTAGTTAATGCCTTTTTTTATCTGGAGTGATCACAAATGGGGAAAAAAAAAATAATTAAAAAAAAATGAAAGCTTGTAATAACTCTACTGCACGTTAGTCCCATCTGATACTGGATGCTTCCCAGCACTGCTCCAGGCTATCTCTGGGAGCTGAAGAGCTCTTGCTCAGTTTCTGGATTGAAGGTCTCTCTACAAGGTGTAGGTACTTCACAGGCTAAATTCCACAGCAGCAACAACAAAAAAACCCATCCGTGTTGTTAATGCAGTGATTGAGATTCTGCTTCCCCCCTTGAAAATCAAGATTGCCTCCCGTTATGTTAAGTATGTACTGGCTTTGCTTCTGATTAAGCAGTAATGCGGAATTTTCCTGGTGATTCAACCTTATGGGCGAATGTACAAATAGAAAATACTGGGCCAAGTACGCCCCGTGGCACAAAGCAGTGAAATCTGGCATTTACCTCATCATTAATTGCTTGTTCTAGGATTCCTCCTCTAGCCTTCAGATGGTGCAGCAAGCAGAGGTGTCTTTTGTGGGTATTTTAAGTGTTCACAGCAAATAAAGCAGTGTACCAGGAGGTGTGGCCCCAGGAAGTTGCATTGTTGTTGCTGTAGCAGAGTGGTTGGTTTGAAGACAAATGAGATGACAAAAGGGTGAGATGTGAGCTGAAAAACAGGGCAGGTTCTGTTTAGGATCCTTAGCTTCCCTGACTGCACTCCGTGATTTCAATCCTGGGTCAAATGATTCAAGCATAGGGATCTTTTCATTTTATATTCCTGTCCTTGTTCTCTACCATCCCCACGGAGAGACCCCAGAGGTCAGGCGGTAGTGAAGGGCATGGACATAAGAGGATGTTGGATAATTAGTGATTCAGGTCGTTACAGGCTGTTCCTATCTTCCACTTCATAGTAAATGATTACAGAATAGTCTAGCTGAGGCAGTTTGGGGTGGCTCAGAGAATGTTTTTGGGCTGTTACTTTGCAAGCTGTGAAGCTACATGACGCTCTGAGCCTTTGCGGAGAAATCCTAGTGTGACAGAATGGTTGGATTAGAAGGGACCTTGAAGACCACAAAACCACAGAATAGCTGGGTTAGAAGGGACCTCAGAGCCTCCCCAACTCTACCCCTGCCTTGAGTTGAGCTTTCCCCCGTCAGCTCAGGCTGGCCAGAATCCCATTCATGGCCTTTGGCATTTCCACTGATGGGACACCCACACTTGTCTGGATTCTTTCAGTTCTAGGAGAAATGCTATTTTAAAGTATCCGATTTTCTTTCCATTATTGTACTGTCTGGAAATTTAACTCCCCTTCTCTCCCACCCCCAAATCATTTTTTTAATATGACAGGGAAGGAAGGAATTTTCCAGCTCCCAGATCTGCCATGTTGCCTCTGGTCTGTGAGAGCAGGGTTAACGCAGAAGTGCTAAGAAGGGTGAGCAGAGGGAGAGAGTCATGTGGACAGAATGCCGGCAGCAAAGCTGGCACATGTTGTTTCGTTCGCATGAAAGTATGTTTTATTCATTTGCTGATGATCATCTTCAGAAGCTGTAAGAGAGGATAAAAAAAAAACAACAAAACCAAAAGAGAGGACCAGAACATTACTGGAAATCTTGATGAAATTCTGCAGCTTTGTCACCTTGCAGTAGCAGTTGGGTATAGCAAAGGTGAGTTCCTGTGACAGTCTTGCTGGAATTAATATAGGTATTTCTGGATGGATTAAAGCTGTGGATGCCCCATCCCTGGAGGTGTCCAAGACCAGGTTGGATGGGGCCCTGGGTGGCCTGGACCTCCATAGGCTCTGTGGTCCCTTCCAACCCAAGGCATTCTAGGATTCTGTGATTTTTAAGTCATAAGTGGAAAGCTTCCTACGTTTTTCCTTCTTGTTTTTGGAATAAACATGCTAGGCCAAGAATTGCTGCAGTTGCCAGCTCATGCTCGAGGGAGGAGAAGCTGAGGAAGAACTGAGATGCTCATTTGCACAGCACGTGGATTGTAAGGTGAGGGGATTAAATGGCAGATGACTCCACCACACGATGCTGGATTCACAGTTCCAGCGCTGAAATTTCACACAGTGCTGTTTTGCCTTCCTAAGCCAGCTTGGGGATGTCAGCACTGCAGCGTGGCTCTGCCTGAAATTGTGGAGTAACGTGGACATGAGCACAGACCTCTTCCTCATTAGCAAATGAGGGTGAGGACTGTTGTCCCATGGGATGAGGTTAAGGATGGCTTAGCTTGTAGCCTGCAGTGGGATATGACAGTAGGGTAACGAGAAAACAAAACAGGGGTAAGGGGTAGTTTTCAGACACCCTTTCCACCTTCAGTTTCTTTGTTTAAGCTCAAACCATACATTCAGTTAGTTTATAAAGGCCGTTTGTAACCACAAGGCATGTCCTCCATAACCTCTTTGCTACATCAGGAACAAAAAGTGAGAATTTCAAGTAACTCTTGCTCACTTTATTAAGCAGATATTTTATGATTCTGACGGACAAGAACTCTCAGCATTGTTCTTGCTTGCCAGCTGCTCTCATAAACTGTAAGGACCCAAACCACTGCATATTGTTTTTATTACCAGGGTAGGTGTTTTCTCATAAGTTAACTGACTTCTGAATCCATGAACCTTTCCGTGTGAATCTGACACTGGTTCATCTTTTTCAAGTGCAAAAGAGGAATTCTGATCTGGCAGTTCCTGTGCCATCCACATCTGTGAAATGCCATCCAATGATGTCACAAGTGAGAAGATCCAAAAGACAGACATAATGTTAAAACATGCTAAAAAAAAAATCAGCTGCTTGATGCAGAACACCTTCATTGGTTTAATATAACAACATCCTGACTCATAATTTAAATTTAGATTCATCAAAGGATATTCTTATAGACTGTGAGCCCAGCAGACGCATGTCCAAGCCTCATCATTCTTCTTTACCCAGGGCCAAAGCCTTACTCACACGCTGCTGTTTGCTCATGTGGATCCTACTTACTGTCATTTAACAGAAATGAGAAATGCAGTTCAGAAGATGCTGTACCAGGAGTAATTTGTTCACAGTGAGACCTTTTTAGCTGCACAGGATCATGAAAGCATCAAAGTGCCAGGAGAACTTTTCAGAACTAAACTGCCCTGTTGCTAAAATAAGCTTTAATTGATCGGGAATTGCAGCAAGCCTGACAATCTGTTCAATTTATTATTATTTTTCCTTTCAAGCTTCAATTCATATGTTCTAAAGTGACTGGATTGCTGTTCACACGTACCTCCCTGCCCACGCTGCAGGCAAAGAATCCACCCACAGCCCTTGTAGCTCCAGTGGAGCTGCTGGGTACACCTGGAGGAAAGCAAAAATGCTGATTGAGAATGAAGTTTAAATAAAGATGATGGGAATGTTCTGTAAATCACTAAATGCCACGCTGTGCTTCCCTCCGCTTGGAGGAGAGATCTCCTGGGGACGTCCTTCCCTGTCAAAGGCATTTCATTCATCTTAGCTTGTAGGGCACTGCATCCCGTAGGCCATATGCTGTCGTAACCCCTTCGTTCGGGGTTAATAATGGATTGTGGATGAACTCCCACTCTGCGTTCCCAGTTTCAGGTTTTTAAAGAACTAGCACAACAATCTTGGTTATTTTAGTACACGGCCTGGTGCAGGTCAACACCACCAACAAAGCTGCTGGCAGATGTGCAGAACCTTGAGCACATGGAAAGTAGCACATTGCTGGGGAGAATCACAGAATCACTGAGGTTGGAAAAGACCTTCAAGATCCCCAAGCCCAACCCCAACCCTTTCTCACCATGTCCACTGACCGTGACCCCATGGTCATGACCATGACCCCATCACTGCAGTTCTGGAACACCTCTAAGGACGAGGATTCCACCACCTCCCTGGGCAGCTTGTGCCACTGCCTGACCAAAGAGAAGGGTGCACTGCAAGTGAGAGGATCAGATCAGGTGTCAATGAGGTCAAATAATGGAGGTTCTTAGATTAAGAATGACATGAGGCTCAGTGTCTGCACCACATGGGATCGTGGAACCACATGAATTGGAGGTTGATGAGAACTGAAGCTGATGGTTCAATCAAGAGGTGAATACTTCATTACTTTGAATGGAAAATCAGCACAGAACTGTGATGAAGGGACAAGGGCAACTTTTCTGAAGCCAAAATAGTTTCCTAGAATGGATCTCTGTCTTGATTGTGTGGTATAAAATTCTTGAAGACCTCAATTAGGTTATTGCTTAGAGAAATCTTTACTACGTAGAATTATGGAGTTGTTGAGTTGGAAGGGACCCTTGTAGGTCATCTGGTCCAACTCCACTGTTCTGATCAGTACTATTCACTGACATATCAAAATGCATTCCAACATCAGAGTCACTGCTTCTGTGAATTGCATCCAACATTATATGCCATGTTTTAGGGTTTATTAACATCTCAGATTAACATTTTTATGGAATCGACACAGATTGAGCTTGTCACCGTTAGATAATGTTTGTCACCAGTAGATGATGTTGCCACCGTTAGGCATTGTGTGGTTGTTCTTCTGACCATAGGAAATACTTCATTGCAATAACAGCTAGGGTTTTTACTGAAAAAAGAAATAGAACTTTCAGCTGTCACTTTTAACACGGGTGGCAGAATTAAGTTTGGTTTTGGTGAACCCTGTGGTAGTTGACTGAGATAGGTAAGTGCCACCCATGAGCTCCTTTATGGCTCTGGCAGCATCACAGCCCTCTGGATTTGATCTCCCCCACTGTCTATGAGAACATGGTTGGAAGGAAACTGGTGATGATGTAATGGATATCCAGTGTGCAGACCATGTGTTATCTCCAGGACACATCCTCCACAGGTAGCTGTGGTGCCAGCATGGCTTTCATTGCTCCCTAATGCCTCAACTCAGCTAAATAAATACTTACGCTCTAGTTGAATCCTTTCAGCTTCTTTAATACCTCAGTTTTAAGCATACAGATTCATGGTGGTAGTGGGATGAGATGCTGTGTCGTGCTGATCAATGCATGTCTGATACCTGCAAAAGAATTAATATCAATAAGCACATGTTTGTGTGGGTTTCACGTTCAGTTGAACCTTACAGGCACCTACCCGTGTGCCAGTGCTCAGCTATATCAGTGGTCTGGCAGCTAACATGAGTACTGTAGAAACTGTCATTTAGAGGGAAAAGAAGGTAGGAGAGTGAGATCTGAAAGATCTGCAGCCTCACGCGGCTCTTAATAATCTGCTCTGTGAAGTTCTTCAATGTGCGTAACGAAGAAAGGTGGAGAGTGGCTGAGCAGGCAAGGAGAGAAACATTCCTGTAGGGGAATGTTATGCGTGTTGTGCTTTGCTCTGAACCTGTACGGTCCTGTGAGCTTCACATATTCATTCAGCGATGCGTACTGTGATTTAAACAACCAACAAGACCCATCCTGCTCTCCGACACACAAACGCCCTTGCTTCCAGCTGACATGAGAGTGCGCAATCAGTCAAATGCTGAATCAGATGACCGGTTTAGGGAGAGATACTTAGTGAAATTCCCAGCTAGGCCTGCCCATCAGCAGGGAATTTCTTTGTTTTATTTAAATACAAAGTAAACTGCAACTGAGAAATAAGGGACTACACGTTGTCCCTTCGGCAAAGGTGGTGCTTCGTGATTGCACAGAAGAAGCACTAAAGACATCAGGAATGAAATCCCTGCAAGATGTGGCACAGAAAACCCTCTCCATGTATGTATCTGTGTGCTTTGCTCCTTGCAGTGGTTTTTTGCACAGAGGTGTCTCAGTGCTTTATCTTCTGATGCAGAAGGGGAAGAAAATGCCAGTCAAAGGCTGCATGACTGCCTGTGGCCACGCTGGGCCTTGCTCAGCTCAAGCTGAATAGCTTGATGTGTTTGGTGCACCGTCCCAATAACAAATCACTTCAAATGGAGACCAATGGAGGAAGGAAGGCAGAAAGTTTTCACTAAAACGTAATATTTCTGTCTGCAAAAGTGGTATCACACTACCAGAAGGTCCTAAATAGCCAAATTTTGCTCACTGATTCTTCAACAGAGACAAATTTCTTGGGGAGGATTTTCAAAGGTACCCATAAAAATCTGACAAATCAAAGCATTAAGTGCCCTTTCCTTCAGAGCTGCCTCTACTTCTCAGCTTCCCACTGCAAATCCACTTTCACAGCATCTACATAGCAGCCACACTGCTTTTCCTGTTGCTGGGGATTAAGGTGCATGTAAATGGTATTGTTCCTGTATGGAAACATTCTCATAGTCGAGTGTTAAAAGAAGCATATTTGGCCTTGCAACTGGTGAGTTTGGTGGGAGGGAATCCAGATACTGCTGCTGTTTAATTTACAGTCCCCCATATGTGTAACATTCCCAGTATAATAGAGGTGAGCGCCATCCAAAACAGATATTTCTCCATCCAGATTATTGTTTTTCTTCTGACCCCAAAACAGAGTTCAGTATGTATTTATTTCCAAGGAAGCGTAGCCCTGTCCTTGCTTTTCCTTGTGGATTTCTGTTCCTGTGACAGGTCACCAAGCTGCTGATCTCTGCCTAGCCCCAGGATGACCACAGTTCTTATGTGGACACTAAAACCTTTTGCTGGGCTGACAAATGCAGGTGTGAAGCTTTGAAAGGACTGGTAGGAGGCAGCCAGCCCATGGTAGGGTCCCTTCCAACCTGACCATTCTGTGCTTCTATGAAAGTCAAGGGAGTCTGAAGGGTGTGGAATGAACCCCAGGGGCTCCTGCCTGCAGGAGTTGAAGGTTCAGGTTCATACCTCAAACACTTGTATTACCTCTGTTGGTTACAACAAAAGCAGCTGTTTGCTGTTTTGCACCACTGGCCGTTGGCACATTTTGCACACACTGGTTTAGCTGCTGGAAAATTTGTCCACACGGAGATTTTTCTGTTAACCTTAGACAAGGGTTTATTTCATCGTGTTTTGTTATCAAAATCCCCATCCCCTGTCTGCCGTTTGGGCAAAACAAACCCCTAGCTGTGTTGTTTACAAAGCTTTCATTGGAACTTGTTAAAGAAGCTGAGGGCTGGGGGTAGCAGGTTTTGCTCTCACATCAGCAACAAAAGTGCCATTATTTCCCTGCGAGCAGCATCGAGCCCTCCTGATGACTGGGGGATTTCAGGCAGCTCTGATGCTTGTGGGCAAGGTCGTGTTCTTTGCCTTTTGCAAAAAGCCCCGCTCCCCACAGAGAGCAATTGGAATATTTGTCTCTTTAAGTGAATCTGAGAGGCTGGCTGTGCGCTGCGGCTGCGGGGCTGCTCCGTGCCTCCAGTACATCAGCATGCAGGAACTGAGAGCATGTCCTTGAAGGGATGCTCGGTGTCCTTGCTCAATCTGAAGGAATAACCAGGGGAAACATAGGAGCCCAAACAGTGAGTGGTGTGTGAATACGGCATCGCATTTGGCATGCAAACGCTGCTATACCAGTGGCACGCTGCTTCCCTGCCAGGCTGACCAGATTGCTGTTGTTGTTTTTGCAGGGGACTGAATGAAACCCTCATGACCGCTCCGCACTCGTTCCTTAATAGCACACCCTGGTCACGTCTCCGTGCGAGCACATTGCGCTGGGATTGCTGAGCAGAAGCAGCAAGGAGCTGATGGCGATGCATTTCCAGCACGGGCTGCCAGAGCCCTCTGTTTGCCATTGGCTGCGGTTTTCTGGTTTATTTGCAGCTTCCCCCATCTGGAATATGAAAATTGGATTGGAATAGGTAATTGCTAGCAGCGGGTTTTTGAGAGAGGCTTGGTGGGAGCAGAATGCTTCTCGTACAGCACTGCCTGCACTGAAAAAGCTCTGATTTTAGATGTTAGCCACGTCTGAATCTCTGGGAAACTTTGCCGTGGGAGCACTGCGCACAATCCTGGACCTTACAGCCAAAGAGGCACGGAGGGGGCACACAATGGGATGCCCTGTCCTTGGGTTGCTCCAAGAGCAGACACCCAAAGCTCCCCTTGGCTGCCCCGCAAAACAAGCATGAAGGTGACCATGGACTGAATCATACCCAGTGGAGATCAAGCAGCTGTTAAGGATGGGATACACAGACCCCTCGTCAGGCAGGGATTTGCTGGGAAACAGGACTTTGTTCTTCATCTTCATCTGCGCCTTCGCTGTGGTCACCCTGCTGCAGCAGATCCTCTACGGGAGGAACTATCTCAAAAGGTAAGGGGTGAGACTGAGTGGAAAAGTTGTATCTCCAGCCAGTTCCGCTGGTCCAAACCACCTCCAGGCACTGCGCTGGCAGTACTAACCTCTTGTCAGTCTGGGAGAGTGCATCCGGCATCTGCAGTGTCTGATTATTAACAACAGAGAGCACGAGGCATTTTGTACTGACTTGTGTTGTTGGCGTATATTGACTTATGCTTTTAGGATATCTTTACTTCGGTGTTCCTTAATTCTCAGCTGTTACTAAAGACTGTGCCTTACTTAAGCTGTAATTGTGCCTTCAGAATTTTTATTTCTATCAGACCCTGCCATCCAGGCTTTTCACTCCACGTAAGTTGAAGCTGAAATGCTTTCAGAGGTTGAATTAAGGTTATTGCTTAAACTTTAGTGTTGTTAGAAACAAACACGCCAATGCCATTCCTAAAATCAGCATAGCAATGCTGGTGTTCCAAACAGCAGAGAAAGCACTTGTTTTTTTCCCTGCTTGTGAATTTGCTGCTGAAGCTGCTGTGTTGTGGAGCACGTCAGCCTTTGATCTGAAACAGTGCTGCTCGTGTTACAGCAAAACCAGTGGGGATCTCCGAGTGCTTAACCTCGACCCATGCAGAGTTTATTTTGCTTAAATCTAGTTTGAAGAGTTATGGCTTATATGGTTTTATAACAGAGAATGTTTGTTCTTGTGGGCTCTGAGGTAAGTAGGCAGCTGCTGGGGAATTTTTTATGGGAATTGAGCTGTAAGTTGCCAAAAGAGATCAGTGGTTTGGTTCCTGATTTGCAGTGCCAAGAGCAATCAAAATACTGACAAATCAGCAAACATTTCTCGCCAAGGGGGGAAATAGCGAGTGTGGTGTTAATGTGTATGGACAGAGGTGTTGTGGGTTAGCTATGAGCAGTTCGTGTGCCCTGCTGATGGTGAGGGGTGATGGTTTGGGCAGCTGGCTTACAGAAAGGTGTGACTGGTTTGGAAGGAAAGCAGCAAGGAGGAGCGGAGTTGCAGAAAGCACAGCAGATAAATGTGCATGTTTACCTTGGAGAAAATTGAGGGGAGATATGACAACCCAGCGTTTGGAAAGATGAAGGTAACGCATTTCTGTGACAGCTCATGGGGTGACACGAAGTCGCATGCTTTAATTACAACATAAAATATTTGTTTCACCGTAAGGGAAAACTACTAAAGCATAAAGCTGCCTACCTAAGGAGGTATAAAATCTCCATCCTTGAGGGCTGCAGGAACCCATCAGATAGACCAGGATGCTCTTGGTGCCACAAGGATAACCTGATGCCCAGGTGAGGTCTCATCTTGCCTTACTTCTCCAATTCGTGTTATAGGCCTTGCCGCCAGTGACTGTCTGCAAGAGGAGTAGAGTGTTGACAAGTAGATCTAAGTAGAGATGGAAGTGAGAAATGGCCAAGTGAAAATGAAGCAATGAGAAGATAAAAACTGAAGACTTTCTTTTGGGGTCAGTCTGTGTCCTAGCACATGCCCTGGGAGCCTCAGCCAGCAGGGAATGCAAAATGAGTGATGTTCAATTCCCAGACTTGCTAGGAAAAGACTTGGTTTCGAGCAGTGCCATCCAAGGAGCTCAGGCAAGGAACTGTGCATTCGTTTTGTCACTTTGACTGCAAAACACTGCTGGTTTTGTTTCTTTTTAATCCAGCTTATAACGAGTTGTTGCTTTTCCTTCTTTTTCTCACACAAAAAGTCTGCAGGCAGGTTTCTCCCTCACTCAATGGGAACAAGCACGCAGAATCCTTTCTGTTGGGCAGTGCTAGTTCTGTTGGCTGCAGAAATAACAACTCGAAATGTGTCAGTCTCAGGCTGCCAGTTATTAATGACAGAGAAAGTCATTTACATCTCAGCCTACGTCCTTACCATAACATCACCATGAAGGTACTTTGCTTTTTCTTTCCCTGAGGTGCATTACAGTAACTGGTGTTGGGTTTCTTGCCAGTGGCTGTAGCTTGTGCTCAGCCTCCTCTTTCACAAACCCCTGCTAGGAGCTGTGATGCTCCTTGGGCGCGTTATATCTCGCACCTTCAGGGCTGTGGTGGTTTTGGAGAGCATCCTTGCAGAGAACTGAGATATTTATAGCCTCAGATCCGCTTGCCAGGCTGGAGCCTGGGGATGCTGCCTAAACCCAAAGCCATTTACACACTGGGATCCAACATGCTGTTTGGTTTATGACAGCCTTTGCTTGATATCATCCCAACCTCTGCAACAGTAACAGCCCTCTGGGCCTCTTCCCAAGGCAGCAGGAAGAAATTCTGTCGTGTATTTAGGCAAAGCTGAAAATTGCCCTGAAATACTCTTCCAGTAAATGTGCAATGCTTTTAAGCCTAAATATAACACAGAGCTGGCTTGTTCCTCTGCAAGGCGATGGTGGAAATGGCTAATGGCCAGCGAGACTGAAACCAAGCAGCTAAAACAGGCATCTTGGACAGAATGTTGGGGCTGCATCAGCTCCATCAAATGATGGCTGGATTTGATGGTCTTAGACCAACCTTAATGATTCTGTGATTCTATTACTAGGGACGGATCCCTGTAAGTGTTGTGGACAAAATGGTGTTTGTTGGGAGTGAACAAACACACTGTTGGGAGCCAGGTGTAAAAATGAGCTGTATGGCTGTCAGCTCTGCAATGCGTTGTGCCCTAAAAAAGTAGGGGATTGGCTGGTTGCATTGCCATCATCACTCCTCAAGCTTCCATGGACACTGGTGGCCCTCCATCCACCCATGGCCGTGCTCCCAAGCCCATGGGGACAGCAGGGCTGCAGACAAGATCAGATCTCCAGGAGAGGAGCTCCACTCAGAGAAATTCAAGAAGGGATCCAGACCTGGTGGAGTCCTCTCTTTCCCAGGTTTCCAGGTTTCCGCATGTTTTTCATTTACCATGTAAATGTTCATTTCCTTTGGCTGCTGCTTTGTGATGCAGAATCCTGCCCACCTTTCTTTTTTTTTTACTCTTTTTCCTTTTTCCCATCTTTTAGCAGTGCCTCATCCCCATAGCAGCCAAAGTCTGAATGAGAGTTAAGCTCCACGAGTTCGGCAAGCTGTGGTCTCTGATGCTCCTTATCCTGAGTAAAAAGGATGATGAAATAAGATATAATTAAGGGACTTTAATACGGATCTCTGGGGTAATTATTTTTATTTTAGGATTAATGGGATGATTAAAAGCCCACTGCATTGATCTGTTAAAGTAGGTTAAATGCTGTGGACTTCTGCTTAAAGCCAGGGCTGCTGCTTGCTGTTGTAGTATTAACTTATCTCTCCAGTACTCAGCTTTTGGCTGAATTTTCCTTTGAATCAGATGCTCAGCTGAAGGCTGGCCTTTTTTTGTGAGCCCTTGTTTGGCCAGCAGGGAATAACCCCGGATTACATCCCGAAACTGCCCCTACTGCTGAAATGGTCCCTGTTCTCCTCTTCCAACCTGTAGCATGGGATAAATCAATAGAAAAATACCAGAATATTACTTCACTAGATATCTGTGTTCTATTAACCAAGTTTTCACTAAATATTGGTTTTCTGACTTCTGCACAGAGTGGGAGCCTGCAGAAGAAGTGAATCTACCCATTTAAAAACATTTTTGAGCAATGTGAGAGCACTTTTGCCTAGATGCTGAGTACTTTAAGCAGTGATTACTGTAGAGCCTGTCATGTATGAAAACACGAAGAATCACTCAGCAAGGAAGAGCAAACCTTCCCGTGCAGCAGAATGCATTGTTTGAAAGCTTTTTGTCTTTTCAATGAGATAAAAACGAAACTAATCTATATGTGCCTGCGTACCTTATAATTAATACCAGACTCTCATAGCTTTATGCCACCATTTTGGTACTTTTGAAGTAGCTTCTGTTCAGCCTTAGCAAATGAGCTCCCAGATGTATTTACCCCTTTATTTACCCTCTTAAGAAAGATAACGTGCACAGCATGAGCAAATGAAGGACAGTGAATACACGTGGACTGCACCTTAAAGGAGCCATGTGGTTTGCAGAGTTCTGTAAGGCAACGTCAGATCTCCCTTACATCAGGGCTAAATTTCTTTCCATTTAAATATTTCTCCCAGGAGACAAGCTGAAGGTCACCCCATGATTCATTTATCTAATGCACATTTATCTAATTATCTCTGTGCCTCCACTGTTTCTAACCAGAAGTATTATCCCAGTGGAATGACACATGACCCATGAATTGTCTCGATGAATCCTTGTTAGGTTTGTGGGGCAGCTCTTGGTTGTGTTGGTTTTCTTCAGAGGGGAAGAGTGCTTCAGACTCTCTCAGATGAGGAAGTCTTGGAGCTATATAGACAAATATGTGTATGTGTGGAAAACACACACAGGATCTGTCTGTCCTCTGAAGATGACTGGATGTAGCCTAGCAGGTCAGAAAAACTAAGACTTCTCAAGAGCATTTCAAGGTGTGATGGGGACCACGGAGCTGGCATCCACATCTTGGGAAGCTGGCATCCCCCTCTTACCACCGAGTGGCTAAGGTTTTAGTACCAGAGCACGGAGGCACATTGCTTTCTCTCTCAGATTCACTGGAAGAGATCTCTAATGCAGAAATTAGGCAGGGATTTAATCCCTGCTCCCTGCAGACTTGCTTTGTTGCTGGCCTCGTTGTGTTGCACCTTCAAGTGGTTAGAAAAGCGAGTCCCTCAATTGCTAGACCTCGTCAGTTCCTCAGATTACAGTAATTTAAAGCAACAGGAGTCAGTTATTCCAATGTTTTGCATGTTCAAATTGCATAATCCCCAGTGTGTTACACCGTGTTCCTTCCTGAGCTCAGCACATGAGTGCTGTGAGGCACTGCATTGACACACAGATGCTTGCCCCTTTCCCAGTGACCACTGGATGATCCCTGCTCCCCACAAAGTAAATGCACAAATTGCTTTGCGTAACGTTTGAATTGTGTTGGGAGCTCTGCAGAAGCTTTGTGCCCTGGAGAGGTGGATTGCAGCTGAAAAGTGGGCCTCACAATCCTATCAGCAGTGGCATCCTGGCAGCTGCTCACCTCTGTGGCCACTGCTAAAGATGTCATGGCCACTTGGTCTTTAGTTTTTGACCTGGTCGTGTCTTCTGATTGTTCTTACGCTTGCTGAATTATGCTCAGACGAAATTGCTGCTCAAAGCTTAGTCTTTTTCTTACTTCCACTGTGCGTCATTCTTACCCTTGATTGCTTTTTCATTTTATTCCTTGTTTTTTTAATTCAAGTGTACTCATTGCTCAGCAGTCCGTGCCTCCCTCAGGCAAATTGTTGACTTAACCTCTCATTTCCTTGAGGTATTTTTTGCTCTCCGTTGCTTGCATCCATTCTGAACCCCCGTCAGCCCTGCAAGTAGTCACTGTCCTTGCATGTCCTCTTCAGCTAGTTAGATTTATGCTTTAGTTCTTGTGATGAAAACCTAATGCATCGTTAGTATTTTTTTAGCAGTTCCTGTAAGAAAAATGCAGCCAGAGCTCAGCCAGATGAAAACTTTAGCCAGTCAACAGCAAGGAGGGCTTGCACAAATGGAAAGTGGGGGAGTCCTCATCCGTGGAGTTGTTCAGTAAACTTGGAGAAGTGGCAGCTGGGTATGGTGGGGGTGGGTTAGGGTTGATCTTGGGGTTATTGGAAGTCTTTTCCAATGTTTGTGACTCTGTGATATGGTAGGATGTGAGTCCCGCCACTTGGACACACAGGAGGAGTATTGCCTACTAGTGAGGCTGGCACACAGTACAAACACTGACTTTAACAGTCATGTTGCTTGTCATGTTCCACCTATATCTTCAGTACAATTGGGCTCCGGGGGTATGTTTACATTGGAGAATATAGCACTATGTAGGAACACTTGACCTGGTACTAAATATATTAGCCTCGGAAACATGAGATGCATAGTAATCAGCTCAGTCAGATCGCTTGTGCCGTGGTGAGATTTCTCCTGGTTCCCATGCTGTGTCAGGTATCTTTGCACAGAGCTCTCACCTCCAACATCATAATTTGTTGCCATCTTCCAGTATTTGGGATTTCATGTTGCATTCTGAGCTTGGGACTTGATCAGTCTTTTCTCTTGATCAATTCACTGCGTCACTGTCAACTCATTCTGTGATGGGTATTGTGCTTCCCCTAATAATGACAAATAGCATTTTAATTATGAACAAAGCACTTTTTTTCTATTACTCCTTAGATATTTATCTTCCAGACATAGAAAAAAAGAATGTTTATCTTTCTTGGGAACTAATTTTAAATCAGACTTTTGAGAAGTCGCATGTGAATATCTGATGTGAAATTTATCCGAAAAGTGATATGTTCTATATGAAACAAAACCTTTTTTTTCCTGTATAATAGTGGTTATAATCCAGAAGCTTCCCACCTATGTTTCCAATTTTGCTCTTTGTGCTAGTCAAAATATACTCCTCCGCCACTCTATTACTAGTATTTCCATCCAACTTGTAAAGCCAAGCTTGTCCTTCACATTGCACAGTATGGGACAATGTGTGATGTAACCAGGTAGATATGGGATCACAGGGTCTGCACTATTTCACATTATTCATATTATTCCATATTTCTGCTAATGCAGTGAGAAGAAATACGAGTATTTTTTCCTGGTTTTACTGGAGAAATAGGCAACTCTCTAAGCTTGACTAGTCGGATTCAAATCTACTTTCACTGAATGCAGATGCGAGTTTTAATAAACCACTGAAATAAGTCTTGCCACCATCTAATGTAATTGTCTTCAGTGACCAAATCTAGGTCTGATTCATTTCAGTGACTGTTTTCAATCGCTCTAATCTGCAGGTCATTTGTGCATACCGCTGGTTTTGTTTTATTTTCCGTCCACCCTGTGGACATTGTGAGTCACATTTTCCCTATTTTGCAGGAAAGAAGGGGCTGGATCTCAACGTGATTAACCATCTGACTCTGCTGTACCCCTCTGACATCCCTGTTAATAGTCTGGGGGGATCACTTTCCATTTTCAAAGAGAGCAGCACGATCATTTAACGCTACAGTCTTCAATTCCTCCTCTCAAGGGCACAAGGATTATGAGACGGGGAAACCATTGCTCTGCTCTCCAAACATCTGCTGTGCAGAAGCTGTTTCTTGTTTGGATGATGGCGGTGGGTTTGTGCTTTGCTCCCTGCTGCTTCCACAGCTGGTCTTGACAGCCCTTCACAATTACCGCTGCTCCGTTAATTTTCCTGCTCCTTTTCACCCTCTCCCTCTGTTCTTACATTACAGCAGCATATATTTGACCACATACTGATTCAGCACTTGCAGTTAGCACTTAGTTAGGATCAAAGTGTTGCTTCGACATTTACCTGAAATTCAAGGTCTGTGTTGCTAAGATGTCTGACTTGAATTTGTTTATCACAGGGTCTAGGGTGCTCATTCTCACATATACTAGGGGCATGTCCTGTAATTAATGGTGTCCATCCACCAGCACTCAGTCTGGCCACTGCAGAACTTCCTTCTTTATCTACCTGTTGAAGTGCAGCTAGTTATGAGAGTGAATTTAGCTACATCATATGCTAACAGAATATACTGCTGGAGCAGCCCATCACTCTGATCTGCCTTCTCGGTCTGTTTGCAGATTTGGACAGTCAGAGTTTATGAGCCCTTAAAATTCACAAACAAGAGGATCAGAAAGTAATGCACTTTCAAAATCGCAATCTCCTCCAGGCTGATTGATTGAACTCAATGGTAAAACTCACAGTAATCTTGTTAGGGAAAGAATTAATTCAGGTCAGTGTTATTAAATGTCTCATCCCGCTCAGTCCTAATACTCCAAGTCATTGCTTGTGGAAGCTTTTCTTACTGGAAGGAATAGGTTTATCATCACCCCAGAAAATGCTGTACTTTACCTTAATCTCAGGCTTGCAGTGAGACACAGCCCTGTAAGCTGTGGTTTATGTATAGGTAAGTTCATACGGTGTCAAGCTCTATAGAACCTGTTTGTTAGAGAAGAGCACTGTGTAGTCCATTGCTCTAGTCTTGCTCAAGGTCAGACACTTGGCTTGCTCCTGACCCCAGTCTCAGCTCACCACCTCGGGTTGCGTCCTTACCATCTAGAGGAAGAAACATCGTACCCAGACCCTCTGCCCTCATGGGATATTTCTGTACTTCGGTTAGATCCCATTCTACCATTTCAAAGCTAAGTATTTTAAGCTGCTCTTCACAAGACATATCTGCCATTCCTCAGTGTTAGTCTTCCTGATCTCCTGCTGGATCTTACCCAAAATGCATGCGTCCTCCTGTAAACTTTGAGCCTCAGCTGCAGGACGCAGTGTTTCCAAAACATCCTGATGAGAGGAGGGACTGGAGAGTGATTTTACCATTTACTTTGCTTTAGGGGCAGACCCCCACCTATTTTTAAGGGCTTACAGTTAGATATCTTTTTCAAGGACGTTTACATTGAAAGAAAAGCACTTTTCCAACGGAGTCATAAATGTCATAATGTGTTAGACTGTAGTGCATGGGAGAGCATCACGAGTGTCATTTCAACAAGCCTGAAGTGAAGGTGTCTTAGTAAAAGTGAGAATTTTCTCATGGATTTTCTTCTTTTTTTTTTTTCACACCATCTTCTCTGTAGAAATCATCTCCTTTGGCAACCTCAGCTGATTAAAACTAAGCGCAGTGTCAGAGGCGTAGGACTCCCTGACGAGCAATAGTGCTGCATTACCTGTTGGCATTATGGTATAGCCCACACGCCCTCGGATGTGCTTTTACAAGTGGAGGGATAGTTCAGGATGCCATCTCTTTCTTCAGTTCAGAACACTCCCTGCCTCCTTCAGAATTCCTTTTTTAATGCCTCTTGACTGTCTGTATCTTTCACTGCTGCTAACTACTGACAGTCAGACTGGAGGATGGATGTGAGCTGAGAGTCTTTGTGACTACCCGTGGACCAAGGAGCCCAGCGGGGTCCTGGATGCCCTTTCTTTTGGGCAAAGCAGGCTGGCAGATTGCTTCCTGCATAGCCCTGCCAGGAAGTTAACTTGCAGTATTGGCAGCACCAAATGTTCACATTGCAGCTGCCAGCCCTCTGAAATCATGAAATTGGGTTAAAATGGAGAAGATTATAAATAACGATTTGCTGACTTCTGAGCTATGGGAGGGCTGTGACTTGTGTTGTCAGGATCACAGAATAGGTTGTTCACAGAGTCACAGAACCTCAGAGTTGGGAGGAATCTTAAAGCCCATCCAGTTCCAACTCCAGCTGAAATCTAAGGAATGCAGGCATTCTGGGATTTGAGTTTGGAAAACGGGGAGTTGTGATGGTTGTGATGGTTTGCATTTGCTTCAAACACATCATCTTCCCAAAAGGGCAGAAGCAACAATATGGTGTGACGACTATTGCAAACAACGCTGAGTCCTCTGGTGGCATGGCACCAGAGGGATCCAACACCAGGAGGGACCCAACACCCACCACAATCAACAGCTACAGCAGATGTGAAACTGAAGTTTGGAGGGTTTATTTCTTTGACTCTGGAAGTCTTCCACATCAGTCTGCAGCTTTTTGTATGGTGGGGCTGAATTTTCCACTGTGCTTCATGCACCCACGTGTTGTTTGGAGCTCTGGCCCTCCAGTTTGCTTGGTTGGGGGTGACTGGTGTTTTTTTTTTCAGACAATGGCTTGTAGAGTTTATTGGAAGTGAAAATTAATGGTCTGCACTACTACGATAATGAATTGTGGCTCTCGGTATCTTTTTACTGTTTTTGATGATGTTTGTGTCATAGCCACATTTCTGTCTTAAGAACGAGGACGTGAGAACTTGTGCTGATAGAGTTAACCTAATGAATGGTATCAAACACCAACTGCCTCATTTTCTTGCTAGAGGGCTGCAGTTTAGCTGGCAGAATGGAGAGGAATTGGCCAATTGGACCGGCACCTTTAATTTCACGGATGACGGAGCAGTGAAGAGTGGCAGTGACACAGGCACCAGGTACTGGCACCGGAGGGGATGACTGCATCTCTTGCTCTGTGTATGAACAAGAAGTGTGAGCACAGGCTATGTGAACAGATTTACAGTTTGATTTGTCTGCTTGATGCTGTTCACACATCACAGAAGATGCTGGGGGTGCTTTGCTGGCCATTTAGAATATGCCATTAGCACCCTTTTGATTTGCAGGATGGTGACATTTGTGTCCTCGCTTCTCCTTTTCCCCATTTCTCCACCATGGCCATTAGTCAGTATACAGGGAAGTGTGGGCAAGTGTACTTGGTTGGGAAGTGGAGTGTCCCAGCAACAACAGAAAATCAGGCCCATGGCTTTACTCTATAGTAACTAGAATGCTCATTCTAAGAAACACAGTTTAACTTGAAATCCTTCCAGTGCTTCATAGTGGAAACATGGTCTGTCAAGGCAAGACCAGAATATTTCCTTTATATTTACTATTCCGAAGATGATTTAAGAAGTGCTGATGCACTGTTGGCTGTTCCACTTCATTCATTTACAGTAGGATTCTTCAGACTGACATGTATATAAAGGCCATGAAAGGCCGTGTGCGTAGGTAAGACACTGCAGTTGTCAAAGGGAGCTCTATGGCTATCACTGTCTGCAGGTGTGGGGCTGATATGTGGGATGTGTTCCTACAGTATCAGTCATAGGAAAAGGCTCTTTCCTCCCAGTTCCTATGGACTTGAAGAAAGTTAAGTAACCTGAATCTTGTGTAGCATTGAGTTGAATAAATAGCAGGGAAACTTTCAAAACACTAAGTTAAAGAAAAAAAAACACCTAGAAGAAGCTTGCATTAAGTAACTACAGAAATAAAACCCTTCCTGCCTAAATTAGGTATTGTGTGTGAAATACCATCGCAGTATATTTTGGTAACCACTCACCACTGCAGCTGTGCAGCTGATAGCATTTCAACAGCCAGTGGAAGTACCGCGACTGAGCTGCCAAAAATCACCCACCTCACCAAACCACAGCAATGCTGCAGCTCCTGCACGGCTCTTTCGTGTCAGACCCAGAGAAAAATGGTTAATTCTTTCTGTATTTATGTATGGATCCATCTGCCTGCCTCTATTTTTGTTGCATTTTTAGTGAGTGCATCTACAGTCTGTAGGTTCAGAGTCTTTGATCAAGCCACATAAAAGAATACTGAGTGTGGCACAAAGACAGATATCTTCCTGAAGATGGAATGGAATGAATATAGATTTCCTCCTCCAGGTGCAACTTGGCAGAGACAATTGAACCATCAGTGCATGTGGGATGGAGAACCAAAACCCTTGACTGCAGAATACACGTGCTATTGGATGAACAACAGTGCCATTCTCAATCTGTTTAGCCCCTTCAGCTGGGAGGAGGTTCAGGAGAATGTTTCTTTTTAATATGAACAGGATCTAATTGCACGGGTTAGGTATGAATTTCCCTGTTCATTGCAGGGGAGTTGGACCGGGTGGCCTTTAAAGGTCTCTTCCAAATCAAACGGTTCTATGATTCTATGAAGGTAATATCAATAGAAATAAGCAAATTTCAAAAGTCAGTATATTGTTAATAAGTGTGGAGATGAAAGATGGGATTCCAGGTTCGGGGTGGGTCTGGCTGTGACATGCATTGCCATCCATAAAGGCATTACAGACATTACCTGTTTGTCTACTGTCTGAGAGTGAAGCATACAGAAAAGTAAAACAGAGCTGTGAGGATATGGAGGTGAGGCTGCATGGTGAAGAACTGCAGGCTTGTGTCATCGGCTGTTTGCTGTTTACCTTTGATCACCTTTCTTACTGAGTTACCACCAGACATCTCCTGAGAGGCCTAGTATAACACCCAGCATCAAACTGTTGGTGTCATCTGAAAGAAAGCCTTCATCTAATGAATAATTCTTTCTATCAGAAAGAAAACTTGCAGAATCAATTTTCCCAGCCTGATTTTACTTGTATGTATTTATGGATCTCCAGAGAGATGTCTAAAGAGTACAAAACTAATTACGTGTCAGCATGCTCACAGTAAATACCTCTCATTGCATGGCTCTGCACTTCACTGTGTGTTATTCCCTCTTTGCAGACAGTAGTTATCAAAATAGATATTACTTTCATTGGCTTCTGTCATTCACGTATTTCATGCATATAGGTACATGTTTATTCAGACTTGCCTGGTATTGACCCATGTGTGTTTTGTAACAACTCTTTCAGTGATGTGATTTAATGTATAGTGCTGAGACACTAATAACTCATTACTCATTCTGTAAGGGATTTATTAGATGCAAATAAAGAGATGCAAAGCAGAAGGCACACTGAGCAAATAACTTCATTAGAATTTCAAGACAGACAGACTTTGTAAGAGTATGGGCTATGTCAAAACCAGTGAGTAGTGGAGACAGATTGCTCAAGAAGGGTCAAATAGCGCAGAAGTGAAGAACACCACGCTGTCTGATTTGAAGAGCAGTTTGATTCAGACATTAACTGCTGTATGAAGTTAAGTGTAGCTTGCAATTGGAATTCCAAAATGAGCCCTACTTCAGTTGCAGGCAGCTCTACTGCCCCATAGTAACCAGGCGGACCAACGAGGCTTTTCATCCCAGGGCATTTAGACACTTCCTTGAGCTACATGGAACCATTCCCAGGAGATAAAAAATGATGCCATGAATTTGGGTCGTTGTGTGATGCAGAGAGTGTGAATCCTTTTGTGTTAGCTGTGGGTAGATTTCCCATAGTTATGTGTTTGCTGTATAAGCATTGACTTGTGTTTTGTTATGCCTCCCAGGTGGCCCTGTGGCTAACAGCATTGGTGGCTAGTTTCAATCAAAGTGATAGGAATGGGGTTGATTAAAACAGCCTAACAGCAGTTTGTTAAAAAATTGGAGACTTCAGAAGTGGCATCGATAAAAGAGAGCTCACTGGCCTATCCCACTGCTGCTTTCAGGTGCTGACCTTGTTTTGATATGGTGATAAAGAAAGAAAAGAAACAATGAAGTTTCCTCCAAAATGCCAATTAGATATACTCTCTTGTACTGAAAGTGACCCATTACGCAGCTGCTTCACCCACAGCTGTTGCAGAAGAGCTGAACTGGATAAGTCACACAGAAATAGTAATGGAGGTAAAGTCTGGCAGGGTTAGGTCCCTCACTCACAGTAAGTTCTCTGTTGTAGTCAACACTTACTTTGCTCTGTGTGGATTTTCCCAGAGCCCCTGTAGCTGTAGTGCTCTCCACCTGATCCAGAGTTTAGCTAAAATGGTTTGAGGATCTGTGCTAGCCTTGCTGAATGGATGGAAGCCCCCATATGCTTTTAGAGTTCTGCTCTGTCCAACTTGTAAGTTCTCAAATGGGCAAGGTGAGTCTGGGCTTGAGTTAGATACAGATCTGCCCATACTGATCAGTGCAGACACTGCAGAATGAACGTTTCTCTTAATAAGTGTTCAATAGAATCCTACAGGGCTTCATATATTTGCTCTCGTTTCTTAGTCTCTGGACAACATGTATTTTTGGAAAGATCTTTGTTTTTCCTGCAAGGACAGGTGGAAACCTTCACACATTGCTCTGCTCTCTTGCAGCCTCACCATGAGCAGTGCAGAACCATCCCTGCAGGAAAGAGCAAAATGGGAAGGAGGTTTTTGTGAGAGAAAATGGTCTTGTTTAAAACATACCCAACAGGGACATTCAATTAAATCCCGTTAAAGAACATGATTTGATCCCAGAAGAATTGTTTTGTAGCATCATTCGCGTTTTCAACCTGAGTTTCAAACCATGAATTTGACACTCCCAGTAACTGCTGGAAACCAGGAGAGGTGAGGTACTGGGAGAAGTGGCTTGCAGGACAACCGTGTGCTTTTCTGAGCTGTGGACTGGAGGAATCATAGAATTATAGAATGGCCTGGGTTGAGAAGGACCACAGTGATCATCTGGTTTTAACCCCCTGCTATGTGCAGAGTCGCCAGCCACCAGTCCAGGCTGCCAAGAGCCACATCCAGCCTGGCCTTGAATGCCTGCAGGGATGGGGCATCCACAACCTCCTTCAGCAACCTGTTCCAGTGCGTCACCACCTTCTATGTGAAAAACAGTGTGCAGTGAGGCACCACGTCAAAGACTTTGCAGAAGTTGAAATAGATGACGTCAGTCACCCTTTCCCCATCCACCAAAGCCATCACTCCATCATAGAAGGACACCAGATTGGTCAGGCACAGTCTTCCCTTGGTGAAGCCATGCTGGATTTCTTAAATCACCTCTTTGTCTCATATATGCTTTAACCTTGCTTTTAGGAGGATCTGCTCCATGATCTTCCCAGGCACAGAGGTGAGGCTCACCGACCTGTAGTTGTACCGTTATAACTTGCAAATGTGTTGCTGCTTCATGAGTTTTCTTTTCATCTGATCTGCAATAAAGACTGAATGTCCAGGTAGATAACTGAGTAAGAAAGAGAGCCCAGGGGCTTTGGTGGGAGACATGCCAATGACTTCCATCCTCCTTCTGGGGGCTGAAGAATTCTTTTCCCAGGTCAATCTCTAGTTATGCAACACTTCAATTTCATTGTTTCCTCTGCAGAACTCATAAAAATGTGTTTGTTGCCTTGAAAAGTAAATAAGAATACTTCAGAAATGTCACATTTATAAAAGATTGTTGGGCTGCTGCATTTCTTTCACTGTCCCTGGGAGCGTTCAAGAAACATGTAGCTGTGGTACTGAGGGACTTGATTTAGTGGAGCAATGCTGGCGGTATGTGGACTACATCATCTTGGAGGTCTTTTCCAACCTTGGTGACTCTGTGATTCTGCAATCCTTGGCAGTAATCAGTATACTTCCTCATCAAGAATTTTTGGTGTTCTACTCTTGGCTTTTCTCAGCATGGGGTCCTTCCTCTTGGTCTCAAGGATTCTGTCCTGGAGATGTTTTTTGGGCATGCTCTCTTCCAGCAGTTGCCCTGGGCAGTGTGAGCACTCAGCACTCTTCTTAAGAAGAGGTCAGTGTTTGGGTCCCTCAAGATCTTGCTGCTAACCAGAAACATGAACCGCTAAAATAACAAGGTTTTCTTACTTCTCCGTTTCCTCTTGAACATCTCAAAGGGTTTCATATTGGGAAATGAACAGAAATTCAGGTCAAACACGATCTTCGATTTATTCTTCAAATGTCACCACACCAGAATATTACATTACCAATGATGGTTGAAATAGAGTTCTCACAGGAATATAGTACTTTTTTTAATTGAAAATTCAGAGGACACATTGTAGTTACAGAGTTTTGAATTTGAGGTTTTTGAAGGATTCATTAGAATAGCTTCATTTAGCTTCTGTTGCAATACTCCTTCCCCAGGTCATCCAGTTGTACTTCATCATACTCCTAACTGCAGTATGGTTATGTGCTGTTCTTAGGTTTTGGGTTTTAGCACAGACTTGTAATGATGGAGTGAAAGAGACAGAGAGCTTGGCTTAAACCCTAAATAGTTTTTTGTAATTTCAGTATGGTCTCATAGAATTCAGTGGCCAGCCTAAACTTTCTCTGGCCCCTATAACTGAGTTCTTGCCACTGTCTCTTCTTTCTCCTTTTCTACAGACTGATGGTTGAAGTGGAGGAAATGTGAACAAAAAAGTCAATATTTCTGTCAGATTTTAATTAGGATTAAAATTGTCAGATCTGATGTGTCTGAACATCCAAATTCTGTTGTTCTCAAAACCATCTCAGATGTTTTGAGAAGAAAATCCCAACTCCCCTTCTCCTCTGAATATATTGATTAAGTAAAACCCGAGGAGAAGCTCAGTTGCGTTGAGCTATGCAACAGTCAACACAAAGTGAAACCTCCAGCACTTTGCTAAGAATTCAAGGAACTGTTTATTTTTAATTCTCATAGTATTCAGGCAAAAGATGGGAATAGTGTACCATGAGGGATCGACACTTTTCACTTGACCTTCACTGCCATCTGTCATGTGCTACCCATTGGAAAATGCATCTGGCCCTTGGTGGTGCCTACTGGAGAGATGAACTGATCTGACATCGTAGGTGGTTATCACCTAAGCAGATTGTATTGGATGCTGTTTGAAAAACTATCCATTTAGTTTGAGTTAGCTAAATGGAGACTGCTGAGTACTCTCTCTCTTAAACATCTCAAAAGAGCATTTGAATCTCTAGAGGGCTGGGCATGGGTTCTATGATCAGCAATGATATCTGTGTTTTGCTGGGAGTAATAATTGCCTTTGAGCCAGATGTAGGCTCACATTGGTTAGAGATCACAGATGTCAACTTAAAGCACTGAATACTACTTAAAACACAACTTCTGTTGACATGTGAGATAAGTAACCTAGCCTAAGGCTTATCAATAGTCTTTGTTTCTGTTCTTCTTCAGGTATTTCGAGTTTTACGAAGGGCCGTTGGAATACAACTCCACCAAATGCCTGGAATTGCGACAGGACATCATTGCAGTGAAGGTTTTGTCTATGTAAGTGTGGATGTTTGCTAACAAGGTTGCTTTCCAGACAGGATGAAAATGGTAACTTACGATAGAGTTGTCAAGGATGTAAGGTGCAGGGGATCCTACCAGTAGGGATCTCAGGCCTGGGGCCTCCAGTACTGGAGGGATGTGGAGCAATTAGAACAGGTCCAGAGGAGGCCACTAAGATGAGCAGAGGGCTGGAACACCTCTTCTATGAGGAAAAGGTTGAGGGAGCTGGTCTTGTTTAGCTTGGAGAAGAGAAGGCTGTGGGGAGACCTCATTGTGGCCTTCCAGTACTTGAAGGGATGATATAAACAGGAGGGGGAATGGCTGTTTACAAGGGGGGACAGTGATAAGACAAGGGGGAATGGTTTTAAACTGAGACAGGGGAGGTTTAGGTTGCATTTTAGGAGGAAGTTTTTCACACAGAGGGTGGTGATGCACTGGAACAGGTTGCTGAAGGAGGTTGTGGATGCCCCATCCCTGCAGGCATTCAAGGCCAGGCTGGATGTGGCTCTGTGCAGCCTGGTCTGCTGGTTGGCGACCCTGCCCATAGCAGGGGGTTGAAACCAGATGATCACTGTGGTCCTTTTCAACCCAGGCCATTCTATGATACTATCAGTAGAGATCTCACCAGTGTTTCCTGAGCTTCTCTTACAGTGTGAATAGTGACATTTGAATGTTGTTTGATGTCCATTTGAAAAAAAAAATAATAATAATAAAATTGAGGCTTTTAAGTACACTGAGGCATTTTAGTCAGGCCTGGTATCATAATTTGGATTTAAACACAGTGTTTGCAGTACTATTTGTATGATAATCCAGTTTGTTCACTGCATATAAGCGAAGAACAGAGAGACTAACTAATGGAAGTGTGTCTAGCCTCACACTCCATCGTTGACAGTGGTTAGCAGTGAAGGCTAAGGTAAAAAAGTTAGCCCTACCAGATAACAAATTCTGGCATAGTGGCTCTGAGTGGTGTCTGGCAGTCGGAGAGGGCAGTGGACCTTCCTGTTCATTTGTTTAGATCTTTTTTGAGCCCATTTGTCCTTTTGACTGCACTAATTTCTTTCAGCAGTGAGTTTCAGTAGTAACACCCAGTAAAAAATTATGGAAATATATGTTCTGAGAGATAATAATAATAATAATATTTTCAAAATCTATATTCTGCTGCATTTTGTCTCCTCTGGTCCCACATATATACCAGGAAACTAATGAGCTGACTGGGACATACCCATAGAGGCAGATAGATGGAGTCAGTCAAAACATACAGGTTGCCCGTGGGGCTGATGGCACAAAGTAAAGTGGGATATTTTTTCATTGACCTTCCGCATTTTCAGCTGACAGTGACTTTAGGTGCTCACATTATGCCTAGTCCCTTACTATATCTAAAATCATGCTGTATTCACCTTATCTACAAGGTTTATTAATTCCATGAACTGATAGTCTCAGCTGAAAATGCAGCTGTACGAGTGCAGGGCTTTAAGCTCTGGATTCCTGCTTCAGGTCTGTATGAATTTTCAGCATCTCTCCCTCACTGACTCCGTGCTCAAAAGAATGTAGGTTATGTCCTTGTCTTCTGCATTTGGTACTGGATGAAGGATACAAGGGTAGCAACTTTGCACTGCCTGCTGACATGCAGTGCTTAAAAATAAATGGAAGGGGTGAGAATGTGATACTTCTGCCAATGTTCTGCTGAAGATGGTGAGCTTTGAACCACTTCTCTGCATACTTATCAGATGGCACAGAGACTTCTTCTTTTCATCTTTTCCAGTGGTACACAAAAGATGGTAGGCTCCTGCTCAGTGGGATCAAGTCAGCCTTACTCTCTGATAGGCGTTTGACACTGAGCTCTTTCGTTAGTGCTCAGTTCTTCTGATATGTTTCTTTCTTCTATACTCCGTTTCCTAAGTTAGTCCACGTGGCAATGGAAGATTTCCAAGTTAATATGCTCTGGGGGGCTACAGAAAGTACAATATGACCTAATTCCTTCCTGTAGCTTCCACAGCCTGGGAAATCCTAAGTGCTGCTCACTTTAAATATATAATTATCTTAAAAGCCTTTGCTTTATTAGAACATTCAAAGCCCTCAAACCTTCAGAGAACTCATTAAAGCCTATCAGCCTTGAAGAATTCTAAGACATCTGATGTGCTCCACCAGTACCTGTATGTACAAGGCTTAGTGTTGCTGTCTCCAAGGAGGAAAAAATAATTTAAAAGATGAGTTTTGCAGTGAATAGACTGACTTGTTTGCCCTGCTGAAGGAGGCAAATCCCATCTCATAAAGTGAATTCTGTTTTTCTTTCTTTTTATCTTTTAGGGTGAAACAAACTGAATTATTTGACAGGTGGAAGAGCCTACAGATGTGCAAATGGGAGATGAATGTCACAGAAGCCAACATATTCAAGTAAGAATGCTCCACAGGGATGGGGCTGTGCAAGATTTACTTTAGTCTGAGTTTAGCTTCCAATGGAGATGCCAGACATTCAGTATGGATTGCAGGAGAAGCATTGTAACACTGTAACTTCTGGAGAACCTTCCTTTTGAACAAATGTGGACATTTTATATACTTCAGAAACGTATAAAAGGTTTATCAGGAAGGGTGAAAGAGAGCTCTTCAGGCATATGGGATATCTTTCCAACTAAGACAGGGAATTTGGTGTGGAAAAGATGTTTCCAGGTATGATTTGAGCAGAAATGGCCTAGAACAAAGAAGTAAAAGCTATGTGTAATGCATCAGATTAACTCTCTGTTAATGTAACATGGTGACACTATGAATTTGGCTTGCGAAACACTAGACCTAGATTTTTTGCGGTGTATTAGGTACTGCAAGACCTTGTTTCTCATTTATTATCTTTAATGGCTTCTCAGCCATTGCTTCTCAACTATCTTCAAATGCTACTTCTGGTCTTTGGAGACCTCTGCAGTTTGTTTATGTCATCCTTCTTTGCCTGTCTTCATGTGACCTTCTCTTTGCTGAAGGCCCTCCATGGTCCTTTCAAGTCACCGTTTGTGAAACTGATCTCGTGAAGGCAATAGTAGAATGGATCCCCAAAATACTTGAGTGTTGTGTATTCATACATTCAAAGGACATGTTTGGATGTGTCTAGAGAAAACATATTATTTAGCTCTAGAGGGGAGGGTTTAGATTAGACGTCAGAGGGAAGTTCTTTATGGAGAGACTGGTGAGGTGCTGGAACAGCTGCCCAGAGAGGCTGTGGATGCCCCATCCCTTGAGGTGTTCAAGGCCAGGTTGGATGGGGCCCTGGGCAGCCTGGGCTGCTATTAAATGTGGAGGCTGGTGGCCCTGCCTGTGGCTGGGAATTGAAACTTGATGATCCCTGGGGTCCCTGTTAACCAAAGCCGTTCTATGATTCTATGGTTTCAAAGCAGAATATAAACTGGTTAATTCTGTAAGTCACTGGTGTGATTCAAAGCTGTTATTTAGGATAAGGACCTACAAATTTATCCCAAATTCTCTTTCATGATTACAGGAAAAACCTGATATGAATTAATGAGAGAACGTGAGAAGGCATGTGCTGAGTTAGTCACTAACATCTTTTAAAATAACTAATTGTTAGTCACAGACTTCTAGCACTTTTTTTCTGATGTGAGCCCCACAAATGTGTTTCTAATGTATATCTTTTTCTATAAAATATCTGATGGGCAGTGATCAAAGCCCATTATGACCAAGAAAAGAGCTAGGCACAACTGGAGCCTTTTACATTACAGATTCCTTCGAGATATGTAGCAGTTCAGAAGGAGAAAGCGTGAATATCTAAAGAAAACAATTTCTTGATGGTCATTCTCCATCAGCTGTCAGACGTTTACCTTAGGGAATGTGCCTCTAGAAAACTAGTAGGTTGCTGGAGTAGAGAACATCTACTCTATCTACATTCATCCTCCTCCTGGACTGTCACAAGTCCATGGGACCAGATGGACTCCATCCTAGGGCGCTGATGGAGCTGGTGGGGTGACTGCTGAGCCACTCTCTGCCATCTACCAGCGTTCCTAGTTATCTGGAGAGGTCCCAGAAGATTGGAGTCTTGCCGGTGTGGTTCTCATCAAGGTTGATGTAGTCTACCTAGACTTCAGCAAAGCCTTTGGCATGGTCTCTCGCAGTATTCTCCTGGGGAAACTGGCTGCCCGTGGCCTGGATGGGTATGATGAGGAGGGGTTTGGCCTCTCCTCTCAGGAAACAAACAGGACCTGAGGAAACAGCCGCACGTTGTACCGGAGGAGGTTTAGATTAGACATAAGGAAAATCTTTTTCTCTCAGAGAGCGGTCAGGCACTGGAATGGCTGCCCTTGGAGGTGGTGGAGTCACCATCCTTGTTGGTGTTCAAGAGGCGTCTGGATGAGGAGCTACGAGATGTGGTTTAGTGCTTGTGGCAGCACTGCTAATGGGAGGACAGTTGGACTGGATGATCTTGTAGATCCTTTCCAACCTTGTGATTCTATGTGATTCTATGTGATCTCTTCCAGTTCTTTAATGCAGAACTAAAGAAGAGCATTCTCATATCTCAAATATCACAGTTCAGTATGACTACCTGCATTTAATTAGATAATGATTTCATTGTTTGGAATTACTCATTGATTCATACAGTCTCAGTTGCTGCCTTGTTCCAATTGTTGTATGATATCATTCTGCTTCAGGCAAGTATATAACAGTAACTGGACATCACTGAAATGTTTGAGTTATTCCATATTTCCTTTCCAATTCCTGTAATAAAACCCACAGAGCAGAGTGACTTTGTCTTTCAGCTCCTAATGAGGTCACATATCCTAGAGACAAGGTACCTAATGTGGCCATTTGGCCTTGACTTCACATTTATGTGTTGACCATGACATGTATTTTTTGTTAGAAGGACAAGATGTGTTGACTGAAACAAACTGGCTCTGGAGTGAGGTTAAGTCATAGCTTTCAGTTCTTCCAGGAAAAGGAGAAAAGCATTAGGGAATGGACCCTTATTTGGAGAACTACTTTTCCTATTTACATTTCATATTAAACTTGAGTTTTCTTCCAGAACACGAATCCAATTTTTGAGATTTCGAAGCCGTGTTTGTTTACTTTGGAATATCTGCTCTTTTGTACCAGTGACAATGTTGGACATTTGTTTGAGATTCATCCCCGCATGAAGACTTTAACCCCTGTATTTCCTGCCCAGTGATGAGTGAATAATTTGCAAAGGATGGTAGCTCAGAAAGGGACTAATTAATGAGGATGGTTTCCATGGGATATAGTTGGCATAAGCCCAGCTTGGGGATGTAGAGAAGATCAGGGTTTGCTTGTGGATTTCTCTGAACCTGTAATTTTCTAAAGGAGAATCCAGCAAACCATGATTTTATCCCCCATATTGTTAAAAAGAAGTGTTTTTTTTTCACTCAAAATGCCTTGTTAGCAGTAATAGTAACCGCAAATCCTAAAACACGCTATCAGCTCCTAGATGTCATTTCTCTCTTTTTCATGCTACAGATCTACATTGTCGAGGTGTTGCAATGCTCCTGCCTTCTTGTTCACCACTCAGAAGAACACTCCCTTGGGAACTAAGCTGAAGTACGAAGTGGATACCAGTGGGATCTTCCACATCAACCAAGAAATCTTCAAGATGTTTCCAAAGGTGCCTCTGTCCATCTACAAAACTAACTTCATTCTGCTTGCTTAATTACATAATATGCTGAGGACACATTTAGAATCATGGGATCGTTTGAGTTGGAAGGGGTCCTTCAAGGCCATCAGGTCCAACTCCATGCAGTGCACAGGGACACCCACAGCTCCATCAGGTGCTCCAAGCCCTGCCTAAGGTAGGGCAGTGAACAGTATGGAAAAATCGTGGAGATAAATCACCTCGAAATGTTATGCCATTATCACATCTCTCTGTAGTTTTCAGCATGAAATTACTGATAAAATATGTGTGTACAAAAAAGAGCACTCTTGTGCTTACCTAAATTTGTCTGTACATATTTGTTGGGTGTAGTACCATAATGGCTCTGTTCTTCTTTCTGAGATGGGGCTGTCACTCATTCTGGCTTCTGCAGCAGCAGTGGTACAAAAGCTAATGATTATTAATTAATGCTGTTGGTACAGTTAGTGGTAGCAAACACTAAAATTTGGGCTCAGTTCTGACAAATATCTGCAATGTGCTGGTTTAGAGAGACCTCCTGGGCTTCACCATCTGCTCTGGGATCTGCAGATTTCTCCAAAGGACATAAGCATCTTGCGTGCTGTAGGCTTATGGTTCATGCTCCCGTGTGTAAATCAGAAGGGAAAGTGAGTTACTAAAATGACTTCTTCCGTTATTAAGTCTGAGCAAAGAGAGTTCTGCGTATTTCATTCTGAGTTAGTTTCTCACAGCACCTCCAATTTGCACAGATGACGTTTCCGTCTGTTTTTGTGCGCCATGGGAATACGGTCAGCTTCCTACGATGAGGGCGTTTGCATCAAGATGCAGCTGCACCCAAAAATAAAATAAAATAAAAAACAGAGGAACAAAAGAGAAAAAGGGGGAAAATAATAATAATAATAATTATTATAATATATATATATATATATATAAAAAGTCTACTTCTGCTTCAGGAGATTAACCTGCTTTCTCTGATGTTGCAGGATATGCCATACCACCGCTCCCAGTTCAAGAAATGTGCGGTGGTTGGGAATGGGGGGATCCTGAAGAACAGCAGATGTGGCCGAGAGATCGACAGTGCAGACTTTGTGTTTCGGTACAGGCTTTGTGTCCTTGTTCCTTTGTGTTCTGTTTTACTGGTTTTACTGTTTTACGTGAAGGACCTGCAGAGCTATTCCCTCTCAAGTGGAAACTCTGGACTGACCAAGTCAAATCTGCTTCTTGCAACACATGGGGGTATTTTAAAGAGAAACTTCCCTGTATAATATTTGTTTTAAACTTAAGATTCAAGGTGTTATTTCTCTCTACCTCCATGTAGACAGTAACTGACTTACTGGCAGCATTTGATGTCCTTGTTCATCTTGCCCCATTAGCCAAGTTGTAGATTTATCCTTGCGTGAACATTTGCACAGGCACAATGTCTCATGTATTTTCATCATCCTTAATATGAAGGAGGGTTACTTTTATTATTCTTAAGCACATCTAATCCCTCTCTGCGTCCTGCTAAGCTGTCTGTCTGGGTCGTGGCACATGACAGCTAGTTCACGGATCCGTGACCTGCTTTATAGAAAAGAAAATCATTTGACTTCTTTTGGCCCATTTTCTGACTGTGGGTACATTTTTGTAAGCTTAAAATAAGTGTTATTAAATCAGTGACTTTCTCCAGCTTCATACCATCAAAAGTTAGTCTAGGTGCAAGTCGTGGCATTCTAAACTTGACATCAAATGAAGAATGATGATGTACGGGTCCTAGATCCTACATTTATCCATTGTCCTAATTTTAATCAGTGAAAGAATTTAGGTTTCACATAATTTCCTTCAGTTTAAAGGGCTGTTGTACAGTGCACACACTAAAGATGTACAGCTGGTTCCTTTCCTCTGTGTTGTATTGCAGCGTGGTTGAAATGAAGGCACATGTTCTGCCTAAAGGTGACAAACTATTGAGTGGAAGTGGAAATGTGAGCAGCAAATGTCATCCCGTGTGCATAAGAACTTTCAGTGTAGGTCCCTTCCTAACCTCTTTTCTGGATCACACACACATAAAAAGAACAGAGCAGTGCACAATGTAGGAATTGGAACTGGATTGCTTTTGGTGTTTGGAATCTGTTAGAGATTTGAGTAGAAATGAAATGTGAATAAGTACAACACTACTTATGCGAAAAAACACCAACTGGTTTGCCATCTTCAAAACACCTGTGACCAGAATTACACATAAAGCCACGTTAAGGAGCTAAGCTGCTGACATCATTGACTTTAAAATAAAACTGTGTTTTTGGGCAAGTGTGAACTGATCGTTCTGTCAACAGCTCACGAGAGTGCTGGGAATCACCATCGTTGTCACTAACAAAATGTCATAAACTGCCTGTGGAGCATTGCTGCCGTTCCACAGAACCTCCGAGACACCTGGGAAAGTCATTATATTGTCAAGGTCAGCGGGATGCAACCAATATTTTTCTGTAGAGCAGATTTTGCCAGCAGTGAGCTACAGCGCAAAATGCACACGCAGCAGTTGCATTCACCGGTTGTTATGGTCTACCTCCATCTACTGGCAAGAGCGGAGATCTGTGGAGTGCATGCTGGGATGTGGTTGTTCTCCGAAGGGGTGTATTTTTGGAGCCGTAGAATTTACTTTTTAAGCAGAGTTTCCAGTGGAAGTGAAGCTGGTGTGAGTTGTGTTTCAGTAACTTCAGCATGTCTTGAGGGATGCCCTGAATTTTGTAAGATGGGCTGGGCGAGATGAAGCTTTGCAGAACACGGTATCAAAGAATCATTAAGCTTGGAAAAGACCTCCAAGATTCCCAAATCCAACCCCAACCCACTGTGTAGCTTTTATAAGGGATTACCACATTCAGAAAATCAAACTGGCTTTGAGTTGACTCTTCAAAAAATATTGAAGCTGAATATTTTAAATGTTTTTCAAGTATAATCTGACGATTACAGTACTGGGTGGAGCTGAGGATGCCAAAGGGCTCTAGAAGGATGCTGTATGTCCTCGTAGAGAAAACAGCAGGAAATAACATTGCCCATGAGAAGGTGGTGTAAAAAGCTGCCTGATCTGATAAAGGAGGACATTCTGGGAAGCAGATTTGGGCTTCCTGAACCTGAGAAGGACTTTGAAGGATTTTTGTCCATTTCTCTGCTCCCAAGCGAGGGAGAAAATAATGTTTTTAGAGCTGGCAACTGCACTGTAACATTGTGAAAGTTCTTAGCATTGCTTATGCTGAACTCTCTCATGGTTTTCTGCTATTCAGTCAGACGTATTGAGCGTAGCTGAGTGTAAGACAGCTGAAAAAGAATGTGTGTGTTGTCTCTGATAAAGCACGATGCTGTTCGTTTTAATGTTTTTAAGTGGGGTTTTGAATGGAAGTGGAGCTTGTGTGCGTGTGTTTCCATAACTTTACCATCTCTTGAGGGATGCTTTGAGTTTTGTAAGATGACGATTCTGGGTCAGTCATTAAGGGTTGGAAAAGACCTCTAAGATCACCAAGTCCAATTGCAGCTCCTCCCCACCATGACAACTAACCATGTCTCCACATGCCACGTCTCCATGTTTGCTCCTAATAGCTTTTACAACAGAGTTGTTACTGAGGAAATCTTTGGTTGTAGAGGGTGATTGTCCTGGGGGCTTTGTCCCAGTTCTGCTCTTTAATCTCCAAAGTAAATAGCCAAACTGCTGTTAGAGATCAGAATGGAGGAACATTGGCTACCTCTGTGAAAAGGGGACAGCTGCAACAGACTAGGGGAAGAGCTTGAATAAATTCTTCTTTCTAGTGCTGGAAAGGTACAAGGAATTGTTTTTAACTTTCTTACTGATTTCTTTCCCTTACAGATGCAATTTGCCTCCCATCTCTGAGAAGTACTTAGCAGATGTTGGGGTGAAGACGGATGTTGTGACTGTCAATCCCAGCATCATTACTGAGAGGTTGTCTCTGCGCTTTGTGTTTCCATCTCCTATCCATTTTTCAAATGTATCTTTAACCAAATTTCAGCTGTTAAAGGAAGTTTTTATTCCTGTATTACTTAGAACTGAAACTGTAAAACTTACTGAGTTGCAGAGCCATTAAGCTTTAAAAAGACCACTAAAACCATAAAGTCCAACCATCAACCCATCCTCATCTTGCCCCCAGTGATACATCTTCATGTTTCTAGAAAACCTCTGTTTCATTCTGAATTTCAATGATTCAGTATGTGGAAACAGTATTAACTTAAAGAACGGTGCTGAACATTTAAACCTGCACACTGATAGTAGGGAGTGGGAAGCTGAAGGCTAAACATAACACAATGGTAGAACCATCCCACATTGTGCTGCAAGCCCCAGGTCTTGGTCTCATTAGGTTGGAAGTATTTAATATCCCCTATCTCTTTGCCCTGCATTCCACACTGACGATTTGGCTACAGATCTAAATGTATTAACTGAGACGTATCTCAGTTACCTCTGCCTCCAAATTTTTTTGTCATAAAAGCCTGATGTGTCCAAACTGATCCGTACTGATCTGAATATCACTTGCATCCTTTCCCCTTTAGGTTTCATAAGCTGGAGAAGTGGAGGAAGCCTTTCTATGACGTGCTCCAGGTTTATGAGAACGCCTCCGTGCTGCTGCCGGCCTTCTACAACACGCGCAACACGGACGTCTCCATCAGGGTCAAGTATGTCCTGGATGACTTCGAGTCCCAGCAAGCTGTGTACTAC
The DNA here is from genome assembly GCF_039878825.1 of Excalfactoria chinensis. Taxonomy (NCBI): domain Eukaryota; kingdom Metazoa; phylum Chordata; class Aves; order Galliformes; family Phasianidae; genus Excalfactoria; species Excalfactoria chinensis. The sequence goes on from NC_092857.1 coordinate 1,816,812, forward strand.
TTTCACCCCCAGTATCTCATCAACGTCTCGCGCTACTGGCTGGGCCAAGGGGTGCGGGCCAAGCGGATCAGCACAGGACTCATCCTGGTGACTGCTGCCCTGGAGCTCTGCGAAGAGGTCCACCTCTTTGGCTTCTGGGCCTTCCCCATGAACCCCTCAGGGATTTTTATAACTCACCACTACTATGACAATGTGAAGCCTCGCCCTGGTTTTCATGCGATGCCCTCGGAAATCTTCAACTTTCTGCACATGCACAGCAAGGGGATCCTGCGGGTTCACACGGGAACCTGCGGCTGCTGTTGACAGGGGCACTTCTTCCTCTGGTGCAAAAGTGCATCAGGAACTCGTTGCCTGTGTACACCCTGAGATTATGCAATAGTTGTTTGATATAAATTTCCTTGAGGCATTGCATCCCATAAGATCTATGTGACCAGCATCCTTCCTGCTAGCAGAGTCGGGTCCATAGCAGTGTGGGTGAAGCAAAACTCCTCTGTCCTGAGGTGTGCACTGCCCTGGGAAGCAGGTTGGACGAGAAGCACATCTCCGATAGATTTAGAAATATACAGAGCACATAAATATAACTGTCATTTCACCATGGATTAGATCACCAAGCTTTTAAGGAGAATTGGGGATGGAGAGTTTCAGCATAGACTGTATGGCTTTACATAGGCTTTTGAGTTGAGTGCTGTGGGGCACTGTCAGCTTTTACTGAAAGCACTGTTCTCTGGCATTTGGGTTTTTGAAAATACTCTTTGTGTTGTAGTTTTAAGGGCAACTGTGTAACTTGAGGTCATTGTTCAGTAGCGTCACAAAGTATTGCTGAAAAACAGCAGATAGGAGTGACAGGAAGAAACAAGGTCACCTTATGAAATCTTTCAGCTGGGATAGAAGAGAACTCCCATTTGCAGCAACAGGTCACTGTGCTGACCATGGTGTATGGTTGTTCTAGAGCTACTTTCTTCTCATATCATGCCTGGCCTTCTCTGCTGGTAACATTTTCTTTCCTACTGCAATCTTTTCCTCTTTGCTAATACATGTGCAGTGTGTGCTTTCTTCGACAGTGACCATCTCAGCTTCAGATTGGAGACCTTCCCAGTTCTTTAAGCTTTCCTTGGATTGAATAGAGAGAAGGTTACCCTAGGTAGATTTTCTGAGTTCATTTTTGATTCAATTATCGCAGCATTAGATGAAAAAGGAATTTCTCCTGTTTTATTAAGGACTTTTGTAGGAGTATTTGAGTGTTGATCCACTGTTGTACAGCTTGAATCAAATATCTTCAGATGTCTGTGATAAATACCTGCAGGAAATGAAGTTAAAAGACAGTGAAGATATTAATGGCTTGAATTATGATGTCTGAATGTTGCATTTGTTTGTGCTGAGAATGTTACTAGGATAATAAAAGGGCTGATGTATTCTTTGAAGTGTTGCCAATGTAACTTAGTCATGCCAAGCTTGGGTTTCTACCTGATGCAAGTTACCTTGGCAAAACCCTGGTGCAGGACAGATGCCACATGCTGCCAGAGTTTATTTTGGCTGCGGAATCATGGTGCAGATGAATGCCCTCAAATATGGTATGATTGCATGCACAGGAGGGTGAGGTTTGCTGTTCAGCTGTGCCGGCATGGTTAAGACAAACAGAGTTCCCTCATGTATGTGTTTAGTGTGAAGCACTTGGGCTGTTTTGCAGTGCTGTTGTCTTGTCCTTTCCAGACTGCAGAGATTTTGAATTTTGAAGAGCTTGTCCTCTCTGAGGGTTGTGTTCAAATCAGAACTGGATTTTGATTTTGTAATGCGTGAGCACACAAAGCTACTTTTAAAGCCTCTGTGCTGTGCCGACAGCTCTGACATTTAAAAGGGTGTAAAGGAAGCGAAGCACAGCAGTCGCCATTCCAGAAGTCCCTGCTGACCATACAGCATTGACCTGGATGGCATGCAGGAGTCTGAATTTCTTTTGCACCAGGCTTCAGAGGTCTGATTAGTTTTAAAACAACCCATTTCTCTGTTGAAGTGTCAGAGCTCAGTAAGTGCCAGCCAGGGGTAGGCAAAGGACTTGTGCTTAATCTTCGTGCATTTGTCTTGTGCTTTTGGTCTTTGAGCTGTGTGTTGGTGAACTGTATCACAGTGCACCCAGAATGAACCTACAGGTGGAATGGTTTCCTTGATTTAATAAGCAAAAGAGGTCTTTGTCTTGGGTGTGTTTTGTAAATTAATGTGCAAAGGGCTTTGATAATGAAGTGCTGTAACAGAAGTGCTATGTAGAGAGCAGCATGACCCGTGGGCTGGGCATCTTGCTGTGTGTTGAGCTTTATCATAATGAAGCCAGCACCTGTGGACCTCACTTCTGTCTGAGTGAGGGCCTGGTGGTGACTTGGTTTGCTTTGCTGCTGCTGCTTTGCTGGGGATACACTCTTTGGTAAGAGTTTTTCTTCACTATGTTGATTGAAGCGAACAAAAGGAGTCTGATCTATTGCAAGAGGTACTTCAGAAAGATGGGAAGGCATTTGAGAAGCATCAGCATGTTGGAAAGAAATGGAGCAAATCCCCCTGTTTGGCTGCAAAATTTCTTCTGGACCTTTTGGTCAGGCAAAAGGATAAGAGAAGCTGTAATTACAGTAACCTCTAATTGCAGGGACACAGACATTTTCTTCCCTTTGTTTGCTTCAGATAAATTAGCAATGTAAATTCACCGAGGCTACACTGTATAAGTGCAGTTATACTGTGTTTAGATTTTGATGGATTATAGGTCTATAACTACTATATATTTTTAATGATTTTAAAATGCACACGCGGGCTACTTGCACATATGCGCTAAAGGCCCAGTCCTGCAACTTTCATCTGAAAAGAGCTCCCATTCCAGCTGGTAGGTATTTTATTTGCATAGGTACTGCAGAAACAAACCCAGCCATGTCTCTGGAGATGTACATAGGTATTTATTAGCGATGTTTAGTGATAGGACTGGAGGGAATGGCCTCAAGTTGTGCTAAGGGACTTTTAGGTTTGGATATTAAGAAGAATTTCCTCTCCGTAAGAGTCGTGAGTCAGGTTCTGGAATGGGCTGCCCAGGGAGGTGGTGGAGTCACTATCCCTGAAGGTGTTGAAGAGTTGTTTAGATGTGGTACTAAAGTACATGGTTTAGTGGGGAATTATTGGTGGTATTGGTGGTAGGTTGACGTTGGACTAGATGATCTTGAAGGTCTATTCCAACCTTCATGATTCTATGACTCTTTATTAGATGAGACTTAGGGAGTGATTTGCAAGCTAGAAAGATTCTTACATAAATAAATATATAATAGTCCTTGAGAGGAAGTGCGTGCTGCAACAAGTTTGGTTTCTGATTCTGTTTTTCAGGCGTTGCTCAAAAAATAATTGCAAGGTGACAGCGTTTTTGTCAGAAATTTGGAAGCTTTCAGATTGTTCTTGGCCTCCTTGCTTTGCATTAGGCGCTGGAAAACCACATTCCTGCTGGTGTCCAGCAGGAGTGGAGTCTGAAGGTGGGGATGGTGCCCAGAGGTCTCAGCCATGCACAGGTCAATGAATAAAGCCGTTGTCTCTCGTCCTGAGCTCAGATGGCAAGCACAGCTGTCTTGCTGAGAATATGAAATCTGAAGCAGGAAGAGAGAAGATTACAATACTGGGGATTAATCACCAGCTTCTGATATTATTTATGGGAATCTCTTAAGAAGTTCCTGAGATCTTCATACACGGACAATGCAAATTCAGTCAGAAAATCGTGGCTGGGCCTGCTCCTCTTTGACAGGGCAACAGGGGAGCTTATGGGCCCACCCACCCACCAGTGCCGTCACCAAGGGGAAAAGAAGGCTTAATCAAAATACTTCAGCTGCTTGCTCTCAGTTTATGGGCAGAACGGATCAAATAGTGATAGATTTATTATAATATTTTAGCGCATCTCCTGTGTTAGAAACAAAATGCTCAAAGCCAGCTCATGCGTTGTGAATGGGGAACCATGGCGTGATGGGGAACCAGCAGGCCCACTGCCACCAGGAAAGGCCTTAGGGAAGGAATCTGGGAGATTGAAACTATAAATCCGGGTGGTTGGATGGAGGCAAATAACTCTTAAGAAGAGTGTTATTTTCCCAAGAATTGAGTTATTTTCTGTGGGATTTGATGAATTGATGGGAATGTTGACGGATGCAGAAATCCTTGTGTGGAGATGGAGCTCTGTGGGTGGATGGTCTTTGTGGTTTGGTGTGGCAGGAGAGAGCAATCTCTGATTGGTGGTAAAGCACTGAGATGTGAAACGAGAAAGAATATATCCATTTAAACCTTCTGGGCCCTGGTGCTTGGTCAGCAAAGCCATGGTTTTACAGAGCAGAAGGTTGGATAGTGAGAAGAGAGTCTGGAAGGGATCTTCCTGTCTGGTTGGTACCCAAGCATGCAGTGAGCTTTGGAGCTTTTGCGCCTATGCTGAGAAGGAAACACTGTCAAAATTCAGCAGTTCCTAAAGGCCAAAGTCACTGGGAAATTCTGGAATGAGCCGAGGAATAAAAGTCATTACTTTTGCTGAGGGCCTTTTCCAAAATCCAGTGAAATTCGTAGGAAGTTTGGAGTACATCAGAGCCAGCCTGCAGGCTGTGTGCAGGGGGAGCAGCCCTTGTTTCTTACTCTCTTGTTTTCAGATATGTTTTTTATCTGTTGTAGATGCAGTGCAGTAGCAATACTGTGTTTTTAATGGTTAGTGTGAAGAACAAACTTGATCTGGAAGCCCAAGTGCCGTGAGCGTCACTCTCCCTTCCAGATTCCTGCACTTTCCATCCTTTCCAATTCATCTATGCAAAACATTTCATCGCGGTCGTGTAAATGAACCAAATCACAGTGAGCCCCTGCATCCTGCTGTGTGTGTGTGAATCACATGCCGTGAGAGAAGAGGGGCTCTTCTGCTTTCTTTGAAATGCCAGCGTGTAATTTGCCAGTGATACAAACGTGTTGTAGGCGGGATTCCCAGTGAGGCCGGTACAAAGTGTGCATTTGGCTTCTGTAGGAAAACAACGGGTCGAATGCTTGTGAGTCAAGCCTGTAACCCTCATCCCCAACCCACCCCCATGCACTATTACACTTCTATGTCTTACTGTCCTCCCGTCTAATGTGGGTGAGGCTGCAGTGATGTCTGCATGGTATCCCAAACCGTAGGCAATTGTACTCAAGTGTTTTTGTAATGAATCTTAAGGAAAATCCAAACATACGCATTGGGGTGAGGGAGCCTGAATCCCAGGCTTGAGCACCTCCCATGTTCCTTAAAGCCTGAGCATGAGAAACATCAGCAATGTGGGTTTGGTCCGTAGTGGGAAGCCTAAAGAAAGGTTAATACGCCTCAGCATTTCAAGGATTGAAAGCTGTAAATATGTTACTGGTATGTCTGACTTGTGGTTGGACTAGATGATCTTAGAGGTCTTTTTGAATTATAATGATTCTATGATTCTATGACTTTCCCTTTAGAAGCCATAAATGTTCTCGGTGTTTGACCTTCGGGTGAGTTGCTGTGTGTCTTTAACCGTACTAACCACTGTAAAATGTGTTAGCATGTAAAATAGCAACAGACTGAGCCAACAAGATCAAAGTATTGGCTGGTTCTTGAAACGTTCTACCTGAAACTGTGCGCTTTAAGATGGACCAGGATACTGAAATAAGACATCTCAGTGCTCCCTACAGCTTATGGAGATGCTCATTGATGCCCAGAAATGCCGGATCAAAATGGCATCTTCACGCTGAGGGAGATCAGGCTGATGCAAAAATAAAGCTTGTTCCATAATTGTTATTTCTGTATGGAGGTGACGGCGGGGGTGGACAAACCCAAGCAGAGCCATGGTAATTTCATGCTGATGTTAACCCCATCGTGCCCATTGACTCACCTTTCTTTTCTTTCTGTCTGCCACCCTGTAATCCTTGCTTCTTTCTGTAGCTGTAATATGGTTGTAGTAGGAAGCCTATCAATTGATGTAAGCCATAACTAAAGCAGTAATCAGGGTACTTTCTTTTGTCTGTATCACTGTGTTTGAAAGATGATTTGACTCTATTGAATAAACCTCTTTAACAGTTTTATGGGAAAGGCTGAGCCACTTTTTGTGCCTTCAGACTCATGTTTTGCTCTTCTGTGTCTCTGAACAGAGTGGGATGGAAGGTCAGCTGGGAGAAACCCATTCACATAGCTGGCAATTAGCACTGCAGACTTACATGGCTTAGCATCATGTGCATATTCAGATATACTAAACTATATGCAGGGTTGGATGGTATAAATGCTATAAGAGATGTAAATTTGGTATCTTAACGATATATATGGACACAGATAAGTCCTTACTAAAGGTAACAAGCTGTGCATAGACAAGCAGTGAAAAGCCTCTGCAATCCATGGTATTCGCCTACTTAACACCTTCCTGTCTGCTCTGTCCTCACCTTTACATCATGAGTAAACCCACTTCCTTCAGCTCTGGCTGATCTTCTGTAGCCTTTCACTCCCTTTAGTTTTAACACCATCGGGAGAGTTAAAAACATGATTTTGCAGTTATTCATAACCTCTTCCTTTTGTAATTGTGTGTTTTCCTTCGATTATCTGTTGTTTCAGACTGTAGGAGTGGGTGATGGAGATAGAATAGTAGCGCTGTTCTAAGGTAAATGTAAATGACTCGGAAGATGCAGAGATGTGGTGAATACAGAGGAATCTGTTCTCGTTCCTGCTGACATTAAGGCTGATGGATGCACTTCCTTCCCACAGCTGCTTGTGATTATTGTCAGTGATTATTCAATCAAGGAGAGGAAACGTAGAGAGGGAAAAGTGAAGAGACAAATTGACACTGTGTGGTGTAATTGCCGTCTATCATGTTGCAAATTGCTCAGCTAAGCAAGCAATCAAGGAATGGTTCATTTCCTTGAGATCGCAGCATCCGTCATGTTCCTTAGTGGCATTTTCAGCCTTTCTTCTGAGGAGGGATAAGCAGAAGGACACAGAGAATTAGGGAGGTGCTTCACTGCATCTGACAGCGCCCAGCAGCAGGTTCATAGGGAAAGAGCAGAAGAAAGAAGGAAAAGTAATGAGTGGTCCTCCTGCTGGCATTCGCTCCAATTGCAATTGCCAGTTTTTGTTTCAGGCCTTGTTAATAACTGCGTGGTACTGAGTGTCAGAGTTTTGCTGTGTGCTCGGTGATGAACGAGTCCTTATGCCTTTGGGAACGGCTGCTGCCTTGCTCCTAAAGCAAGCAACATGCCTCCAGGCTGTGGGACTTGCTAGATCCTCATCTCCCTTCTTCCCCTGCTGGCATTGCCTCCTGAAATATAACCTTTTAACGAGCCTTTATTTAAGCTTTTGTTTGGTTTTTGCCCACCAGAGGATCTATTCTTTGGTGGTGAATTGCTGGCAGTTGGGATTTCTATCACTTCCTTGTTCTCCTTCCCTGAGGCTTTGGCCATTTCCAACTCATTCATATGGGCTGGGCAGAGGAATGAAGCATTTAAACCCAGAAAGGAGCTGCTGATCATCACCGAGTGGAAAACTGATAATTTTGCTAATAATCTGCATTCTTCACTGCTCAGAAAACAATCTGTCTCCCTGATGCTGTGCTACTTGGGCATTCCTGTGGACGAGTGGTATGTGATGATAAATATGAACCATGCCTTGCTTTTGCTATATAGGACTCAGGTTGAATTTTCGAGTTCCCACGCAGGTGTTTCATGAAGTGTTCTGGGGGTGCAAGTATGCGTGGTTTTGTTTCGCTTCACTTTGCTTTCATTTCAGAAGTGTCTTCTCAATCACCCCTTTAATAAATCTCTGGGAAGCTTTGTTTCTCACGGCAGCATTTTGAAGCAGTGATGGATTTCAGTATCACACCACTTGGAAATCTGATCAAGGAGGTTCTTTCAATGACGATGAGAATGAAAATCGACCACTGCCAGGGATTTATTTTCCACTCAGTTGCACAGGGCTGCTGCAATCCCTGCAACCGAGACAGTGTTTTGTGTAAGTGGCCATCAAACATTTCTTCTCCCAAAGAGCAGCGATGCGGTGGCACAGGCTGCCCATGGAGGTGGTGGGGTCACCATCCTTGGTGTTGCTCCAGAGCAATGGAGATGTGACACATGGGGACGTGGTCAGCGGGCATGGTGGGGAGGGTTGGTGTTGGGCACGGGGATCTTGAGGTCTTCTCCAGCCTTAATGATTAAATAGTGCTACAATCCCATGACCCCCAATGACCATCTCCAGACCCTACGAGCCAGTAGTAATGGATCTGTTTATTTGATTATATCCAATCTGTTTTGCCTATAGAATAATAAGAAAAATCCTTGAGCAGCATGTCTTGACTCTACGGCAGGGCAGGTCTCTAATTATACAGAATAAACCTGCTGGCAGCACTTTATTTAGACTGCGAGCAGAATTAATCATCTTCTGGGTTGGTGAGAACTGCGGTGGATATCACTCTGAAGGTGTTAATTTTTTCACTTCAATCCTCTTTTATTCCTATCTGTCTTTTTTTATCATGAAGCACTGGGCTTATCCCATTCCTTACTCTGACTCAGCAGAGAGACGTTACTCTAACTTTTAATTTTATACTGATAACCAGCAAGAAAAGGGAGCAAATTGCATTCACTGAGCAATTAAAACCAATGGCTGCACAAGCTGTCTTTCTCCATAGGAAAGATAGAACCATGTCAGCTGATGGAGAGCTTTTAAGAGTCACTAATTTTCAGGAGATTTAATTTTTATTTTCTTTAAATGAAATAGAGGCATGAATAGCTAATAATAATAATAATAATAATAATAATAATAATAATAATAATAATAATAATAATAATAAAATTACCTGGCGTGGAACTTTGTGTTAATGTGGCCATATCTCCCCACTGGAGCAGCTCAGATGCAGACAGCATCTGAATAGTAATAACTAGTAGCTAATAAATGGTCGATTACTTTAATCCTATGTTACAACACAAGTAGCAATAATGCTTAAACATTTTTTTAATACCTGTTAAATTAATGAAGTCCAAGATAATTGCTGGTATTTTTTGATGATCCTTATGTTAATGCTATATATATTATTAGCATAGCTTAGTATAGGATGGCATTAACTCCGCTTTCTACAGGAAATTATCCACATCCAGGTGAATTGCTCAGTTATTTTGCAGTAGACATGAACACGCTGCAGCCATGGAATAAGCTCAGCAACGTGACATAATTACACCATTTTTGGTGTCAATCTGTAGATCAGTAAGTTTCTTTTCCTTTGCATTTCACAGCTCTGGAAACAGCCTGTGAATTAACTTTATGCTTTGTCTACAGAACTCAAGCCACTTAAAATACACCCTTGGGTATTTTTTAAGCATAAAGATGCACCTCGCATCCTTTTTATTCACATTAGCATGTCTGTAAACAGGTGTTTGCTTTTACAGTGGATGCTTCAGATGACACTCAAGTAGTTTGGCGCTGCCCTCATATCCAGGCCAGGGTTGTTTTGCTGACACTACTGAAGCACTTTGAAAACTGTGTTTGTTGTTTTCTGCTCCATAATTTCACACTGTTGTTAGGGCAATAAGAAGAGGCAGGCGGACTATAGAACGTGAGGGATATAATTTTGCTAGAGATTCCAAACCACCCATCCATAAATCACGTAGACCAAGATGGGTCCAGCTGGGTGTTAGTCCTGACTGCCTCTTTCTGAGCCCAATCATAACCACGACTGAATGAGGTTCATCTCAGAGTGTAACTTTACATCATTCTTGAGTGGCAAATGAGATCTCTGCCCAGAAGCAACTGGCTTTGCCCAGTGCTGACATCAAGATCTTGCCCCAGCAAACGGAGGGTGAGAACTTGGGCCACAGTTCTCCATTGGCCTAAGCAACATGAACAAACTGAGCAGCGTGTTGGATTTGTGTTCTCAGTTTGCAGATGAAGAAAAGAGAGAGAAAAGACGAGTCTTCAGTTCCCAAAGAGGCAATCAGACTGAGAGCAATATTTCAGAGAGAGCCTCGTTGATGCCTTCCCATCTGACCTCTGCATCACTAAGTGGGGACATCACCCAAGGCCAAGGTTAGGCTTTGTTCTCTCCCAAAGATGACCCCATGTCCTTCAGGAAATCTATTAAATATATATATACATATATATCTACCAGGCCAACCTTAGACTTGGAGCAGTCTCCTGTTGTGTGTCGCTACAAAGTGAATATCGGGTTGACCCGCAGCACTGTAACTTAGCAGGGGCATTCATCCCACAGCGCCAGCTTGAGTTGCAGAGCAGTCTGTGCTCCTGATAAAGGGCTCTGATATTGGGATGTAATTGCTTTTCTAATATCCATGTATTATTTACACTATGCTACTGTTGCAACCAGTAGCAAACTCCTTCCGACTCCAGATCTGTTGTTATTGTAATGTATTTACTGGAGCAATGCAAGGTCAGACTAATTTCAGTTATTTGGCTGTAAATGACCCAACTGAAACCAATAGTTTCAGTGCTGTAGAACCAGTGAAAGCGAGATCTGAATCAGTACTAGGAGTATTAATTTACTTTATTGCCATATCCTGACAGATGGTTATTAAGTACTTTAAGTATTAATGCCGCTGCTGCTTTATTTATAACACAGAGATATGTCTTACGAGTTTCTTAGGTGTTTCTTCAGGAAAAGGTCTTCAAGGGGAAAACAAGGAGGACAGGCACACAAAAGATGGTTGGATCCATGGTTAGTGAAGCACCATCTGGCTACAGAGTTTGTTTTTAAGCCTCAAAGGTAGCTCTTTCAGGGATGCTGCATGAGATGTCGCTTGCTCAGCTTCTCACTTGGCAGGCAGCGATGGTCAGGTCTTCATGAAGCTAAATCCACAATTCCTTATGCAGTATTTTGATTTCAGCAAAATCTTTTCCTTTCCCAGTGCACCCGGGGAGCTGTCACCTGAGGAAGACCTGCAGATGGCGTTTTCAAGCCCAGTTATCTAGATCAGACCTTCCTAAGCCTTCTTGCTCTAACCTAATCCCGTTCTTGTTGCAAAGCAGTGCCAAAGTGGCCTCTGGACCTGCGCAGATGAAGCTGCCCATCACACACAGCTCTCCCCAGTTAGGAAACACTAGAGACAGAGGTAAAAAAAATCTGTGATCCAGTGGAGAAAAGTCAGTCCATCTATCAAGGAAAGCAAAGCAGTGCCTCGAGGTTTGCTTAACTCAGGATGTTCTTAGTTACGTACAGTTGATTCCACCAGACAAAACTGACCCATGCCTTGAGAAGAGGCTCTTACTCTGCCGTGCACGGACGTTGGAGGTGGAGTTTTGTTCCTATCTCATATAGAAAGATAAGATGGATGTAGTTCGTAGCATATGAAGAAAATCAAACTGATCTGAACGGGAGAAACAAAGTCCTGGATGAGGCCTCTGGTGGCACAAAAACTGGCTAAGGTGCAATTAATGCAGCCAGTTATTCCTCTTTTTTTATCTTCCCTCCATCTCTCAGAGGTTGGTAGGTCCCTTCTGTCTTCATATTTTTTTAAAGCCCTCATTAACTGTGAAAGGGCTCTCGGCTGACTGCCCTTGGTACATATATACAGGGGTGAGGGCTGCTGCCCTGCCTCACCTCCTGGCTAACTCAGGCAGTTTCTCTGCTGGGACACCTGGGGACTTGGGAAGCAACACAAGAGCAGCTGCCATGAGGCGCAGACAGAGGCTCTGTTCTGCTGGTGGGTGTGCTGGTAGGGTGGAGATTTTCTCTCTCTTCTGTTTTTTGGGGGTGGGGGTGGGATTGGGGATCATTTAAGCTCCAAAATGTAGATTCATCAGGCCCTGTTTCCCTTCCTCCCTTCAGAAGGGAGCCTACGACAAGCTGAGGTCTATGCAGAAGTTGTAATGTGACTTTTCTTGCTTGCTGGTGTAACGCTATTCAGTAAACTAAAGAACAGTGGTTAAAAGTCACAGATGAAAAGTTTTGAAGCTGGATGCATGAGAAAATTCAGAGCCATACCACATTGTCCTCTGCAGGAGAAAACAGAGGAGAATGATTGCTGCTCATTGATAAGGATATCTGCAGGGATAAGCTGAGTCCTGTTTAACCCCCCTTTTACAGCTTCACCCTCAAAGGAGCCAAACTGCCTTGAGTTAATAATGGTACTCTAAAAATTTACATGATGATGTGGTAATTTATGTTTATAATAAGCTTCTTCCCCAAATCCACGTGGATCGTGGGGGCATAGGCTAAGCTACTCTAATAAAAAACAAGCAGTTTATTATTTGATGCTATAAGTGAATTAAGGGGGGGCTGATAGAGCCCTGAAGATGTGCCCTCAATGATGAGGACTTGAGCAGTGCTGGAAATCCTGGCAGTAAATCAAATGAGGAGCCTCTCATGCTTTATTTCTTTTTATTCATTCACGTAGGAAACGATGCTTGTGAATCTTAAACATCTCTGTCAAAAGACCAAGGAGAGTTATGTCTCCACAAGTCCTTTATTGATGCGTATTTGAATTATTCTGCCTTTTATCTTCTCCTAAGAAGATGTTTCTCAAATAGTGGCATTTACGTGCTGGAGACAAAATACTGCTGAGTTTTAGAGCGATGCTCTGCTCTCTGAATACCAGTTGTATTAGCCTTGAAATCTCAGACATAGGATCTGTGTCTTGAGGTGTAGGATGTAGCACATTTCAGGTGTGTTGTGTGGATCTTGCATAGAGGATGGAGCCTGCATGGTATGGCACGATCCCAGCTGCCAGCCTTCCATTGAGCATGGGACACTATGGAAAAGAGGTAGCCAAAATGCTGTACTAAGGGACGTGGTTTAGTGGGAAAATGCTGGTGGTGGTGGTGGGTGTGGGTTGGGCTGGATGATCTTGGAGATCTTTTCCAACCTTAGTGATTCTATGATGATTCCATGAAGGTGTGGGGTGCCATGGGCAGGGGTAGCTGAAGGTGTGGCCATCTGAGGACAGACCTCTGTTAAAGCTGCAGCAAGTGTGCTCATGTGTTAAGTATACAACCTAGCTTCACTGTAAGAGCTCAACACAGTGCCATATGTTGCTTGCCAGCTTGACAGCAGGAACTTTTTGTTGGGTATAATTTATATTGGAGACACAGGCAAAAATGGAGTGCCCAGAGCTCCTTAGGGGTGTGTTGTCTGCTATGGTGATACTAGCAAATGCCCATGGCCTGTTTCTTAAAGAAGAAGGTATCTTGGAGGGTCTTTTTGGAAAACCTTCTGACTTGAAGCATTCACACGAATTGGGAAGAATTATTTGTCTTCTAGTTCAACAGCTGAGTGCACAAAGTGGCTGCCTAACCAGCTGCGCTTGTGCTGCAAAGAGCATCCAAAAGAGGCAGCAGCGACCTTCACCCACCATGGCAATCAGAGCTGTTTCATTTGGCATATGCTGACTCCTCCTGGTGGGTCTGCAGTGAAAGAGGTGCTTGATTGTTTCAGTGGTTTGAGGAAATGCAGCCTGAAGCTCAGTTACAAAGCCACCTTTGAGATGCTGAGGCTGGGAACTGCAGCTGGCCCCAGGGCTGATGGCTGGGAGGGCTGAAAAGGATGGGATTGCAGCTGTCCCCTGGCAAAAATAAGTGCCACACATCACTCGGGATAGGACACCAGTGTTTGAGGATCCTGGTCTTGTGCAGCTTCTTTGTGATGGGAACAGAAACAAACTGCACAAATGCTTCCACCGCAGCATCTGGGTGTGGGGAGGTCCCTATGTTCACATGCAGACTGACACTCAATCTCAGCAGAAGTTGCTGCTGAGTCCAGGGCCTGACCCCATGGCTCTAATTACATGCTTAGAGATGAACTGCTGCAGAAGTGCTTCCTGAATGGAATGTTTGCCCTTAGAAAACGCTGGGATTTAGGTTGCCATCGGCTTGCATTTCAGTTCAATTAGCTGGCAGAGCTGATCTCAGTGTGGGTTAGGATTGATTTACTACTCCCACACCAGGAATGAGTGGCAGCAGCACTTCCTTCTTCCTCCCCTTCTCATAAAGGTGCCCTCTAGCTTCTTCTTCTTATTATTATAGCAAATTACTTCATCTGTTTGATATTGTGCCTCTGCCTTATTTGTTTGTCCTCTGTGTGCTACGCCCATTGCAAAGACTGTGGTAGCAGGGCTGTTTGTGCAGCATTTCCCCCTGTGCTGCAACTGAAGTTAGGAGTCATTCTGCCAGCACAAGGTGGCAAAGTCTGCATGGTTCTGAAGCAGGGTTTTATCCCTGAAAGAGCCACTGGGTTTGCAGTGACCGAAGGTGATGTGATCTCAGAGGGGACAAGAAATCAATCGAGCTCAGGAATGAGATCTGGGGCAGGTTGTCTGTCTGTCTGCTGCCATTGCACACCACTCACTGCCACGGGATTGAGGGTAGCTGGGGATGGAGTCCCCTATGGACAGTAATGCAGAGGATGCTCAAGGAGGGAGTTGGAGCGACGCAGTGCACGCTGTGGAGGTGTATTTGCATGCTGACAGCTGCTTAGAGCCACATTCAGATAAGGAATAGCAAGCAGCAGCTCCTGCAGGAAATAACCAGATCAGCTCTGACAGCCTGGGAGTAAATCCGCGGCACAGACAGATAAGGGGCATTAATATTTCCTGTGCTGGGCCTGGATACTGTAACTCACAGAGCTTTTCTATTTTTGTGTCAGCATGATAGAAAGTTCTGTATTTATTGTGTTATCAGGGCGAGTTCAGCTGCAATTATTTTGCTTTTATCCCTTCTCAGACACGCGCGTGTACACTTGCCCTCTTGTTTCTTGGCAGCTTCTAACAATGCTTCTAATCCTCCTTGGCAGAAATCTTCTGAACTAAATCTTTTAGCACTAAAATAAAATAAAATAAAATAAAATAAAATAAAATAAAATAAATTTAGGTGATATTCCCCCCAGCCCCCCCAAGTCCCCCTCCAGTCCTCCACTCCTGCAATGGCGATTAAAATAAGTAAATAAATAACAATTTAAGCGAACAAACTTTGCCCAAAAGTTGACTTTCTTTCAGTGCCTGCTCAGTTTGTGTTCTGCAAATCCCTCTTGCTGTGAGATAAGGATCCTGGGGAGGAGGAGGGTGGCACTGAGAGATAGCAGCGCCACCTGGCTGACTCACAGTTATGGTGAGTGAGAGAAATAAACCCACTCGGCTCACGTGTAAGCAGACTGCTTGAAATCCTCTGTCATTGTTTGGGTGGGTTTTGTGGGACTGATGGCACTTCCAGTCTGCAACATCTGTTCTCTGGTTTGATGTTCTCTGATGTGGGAAAACCACAATATCTTGTGAACTTTCTTGGGTTGGGATTCAACGCTGGGCATGGAGGTCTCATATACTTAGACTCACAGGATCACAGAACCATGAAGGCTGGAGAAGACCGCCAAGATCCCCAAGCCCACCCCATCCCCACCATGCAAACTGACCATGTCCCCATGTACCAAATCTCTGTGGTTCCTGAACACCTCCAGGGATGAGTTCTCCATCATCTCCCTCAGCAGCTGTGCCACTGCCTGGTTACTCTTTCTGACAAGGAGTTACTCCTAACATCCAACCAGAACTTCCACAACCCTAGCAAGAGTTTTTGGGTGGCAAGATAATGTGTCCAAGAGGACGCATTTTGTATCACCTGGTCACAAAGTGATAAACAATGAGTTATCTCCAAAACGTGGAGCATGCAGCATCAGAAAGGAACGTACACAGAGCAAAATCCAGGAAGATGGGTTGCAGCAGGTCCAAAGGAGGGCCATGAAGATGCTCAGAGGGCTGGAGTGACACTATAATGAGTGTCAGAAATGGGAAAGCAGCATTTGCAGCATGGGATGGTATTTAGCTGTTCTGCACTGGTAAAGCAGAGATGTGTCCAGCATCCCTGCCCAGATCATTATGTGCACAGGGATGCTAAGAAATGGGCTTTGGGAGGTTGTGGGTGTGCAGGAGGGGAAATCAATGATAGTTACGTAGCTGATCTGGCAGTATCTGAAATGCTGAGTATCCAAGACCTGCCTTTACTGAGTCTGAACCTCATCTTGCTGCAAAGGATGCAAAGGTAGTGCACAGAATTGGCACACCTGCAGCACATGTCCCCACTGTCAACAACAATTCTTGCACTACGTAATATGCAGTAGTTATTGTAGTGTACCTGTCCGAGCCACAGGCTGCAGCTAATCCAATAGAACACTGTGGCAGACACTGTCAAAGGCTTTGTAGTCTGGGTTGACTACATCAACAGCCTCTCCCTCATCCAGCAAGGGGGTCACTTGTTCATAGCAGGAGATAGGGTTAGTCAAGCAGGACCTGCCCTTCCTGGACTGATGTTGGCTGGGCCTGGTCCCTGTAGATGCCGTTTGGTCTCCATCGAGGTGATCTGTTCCATAACAGCAGGACTGTCTGCACTGGCAGCACTGAATGCTCTTTGGGATCGCACTGTTTGTATCACATATTAAATGCCCTCAAGCCTCGGCACAGACCACTGAATCAAACTAAAAAACCAACAGCGGTTGTTTTCCTCTTTTCAGTTCTGTAGTTTTTAAGTAAACCGAGCTGTTGGAAACATCTGTTACCTTTGGTTTTAATTTAGTGCATAATAGCTTTCCTCGTAATAAATGATGTTGGGCGATTTGGGTGTAATTTTGATTCGTCAGGAAGTTCACAGCCGGATCAGCGTGGTTAATGGCAGCTCTGCAATCAGCTTCGCTATGTGTCACATCGGAGCAGCCATTACTGCATTTTAAAAGGCTGAATTACTGTGTTGTTTGTATTAAATCTTAATGCCGTTCTGGATAACAGTCATGTTTTCCCTTGGAGGTAAGCGCTGAATAGAGTTTGTGTTCCTGAATGTAAAAACCAGACGGGGTTTCAGTCAGATTGCCTGAATTCAGGCAATTTTAGAGAGATTAGACGTATCCAAAAGTAATTTCAAACCTGTCTGAAATGAAAGAACACATTTTCTCAGCTGGACATATTGTTATGGTGAAGTCCTTTTTGTGAGTTATGAGAGGTTAATGGTGTGCTGTCATGTTAATTACAGACAATAATGCACTCTCACGGCTGACCTTTTTAGGCAAGACAACAAAGGTTTACATTTCTCTGTGCCTGGAAGAAGAATAGGAACTGCCTCGGGTTTGCTTGTTTGGGGCAGTCCCTTTCCCAGTGGCTACTGCAGCATGGCGAGAGCATCAGCCAGGGAACGTGGGATGATGTCTGCTGCCATAGGAATTGATCTGTGTACGGTTACAATAAGCCTGGAAGAAAACTAGAGGTGCACAGCGAAAATAACTGAGCCTGATTCTCTCCATCACTTCTATGTCCACGAGGGTGAGAATATTGTCCTGTTGTTCTGCAAAGCCCACACGGGACCTCTTTGCAGGGTCAAGTGACCCAGTTGCCCTGTGTATTTGATGGTGCAAACTGACCCGCAGACTTCAAACAATTTCTGTAGCTCTTGATTAGATTAAAACCTCACAGCCATCCATGTGCTTTAGAGAAATGTTATTTGGATTTCGTTTGCTCGTTATTTCCCTGGCCCATAGGTGCTTTATTTTTTCCTTCCCTGCAATTAAGAACCTGTTTAGCCAATGAAGCCTCTGCTCTGCCAGAGCATGTTGGCCTCTGGCATCACTGCTGAGCTGGGAGAGCCTTCCCATCTCCCCCAGGTGATGGTGACAGCAATAGGTATAATGGACTCATTTGGATAATTCAGTACTTGCTTGGCATATCTGGTTTCTCCGGTGACACTCTGACATTCATGCTTGACTTCCCCACCTCTCAGATAATAAAAGAAAGAGGTTTCACCTTGTTGGCAGCACTGGCTTTTGGCCCAATATCTTTCCTGACATTGAGTAGCTGAGAAATTAAATTACCTCTTTACCCGGCCACATCCCTAATGGATGCCATTAATTATTGCTTTTCAGATAAGTTGTTTTTATTATTAATCCACGTGAGAATTGCTTCCCTTGGTTCTACCGTAGCCAGTTCCTCCCTTTCCCCATCTTCTCTGATCTCCAGTCTTCTGTGAGCTACTGCTAAGGCTGGCAGTTGGTGTTTTCTGCACTCTTATCCTCACATCTCACAGCCAAAATGAAAATCCTTTCTGTGTTGTGGGCTGCTTTGTTTTTGCTTTGTTTATTTTTCTGTGTGTTAGCATAATGCTGCTGCATCACTGAGGTAGCATGGTCATGATTTACATCTATTTCCTTCCTTTAAATGAGAAGGGAAGTGCTGGTGAATTGCTTTGCAGAAGGACAGTGCTCCCTAAGCATGCCTTTTACTTGCAACTTGTTTTCATGGCACTTCGCAGGGGAAGATCTACTCCCAAGGGCAGTCAGGTTAATGAGGATCATAGAACATCCCGAGCAGGAAGGAGCCCAGAAGGAACACTGAGTCCAACCCCTGTCCCCACACAAACCCTCTGAGAGCAGAGATGGGCAAAAACGCAGCACTGTCCCTTGGTGGGAGTTAGCTGGAAAGCACAAGTCTGGTGCCCTTCCTCTCATGAAGTCTCTCCAGTGGAGCTGGAAGCCCTTTGTACAAATGGGCATGGGGCTGTTAGATTAAGTTGGGAAGAGGTGCAGAATTCATGGCTCTTAGAGGTCAGGGATGGCTGAGGAAGAAGATAAGGACTAGGGCAATGGCACAGGGTTGGTTGTGGTGTCCATCTGCAGCCACGTGGATGAAGGAAGCAGTGAGACACTCTGGGCCACTGGGATGGGAATAAAGCTCTTGGGTTTGCTTGGATCTGCTCTGCATCATGCAAAGATTCAAGCAGTGTTCAGTTCTGTTGACCTCAGTGCTTCTATTCATGCTTTGGATCTCACTGTGTCCAACACCTTGCAGAACTGAACACTTTTGGCTCTTTACCTTGATGCAGTGCCTGGATATCAATGGTTTTCTGCTGACGTCCCTGTCACTCAGTCATGGCTATTGCTTCTCATTCTCATCTATGACATTTTTCATTGATGGAGAGAAAAGTATCTCAGAGGACAAGATGGAACAGGCTGCCCAGAGAGGCAGTGCTGCCCCATCCCTGCAGACACCCAAGAAAAGGCTGGATGGGCTCTGAGCACTGATGGAGATGTGGGTGTCCCTGTGCACTGCAGGGAGTGGGACCTGAGGGCCTTTAAGGGTAGGATAGGTCAAAGATTTAGGTTGGTTGATTTCTTTCTGGGGGAAAACCTTAAAGTAACTTCTATGAAAGATGGAGTACAGTAGGCTATGGAAGAGCTTAGCATGTCATGCAGAAGTGGTCAGTGCTCAGCTCTCTTCCCAGTTTCGGTGGTCAGATTGATCATAGTATCATATCATTGATGTGTACTATGATCATAAAGAACAGAGGAATGGGACATCGAGGCTGAATCTCTCATTCTTTTGGAATCAGCAGGACTCAGACTACAAGTCTTAAAGGCAAACCTCCTTCAGCAGGGAGTCATCTATGATACCAGTAATTGTGCAGCCAGCCCTTATAAAGGCATTACTACAACTGGGATGAATAGGATTAAAGCCCTATAAGCAGTTTATCCAGCTGGTGATCTAGTCTCCTGTGCATCTGTGTGCAGGTGAAATTCCTGGTCTCTGCAGGGCTTATTTTCTTACTGTTGTGTTAAAGGGCAGTTGGAGAAGCAGGTGAAAACATGGTCAGCTTCTTTCTCCTCTCCTCTCTTTGCAGAACACTTGAACAAGGTGGCTGGGATGATGTTCTTTCCAATCCCATGCTGCACAACCTCCTTCACTACTCGGGTTTGTTTCACCAGTGAGACCCCTCTTCAAACAGTATTCTGCTGTATTTGTTGAGTACAAGCTGTCTCAGCTTGACTTTCTTAGGACACATGATACGCTGCAATCACGTTTCAGGATGTTTTGATAGCGGTTGATTCTTAGTTGGGCTTAACCCCTGTGAATTAAATTGATAGAAGTGCGCACCTCTTTCACCAGCGCTGCACGCTCGTGCAGTTACTTCCGTCAGAGGTGTCGTCAGGCTCCTGCTCACGGAGCATCCCTCTCGGCTAAGCCCTGTGCTACCAGCAGAGGCCGTCGTGCCCATACGCTTGAAGGCAGCGAGCTCCCACCGCAGCCCACGGCCACGTTAAACCTTTCCCTCCTTTCTCCGGGATGGCTGGGGCTGGTAACGCAGCATCCCAAACCTCCTCTCGGTGATGAGCTGATGGGATTGCAATGCAGATGCGGATTCTGCTGTTATTTCAATGTAAGGAGGAAAAAGAAAAGGAAGAAAAAGTAAATAACCCACAAGAATGAGTAGTCAGCTGGGTCTGGAAGGAGAAGCAGAACTCTCAGCAGGCACTGTGAGGTCTGATTAAATCTGCCATGATTGGTGCTGCAGCACCAGCAAGGGACCCCCCAGCACCTCCTCTCTCCAGCCTCGTTTACACAGAAGGGAAAGGAAATGGCTGCGTTGTAGGAATCCTTTGGTATTTATTTCTGAATTTATTCTCCAAAGGAGATGTACTGTGTGCGTGTGTTTGTGCTGTATGCCTATTGCACACCGGGCTGCTGCTCCATTGCCATCACATGCACAGGAAACAAAACCCAGCAGTGATACAGCTGTGGCTGTGGCTGCAACACTGCCTTGAGCCCTGGTGCTGGCTGTTGCTGAGCATCTCTTCACCTCCATCCTAAGCAAGTGTACGGGTAACCAAACAAACAGCTGAATGTAAACCCCTTTCCTTTAAATGAATCCACAACAGTGCAGTGAGCATAATGGACACTAAGAGCAGAGCTGTGTGTATTGAAAAATAACCTCTCCTGAAGCAAGAGGCATCACTGTGTGTCTGCCTTGGAACAATCCTGCTTTGGGGTGCCAGGGTTCCTTGGTGTGATGCCTGGTTAGAGGGCATCTGGATTGTATGGTAAGCAGCACAACATAGGAAAGGCATGGAAAGGAATGAGTGGAAAAGGATGAGCTAAAGAAAAAAGTGCGTTCTTCCCTTGCCTGAAATACTGGGATAATTCCAGCCCAAGCACTGCACTGGTTTTATCAGCCCAGGAGAAAACAAAACAAAACAAAACAAAACAAAGGTTAAAGGTGAGTTAGGAGCTCAAAGAGCACAATTCTGACTTAATAGGCTGCAGCATGTCTGTAATCCAGCTCGTGACTCTGAGCTCACGGCGCTCCAGTGACTTTTGGTCTAGCTTTTGGGGATGGGGATTTGGGGGAACCTCCTGCTGAATGCACAGTGAGAATCCAACCCAGTATAAATACTGGTGACAGTTGTAACTAATGGTCCTCACCAATAGCTTGGTTGCTTTCCCGTAGTTCTTTACGCACCAATAAATCCCATTGTTCTTCTCCCAGCTGTTATTCACCCCAAGAACAAAAGCAAGCCGGAGCTTTCTCGTCACATCTCTTTAAATAAAACAACAGAAGAAGGAAGCATATGGAGCAAAGTCTGAATGAGACATGGCAAATCTCTCTTCTCCTTCTGATCCTCATCACTTTAGCTCATCAGATAAGAGGCTTTTTCCTGACTTCTACCCGAAGTCCTGCTCTGCTGCAGCAGAAGGAAGTAACCTGTGATGCTAGAAGAAAACTGGAGAGATGTCTCCCACTGGACCATCTCTCCTTTGGGTCTTGTGGTGTCCAGCTGCTGCTTCTAGCACCTTGGATGTGCTTCTTCCCATTACCCTGCCTAATTATACTGGGGATCCCTGTGTGTGCAGCCCAGGCTTCATCTCTGGATGGTGCTGTGGGAAAGGGCAGCATCAGCCTGAGGACGCTCCTAGAAATGTCCTGAGCACCCTAAAACTTGTGCTAAACTTCTGAGTGTGGGAGGAAATGGAATTGCTTCCTCCTCCAACAGACCTGCTGCTGGGGACAGGTAACCTACTGTGGGAGGGACAAGGAGATAATATTACAGAAGGTATTTTTAGGCAGTCCTGCATCTGGATTGCCTGCCCTGAGTAATTACAGCAGTGCCTTTTGGCCTGAGAAGTGGATGCTGTCAGCATTTGGCTACACAGAGCTGGAGCCACTCAGAGCAGCAGCGTGCAGGGACATGGCTTGATGAAGTGTTTACCTTATGGAAGCGTAACAGAGAGATGAGCTTTGCTTTTCTCAGAGGCTCCACGATTCTTCTTTTTCTGAAGGCTTTTTTGTTGTTTTTGTTGTTTTCTTCTTTGAGAAGGTTGTCTCTTCTAAGACCAGCATCCCTCTGGACATCCTCTTATAGATCCTCTTGACTGGAGCCATGCTGCTGCTTTCCTACTCATAGAATCATTAACGTTGGAAGAGACCTTCAAGATTCCCCATGCCCAACCCCAACCCACCCCACTGTGCCCACTGCCCATGTCCCCCATGAGCCACATCTCCACAGTTCCTAAACACCTCCAGGGATGAGGGTTCCTCCACCTCCCTGGGCAGCCTGTGCCAGTGCCTGATCACTCATGTTGCACATCCTACCATCAAAACACCTTTTCCTCACATTCCTGACAATCCAGCCTTGAAGCTGTTCCTCTTTCAAAGCTGGTGGATGGAAACCCCAACATTTGTGTAAGAGGACTTTCTTAGCATGGCTAAACTCTCTGATGTATCATATAGTACTTACTAAGATGTCAATCAGGGCTGCAAACCACCCAGACCGTCACATTTAATTCAGCATTTGAGGAACCTTTGTTGTTGTTGTTGTTGTTTTCTCTCTTTTTCTGTCAAGTTCCTGCTCCTGACTGCAGCTGAGATTGACTTGGTCTTGTGTTGGTCCTTTCCTTCCCTGCTCTGAGAGAGAAACCAGCTGGAGCTACACACCAACGCCTACTGTATGTGTAAGATGTTGGGTGAGCTTGATGCTGATGTCCTCAGGTTCTGGGATGAATTGTGCTCCAATGTCCTTCCAACCATCATAGAAGCATAGAATTATTTGAGTCGGAATGGACTCTTAAAGGCCATCCAATGCAATGAACAGGGGCACCCACAGCTCCATCAGGTGCTCAGGGCCCCATCCAGCCAGACCTTGGGTTCTCCAGGGATGGGCCATCCACAGCATCATGTTGCATCTTTCATTTTTCCTTTTCTCCAGCTCTCACTTCAGTATTTGCATGTGAGAAATACCAGATTCCTATGCTTGTGCTTGTGTTCCCTTATTAATCTGAGCTTTGTTTCTCTTTGGTGGGCAAAAATGGGCCATTTTAAGGACAACTTATGTGAATGCTGTGCAGCGTTTTCTTCTTCCACGTGTTTCATTTATTTTATTGAATGCTGACTTTTCATTTGGCTGGAGGTATGGCTTGATTTCTAGCAGATGGGTGCAGGAATCAGCTGCTGATGCAATGGAGGTCTCCTGACAGAGATCCTGGAGATGTTCATGATTTCTGGTCACAGAAAATCTATGTAAAGCTGAGACCTCCATTGTCAGTAAGGCGATCCTGACACTATGAATAATGGAGAGGAAATGCAGACCAGTGCGGTGTAGTTGCTCGATGGGTCTCCTTTTTCACCTGCCCATCTGCCTTGTAACCACATGACAACCTTGAGTAAATTTTCATGAGGGTTCTGAAGCTGCTACAGGTTGGGAGGAGGAGGAGTGCCTTTGCTCTTGCTGGCACATGGAGAGGAGAAGCAAACTGGACCATGTGTCCTCATCCAATCCATTTTCCAAAGAGCAACAACTGTGAATAGCGTGTACTGATATGGTAGAGTCAGCCTGTCAACTGACCTTGAGCAACACTGAAAACAGGAGAATGGTCTCATCACAGCCCAATGAATAAATCATAATAGCAAAAAAGCAGAACATCCAAATACGGAGAAAGACAGAAGGGAAGGAAGGGGAAAGTGCCTCAATCAAGGACGTGAAGGAAGGCAGAAGTCAGGAGGTGAGCTGTTGGGTTGGGAAGGACTCCAGGACAGATGGACAGACGGTGAGACGTGGAGAAGAGAGGACGCTGAAACAGGAGCAGCCCAACCCCAGGCAGAGGGAGGAGTGTTAAGGACTTTGGTAATAGGTAAAGTCAACAGGAGAGGTGG
The DNA here is from genome assembly GCF_039878825.1 of Excalfactoria chinensis. NCBI lineage: Eukaryota > Metazoa > Chordata > Aves > Galliformes > Phasianidae > Excalfactoria > Excalfactoria chinensis. The sequence goes on from NC_092857.1 coordinate 1,840,711, forward strand.
CAGAATTTAAGTTGTGGGTATCCTGGTGCATTGTTTAAAGTGTAGGGGTGAAAAACAATGCCATGAAAGAGACCAAAAAGAATAAGGCAGAAGAAGGGGAGGAGGAAGAGGAGGAAGAGGAAGAAGAGAATGAGGAGGTGGTGGAAGACATAGTGGAGGAGGCAGTGGAAGAAGATGGGGAAGATGAAAGCCAGCAGAAAAAGAGCAAAAAGAAATCAAAGTCTGAGGACTCAGAGGATGATGGGGAAGTGAAGAAGAAGAAAAAGAAGAAGAAGAAAACCAAGAGAAAAGATTACAGCAGTGAGGAGGAGGATGACTATGAGCGCAGGAAGAAAAAGAAGAAAAAAGGCAAAAAGAGCAAAGAAAAGAAGAAAAAGAAAGGTGACAAGTCCAAGAAGGGAAAGAAAGAGGACAATTTCCTGGAGCTGTATGAACAGGAGCTCCGTGACTATCATTCGGACTCCTCCAACGCAACGGAGGATGAGTACAACAAAAAGAAAGGTCAGCTCCATCGTTTCCCATTTCCTCCCTTGTACACTTCAGATATCCATCCTGGGGCTCTTCCTGGGAGTGCAGGCTCTTGTCTTTCCTTTGCTGGGAATATTAATTTTATATTATGTATATATATATATTGATATTACTTGTATGGTGGTGCTATTGGGAAGCTGGATCAGCAGTCAGACTCCCCTGTGTAAGCAGGGTACATGGCCAAGGCACACGCTCCTGCTCGTGCATTTGCAGCAGGAGAATGTTGGTGATCCCAGCAAGCAGACTGGGAAGGCAGCGGAGTGATGTAACAGCAAGAGATCCAGCACATGGTCCCTCTGGCTGTTGTGAGTAACCAAGTAAGGTGGAGAATTGCTGCTAATCACATCTAAACCTGAATATTGTGCCTGTACAATTATTTATCCCGCGTGCTCTGAGTACTTTATGGTGTGTTGTGCAGTGAATTAGGGTTTAGGTGATATGGGCCATTTTGTTTGAAGATCGTGGTCTGGAGAAAGGTTGTACCCATCAGCCAGGCTGTGTGTAGATAACTCCTGGCAAAAGGCTGCACTCGAGCATTTTAACTACTGGATGGCAGTTAGTAATCCTCCTAAAGCAAACCTGCTGTTCTGGGGTCAAGAAGCAAGGAATGAGCAAGACAAGAAGTAATGAGCCATGGTATGGCTCCATAACTAGGGAAATCCCTGGGTAGGGGGCACCATGGTGCTCCCAAGCACAGCAAGATCATCTCCAGATCAGGGGTGGGCAGCAAAGGGGTAATGGGCTGCTGGGGGGTGACACCGACTGCCCATTCCCCATGCAACTGGATCTTGGTGCATCTGGGTCAAGATGCTTACCTTCCCAGACAGGTTTCCCTGTTGGTTAATTAGTGTAATAATCAATCTTGTGCATGGTAATTCAAAGAACTGAGTGTGCCTCACGCCAGTGGTGTGGTTATAGGTTAACTCAAACTGATGAGATCCATAGCGTGCCGTATGGCTGTTCAGGGAAAAGAAAAATGATCCAACATCTCCAATGGCTGTCCAGGCCATACACATAACTTGCCTCATTAGTGATGGCTCTTTGAGGGAAGACGAGTTCTCTCCTCATACCACCATTATTTTATTTTATATTCTTTTTATAGTGGAGGAAGAACAGCTTGCACTCTGTGAAAAGAGAAGTTCCAGCAAATTATTTCTAACTATTTCTCCATGGTCTTCATCTTACCCTGTTAACAGTTTCTGCTGGGAAGGTAATAGCTTGTGGTTGAAAACACTGAAAAGGGAACCAGACAGGGATTGGATTCTCACAGGCTCCATCAGAAATTAAAAACCTAAGGCATAACCTGCAGCATTTATTATTGTAACAGCCTCAGGAATCCCAAGAAGCTTTTCATGTGGACAAAGTCCCAGCAGTTAATGGGTGGTTGTTACTTTAATCAGGACTCCTTCAGCTTGTGGCTGGATCTTACCCCCTCATTTCCCAGAAATTTCTAGAAATGAGTGCACTTATACAAGAGAGAAGAAACAGAGGGCAGAGAGGGGAGAAAAACGCTGGGTAGGATATAGGCTAACAATGAGGTGCTGAGGTTTTCCATCAGTGAAAACCCGACATTAAGCCATTTGTCTCAAAACCCAAAAGTTTATGAGCAGACTCAGGTTTCAGGTTGGATACTAGGAATAATTCATTCTCAGAAGGAGCAGTGATGCATTGGCACAGACTGCCCATGGAGGTGGTGGAGTCTTTGTCCCTGGAGGTGTTCAGGAACCATGGAGATGTGGCAGCTGGAAACACGAGCAGTGGGTTGGGGCATAGTGGTAAGGGTTGGGTTGGGCTTGGGGATCTTGGAGGTCTCCTCCAACCTTAATGATCCCAGGAGGCACCAGCTGCTGTGTTTTCTTCTTGAGGCTGTTCCCTTTTTCCAAGCACAGCGCTGCTGATTTTGCATTATTAATCAAAGTAAATTTCTGCTTTTTCCTTACTTGGTCCTGGGGGTTGCCTCTGTTTTCCTTCCGAAGGGCTGAAGGAACCGATGGTGGTCAGCTCCTGAGAAACGTGTAACCACTGCAGAAGCTTCTCTAAAGCACTGGAGATTTTGGCTGCCTTTGGCTCTGGTGAATATCCAGTAGACATGAATTTCAGTCCTTGACTCCTTTTGTTCAAAGAAGAAGGGAGATGTAAATGTTTTATGAGTAGAGAGCTGATGGTGTCTGTGTCATCTGATGTCCCCTTTATCTCGCTGCATTAGCAAGCAGGAGAAGGGATTCCCTCCACCTTTGTCACAATCAACTGATGACTGAGGAACAAGGGGAATCCAGCTCCTGGAGACAGGAAAACAAAAGATATAAAGCAACTGGGTGTCAGTGTGGAAATCATAGCAGACAGCAGGCAGTTCTAAGCAAACTGCAGCTCTTGTCCATTCCTGCGTTCCTACTGTAAACTAGGATGATTATTAAGTATTTGCCAAGTTTCTTCTACCACACATTTTGTGGACTGTGCTTCATCCCCATAGAGAAGCAAACTCTATAGAAGGTTTTCCTCATCTCTCGGAAGCTTTGCATTTAGACCTGTCATGCTGGTTACCATCTAGAAATGTATATTTTATTCAGCACGTTGTCTGAAATGGTGTTGGGAAGTGGAATGGCCAGTGTTGATTTGTGAGCAGATACACGAGCTGCTCATCCTTCCTCCTGCTGCGCACCATCCATTTCATTGTGTTATATCCACCACATTCTGCTCCTTTGGTGACTGAAGGGTTAAACGGGAGAAGTGTTCAGGACGCACAGAGTTTATTGCTGAGTTCTCTTTAATCTAAGAGTAGAATGGAGGAGAAGAGCAAGTGCTGTGCGATGTCAGGCTCTCCCTATGCTATTCAGAGCCAGAGCTGTACCACATTCCTCTGTGACAGAGGATCAGCAGTTGCAGAGTCTCCTTATCTGTGCCTGCACCCACTGGTCTTCGCAAAATGAAGCCTTCTTAGGCTTTGATTATTACTCCAGACTGGAATCTTCCTTGGAAGAGAGACTTTCCTGCTTGCTGGAAAACACTTTTTTTCTCCTCACTGCTAAAATGAGTTTTGGGTGCAAAGCACTCAGAAGAATGTAGTACTGGTGGCAGCTGATGGCTGGTGATGCAGTGGAACATGCCAAGCTTGCCGCTGGGAGGAGGTGATATTTCAGCCATCTTGAAGATTGCACTTGTTTGCATCTCGGTGTTTCCCACAGTTACAAATGACGGCGTGAAGTACTGATTGCAATAAGTTTATATCACTTATAATAAGTTATATAAGTTTGTTGGATGAGTACAGCCAGGATCTATCAGCTTGTGTGACAAACAAGCCAGTATCCAAGTACCTCTTATTTTCTGGTCTGTGAAGGGTTAGGAACATTTGCACTTGTTCCCCCAGCACAAGAACAGCCCCAAGCATATGCAGAACCCACCCCTATCACATGTGTACAATGCACTGGGATGGCTTTGCCCAGCTGACAGCCCCAAAACAGCACAGAGGAGCAGCTGTGGGTGCCAGTTGCCCCATGCAGCTGATGTGCCAGCTGGTGCCTGTAAAACCACCAGCCACAGAGCTGCAGCTTGCAAGCACTGCTGCTCTCCTCTCCCCTTAAGTACTGGAATATAAACAGTGTGGCCAGTTCACTTTCATAACCTTTGTTATCTGTGGGTGCTGTTTAGGTGGAATATTTGGCTTTTTGGACATTACTGGAGAGGACTTGCGGAAGGGAATCTGAGCAAAAAAGTCAGTGGGAAGCCTATGCACACAGAATGATGCATTCAAGTCTAGATGCATTCCCACCAACCCTCATATCCCACCAGCCCTTTCATCCTCTCCCTTGGACTATTATCTGGCAGAATTATTCCAATCCAGATGGAAAGCCCAAGCAGAAAATTGTGGTATAAGGCACTAAGCAGGGAGGGAACCAGAGCAAGCTAAATTTCATTTCAGGTACAATGAGACCCTGTGCAGCCCCACGTGGGGTGGTTCATCTGTCTGTGGTAATACAGGGCATGCAAATTAACTGTGGGTGTTGCTGATGGATTCATATGCATTGCAAGTCTCACTGTGCAGATGTCACAAAGCGGTGGTTCAGTGGTGGGAAAGCCGTCATTTCTACCAACTTGAGAGGTTTTTGTTTGTTTGTTTGTTTGTTTAATATATTTATATTTTTTAAGTGCTGTTTGGAGAGTAGCAACTGTCTTTCATGAATGATTAAGTCAAAGTATTATGATTAATTCATAATGACAGCTAACAATGTGCTTGTAAATATAGGTAACACATGCTGCTTGTATTTACAACAAGCTGCTGGCAGGTTCCAGCACCTCCTTATTCAAAGCATCAACACCAGCTGGAAGGTGCAGCATCCAATCCTCCAGTGCCTCTGGGTCAGGGGAGACATTAAAAGGGAGCTCTTGTGAAACTGCCCTTCCTGCTATGTTCAGGGTGCTGGGGAGCAGAGCTGGAAACAAGGACAGCACTTCTTGGTCTCAGTTGTCCTGCTGCCAGGACAGCAAGAAGAAAGTGGGTCTGTCATCAGGACCCGGTCCTGAAGAAAAGGGACAAGTGGTGGAGAAATGCTTCCCTTGCACTCTGCAGATGCAGTTCACTGCTGCAAACTTTGCCTTACAGATAAAATCCATATTATACTTTATCTAGGATGAGTTATTTTCCACTGCTGTCCTCAGTCATGGTTCAGAGAAAACCCATGTCCTGGCCAGCCCTCCCTGCCTCCAAAGATAATGAAAGAGACAGAACGGGTTTTTCTCTCATATATTTCTCTCCCCTGAGGCACAGTGTTTTCCTCCGGCACAATTTAAACTTGAATAACAAAGATGTTGATTGCTGAGCTAATTCTATTTTGCTGTTCCAGCAAAGAACAGAGATGTGTTGGTTTTTTTTCTGGAGGTAGGAAGGCAAAAGTACTTTTAAGTGATAGCTGGAGCACCAGATGAATCAAGTCTGGCTTCCTACAGAGCAGGAGAATGAAACGTTGATTTTGCAATAGCTGATGAAGCATAACAAGCTCCAAACTACAGCTCCTCTGCCTGTGGGAACTGGTGGGACAGCACTCGGCTTTGGATTTAAATTCTAAGAGGAAAGTGATGTTTCAGAGCTGAAGATAATGCTGTTTGTGCTCGTGGTAAGTTTGCAGGAAACTTCATTAATTCGTGGCCACAAAGTGCCTCAAAATGCAAGATGCTATTAATTTCACAATCCTTTATATAATCTTTGAATGGGAAAAAAATGGATAACAGTATGCAACTGGCTCAAATAGTCATGGAAAAAATTCCCATCTTTTGCTTTGAATAATTAATTTGGCATCCGTACCAGACTCAAAAGCTGCTTTTGCTGGAGCTTTTATAAGCAAGCACTCTCATAGTGCGTGAGGCCTAAATCTGTTCACATTTTTGCCAATGTGAACCCAAAGTCATTGTGTTCATGTCAATGGAGTCAGTTAGGATTTGCCCCGGAGAGAACAGGAGAAGAATTAGACTCATTTTGTTTGTGATGAGATTATTGCTCAAAGTGTGGTGTGATAAAATCAAATGAGCTGACTTCGGAGGTTCATCTTCATACCGGGTGAAGGAATGTCACTTGTTGAAGCCACAATGATATTCACCAGTGGGCCCATGTGCAAAGAGAGCAACCCCAACCTGCAATGGCCAGCAGAGACGTTAAAATCTTCCAAGTATTTTGCATAGATCTCAAGGGACTGTTGAGATCCCTTCTGATTCTGTGCTTCGGGCATGCAGTCGCCCTCGAGTATTTGCATCCTCTTCTTCTCTTTGCCCATGCTTATAGCATGTCTTCTCTTCAGCTCTGCTTTCCCTCTTTCTTACCTAAACTCTTAGAGTCCTCCCAGTCTTTGCTCACTTATTCCACGTGCTCGGTTATTTTTGTGACATAACCCTTACTTTTTATCTTAATTTTTGTTTTCACTCAGGGGCATTCCTGTTGCTGGACCAAGGTGAGGTACCATCATAACATCCAGCTCATTTTTTAGTGCTCCTTGTGTGAGAATGTAACCCAAGGGAATCTGCAGTCATGGCCATCATTGGTACTTAGCAATTCCATGTTGTAAGAATCAGAATTAAAACAGTCTTCCGCCCTTAAGAAATTCCCTCCTTATGGATCGCAGGGATTTCTGAATGCTTCCTTGCTAGAGGATCTCAGCCTCTGCTTGCCAAGCTTTCCAGTAATTTTAGCAACCATTCTGACACAAGTGTTTTTCTTTTCTGGCTGTTGAATGGACGAGTGAATAGCATAAGCTCTTTCTGCAAGACAGGGAAACAGATGTAAGTTCTTCCAGTAACACTGCAGCGTAACCCGATACTGATTTTATGCTGTCTGTATCTTGTGCTTGAAATGACTGGTTATGAATGCTTACTTTCAGAAAAATCCGGTGTCGATTATTTCCATTTTTACTCTCGAGTATGCCCATGAAAAGCAGTAATGGGTTTGCAGCCCATAGCAAATCTGCTCTGCTCGGCTTGCTGAAACTTCTACTAGTTTCTGAAGACTTAATGCCAGAGAGCCAAAGAGTGCAGTCAGCTGGGGGTTCAGTGTCTACCAGATGAGATAAGTGAACCAGATTCCAATTGATTGAGATAATATTTGGAGTCAGCTGCTATAATAAAAGCTTTATATTGTCTTTGCCTGGCCTATTGGGAGAAAAGTAAGGTTTGGAGACTGGCCTGAAAATCAAGCATTCCCAGGCAAAATGCTACAGATTACTGTAACTTGGCCATGTCGTGGCACTCAAAATACTTACACTGATCTTAGGAGTGAGATGGTTTGCCAGTCAAAAGCACCAATATACAAGTGTCCTCCCTTGCCTCTACTGGCCTTGTGGAGGAGATGCCAGTGTGTTTGGACTGGTCCTCCTGTACTCTTCTTCAAGAGCAGAACTCTTTGAGAAGATCAGTGGTTCCCCATTACACCTCTGTTAGACAGCCAGAAGCAAAGTCCTTAGTACTGACATCCCCTACATTAGAAGGGGAGGAGGAAGATTTTGTGAATGTACTTGGAAACTTCAGCAGTAACCGTAAAATCCCTATGGATGCTCTATATTTGCATTCAGTGATTGCTTCTGTCAAGCAGAAGCCTAAATAGCAGGATACAGCCAAATTTGGAGTGAGGCACCAAAACCTTGTTCCCATCTGAAATGCTTTGCTATAATTTGTCATTAGCTGTTGGGCCAAGCAACTGTCCCAAGAGACACCCTGAACTGGCAGTGAGCATCAGTGTCAAATAATGGGAAAGCAGCAAACTTTGTACTTCACTACTTTGATGTTTTTTTTAACCTATTTTGTAACAACAAGTGGATTATTGCTTTTGATACTTCTTGAAAACTCTCCTCAATAACAAGCATGTGTTCCACATGAGACTGCTGCCGGTAGTGGATAGGAAGGGTGAATCAGCAGGTGGTCAAACTTATGTAGGCAGTGACCCTGTTAAAAACGAGCTGGGAAATTCCATAGAACTTAGGTGAATATTTTCCACTGGTGGAGGATTTTAGGGGCTGGCAGGTTTGCACCTTAGTGGCAAAGTGAAAACAGCCTGCATTCCTGAGGAGAACCACAGCAGTAGTGAATTCAGACCTACTCAGTGGGGAAGAGGAATGTGGAAAATGGATGCTAAAAATGGAGGAGGAGCTTGGAAGTCCTGCAAAGGCTCCCAAAAAGAAAGTAAGGGACTTGGTGGGAAGAGAGCTAGCTTTTCTGGTGAAACAGATACTACACTAAGGATGTTTAACTTCTGTCCTTTCTTAATCTTTCCCTTCACAGCTGCTGCACTGAAGAAGTAAAAATGATATTTCTGGCCCAGATTTTGCCCTTGGTTAGAAGTGTGACTTCCATAGAAATCTGATTTCAGGCTTTTCAGCTGATTCAGTTTTATTGCCCTAAAAGGACAAGATGTTCACACCTGGGGTTTGCTGAGGTTGGGCATGTTATCACAAAGCCAGAACATACAATTATTCACGAGCAAAACACTTAGGTAGTAAAAAAAGAACACCACTGGTCTACATCTCTTGTCTTATGCCACAGATGCTGCTTCCAGCTAAAGGGCTGTACAAAATGTTAACCCTCTTCTACCTGCTGGGTGGGTCCTCCAGCTGCAGAGATGCTCCTGGTGAGGATCACGCTCATCAGCCATCAATGGCTCATCAGAAATAAAGGAAATGCAGAGGAAATAAATGATCCTGCTTACAGGCTGCTGAGCTTTCAGGCTCTCCTTTCCTTTGAAGGAAGCAGCTAAACAAGCTGCATATCCCAGCTCCACTTCCCAGTAAGACCTAGCATCAGTAGTAGCATTACACTTTTGTTGTCTTCCCCCAGAGGGATTCCTGTGCCTTGCTCCCATCACATCACAGGAAAGAAGAGACATAATCTATTTGCACAGCTGGCAACACAGTTGTAGTGATGGAGAGAAGGTGGCAAAACTCCTTTCCCTTTCCAGGCATGCACCGTGGCACTTCTGATATGTGGTGACATACTAGTGTCACCAACCCAGCCCCTGCTTTGTTCCCCTGTGCGCAGTTAATTAAATCACTGCTAACCGCAGCATATGCTCAGCAACAATGTGTGCTACTTGGGCTGCAGCACATCTGAACTCCACAATCAGATCTGCTCCCAGCATGATCTGCTCATCCACCTGCTGCACGGATGCTGAATGTGAGGTTGTGAATGTAATGTGCAAATTTGTCCATGCTCGTGGCTTAGAATCATAGAATCACAAGGTTGGAATGGAACTACAAGATCATATAGCCCAACTGTCCTCCCATTACTGTAGCTACAGCAAACCACTAAACCACATCTTGTAGCTCCTCATCCAGCCACCTCCTGAACACTGCCAGGGATGGCGACTCCACCACCTCCCTGGGAGCCATTCCAGTGCCTGACCACTCCGAGAGAAAAGTTTTTCTTTATGTCTAATCTAAACCTCCTCTGGTACAACTTGTGGCCATTTCATCGGGTCCTGTTTGTTGCCTGGCAGAAGAGTCCAAGCCCTTCCTCATCACAGCCTCCCTTCAGGAAGCAGTAGAGTGTAATAAGGTCTCCCCTGAGCCTCCTCTTCTCCAGGCTAAACAATCCCAGCCCCCTGAGCCGCTCCTCATAAGACTTGTGCTCCAGACCCCTCACAAGTTTTGTTGCCCTTCTCTGGACACGGCCTTCCTTGTAGATGGGAGTCATGCTGGCAAGCCTCCAGTCCTCTGGGACCTCTCCAGTTGACCAGAAAGGCTGATAGATGATGGAAACTGGATTGGCAATCATCTCTCCCAGCTCCCTCAGTAGCCTTGGGTAGTTGTAACATCACTGAATTGTAGGGGTTAGAAAGAACCTCTGGAGACCATCTGGTCCATCTCCCTGCTAAAGCAAGGTCCCTACAGCAGGTCACACAGGAAAGAATTCAGGCAGGTCTTGAATATCTCCAGAGAAGGAGACTCCACATCCTCTCTGGACTACCTGTTCCAGTGCTCTGTCACCATCAAAGAAGTTTGTCCTTGGGGTCAGGTGGAACTTCCTGTGTTGCAGTTTGTGCCCGTTGCCCCTTGTCCTATCATTGAGCACCACTGAAAAAGCCCAGCCTTATCCATTTCAATCCTTCACTTCAGTTATTTATTAACAGTGATGAGATCCTCTCTCAGCCTTCTCTTTTGAAGGCTGAACAGCCCCAGGTCTCTCAGCTTTTCCTCATAAGAAAGATGTTCCAGGCCTCTTTGTGGCCCTTTGCTGGACTGTATTTAGAAGATCTCTGTCTCTTTTTTCCTGCCTTTCTTGAACAGTGGATCCCATAAATGGCTCATCTGTACTCCAGATGTGGCCTCCCCAGGGCAAAGAAGAGGGGGAGGATCATATCTCTCCACCTGCTGGACACATTCCTTTTAATGCATCCCAGGGTAACATGGGCCTTCTTGGCCACAAGGCACACTCCTAGCTCATAACCAACCAGGACACACAGGTCCTTCTCTGCAGAGCTCCTTTCCAGCAGAAATTAATGTGCTTTGAGATGACTAGACACACAAAGCCACTATGAATGAGCACAGCAATATTGTAGCTTAATGATGAAAGATTCTTCCAAAGCAGAGGCAATACAAAATCATGATGTAATTCATAATGAATCATGAGGGCAAGGTAGATTGCAATTCCTGCTCCCATCATAGTTAATGCAACTATGCTGTCTTTCTGTGCTATGCCAAGCAGGGCCCATTAGTGTGTGTGAATGCTGACAAGAATAATGAAAACATTTTTTGTACATATTACTTGTGTAAACTGTGGATATTGTGTTCTTTTTTTGCACAGCTGTGAAAAAATCTCCTCTTCTTCTGAGCCCATCCATAAAATATGTCAGCCAAGGCATTCTTAAAATATAGCTGAGCATAGATCATAACTTACTGTATTTATTATGATACTGCCTCCTTTCTGTCCTATTTGTATTCATGGAAAGGAGAAGTTAGGAAAACACTGTGGTATTTTGTTCCCTCTCAACGCAACAGAGCCCTTGGAAATGAGGAGTTGTTTCCAATCAGTTGTACATGAACGGCCACAGTTTTGCTCTAGCACTCTGTCTCCAAGCCTTTCAGTTAAAATGGTGATTTAATTTCCCTCGGGGAAAGAGTGCTACTGGGGAAAAAAAATGCTCAAAGTCTGCGATATCCTGTTTGGGATTTTTTTGTTTGTTTGTTTGTTTTGTTCCTTCTGAATTCATATGTGATGTAGTGAGGAAAAACTGGACCCTAACAAAGCACGTAATTTTAATGCACCCATGAAGAAGGACATTTTTACAGTGTTCAGTCTGAGGAACCACATGCTTTGTAGTCACGCTGTGCAAGATGAAGTGCTGAAAATGTTATCCTTTAGCCTGTAGGTCTGAACCTAACGTTGTTCCATTAGCTGATGACTACTGTGTGATCCAGAGTCAAAAACGACCGTCAGGATTCTTGATCTGGGTGTAGGCAGGATTTTATATTTTCATGCTGTCTGTTCTGCATTGAGCCAACCAAGACGTGTCCTTCAGAAAGGTAACCTGCTGACAAACTGTGAGCCTTGTTCCAGCTTCACTCATCATCCTGCTTAAGAAATGTGTGTCTGCCTGTAGTTTTAATGTTTAAACCTTTTGGCCATTGGACCTTGCTGTGCCTTTCCCCACTTGAGCAGGAGTCTGTTTTCTATTTGTGCTTCTCCCAGGAAAATATTGATGTGAGGTAATAAAGTCACCACTCAATCTACTGCTCAGAAAGGTAAATTGACATAGCTTTGATACTCTAATTTAAGCAATTTCCTACTTTATCCTCATTGTGATTTACCACTTGGTCTTTGGTAATATCTACAGAACATCTGAAAAGCAAACTTTCTGGCTGTAGTGACTCCTTATCTTCATACAAATATATTACCAGCACAAACAAGGAAGTGTGCATTGCCTTGATGTGTGCATAAATGGAAAATAGCTCAACAGCTTTACTCTAACACTTTGCATAAATTCCTCTGTTACATGTACTACATGCACATACATTACAATAGGGGAGGAGAAACAGAATCATAGAGTTATTTAAGTTGGAAAGGACCATTAAAGGCCATCTAGTCTAACCTTCCTGTAATGAAGAGGGACATCTACAGCTAGGTAGTTGTGGATGAAGTTGCCAAACCACTATCTGGTCATGTTTGAAAAGTCATGGCAGCCCAGTGAAGTTCCCACTGGTTGGATAAGGGGAAACATAACCCCCATTTTCAAGAAGGGAAAAAAAGAAGATCCAGGGAACTACAGGCCAGCCAGTCTCACTCTGTTTCTAGCAAGGTCATGGAGAAGATCCTCCTGAAGTCTCTACTAAGGCACATGGAAAATAAAGACGAGTTGATAGATGGTAACCAATATGGCTTCACCAAGGCCAGTACCTGAAGGGAGCCTACAGGAAAGTTGGGGGTGGGGGGAATTTTTATAAGGACAGGTAGTGACAGAACAAGGGAAAATGGCTTTAAACTGGAGAAAAAGGTAGATTTAGACTAGATGTCAGGAAGAAATTCTTTATCGTGAGTCTGGTGAGCCACAGGCACAGGCTGCCCAGAGAGGTTGTGGATGCCCCATCGCTGGAAGCATTCAAGGCCAGTCTGGATGGGGCTGTGAGCAAGGTGAGAGAGGTACCCCTGCCTATAGCAGGGGGTTGGGACTAGGTGACCTTAAAGGTCCCTTCCAACCCAAACCACTCTGCGATTCTATGACTCTACGATTCTAAGATAAGTAGTATGTGTTCACAGAGAGAAGTGTTTGATTTTCAGCAAAACCCATTCCAGTTCATCTGCTGTCGACCCATTTGTCTCCACCAGTCCATGTGATCCATCTCTGGGATTTATAATTCAGCTGAGGTTTGAGGAACTACTTGGATCTGTAATGTATAGGGCAAGGAACTTCTCCTGTTGTCCTGATCTTTCTCTTCTCTTTCCACAGTTTACGAGGTGGTGACAGTGACAGGAGACGTCCGAGGAGCTGGAACCGATGCCAATGTTTTTGTTACTCTCTTTGGAGAATTTGGGATCACTCCCAAGACTCATCTCACAAGCAAGTGAGTATATGGGAGGAAATCTGTATCCTTGAGGCTTGTACTTCAGCAACTTGTATTGAATTTTGATGAAAGATAATACTGTGCTGATGGATGCAGAGGGAATAAATCTGAAAGGTATTCTGGGACCATTGAGGAAATTTGAATTTTTTTGCTGTTGAAGACTTCTTTCCAAATTCCTTGCAAACCTGCATTCCCTTCTGTAGATGGAAATGTGTGTTCAGATTCTTATTATGTAAGTTTCACACTTGCAAGGTGTGGGGATACTTGCTTTTCTTAAGGCTTAAATTAGGCCCTCCAAATTTAGGAGCTGAGAATATTCACCATGTCTTTGGAGTGGGCACGATGGGCTAAATTCACTTGCCTAAATCCCTCTGAAGTCTCTGTGTGAAATCAGGTACACAGAGATAAGTGTCCTTTAAGGATTTTGAAGAGTAATTTGGTGGGTGGGTCTGAAGTAAGGCTGATGGATAACCACCCACACCCAGCTGTAGGAAATCTAAGGCAAGAATAAACGGATGAAGTTAGGCTGTTTCCTAAACAAGGCTGCTTTCACTCTGTATCTGTTCTGTGCATGTTTGCACACTTGTGGTTGCACCATTTTGTTTTTCTCAAGCCGTGACCAACGCCATCCTCTGGATGGAGTTTCTCGCTTCCCACATTAGGTCAATAGGTGCCCACGTCCCATGAAAGCAGAGTAACTTTAATACAGTGTCAGGTCTGCATGCATTAATTTCCCCTTAGCTGGACAGCTGCAGTAAGAGGAAGCAGAGATCCCTTCCCCATTGGGGTCTCGGCTGTATGTCTCTGTTTTTCTGTGTTCTTATTGTTCTGTTTTTCTTGAAAATGTGCATCAAAAGTTATGAATCCTGTGCTAATGTCACACGGTAACTTCACATTTTCTCCATTTCTACAGCACCGACAAGAGGTACCTGCAACTATTTTAAATTTAACCTCAAAAGAGCTTCTCTTCCCAGTGAAGCAACTCAAACATGAGAGTCTGTAAAGAAAATGATATGGGAATGGTAAAGAAAATACATGAAATTTCAGCCCTGTTTGCCATATTTGAAATTCAGAAATCAGAGGTAGACAAAGGAGTTTTCTTACCCCATCGTTCTCAGGAGAACCTGGTGATTATGTGTTAAATACATGGTCGAGACTATTCGTTCTGTGATTTTCATCCTGACACGAACTTGTAAAGCAGAATACTGTTTCTCTTGATGCAACAGAGAAGGAAATGAGGCACAGGAGGCAAAAGATGATGTGTCCATCTCATGTCCGTAGCCAATGTGGGATCATCATCAGCAGCAGCAGCTCTGCTTGGGAAAGAGCTGCCAGTGCCCAGACCTGCCTGCTGGTGCTTGGCAGAGCTGTCAAACAGCTTCTGTTCTTGGGGAGTTTTCCTGTGGTCAACATTTACATACGAAACCATTTAACTGGAAAAGCATTCTTCTGCTTGTGGCTGTAGAAGGAATGAAAACATTATATTTAAAAATAACAATTCTAGTAAAGTATTATAAAAATGCTGTATTCCCTTTGGAGGAGAAGTCAGGAGGTTTCTTAATGAGCCATGACTTCACCGATAGCTGCACAGCTTATCTCTTGTTAATGCCCACTCTTTCCCCCCTACGATGGGTGGGGAGGATTTCAGGTTGCAGCAGCAGCAGCATAAATCTGTTAGCAATTTAGGTTTGGTCCCTGCTACTGCGGAGAGCAAATGGCTGAGGTCTTGGTAAGCCAGGATGAGAGGTGTGGGAAGCCAACCTTCTGCAGCTCTGAGTTCCAGAAACAGGTCCTATAGGAAGAGACCACCAGAACCACAACTGTAATTTTCTAGGGGGCTTCCCAAACATCAACAGCGTTTCTGTAATTGTAAGCAAATCCTGGAGCATTAGTGATCAAGGGAATTGAGTGAAAAGCTGGCCTGAACGTAGACATGTCTGCTTAGCTGATAGTTTTGTCTTCCAAATACAAAGCAAAGCATGAAACAGTCCGTTTCCCCCAGATTTATTGTGCTGCTTTGTGAATATGGCAAAAGGATGGAATCTCATGCATCTTTCAACTAAATGTTTATATGAGTTCACTTATGACATGACTGCAAATGCATGACATTTTATAGGTATTTCCATTTCCCAGTATAGATAGAGAGATAAAATATCATGCATTGCCTAAAGATGGTACTGCCACTTCAGCTTCTGGTTAGAATAGGTCTTTCTTATTTCTTTTGTGGTTGTGTGCTGGTAGTGAAATACATGGCATTTCAGCTCTTTTTGTCATGTACATGGAAGACATGGCATGCTGCTGAAATATCATGTGTTATTAACATTTGACAACAATAATGTAACTGTGAAAAACAGACACAAATCTTCATAACGACATGTTGAGCACCAGCTCTGGAAGTGGGAGCACCCAAAACCCATCCAAAGAGACTCATTTGTTTAAGCCAGGATGTTTAGCCAAGTAACGTTTGGGGCTGTGGGCACTAGACAGGACCACCTTTGTATTTGCTGTCTGCAGTTTGGGAGATGGCAGCACTTTGGTTACTGGTTCACCTTCCATCCTACACCAGCTACAGCTCAGCCAGAGGCTAAAAGCATTGCTAAATGTGAGTTTCTTTTCATGGGCTCTATCACCAGCATGGCTGGACACAGAGGCAGCTGTCCTTTCATTGCTCAGTGACATTCCGGCAGTCTCTGAAGCTACTTCTTCTCTTCTGTCCGACACAACCAAGCAGTACTGATCCTCCATAGAGTTTTATTTCTCCTTGCTCATGTGCTTTCTACCACACCAAGGCAGAGGAAAATAGAAAAGATCACAAAACAGCCAGGAGTGCTGCTGCCATCCCACTCACAGTATTCAGCAGCAAGTTTATTTGTGGCTAGTGTAAAGGAGTCTGCTTTTCATTGTCAGGTTTACCCTTCGTGTTTGTGACAACCACAATAAATACTCATGTCCTTTTAAAGAAGTAAATAAACGAGAAGTGCAGATGTAAAAGGTTTTCCAGCTATGGTACTCTGAAAGAAAGATGAAGCACCTGCTAAGTGACAGCTGGCTGCTTGCAGTGCCACTGAACAGTGCCACTGAATTTGAGAACTGTGCCATGAAGTTTTTTTATTCTTCACAATGAATACTTTTAATTGGGCATCCCTTCTACCTGCTCCTGAGTCACTATAAAGAGCTCTTCCAGTTCCCAGTGCAGCACACATGGAAGCCCATATATATATATATATATGTCCATATATATACATATATATATATAGAAAGGGCTGTCCAGACTAGTAAGCAAGCTTTCTGTGAAGCTTGAGAGTAGGGAAGCATGGTTTCTAGCACAACAGCTGAAGCACTTCTGCAGAAGCAAGTTGCAATGCTTAGAATGGCACTGGACATTTCCTGTGTTAAAGCTGCTTATATATCTACTCATCCTCTAACTGATGCTGATGCTAATCCACAGCACTTAACACTCTGCTGTGTGCTTCTGTTAAACCTTAATCTCAGCTTTTAAAAGTCAAAAATCGTTCTCATTAAAATTTTCCAGTCTATTTCCCCAGGGGAACGGGACAGACATGTTCAGCAGAGAAAAATTTGCCCCCAGATCTTGTAAAGTAGATGCAAATCAGTAAGTTGGGAAATATTGGGAGGTGCTGAGAGAGCTTTGTGATGTCAGAGGTGGCACTATCTGCTTGTGTACGGAAAATAACAGCTGATGCACACAAAGTGCATGTAACAAAGACAAGCACTGTAGCTTGAATTGTCTAAATTCACTAATATTCTTCTGTTTTCTGTGTGAATCATGCAAAACTAATATTAAAACATTCCTGCTCCATACAGCGTAGACTGAAGGAGCCACTATTCAGAGCAATTGAAATCTCTCCTCTGAGTACTTGTGGACAAGGCAGGGTCCATTTTAGTGTTCCCTTATGGCTCTTTGTAAAGTTTCAGTCAGGCTTTCGTGGTGCAGGGTGTTATTTTGTCTCCCAGATATCAGCGTCCTTCTATAGGAATCCATCTTGTTCAGTTAAATCTTTTCAAGTGAGACCACTCTTTCACTACGTGGTATTTCTTCTCTGCTTCCTTAATAAGGGTTGCTGCTGGATTGGGTTATTTGTAGAAAAATAGAAAATAAATTCCTCGATATGGAGATGTTTGCATCCAATGTGCTTTTCAGCTGCTTTCTTTCCCATCTGGAGTATTTCTGGACATGTGCTGCCTGATGCTGTGTTTCCAGCCACTTGCTGACTGATGTTGTCAGCTTCATGACAACTGTCTTGACAAAATATTTGCAGTCTGAGCCCTCGGGAGCATTTGTTTGTTCCAAGAAGGAGGTTAATGATGCTGCTTGTCGGAGTTCTGCTTTAATGATAAATACGACTTGAAGGCTGCCCGTAAGTCCATCCAGGCAGTGCCCTTTCTGTGGGATAGTGGATGTGTAGGAAGAAATAGAAGAATAAGGTAAACCTATTGTAAGCATTTTGCCAACATTTTGCAAGCTGCCCTCTCTGCCAGAGTCAGATAACCCAGGTATGCTGAGGCTATGAGGAATACTGGATAATGTGAGGATGAACAAAGCCATCCGTTGATTCAGGCTTGGGAAGCCAACAGGGATATACAAGTTATCATCCCTGCCATCTATATGTGTCAAAATTGCTCTGCCCACCTCTAGCCCATGAGAAACCCTCTGCCTATGTGATAACCAGTGCACCAAGCAGCACTATGGTTTCCCACCAGGTGATGGGCTGTAGAATGGTTGTGTGACACCCTGAGGTCGTTCCCTGGTGCTCCACTCCTTGCCATGGCTGTTAATTCATAGAATCATAGAATCTAATCTAAATGGTGGCAAAAGAAGGTGCACCCTCAGGGAGATGCTGCCAAGGGGAGACTCTTCCTCATTCATGGAGCATCTTTACAATGTTGCTTCATCAGGCATCCATGATAGCACTGTGCGTTCACTGTCTCTATGGGTTTTGCAGACAAGCATCAGATAAAATGCTGAACGTTTATGCCATGAAGATGATCATTAGTGCCATCGCTCAAAGCTGTTAGTTTGGGTCGCTCTGTGGCTGCTGAAGGCTGTGGTTATTATTTCTGTGCCTCTGATGTGAACAATATCCACGTTTTCCCTTTGTTCTTCAGAGCTCAGCTCTGGGAAGAGTTCTGTCAGCTGGTCAGAGGTAAAGTTTATTCTTGATTCTGGTAGTTTCTTAATGTCAGCACACCAATGGGCAGAGAAACTCTCTTGGCACTAAGAAGAGATGCACACATTGATTTTTAACCACCAGTACTTCTAAACACCCTAAATTACCCAAGCAAGGGGAAGAGTGCCCTAAATCCTGGTTTCAGCAATGTGAGAAGTGAGTGCAATGTGCAGGTGGTCATTCAGCCAGAAGAATCTGAATATGGATACCAAGATAACAAATAGACTGGGAATTTCACTGAGTAATCCCTGCTGTACTTCCTTGGATGTTTCTTACATGGTAGTTGGGTAAAACAATACAGCAGACCGTGAATAATAGAGATGCTGAAGCCACTAACATACATTAAATAAAAAGCCCAAATGAAATGTATTATTTTTTTTTTCTCTCTTCTGTTTTTGGTGAAACTTCAGTATGGCCATTTGTTACAGGATATTCCCTCACTGTCCCCTTTCCCCCTTCATCTGCAATGCTAGAAAAGCTCCAGAGAGGAAGCGCTGGGTCTTCCCTTAAAACACTCCCCAGTTGTGCTTTTGATGCTCTGCATCGAGAAGTTGGCTCTTCTTGGTGGGACCTATGGGGCTGCACTCCAGCTTCCCTCCATAGACCCTCAGTCTCCATGATTGGCATGTAGAGAGCTTTGGACTAATTAGTTCCACTTAATACTTCTGAGCCACCTCCACAGCTCTGTACACCATTGGCAGTGCTGCATCTATCTCTGTTGAGAAGCTGCTGTCATTACAATGCGCGCTCGAGCCTGACAAACTAATTGCCTCTCTCTTGCTGGCTGTTTTCCCTCTGACAGCCAGGCTGAGGGAGGCTGGGCTGGATTTAATCGTCTCTTGTCTGCAAGACAAGGTTAGCTGTTTTAGTCCTTCCACGTCTCAGTGATGGTCCTCGCACAGTTCCTGGGATAGCAGGGTGGAGGAGGAGGAGAACACACAGAATAACCTTTACACGGAGGTACATGCAGATGTTTTAATGATGCGGAGAAGAGTGCTGAGCAAAACCAAAGCCCATTGCTCAGATTATTAATATTCATTAACTTTCTGAGTACAAGCTGCTTGTCAGCTTTATGCTGCTGAAGCAAGTCGGTTTCTTGTTCTTTTTAATACAACTTCTGCATTTTGCTGTTTAATCACCTGCAGCAACGCTCTGCAGCCGAGTGAAATCCCACTGGGGAGAGCAGGTGGGAGAGGCTGTGTCTTCTGAGCAAGGATGGGTTTCAACCCAATGTTATTCACAGTGGAAAATATAAGCTTCAGAGAATGGAGGTGCTGGCCATGGAATCGTACAATCATTAAGGTTGGAAATACAACAAAGATCATCCAGTCCAGCTATCAACCCATGCTTGTGACCACTCTAGACCACGTCACTTGGTGCAACATCTATCCTTCTCTTGATCACCTCCAGGGACAGTGACTCCCCCACCTCCCTGGGCAGCCTATCATAGAATCATAGAATGGCCTGGGTTGAAAAGGACCACAGTGTACATCCAGTTCCAACCCCCTGCTATGTGCAGGGTCACCAACCACCAGACCAGGCTGCCCAGAGCTGCATCCAGCCTGGCCTTGAATGCCTGCAGGGATGGGGCATCCACAGCCTCCTTGGGCAACCTGTTCCAGTGCATCACCACCCTCTGTGTGAAAAACTTCCTCCTAATATCCAACCTAAACCTCCCCTGTTTAAGACTATTCTCGCTTGTCCTATCACTGTTCATCCTTGTTCCTATTCCAGTGCCTGACCACTTTCATGAGAAGAAATTTTTCCTAACATCAACCCTGAACCTCCAAGGCCATCACATCTTGTCCTGTCATCACAGGCTGGAGGCAGAAATGGGGATATGAATTCTACATCTCCTGCTCCAGACCTATGTGCTTCATAATGACTTGCACTTGCAAAGGAGGTTTCTGGCTATTACAGAAGCAGTGGGAGATGGGAGTGGGAAGAAACTCACAAGGCAGGCCAATGCTTTTGTCTCTGCCTGAGCTCTGGGTAGGTTGGGCTGTGCGGTGCCTTTGCTCCATCACCAGAGCAGGTCTGTTCAGTGCCTGGCCCTCAGTTAGCAGGAAAGTACAGCTCTGGGGGTAGGAAGCAGAGAGGAGAAATGTACTGAGGGTCTATGAAACGACAAACATAGGTGTGTGTGGCTTTAGATTCACCAAGGTCATCCATCTTGGTTTAGCCATCAAGGGCTGCTCAGTAAGGGTGAGATGGATCTCCAGGTCAGCCACTCCAAGATCAGCGAGAACTCTGTGTCACCCTCAAGGGCAGCAGCTGGAAACATCCCCTTGTTTTTTTTTCCTGCTGCCCACTAATGGGTGGGTTGGTAACAGGTGAGGTGCTGCCAAAAATAATTTGAGCTCTTGAAATGACTTTTTGCATGAAATATTTTCACCAAAGATTATTTGCAGGCACCTCTGACAGCCACTTGCCAACAGGAAAGTCTTACAGCTCTCCCCAGCACTTACCCGTACAAGGGATTTAGCTAATGATTTTGGGAATGACTGCCACATATGACTCTTGGAGGCAATATGGACAGTCATCAAAAGCCTGCACCTACTTGGACCAGCACTGCATTTCCTCCAAAGCTTTGGTCTCAGCTGCTGAGAAGGTGCTTAGCATTCAAGAAGGAAAAGTTCTGTTAAATGTCAGCTTTTAGAGATAGCTGGAGCTTATCACAGCAAAGAGGACACTGGAACGTAGGTCTACCCAGTGCTAGAAATGACACTTCTTCATCCTGATATGACACTGCGGGCTGGCTGACAAGGTTATTGTACTCCTGCCATAGCTTTTGGTGTGTCTGTATTACAGGAGCAGCACTGCCTTTGAAAGGAGCAAAACAGACGTGTTCCGAGTGAAAACCAACAACGTTGGGCAAATAAAGAAAATAAGGTAACTGCATGATATTTCCACTGCAAGACCTGCTCTGCAATGCTCTAATCAAATGATGGGCTGTATGGACTTTGGTGTTGCCATGTTTAATTCATTATTTCTTAAGATGTTCCCATCAAGTTGAAGTTAAGGGGTGGTAAAATCTTGTCTACTGCCTGAAATTTGAACTGAAGTGTGAAAACACCTAAGTTATTGCTTATTAACTATCCATAATCCCCACCAAGAACCGTATCCCTGTCATATCAACCACAGATGAAAACATCTGGGACGGTTTTTACATACCGATGCAGTTAGACTGGGTTTGTTTCTCCTTTCTGTAATGTAAGTGAGAATGGTTTTGTTTAACCACCATCTGAGAGACCTATATGAAAATAAAAGTTCATTAGTAAAAAGTACAAAGAAAGTTGGCAAGATTGGGAGAGGAGAGATCAGAAGGCAGGCAGAACAAGTTGGAGAGTCTCATGTTTGTGGCATGCAGGAGAAGGTGAATGATTGCATATACTAAATAAACATGCAGCTGTGTCTACAGGTGCATCTGCTTGCCAGTAATGGTTTACCTGTGCATATATGACGTCTGTGCTTGCGTATATGTAAAAGGCTGTTATTTGAGAAATAATCTGTAAAGGCCCGTAAGTTTCACAGAGCACTTTGGATAGCATAAGAAGGCATAAGAAGGCATTTTGCGTATGGTTACCTTAGCCTTGCCTAATATAAAATATTACAAAAAACTATAGTTCTAGTGCCCAGTCTTAAGGGAAATACCAAATCCAGGCCCTCACACAGATTATTCTTCCTCTAGGATTGAGCACGATAACACCGGACTGAATGCAGGCTGGTTCCTGGATCGTGTCATTGTGACTGACATGAACAGACCTCACCTCCGGTTTTACTTCCCTTGCAACAACTGGCTGAGCAAGGAGGATGGGGATGGGCTGTATGTGAGGGACCTCATTGGCAGCCTGAATCCTATGGATGTGCCCAAAAGTAAGTGTTTTTCAGAAAAGATGTTTTTCTGGTGCCTTGTTGGAAAGGAACGGTGTTGCTTTCAGATTACTTCAGCCATATAAGAAGTAATCTTGTATTTAAAGATAATTTACATTTTTCTTTAGTCACTGGAGAGGGAAATAATAGGAAGATGCCTCCAGAGCGCAATTTCTTCCTCCAGTGTTACATTTGATATCTCAGAGTGGGATACATCACTGTTTGGAGAAGCACCTATTGTTAGTTGAGTGCATAAGGATCCGTGATGCGTGCTTTAAGTTGGACTCAGTGTGTGCAGGTGGGTGGGTGGAAGGTAGAACAGGTACAGGTGTGTCTTATCAGAAGAAGCAGGGTGGTTACAATCCTGCTGTTGAGGTGCAGTGTTTCCATGCTCTGGTGATGACCCACCAAAAATAAACAAGCCAACACTCTCGTTGCAATTCTACACCAGTTTGCCAAACATGTATGATATCCATATTGAACTCATGCCTGTTTTTCAGAGTGATTTTAAGCTAATGATGTTGAAACAAAGCCAGGGCAGCTTGAAAACCAGACAAGTGCTCCTAAATTGATATCAGCGTGTAGGCCATGTGGTGCTGCGCAGTGCATGTAACATGAGTGGGAAGGTGATCGAGATGTGGAAGTGCAGCCAGCAAATCAGCCTCAGGTGGGATGTCAGCAGTTTATCTTCACGTGTTAATGAGGCAACCAAGTTGTATTTCCCCACTGACCTCACCAGCAAACTGCGTCTTTCTGGGAGCTTAATTTTGGACATAGAAAATGAATTAACCCCACCAATTAGCCACAGGCCTGGGGGAACAGAGGGGTGTAGACTGGTGAAAACGAGGGGGAACTTGGACTTTTGTTAGTATCACATTTTTTTGAGAGTTAGTAATAGGGCTGCCAACCTGGTCTAGTATCAAGTGTGGAGGTTGGTGGCCCTGCCTGTGGAGAGGGGGGTGGATCTTGAACCCAAGCCATTCTGATTCTATGATTCTTATGCTAGCTTTGTCAATGGACCACTTTACCACTTTGCTTTATGTTTTTTTTGGGGGGGGGATAGGGTGAAGGGAAGGTAAAAACAGACTATTTCTTGTCCTAATACATCACTCTGAGAATGTATAGCTGCTCTAATAAGGAAAAATATTGTTATTTTATTGATATCCTATTGAAGTTAACAGTGAAACAATACACCATGTCACAGTTTGTCCCTAATTATTAAATGATTTACTTCTGCTAAGCTGTGTTCCTCCAAATCAGCTTCAGTGTTGAAATGTAAGCACAAAAGGCTTCATGTGAGTTAGCATACAGAAATAAGACATATTGACAAGAAATGTATGTGGTAGCATTTTGAAGATGCAGACCTCTCCAGGGTGGATGCCACAGGGGAATGAGATAATGTCTGGAGATGTCCTGCCAAAAACTCACCCAGTGACTGTGGGGCTGGGCATGCTGAAGTGTTTCATTGCTCTTTTAACCACTCAGTGAGTGAAGAGCTCAGGGTACACTGGGTGGAGATAAAGGAGCCCGAAGAAGGTAATGGATGATCAAAAGCAACACACAATTAAAGAGAAGTTCCCTCGAGGAGGAAGTCAACTACTCAGACTTAATAGATCTCTAAATGACACAACAATCTCTGAATTTATTACTGCTCCTGCCTGTGAGGGCTGATTCAAATAAATGCATGTGATTTCCTCCATCCTGCTCAACACCTGTCTCTCGACAGGAACAGATTTGTGGGGTAAAAGCTCAGCTGGTAGAAATCAGTGCGGCTTCCATAAAGTTGCTGGAACAACTTTGTGGCTCAGCAGCTGAAAAGCCGTTCCCAAACACACACGCTCTTCTGGCGGAGTGGTTTTGGGTTATGGATCAGCTGCTAACTGCATGCTTGGTCCAGGATGTCCAGGAAACTATGAATAAGATTGCCCCTTGCCTTAAGGGTATGAAAGAAGAGACTCAAGCAGGCATTTGTCAGAAATACATCTGTTCTTGTCACCTCTGTCAGAGAATGCCACTTTTGAGAGCTGCAGCCTAGGAGCTCTGCAGCTGCCATGCAAACACAGGGAGCTGGGCTGAGGCCAGGGGCGCGGGTGAAGGGCTGGATGCCATCCAGGCGGCAGGTCTGGGTCTGTAAGCAGAGAGGGATAGCTCTGCTATCTCAGGTTGCAGCTCCCCTTGAACCATAATTAATGAAAGATAAACATTCCCAGGCTGCTGAGGTGAACCGTCAGCTGCGAGTGTAAATTCATTTGAATTCGTTTGGCTCCTTCTGAAGCTGAAAATGTCTGAAATGAGGTTGGAGTGTGATTTTCTCCGTACGTACAAGCGATTTGCCCTAAATTTGTTAGTAGTTTTGTTTTGTTGGTTTTTACTTATTTATTTTTTTTCTTTCAAATGAATTGAATGGTTGGATTTTTTTTCTTTGAGTATTCATATTTTCTAGGCTACTAGACAAATGAATAATTACGTGGTTTGGTGATTTTATGTTCTTGTAGAGGAGGACTGATTGCTCCCTCTTAAGCCTGTGCTATATTAGCAGTGCTCACTGCTGTGCTCTTTAACTTTCTGGCCACGTCTCTTCACTCCTATTTCCCTTATTTCTTCAGTTTGGAATATTTTGGAGGTAACCAAACAAGTTTTCCCTGCGTCCCCTCTCTTACAACATCTTCAGCTTTTGATCTTCTCCTGGAGAGCTTTCACATCTTTGTAATGAGGATTTTACCTTCCTTCCTTGAGCCAGAGGTCATTGCTGGGATGTGTAAGCTTTCTTTGATTTGTGTGGGTTGTGGACTGGAGAAAACTGTAGTGATATGTTCTACTGAGTTTTTGTTTTGCTCTGTAGAGGGTTCATATCTGAAGGGGACTGCTGGTGCTTGGGCCAAGCCCTGCACGTCAACAAGAGGCTCAGACTCTGCTGTAGAGGAGCACAGACCAACCAGAGAACCCCTGTAGTGCTGTGAAAATTGAGAAGGTTAATTCAAATAATAGTAAGAATTATTAAAAAGGCAAAAAATAAAAACGTTCCCCCCAAACTGTCAACGTATAATTGAAAAAAAAAAATTGGACAAAAAGGTAACGTGGAGTTCTTTTCAAAATCCAAAGAGAGTTACAGTGGAAGGCAGAAAGACTCGATGACTACAGACAGCTGAGTGATTGTATTTGCTGAACTGGGTAAAATGACTCCTGTCAAGTTCTCCATTGAATGCCATGCATTTCTGAAGGAGAACACGTTACATTTTAAGTGCTCCTGCCTGAATGGCCCTCTGTTCCCTGTATTCACATCCATGGCATCGTATACCCACGGTCCCCTGACAATGATGGTGTCACAGATTCTTATTTACCCAGCAGCTGCTACTGGCAGCCTGGATTAATTTACATTACAGGTATTAATTACAAGGAAGGGCTATTGTTCGGCCTCATGCTGCTTCACTTGGCTTTATGAAACCTCAGGTTTCAAACCTCAAGTTTGTATGGCTGTGGCTGAGTATTAATGCAAGGGGACTGGCGGAAAACTGATTACAGGTGATGGTTTTTATCTGAGTGTTGTGGTTTCTGGCTCACTCTGAGGGTGTCTGATGTCCTGCTCAATTGGTGGGGGAAGAGAGCATTAATCATAGCTTGTAGCTGCAATAGTAAGAACTACTGACCCAATGGAGGTGCAAAAGCAAATGATATTTCAGAGCCTCTTCCCACTCTGTTCTCTTTTACAAGCAGACCAGGTATGAGTCACTCACGCCACATTCTTTCATCAAGAGAATGCAGAAACCATCATTTGCAAAGGGAACTTCTACTCACTTGGTCCTTAAAGCCATACAGAAGATCACAAATACCTGAAAATTAATCCAGATTTCTGAGCCATTGTTATTTGTGCTGACCTGACAAATTTTGGTCAAGCCTAACAAACCTGGCTGTTGTAGATGAGGCTCAGAGTGAAGAACTGATTTCCAGCTGGCTGTTTGGCCACCAGTACTCTAAAACAGTTTAAGATTGGCCATGATGGGATGTAGATGTGCATGAGATGTTAGTTCACGTCAAACTATTCTGATGCTGTATATTCACAACAGGACAGAGTGACATAAGTGACATCACACTATAATATTCCTTGCTCTGTTAGACAGTGATAGCAATTTTTTTCTTTTTCTGGCTGAGGTTTAACCTTTTTTTGCCTAGTTCTAATGAATGTGTTTGCAAACAAGGTGCTGTGTGCCACAGTTCTGAGGAGGAGGGCAGTCAAAACGCACTGCACACCCAAACCTTGAGATGGGAACATCCAACACGGTTGCATTGCATTTGATTTTCCCATTCTTAAAAGTATCAGGCTTGGCCTTATGCAGGCAGACATGAGTTTTTCTCATGATAAGAGACAAGAGCCATCTGTGAACCACAAGGCTGGTGATTCTGTCAGTTCTGCTCTGATTTATGATTGCTATATGGTGCCTCAGAGGTGACACCCTTCACAGATACATCCTAAGGGATAATGTCTGCAAGGTCACATTGATCAGCTGGGAACAGAGTCCTGTAACGGCATATTAGTGGTGAAACGTGCTCGTGTTGTGTATGCCAAGGGTAGTCTCAGCTTAACAGAATGAGAACGATGCTTATTATACTTACAAATGAGAGAAGTTCAGCTGATCAAGTTGTGGGCTGGCCCCCATCTACTAGTCTTTCATGAGTTTCCTTGCTTCCCTGCTCTGTACTCATCTATGGCAGAGTCAGTGAGATCACCCAAGGGTAGCTGTATTCATGGTGGCTCAGAGGAGAAGACAGTGGGCAGAGAGAAGCTCAGAGCAGTTTCTTTAAAGAAGAATAAATAAGGGTGGACACAAAGCAGAAGCCTATGCTGGACTTCTCTGCCTGGTGCGCTTTCAAAAGCTCTTCCGTGAACACGTGTAGGTCTAACGTGACCTAGGTATTTTCTCCAAGGCTTTTAGATCCACTAGGACCTAAGACTCATATATTCGGGCCAGTAATATAAGCTGTTTTATTTATTTATTTTTCCTTCTGCAAAGGAGGTTTATGTTAAGAATCCACAGTTCATTGTCCAGACTTCTAACGCTGACTGCCACAGAATCATAGAGTGGCTTGGGTTGGAAGGGGCCTCAAGGATCATCAACCTCCACCTCCCCAAACTCCACAACTAATACTGTCCTGAAGACTCATGAGGGCCTGAGCTGGATGCAGATGAGGAAACATTTGGGCAGTGGGTATTGATGCACTTCAAGTCAGCAGCTAAATCCATCCTGTCCTGATGGGATACACATGTGACCGAGGGCTGGGCTGAATCAGGACTAAAGCTGTGGCCAGTATTTCTCAGTGATGTACTACAGCCAGAAGTTCTGATACGAAGCAGGGTTTGGGATGGGAGGCTGCTTTAGGTAGTGTCCTATGGGTCCTCATTTCATAAAGCACCATACCTAGAGAGTGAGAATTGTCCTCCTCCTATTATTTCCTCTTGGTCAGGGCTGAAAATAAGCTCTCAGATTTCAGAAACATTCATAAGCAGGAAAGAGAAAGGATTATTTCTGAGAGTGGGGAAAGGGAAAGTGAAATATTAATAAGTGTTACCAGCTCATCAAAACTCATCTTTATTTGCTCTGAGAACTGGAACTGTGTAATCAGAACACAGAAATGCAGCTAAATGTATTTATGAAATAAATATGAATTGTTTACTTTGGAGTAATGGCACATATGCACTGTACTAAGGATCAGCTCTTGCTGCATGCTGAGATATTCAATCAACAACATTTGTAGAGGGAATCATATCTTTTACTTCCCAATTGATATCACTGGGATATCTTATTATCTACTTCCCCCTACCATCCCCAAAATAAACCAGTTAGTCTAATATGGATTTTACTCTCCCTACAGACTTTGCCCTTTTTATACCCTTAAGTCACCACACCCAGCACAAATCATCTGTGACCTCTTCATTTGTAATGTCTATTTTCCGTGTTGTTTTTTATCTCTAAAACTGGATGAGGATTAATGAGAAATCAAAACGTTGGAAATGAAAAGAAACGCTGGTGACTGATAAACTGTCAGGAAGACAAGGTGCACGGAGCTTGGAAATAGGATGCAAATAGGGATTTGCAGTTTATGTAAAGGATCTCATGCTTCAGGGGAGAAGAAGTTTGGAGAGGAATGAGAGATCACTTTGTGTGGCTTGTATGTAGATTTATATGTAGCCAACACAAAGCAGCGCAGCACAGATTGTGACGATGTATTGTAATTACAATACTAAACATTGTGGAATAGAATCACTGTCTTTAAAAATAGAAGTTATACCAAACAGGGGAAGTGCAATGAGGATAATAAGATTTTAAGCAGTCCTGTAAAATTATTTCACTCTCCATATTGAGCAAAAACATATAAAACAAATGGTTCTTTTCGGTGATTTCCATAAATCTGAATATGGCAGAGCAGGGGAAGGATGGAAGTAAGTAGAAGTTTCTATAGTGAAATGACTGTGGGTTTTTTTTAATGGGCTCCGCACTGAGGCTGAGATAATGGAAAATAATGGGAAATCTTGGTGAATTAGACAAGCAAAGTCCTCCAGGCTGCTGTCACAAGGTGAGCTGCCCTTTGCTGAGCTCCATGACTCTGCAACTAAACCGCTGTTGTCTCTGGAGCGAGGTCATTTAAAGCTCACTTCAAAATGCCATCATCACTTTGAAGCCACAGTAGGAACATCAGTTTAGCATATCCTACAAGAGAAGCCTCCTGCATGTGGTAGATTGCTTCTCAGAGGCTTTGCAGGAGGATGATCGGGGCTGAATCCTAATACATTAACTGTACTGATGCGTGCTTTGATTTCATATTAGAGCTGCACAAAACGGGACTGAACTTTGTGATCTGTGGGCTGGATGGGAGAAGAATTGTGGCGTTCCTTACAGGAGGTGCACCAGGCAGTGAATGGGGATAATGGAATATTCAGCAGAGCAAATGCTCATTTCCTTTCCCTTGTGCTATTCCTCCTCGAGTAGCAGCAATAATCTCTGCTTCTAAAGAGTGTTGTTTTAGAAAGCTCTTCTGAGACTATCAGAACGCTGACCCAGGGTCACACCAACCTCTCAGCATCCCTGCTGCCTCTATTGATGTCCTTAAAGGCTCCTCAGCATTCCTCCCTGCTGACACCCAGCTGGTTGGGTGCTGATGGCCAAAAGCAGTGCAAACGCCCAAAAGCATGCACTTCAAACCATGCATGTAGTCTGAGTTTACAGCTGAAGAAGCTGCTCACCACCACTGAACTGCTGGACTAGGGGGGAAAAAAATCATCCTTACCTATGTGTGGTCATTCTGTGTAACAGTGGGACACGATGTGGGACAGGTAATGTTTGGTGAGCATCTCTGCACCCTGCATCTCAGGGGCAGCTTTAGGTTCTCACAGTGCTTTGTTCTGTGCCATTATTTCTTGGGACACTATTTATGTTGTAGAGCGGTAAAGGCTGAGGCTGAGTGTATTTTCTTGTCTGCGGTGTTCATATGGAGACAGCACTGTAGGATATGTAATGCTAAAAGGCAGCTCCACTCAAAGGTAGTCTACAAGTGTAATCGGGTTATCTAGATTTATCCGTGATAGAGGCTGCTGCCCCTAGAAGGGGAGAAATGAATAAAAACAACGGCAGCAATCTAAGGAAAGAAATTATTTTACTAAATACGAGACACAATATGATACAATATAACTACAACTACTATATCAAACAAGGCAGAGAAAAAGAAAGAGAGAAAAAGAGTCCCGAAGAACCGGGGGCCTACTGCAATCTCTAGGCGACAGGCTGGAACGTTGCTGATAGAGCGAGACGGCAGGGATGGAGCGCTCCAAAGCGAAAGACAGGGCGAAAAAAGGGACGTTCCAGCCTGGGAGCGAGATTATATGTGTGTCCTCCTCCTCTGGTGATTCATCTCTGGCCGCGTTGTCCCCTGGGATATGTAGTTTCCTCCAAGGGCTGAGTACTCGGGATGCTGCCATTCCACAGATCTGGAGCATGAACCTTCCACACTTCCGCATACCCTCTGTTACACTTCCACATACCCTCTGTTACACTTCCACATACCCTCTGTTACACTTCCACATACCCTCTGTTACACTTCCACATACCCTTTGTTACACTTCCACATACCCTTTGTTACACTTCCACATACCCTCTGTTACACTTCCACATACCCTCTGTTACACTTCCACATACCCTCTGTTACACTTCCACATACCTTCTGTTACACTTTCTTATACCACCAAAACAGTTCATACCGCACATGATGTCATGATGTAGAATATTGACAGCACAAAACCATGACATTCCACCCCTTATTCTACATTATTACATCATGGTTACACAGATACATGGAATTACTGACTGCACTCCCCCAGCATCAATTTGCCCTGTGGTACACACTGAACATCCCCATCCTTCTGCATCACCCACCAGGTGCACCCAGGTCCCTGGGCAAAAACAGTTCCACGGACAGGTTTGCCATTTCCAGAGGCTGGAAGGACCCAAACAGCTTTTCCCAACATGCTCTTCACATGCACAACAGGGACTTTATCTCCTTCTATGGTGTGTAGGGGACTAGATCGGCTAGGACCATCGCGATTGACAGATCCTCTAGTATTGACCAACCAAGTGGCTTCTGCCAGGTGCTTCTCCCAGTGCTTAAATGTTCCACCACCCATTGCTTTCAACATCGTTTTTAATAACCCATTATATCGTTCAATTTTACCAGAGGCTGGTGCATGGTAGGGAATATGATAAATCCATTCAATGCCGTGCTCTTTAGCCCAAGTATTTATAAGTGAATTTTTGAAATGTGTCCCATTATCAGATTCAATTCTTTCTGGGGTGCCATGCCGCCACAGGACTTGTTTCTCAAGACCCAATATGGTGTTTCGAGCGGTGGCATGGGGTACTGGATATGTTTCAAGCCACCCAGTGGTTGCCTCTACCATGGTAAGCACATAGCATTTACCACTGCGAGATCGTGGCAAGGTGATATAATCAACCTGCCACGCCTCCCCATATTTATACTTCTGCCATCGCCCTTCCTCCCAGAGAGGTTTCATCCTCTTGGCTTGTTTAATTATAGCACACGTTTCACAATCATGAATAATTTGCGCAATAGTGTCCATAGTTAAGTCCACCCCTCGGTCTCTGGCCCACTTATATGTTGCGTCTCTTCCTTGATGGCCCGAGGTCTCATGGGCCCATCGAGCTAGAAATAGTTCGCCCTTATTCTGCCAGTCCAAGTCAATTTGAGCCACCTCAATTCTGGCTGCTTGATCTACTTGGTGGTTATTTTGTTGTTCCTCTGTTGCTCGACTCTTGGGCACGTGGGCATCTACATGACGCACCTTTAGGGCCATATTCTTTGTTCGGGCAGCGATGTCCTTCCATAGTTCAGCGGCCCAAACAGGTTTACCCTTCCGCTGCCAGTTGTTTCGTTCCCATTGCTGCAGCCATCCCCATAAGGCATTGGCCACCATCCATGAGTCAGTATAGAGGTAAAGCACTGGCCATCTCTCCCGCTCAGCAATGTCTAGGGCCAGCTGGACAGCCTTTACCTCTGCGAATTGGCTCGATTCTCCTCTTCCTTCTGTGGCCTCTGCAACTTGTCGTGTAGGGCTCCACACAGCAGCCTTCCATCTGCGATGTTTCCCAACAAGGCGGCACGATCCATCAGTGAACAGGGCAAAATTCTTTTCGTTTTCCGGAAGTTCATTGTATGGTGGGGCCTCTTTGGCGCGTGACACCTCTTCTGCTGGTGATGTTCCAAACCTTTTACCTTCAGGCCAGTCCATGATTACCTCTAAAATTCCTGGACGATTGAGGTTCCCCATTCTTGCTCGATGTGTAATCAAGGTAATCCACTTGCTCCAGGTGACATCGGTAGCATGATGGGTGGAAGGAACCTCCCCTTTGAACATCCAGTTCAGCACTGGCAGTCGAGGTGCCAGGAGGAGTTGTGTTTCAGTTCCAACTACTTCGGAAGCAGCCCGAACCCCCTCATATGCGGCTAAGATCTCCTTCTCAGTTGGAGTGTAGCACTCTTCAGACCCCTTATACGCTCGACTCCAAAATCCCAGGGGTCGGCCTCGGGTCTCTCCTGAGGCTCTTTGCCACAAACTCCAAGTGGGACCTTTCTCTCCAGCAGCAGTGTAGAGGATGTTCTTTACATCCTGTCCCGTCCGTACTGGCCCCAAGGCCACGGCACGGGCTATCTCTTGTTTTATCTGCTCAAAAGCCTGCTGTTGTTCAGGGCCCCATGTGAAATTGTTCTTTTTCCGCGTTACGTGATAAAGGGGGCTTACAATGAGGCTGTAGTTTGGAACGTGCATCCTCCAAAAGCCCACCACACCCAGGAAAGACTGTGTCTCTTTCTTGTTAGTTGGTGGAGACATGGCAGTGATTTTGTCGATCACATCTGCTGGGATGTGACGACGTCCATCCTGCCACTTGATACCTAGGAACTGAATTTCCTGGGCAGGCCCTTTTACTTTGCTTCGCTTAATAGCAAAGCCGGCTTGTAGAAGAATGTGAATTATTTGCTTTCCTTTTGTGAAAACTTCCTCTGCTGTATTGCCCCACACAATAATGTCATCAATATACTGCAGGTGTTCGGGAGCACCACCTTGTTCCAGCACAGTTTGGACCAGTCCATGGCAAATGGTTGGACTGTGTTTCCACCCCTGGGGCAAACGGTTCCAAGTATACTGAATACCCCTCCAGGTGAAGGCAAACTGTGGCCTACATTCTGCAGCCAAAGGAATGGAGAAGAAGGCATTAGCAATGTCAATGGTGGCATACCATTTGGCTGCTTTTGACTCCAGCTCGTATTGGAGTTCCAACATGTCTGGCACAGCAGCACTCAGTGGAGGTGTTACCTCATTCAGGCCACGGTAGTCTACAGTTAGCCTCCATTCTCCACTGGCTTTACGCACTGGCCATATGGGGCTGTTAAAAGGGGAATGAGTTCTACTGATCACTCCCTGATTCTCCAGCTGACGAATCAAATCGTGAATGGGGAGCAAGGAATCCCTGTTAGTGCGGTACTGCCGTCTATGTACTGTCTTTATAGCAATTGGTACTTGCTGTTCTTTCACTCGTAGCAGCCCCACAACAGACGGGTCCTCTGACAGGCCAGGCAAAACAGACAGCTGCTTAATATTGTCTGTATCTACAGCAGCTATTCCAAAGGCCCATCGATAGCCCTTAGGATCCTTGAAATGCCCCCTTTTGAGGTAATCAATACCCAGTATACATGGAGCCCCTGGACCAGTCACAATAGGATGTTTCTGCCAGTCTTTACCAGTGAGACTTATTTCGGCTTCTAACACAGTCAACTCTTGAGAGCCCCCAGTCACTCCAGAAATATGGATTGGTTCTGTCCCTTCATGACTGGAGGGCATTAGAGTGCACTGTGCGCCAGTATCCACCAGTGCCTTATATTCCTGTGGTTCCGATGTGTCAGGCCATCGAATCCACACAGTCCAATAAATTCTATTATCCCTGTCCCTCCCCTGACTGAGGGTAGGGCCCCTCTATTGGTTACCTGTGATAACCGGAGCAGCTCTACTGGTGGTTGGTCTATTCTGTAGTTCTCTCACCCGTGCTCGCAGTACAGAAGTAGGCTGGTTATGCCACTTCCTCATGTCCTCTCCACAGTCACGTAGGTAGCGCCACATGGAAACACGTGGTGGAATTGTACTGTTATTCCTTGCTCGAGCTGGGAAGCGTGTGCGTCTAATTGCCGAGACTTCTGATCTTACAGGTGAGGAGTAGTGTTCATCACCTTTAATTAGTTTGATCAGTTCCTTTAGTAGACTTCCTTGATCGTTCTGATCTTCATTGGACACTGCTGATACCTGTATGGGTTTGTCATGATTGGTCAATGGAAATAGTTTCTCGTGCATCTCATCCAGCCGGTCTTTTACTTGTGAGATGGCAGAAATAGTGGCGGTGTACAGTGGGGACAACTGATGTTCGAAGTATTGAAGTGTCCTAATCAGTTCACTAACTTCGGGCCTTCTGTTGTGGTCCACATATTCTTTACACGTTGTTGCCAGTGATGACGCGTATTTCTCTGGTGCTGTACTTGTAAGTTTCTGCCATATGTCAGGATCGGTCTTCACATTCTCAGGATCACGTTCGTTTAAATTCGCAGGGTTGTACAACAGTTCCACCATGGCCATTTCCCTCAGGTACTGGATACCACTTTGGATTGTATCCCATTTAATAACGTTAAGCTTCAAAGCTGCCTTGTAGGGGTGCCTTACTTTCACAGCTGCTAAGAGTCGCTCCCAGAGGGTGGCATCTTCATCTGAACATCTGCTAATCTCTCTGTCGATAGCAGTGTCTCCGGAAATGTTTCCTAGCTGGCGTGCCTCATTACCATCTAGTGACAGGCTGTGGGCCCCGTTGTCCCAGCAGCGAAGCAACCAGGCAAGGATACCTTCGTTTTGACGCCGTATGAACTCCTTTCTTGAGCCTTGGATCTCAGTCAGCTTTAGAGGTCGACGATAAACAATTTCCTCCTCATCAGCCTCTTCTTCACGCCTCTTAGTCTTTCTTTTTGCCTTTCTCGGTGCCGATCCAGACGAGGTACCTTCTTCTGCTTCCTCTTCTTCTGCTCCTCCTTCTCTTCGTTCTAGACGCGTGGACACCCGTCTCCATTTCTTGCCTTCCACAGGGGCAACTGATATTGCTACTGATGCCTCCCGTGACTGATTAGAGTCGACCTGGATATTATCTTTGTTGGTCTGAATCTCAGATCGGAAACTCTCTCTCTCCAGAATAGTATTATACAGAGCACGGTATGCGTAAGCCAAACCCCAAATAATGTTTACCTCCTTAGATTTCTGACCCAAGTACTCACTTAATTTCTCAGGGTCCCTCAGGTGTTCAATAGTGAAATCCCACGACACTGCGGGTCCCCACGCTTCTAAGATCTTTCCTAAACCTTTCCATATTCCCTGCCAGTCAGCATTCTCTGGTTTTGGAGGAGACTTCTGCATAGAACGAATGTATAGGAATACATATACATTCACTGATATTGATAACATGAACATGAGTATGAGACCAAGAATTAATATTACCTCGGCTGTTGAAAAGCGTACGACAATCTGAGAGTACAGCCTGTACACTGGATTGAACATCGTGGTGTCTGTTAAATTAGCTATTCCATCTGGAATGTATGTGCCGACAATTAAATTATACCACACTGCATATAAGTACCAGGCAGGTGTCTCCATCACGGTTCTTATTAGGTTATATAGATACAGAATTCCGCAAAAAGAAAGCACGTATGGACAATATGTTGAGAGGATCATGATTGCTTTCAATCCCCTAAACAGAGCGACTGGAATGAAGAGTGGGTTCATAGCTGATAGTAGCTAGCAGGCCCTGTGAAAGTCAGAGCTAACTAGCTGTGCTCTGAGAGAGCAAGAAATCTCTTTGTTTTCTTTACAAAAGCAAGATAGTAATGCTCAGAGTGAGCAGCTAGCTCAGACTGTTGACAGTTCGTCTGGAATTTCAAGGTCACGCTCTCGGTGAGCAGCTATGAAAAAATAACACTCCTGTAACAAAGCTTTTAGAGAGCAAAAAGAGAGTTGTTCTGGAAGCTAAAAAAGCAGCAGATCTAATCGAATCAGATTGCCCGCATTCTCCACCAAGATAATGTAATCGGGTTATCTAGATTTATCCGTGATAGAGGCTGCTGCCCCTAGAAGGGGAGAAATGAATAAAAACAACGGCAGCAATCTAAGGAAAGAAATTATTTTACTAAATACGAGACACAATATGATACAATATAACTACAACTACTATATCAAACAAGGCAGAGAAAAAGAAAGAGAGAAAAAGAGTCCCGAAGAACCGGGGGCCTACTGCAATCTCTAGGCGACAGGCTGGAACGTTGCTGATAGAGCGAGACGGCAGGGATGGAGCACTCCAAAGCGAAAGACAGGGCGAAAAGAGGGACGTTCCAGCCTGGGAGCGAGATTATATGTGTGTCCTCCTCCTCTGGTGATTCATCTCTGGCCGCGTTGTCCCCTGGGATATGTAGTTTCCTCCAAGGGCTGAGTACTCGGGATGCTGCCATTCCACAGATCTGGAGCATGAACCTTCCACACTTCCGCATACCCTCTGTTACACTTCCACATACCCTCTGTTACACTTCCACATACCCTCTGTTACACTTCCACATACCCTCTGTTACACTTCCACATACCCTCTGTTACACTTCCACATACCCTTTGTTACACTTCCACATACCCTTTGTTACACTTCCACATACCCTCTGTTACACTTCCACATACCCTCTGTTACACTTCCACATACCCTCTGTTACACTTCCACATACCCTCTGTTACACTTCCACATACCTTCTGTTACACTTTCTTATACCACCAAAACAGTTCATACCGCACATGATGTCATGATGTAGAATATTGACAGCACAAAACCATGACAACAAGAAGAGGTGGTTTTGGCCCGGTGCAGGTGGGCTCTCTCCCACATCAGAAGAGAAAGAAAACCAAACTCTTGCTCTGAACAAAGCAGGCTGGGAGGCCACAGGCTGAGCACCACAGCCTGACCTTCCAAGGTTGTCACCCAGGAACACGCTATCAGCAGCGGTACAAAGGAGCTCCCACTTTGACAAGTCAGTGCTTTCCACCAAGAAGTGGTTTTGTCAGACCGTTCGTGTGGGCTGGAGCGACTGACTTGAGCTGACAGCGAAGAACTGAGGCATATGGGATGTTCAACCTCTTTCCTGGGCTCGTGCAAAAAGATTGTGGCAGGCTCAAGTTGAAACTGCATGCCCTCTAGCAGCAGTTCTTTTTGCTTTTTGTGCTATCCACTAATACATCTCTTCGGTAGAAGCAAGCCAGGGACAGCAGTGTTGCCTCTTCCCTACCTGTTCCCTCTGAAATCGACGTGCTCAGTGCTGCACAGTACAGGGTGGAACTTAAACACTGCCACCCTGGGGAGTGCTGTGAAAACAGAAGGATAATTGCTAGAAGTTGCCTTATGAGAAGAATCCATCATTGCCCATGACTTAGTTTGCTGCTTTTGACCCTGTGTGTCTTACATCTGAGGGCTGTAACATTTCTTGGTTGTTGGATGCTCACCTGCTCCGTGATGGGTCACGAACAGGGAAGGGAGGCAGGAACAAATAGCAGAGAGTCTCCTGTGCCCTGCAGGAGGTGATAACTCCAGGTAATGAAGCGCTGTCTGGTTTGTTTCTCTGCCTAAATCTGATTCTCCTGCTGCTACAAATTCATCAGCTTATGCATCAGTGCCCTGTCTAGTGCCCCTGGCAATTTTAGCCACAAGATTTCCTTAGGCAACTGCGTCCTATGGTGCTTTCTGTGGCTATGATACTCTATTGCTAAATAAACAACATAACAGCTGAATACCTCATGGCTGAACAGTCAGCTGCAGCTTGCACTTGGAAGGGTTTGGGCTGAGATGTCTCATAGAATGGCTTATGATGGAAGGGACCTTAAAGGCCACCTAGTTCCAACCCCCTCTGTCCATTCACAGGTAGGGAAGAGAATGAGTGACAGCACTTGGAAGTGACAGGGCAGGATAAGAAGATTCTGGGTGCAGTGCTGCATCCTTGGGATGGAGGGGGCAGTGGGACCAGCCTGGGTACATCAGATGGGCTGCAGCTCCATGCCCTTCCTCCCGTAGGAGCACTGC
This sequence comes from Excalfactoria chinensis, assembly GCF_039878825.1. Classification (NCBI taxonomy): domain Eukaryota; kingdom Metazoa; phylum Chordata; class Aves; order Galliformes; family Phasianidae; genus Excalfactoria; species Excalfactoria chinensis. The sequence goes on from NC_092857.1 coordinate 1,878,523, forward strand.
TAGGGGTATGACACAGCTCCACTCTTCTTCACAAAAATTAAACCCCATAGTTCTGACTGGAAAGAGCCCAGATGCAGCCCACAGTGCAGCATTCATCTCCCCCTTAGCTGCTGAAAGCTGTGTCTGAGTTGATTAGTAACAGACAAGCTGCTTGACTATCACACCTCTGCTAAATTAATGTGTCGAAGTCATATCAGTGACACCCCATTGCTTCCCAGAGATGGCAGCCTGGAAACTCTTCCAAACACTCTGTGCCTGCTTGTTGGATGGGGGATGTCAGGGGAGCAGGACTTAGCTGGGCAGAGACCCCACAGCAGAGATAAGGCATGTGCTGTAGCCATACAGGACATCACAATTATGTGTTGCAGTGGGAAGAGGCAGCAGAACGTATCTGCTGGTCTTGCTTCTAAATGTTTGCTTTTTTTTCCTCTTGGCACCTTGCAGTTCGTATCTCTAAAGCTGCTAATTTTGTTCCAGGAAAGCTCCTTCTCTGTGCTGTGCTGCAGCGAGCATGCACTGCTAGATGGAGTCTCAGCTTCAGCAGCCATACATCAGCATTTTGCATGTTCCCAGTGCTAGGAGAAGCATTCAGAATATATATATATATATATGTATATATATATATATCCAGGCAACATCTTGATCTCCGTTTTGCGGATGAACTCAGAGCTATGCATTGAGATTAAAAAAAGCCAAGTAGGTATTTCTGAAAAGATGATGTTACTGTTTTAAATAATTCATGATGAAGGGCTGGCAGAGTAGGGAGCGACATCCACCTATGCTTGAAATGAAGGGTGCTTGACTTCAGCCAGAGCTCTGCCAGGCTGCAACGAGAGCCCTTTTTCTGCATACTGCCAGCCACTGAATCCTTCCTGTCTCTGTGAGATAGAGCATCCCTTCCCATTTAAATCTGTACCTCCACCATGCAATTCTGCAAGATGTGCTGATGCACGAAGCACAGAAGGACCCCCGAGCAGGATAAAGTGCTGCTCTCTGCTGTTGCTGAGCCTTGAATTGCTGAGAGATGGAGAGAGTGGTGGCAAAAATTCAGCATGGCTCAGCACAATCCTGCTTGTGTTCTGCTGATGAAGGAACTAAAACTGGTCCCGCACATGGAGCTGAATGGAGCAGGGATGGGGACTGGCGTGAGTGCAATCTCTGCGCTGGGAACGTATGTTATATGATGACATTGTGTGTCTCAGATTTGAAACACAGCAATATTGGAAGGCTTCTTGGGGCAATGGATGTGGCCAAGGACTTTATCAGGCTTTTGCTTGCTGGTCTTCTGTATTTTTGCAGAAATTGCACAAAGTGCCCTTTGTACCATGCTTTTGGGTGCTGTTACTGATTGATCTTCATTGCCTTGCTCTCTACCTGTCCCCCTTGATGCTCTGCATGTGTTTCAATATCCTTTTGGCCTCTTCTTAAGAAGCTTAAAGACTAATCCTGCAAGTTGTCCTAACGTCGGCCACCGTGCTTGCCCTTCTGTCGCTCCCTTTATCCCATAGGGCTCTTCTGTCTGGAAAGCAGTGGAAAATTAATCACTAACATAAAATTACATAGCATAGAGCATGGAGCAAAGCTTCTTGAAAAAAATGCTGTCTATGATTGAAGATCCCAGTGTACAATGGGTGACTTTTCATGGGAGCCATTTAGTGGCCAAATGGGAGCTGTAAATTGCATCTCTATCCTCGGTTAATGTAAATTAACTCCTTTGTGTTGGCATATTTCTAGCAGGCTGTCAGAGCTCTGCGAACTGAGGAAAAAGAGTTAAAGAGAAATATTAAGGCATTTTTCCCTTGTCTGGGGTGGTTCTCTCCTCCTCCTCCCAGTTATTTAGTATTTATTGCACTTCTATCACTATTGTTCTATTTGTAACGTCAGCTCAATTTTTACCCTTTTCAGAGAGCATTCATTAAAACATAGCAGGCGATTTTGCCTTCTGCTCTGTCCTGCTTTTCCAGTAAATGGAAAAGGATAGGGTTTTTATTTTCAAGCTGCATACAGTAACAGGACGGTCCCCTTCAGGTGTTAGTGCTCATGCAATGAGACCAACCTTTCCTCTAAATACTTGGTGTCACCCACTGGGCTAAGCTGCAAAAATAGCTGTAGGACAGCCCTTGGAGCAGAGGGTTCAGCTCTGAGCTTGGGCAGATGTCTGGCTCCATAACTCATTGGTGTTTTGAAAAAGCAAGGATGGTTTGTAGTCCAGGGGTCATCTAATGGCCGTGTATCAGCATCTGAATGTGCACCTTCCTCACACCTTCCTCTCACCCATTTCAGCCTTTGGTGTTGGGATCAGGAGTTGAGTGCATCTTGCATCTCTATCCATGGGCATAGACAGGGTCTCTGCCTATGGATTTTATGTCTCTTGAGGAGAAGAGGAAAGCATTCTGAGACTCTGCTCAGGATCCAGGAGCAGAGATTCAAGTGTACTTTCAAAACAGCACATCATATCCTGATTTTTTTTTGTACTCTTGTGGTTTTTGACTATTTTGTTATTAATATGTCAGGATTTCCTCCTCTCTCCATGCAGTCAACAAATATGTGGTCCGAGTTTTCACGGGCGAAGTCAGCGGCAGTGGAACAGATGCAGATGTCTTCATTAATATCTTCGGAGAGAAAGGAGACACAGGTATTCAAATGCAAATCGTTTCCTAAAATACTCCCTTCCTGCTCTGCAGGCCTGCGATCTGCACAACGCACAGCAGCAATCTGGCAAATGCAGAATGATTTGGCTGAGTGAAAAGCACAGCACATGGCCTTGTGAGCATTGCGGCTCCACACATCCACAGCTCCTGGAAGCTGCTGTGGCTGGGCTGTGAACATGGCTGTGGTTCCTAATACCAAAAAAATAAACAACCCAAAAACCCTGGGAAAACACACCACCAGTATAAACCAGTATGATGGGCACCAGTCTGCTGAGAGACCCTGCATCAATCAGTGTGCTATTGATAGTGCATGCAGTGCACAGTGTCACTGGTTGGAGTAGGCAGGGACCTCTGGGTCTATTTGTTCCCACACAAAGATGGGGCTCAGGGCCACTTGTTCCTGAAGATCTACAAGAAAGAGATTTCACAGCCTCTGGGCCTGTGTCCCATCCTTCCTATGACCCCAGGAGGAGAATATTGTCCTTTTCATGTAGCACAGGTTGTGTCTGAGCTTATACAGACATTTAGAAATAGGATTTAACCAAGGTTTGTATTAGCTGGTTTTAAATTATTGGTGGTAGTTTTTTGTTTGGTTGTGTGCTTTTAATGTAGATTGCATTACAACAGTGGCCCGGGAAATTGAATTTAGTTTTTTTCAAAGTCTTTTAAACTGAATAGTAATATGAGAGGTGACCAGAACAAACTCTCTCACATGATGGAGAAGAACAGGTGGAAACTCCTGGAGACTCAGCTGACAAACATTCCCTCTTCTGTATGTCAAAGTCAAGAAGTAATGATGTGGTGCCTGCCAAGTGTCCTTGAGCAGATTATGAAACCTAGTGGGGAGGGCTCGCTCCTGATTCACTCTCCAGACAGTTACAAGGAGATCCATCTGATCTCACCAGAGACATGTGAAAGTGGGTGTGTAAATCTCAGACAGTTGTCCAGGCACCCTGTAAAATCTGCACAGAGGGGCAACACCTCCCAAAAATGATTCATCCTCCCCCCAGGTGAGTGAGATGCACAGATTCAGCAGGGTGCCTTGGGGCAGACCCAAACCTCACACTGTAGCATGGGAACAGCGCTGGCTGCAATCTGGGTCAGTGCTTTAATTCTTTTCATACAAGGAAGCTCCTATGAGATCTGGAAACGCCAGTACCCACGGTCAGGTCCTAATGTGAAAATAAATCCTTCCTGAGTGATGCAGCAAAAAAATCCCATGTCCTGAAATGTATAAATCTGCAGCTAATGGCCAAACCTGTTTTAAACAGATGGTGATGGTTTAGAAAAGAAGATACAACAACCAACTAGATATATATTTCCAAAAACTCTGAATGCTCTATGTAACTGTGACATTAGGGTGAAAATCCTGGTCTTTTGTGTGCTCGATACATGGTGTCTTTTTGTTGGAATAGAAAGCTCTCTGCCTTTGCCTTGCATCCTGGCTGCAGAGAGCTGTTACCTGGAGAGCATCTGATTCACTCCTATGCATTCCTTCAGTTAACAATTGTTATTATTTTTAATCATTTCAGGAGTGAGGAAACTGGACAACGACAAAGACAACTTTGAAAAGGGAGCAGAGGACAAGTTCACTCTTGATGCTCCAAATTTGGGCAGGTTAAGAAAAATTAATATAGGTCACAATAACAAGGGTGGCTCTGCTGGCTGGTTTCTTGCAAAGGTGGGTTACTCCTCTGATCTTTAACACAAGCCTGCTGTGGGATCAAAATGTCTCACTTCTTACCCTCCCAGCAGTGCCATGAAGACACCAGAGCCTAAGAAATCTGTATTGAGTCTGTTCACACTGGAAGTTTGCAGAGACTTACAGTTTGGGCAAATTAAAGTGATTCTTCTCTGCACAGCAAGAAATATATGCCTGCCACAAAGATCCTTTTCTTCCTTTCCTTCTTTCCTCTGTTTTTTAATATCCTGCTCTAAGACGTGAAGGTATGGCAGCTTTTAGTAAAATAATACACAAGGAGAAATAGAGAAATCAATGATTTTTCTCTAATCTTCTTCTTCCCCTCCCCTCCCCCCCCCCAATCCGCACTTAATGGTGTAGTTTAACACAGATCTGACCTAGATAAGACCTGGATAACTAGATAACAATCGATGTAACATCAATGCAAATATTAGCACGTGCATTTGCTCTGTCATGACACTCTGAACTAAAAGTCATTGTGTTGGTTGTCTATCAGAAACATAGAGTCTGTGCTCCTTGTAATAGGTGGGGGGAGGGATGCAGAAGAAAAAGAAACCTTCTCACAGCACAGATGTGGTGTGCATGGCATGTTTCTTGATGCTGGTCAGGTAGATTAACCCCCAAAGCCCAAAGCAGGGACTGGTTGCAGCCAACACCTTACCTCTGTGTGCTGCCTCAGAACTGCTGAGATTTTCGTAATTAAGTAAGAAGCAGGTTGGCCTGTAAGTTCAGATGCAAGAGCTAAACCACAGCCCGGTTATTTCCTACTGCTAGTTGATGCTTTGTTTCTAATACTCTCCAAAATCCGGGGACTTTGTCATTCATTTCATGAATGAACTTACTAAGCAGCACTGAAAGTTCTTCTCATTTCTTTCTTGTGTTTTCAATGCAGCATACATTTAGTACTGGTTTTCTAAATATAGGAATAAATACATTGACAGGAACCCAAAGAGGATGAGCTGGTAGAGGGTGAGCTGAACATTGATGCTTCTCTTGAACCTCAAATGTTTTAGTCTCTAATGTTCCAGCACAGCACTGCTCTACCATAATGATAATCCCAGCCCTGGCAGACAATGCTGTTCAGCAAGAGGTACAGTGAGAATATGTAATGCTGCAGGCTATAGTGCAGTGTGGGATGAGTGGCAGGATGGGAATTTTCATTCTCCAAGATGTAAGCCATGCAAGCAAATAGGTTTCCATAGAATCACAGAATCATTGAGGTTGGAAAAGAGATCCAAGATCCCCAAGCCCAACCCACCCCACCATGCCCAGTGACCACATCCCCAAGTGCCACATCTCTATGGTTCCTGAACACCTCCAGGGACGGGACTCCCCCATCTCCCTGAGCAGCCTGTACCACTGCATCACCACTCTTTCAGAGGATGAATTTTTCCTAATATCCAACATGATTTTTTGATTTCTTGTTTTCTGGCTGAAAATCTGAAATCCTCTTTACTGCGTATTCAAAATACATCAGTGACTCTTATGGCAAACTTCAGGAATGGTGGTAAGAAAACGTTGCAGCAGGAGGTGCAAGAACCTCCAGGTGGATAACACTGGCTTAATTTGACATTAAAAGTGAAGGTTGTTCCCTGGCTTGTTTCAGAAGAATATGTCTCCTGAATAGAGCACAGAGCCAAATTCTTCCAAAATAGAAACTGTTCCTACCCCAGGGTTTCTAGACTGTCTTTGCAAGAAGTGTTTCCATCCTGTAGTAACTGAATGGGATAAGAAAGCATCGCTGGGCCACACAAGCTGATCCAACGGTCTGGATTTGTCCTAAAATTCCTTGCTATTATTTCATAACAAGGCTCTAAAACAGAAAGAAGAAGACAGCCTGTTCCCAGTGCAGAACAAAGGGCTGCCATTCAACTGATGGAAAAAAGTAGCCAGCAATGGGCTCTGGAGGAAAGGAAGACAGGCCAGCCAGCTGGTCCTGCTAGCAGAGACATCTGCTCTCATACGCTGCGAGAGATGCAGATTGAGTTCAATGGAGGAAAAAATAAAAGAAAAAAAGCCTGGTTTTCGCTCACTGATTGTCTGAAATCCTGTCAGTGCTAATTAGGGAGTGGAGAGGGAACTGCCTGAGAGTTGAATATATTGAATATCAGGTGAGAGTGTGTGCACTCAGCTTCTGCGCTTCTGTCACCTCCTTGTCTAACACCTTCACCTCTTCCACATGTATTTCTCAGTGTGCTTTTTCTTTCTCCCAGGTGATCATTGAAGACATTGGCAATAAATGTGTGTACCAGTTCCCGGTTGGACGCTGGTTTGCTTTAGATGAAGACGATGGCAAAATCCAGAGGGACATTCTTGTTGGGGGCACTGAAGCCACAGGTAGAGTTATGTTGAATCTATGGTGGGAAATGCAGAGACACAAAGGTCTAGTTGCTGCTTCTAGTCCTATTTTCCCTACAAGAGCAAATGCCAGAACTCCTGCAGTGGGCCAGCCATTGGTGGCACATAGTTCCGTGCCTGAACTGTCATCCCATGTCCCACCTGCACATATACCCGGTGAATCCATGCAGGACCTACTCTCTGATCTGTCACGCGATGCACCTGGGTGAGAGAATGATGGGCAGAGAATGAAAGATTCAGCACGTGCTTCTGCGAGTCATTCACCAGCATTCAGAAAGCAGACAGCTATTCCCACAGCCACTCTGGTGCCTCACAGTGATGCATATTTATTGACTAGGGAGATGTGCATCCTTTTACAAAACAAGTGTTGTGGGTGCAGAATCCCAACTGCAGGTCACAGGCTGGGAAGAACAGGTAGAGAGGTGAAGGACATCTTCCAACCAAAATTCATTTACCAAAATCTCCCCTTAATCTCTTACCATCCCTGAGTGCGCTCTCGTGAGTTCAGTTGAACACATTCCACATGCGCTGTAAAAGACACACAAACACAATTTTTAGTGTAAACTTTAAAGAGAGGGAAGGTTGTTCTGTAAAGAGTGAGCTCTGATGTTTTCACTTTGTCCAAATGCACTGTTGACATTTCTGGCTAATGTAAGAAAAGGAAGGACTTAGCTTGAATCCCAGTTGTCTTATACTCAGTTCCTAAAACACAAAAGCAGATAGAGAGGTGTCTCCTTATTCAACAGCATGACAAAGGCCTATGATATGCTTGCCAGGGAGCCTTCTGAGAAGTAAAGCTTCTATGAGGAAACAGCATCTTTCCACTCTTCAAGCACTGATGGATATTTGGGACCTCTCAAAATCAAGCAATTTAATTGTCAATTCATTTTTTTTTTTTCCCTTTTCTTCACCATATGGTGATAACAAAAAACCAAAAGATACGTTTGTTTGTTTTTTTCCACTGGGCTGTATGACAGGTTGTTTGTCAGCACAGATCTGCTTCTCTCAGACTGTCTGAAGGTGCATTTCTCAGAGGTACGTGTGGCATAAAAACGAGTGAAGCGAGTTGAAAGTTATAAAGACCGGTGGGAAAGCAGTTAGAGCCCAATGTAAATCCAATCAAAACTCTGAACTTCATCTTTTTTCTTTTTCCTTCTTTTTTTCTTTTTTCTTCCTGACCAAATTCCTAATTCCTCCAGGTATTGTGTACAATGTTGCTGTAGTGACGGGAGATATCAGAGGCGCTGGCACAAACTCCAAGATCCATGTAATCCTGCATGGCTCCAAAGGCTTAAAGAACAGTGGGACGATTTTCCTGGAAGGAGGTGAATTTGAGCGTGCCAGGACAGATCTCTTTAATGTGGAGATAGCATCTCTTCTCAGTCCTCTCAGCAGGGTCACCATTGGGCATGATAATTGTGGCGTCAGCTCTGGCTGGTATTGTGAGAAGGTGAGACTAATACGTTGGCAGGCAGCTCAGGCTGTTTCCTATTCATAACCCGACCCCAACGATAAAAAAGGCTGCCTTTATTTGGATGACAATATCCCCAGTTTAGCAAGTCAATATTATATATGATGCATGGTAGTAGCTGATTGCCTCAAAGGCACATGAGATGTATAAATCTATCAACTACTAATTGGGTTGACTGTCTCTTTGCAGTCAAAACAAACAAACAAACAAACAAAATAGAGATTATTTTTTGCTTAGCACCAGAAGCACCTTCAGATGTTTGCCCAAGGTGGCAGCCAGAAACCTGGTCTTGGATTGCGCTGTACAATTCAAAGCTATTATCTATATCCAATCTTCCCTGACGTTTTCAGTGCTGCTTTGGAGCCCAGAAGAAAGGTGGCTGACCACCTCTGTTACTGGGAGCTAGTGGAGAGTTATGGAGTTTGCACTGCATACACCAGCAGCAGGAGTTAATGGGAGAGAGAGCAGGGAGGCATCAGCCTGCTCAGAAGCTGTGAGGAGGTTTAAGTTTTCCTGGTAAACAAAACCAGCTTAGGATGCATTTGAAGGCTTTTTGTATCTTGTGTCTCCTACATGGACCAATGTGGTGGAGGGTCTGTGCTGCAGACTGACACGACTGCAGCTACACTGCCTGTTAGTGCTCCTGTTCCCTCTCCCTGGTGCTCTTTTGCATCGTCTTGGATGACCCACTTGGGTGTACTTTGGGAAAGAGGGAATAATGAGATGGGAAGGTCTTGGATATGCTGCAGGTTGCTGGAATTGTTCATGCTGGTGCACGAATCCTGGCTTTGAGAGCAGGACTAAGAATTTCAGGTCTGTTTTTGCATGAGTTGCTTAGGCTGTCAATATCATGGTCTTGTGGTCTGCCAGTAATGGAATATTCAGACTCACCTTGCCAGTCTCTTTTCCAGGTGGTGGTTTACTGCCCGTTCACTGGTATTGAACAAACCTTTCCATGTGGGAAATGGCTGGATGAAGATGAAGGAGATGGCCTCATAGAGAGGGAGCTCTATGAAATGGTCTCCCTGCGCCAGAGAAGACTCAAAAGTAGGTCCAAGTGCCCCATAGGCTCCTGAGACAACGCCTGCCCCCATCTGACAATACCCAGCATGGGATACACCCAATGCAACATAGATAGGCCTACAGTCAGGTGGATGCTAAAGTGAATTGAGTCCAGCGTTATTTTCATAGAATCATAAAGTCATCTGCTTTGAGCATTCTGCTTTGGGAAGTTTTAAGAAAAGAAAAAGAAAAGAAGTAAAGCAGCTTTAAAAAAAAATACTTAAAATGATTTAAAGAAGTGCACTCATTTCCTTAAAGGAAGGAACTGGACCCATCAACCAGAGTCACTGGGCTTTGGGTACTGCAGCCATCAACTCAACTTTGCAAATAAGATAGGCTACATTTACGCTGCTATAAAGGAAAAAGCCACCTGTTCTAGATGGAAACAAAACCTAAATATACTATAAAGAGAAACCTGTGGGAAAACAGGAAGAAAAAACCCAAGCTGGGAAGCGTGCAGGCAGTCTTGTTCACGATTCCTGCTAACTTCAACATTTCCACTTTTGGTCATTGAAGAAAAAAACAGCTCTCAGTCCTGTCCAGCTGCCAAATGTTCCTCTCATGGTATGCGTGTTCTGTTTGAAGCCTTTTCTCTAGAGGGAGGCAAGCACACATATTTGTGCAGAGCAGCAGCCCTGGAATCAGCACTGCTCTTTCATCCATACGCTGCCCCAGCACTCAGCCATGATGAGTGGTTTAGCACCAAAGCTGGGTTGCTGCTGCCTTACCTGTGTGCAAGCAAAACATTTTAATTAAGATAATAGACATGATTTAGACCGGGTGCTTCAGGGTGGGCTCCTGCCTAGACAGCAGTTCATTTAAATAAGCTTTATCTAAATGTTAGTCGGTGTTACAACCACATCACGCCTGCACTCGGTCCATTTAACTGAGGCATCTGCAACCTTTAACCCTCTATTATCAGCTCTGATTGTTATTGACAGACTAATTCCCCTGCTGCCGCAGTGCAGGAGATAGACAGAGAGCATTAGCCCTGAGAAATCGGTGACCTTTAGCTGCCAGATTACAGGAGCGTAAGACTTGGGAGTCAGACAAGACCCACTCTGTCATCTCTCCTCTCTCCCGGTGTGTGCAGGACTGTCCCTTTCTGTGAGCTGATCAATGCTGGGTTCATCTTTGCGTTGGGTATCCATGGTGAAGTCGGTCCCTGAGCAACATCTGCACGTTGCTCCCCAGCAGGAGGAAGCTCGAGCAGCATTTAATCCTGGCGCAAGCCCCCTCGCCCCTCCCTGCATACATTGCTTCTGCTTCCCCTCAGCAAGAGGTCAAGAGGGCCAAGCCCAGCAGACAGAGAAGTCCCTTCTGTCTCCATTCCCCTTGTCTCTTCCCCAGGAGACCAGGCTTCTTTATCACGTGGTGCTCACTAACTTGCCTCTGCTTTATTTTTGCTCAAATAAAGCTTGCTGGTGATTTTCACAGGAGACTCTTTGTGAATATTATTCCAACAGGGGTGAGACTTTTTTTATAAGGAAAGTTTGATCTTCCCCTTCATTTTTTGTTTTTGGGGGGGGTGGCAGTCACCTCCTTTTTTACAACCAAATGCTGAGTGGATCAGTAAAAAATGTAATTTATATGCACGTCATCATACTTCTATATTCTATTCCGGGCTCTGAAGGTCAATCCGTGCTCATGTGGTCTGAGATATACCAAAAGGGTTAGCAACACTTTCATTAGGATTTCTTAATAATTCAGCTGATGTCTGAGTTGGGAAGGAAATCTGCTCCTTCTTCTGTAGATGCAGCAAGGCTTGCAGACATGAAGCATTACCAACACAGAGTGCAGATGAGGGGCTCTTAAGAAAATAATGTCAGCTCCTCGTACAGAACAGCATCCTCTGACATGGAAATGAATGTGAAGTTGCTGAGGATAATGGTCTTGCAGCTGTAGGTGATGGGGAAGTATAAAAAAGATACACAGGTGGATCACGTCTTTCATCTGCCCTATTAGTAGTGTATGATATAGAAGAATATGGCCCAGCTGCAAATTGGTCATTGATGTGTTTTCCCATTTTATTTGAAGTTGAAAAATAGAATTATAATTTCAGGTAATCCCATTCCCAGATGTTATGTAGGACCTGATTTTCCTTCGTTCCATCCAGCTATCTCTGCAACCCAGGGGAAAGAAAGAAAGAAAGAATTTACGTTTTTAAACAAAATGCCTTTAAAATTCCTTTTTTTAATCTAAAAGAATTTATTTATTTATTTATTTTTATGATTCCATTTGTGGTTGGTTTCTGTTTTTGTTGTTTGTTTGTTTGTTTGTTTAGAAAATCCCTGGTCTCTGTGGATCTGGACGAGTGACATTAAGAACGCTGGGACAGACGCCACCATCTTCTTCCAGATTTACGGAGACAAAGGAAAGTCAGACGAGATGAAGTTGGACAACAATTCAGACAACTTTGAAGCTGGACAAACTGACAAATTCATGGTATGGAGCACAGGATAGTGATAAATTTGGCTGAGTATAGTTTCCCAGGGCATTGGCTTCAGTCTCGTACAGAAAATCAGCAGCACGCAGTCCATACCTCTCTGTTTTTTTCTGAGATGGAGGTGAATTCATTTATTTTGCTGATGGATTTCAGTTCATGACTGTAGCCAAAGCATCAGGAGCCATAACTGCTGACCAGAGGAAGAAGTCTGAAAAAGAGCTGATGCTCAAAGAAGGCTCTAGCCCTACTTGGGAGGTTTCAAAGAGCTTTCATGATCAAGACTGTCTGAATTCAATCTGCATGTTCTCTTCTCCAGAAAAGAGAGTCTACAAGCGATCTTTGTGGAGCGGGTTTTATTACTTTCTAATAACATTAGTAGTTTAGTTTAGTTTTTGACTCCTCTCTGATTTGGCTCTCAAAAGATGCTCAGTGGTGTCTTCCGTGTGGATGCTTCGCTGACTTATAGAAATGGATAATACTCATTTCCTGTTTTTGTTTTGTTTTTATGCTCTATAGATTGAGCTACCTGATCTGGGCACATTTTATAAGCTTCGGATATGGCATGAGAAAAGAAATCCTTTTGCTGGCTGGCACCTGGATAAGGTGAGAAGACAGTAGGGAAAGGCACAGCTGAAAAACCACATTAGTCAGAGGAATGTGTGCTCTCAGTGCTGGGTTGCTGTGTTCCTCATCTGATCATTGAGTTTGATGAGTTTCAACCCTTTACAAGAGTAGATAATCTCTTCACAAGGGTAGATAACGGCAGGACAAGGGGAAATGGTTTTAAATTGAAGGAGAGAAGATTTAGGTTGGATATTGGAGGGATGTTCTTTACTATGAGAGTGGTGAGGTTCTGGAACAGCTGCCCAGAGAAGCTGTGGATGCCCCATCCCTGGAGGTGTTCAGAACCAGAGTGGATGGGGCCATGGCCATCCTGGTCTGGTATTGATTATGGAGGTTGGTGGCCCTGCATGCAGCAGGTGGGTTGGAGCTTCATGATCCTTGAGGTCACTTCCAACTCAAGCCAATTCTATGATTCAGTGGTTCTCTGTGCAGTGTTCAAAGGTCCCTCCAATCACAGACTGTTCTGGCTGAGGGTTGAAGGTGTAAATCCTACACAAAAATAGGAATTGAAATTAAAATAGGAATTGAAAATAGGAACTGTAGCCTGAGCAAGAGTATGCACAGAGAGATGGATTCAGTGCATATTTTTGGAGGAAATCCCTTGTCCCTCCCATCCCACTCAGTAGTTTGGTCTGTTGGACCTTCAATCACATTTCCTTTGCTCCACCTGCAGTGATTACCGTGCTGTCAGCCCTCATATAAGTCTGCTAGGGCAGCAAATTCATCTCTGAGCTTCACCACTTCTCCTTCTCTCGCACTTGGAAGACTTTTTCTGCACTTAAGAAAATAAGCGCTTTGCTTTGCAGCCATAAATATCTGTGATGATAAATCACAATTTACCACTTAGGGATTTTTCTTCCGTGGCTCTAATGTGCTTTGACAGATTCTACTCTCTTGCATAGTCAGAGAGCTGTGAAAGCATATGCAGCCAACCACAGCAACAGTGTTGAGAGAGCATCAAGTACTGCTGTGTCTTCCATATGGTGGGAGAAGATGTCTGAATGGGGTCTTTATCAAAGGGAAAGTCGCAGTTAGACTTTGGGCCTGTACCATTTTCAGTTAGTGATGAGCAAGAGTGCTTAGACCTTCCATGGACCCACATTTCCCTGAGTGTTTTTCTACACAGAAATTGTGTGAGGGGAGGCAAGAAGGATCTAATAGTGTGTGTGAGACTCATTCTGGGCCAAGCTGTCTGATCAAACATGGTGATGATGCCAAAGTCAGCCTCCTGTGGACAGCAAGTCTGACACTTTCAACACTGAGCTGGCTGCACATAAATCCCACCACTCATGCATCCATTTGAGCACCAAGAAACTTCCAGCTGAACACTGAACAGCGCTTTCTTCCAGTCCTCACAAATTTCATGCTGAAATTACTCCATCTCTGTGCAGTCATTCATTTTAAACAACAGAAAGAACCATACTGATCAGACCAAAAGTCCACCTAGTTCCTATGTAATATAAATGCATGATTACAGACAGTAAGGACAAGCATTTATGCTACTTTCCCCTTGTACTCCCCCTTCTTTTGACTATTCCCAGTGAAAAGCTTCCTTCCTGAGCAGATCTACTAAATGCAAAGAGTTTTAACAGATTTCTCTTCCATTTATTTGTTCAGACATTTCTTTCTCCCTTTGAACACTGAAGCTTGCCTTCCACTTTGCTTTACTAGGGTCATCTGATGACTGCTATTTCTTGTAGCAAAAAGAAGGAATCCCCCTGCCTTTTCCATTATTATCTTTGCTTTTCCCTTCCCCCTTCCCCCTTCCCCCTTCCCCCCCTCCCCCCCCCCTTATTAATTGCTAATATTTGAATTGTTGTCGTTGTTGTTGTTTTTCTTTTCTATTGTGTTTTGCTCTCACTTGGTTTATTTTTATTCTCATTTCAATACTAAGTTGGTATTTCCAATTTGTGGCTCGACCTCATTGCTGAAGATTAAAGCCAGTCTCCTGGATTTGTCATTGCTAGAGAAACAGGATCACAGTGCTGCAAAGAAGCCAGGAAAAAATAAATAAATGTATTTTACAAGGCATTTATTTATTATTTTTCCCCTCTAGTTTGGATAGGGTAAAAGTTAGAACCCAGTCTGTCAGTGGCAAATGGCCATCATGGCCTACTCAAAAGCTAGAAGATTCCCCCCTACAAAATTAATTCCCCCTGATGATGAATGACATGATGACCGTGCTTTAAAAGGACATGCCTGCTCTGCATCCTGCTGTCCCCAGCTGAAGACATGCATTTCCTGTGTTTGCACTGGATGTGGCATATGATGAGCAATTACTCCGAGCCACAGTACTCATAAAATCCATCACAAGCTGGCAGAGCAACTGGGGAAAAGAGCAACAAAAAGGTGACAAGAGGCTGTGACAGCCTGCACTCGTTTTGGAGGGCTCACACTGTAACACATAGCTCTGGAAGATGGTTTTCTTATTAATGCCTGTTATTTCTTTCCTGTGACCCGCTCCTGCTTCTCGGACAGAAGCCTGCTGGGAGCCGGTTGCTTTCTGTCTCTAAGCTCTGAACTCATGCAGTGCTTTGGTTTAATGAAGGTAACTCTGCTGAAAACGCTGACAAAAGACAAATACTCGTTCAGCTGTGGTCGCTGGCTAGATATAAATGAAGATGACAACGAGGTGGTGCGGGAGCTCCCTGCAGAGGGGTCTCTGGTGACTGAAGTCATGCCAGGTGAGAGCCATGGGTTCAGTGTTTGTCTGGGGCTTGAATAGAAAGAAACCCTCTTTGTTGAGGGACGCACGAGCAGAGCAGTGCCATTCAACTAGCTCCTCTTTCTGGCACTTTCTCTCTGCAGTCTTTTCTGTGTACATCATTAGCTGCATCAGGCATCAGAAATCCCAGGCTCTGGCTCTGAGCAGATTTCTCTCTGCTGGGAGGTGGGGGAGCTCTGCCCATCACACTGATGTTTCCAGAGCTATATCTTTTTTGCAGCTTGCATTCTTCCCAGTCACTCTTCAAACATGAAAAGCCAGTTTTGAAGGGAAGCTCGTATAAATCACGTTTAGCTGGAGAGCAACCTAAAATTTAACAATCCTTTTTGTGCATTAGAATTTTATTCAGCTATATTCACCTATCTATCTATCTATCTATCTATCTATCTATCTATCTATCTATCTATCTATCTATCTATCTATCTGTCTATTCATTTATGTACTTAGCTACATGTATGAATGTACAGATGCACAGAAGAGTTGTGCAAGAGCACAGGCACCTTTAAGAGCACACAAGAAAACAGAAATTCTTTATTGGGCTGATTATGCTCCAACTAGAAGTTTAATTAAGGAGTGTCTCAGAACTTTGTGTTGCTCTCCTGAAGTGGTCACTTCGGTTTGACCTTGGGTCACAAGAATTAAATGTGCTTGGAAGGAGAGTTTTGGAAAGCAGAACGGCTCAAGGTGGCCATTGGTTTTTCTTTTATTTCCACTAAATCACGCAGTGGGTGTCCACAATCCATAGACCACGATTCCCCTCTTTGCTGAGATTTCCAATAAACTCAGTGATCTGCATGCAGCTGAGCTGCTCCTGAGAAGAGGAAGAGTAATTGTAATTGCAGATGTTATTAAAATGTAAATAAACTTGTTTTTGAAATGTATTTTTAATCAGCATGTGGAGAGGGCTGCTTGAGCTCAAATGCAGGCACTTTCCCATAAGGAGCAATTGTGCTGAGCAGAGCCGAAATGCAGCACTTATGCACTGGGAGGAAGGGAAGGAGCACTGCTTCTAGTCCCACCTGGAGGAATGGATGGAACACCAAAAACCCTCCCAAGTCATGGGTAATTCTATGCTGCCTCCTTCCTGTGGGGAGAAGGAGCTCACTGCTCAGCAGAACCCTTGCTAAAGGATAGGCCCCCACTCAGCTCTTTAGGGGAAAAAAGGTGTTTGAGTGTACAGAGGTCAGATATGAGGTGATCAGCATGACCCTGTCTGCCTTGGTAATACTTCCCTCTGCCAAGGTGCTCATGTGGCACTCATTTGGGAAGGCACACAAGAACTGGCAAAGGCTGCACAGAGAGGAGGTGGTGCCCCATCCCTGCAGGCACCCAAGGTCAGGCTGGATGGTCTCTGAGCACCAATGGAGCTGTGGGTGTCCCTGTTCATTGTTGGGGCTTGGAGCAGATGACCTTTAAAGGTCCCTTACAACTTGTATGATTATGTAAAGAATCTCTGCACCTCTCCTAAACTCAGTGGTGCTGGTAAGGATGTGCTCTTACTGCCCTAATAGTTAAGGTTTAATCCATCAACATTAACAAAGTGCCGCAAGCTCCTTGCATACACAGTCTCACAGGGAAGAAGTTAGAATAGTCTAGGCCTGCTGTCTGTCTCCTTTCCATAAATGTAGGTCTACGGGCTGAATTTTCATGCTAAAATTCCATCTGGGAATATATTCTTGTATGGCATAGGAGGCATTAGTTGTGTCTTCAACCTGAGGACATGGTCTCAGAGGTGACAAGGAGAAAAGACACAACCCAGCCTGTCATACTGCAAGAGACCCAAGGAGATTTGGCCAGCTGGGCTTGTTCACCGCTATGCAGTCAACGTAAATCACCCATTCCTTATGTGCCAGACCATTTGGCTCTTTTCAACTCTTTCCTTCTGCCATGCTCTTGCATGTCAAAACAAAGGTTTTTCCCTAGAGAGGTTTTATGGGTTTTCTTAATATTTCAGGGCTTTTTTTTTTTTTTTTTTTTTTTTTCTTTTTTTTTTCTTTCTTCTTTTCTTAGCAATAAAGTGGAACTGTTAAGAGCCAATGCAGACGCAGATCTACCAGCTGGAAGAGTGAATTCTATAAAAATCAATCGCAAGCTTCTGAAATCTTTGTAAATTGAAGTGGCGATTAATTGTGTTGTTGAAACTGCTTTATTAATTTCTGCCTCCACAGTGATAAAATACCGAGTGACAGTTTGCACGGGGATGGTAAGTGGCAGCGGCACAGATGCCAACGTCTTTGTCTGCCTCATCGGCGACCAGGGGGACACGGGAGACCGCGTCCTCTACAAATGCATAAACAACGTCAATAAGTTTGAAAAAGGCAACGTAAGTTCAAACATATTCAAGGTTCTTCTCCTTAAGATGGGGCTGGAAAGTGACGATTAAAATGTGTGATGGTTTGTAGGTGTTTACTAGGGGGGTTGCAAATTTGGCTTATTTCCCTACTGATTTGACCAAGAGCAGAAGGGGAGAAAGAAATCATAGCCACGCAGTATCAGAACTGGTTGTGTTTGGAGGTCAGGGGCGGTGATCCCTTCCATGGCAATGCTACTTTCATACATAAATGTCCTAGTTTGCTCTTGAGCTGAGTGCCGAGCATTGAAGCTGTGTCTTCAGACTGGGGAAGCTTCCTGGAAATATTTCCATCTTCCAGGAAAGTTGAGCCTGTTCTGAAAGCTGGAAATTATAGTGAAGAGGTCAACCTGAAGCTGAAGTCCTTGCTGCATTAACAAGCAGATAATATGCAGATTTGATTTATGAGGTCAACCTACTTAAGAGGTTCCATTATGAGGAATGCTTTGGATGCTGCAGGTTGGATTTAAATCAGTAAAAAACGATCAGCCTCCTGAGGGGGGCAGTTTGAAAATCTGACCACAAAACATTGCAAATTTTCTGTCTTCTGCATCATCGTTTGACTGAAAATCTAGAAAGAAAAGAAAAATGAAGATAAAATGAGGTCAGATCTTCAAAACTGACCATTGGATTTAGGCTTCTTAAATATACATTAATGCTTCAGATTTGCCTTTGAGTGTTCAAAATTTCCAGTTCTTCCCTGAGGTCTCTGCGTTTTGTAGACTTGAGAAGAATTTTCATTAGGTTTATCTTGTGATGGTTAAACCTGTCTGGAGACACATGGCATTTACGCAGTCATAAAGTTCATTCTGCTTCTGATACAAAGGACTGTGGGCAAAGACACTGCAAACATTGTATTTTTGCCTGTGCATTTGTATAAATACTTACGCGGGTCCAAACTGTAAAGGAGAGTCGTTATGTCGCATGGGAAAGTCTTATTCTGTCAAAACGTTGGCACAGTGAGCCATGTTTTGATATTGAAGACTTCTGGTGGAGTTTCAGAGGGGCGTTTGGCTCACAGAAGACAAAAGATATTTTAAACATGGGTGATCAGTCTTTTTTCTTACTCCCACCGAGATGAACTAAAGGGTAACTTGCATGAAGTAAACAAAGGAAGATAGGAAGAATATTTCAGGAAAGCTGTTCAATGTGATTAATAGTATCCAGGCAATATAAAGAGAACTGGAATCTGATAATGAATAAGTGCTCTTTTGGCACGCGGAGCTGGAAGCTGGTGGGTGAGCTGGAAGTTATTTAAAGATTGATCCTGACAAACTTAGAGCTCGTATGCTTAAGAGACTGAATATCTACCATGATTAACTCAAATGCTCTGCTGAGAAGAAACGTGGCTTGGTCAAGGTAGTCTCTGATTTACAACTCCTTAAATCCAATGGAAGCTTGATTACCAGTTTAGCTTGAAAAGTTCGCTTGCAGATGCAAATTAACAGCCTGTATAGAAGGTAAAATTTAAAGATGCCTTTAAATTAGATGTTTGCCTTGTTGCAGTTCCTCCCACTTACTTCTCATTAATTTCTATCAGCTATTAATAAGTAAGACAAACATCAGACTGTACTGACTAAAACTGACACAGTGAGCTTTTGATAACTTAAATCCCCATGCAGCAGTTTTGAGTTTGTAGCCAGCACTTACTCATTTATGGATGCCCATCATTAACAATGAAAACTGTGTCCGTATTTTCAGTTGTCTTAATTTTGAGTCCCGAATAATGGAAGCGATGAGGGTTGTGTTTATAATTACTCTTCCGCAGCTGAACACCATCATCCTCGACCAGAAAGGTGGTCTAGAGTGACATGCGCAGGCTCTCCCAGAGAGCTCATGAGCAAGAGTTTGAAATGGGTTTTCCTGCCTCTGTGAACTCCACAATAATCAAATTAGGGTTTTTTTGTCTGTTTTTTGTTTGTTTGTTTGTTTGTTTGTTTGTTTGTTTGTTTTTCCACAGTTGTGGAGGGCAAGCAGTGACGTGGGAGATTTAACATGCTGGGAGATCATATATTTATGAATCTAATATTCCACTTCTATTACAATATTCCAGCTTTCATTCTTTGCTATATTAATTTGCACTTACTCCTCCATCTTGTGAGGAATTATCTTGCAGCATACTCATGATGTTGGTTTGACTGCAGTAATAAACTCAAGTTCCCTATTTGTTTTTAGGGAGAAATACTACCTTACCTGTTTGTTTTTCTCCTTCTCAAAGGCTGATGAATTCTTCGTTGAAGCAGTTACACTGAAGCAGGTGAGGAGGGTGAGGATAGGGCATGATGGCAAAGGAGGAAGCAGTGGCTGGTACCTTGCCAAAGTGATAGTGAGGGAAGAAGGACAGCCAGAAAGCGAGGCTGTGGAATTCCCCTGCTACAGGTACTGGAAACAATACTTGTGCTTGCTAATCATGCCTTCAGCTAAGCATTTCCCAGACTTTGAAGATCCTAGCTATCATTCCAAAACTGGGATTTTCTGAGCACAGCTTAATCCTTTTTGTTATTTATTTATTTATTTTTTGCTAAGCCTGAAAGCAAAGGGTGTGAACTGGGAGGTTTAAGATGCTGTTAGTTCCCCTTACCGAGTGAGCAGCAATCTGAACTGTGAACTTGTCATCAATTAGCTCAGCATTACTGAAAATTTCCGAGAGGCAAAACGCAACCTTCCAGTCCCATATCCAGCATCACTGCAATTTCCTGCTGCAGTAACATGCTCTGCAATCTGCTGCAGATTGTTGGTTGTATAGCACGTGTGGAACAAAGTTCTGTTGCCTCACATGCACATCCCATCTTTCCAGGAGTGGTGGGATGGGTTTGTTTGGTTGTTTTTTTTTTCATATTGGGAGAATGTAAAATTGTTCTGCTGACATGTTAAAAGCTCCTTGAATGAAGGGAAATGCACACTGAGCTTAGAGAGTCACAGAGCAAAGGGTTGTAAGTCAGCCCTATGGATGAGTTATAACTGTATTCTTCTCTTTCTCAGACAACCAAGTGGCCAAAGGAAATGTGTTGTAGTGACGCTGCCCATGGGTAGCCAGATGCAACACCTGTCCAGGCATTGACTGAGGTCTGCCTCCACATCCTGGTACAAACCAGGCTGAAAATAAAACAGGGATTCAGGGTAGTTCAGTGTCCTGTACAGTTCCACTTGCCTTTGAAGAATGTAAGAAAGTCCACCCAGTAGAATGGAAATCCACTGAGCTTCACCTAACAGCAGCAAGTAGCTGTTCTAAAAATGACAACTGAAATTGTGAAATTCAAACACAATTATTCTTAAATTGCAAACAAGGGTAAAATCACTAAGCTGATTACTTGCCTCTTGCCTCTATAAATCACAAAGAACACCACTGTAATCAGGGGAGTCAGCCTAATGTAAACCAGAACCCAGCCCCAGCCCCCCTGCATTGCTTAGCCACATCACGTCAGACAGCACATATACTGGGGAGACAGCACTGAACAGCAGGTGCAATGTCATTGTGGCTGTGGAAAGCGAGCTAGCCTCTTCCTTGTCAAAGAACAGCCTACAGTTTTATGTCATTGCTGCCTTTTGATGCGTGTTTAGAAACCATACATTTCACTGAGTTAAGTGACCAACCCTAGGCAGGCTTTCAGTTGGGCACGCAGTGTCTGTGTGAAGAGCTGTGCTGCTGAGGCTCTTCAGAGGTATTTCTCTGTCTAGCTGCACTGTGCAGCTGGCTCATTTTAGAGATTTTGTTTTGATTATTTTTTTCCTTTGGCGGTTGCTACTGCATCTTCCCTCAGCTTAGAGTGTTGACCTCATATCCTCCAGGTTAACTAGTGTGGTTCAGAAGAAGCAGAGTCCATGGGGTGTTCCTCTCAGGCCAGGGACAAAAAAAAAAGGGAGGGAGAAAAAAAAAAAAACAACTACAAAATCCAAGATCATAACTTCAAAATATATTCACCCCAATATGGGATGCATTCAGGCATTAAGTCACAAGTGATGGAATTCCACTCTTCCTGCCTTTCTCACAGTCTCTTTTTCCGAGTGAGATCAGTACCGTTCATGTGGCTTCATTTGCTGTCCTTGTGCCAGCATTATCTCTTCCCCTCAGATTGAGAAGGTAACATGACTGATCGCCTCCAAACACAGGGAAAACTGCTCCCTATCTCTATCTTTGGTGCCCGTGTCTCTTCAGAGACAGGGGCATCATCGCAGTATACGGGTGTCGTCATGGAGTCGAGACATCTGAGGGAGAAGGTGCTCACCCACTGCATCCTCCGTGTGAAGGACAAGTACCTCCATGACCTGCAGCATTTGGAAGTTTCCCTCCAGTCCTGTGGGCCAAGGACAGCTTGTATCCCCACTGCTTTGGCAGGTCCTTGGAAGGACCTTCTTTGCTTGCTTCTTCAGAGCCAAGGTATTGTAGAAGACTTGGCCAAGACAAGCAGCCTTCTCTTAGTGAGCCAATGCAGTGAGGTTTGTTAGCCAGTGTAAGCCAGACTCCATCCCAGGGAAGCTTCCATTTCTGCTTGGCTAGTCTGTGGCCAGCCAGTGGACATACTGATGTTTTCACCGCCTCCATCTCCAAGATGTGATTATCTTCAACTCCTGTAACCTCCTGTTGCTGTGTCCTAACTGAAAGTTACTTCACTGATTTTTACAGCTTAATTGCTGCTGGAATTCAGATAAAGGACAAAATACCTTCCAGCAGGAACACATCTCACCTGTGCAGAGATCATCTGATACTCCTTACCTCTGTAAAAACTAGGCTGTACTGGCACGTGGAGTGAAGATGTTATGACAGAGAGCTGGCTAAGCAGTTTCCACTACATCTGATGCCCATATGACATCCATATACGTCTTCATTGCATATAACTCACTGAAATCTTTGTTCTAGTTTTATATATATTCATACACGTGGTTATGCTTTGTCTTTTGATTTGAAAGCTTTTTTTATGACTCTATAGGAACATCTATAACCTAATAGTCACAACAGCTCTAGGAGAAGAACTTTGTCTTAAGGGGAGCCAACAGAGATGAAGAGAAGATAAGTGGATTAATTGTGAATTTGTGTCAGGCTCAAGATGAGCAGCCAGAAATGATGCCTCCCAGGCCTGTGCTTTCAAACTCTTAAAACAGTTGGCTCCAAAGAGAATGGCTTGTAGCTCTTTTTAGAGTCAGTGATATTTAAAAGAGTCATTTGATATTTGCATGTATGGAGAAAATAAAACTTCTCCAAGTGTTATTTGCGGAATTACTAGTAACTCACTTGGATGCATTGCAGAATTATTCCTCCTTTGTGACCTCATGAGATTATAATCTTCACGATTATTGGAGCTGAATCCCAAATCCTCTATGGAAGTCCAAGAATGGACTAGCTGACATTCTCTAAAATAGACTATTTTTCATAATATTTATATCCCAGACCGAAATGAATTTTCGATCAGGTAGTCATGAGTCCATGATAGCACACAATTTCACATGCTGTAAATTATTACGGTTCTGCTGAACTCTTCAATAATACTTAGTTGCTTTTTTTTTTTTTTTTTTTCCTAAGCGTATGGACTGCAACGTCCCATTTTTTTCTCCAGTAAAAAAAGAGCATAATTAATTCCCCAAAGAACAGCGGGCAGGCCATGAATAGATGATGCACTAGGAAACCCCTGTGAAAGAACATTTATTCAATCAGATGCCAAAGTGCTCATCATACCAAGGATCCAGAGAAAATTCCTTGAGTGTCACTGAATACACTACAATATCTAATTCGTACACATCCAAATGCATACGTTGTATTTGAAGACATACACAAATATGCATGTATGTCTGAATTTGTCACACTGAGTGACAAGGTTTCATGGGCATGACAGCGATGGGTTGACAGTTGGACCTGATGATCTTAGTGGTCTTTTCCAGCTTTCATGATTCTCTGATTCTATGAAGTTGTCTGGATGTGCTAATCATTCTGGTTGCACACAGGCTGCCATCTGAAAGATTTCAAATGTTATTTGATACCATTCTAATTTTTCTATTGCTTCTATGACTCTCTGGTCCTCTAGACATTCATGCTAGAGTGCCTTCCAAGCAACATTTCTGTCCACTTTGGGTTACTGGACATAGAATATCTCTTTAAAACTAAGTTCTTGATACACCCTTGCAGAAGCTGTAGTGGCATTTGAATTACTTGCTCTGAAACTGTATAGAAACTAAGCAGACTATGGCAGAATGAAAGAATATTTTGACAGGTCTTTTGTACTAGGAATATGATAGAACTATGCTGAAAAAATCCATTTTCTGTTGCTTGAAGTATTTATAATGTGTCAATCCATTTGAGTTCAGAGGAAGACTGACTATAAACCCCTGGTTGCAGTCTGCTGCTCGGTGATATGCTATTGGAAAAACGGTGGAGTAAATTTAGCATATTGCAGCACATGTGCTGAAGAGAAGGAATACAATAGCATTGTTCATCTGAATACTTCCTCTGTCACTACTTTTAAAGTCACCTTCTTGAGAAAATAATGCCATACTCATCACTGAAACAGCCTAAGAAGCCACAGCCTTAAGCCAGTTCTGCTGATAATCCTCCATTTCCAGTCCAAAGCAAACTCCTTTCCTTGCCATCAGTAGCTGCCAGTGTTGGTAGAGGGAATCTATCTATCTAGGGGCACATCCTCCCTTATTGGATGCATTTTTCTTGTCCTTCCTCGCTGCTGACACCATACTGCACACAGAGATCTGTTTCTCATGGAATGTATTTGCATTCTGCCAACTTGGTGGAGAAGGGTGATTCTCCCCTCTCCATCCCTAAAACATCAGCTGTGGTGAAGGTGAAAAAAAGCAACAGCATGTACACTGGCAGCAGAAACTGCAGCTTTCAAGGCACAAAGAACAACATCAAGAGAGCAGAATTTTATTCTAGCTTGTGGCTTCTGCTTTCCTGAAAGCCATGCTGAGTTCATTGGTCCTGGGATGATTGAGTTTGGTTTAGTTGGTCCTTCCAGTATAGAGAAGAACCTTGTCTTTTGGGATTATGTAATCCCGTAATATTTGGATACGTGTCCAAGGATGTGAATCCTTAGCCAGCATCAAGAACTACATGACAGAAGGGTATAAAGGACCAGTTCTATCAGGTAAAATGCATCCTCCAACCCCAAACTATCAATTCATGCAATGTCTTCCTCTTTTAGGACTTGATGTCTCAGCATGCTCCTCTTCTGCTCTCCTTGCACTTCACCCTTACTCTACTCCTGACATCATTTTCCCAATCTTCCCTACACAGTTTTCTATTCTTCTATCCCTACTGCACCTCTCAACCACCATTAAAGCACAGCAACACAATAAGGACCACCCCTGGTGTTAAATCTTGCTGCTGATCCCCCTTAGCCTTTAGCCATTCTCATTCCACATGCACATGGCCACCTGCTTTGCAGTGTGAAAGGGAAGAATACGGGGTAGGCTGCATACCCGACAACCTGCAAAAGCTTCTAGGGGGGTGTGTGGATATGCATGTCTGTGTGGGGGGTGTGTGATTCTCTCTTTTGCATGGGGACTTAGTTGCTGCTGCTGCTGCTGAGAGTGGCCATCTCCAGGTCGTGTTTGGACTTCTTTCCTGGTTCTGGTTCTGGTTTTCTGCATGGTTTCATTGGGTATGTTGTTTTCCTCTGTGTGGGGAGGGAGAGGAGGACACTAAAAAGATAACAGTCCTTCAGGTGGATGAAATGGAGGTCCATCATCCTGGGTCTTACTGAACACCTGCTTGCCTACTACCAAGCCCTACTGGCCATGACTGAAATCTGTGTTGTTGTTTCTTTACCAATGAGATAGCACAAAAGTGTTTCCTCCAGCTACCAGCAGCATTTGTTCATGTCCCCAGCCCTGAGTTACAAGTGCCATTCACTGCTTTCCTTTCATGTTGGTTCATCAGCAGAATCAAAGGTAGAAACCTAACTGGGAAGCTGGCTTCTTTCCGTGGTCTGCTGTCACCCACATAGCTGTGTGGCCTTCTTTAAAAAGAAGCAGATTCTGAAAACATGTTTTTCCATTTCTAGTTCTTGGAATTACGATAGCAATTTAAATACTCTGCATGGCCTGCCAGAGCTTGCTCCATTGTTCTTCATTCACCTCCAATGGTTTTAAGCTGTGTTTTTGTTTGCTAAGGATGCTGCTGCCAATAGATGAGTACCTGGAAACAGAAGGCAGTGACACCAGTGGGGGAAATCTGACCTTAGGTGGATGCTTTTGGGAATGTCTTGTGTGGGTAAAAGTGCTTTTGGAAGTGTAAAAAGTGAGAAACTTCCACCAAAGCTCCTTCTGTATGTTGTACAATGATTACTGTACAGAGTACAGTGCATTTGGGGCTCTAATTCCTCCACCCACAGCACTCAGGGGCCAGCCTTGAAGGTACCAGGTTTGAAATTGGTTCCCCTCCATTTCAGACTTCTTCCATGGAGACTGTGGCTTTGAGATGGTTCTTCTTAACTAATCTAGTTGGATTGTTAAGTTATTGCTGAGGAAAAGGGAAATCCTGCTGCTGGTACCAACTACCACCTCATAGCCCATCCTAAAAATGGGAACAATAAAATTCAGATACTCCTTGCTGGAGTGAGAAGGGAAGAGAGATGATAGCACAGAGTAAGCAAACACTAACAAGAAAGAAAAGAGAAAAAAGGGTTCTAGTATCTGATGTAATAAAGATGGCAATCAAGGCAGCTGGTAATGAAGGCTGCAGTTATTTCTGATCAATAAAAGTCACAGCTTTTGAGAGGCAGAGACTGCCCATTTACAGGAATAAGTGATGTCTGCAGAGTTGGTGTTTGCCCAACAGTTGGAAATCACAGCGACGCTTATCCGCTGTGCTGAGAGAGACTCTGGTGGTTTCTCTTCTTGGAAATCCATAGGTTGGAAGGTCCAGTCAGGCTCCTGCAAATCTAAGGGAGATGATTTTGACATTTGGAATTTTACTGTGTATGGAGCCAGACTGGATTAGAAGAGGTCTCATAGGTCTAATCATTCCAAGATAACTCGCTTCTGTTTGTAACCCAGATGGCTTGACAAAAATGAGGATGATGGTCAGATTGTCCGAGAATTAGTGCCTGCTGGAGAGTCACCGTTGCTAAAAAGTGAGTTTAGCCTGGAAAAATAGGTCTGGATTCTGCTGTGTGTGCACCTAATTACTTGCTTTACTATGTTAGTTCATAGCAAATCTGCTGGGCTTTTTTTTTTACCAAGTTGTTTTTGCATAGAAGAAAGTTTTTATTTAGAATGAAGAACTAAAGCTATTGAATTAAATTGCAATTATATATATATACATATATATATATACAGTGAAATCACCCCACTTTCCTGAGCTGATTTTTATGACTTGGCAATTATCTAACAGTGAGTGGAAGATAAATATTTTTCTGTTTATTAGCCTGACTGCTGCCTCTGTTACGTGTTGGTGTATATGCAGTTGGACTTGATGATCTCTGAGGTCTTTTCCAACCTGAGTTAATTCTATGATTCTATATATCTCAGGTGTGGCAGCTACCTTGGGTGGCTTGCCTGGCTGGAAATGCCACTCACACATCTTTATTTTGTGCATTAATCTTACTTTAGATGTCAGTTATCACATCAGTGTGAAGACGGGAGATATCCCCGGGGCCAGCTCAGACTCCAAAGTTTTCATCAAACTCTATGGTGAAAAAGCTGACACCAGCAAGGAGACTCTCTTGGTCTCCGACAATGACCTAGGCAATTATTTTGAACGTGGCCGAGTGGATGAGTTTACTATAGATACGATGGATATTGGGAAGGTAAGCATTAATTGTGGATGTGCTTTGTGCAAGTGGCTGAATTCAGGATCAATATATAGCAAAGGGTTGTAAGAAGTTCTAACATTAAGAAACATGTTTGGTTTAGGCTGTTGCATTGGCAGTCTACGTGCTGGTGTGTGAAGTGACTACTTCAAGTTTATTTTCAAATACATACAGAAATGATTCGCATGTGCACAGTGGAAGAGTAGGGTGCCAAGAGAAGTAGATTTTAAGGCTGTAAGTAAGCTTCATTTTGCTTCTTTTTGCTCTCGTGGTTTCTTGTTTATTTTTTCTTTTTCTTTTTTTAAGATCAATCGAATACTAATTGGACATGATAATGTGGGTCTCCGGTCTGGATGGTTCCTGGCCAGTGTTCAGATCACAGTTCCAGTCCAGGGAAGGCAGTATATGTTCCCCTGCAACCGATGGCTTGACAAAGACGAGGCAGATGGCAGGGTGGAGGTGGAGGTCTACCCAAGTGAGATTTTGCCCATTGAGAAATGTGAGAGAAGACACACTGAGAAATGCATGCTTTTTTTTTTCTTACATAGATAGGATTAAATTTGTATTAGTAGTGTTGTTGAAGACCAGGACAGGCATAAAAAAGTTCCTGTCCCAGACCCTGTCATGTGCTCAATCCACAGTTTCTGTCCATCTGCATTCCAATACCAGCGGGCTTTGCTTTTTTCACCATTACGTGCTTTGCTGCCCAGGTCATGCACAAACACACATCCTATCCTGCCTGTAATACCCCACAGTTTAATACATGTGAACCAAATCCCTGCTGTCCATTTGACTCTTTGCAGAAAATCTGCTTTCTTTTAAAACTTAAAACTTGCCTAGAAATCATGAGAAGACGTTTTTTCCTCTGCTCTGTGAAAACTCACCCTCTGTTATTATATGCTTGGCATTATTTAACCACTCAGTAGTCAATACTGACTTGGAATTCCCTTTTAAAGTTCTGTCTTGCACCTCCCTGACACTACTTAACAATATAGAAGTGAAAACTATTAAGTTAGTTCTCCATGAAGTGTTGTGCTATCTCGCATTTGGTTTGGGTAAGAGTAAGGATGGTCACCTCAGCTAAGTGAGCATTTCTTTGTACGAGGTAATTGGATTTTGAACCCAAGCTCTCAGGAGCGCTGTGTCTGAGCTTCTCTGCTGATTTAACTCATTTACTTTTGGACTAGTGATAAACTACGAAGTGTCTGTAGTTACTGGAGATGTGAGAGCCGCAGGCACCAACGCCAAAGTCTTCATGCAGATTTATGGCGAGACTGGCAAAACTGAATTGATCATCTTGGAAAACAGATCGAACAACTTTGAACGGGGAGCCACAGACATCTTCAAGGTATGATGGATACAGTCTTTTTTTGCTTCTATGAGGGGAAAGAAATGACCAGCCAACATTCAAATATCAAAAGAATGATTGACCCAGTCATCAAGATAATTGGCCTTAACAAAATTACAAACTCTTTTTGCCTCTTTTGACCTTCACTCATCTTTCTGTGGGGTTTTGTATCTCATGGAGCAACTTTTTTATTCTCAGGAGCTGATAGCAAATGTTTCATTGAAGGACATAGTCCAGTAGCTCCTTTTGGTTACCTTTACTTTCAAAAGGAGATAGATAGTTACATTAGGCTTCAAAAGATCATAAACTTCTATTTTGTGCCTGAACTGATGTTACTGTCCCTATTCAGCTGAAATAAAGAAAATAAAGTATAAACAATTTAGTCCCTCCTTCTAACCACCCATGCCATTTATAATAGCTATGTTTCTTGACCTGATCCTACAAAGATCTGCTTCCATAAGTTATGCAAATGTACAACTGCCCCAGAGATTTCACTACCTGTAACCCTTGCTTGACGTGCGCTGTATATTCATGACACCTGAGGTGCACAGCTTGCTCCACCATCTATTGGTCTGGAAAATATTTAGGTCTATACATCAATGTCTATATGTCTTTCTGAGGAACTCAGCATATGTAGTGTGTGAGTTGAGATCTGGATAACCCAGCAGGAATGCCTGAGCCAACAAAGCTAGCCACCACTGGGTGACTGGGCATCCTCTCCTAAATGGGATCTGGCTATGTATGGCCATCATTCTCTTATAGCTTGTTTTCTTGATTGGGTTTTCTTTTTCTTTCCACAAAAATAAAAGTTTGGGGCAAAAGAATGGTCTGTGTTCTTATTCAGAGTGAGTGGGGACAGGTTGTGATGTCCAGGTATGTCAGTCACATCCTTCTGTAGTGTTGTAACCTCAAGAGACACCAACATATAGATAGCAAAGGACAGCAACCAGATAGAAGGAGAATGAAGACTCATCTGCTGTATGCTGTATGTGCTAACAGAGCAGGGCTCAGCACCACATTGCCTTGAGGTCTCTCAATTTGCAATACCACAAAAATGAGATCCGTTTCATCACTAAAGTTAAGCACTTTCTCTACTTCCATAAGCTGCTTGGAACCATAGGGACTGGGATGTTCTTCCCATTGCTACAGGTTAATGGGGTACCTTTATTGCAATCTTTTCCCACAGTTATATGATGGGTATTTTTGAGTTCGGTTCATCTCCTCCTGCTCCAGTTCCTTGCTTTATAGTATGGAATTAGTGATGTTCATCAAATTTTATTGAGTTCTTTAGGACTTAAGAAGAACACCTCATAAACTCCTAATTTCTTAATACTCTGTATAATTTTAAGGTTAAGTTTCTCTGATTTTAAAGGAAATAATGAGGAATAAAGCTGACAACTTCATGAGTAATTGCTATTAGCCAGTATCAGGTGTAGATTAAAGCCATATGCACAGTCTTTTGTTTACACAGCCCTGTTTATGTCCTCCCTTGGATGTTTATTGCTGATCTTTAAAGTTCTGCCCATTTTCTATGTTTTTGGGGTTTTTTTTTGTTTTTTTTTTTCGTTTTTTTTTTTTTTTGTTTTTTTTTCTTCTGTGAATACAAGGCAGAAGCAGTTAAGCAATATTCGACAAACCTGTCTCATGATATGAATATTTACAGACAGACGTGGACAAGAATAAGATAGTGTGAGCCAAATGCTGATAGGAAATGTCATCAGTTATAGACAGAGTGTGCAGGATGATTATTGCAAATCTAAGAGTAAAGCAGAAAAAATAAAAAGAGACACATTCTTTATGCTCAGACAGCTGGATCAGTTTTAGTTTTCTGATAAGCATCTTGCGTGCAATTGATTTTGTTTAAATCTACTACAGAAAAAAAAAAATGCCCCTGGACTGAAACTTTATACACCGAGTTGCCAAATTTTAGCCTGAAGCAAATGTTTGCAAGTCTTATAACATATACATTGCCTATCAGTAAAAGCAGTCATCAGAAACAGGCCGTTGGTTGTTGAAGGATTGCATGGAGTAAAAACCTTCGATCCAGCTTCATTAGGTAACAGTACAGACACATAATATGAACCAGCATGATTTTTTATCTGCTGTATTGACTGCGGAGATGGAATTCTTCCTTTTTATGCAGCCTCCTGCTGCTGATGTATTGTAGTAATGAATGGATTGCATCCTCTTGGCAATAAAAAAATCTGAGAAGATATTCTTCTCATTTCCCTGATCAGATGTAAGTAGAAGAACAGTCCGTGTTCTTCCAGAGTTCAGGTCATCTGAGCACAGTTTACTGCTTTTTCACATTGTTGTTATCGCTCCTGGCTTGGTTCATGTCTCATGCCAAGCACTGAATATTTCTTATTCATTTCAGACAGCAAGAAGCCCATGAGCTAGTATGACATTTGACATATTCACTTATAATGCCATCAGGGAAACAATTTTGGTGAAAAGATAAATGAAGTAAGGAGACCAGTAAATACAAATTCAACTCCTATCTCTACCATTCTGAATGTCTTCAGATTAGTCTGTTCAAGTGAGATAAGGGGAGGTACAAGACAAGGGAGGTAACAGGAAGTATGAAAACATGGAACAGGAAGGGGAAATTAATGGTGAACTTGTTTTCTAAAGTGACCCTTTTTCTCACTTTTCCAGTCAGAGATCTGTTTTGGGTGACATTTTTAAGGGTCCATTTTCTGAAATGAAGGTGTCTTATATTCTATTGGGCACTGATTTTTCCTTGTTGGCAGATAGAGGCTGCAGATGTTGGCAAGATTTATAAGATTCGGATAGGTCATGATGGGAAAGGCATTGGGGATGGCTGGTTTCTGGAAAGCGTCACACTGAAGCGCCTTGCTACAAAGATGGATGAGTCTGATAGGAAACAGAAGAAGAAAAAGAAGAAGTCTGAGGAGGAGGAAGAAGAGGAGACAAAAGGGGAAGAAGAAATGGATGTCTATACCTTTGTGGCACACCGCTGGCTAGCTAAAGATGAAGGGGACAAGGAGCTCGTGGTTGAACTGGTGCCTGATGGAGAATCTGAACTGGAAGGTAAATATCAGACAGAATGTGCATGTGTGTGGGTAGAGCTGGGAGTTTAGCAGGCCTTGACTGTTTAAACAGCTAATGACAAGGGCCAAAGAAAGAAGGTGCGTCTTGTGCTTTAAGACAAACGCAAATGTTTCATCATGCTCCAGCCAAGGATCTGATGGTACATAGCTATTTCTGGGCTTCTTTCATCTCCCTTTGCAATTTCACTTGCAGAGAATACATATGAAGTCCACGTTCTCACTGGCAGTGTGTGGGGATCTGGGACAGATGCTAATGTCTTCCTGAGCATCTATGGCATAGGAAGAGGAGACACGGGTGAGCGCCAGCTGAAAAGGTCCAGTAACCTCAACAAGTTTGAAAAGGGCCAGGTAATGCATGAACTCAACTCACTCAAGCAAGACGAAGGCTGTCAGAGCTCTCTCAGAGATCATTCTAGACATACCTTACCATTTCTTCCTTATAAGGCTCTGTAGGTTTCTTCTTTCAGCTTAATGCTCAGATGTATTTTATTTCTGAACAGGATTATTAATGTAAAATAACCTCAAAATGCTTTCCAGGGAAAATTAATTTGGATATTAGGCTGGATATTCTGCGTTGGATCTACCTTTCTCATCTGCTTCCTGTTCTGGTTCTAACATCCCCACTGGGAATACCTGAAAAGCACAAACTTTATATTGATACTGGAGAGCATTTGTGTGGCAGTTCAAGCACATCGGTATTTAGATTGCAAATACGCTTCCAAATGCTCTACTGGATGACTCAGGGAATAAAAGCCATATCATACAGTGTGCTATAATTAGGTTATGATCCAATCCAATTAAACAACATCATTGCAGACTATATATTTGCCATAAAAATGCTTGTGAACAAATATCAAGCAAATATTATAGCCAGAAATCATTCAAGGAATAATTTGGAGTAACAAAGAATCGCAGAGACAATAAGCAGCAGTGGAAAACTTGCTATTAGGGAAAAAAAAAAAAAAAAAAAAAAAAAAAAAGAAAAAAAAAGAAGAGTCTAAGGTTGTTAAATAAGCTGTTAGCTGTGATTTATGAGCTTGGCACGGGTGAAACTGCAACCTGCAGACCGTTCTTCATTCAGTGGGAAGAGCTCCAGGCTGCAAATGTAACGTTCTCTACTCCTGGGAGTAGAAACCCAATGTCTACTAACAAGTTAATCACGTTAAGATGTTTAAAGTGTTATGACAACAGGGCCCATCCTGTCACGCTAATGCTGCTAATAAATGAGCCTCCTGGTTGTGGCAAATGACAAAAATCTGCAGATTGAAATAAAGCACATGGAGGTACAGGACGGCGGATGGGGTGGTTTCTGTAGAGCTAATGTGTTTATGTCCAGGTCCAGATTCAGACTAAGGGAAATGCTAACCCTGCAAGTAATGAGATTTAGGAGAGTTAGACCTGTGTGGAAGATGGGAGGAAGTAAAGAAGGGAGGGAAGGGCTCTGCAGTTCCATGGCAGTCTCTGCCTCGTAGAAGTCAAGCGTGAGTGTTAAAGGGAGACCAAAGCTCTCTCGTTATTTTAATACATCCATCCTAGGAATACAGGGAAACCTACAAACATCTTACAAGCAAATTACATTGTCCAAGCTAATGCCTCTCTTTTCCCCATTCTGGAAAAAGAGTTATTTTCCTCTTGCCTCCTGCACAGGTGGATGTGTTCACTATCAAAGCCATTGACCTGGGTGAGCTGAAGAAGCTGCGGATCCGCCATGATAACTCTGGTAGTAGTCCAAGCTGGTTCCTGGAGAGGGTAGAGATTGTTGACCTCAAGGAGAGCACCACGTGAGCAGCCCAGTGCACCCTTTTCATATGGTTGGAAAAGGGGCCATGTTCTCCTAGACAGCTGGGTGAATGAGGAGTGTATTTTAAGAAACCATAAATACAGGCTTGTCATTGAGAGGGAACTCGTTTATAAGTTGCACAGTGTGTTGGTGGATGGGACTGTTCATAAGGACCTCAAGATGGGTCCAGTCTTCCTAAGTATAAAATGCCTGAGAGGCTCTAGGTTTCCTTAAGTTATTTAAATTCTTCTGGGTGTGAAAAGTAAAAGGATTTGGTCAGCTCAGCCCCAAAACAGCACTTTTCAGTAAGTGCTCAATAGCCAGTTTATGGATTAAGTTTTCACAAACAATGCCAAAGCTCAAGGATGGAAACAGATGTATTGTTCAGCTTTGGGCAATGTTTATGGTGTTTCTGTTTGTTTGCTTGTTTTTGTTTTGTTGTAAAGCAGCTTCTGATCTGTGCTTATTTGTGTCATTAAAACCCTGTGTAAGTGCTGAGTGCTGCTGTCATTCTTGTAGGTATTACTTCCCATGCCAGCGGTGGTTGGCAGTTGAAGAAGATGATGGTCAAATTGTCAGGGAGCTGGTCCCAGTGGATGAAGCATTTGTAAAGAAAGATTCGGAAAATGATGGCCAGTCTCTTGCAACGCTGGGCCTGGAACAGAAAGGTTGATGTTAGCCTTGTGTTTCTTCCAGTGTGGGGTTGAAAAGGAACCATATTATTGGCAGTGCTACGGGGCAATACCTGTTAATATTCATTGGGCCGTAAGTCAGCCCCAGCTGTGAAGTTTTCAGGCATAAATGAAGTGTGAAGTGCTTGCCAGCCAGTTAAGAGTGGACACTCCTCTCTTTTAGGTGTCTTAATAATCTTGTAAGATTAGCCCAAAAGCCAAGAAGACAGATAATATGTTTAATCATCATCTCTCAGCTGAAATGTAGATTGGTTATTAAAATGTAAGGTGTGAATCTCAGCCAGTTCGCATCATGGACTGGAATGTTTAAATATTTAAATATTAATATGAAATCAAGCAGAGATTAAATATGATCAGGGAAGTGGAAGAGACCTAAATTTGTCATGGTTTCCATCTTGATGCTCATGACTTTTGTCCTATAGAATACCCTAATCTCTAATGCAATATAATTTTGCACAGAACAGTGATATCCTCTGATGCGGTGAGGTGCTGAGTGCTCAGAACTTCTGCTGGCTTCACTGCCTGCAGTAGGTCACTGCCTCCCCCTTTAGTTCTCCCTCCGTAAGCTACACAATACATGAATATTTTCCACAAATTGAGTAATCCTTCAGTTCAGGAGGACCAGCTGGTTGAGCAGCATCTTGGAAACCACGAATCTGTCTACAGCAGAAGCTGCTATTTCAGAAACCTGGAGTAGGTTTTTGTAGCTCATTGAAGGCCATGTGAGACTTACCCGTTTTTTTTTTATGAGTTTACTGCAGCTGCTAGATGATGGTGAAATAGGAACCCCTCTAATGATGCTATTGAGAAAGGAGTGTCTGTGAATATAACTTCTGATATGCATAAAATGCACTTCTATTATATGGTGATATTAGAATAAAGAGGCTTTTTTTTTTTTTTTTTTTTTTTTTTTTTTTTTTTTTTTTTTTCCAAGAGATAATAGGGTAGATGATAGAAACATCTCTGAGGAGTCTTAGAGATGTCCATGAAGCAAACAGGAAACATTTCTTGTCTCTAAGTATGCAGGCAATGTAGTGAATGAGTAGAGCAGTAGAGGGACATGCAACCAGATAGCCCTGCTCACAGCATATGGCAGGAACTGGGGATTGCAGTATGGTTGTAATCAGTCAAAATATAACTCAAACCAAGCACACACATGCAGTGAAAAGTGGAATTCATTCTTATTCAGACTTTGCACTTATCTGACAGCTAAATCCACAACATACATCGTGAAAGTGAAAACTGGGGACAAGAAGAATGCTGGAACAGATGCTAACGTCTTCATCACTCTCTATGGAAGTAAAGATGATACGGGTATGGATCCATGTGATGGAAAGAGATAGCACCTCGTTGGTGGATATATCTGTCTGAAAAGACAGGTCGTAGTTTCTTTTTGCTTCCTCAAAACCGAGTCCTCAATCCTTTTTAGGACAACTGCATGTTCTTGCTGTCTATGCATACTCAGTGTTAGCTGGGAGCATACCACCAGCTGCTGTAAATCATTGCCAAACTCTGAGACACTGATTTGCACCAGCTGCTGGTCTAAAGGCTTTAATTTCAATTATAGAAAGAACACAGTTGCCTGGGACTACATTGCTGAGCAGTGAATGTGGTGAATGATTTGCTTTCCTCAGCAGTGAATCAGAATGCTCCTGAAATCCAACCCTGCTCTGTCTTGTTGAGTGGCCCAGAAGTATTTCATCAGCTGATGAGCTGTGTGTGGGGACTGATGTGTTATCAGAGTGACAGGGAGCTGATAGGTAGGACCCATCTTGCTAGGCATAAACACAGCCCAACAGTGCTGTCCCAGTGGCATTGCCAGCGGATCCCTCAAGAAAGGGGCCTTTTGGGGTGGTGATGTGGACACAGGTTTGGGTTCAGAGGGTGGGAGGACAAAGCTCAGATCTCAAGATGAAAAGCTGTTTTTCACATTTTATTCATTTCCATTGTTCCACTGTTGACATTCCCAGAGGATTTGTTTCACATGCTGAACAATGTCCTTTTGCATTGCCACAACAGGGATAGTCAGCCTGAAGGCCTCAAAGCTTAACAAGAACAAATTTGAGCGTGGGAAGATAGATGAGTTT
Organism: Excalfactoria chinensis; assembly: GCF_039878825.1. Classification (NCBI taxonomy): domain Eukaryota; kingdom Metazoa; phylum Chordata; class Aves; order Galliformes; family Phasianidae; genus Excalfactoria; species Excalfactoria chinensis. The sequence continues at coordinate 1,914,648 of NC_092857.1, forward strand.
ACAGTCGAGTCTGTTGACATTGGAGACCTGAAAAAAATCAAGATAGGCCATGACAATGCAGGTAAGATAACATGCTTTGTAGTTTAGTATTTCTGCTTGATCTGGCATATTATTGTATGAAATAACCTTCCACCTAGTTCCCTGATTTACCTTTTGTTGATGAATCCTTCCTGCCACTTCAGCTGTTGCTGTCACTATTTTTCTGTTAATGCTAAAAAAAGAAGTCAAAACAACAACAGAAAACCTGGAAGTTTCTTTTTTTGTTCCACATGGGAACTGCAGGTATCTCTAATCTATCAATATTTTTGTGGCTATTTTTCGTTTTTATTTTCCACCTGTTATCAAGTGCAAGCTGCTTTTCAAACATAGATGGGTCTCCAACACAAACAAGAGAAGCTCTGATAGGATACATGGATTCCTTCCAAGGGATAAATTGCAAACTTCCCTCTTAATTCAAATTGATCCAAGCAATGGAGTAATTAGCACTTTCATAAATGTGTCTTTAACTTGTTGCAATACAGAGATATAAAATGCATTGTTTCAAGCCTGGCCAATCACTTGCAGTGATCTTTTATGATTTCTATTCCATTGGCAAAAGAGAGGCAGATTAAATTATCTGAGGCCTGGAAGGTAATGATTCACTTGCTGTTTTCTGTAAAGGATTTATTATTCCCTGTATCTCTCCAACCACAGGCAATTCAAATGGCTGGTTTCTGGAATGGGTGGAAATCGATGCCCCATCGCTGGGACAGTGCCTCAAGTTCCCCTGTGGCCGTTGGCTGGATAAGTCAGAAGATGATGGAGCCATTGAGAGATTCATCTTCCCTGCAGAACTGCAGACAACAGAATATATCCCATGTGAGCAAAATGCTATTTCCCCAGTATACACCCATCATTACAGAAGATAAGATCTCACCAGCCCATGTAGTTGTATAGGGTGGGCTTCTCCCTGGAACTGTCTTTAAGAAATTTATGAATACATAAGATGTCAGTTTCTTCAGTTAGTCCAACAAAGTTCCTCTGCGTTCTCTAAACAAATGCTTCACGTATTTGCAAAATCAGAGTGTCACTAGAAGCTATGTGGCTTTATCTGTGTGTCTTTTTGCTCCCTCTTGATATTTCATCTCCAGGTCCTTAGTTGATTTCAAGTTGGCTTTGTACCCGCCAGTCTCCCTGTGATCTTGCTCCATTCTAACATTACTGTTTCTGCTGTCAAAGCAAACTCTTGTTGTGGTCTCATTTCCGAGCCTTAGCCTCACTGGTGCCCTTTGCACTACACGCACCTCTCTTGCTGAAGGACAGTCTTCCATAGTTTCTCTGATGCGTTGCTCTTCTGATAGTGTTGCATCAGTCTGCCTCTTTCAAGATTCAACATTTTCCTCCTTAATCTTCATTTCCCTCTAATTTAATGTTTGGGGAAAACCCAGCGTCAATACCAAAAGCCTTCCACCTGCAGTTACTCATTTAGACATCGAGTATTTAGATCTTTCCACTCTCTCTATTTCTGACTCAATTTCCTTCTTTGTAAGTGATTGTAAGTATAACTACATGGAAGACTGTCAACTGCTTCAGTTTCATTTTGACTCTAAACACTATGGTAGATGCTGAAGGTCTTTTTCACAGTGGCTGGCTTCCTTCCAGCCTCCATATGCATATATTCTGCAGTGTAGAAGTTAAAATCTTTTTTTCTGAAAATCTAATCCTCCCCCATTATCTGACTGAGATGTTTCTCATGTCTTTCTCTCACTGAACCGTCTGAAATGGAAGAATGGACACTCCTTTTTTCCTTTCTCACTTCCATCAGACTTATGGAAGATACTATAGTCTTTATCTTTGAAGGAATTGGTAGATATGGTGAATCATAGAATTGCTCAGGTTGGAAAAAACCTTAAGGATCATCAAGTCCAACCACAGCCCAACTATACTACCCAACCCTAACAGCCCTCTGCTAAATCGTGTCCCTGAGCACCACATCCAAACGGTTTTTAAACACATCCAGGGATGGTGACTCAACCTCTTCCCTTCTGTGAAGTTGTTTTGTGTTCATATGTAATATGTTCATACAAATTAACATTACCCAGAGACCTTGCATGTGCTTCTCAGCAGTTTTTTCCACATTATCCCAGTCAATGTGCATTTGGATGCAGATGTTGACTATAAAATTTATTAATGTCCCAGCTTATAACACTCAGAGTTTCTGGAATGACATGCTGTTGAGTATACTGTGTGTAAACCTGATTTTTGTCAGCTGTCCACATCCAGCATTTGAAAACATGTGGCCAAAGTCACACCAAAGTGAGCATCAGCTCAGACGGTTTCACCATTTAAACCATTCTTACCACACTATTTTACTACATTCTGGTTCCCTAAATACTAACCTGGCAGTTCCAGTCTGCCAGAGGTATCTAAAATAACTGTTTTATATTGGGTGACTCGTGCCAGAGTGTTTTCTTGAAGAACAAATGATGAAAACATATCATCAGCAGCCCAATTAAAACCATGCCTGTGGGGATATAGTTTTAAAAGCACAGTGTAAATGGAATGGGAGTCTGACAGCTGAAAGTTGTGCTGCCAGTGACCTTGTTACAGTGCCACTTTGCTGATTCAGTTCTAAGCTGATATTAATATTCAAGCAGCAAGAGCAAGCAGCACAGACTTCAGTAGCGAAAGTCATTTCTAATTCATAATGCATAGCATGTGATTTTTGGTCTCCGGGATTATTCCCCCCCTCCCCCTTATGTATTGGAGAAATGATGCTAGTTTACCTGGAGGAAAGCAGAGCAGATTTCACTGAGTTGGGCAGAAGGAATATTAAGTACCTCCAGGCTGACTCTGTTGAAGAAAACTTCTTCATCTCCGTTCTCCTGAGATCTGTGGTTAGAGAGCCTGATTTTTAATGGATGATTGGCCTCTGATATGCTTAATCAGAGTTACTCCAGCGTTAACAGATATGGTGCCAGGAGTGTCCCCACTACCTGAATGGAAATTCTGGATCTGAAATGCAGCACAAAACGTTGCTGTGTAACGAAGAGCAGAGATGACTGAAGCCACTGCAGCATGGGAGGGTGGAGATGACAGCAAGTGAAAAGACTGTGGAAAGTGGTGGGCGGTGTATGAGGGAGAGTCCTGGTGGTAGCATCAGGTGTTGAGAGCTCTGTGTGTGGGTAATGAGATGGAGTGCAGATACCGTGCCTGCCTAAAGCAAGGAGAGGCTCCTGTAGCTAACTGCGTGTGGTCACAGCATAGATTCACCCATAGATTTCAGAGGGGATTTAAAGAGAGGGAGATGAGACTCCATCTAGCAAATGGAACTTGTACGTCTGCTTGGTGATGGAGTGTGATCTCATCACAGGCAGGTTCACAGATCGATTCATAGATTTGGGAAATGATTCACAGAATCTCAGAATCATTAAGAAACTTAAAGGTCTCCAAATCCAACCCCAGTCTGTGTCCCCAGGTACCATATCTGTACAGTTCTCAAACACCTCCAGGGACAACGACTTCACCACTTCTCTGGGCAGATGGGAGGACAGCTGGACTAGGTGATCTGGTAGATCCTTTCCAACCTTGTGATTCTATGATTCAGTCTATGATACAGCTGGACTCAGGACTGAGAAGCTGTGAAGACAGAGAAGGACAAATATGAGATTATTTCAGTAATGGAGTGTTGTAGAGAAACTAAGGGAACAGGGAAAGAAAGTGTGTAGAGGCTTGATCCATACTGTCCTGCATTCACCATTTATCTACTGGAGTCTTGCCTTGTGTTAAGGACTATATGCTGTCAGAGAAAAAAAATGATACTGTTAGAAAACCAGGGCAGAGCGGATAGCAAAAGTTTTTATTTATTTATTTATTATTCCTTCTCATTGACTTTTCTCACTCGTTTAGAAGTGAAAGCAATAGGACATTTTCTATAAGGCTATCCTGAATATTTATCTACTTCCTCCAGTTGGTTTAACTTCATCCATCTGCTGAGTTGCTCAGAATTTTGTCAGTTCATGGTTTGCTTGAAGACATGAGCTGTTGAAGTAAATCCTCTCTCACCATCTTCATGTAGCCAGTATAAACATACCGGCACTTTCTGATCATATGATTAGTTTCAAAATCTCAGTCAGTTGAGATGAAGGAAGGTCAGTTGGCTTTGTAGGGATAAAGGAAATTCCTCTGGATGCTCGCAATACTGATCAGCTTCTATGTGAGCAGGAGTGTAATTCCTACCCTGTCGTCTTCAGCTGTTGAGTTTTCTAATCCAGATTTTGTTACTTTGAAATACTCTTAGGAACCATGTTCTGTTGCTTGCTAACTTTTTTTTTTATTATTATTATTACTATTTTTGGCCATTTCCTACATTAGTTGTTCCTTATGAGATTACAGTCTACACCAGCGATATCTTTGGAGCTGGCACGGATGCAGATGTCTTCATTGTTCTCTATGGAAGTGATGGGATCTGCACTCAGCAAAAATCCCTGTGCCTCAACAAGAGGGAGCAACGGATGTACTTTGAGAGGAACTCGGTGAATCAGTTCATTGTGGAGGTAAAATGAAATATATCTCATCTCAGATTGCCTTGGAGGGATTAGGAAGAGAAAATGTAGTGAAGTGGGAATTTTTTCTCTTATTGGGAAAGGTATTTGGCTCTTTTACTCTATTCTACAACACACCTACCATGTATTGCAGCATTTCTCATTGAGATCCAGTTAGTAGCTACTCGAAGTTATCAACACACAGTGTACCTGTGGCCTAGTGCCATATTATAACCTGTAAGGGCTGGTGTAATTTTATCTTGTAGTTGAGGTCTACCAAGACTTGGACACAGAAGCTTGCCTCTCCTTGTGAAGTCTAGAGGCAATTTGGAAGGTCAGTGCATAGGTACATTTACATCTTCCACTTCCTAGATCATAATTAGTATCAGTCTCTGAAATGAGGTGCCCCAGATTGAAGTTCACTTTTCATCTTTTCATGCTCCTGTTTCACCAGATGGTATTGAAGAGGCTGATCCATAGTCCTCACTGCTTATGTGTGGCTTCATTTGGGTTGGATAGGTTTGCTGCGTGGTTTTCTGAATACCTCAGACTAACACTTTGAAAGCTCTCATCTACAGTTTCCTGAAGAATTTGCACGTGTGTAAGCAAACAATAAACCAGAGCATGCAAATCACTCTGTTCATTTACACTGACAATATGCAGTGATTCCTATTTGTCATATATTCCTATTGCTGAGAAGCTGTGAGAGGCAAAATCACAAGTGCTCCTGCTCTGATCTGCTCTTTCAGTATAACTTGATAGACTCACCTTCGCTCCCTGGGTAGAAAGCCAACACTGACCTCATGGAGTGCTCTACAACTTCTGTGTGCTTTGAGTTTTGTTTTTTGTAGAATAATCAAAGTCAAATCTTAAAACAAAAGTTTTAAACAAAATGATTCCAGGCGGTATTGTTGTAATATGGAGTGAATCATAACATAAATCCCCGTTGTGATTCCTTAAAAACAAATAATATTACTCATTTTGGTGGTTTTTCCACAGAGTTTTTCAAGGCAGAGGTGGCATTAATACATAGGTATGCACCTTAAACTGAATGTTATTTTTATTTCCTTATTCCATAACATTTCTTTTTGGTTTGGCGGATCACGAGATCTCAGTAATTTTCTTCAATGAAACAATGAAAATGCACTTTGTTCTCCAGATTCATAGCATATTATTAACCTGTCCCCAGACTTAGAATCATGGAATCATAGAATAAATGCAACGTAATTATTTTGCAATTTATGCTTTCTGAGCTGATTGCTGATGTCTTTGCTTCAGTGTGAGACAATTTTGTTAGCTGAGAAGGGAGTGATCTCCAGTGGTGTAAACTGAGAAGTTTGGGGTTTTCTTTTTTTTTCATGTTTCAAAGAACAAAAGATTACAAGTCCCTGTGGAAATCTCAATGTGTTTTTATTGAGCACAAAGGAGTTCTGCAGCCAGCTTTGTTTCTTCAAAGGCCAACTGCACAAAAGCTTGAACAAAAAAAATAAGCAAAGGTGTTGCTTTGGAGCAGATATATTTTCTCCCACTCAGACTTCTGGAAGGAAGTGGCCTAAAGGTAATATAGGTGTGACAGATTACTCCAGTAATAAAACCAAAACAGCTGCTTCATCAGATAGTGATCCTGTTAACTTTCTCACTATGGCATATGGATTCTGTGCAAGAACAAGGAAGGGAACGTGAAGTGCCAGGGTGTTAACACTGTGCTTTGATCTCGAGGCTGTTTTCCCCATGTTATAAGCCTGCTCAGCCATCTAATCACATAAGCACTATTCCAATTTCTAAAAGCATACTTTAATTCACAGTAATACAAAGAAGCTTGACTGAAGAAATGAGTTTTAAGTATTGTTTTAAAAGTCACCTGCTGTTCATGCAGTAATCTCTCACACAGTCATAGAATGGCTTGGGTTGGAAGTAACCTCAAGGATCAACACGTTCCAATTCCCTTGCCACAGGCAGGGCTGCCAGCTGCTAGACTAACCGCTAAACCAGGCTGCCCAAGACTCATCCAACCTGGCCTTGAACATCTCCAGGGATGGACATCCACAACCACTCTGGGCAACCTGTTCCAGCACCTCACTCCCTCTAGTTGGTTCCTCTTTCTTTCATCTTTCTTTTTCTATTTTTTTTTTTTTTTTTAAATTTTTTATTTATTTATTATTTCAGCTGGAGGATGTCGGTGACATCATTGAAAAGATTCGCATAGGCCATAATGGTGGAGGGCTGAACTCTGGATGGCACTTGGATCGTGTGGCAATTCGGAGACTGCTACCAAATGGGAAGGTAGGCTGGGAATCACATCGCTCTGGAATAGGTTTCTAGTGGATGCTGCTTCTGTTTTCCAATGAGGAACCTCAGTACACAAAGTGTGATTAATAGCAAGAAATGACTCCCCGGAGAGCAATGCATGTTAATGAACTCACTAGAGCTTGGGAATTTGGAGGGCAACAAACATTTATTATCATGTTTTATTCTTCAAGTGTTGATTATACGACTCTGCAATCATTGTTTTTTGAAAGGGTGCTGCTTCCCTTGTAAATTCTAATTGGAATGGAGGTATTTTCTCCCGGCAGTGGATGAACGGAAAGCAGTGAAGTTACTCCTCACCCTTTTAGGGGGTTTTTGCTGTTGTCCATCTTTAGTGTGAAGGAGCAATCAGCCTGCTGGATTTGAAGGCAATGTTACACTGCGCTGCTGCACTGAGAGGGGGGATTTCTGAATTTGTACCCCCTGTGAAAGAAGTACAGACAACTACAGTTGTCCTTGCAAACATCTGCAGTGGGCAGAGTGTGGCTGGGCATTTCTGAGTGCCCAGGGCTCATTCAGATAACTCTGTGACAAGCTTACATATCTACAGGGATCAAAAAATGCTGGAGTAGAATGACAAGAGAGACCAGAGCTTCATATTTTCACATATAGTTTTGTTTTAAACAAAGGAAGGAGGTGGAAAGTGTGTGCGCCATTTAAAAGTGAAAGGCATGGTTGCAAAACACAGGCTAGAAATATTTCATTAGTCCCTTAATTCTGAAAGAACAAATGAGAACAAGCAAATGTCCATTGTTGTAAGCCTCATAATATCTCCTATAAAAATCATTGTTAAGTAGCAGGAGTTTTGGTTGTACGTGCCAACAGGATTAAGGGAGTGCAGCCAAAATGATTACCCTGTCCACCTAAGAAGGCTCCTTGGCCTTACTTTGAATGCTGGATGTAGGAGCTGGAAAGTGGAAGTTCACAAGAAAATCACCTCTTTGTGTCTGTCTGTGTACTGTCTAACCCTTATTTTGTACATCTTGATTACACTTCTCAACAAGATGACATTGTTATTAGTGATAGTGTTTTTGATCATAGGTAAGTGATAATGTGGGAGGTGATGTGAAAAGTTGTGGAAACCAAAGGAAGGAGAGATTCCTGGACTGCCTCTTTATACAACTGGGATTGACTGAACATGTGTTCAGTGCTGAGTGCTCAGCCATCACCCTAGGAATGGGCTCTGGAGGCTGTGCCACCAGTACAGAGGTTTTAAAGGGCAGACAGTGAGAAGTCTGGGGAAATGGAGGAGGGGAGGAGGACAACCATGAACACCATAAAACCAAGAGATTTACAGTTCTGCTGATCTTTGGATTATGGTATAAGGGGAGGGTTGGGGGGGGGGGGGAAGAAAAAAGAAGAAAGCAGAGAACTACATGATGCTGCTGATCAGCAGCAGAATATTATGACCTGCCACGGGATAGCAATATCCTGCCAATGCTTCTAAAAGCCGTGCTACCTGATTAGACTGCTAAGATGCAACTAGATCTATCTGTAATGCTGCAAAAGAAAAATGGGGTCAGTAACTTTTCAGATTAAACTGAAAACACTTGGGTAGGAAGCTAGAATTGTTGTGTGCCAATAAACTCTGTGTTGGGTTGCCAATTATATCTGATAATTGCATTTTATTTGTTCCAGCTTGGAGAAGGGCACAGCACTGAATTCTAGCACACTATCATACCCTATCTCTATCTTAGGGTCAGGCTCATACTCTGTTTAAACAAATTCTGTTTGTAGCTGAAAGGATTTTATCATGGGTAACGTGAAACAATGCACTTAGTGTCACTTAAATATTAATGCAGTCGCTAACAAGGAAACTCCAGTGAAAACTGTGACAGTGGCATGGTGATTAACAATAATGATGCAATTAACTCTTGCAGTAACTGTGCATTATGCCCCATTGTGCAGGCACTCAAGTCCCTGGATGTCGTATTACCAAACAAACAGCATTCATATCAATAGCAAGCACTACCAACATTATCAGCTTTAGGGAGAAGTTAAAAGCTTCAGCAAAAGAAGTGACTGAAGTGGGCTCTCTATAGGGAGAAGAGAGCTTCAGCTCTGAAACACCGCTCTGGAAAGAGCTCTCTTCCCAGACTACCAGTGGGGAGATGGGCAATGCAACTGCTGTTCATTGGTTCAGAAGTTGTGTGGCCAGACAGCCCATGCAGACCTAGGGATGCAGAAGTAATGGTTTGGCCAGATGTTAAGCACGATATTTAGTTACACAGCACTTGAAACTAAAATATTTGAATCATCTGATGTACTGATTTGTTTTGTTTGACATTGTTTTGTACAAGTTATGCTCCGAACTACTTTATAGACTTAAACACTGCAAATCTGGGGTTAAACAGAAGCATCACATGAAGCAGCAGAACAGAGAAGCTGTGTCGTATTGACAGGTTTGGGTTATCTGGGCTCAAAATATGGTTCTGAGTAAGACAACCAATGTGTTTCTCACTCAGGCTTGGAGGCATTCAGCTCCAGCAGTTCAGCTTTTCTGGAACCTGCTCATACCAGGATAGCAGCACTGTTGTGTGGTGCACAACCCATTCCTCCCCGCTTTTATTTTATATTAATTTATTACTATTTAAATATTAAAAAGAGTGAACAAGGTTCCCTACTTTGATTTGCTGCTAAAGGAGAGACATGTTGAAGTGGTCTATTGGAAAACGGCTCGTCTTCTTCCTTCACTCTACTACTTTAAGCTGAAAACTAACTTTTCTGTGTTCAGATTTGTGGGCTCTGCAAGTTGTGTGATGGCTTATGCCCATTTCTTTATGAAGACATTGCCTGGGGTGCCCAGTGCACAGAAATCCTGCTTTCACCATCTTGGAGGCCTTACATGAGTCTGCTCTTGATGAGCAGCCTGGGACTGGTTTCTATTGTTTTTGTTTCTTTGATGATAGAAATCATATTTATTCCCACCAAAGTGAGTCAAAACAAAGGATCAAAAATTAAATCAGTGTTTTTGTCCTCTTATTGCAAGTTTGGGAACTGCCTGGAAGCCAGCCTTAGTCACAGAATTACAGGGCAAAATTTTGTACCATTAACTGAGAAAAAAAGCCCTACTGACTTCAAAGAGAATGCTGGCTGAATAGGGATTGAAGAGGGATTGCAGGGTCTCAATAAAACATGGCTTCAGTGGAGAGGGTGCAGTCCTGATAAGGAGTTTGCAAGATCAAAAACTGGAGCCTGCTGGTAACGGAGGGAATCTACGGATCATGTACCAACCTCACACAGCCATTGGGAGTACTGTTCTCTGCTACAGTGTTCTCTGAGAAGAAGCACGTGCAGTGCTCGTGGTCCTCATGCATCTTCTTTATGTGGTCTGAATGACTGGAGTAATTTGTCATATAAAAACATACTAAGTCCCAACAAAAATACTCATGGGGGTTGGTTGCTGCCATGCACGCTGTTTCAGGTCTGTGTATACACTTCTGAAAGAGTGTTCAGGTGCTGGGATGGGCTGCCCAGGGGGGTGGTGCAGTCACTGACCCTGGAGGTGTGCAAGTAACACTTAGACCTTGTGTTGAGGGACATGGATTAGTGAGAACTATTGGTGATAGGTGGATAGCTGGATTGGATGATCTTGTAGATCTATTCCAGCCTTGGTGATTCTATGATTCGACATATATACGTGAATTGAAAGCTCTTGCTTGCACAACAGAGCATTTTCAAAGGAGGAATGTTAACATGTGTTCCCTTTGCACTGAAGAGATTCTCTGTCCTGTTTACTTCAGGGTTCAGAAACTATCACGTTTCCATGTGAAAGATGGCTTGCAAAGTCTGAAGATGATGGTGAGATTATCCGAGAACTGGTACCTTCTGATATTTTTACTGAAAAGCTCATGAAGGACGGGACACTTAAGCAGATAGAAGAAGAGGTTGAAGACCCATTGGAAGGTAATACGATTGGTAGGAGTTAGAAGGGATCTGTTTAGATCTGTTTAGAAGGGACTGGATGATCTCGGAGGTCTGATTAAGAACAGAAGTTTTGTCCCAAACTCCTTTCTTCTTTGTGTGCCTGGTTGTCCCAGCACTAGGATCTCTTCTCTTACTGAGCTCTTCTGCTCTTGAAAGAAGCTGTGGACCTTCATACCCTCTGAGCAGAGGAAATCTTCTTTCCTTGTTCTTCCATCTGGTAACATGATGATTCAACAGAGGAAATCATTCCTCTTTCTGTGTCTTTCCTCTGTCTGATTTGCATTTACAGTACACCATTGTCAAGGTGGAATTTGTATGAATGTTAAGTGTTTCTCCATCTGCCACAGGGGAAGTAAAGAGATGTTTTGTGTGGAGTTTTTAGAAATACTTTGCATGGAGTGGAACTTTTGCACTGTTCCTTGAGAGGAAAAAGGTGTGCTCCTTTCTCCTGTTATCTCACATGAGATTTGTTTTTCTGTTGGAGAAAAAAGACAGTCTTACTCTCAGTTTGTAAGCAACCTGCTTGCTAGATGCCTTTATGACATTATTTAACCTACTAACTCACATCACTTTGTCTTTCATTCATTATCATGTGCTGTCTAACACAGGTGGTTCGTTTTCTCCTCCTAAACGCAAAGCCTTTATGCAAGCTTTACAACCTAGAAAACAAGTTGTTTTAATTAAATGTCTCTTTGAGGAGCTAAGGACAAGTACTAGCAGCTAAAGCAGGGAACCTCTGTGTAAAATAAAAGAATATGAGAGATTGGCTTTATCTCTCTGCATCTCTGCATCCTCACGTATTTGGGGCACTAAAGCAGTAGCAATGATAGCAAAGTAACATCTAATTTATGCTTTTCTGAAGATGGCATCTTATGTAGTAGGCTGTATTTCAGTCCTGAAGATGTCCAGCACCATCAAGCAAAGAACAAAGGTAGATGAACTGAATGATCAGTCTGTATGCATTGTTTCCTTTATTACCATTGAGGCAGCCATCTCTCAAACACAAAACCATAGCTCTGTACACAAATTTAGGACAGAGTGTGGAGAGGCAAACCAGAAAACATGACATTGCACGTAACCCAACAAATTGTCTCACATGACACTCCTGATATATTTCTTAGAGAAACCAATGGAAATAATTTATGGACTAAAAAGCAGAATAGGCTCTGTTCTACCGGGGAAGCTAGGAACAGATAGAAAAGATACAACAGGTATTTTTTATTGCCTACCTTTTTAATAAGGAAGAGTATTAACAACCTATGAAGCAAATCTCCATAGCTGAGACTTTGTCCTTTTTTCTTATCTGTATTGCACTGAGATTTGCAATAAGGCATTCTCTAGAGCTTGTATGCCACCAGGGTAATTAGAGACTTGCATGGTTCCTAATTGTTTTCCTAGAGAGGATGTTCTCAGTTTGTTTTCCCCATGTAATTTGGAAAAAAAGCAGCAAAATAGAAACAGGAGTATTTAACACATTTATTAAAGCACGTTGTTAAAGATTTGATGAAACTTTATTGGATAAGCATTGAGTAAGCTAAAGAGAAAGGATATTTAATACATCTCCAGCTCTTCCTTAATTAAATACTGCCTGTTCTCTTTCTGTTTGGGGAATTTACAGAGATGCATGCCATTAACTCTAGTAGTAATTGCGCATCTGAATCCCTAGGGTTTATTTATGGAAGATGGGAAATTAAGGGCTCACAACACTGAACCACTTGTTCTCAGACTTAGGTCCCTGGAGCCTCACTACCAAAAAAGTGTCAGATTCCCTCAACTCGAGTTCACATCTGTAGTGCAAAAGCGCTGTGTAAGGTTTGCCAGACCCAAAGAAAGCGTGTAGGGGTGACTTAACATTCACCTGTTTAGTAGAGTGGTACTCTGTGTTACCAGGGTTGGTGGGCTGATCGCTCTCTGACAAGTTCTTGGTACCAGTGTTGACCTACCAGTGTAGTGTCCATGCTGGGAATACTCCCAGCAGATACTGAGGGTGGCTGGCAGGCATGATGTCCATGCCATCCCTTAGTACCATGGCCATATATATAAAACAATGGAGACGATAAAGCATTGCAGAACATGATAAGCAAGGTCATTCTTAGAAAGCAAGGGGACCTGGTTACAGCTATGGAGCGGCATCTCACTAATGCATTTCTTCTATGTGCAGAAATAGAAGCAGTTTACTCAAGTTCCCAAGCTAGCATGAGCCCTTTCTGATGAACTACTCACCCGTTCAGCTGTGATCTGGATTTCTCCATGCTACATCCAGTAATAACCATGATGATTCTTCACATTTTCTAACTATGTACTGTGTGATCAAAGCAATATGCAGGCACTGATTGCAGGGAGAAAAGTCAGCATATTTCAGTCAAGCGATTCCCAACCTTGGGATCACTATCAAATGCCTGGAAGGATAAAGCACATAGGATTTTAACTCCCCAGGAGCTGAGGAACAAGCAGAATGTTTGTGTCCATTTTCATAGGCAAATTCAGTGTTTATGGTAGACTTTGAGAGTTCATCTGGCCAGAAATCGTATCTCCATTTCCTTTTGCAGTTCACACATACAAAATCAGCGTGTTCACTGGAGATATTTATGGTGCTGGAACAGATGCTAACGTTTTCCTGAATATCTTTGGAGATCTGGGGGATACCGGAGAGCGTAAACTCAGCAAATCTGAAACAAACTTCAACAAGTTTGAAAGAGGACAGGTACAAACACAGTGGATTAATAACACTTGCTGTTTTGCAGTCTTTAACCTACAAAGTGCGTGACTGTTCTGCAGGCTGAATTTTCCTACGAGGGATAAATTGATTGATTCAGTTTACTATGTTCATTACCCTTTAAAATACTTCATATGGATTGTCAGCTGTCCAATACAACTGATAGGCGCTGCAGTAAATGGGTCAATGTTTCTGTGCAGTTGTTGATAGAGATCAGTTTTGAGCTTGACCCTCACAAACTGCCCTGAATTATTAATTGCAGGCTTGAGAGCGCACAGAACTTAAGTACTGTCATTTCCCTAGCCTCTGTGCAACTAGTTTGCGCATACACACTGTATGTTATAATTTATCTTAGAGCACGATACATTATTGGATCCTAAATGGGATCTGTCTTTGCCAAAATAACTCCGTAAGTAGTTTTCGGCAGTTGGGCCACAAATCATATTCACAGCCTCATATGAAGATACTCAGATGTAATGATGGCAAATATTGTCATATCCGGACAGTCTGTATAAATCTAAGTGCATTAGGAAAAAAAACATGTCTTACAAATAAAAATCAGGATATAAAATTCCAGGTATTCAATGTTCTAATTGTGACAGTGATATTTTGTGCAGCTGCCCTCGGAGCAGAAGAGGTCCTCAAAAATCTCCCCTGTAGAACAGTTCTAATGCTCCAGAGTATCTCAACAGATCTCATAAAGCTTTTAATCAAGCCTGTCTGAATTTAAACACACATTATGCTGTGCAGGCACTGTACCTTTTTGCTTGGTAGACGATATGTTGAGAGCTCATTAACAGAAGCCTCTGCTGTTGGAAACCCTGCAGGAGGACACGTTTACAATACAGGCTGTGGACCTTGGCATTTTGTACAAGATCAAGATTCGCCACGACAATAGCATGTTCAGTCCTGACTGGTTCCTGGAAAAAGTGGAGATCCTGGATGAGACCACAGAGGAGTCATTTGTGTTCCTCTGTGAACGCTGGCTCTCCAAAAAGAAAGAGGACAAAAAGATAGAGCGTACGCTTTATGAACAGGTACGTGTATGGCTCCAAGCTGTGATCCCAAACTACTTACTACCAATAAAAATGGAATGGTTGAATATCTGATTGAAGTCCACGATGATGTGATAAGGACCTTTGGTTTTAACTCATCCAAACTGAATTTGTGACTTTCTGACAAGCACTCAAAGCATGGCCACTCTCAGCCTGGTATCACTAGCTCTGTAGTTTGCAGTCTCAACAGAAAGATCAAGGTCTCTAAGTGAAACTATTCAGGTGAGAGTCAAACTGGCTTGCTGATGTACAGTAGTGTGTATTTCCCCACTGCTCTCCTTGCTGCACCCATAAAGTAGACAGCTTCTCATGTCCTACGTCCTCAAGCAAAAACTTTGGGTCCTTCAACTTCATCCTTGCAGGATGAGCTTTATCATTTCAGCCCCTTCCACCAATGACAAATATCAAAAGTCTTCTGCTACCATTAAAAGTATACCAAATGCCTTTCAGTGAAATGCCCTTTCTACTTGGGTATTCTCTATTGCTTTATGAGGCTAATATGGCTAATTGGAATTCAAGGCTCATGCACCAATTCAAATTAGCAAACAAGATTAATAGACCTCTCTTGCTTCTATACAGTGAGGCATAATAAAGCAGCTAATTATAAGTCCATTTTATTTAAGGAGTCCACTTTGCAAAATATAGTGACATTTTAATTGAAAGCTACTACTAAAATTATCATCAATGAAATTGCACCAGACTCATCCGGAATGTAGCAGGATGGATGTGAGAAGAGTTACACCATGGATTAGTACTGCCATATGCCTCCTCATAAAACTGCAGCAGACAATGCTATGAATTCTTGTGGTCTTGCCTGCCCTGTTGCTCATATTCCTTCGTAATGACGAAAAACTAATAACTTCTTCTAAATTATGTGACTTTGTGGTAAGATGGCCATGTTCATTGGAAAGTGACATTGTATACATCTGCAATAACTGCTCTAACACAATTGATATTTCATATCATTCCATTTTGTAGTACTCTCCCTCTCAGTGTCTTTAACCTACGCTAGGTAATTTATTCTGACACCACAGTGTGTGCCCTGATAAGCAAATCTGGCTCTGCTCCATCTGCCTGAATTTTCTCTAGTTACTGCTCGCACAAGTAACAGAAAAAAAGAATCACAACACACCATTAAAGTCTATTAGGCCCTTTACATTTTCTTTTATTATAATACACATCCATAACGACCTGTCGAGGTTACAACAATAAGGTAAATAAATGACCTGCAGTAAATTACAAGCCACATTTCTTTGAGCTATCCTGGGCAAAATGCTACCTGGGGAGCTACGGGGCTTTCTCCTCATGTTGTTTTCAGAGGTATGTAGGAACAACTGACAACAGGGTGAGCACTGAACCACATTACCCTCCTGTACCTGCCTTTCTAATTAGAGTTACGATGGTGAACGGAGAAGCCTGAGTGAGTCCTCTGTCAGCCTGTCGAGTCTGGATAGCAGTGGAAACCCAAAGGAGAAAAAATCCCGCTTGATCAAGTCAGCAGAAGAAGGATTATGTGAGTGAGGAACACGATTGGCTGAATTCATGCATGTATTTTTGTCTTTCTCTTGTTGGGAAGAAGCATTTGTCCTGGTGAAGGGCAGGGAGAGGCCAGATCAGCAAATGTCAGTTCTCCAGACTGCATGGTGCTTTGGACAGTGTGACCATACCATTCAGTAGATGGTCTTTCAAGGATACATTATATTCTGCCTTGGTTGAAGTAAAGTGTTCAGGGGACTTCTATAGGCAACTGCAACCCAAAATCATGTCCCTCAGATGCCTCAAGGTATGTGAGTGCATCCACACCATCAGATGTGGAAAAGGAGATAGTCATCATCTCCATAAGTCCTCCTTAGGTAAAAAAAAGCTCACTGATCTGAAGATTCTTACTCACCCTTCCTCCTCCTCCACCCATGACTTCATTGCATAAAGAGCTTCAGATGCCCTCTGAACAGAGGGGGCTGATGGAGTGATGGGAGCAATTTATCTAAGTTTTGTGTAATTTTGTTTGAAGTATCCTTTAAAGTATGCAAAGAGAGGGCTGGAGGCAAGTCGTGTTATCAACAGAAGTGCCTTCCTTGGATTATAAGAGGCTCTTTTCTGCGTGATTCCTTAATGTAGCTTTTGTTGCTGATATCAGCTCTTTTTTCCTTCTCCTTTATCTCTTCGACCTACTCAAGACGGTGTTTCATGTAGCATATTAGATCTGAATTAACAAAGAAGGCTTTCAATTTCTCGAGACCTTGTTTGCCACGCTTAAGACATCCTTCCACTTCAGAATCAGAGTAGTAATGCCTCGTCACTGGGGTGTTTGTGTAATAGGAATTTAAATGTAATTTGTTTTACAGCTCTGAAGTTTTTCTCCTTGCAACACAGGGCTGCATCACAGTGCTGCTGGGTGGGGAGGGGAGTGGGATACAGAGAGCTGAGCAAGAGCTCAGAGAAGTCTCTGCTCTCAGAAAACTAGCTTTCTATAGGAAAGTTAGGGAGAACTTGTTATTTCTACAATGAGAACTGTCTTATACCTGGACACAGCAGGAGGGTCTGCAAATGTGGTTGCACCAAGACAGGGATTCCAGAAAATCTGGACTGAATTTTTTGCTGTTATAACTGATAGAAGTGGATCTAAGGTAGATCTTCGTTGAGAGCTTTAGAGTTTAAGATCTGATTTTACGTTTTATAATGTGGACCAAGGTAACTTTGGTGAATGATTATTGCATCTCAGCTGATGCTCAGTAGCTTGTTGTGATACTGGGGCTGCACACCCCAAGCCTCCAAGCTGTGAAGCAGAATGCTGCACATTTTTTAACCCAACTGTAATCCATGTGTCTCGGGGCAGTTCTTTTGTAATCCCATACTGTGCTCAAACAAAAAAATAAGTGATTCTCATGTTCCTTCTGATATTACTTCTGTGGTGAGACAATGGATAACATCTGCCATGCTGGCATGCCATTTCATTTCACAAATAATGGGTAAAACATCAGCAGGGAACCTCCCATGAGCAGAGCTGGGATAGTTCCCATTGACCCCATTGTGCAGGGGTGGTCCTTCTGCTCTGAGTCCTGGAGCTTGTCAGCACCTCCGTTCCTGATGCAGTGACAAGGCCTCATTAAGGAAATGCATCTTGAAGGAATGTTGGATAAGATGGGCTGTGTGAGCCAGACAGCCACTTCCTGAGCTGGAAAAAGAGCCAGCTGTTAATTAGTTGATTAGGGAAGTGGTGTAGGGAGTTGCCTGGGAAAGGGAGTGTCAGTTTGAGCAGCCTGATTCTGACTCTCACATGCTAAAGATGGGTGATTACTACGGAGGTGATGTGAGGATGGAGCCTAGGGAAAAGTCCTGTTGGTGGGGAAACAGCTTGTGCCTAGACTGAGAACCCTGCTTTGTGCAAGAAACTGGCAGGGACAGTGTGCTATGTCCCTCATGGTACACAGCCCCTTGCAAGGGGAGCACATTCCCTTGAACGACCTAAGTTCTTCAGGGGAACTTCAAGACATAGGGAGCAAAGAGAGAAGGGCTGTGAAGGAGCTGTGATGGGCACTGGACTCTTCTGTGATGGCTCTCTTCCCCAGGTATTGCATTTGCTCCGTATGGAGAAGTAGGACTGTGGAGTCCTAGAGAAAGGAGTCAATAGACAAGGGCCGTACTAGCATTAGAGACCACTTCCACAGCTCTTAGAGGAAAGAATAGCCAGTGTTGGGAAGTGGTTATTTCTCCTAGTCTTCAAATTTAACATAGGTATTTCCAGTGCTTTGGCTCAAGGATGCAGAATCAGCTGGAAAAGCTGATCCTTCTCTGAAGCTGTCAGAGGAATACAGGATGAAAACTGTACAAAAGATGAAACATTTTGGTGCTGACCTAAACAGGACCGCTGACATATTCCCATGAAATCTCTAGCCTGTCGTTAAAAACTTTTCTACTCCAGTGGTTGCTTTGTGAAGAATGCATCACAGATTATTATGCTGATGTGCACACTGAAATGTAAATTATACCATAAAAGGGAGAATGAGTTTTGCCTAATCATCAGTTCATTTTGTGCTGGTGCGCAGATGCCTCAGACAGGGGGCTGAAGTAGGTACAGATTTGCTTTGCCTGAGCCTGTGCCTTCCCTGGTATTGAGCACATTCTGAATCTGCAGTAAGTTTCTAGTACAACCTCCACCCAAAAATATTCTTAGCTTTCATAAAGCAAAAGTAGACGTAAATCAGAGATAATCTGAGAGCTAACCAAGCTTGAATGAAGGTTTATGAACCCTCATTAAAAACGAAAAGGTGATGATGAGCCAGGCTGAGCTTTGAGTCTGAAGCAATGCAAGTTTTGGAGCTTGGAGCCTTTTCAGAACGGCTTGGAGAGACTTGCACAAATGTTCTGAGAAATCAAACAAGTATTCAGCATCTCATTCTGCACCATCCGCTTGGCCTACCCAAATGAGCTTTTGGAAAGCACTTGAAAAGCAGTCTGGCACTTCCTCCCTTTTAACAGATGAACTGAAATTATTGAAAACAACTAAAAGTGGTGGTGGAGGGTGAGGGAGGGGGGGGGGAGGGAGGGAAGAAGAAAAAAATAAAAGTCCCAAACCTTGGCATGGAGGTTTTTCTTTTAATCAATATAATTATGCAATGCATAAAATTTTGGGCTGAACCACCTTTAGAAGGAGTTTGGCTGGATTTGCAAAGGGATGCTGGAGCTCTGAGCTGCCCCCTAGATCACAGATCTCCTTGAATAAAGCCGTAAAGAGAACATTTGCAGTTGTGTTGGGACATTCCAGAGTGATAGTTTACCTTAGAGTCAGTGTAGATTTATTTGCCTTTATTGAGTGGTGAGCGTGAGATCACTGTGGTCTAATGGCCTACTGAAGATTGAGGTGCTCGGATCCATTTTCAGGAGGGTGTCTCAGTGTAAATAAGATTTCAAGACTTTTTGCTGTTCTGACACCTATCGGGGGGAAATCTGGATCGCGTAATGCCTATATAACCTCTCTGGAGCCAGAAAGGGCTGTCTGGGGAACGTAACATTGCAACATTCAGTTTGAAATGTGTGTGTGAATTGAGTTTTCCCTAACAACTTGTTGCCCCACACAGCATGGTGTTGTACCTACTGTATTCAGTGCGATGTGAACCTCTCCAGCATGAAAAACTGCCTTCTCTGATAGAATGAAATCTCATGTGTGCATGCATGTGTGGGATGTTTCTGATGATTGAACCTCAGTTTAATCCCACAGTAATCCCGTACCACATCACTGTCACGACGGGCACAGAGTACGACTCAAGCACTGACAGCCGAGTCTTCATCATCATCATGGGTCCTCAGAAAGTGCGGACTGAGAGACTGTGGTTGGATCTTCCCGAAGGAAAAGATGAGTTTGCAGATGGCTCTGTGGAGAAATTCTCTGTCTGGGGCCTGGATGTTGGGGAGATCAAAAAAGTGGAGGTAATTTGTGACCCCAGAGTGGGCACGAGGGCACCTAGGACACATGGCCAAGGGAACAACAGGTTCTTGTTTCATTTAGTGAAGGAGAGCCACTGGGGTCTGAAATGAATGTAGGTGAGGATGTACTAATGAGATTACATGCAAATGCAGCCCTGAACATAAGTGTCCTTGTGAATAGCAAAACTGAAATCCTCAGGAGGTAGAAGATAATGTTGAAATAGGGGAAAGTTGTAGCATGTCATAGTTTGGTACCACCTCTGGCACCGTTTTTTCTTAGTCAAGCCTTGTTGTTGACAGCTGCACTGCAAGTTCCAGCCTTCCATCAGTCTTTTTCTGACTTGATTCCTACCGTACTTCCAGTTGGGTTTCATAAATTGCTTGCAGTGAGAAACACATCTTGTGTAATTTTCCAGCTAAACATGAAAATTGTTTTCAGAGCTTGGAGGACCCAGGCTTGGAGAAGACAATTAATCATTGCTCGTAAGTAACATGCACAAATAGATATAAGTACAGGAGCCATTCTTTCTGCTGTGGCTCAGGGAGACAGAATTTGCATAGACTCTCCATCACTGAACCAAAATCTTACATGAATCTTGTGGACAGTTGCTTTGTATCATTTATGTTTCATATGGCAGTTCCATCTCCTGAACACCTGCTCCAGCCCCTGAGTCCTGAAACACAGAGCAGCATAAGATGTCATGAGCACCTTCCCTTCCCTTCCCTTCCCTTCCCTTCCCTTCCCTTCCCTTCCCTTCCCTTCCCTTCCCTTCCCTTCCCTTCCCTTCCCTTCCCTTCCCTTCCCTTCCCTTCCCTTCCCTTCCCTTCCCTTCCCTTCCCTTCCCTTCCCTTCCCTTCCCTTCCCTTCCCTTCCCCTTCCCCTTCCCCTTCCCCTTCCCCTTCCCCTTCCCCTTCCCCTTCCCCTTCCCCTTCTCCTTCCCCTTCCCCTTCCCTCCCTTTTTTATACCCAAGTTATAATATACATCCCTTTTGGTGTGCCTGCTTATTTATTCAAAAAGGAAAGAGTGAAAGAGATACAAAGAGTGAAATCCCAATTAAAAATCTTTGCAGCAAACACCCCCTTGTAGCAGCTGATAGACTGAAGCAATCCCATTCGTTTTCATTCAGGCAATGGATTCTGGCACACTGAGAAATGCATGTGCTACTTTGAGTTCATTATCAAGACATTTTCTTAATTCACTCCAAGTGCATGGTTATTATGGGCGCTAAAGGCATTTTCTATCTGGCCATCTCTCATTCAAACTTGGAAAGTGAAGCAAGTATAGAAATACTCCTTTTCTAGACTGCATGCACGTGGAAGCAGCCTTGTCAGCCCAGCTCAGATAGGCAGGAAAAAGCCTACATAATAACTGTAAGCAGATAGTGAGTAGGGGGGAAGGGGCAGAGAGTAGAAGATAGCAGCGGACATTTGGAAGTAGAGGAAAGCAAGGGAAAATAAATAATCTCACAAGGGTTACAAATGGGAAAGAAGAGAAAACATTGCAAATGAAATGCAGAGTTAGTTAAAACAAACGAGATCGCTTTGGGGATGGATAGCACTCTTATGGACCCTTTCACTGCTAACCTCCCTGACTCCACCACTCTGCTCTCTTGTTTCTTTTTCGTTTTTCCCCTTTAATTTGCCACTACCAGGATCGTGGCTGGAGGTCACCTACACCAGGTTCTGTGCCTTCCTTCCTGCAGTACCCTGTGCTTGGAAGGTCCCCTGTTCACCCACATCCCAGTGATGGCATCTCCATGCCAGTATGCCTTGGTTGCCATGGAGCCAGTCCATATTTTCCACGTAGAAAATTGCAGTGTTCGGGGCCATTGCAGAAAATTGATAGTTATCTACATGGGGGAGAGTGAGGAACAATTCATTCTCAGATCTGGCATTTGGCTGCTTCTGGAAGACGGCAAGGGGTTCTGAATATGTTACCATGTGCAAATAGCTTAGCAGGGGGATTTCTTTTCCAGAAGCCCTCTGTATAACCCAGGCAACAGACTAGCAGGATTGTAAGATTTGCAGCACGATGCCACTTTTAGACTGGCATTATTCTCCTCCAGCAAATACGCTATTGTGAAGCAGAAACAGCGGAACACTAACCAATTTGAAAGGGTCCCATTTGTACCTGTCTTGTAAATTTACAGTTATAATATTTACTACTGCTGTACTTTAATAGACGTGCTGACATGAAAATACGCAGTAGGAATTGCTGGGTACACACGCTTCACAGTGTGTTCTTGAAATCAGTTTTAGTATTTCTTCTTTTGATGAACAAAAGAGTCTTTGTTCCTAGATTGCTGCTGCTGCAGAGAGGTGCATTCTAAAAAGTCCTGCATTGATCTGTACATTTCTAAACCAGTCCTGGTTCAGAGCTGTTCAATCACAGGCACAAAGTGAAGCCAAGGATGCAGAAGTGTTGCAAATCCAGTTCCCCACTGAATATGGGCCTGGTCCTGGAAGACCACAAGGTCTTCCTAATATTCTCCACACCTTTCAAAATTAGCAGGAAAACCCATATTTTGCACTTCTCCCTTCTGTCTACCTTCGTATTATTTTCCCCCTGATGTGGTTGAGAGCTGCTCAGTGCAAATGGTGCCTTAGTTGTGGTGGTGTGAAGTACCCATCAGTCCCCCAGACACACTAGGAATGAATTACAAAGATTTCCAAAGCAGACCATGGGTTTGCCTGCCATGGAAATGCTGCCTCTCCAAATTGTTCAGACATCTCAGCCCAAACAAATTGTCTTGATGTTGATATGTGCATCCAAAATACACTCACTGCTGGTGGACGTGCCTTCTGTCATGGTTCTGTAATGCAATTTTGGAACTGTAAGCTGGACTCAGCCATTTATTCTTATCAGACTTGAATACAAATTCAGAAATGAGCTGATGAACTCTAGTGCTCTACTTTATAAATACAGCCATAAGGATGACTCAGCACTGCATGAATTTGCCTTGAACTTTACAGTGTTATTCTATGGGGCCATGGAAATCTGCCTACATGCATGTTCTCCAAAGTTCTCAGAGTGCAGAATGCCTTGCTCTGTCCCTTCACTGATACCAAGTTTGCTAAGCGTTGCTGTGAAAACCTGGTGCTTAGCAATGTCTTGGAATGATATGCAAGAAGATGGCTGTAATAAAGCTGTAATAAAGCCCAAAGAGCAGCAGACTTTAATGGTATCATTAGGACCTTCCTTCCAGCTGAACCACTGATGTGAACCTTCCTCACCACCTCACTGCTCTGCAACAGGTCTGAAGAGGCACTGCACAGATCTCAGAGCTGTGGATGTGGAGAAGAGCCTCCATGCCAGCAGAGAGGGAATGGGAATGTGTTGTATTCCCATTCACCTCACAGCCCTGGAATCTGAGAATTAATGCGTCCATTGTATACTTGAAATTTCCCTGGTGGTTAACTCTAATTTTCTGCAGCTGCATAGACATTAGTATAGTAATAATGTTCCTAATAGCAGTGATAGCTGAGACACATTTAAAAAAAAATAATAATAAAATAAAAAAATTACTCGTTTTGGGGCAAAAAGGGACATGATAATACATTACTCTAGATGAACTTGTTATTAAAAACTGTTTCCTGAGCAACTCTAAATATCACAATTATTTTTTTTTTTAAATGAAAGCTAAAGACCTCATTTTCCCAGTAATGGTATAAACAACCCATTCACTGAAAATAATGAGCTGTAGGTAGGTCTTTTTATCCAGCCTTTCAAGTGCAGAGAGTTCATTGGAGTGACTGAAGGAATTTCTTGCAGCACCTAAGACAGATAATCACCCCTGTAAGTCTGCATGGAAGTAAGGATGAATATCCTGTATCCTGTAAGAGGGATACATGCAGGTCCTCGTGAAGTTCCTGACACTCTTCTGTGATTTCCTGCTCCTCAGAATGGGATGGTTTGCTCTTCAGCATGGAGGGAGTGGTCTTTGCAAATTGACTAGCTACAGATATAAGCTCCTTCTGTTGGCTCCTGAATACAAAAACAGAGCTTATATAATACGAGGAAATACAAACAGGCTGATGCACATACTTAAATGAAGGAGATATGGATTTGTGAGACAAGAATTTCTTGAATAATACATATCGGTGTTTGCCTAGATGCATTTTCGAACTTGGCTGTGAAGCTTTGGATTGTCACTTGTAAGTGTTGCTGCAGCAATTGGAGGGTTTGGAAAGATGAAGAAAAGTATCTTCACAGATCATCAGGGGGTAGTGGACAATGTGGCAGAGGTAGTAAGAGGGTGGACATGTTATTGGGTAGGTCAGTGCACTCCACCTACTTCATGGTCCCTTTGTTTACATCTGGGGACAGCATCATCCTGCCTTCCTTCATGAGAGGCAGGAGATGACCCAAGCTTCCCTGCCCAAATCAGCTACCATGCAAACCGATGCGTTGCCTGTTGAGCAGAAAGGGTACAGATGGATTGTTTCACAGCTCATCTCTTCCACTGTGGAAGTAGTATGCATGAAAGTGTACACAGTCAGTACTCATCAGAGGCCAAAGAAAGCAATTCACAGCTCTCCTCTAAGAAATTACCAGTAACCAGCATGTGTTTTCTCTGTGACTCTCATAGGTGGGACACGACGGTGCCACCCCTGAGAGCTGCTGGCTGATGGAAGAGCTCACCATCGTCGTGCCCACAAAAGGTGTCATGTACAACTTTGTCTGTAAATGCTGGCTGGCCAGAGACAAAGGTGATGGTCTCACCTCACGAATCCTCAACATCCTGGATGCGGACTGTGTTAATGTGGGCATCAAGGTAAGACCTCAGCTCATCCTGTACCTTCGTCATGGAGCTGAGCTGATATAGGTCATGTGCCAGCAGTCCTCATGCTTTGATTTCTGCCTGTGGTTTGAGATATGTTTTTGAAGATGGAGGTATTATAACCTCCACATCCTGTAGCTACACATCCACTTTTCTAACCCGGAGTTGGGAAACATTAACTTGGTTAGAAAGTAACAATAATTGGAAGTTGCTGAAACATGGAGGCATTTGTAAGTTTGATCTTTCAAATGATTAACAGATTAAAGTTGAACGAGCAATGTAAAGAAATATCCAGTATGTCGGTTCAAATGTATGGAAGTTGATGTGAGGTGTGCTGTGCCATATTTCAACCAGGTACAAATCGGAAAGCTGAGCTAAGTTGAATTTCAGGGCAAGCTTTATAATAGAAATGCCAGTCTGGATGAATGAGACAATAATACTCTAATTAATGCCCGTATGGCAAATTCGAATACCTATAGTTATGTTTCTGTGTACAGTGAGGTTACGCTTTTGAAGGACATTAATTTTTCTCTGTGCTGCTCTAGATCCCCAAGCTAAATATTTTCTCCTGAAATAGTTTGTTCCCCAGACACACGAAAGCATGCAAACGTTTCTAACAACTGCAAGGAATTTAACAAATCAGAGCAGGTTTCGGTGGTAGAAATCCCCTAAGAGGGGAAATAAACTCCTTCAGATGAATGCTAAGGTTAAAACATAATTGCTTCAAAACTTCACTTTGGTTGTTTAACCTCCTGGATAAAGTTTGAAAACTCCTGTCAGTGATCTGACGATCTGCCTGTAGATTGAGATGGATGCTAATGAGGATTTTTGTTCAGCCTCCCTTGAAAAGCCTGGTACTGAATATTTATTTTCATAAGCATGCCACAAATAGACACATCTAAATAACATTTTCTTCTGTGATGTTGGGCCAGAAACTTGCTGAAAGGTTTGAGGGAAATCAGGAGAGATGTTTCAGATATGAAATCAGAAGTGCGCATCTGACTTTCTGATCGGACTCCTAGTAGAGGGGATTTGGGACTGCTCTCTCATATATAGACATAGTTAGAAATTGAATTCCTTTATTTTTCTCCTTCTTCTTTTTTTCTTTTTTCTTTTTTAATAGAGTTAAAGAAGACAAAACCTTTATTAGCTTCAGGAAAGCTCATGCTGTTTTATTTTGCTTTTTCTTGACTGTTGTACAGCCATACATACCCATTTGAATTTAATTTTCTTCTTGGCTTCATATTTCCCCTTGTTTTAAATTCAGTATTTGCCTTCCCAAACATAGAGGAAATGTTAGTATCCATCACAGTCATTACAAACCCTTAATGTACTTGTAAAAGAGGTTTTCTTCTTCCACTTATAGCAAATGAGATGTTCTACTATGATTTAAATGTGTGGATGAATAAAAGATAGACAAGGTGCTGAGGTTTGAGTGAACATAAAAAATAAATTCTTCTGTGATATTATTCCTTTGCATTATTGATTTATGTGGCATCTACAATTCAGGCCAATAAAACATGCATAACAGATCACTGTTTGAAATACATTCTGTTGGGGTTATTTCATTTTATTCTTTCTCCTCTCAAATCCAGAGGTCTTGTTATCACAGGTACAGTCTTGGAAGCATCTAAGTGGCCCAGAAGTCTTAAAGCCACCGACAGCTACCGGGACTTGCATGCTTTTGAAATATTTTATTCTGAATCTTATTATTCACATGTCAGGAGAAAAGAACAAAGTTAGGCTAATAAAGTGAAAATGATGCAGAGTTGCTTTCACAAATTAGAGTGCCTTTAAAGCAGGAGATCTGGGAATGCTCTCGGTTGGTTGCAGTGCTGCGTGTCTCCTTGGGAAATGGGGGAGCTGCCTTCTTCTGTTGTGCCAGGTGCTTAGACGTATATACTTTAACACTATTAACCGTGTTGGCTGAAATGCTGCTGAGATGGACACACCAAGCACTTTGCAGTTGATCCCCACCATGTTCTAAGCACATGCTCCTCTTGTTGGATGTCCCTCCCTCTTGGACTGTATGTAGGCTGAGAAAATCTGCTCCCCAAATGCTAGATTATGCAAAGAGGAAGGTCCTGTACTAAGTTTCATTCTCTATCTTTTACCTCCAAAAACAGTACTATGGAGGGGATCCCAGAAGCCATGTCGTAACCATTTCTTACAGAGAAGCAGAGCCTGACTAGCCTTTTGCATGGGTCAAGGACAGCTCTTTGAATGAGATCTCGTTGTTTGAAACCCTCTACAGATCCTATACGAAGTCACAGTTGTGACTGGAGACATTGAAAGTGGTGGAACCGATGCTGGTATTTTCATGACTGTCTTTGGATCCAATGGGAACACTGAGGAGATGCAGCTGGATAAAAATGGAGATAGGTATGGTAACTTTGTCAGTTTTGTTGCTTAGCAGTGGAGTGATAATATATTCCAGTACCAAGTCAAGAAGTACTTGAAGCTTTGATCATGCTCCTACTAAAACTCATTGATTTCATTGATCTCGAACTCAGGAGTCTTTAAAGAGTTACTGTTATGTATTTAGCAGAGTGGAGAAAAAAAAAGGTTCTCTGCATACCTGGGGAAATAAACCTGTGGCCATTTGTAGGAGTATTTTTTTAACCAGTTCCTCAGCAGCCTTAAGAGAGAAACACTGCAAGCAGAGAGATGAGTGGTGAAGCCCTTCATCAACCCCAGGAGAAGCTGGGCATGTTTCAGGAAAACCACAGGTGCAATTTCTGTAAAACACATCTTTTTTGCAGAGTAAGTAACTTAATCTAAACATTATTTAATGGCTGTGATGGGAAACCATTAGTGACTGCATAATTAAGGTAAGACAAACCAGCATGCCCGTGCCTTCCTTGTGAAGTTGCTGACTCAGTTCCATTTGCTCCCGCTTTCTTAGCTGGCCAGATGTGAGACAGCTTGCATCCTAAAGCAGCACGAGGGCTGCCAGACTCTAGGCTATGAGGCTATGGAGCTTCTTGGCTTTGGATCCATGCCACGCTGCTGCAACTACTCCTTTTTAGAACCAGAGATGCCTTGTCTGCAACTGGCATGAAGGGGACACATGATGACATCTGCCTGGGCAGATGTGGCCTTGGTGTGTAGAGAGATGGAAACAGGATGTGAGGTGCATGGAGTACCACACTGAGCACTCTGATTTTGCTGAAAAGGTGAAATCTCATGTCTTTCTGCAGCAGGAACAGATAACAAATGCTATAACCCAAGTTTGATGCCAGCACTTCTGCAAGCCAAAAATCCCACATGCTACCCATCCATTTCCTAAAGCTTTCCTGCTCCTAACACCTCCCTCAGCAAAGAAAGCTTTGGCAAACTCAAAGATGAGCATGGCACTAACCATCTTTTAGAGGGAAGGCTTCGTTATGCCTAAATTCAATTAGCTGATGACCTCTGAGTTTGATGCTGCCAGCAATGCACAGTGTCAGGAGCACTGGAGCTTTTGGCTACATGGTTTGTGCACAGCTTGCTGAGGTGGTGCTGGATTCTGCCCAGCCTCCAAGCAATGCAGGTTCTCCACTGCAGTGTTGGGTACCACGCATTGTGTAAATGAAGATAAGGCTCAAAGCACAGAGGTGTTTGCTGAGGGGATGTCATAGCAGAGCGGGTGTCTGGGCAAGTGTGTTCATCTAGGCTTGAATCCTTTGTGTGTTTAGCTAGCAACAAGCCTTGTTTGCTCTGAGACCAATGTGGCAGAGGTGCTGCTGATGGAAATTTCAGTGGGAAGCCAGAGCTCATCGTGCTGCTCCCCACCAAATACACCCAACACACAGGGCACTGCACTGCTTAGCAACATGTCCCAGAACCAGTGACATCCACTTCCAGGACTGCAGACAATCCCACGCTCATCTGTCTGCCATTCTTTTAACTCCAGGTGGGAAAATAAACTGTGTACTCTCATTCTTAGAAGCAAAGCAGAGTTCATGTTAGGGTCCATCAGCCAAAGATCTCCTAAGGCTGTGAGGCAGCTGTAGCTCCTCAAAGAGTAGTGCAGTTTTGCTCTTCATGGCCAGGCAAGAAACATCCATGAACTATGTGCCCTATAAAAATATCATATTTATCTATGTGAGTGGAGTGGTTACCTTAACCACAATATAAGGGTATAATGATATGAAAACCCAACCAAGGTGTGCCACACAATTGAGATGTTTATGGCCTGGGATATCTTCTACCAGAATAAGACCTAAAAAAGATGATAGCAACTCTTGCTATAAAGAAAGAGGATATGTAAAAAAACAGCAATTACAATGCCAATATTCCCAGGATATTGATATCTGCTGTTCTGTAGGGAGGTACTGGTGCATCTCTTACCAAATGGGTAAAAGGCATTTCATCTTCACAGGGACCACCCTGTGCCAACTCACTCACAGCAGCTTAGTGCGTTATGAAGAGCTGTCTTCCTAACCTGTCACAGATTTAAAGCAATTTTCGCTACATTACTGTTATTGCCAAGACCTCTGGGCAATAGAAATATTTATAAGAGCAGACATGGTAGGAAAGCTTAATGAAATCCCTCAGACAAATGCTTCAGTGTCCTAGAAAAGGCAAGGTGCCAGACAGTTCCTCTTGGTACCTCTTTCCTTCCCATTTTTGTGTTATTTTATTTTATTTTATTTTATTTGGAGGGGACTTCATGTTCATATAAATTTAGGATAGAAAAATGCTCTCGGATCACTTGCTTCGTTCCTTTAGGAATTGTTTCCATCTCATACAATGACTTCTAGGAAGTGACAGGTGAGTATCAGCCTTACAGAAAGGTTTGGTTTTGTGTCTTTCTGAGCAACAGTGATTGCACTGAAAACCAGTGACAGAACCAAGGGACGATTCAGGTTGGAAGGGTCACACCTTTTTTGACACAGGAATAGTAATCAGTCCAATCCAGGCACAAAAGCCCATTCTCTTTCTCATGGTGAAAAGGGCTGTCCTGGTATCCAATACCACACAAAGACAAATAACAAAGAGAGGAGCATTTCTGAGAGCTAACACAACCTTTAATAACCATGAACTGGGACTAGAACACCCTGTCCAAATGCCTTTGGGAGTGGAGGGGAAGCAGTGCTGGATGAAAACTGAGAGGCTTGAGCCAAAACCTATTGCTAGCATCTGCATCCATGCGGCTCAGATAATGGTGTGAGGATAATCACATTCATGCTGCAGGGTGTAATCTGAGCAGGGGTTGCTAAAAGAATGTTTTTTTTTCGTTGTGCTTTGGCACTGTACAGCAGTAGGTGGCTGAGTACAGTGCCAGGGACCAGATAGCATCATTCTGGCTTATCTGCATTATGGTAGTGCCCACATCTTGCAGAGCTCTCCCCAGATTACTCAGATGATTCAGGTCCCACCCTGCTGCTTGCTCACAAAGAGATTTTTTCTTTGCAAATAGAGGGACCACAACACATCTCAACAAGTGGCCATGCTGGTGCTGGACAGATCCCTGCATGTGGCTGCCCTGTGCCTAGCAAGGGGTGGATTTCCATCCCCATGCTTGCAGCAAGTCTGCCAGAGTATTTGGGACCAAGCTGGCAGATTCATTTATTCTAAACCAAGTACTATTGAGCCTGAAGCAGCACACGCACTGGAGCAAGAGTTTCTTCTTGGCACAATTGATGTTACGAGGGAGGTAAAGTAGTGGCAGTCCTGGCCAGTGTGATGTCTTCTTCAGGAAGCATATGTTAGCTGCTTTCCCCCTTTCCCTTCTTTCTGCTGATTGCTATGGATGAGCAGTTCCCACACCTCCTGGTGCCTGTATACAGCAGCCAAGCATAGGATAAGAAGTTTGAAGCAGCATTATAAAAACCCGCCTCAGTTCTCAGCAAAGATGTGGCTGGTTTGCAAATCCAGAATCAGGAGAGGGGGTGGGATGGTCAGCTTGAGCCCCTTTTCTAACAGCATTTGTCTTCAGTTACTAAAGGTGGGCTGTGGGCTGGCTAGCAATCATGTGGCCGTATTTAGCTGAGCTGCAGTTACTGTCTATCACCGCAGCAAAAGCAAAGTTATGTGATGCATCTTAGCAAAAGAAGATTAAGTACAATTGCTTTGCCTTCCATTAGGGATGGGGTAAGGGCAGGCATGTGGGCAGCTGCCGGGGAGAAAGGTGATGTGCAGAAACCTGATTGCTCTGGTTGCAATCAGAATGGTAATGCATGCAGCAGGCTGCCTGGAACTGCTCCAGGTACCTACATACGGGCTTGATTTTCCAGGGGAGGAGGAATCCCTGTCAAATCTGGGCCAAGACAGCTTGCCAAAAGCACAGTAGCTGGTGATCACAGGGCAGGAGAGCTCAAGTCCCATAAAACGCACTCATAAACTTTTAATGAGAGGCTGTTGGCAAAGCATGAGCTGCATGAGGATTGAGGTGCGATGACGTGGTGAGACAGCAGGAAACCTCCTTGGTCTTTCAATCCCTCCAGATTTGAGCGAGGCCAACAGGACAGCTTCATCATGGAAATCGCCGATATCGCACCCCTGAGGAAGATGAGGATCAGGACAGATGCGAAGGGGACGCGCCCTGACTGGTTCCTGGAGAGGGTAATGTGCTCTGCATCACGCATTGCTGTGCATCCTGCTTGTGTTAAGCCTCCCCACGCTTGAGAAAGAGGAGAAAGGCAGTGAGCACTCGTCCAGATAATCCATCCTCTCAAGCAAAGCCTCATTTCCCTGCCTTTCCCTTTATGTATAATGCAGGCAGATTTCTTTCTTTTCCTGCTAGCACAAGGAAAGCGTCATTTTCTTCCTGAGTTTTGAATACCGTGTGTAAAATGGCTCCAACCGCTTCTGTTGATTGTATTTTTCCCTGGTGTCCTATCTTGCTAAAAGGCTCTATGCTTGCCTTAATCTTCCCTACCCAGACACCAGCTCTGTCTGAACAGCACTTTTGTTTGGGCATACAGCGTAGTTTCTTTGCTATGGGCCTGATCATTGTATTTCTAAGGTAGAGATGGAGTGGCATGCCAATTCCACACCATCAGGTGTCACTGAGGGAGGAGAGCATCTCTGCGGAGCTCATTTAACATGCTGTTTCTGTAGGAGATATCCTGCTGGATTTCTACAACTTACCTTCTCAAGGAGAACAGAGAAAGATGGCTCAACACACAACCCCAGTTCCTTTATCCTTTCTGCTAGTCCAAAGCTATCCTTCATTTCCCCGTAAATAATGTGTTTCTAAACGCTGGTCCCAGGCAGCCACTAGTTTCCAGTCCAGTGATGAGCCACTGTTCACCTGCCACGGTCTACAAAGCTTCACTCCATTGCCCTGCTGTCTTAAACTTGAGCACCAGCACTTCTAACTTTTTTCACATCAGCTCCTTTGCAGCTTTCCGAAGCATTAGACCTTCAGCATATGTCTTCCAAATAGATGCCACAGACACACAATTTTTCTCCGTGTGCCTGAGGAATAACTCAGCCTGCTCTCCGCTTTGATTCAGTCATCATGGTCCACCCCACTTTGCCACTTCCCCTATATCTTCCCCTGAGTTTTATAGATTGTGGTCATATAAAATGAACTCATCCAAAGCTTATTCATGCAGACGCATTCCACAGCCATGAATTAGCAATAGCTCAAAGGCAGGTAGGATTATCCCCATGTTCCTCTCATCAGCTTTGTCCATCCATTCTAACACACAACCTGCTGGACTATCCCACCCACAGCAAGGCTTTTCCAGAGCTGTGGACAAAAGGTTCTCCCACGTGGACACAGCTGATGGATTTATAGACCTCATGGCTCTACAGAAGCAACAGTTGGACCATAAATGCCATTCCTTGGGAAAAAGATCTTATAGGCTTTGAATGCTGTACCGATAGTTTCTGCTTTTCTTGAAGAAATAGAGGATCTCCTCCTGACACGTGTATCCGCATCCTAGTGATACGCAGAGAACTTTATTTGTTAGTTTTCATTCCCACCTTCCCTGCAAAGGTAAACACAGCATTTGCATTGCACGCAGTGGAGCTCGGATGGGAGTGCTCTGGTGGAGGGGAGGAAGGATTTGTGTTCTCTGATTTGTATTCCAGCCTTGAAAACTTATGTCGCTTGGTGTGACATGAAAACTGATCTGAGCCCATTTCCATTTCTGTCAAAAGTGCATATTAAAGCTGCATAATGAAATACTTGTGGGGGTAGTGCTAAACTCTCAGACAGATGGTTCACAGTTAGTGCTAACTAGCACAATGAAATGAGAAGCTAGATTAAGCTATCAACCCCCTAATTAACCATTTGTTGCTCCATTTATTTACAAAATATTCTCGGTTTTCTTGTTCTATTAAAATAACAATAAATGACCTTTTAAATTCGCATTAGTCTTTTTGTACGCTGCTTGCTGGCCATAACTTATGCTGCTTTTGAAATGCAAGTGCATAAATGCCAATTAAAATACATCAGTTATCAATGATGTTTCATACTGCCAAAAGATTTAATTTACGAGCAGGGAGCAGTCTTTTTTTTTTTTTTTTTTTTTTTTTTTTCCCTATCTAGATTAAATACATTGATATTTTATTCAGAATCTCAGTAAAGCAATGAGCTTTACTTGGAGCCAAAGACTCTAAAGGCACCAAAAGTGGCAATAAGATTTCAATGCTGGAGCTTAAAAGCAAGAGGGAACAAAATGGGGTCAGTGATGTGTTGGGGTAGAGTGAATATTGTTGCTTATTCTATTATTGATAAAGGTAGTTGTGTCTGCCTACCTCTGTGCAGCATTTTATAGATGCGGTGTCCCACTTTGCAAACAGAAAACCCCTTTGTCCAAATGTGGTTGAATTCAGACCAAATGGTTGAATTCTGCAGAGCTGATTCCCTGGGAATTTTAATGCTACTTCATGCTGTCAAAGCCAGGGAGATAAGAAGCTGCCTTAATGAAACTCTAATTGCATTGCATTCAAACAAATAATCCTGGATATGAGACTTTGTCCTTATCCTTTTTCCTTTATATGAAGGAGCTTAAGAGAATTCAAGACAATACATTATAGCTGAAGCTGATTGTCACTCTTTGCCACAGTGCAAAGTCTTTTAGTTTTAGTTAGAAGACCCTGATATTAAGTGAAACTACTGATATGCAACAAAACCATAACAAAAAGTGAGTCTTTAGAGATGAAATCAAGAATGTACTTGCATTGACATTAGTAGGGTGTGAATCCCTGGGGAGCTTGTTTGGTACCACAGCTTGGAGAAGACTGTCTGGAGGTAAATCAGATGAATGGACACATCAGACCTTCCTGTTACAGATGTAGATGTCCCTGTTTATTGCAGCTGGGCTGGACTAGGTGACATTTGATGTTCTCTTCCAACTCAAACTATACAATGATTCCATGATATACAGTGCACTACTGATTTTGAGCTGTCTTGAAGTTCCTGGCAGCTACAGTATTTGCACAGCTACAAAGAAAGTTATCAACATCTTATTCTTTAATACTGCTCCCACTTCTTCTTTTCATCTTTATAGGCATTCCTCAGCCCATTTAAAATCCATGAGCAATTAGTGATAATATTTTGCCTTAAAAGCAGGCGGGATGACCACAGTAAATTTAGGTATCCTAAAAAGTAACTTCTGTGCAGTATGAAGAAGCAGTCTCATTTCTAAGCAGCATCTCAGTCTTCTGAGGAACAGACAGAAAGCAAAATCACCCCCAGCTCAGCTCCTTGAGATTACTTTTTTGACCCAAATCACAGCTCGGCATCTGCCTCTTCTCCCAGACTATCTAGGCCTCCTGTAATGAGCATGGTGGTTCCTCTGAGAGAGGCAGAGATGCCTCGAATGACATAGAATCGCAGAGTGGTTGAGTTGGACGTGACCTTGAAGCCCATACATTCCAGCTTTCTTCCATAAGCTGGTGTGTAGTACCTGCTTAGCAAATGGGAATGGCCTCAAATTTCACCAGGAATGATTTCAGGTTGGGTGTTAGGAAAAAATTTGTCTCTTAGTGGTCAGGCTCTGAAATGGTCTGCACAAGGAGGTGGCTGACTCAACCTGTCCCTGGAAGTGTTCAAGAAGAGTTTAGGTGTTGCACTAAGGAATATGGTTTAGTGGGGGCATCTTGGTGATAGGTGAACAGTTGGGCTGGATGATCCTCGAGGTCTTTTTCAACAACACCAATGATTCTATGATATTATAATTCTGTGCTCAATCACAGAGAAAACCCCAGATGAGTGTTCTGCCCACAGAACACACAAGCAGCATCGCTACAGCTTCAGCTTCAGCACATCCACTGCCATCTTTAAAATCATTCCTTATAACCCGGACCAGTATCTTCTTCTTTTGAACTGCTGAAAGGTCCAGCTCAGCTCAGCCAGGATCAACAGAAGGGCGCAGACTGGGACACTGCTGTTTGAGGACAGAATTTGAGGGTTTTTTAATAAATGTCTTAGGCTGGCATGTGAGAGATAGTCAGGGGGTGAAGCGTATGGCATTCCAGGAGAGTCTGAGGTACCTCCAGATTTTAAGCCTGGAGAAAAAAAGGTAAATTGCAATCCCTTGCAACTTGACAGGAGTCTGCAGACAGAACCCAGCCTCTTCTCAGAGGGCATGAAGCCAGCTGTGCAAGTTGCAGAAGGAAAACTCCTGATTGGATGTAAGGGAAATACCTGCATCAAGAGTTGTACAGCCCCGTGATGCGGGCAATCTCTACACTTGAAGGTTCTCAAGGCTCATCTATACATGGCCTTGTGTTTATCCCTGCTTGGAGCATGAAGAGAGACTAAACATGAGTCTCTTTTAAGGTATTTCACCACAATTCCACGGTTCTTCCTTCCTAATATCAGGTCACACTTCTCAGCTCAGACACATCTGAGCTCTTGTTTCCATGACCTTAGCAGTGTTTGTTGATGCACTGCTTCACTTGGGTATGGTCTTTGTGTTTTTGCTAGGCAGTAACACAAATTGCAGCCCTTCCTTCCAACTCCCCCAGTTTAGTGACAAAGCACTCCCAGGTTCTTGCTGTAGGCAATTGCAACACCCTCTTCTCAGTAGACTGATGCTCTGCTGACACCCACTTAGAACTGGGAAAAGCTCAAATGTTAAACATGGAAAGGTGGGTATTTTCTTTGCTATTTACTGGAGTAACTCTCTTTCCTGTTCTAAACAGGTTCTTATTCTGTTCTTAACACCACAGCATCTGAGATCCTTCCACTGATACATGAGGCAGTATGAGTAATATCTGTTGCATGTTGCTTGTTCTGTCACTTTTTCACAGAGGGAAAAACATGTGAAACCTTAAATTCTGTTGGCCTAATTTGTCTTGTGTGTTTCTTTAGCTTGTTTGCAGTTGGTTTGCATTTTTCTGCAGTGATTACTGTGGGTTTGCACAGAAGAGATGGGCGAAAGAAAGATAATATGTACTCCAGGAGAACTAAAATGGCTTTTAGCAATTCTTTTTTTCCTTCTTCCTTTGCATTAATACCACACAGACATCCAGAAAATATCTGACTTTCCTAGAAAACAGCTTTGTCCATGTCAGGAGAGCACATTTTTTCCTATACTTTACCCCAATATTAAGTCCAATATTAAGATGACCATTTCTCCCGAATGCTCAACACAGCAAATATTGTCTGCAGGGGTGAGCTCAGTTGATCCCCGAGAAACTAATTGCAGATTTCAATCTATGACCAAACTCTACCCATGCTATACCATGCTGTTCACCTCATAAGTTTAATATCTCCCCTCCTTCAAACTGTATCTGATGCTTTTTCCTTGACATTGTCTCTTTGCAGATAGTCATGAGGAACCTGACTAATCAGGAAGTGGCCACATTTACATATGGTGATTGGCTGTCAAAGGTGAAAAATGCCAAGGGAAGTCTTGTGTGTGAGATGCCAGCCATGATAAACGATGAGCAGATGATGGAGGACACAACTTACACTATTCAAGTTAAAACCAGTGATATTGGAGGTATGTCCATGGTGGATATTTTATGACTTTTCTAGTATGAAGCTCAGTTTCTAGCAACATCTCATAAATAATTTGAAATCATGTGAAAAAAACATAATCTAGATGCAACACAGACACTATGGTTATCTGCTCATCACAGCAGTGTTATTCTATGGGATCTGTTCTCATCTAAGCAGTGGGCATGAAATATTTAGGCACAAGGCCTATATACTTGACTTCTCACTACTTCCTCTGAGGAAATCTTTACAAGAATCTATTTCCAGACAGTGCTGAGGTGGTCAGGAGCCTCCTTTTCCTTTTAGGTCAGTTCCATTGATTACATGGAATTGACAAACACATTAATGTCAACCCAGGAGCTTGTGGGCTCTGGGTTTTTGTTGGCACCACCTGCTTTGTCCAAAGAGGAGAGCAATCATTCACTCTCCTTTTTAAAATGTTTTGAGACCATTTATCTCAGTCGGTGAAATAACAACCCTAAATGCAAATAGAAGAGGTAAAATCTGCATGGCTTCAAGAGCCAAGAAGTGGAATTTCTATGTCATTTCTTGGGATCGTTGCCTCTTTTCATGAAGACTTCTGTCAGGTTGTTGAATGAAAGCTACAGCCACATCCACAACCGCCTTGTGCCAGACTGAGGCACATCAAACATGATCACACCCTGACTTTGTCTAAAATATTGACCCTCTGAGGGAGTTCTGCCACCCCAGTGCTCAGATCATCTCCTGATCTCTACCTGTCTCTGCTTTCATTTTTATTTTTCAATTTACCAGTAGTAATTTATGCAGCTTCTGAGGTTCGAACAGAGAATATGAAAATCCTCCTGGCAAAGTGTCTTCGTGCTGCCTCACCATTTTTCATCTATCTATCTGCTCTGCCTGCTGTTTGCCTGAAAAACTTAGTAAAATACTAAAGACAAAAGAGAGATTTGTTTATCTGACTGCCAATCCACCTAATATAATGGTAGGGCTTCCTATGACCTTTTTATGAAATTCAAGCCCATCTCACAAAGGCGATAGAAATGGAAACGAGAGGAGAATGGGAGATGACAGCAACAGGAGACAGTTCTGCCCTTCTCATTGAATGAGAGATGAAGGGTATTAATGATGAAGCATTTTATTTCATTATGAGCAGTGACAACCAGTAGGAAGGAGCAGATTACAGAGAGGTTTCAGGGAGTCTGTTTGTGATTAGATCATACAGAGCACTGACATCATGCTGAACTTTATCCAGCTTATCTAAAGAGGGGGCAAGTCATGAACCATCTCTCCTCTTTCATCTTTGTGTATTCCATGATTACTCCTGGTTGAACCAATTGAGGAAAAAGACCTTTTATCCTTGACGGTTAGTGCAAACATGTTATATCATCTCCTGACACACTATATATTGCCTAGGGACAGCACTTCTCCACTGTGAATAGAATCAACCATGTTTATTCCAAGGTATAATGGTTTTCTCTTCAAAAGCTTTCAACTTTCCCATCCA
This sequence comes from Excalfactoria chinensis, assembly GCF_039878825.1. Lineage (NCBI taxonomy): Eukaryota > Metazoa > Chordata > Aves > Galliformes > Phasianidae > Excalfactoria > Excalfactoria chinensis. The sequence continues at coordinate 1,952,758 of NC_092857.1, forward strand.
TCAGAGGCCATGAAAAGAAAGAAAACATGGGGTAGGATTTGTCTCATTTATTTGTCATTCCAAAAATTAACTCCTTCTTAGGTCTGAACTCCTTCAAGGCTAAATTCTGCATGGCCAATTCATATAGGAGTGATGTCCTAACCAGTGGGCTGCAGCATTCTCTGGAGCATCCCTCTCCCTCACTCTTTATCAAGTTCAGACAGGATCTAGACTAGTAAACTAGTCTAGGCAGATTAAATTGGAGAAAATGAATCCCACCAAAATTGTACAGCAGTCATTTCTTCCCCATCAGACACACAACAGCAGTCCTGTTTCATTTTTTTCTTAAACAAAAAAGTGGGTTACAGTTTGGCTTTTCAGAAGTAATTCAGCTTGGATGTTTGTATAACATTCAGACTTGAGGAGGAGGAAAAGATCCTCCTGCAAGTAGGCAGACTTCTCTCTTTTAAAGTTCAAAGGCCACCAGCTGTAACTCAGTTGGCAGCCCTTGTTATACATACAGAAAGAGGAAGAAGAACTCATTGCATCAGATACATCCCAAGTCGGATGGAGAATCTTTGGTTTAAAGCAAGACCTGGACTTACCTTTCATCTTGTAAGAGACATAAAGAACAAGATGATTTTCTTCAAGGTATGACCCACAGGCATGGCTGCAATGGATTCAGAATACGTGATGGTGCTTTCTATAATAGAGAAAAAGACTTTTGCCTTTTGATTTCAGTCTATGCAGCTTTCCTGTGTTCTATATGCAAGCATCGTACACATGGTAATGCAATAAGGATTGAAAAAGAATAAACATTGCTTTCACATTTTCCAAGAATTAACGAAGCAGGAGGTTTTTATCTCTGCTGTTAAAAGATTAATTAGTAGGTTGTCAGCTCAGCTACAGCCTACAAACTGCATAATTTAATACAGTTGTTGTCAGTTCCAAGTGCTGTATCCATGGCTTTGTTAAGACAAAAGAAGGACATTGTTTGGCCTCAGAAGGCTATGACTCAAATCCCCTTCGGTCAAAAATGATGCAGCTGTTCAATCATAAAATTATAGATACTCTTATTGGAAGAGGCCTTAAGCAACTTTCTCCTCAATGGACTAATGCCAGCACTAGGTCAGATTGGTTAGTGTGAATGCTGGATGCTTCCAGTATGGTGTCACCATGACCTCCCCAGGCACCAGTTCCAGACCCAAACAATTTTACCAAGAAAGGATTTTTTTTCCTAATGTCCAACCATCCCCTTCACAGCTCCGATCTGTGGCTGTGGCTCTTTGGGGTGTCTGAGGCTCTTTGGGGTGTCTGACATATACATGCCCAGCACATGACCCTGTAATTACTATCATGTGATATGGATATGATGGATGTGGCTCCAGGCTGGACGTTGCACTGGATAGCCTGGTACCCTGGGTACTGGGAAGGCTGGCAACCCTGCACACAGCAGGGGGGCTGACATTAGATGATCATTGTGGTCCTTTTCAACCCGGGTCGTTCTATGATTCTATCACTCCCTGTATGTACTAACAGGTGCCCTTGCTCACCCATGAAAGCTTATCTCCCTTGGCCTCTCCTGATGGCCATATGCTCCAGCACCTTTCCATTTTGGCAAACGTCTGATGGGCTCCCCCTGTTGTCCCGCTTGACCTGAAGACTCAAAATGGCATAATGGTTCAAGTAGGGACCCCTCAATGCTGATCATGGGGCATAAGATGTTCCCTCCAGCTGCTCGTCACACTTCTCCTGACACAGCCCAATAAGGGACTTGCACTGGATATTAAGAACTTACTGTCAGATCAAGTTTGTCCTGAATATTAATGTTGCTGTGATAACTTCTGGATCCTCTTAAACTTCCCATCCCCTTCACACGCAGAGCTTGTTCTACCCCACATGCAGAACTCTGCATTTCTCCTTACTGACCTTCATGAGGTCTCTGCTTGCCCACTGCTCAAGTTTCTCAGTGTCGATACAGGTTGGAGTTCTGACATTCAGTGTGCTGCTCATTCCCTCAGACACCAGCATCAACCCATGGGTCATCGCACTCATCGCCAGCTAAGGCCTGTGCAGCAACACTGCCTCCATTCCCTCCATTTGTCAGTTTTTTCTTACAGTTTGGGGATGGGAGAGAAACCCAAATAGGTGAATTGATTCAGCAGTTTCTGTTCTTTTCTTTTCCATCTTCTGCTAATTGCCCACAAAAGAAATGTCACGGCATGAGGCCTCCATCAGGTTCTTCCTGGCAGGAAGTTTTAGCTAAGAAACAGTTGGTTCTGTGCTTTTTGAGACCTCGCATTAATTGGAAGCCTCCTCCATGTAAGGAAATGGAATTTAGTCTTCTTTGTTCCTCACCTCAGCAATCTTTAGTGTCATAAAAGGTGCTGCCAGATGAACTGCCTGAATCCCTGATCCTTTCTCTTCCTTCCTAAGTCCTTCCCAGGGAACTGCTAAAAATTAACCCCAGTTTAACACAGGCAGTTTTTCTCATGGACAGTGTAGCTTTACCTGTACTCTGAATGACTCTTTTCCTCCTCTTATTTTTTTCCTTTCCTATTTTTTCCCCCTTCTTTAAGTATTTTTTCAGTCCTATAAGGAAAGTGGTGATTTTTTTCCTCACATATTCATGTAATTATTATGAGGAAGAGATGGCTTTCCCTGAAAGTTTTAAGCTCCCCTGACTTTGCCTCTGCACAGTGTTTTGAATGGAGCAATGGCAAATACAGTCTGTGTGCCCAAAGTGGATTTATGACACTGCTGTACAAGGAATGGCTTGGCAGGCACTTAGGAGTTCTCAAAGCAGGGATATCCAACCAAGGGCAGCAGATGATGAGCTTCTCTGAAAGCTGGCTTTGGGTTTGATGATCTCATTTTTATTTGTCAAAATCCCAGAGCCTCAGTTCTGACAGAGCAATGAATATCTGCCCACGTGGAGACAAATTTCTCTCTACGAAATCTGCTTTCTCATGATGGCATCAAAAAAATAAAAGGAAATAAGATGATAGTTGGTGTTTTTTGCTCGAATTTTAAATAGTGCCCTATAAGGCTGCAATAAAGCCTTCACTAAAATGTTTATAAGTTCATTAAATATGGTGGTTTGGCCTTGAATTCTCAAAAAGTCAAGAAAATTGACTGTGTATCTCTTTTCTTCTGCAACATGTGGGCAGCAGTAATAAATACTAACTCAGAAGTGCATCTTTTCCAAGCACATACATGAGGAGGGATGGGCTGTTGGAGTGCCCAACAGTCTTGTGAAGAAAAAAAAAAAGCATTTTTTTCCCCCTTTGATTCAACTTGAGGAATATTTTGAGAAATGGGAACTTAGAAAAAAGGCTTGTGGGAAAGGGAGAATGGCTGCAGGATGCCACAGCATTTTGGCTGTTAATCTGTATTTTGCTTTCAAATCCATTAGGAGCAAATATTCGTGTTGATAACAGCACAGTGTCCTTACCTTGAAAGCAAGTCAAAGTAATCCAGCTGTGTTTGTGTTCCAGACACCCTCAGTGCCTCCATTTATGAGCATCTGGAGGTTGATTCCAGCCCTGTGTGGCAGGATGTCTCGTGACAACACACCTTGCTATCTGTTCCAGGAGCTGGCACCGACGCCAACGTGTCCTTGATTCTGTTTGGGGAGAATGGGGACAGCGGGACCCTTGCTCTGAAGGAGTCCAACAAGTCTAACAAGTTTGAACGGAACCAGATGGATGAATTCAACTTCCCTGACATGCTGAGCCTGGGAGATCTCTGCAAAGTGCGAATATGGCATGACAACAAAGGTCAGGGTGGTGAGGTGTAGGGTGCAGAGGGGCAATCATTGGGAAAACCTGCCAGGAGGGCAGCTCCCTTTGTAGCCATGGGGCAAGTTGAGGACAATTCCCAGTTCCGCTGCAGACTGAGTAACCCAAGGGTCATACTGGGACCTTGTGGCCCAACTTGCCTAGACACCCTCCCTTCGTGCAGGAGATTCAGTGGGCTGATGGTTGGGTTTGATGATCACAGTGTCTTTTTCCAGTCCTAATGGTTCTTTGAGAGGTAATGGTGGTGATGGGCTGATGGTTGGATGTGATGATCACAGTTGTCCTTTCCAACATTAATGATTCTATGATTCCATGATTCCGTTCCTGTGTGTTGCTGTATGTTCTGCTCTAACGTGTCCCCAGTTCAGCCAGTGCTGCAGCTTAGACAGTGATACCCCCTCTGAAACACAGGCATACCAGCACAGCAGCTCTACTAATGAAATAGTTTTGTCACAGGCCACTATGGCACCTTCCCAGCAATTTAATCAGCCTGACACCGACACACAGGGTAATGCAGCCTGGTATAGCATGGTGAGCTGTGTAAGATAGAAATGAAGATCTGTGTCTGTCTTTATTAAAATCAATGCATCACACAGAGGGTGTGCAGAGCCCTGCTGAGAGATGCTGACATTTCCCTGTTGCTGGACACCCCAGCTGGTTTCATAAGCGGCAGCAGTAGCTCAGTCATTTGTGTTGTTATTCGGGTCCCAGATAGCATCTTGTAACAAACACACACACCACACTGCTGTGATGACATCTCTCAAGCCTGCCCATCTAGTTTCTTCAGCTGAAGAGGATGATTTTGCAGTAACAATGAATGCATTGCTCACAGCTGGCCCTTGCTGCAACCCAGACATGAAGTTTGACGGCTCCCAGAGACCCATGGGCTGGTTTTAACTTGGTGGTTGGAGAGCTGATTTAATCTGAATTCAGTTGCCAAAACACTTGTTCTTTGAATCTGCTGTTCAGATGCTGAGATGGAAAGGGCTGTCAGAATACCCACCAGAGTTTTATCTCAGCAAACAAACGTCCCTGCGTGTTGCACACGTGGTTTGGGTGTCATTCCAAGAGCAGCAAGAAATCAACACAGACTTGCAGATTCCTCTTTAAATATATTATCAGTAAAAATGTATAGAAAGAGCATTCCCCTTAAGAGACCTCATGGCTCCCCAGGCATTGGTCAAGCAAATGGAACAAAACATGCCCACCAGATCAGAGCTGGTCTTTAGGGTGCAGGCATGGGAATGGACACAGAAGGCAAGAACCAGGTCAGGCCAAGGGTCTGCCAAGCCCAGCAGCTGTTTTCAACAGCAACAATCATTGGGTGCCTGAGGAGGTGAAGGAACTGAGCGAGCGTGTGTAATCCTGCTGCATCCACCGCATTTCACTACACGTAGCTCAAGGCATCTACTGAGCTGGATATCATTTCTGTCTGTTAAGTAACTTGCAGTGAATTTGCTCATTGAAGGGCTTGTTCAAGCTTTTCAGGAGACATTCAGCACCCATGGCATCCCCTGGTCTTGTGTCCAGTGGGTCTGCTCTCTGCTTCACAATGAGCAACTCCCCTTTATCTTGCATCACTGCCTTTCCTTTTTGAACAAGTGATCATTGTTAGAATGAATACTAGAATGGCTTCATTTGGCAGGGACTGTGAAGATCATTGAGTTCCAACCTCAGTGCCACGGGCAGGTGTTCATCTTCTCCTTGCCACTGTTGGTTTTATTAATATAGACTGGGGAGAAACCACCATGCACCTGAACTATGGTAATGCTATCTTCATACTGTTGGTGGTGAAGGAAGGCTACAGAGCTTCCTCTAGACCAATCAGTAAATTGCTTCAATTCATTTAATTTTGGTTTTGGTGGAATATGTTGCCAGACAGTCACCGCAAGCCAACTAAAGCAGAACATCATGTGTCCAGAACCTGAGAAAAATAGTTCATATTTATAAAAAATACACATTGCAATTTCATATTCTCTTCCCTTATTTCTCTTAAATCACTGTTCTCCATTTGTAAAAAATAGTGCATAGTGTTTTACCAAGCCAAGTTGAATGTAGGTTTATGCCTTGGACAAACAACACGCTAAGGATTCATTCAGCATAAATGTAGTTGCTTTTCTCCTCAGTAAGAAGGACAGCTATAGTTTAAGTCATACCACATGCTGTCTTCATTGTTCTTGCGTTAGTCATGTGCAAGGCATATCCTATCTACAGCTTCACACAATGCAGCATGACAGTTTTTTGGGTGGGTAGAGTATTTATTACTGCTAGGATTCCAGACTATAGATGTTCTTTACATACTATTCTATGCTCTATATGTATTTTTTTAATAGATTGGCTTTGTCAGTGGTTAGAAATTCCTGTCTTGTTTATTTTGGATAGAAGTAGTGAGGTCAGGGGCCAAGGGTCATGTATGGTTCTTATCAGATGCTTGGGGGACTCTGGGTATTAAACAGAGATGTGCTGTTATTTACCATTAGTTTTGAGCAACAACTTCTACTCATTCCTTACTAATTCTGAACTACATGATTCTCTGCCAATGCTCTGTAGAAAACTCAGCCTTGTAGTGGACCATTCCTTTGCACCTCACATGTTGAATGCTTGAAATATGGGTGAGGTTCTTTTCCTAAATTTCTTGGTAATTAGCTTTAATGGCAGCATAAGCCTGGCTTGAATCAGGTGTTATCCCACGGGCTGCTTAAGAGAACAGCTAACCAGTATGTTTTCTTTTTCTTTCAAACATAGAATCATAACCCGGTCCCAGCAATAAGTGAATGGGATGGTCCCCATCTGGGCATAACATATGTTCAAAGAACTGGCCCAGTGTGATGGCTTTGCCATGAAATCCAGCTTAGCACTCAGTCTCACGAGCAAAGCTCTGCTGCAGTGGATTTGCTACCTGTTCGTTTTGTTTATCTTTTCACTGAGATCAGACTGTACCGGGCTGTTTGCAGTTGAAGAGACAGTAATTGCGATGGCAAAAACTGTCAGAAGGTCTTTAAAACATAAATGCTGTTTGTCTTCTCTGGAAAAAAAAAACATGTCAGAATGCTGGCTTTATAGTCCCGCTTTAATGCTTTTAATGTCATCTTCCCCACCAAACCCACCACTTGGCATCTCCATCTGAGAAATAAAACACAAAAGAAGTCCCCGTGCAATCCTCTGACTTCTGTAGAACTGAGGGAGGAGGTCAGTGCTCATCTGCAGACAGGCAGCTCAGAGACTTTGCAACTGCAGTTTCAGAGACCTTGTTCTTGACTTCCAGATGCTCAAAGCTCACCAGCAATGCCTGGTGACAATGAACTGATGAAAACCAATCTTAGCTTTGTTTTGCTCCACGTCTTTTTATCCTGCCCCGTTCACTTTGAGATACTGATGTTCAATCTAATATACTCAGAATTCCTGAGCAAATGTAATTGCCTCCAGACTCCCCATCTCCTGATCTCAGATAGGCACTATGTATTTTCTCATATCTGCATTCATTTACTTCTACATTTATGCAAGATTGGTATCAGCATGTCTGTAGAAAAGCTGGCTTTCTAAATGTATTTATCTTTTTTTTTTTTTTTTTTTTTTTTTTCTCCTATTTAAGGACCAAATCACCATTCTGGAAGAATGACTTAAAGTTTTGCAGCATCTCGATAATGACATTTTTTACCTATAAAACTTATATACTTATATATATATATTTTTAATTATTGATATTTTCTCTTTGCAGCAGGGGGATGTGGGAAATCTGGATCTGGCTCCCTCATCTGCCTGAGTAGATTTCAACCCAGATGATAAACAGTCATTCTAATGTCATTAATTTCAGATTCTTGATTATCCCTGTTGCCATCAGCCAAGAGGAGCCAGAAACAGCCTAATTATGGACAAACCAGACTTCTCTGTGTTATTAGAGAAGCAAAGATGGAAGAAAACAACAGTGCTGTGAAGCCCAACTTCTGTGGCTCAACAAAGTGCTTCCCCCAGTTACATCAGCTATGACACTGTCTGATTGAGTTTCAAATAGCCTTAATGCCCCAGTGACTCCTTTTGGGCACATCTTCCAAAGGAGGAGGTCTCTTATTCACCTTTCTTGAGCTGGATACAGTGCAGAAACATCACTGCATCTGTCCATGTTTTTCCTTTTCTTTCTCTGAAGGAAATGCCTTTTCAGGAGCAGAATCTAGGGCCAGCTCAGAAACTGAGTGGGTTTTGCACTTACAGCACGCTGCACATCCAGGGATGAGTTTTTGCAATCCACAGACATGATTCCAAGCCTTTGGGGCACTGGTAGAGCACAAGTTATTAAAAGAAAACTAAATATCTGCTTTTCTGCCCTCTCCAAGGATTGGCTCAGCTATCAGACTTGGAAAGGTCATATTTAAGCCTTCCTTTCAGCGCTTGCCTGCTCATTCATAAATCTGCTGGTCCACGGGGCAGATTTGCTGAGTAGTTTTTGCTTTAAGTAAAAAGAAAAAGGAAGAGAAACCGATGCGTAAAGCTGCTTGAGGAGAGAAGACTGCTCCATCCCCTTGCTTTGTTGATGGCTCTCAGTAGAGAGAAAGACAACTCCAAACCCTGCCCCTTTCTGCATGGGCTGAAGTCAGGCAAGGCGTCACTTTGCACACAGGCTGCAGAACCATGTAGGATGTTAGCAGCTGTGGTGCGGCTGCTTCAGTCCTTCAGATTGCCAAATCCACAACTGGCCCTCAGGAGACCCCAGCACAGACCCTGCAATGGCAAGATTAGAATCCTTCGAGCTGGAAGGGACCTTTAAGGGTTATCTAGTTTCTTCCTTATGGCGCAATGCCTTAGCACAGAAGTATGCTACAGTCATCACAGTAGAATCAGAAGAAAGAGCAGAAATCTCACAGCCTAGATTTGACATTAAAACAAATAAAAAAGCATATAAGGAAACAAATCTCTCTTAAGCAAAAACAAACAAAACTCTCTCCTCTCTCTACAAGGGAAGGCAGACACTTCAGATACTTCAGATACTTCAGTGTTGACCTTGCCCAGTCATTCGTTGCTTCCCAGTCTCCTGTAACCATTTACTACAGAGTGCAAAGAAGCCACCAGACCAGCTAGCATCTGTAAAAATACCAGTTCCATACAATCATTTTGCTACAAACCTCCCTTGCTTTTCTCGGTGACAAATTATCCCGCACCCTCATTAAAAGCTTTTGCATCAAATACACTTCTATAAAACACAAAATATGCTTCAGTCACAGGAATATTCTCTGAGAAACCATTATATATTCACTCTGAGCTGTTAGGAGTTGTTGCGCTGGAGTAGTTTATCAGCAAGATGTGTGCTTGTTTGCTGTTGTTTTAATTTATTGCTGGGTTTGCCCTGATTCAAATCTTGCACTGAACACATTGCGCAGGCAGCTCAGGAGGGAAGCAAGAAATCTGTTTTCTAAAGCTGTCCCAAGCGTTAAGCATTTGCTTCATCAAAAGGTTGTGAGAGGTTTTGCATTGCATGTCTGCTCTGATGAGAAATGTTGTGGTGTGAGCTCCCGTGATCCTCAAGGAGAGATGCACAAATGCATCTATTTTTATTCCTGCCGCTGACTTGCTGAATGACCTTGTGCGAATCACATCCCTCTGCCTCATTTTCAATTATGTAAATTAGGGATAAAAATTATTCACCTTCTTAAAGTGTTTTGAGGTGTACCAACGCAAAGCTAGATGCTGCGACTTCAACACCTCGTAATTAATGTTCCCTTCCTAGCAACCTGGCTCTCCAAACTCCCACCACTTTCTGGGTGACATCTCACATGCTGGGGCATAAGGATGGACAGCCACCTAACCAGGCAGGGGATAAATAATGCCATAGGACACAAGGCCAATGAACTGCATTTGTAATGTTCATTACTCTTTGTTTCAGAACATTTGAAGAGCAAAAGGAAAAAGAACGGAGTCGGGAGCTGAGCAGCATTTGTTGGGTGGCTGGGCAGCAGCCGTTGTCTGCTGGTCCCTGAGCACTCAGTGTCCCAAGTAGAGCTTTTCTTTTACTCCTAAGGGAACCTCAATGTCAGTAAGGACAACTGTCATAGAATCACAGGAACTGGAACGGACTCCTGGAGATCATCAAATCCAACTCCCTGCTAAAGCAGGTTCCCTACAGTAGGCTGAGCAGGAAGGAATCCAGGCAGATCTTGTATTTCTCCAGAGAAGGAGGCTCATAGTCAGCAGAACCAGGAGGTGATAATCCCCCCTGTACTCAGCTCTGGTGAGGCCATGCCTCATTGCTGTGTCCTCACTACAAGAAGAACACTGAGACCATGGAGTGTATCCAGAGAAGGGCACTGAATCTGTGAGGGGTCTGATGCACCCATGTTATGGGGAGAGGCTGAGGGACCTGAGATTGTTCCATCTGGAGAAGAGGAGGCTCAGGGGAGACCTTATCACTCTCTACAGCTGGCTGAAAGGAGGCTGTAGCAAGGTGGTGGTCAGCCTCTTCTCCCAGGTAAAAGCAATAGGATGAGAAGAAATGGCCCTAGGTTGTGCCATGGGAGGTTCAGTTTGTACATTAGGAAAAATTTCTTCTCTAAAGACTGGTAATACACTGGCACAGGCTGCCCTGGGAGGCGGTACAGTCACTGACCCCAGAGGTATTCAATAATTGTAACGATGTGGCACTTGGGGACATGGTCAGTGTGTATGGTGAGGATGGGTTGGGTTTGGGCTGGGAGATCTTGGGGACCTTTTCCCAAGCTTCATGTTTCTATTATTACCCTTGATCAATGTTATCAACCACTTCCAAAACGAAACTAAAGATGTGTTGCAAAAAAAAAGAGAGGGTAGAACAGAAAATCATTAAATAGAGCCACAGGGGATGGAGTTTCACTTCCACGGGCAGTGTATTCCAGCCTGGATGTTATTAAGTCCCTGGTCTGTCAGCAGGGATTTGATTCCACTAGGTCCTATTTCACAAGGAGTAGCTCATATTCACTACAGCAAGGATATGAATCAGGTTCCTGGAATATTCACTACCACGTGGGTCTTTTTCATTCCTTTTCTCCCATCCTCAGCAAATGGTTCTGCATGTGTCAGAATAGCTTAATATCATAGGGGTGAATATTGTCTGGGGCAAGTGGAGGCTGTTCCCAAGAGACGCAAAGGAGACTTCTGAGGCTGCAAGTTGGAGTTCTCTTTAATTGAACAGATACCTTAATTGTTTGTGTCCACTACTTCTAAAAGCATCCCCATGGTGCTCATCAGTGTAGAAATGCAGGACAAAGAGCTCACAGTCCAAGCTCTCTCTCTAACATCAGTAAAAGTGTGAGCCTTCAGCATTGCCTGGGAAAAAGCGAGGTGCACCCATGAAGACTCTGCAGATATGCATGGAGGACCCCTGCCCAGCATCACTCAGCTGTCAGGTTGTGCTCTTTAGAAAAGGGAGATAAATAGGACAACTTGCTGCTTTTTTGGATAGGGACACTTGGGGAAAAGAATGCTGTTCCCTACATGACACTAAATTATACAACTGCCATAGTCAAGCAAGTAAAACGATTCTGTTTTCCCCAAAGCTCTTCTCCTCCTCTAATTACATCTGAAATGTTTTGCATGCTATCGAAAATGTCACTTCCAACTGCAGACCATTAAGGGGCTGACACAGCACAGCCGTAGGTTTCATTAGGGCAGGACTGCTGCTGGGGATTTTGATGGCAACTAAGCAGGCCTGGAGTGGAGCTCCTTTTGTTGCAAACACTGAACATTTGTTATGGTGATAGTGGACTGTCTCCAGCCATACTGAAGACCAAAACCTGCAGAATCAAATGGGAGCTGCTCAGCTATTTGTTATTTCTTCCTGTCTTCTCAGTGATGGAGTGAGCCTGGTCTGTCCTGAAGTCTGCAGAAAAACTCGTGATATTTTTTGAGGAATTTTTGCTACTGACTTGTTCCTGAGCCCTGTAATCCTGGTACTGTTGGTCAAGGTGCCCCAGAGGGATGCAAACAGATCTGTACTGGCTCTTCTGCAAGTGATGGAACCTGGGTGATGGTCTGACTGTGGAACAGCAGGATCCATCATTCAATGCTATCTTGGCACCCAGGGAAAAGACTGATAACATCGCTGTAGGGATTCTCCAAATTCTTCATGTTTTGCAAGCAGTGGCCAAGGATCATCCTTGGCAGTGCCCACACTCCTTTCTGGCTTCTCTTCCCCACTTCTTGGCTGATGCCTATCTATAAGCCATCCAGCATGAGGAACCGAGGCCTTGGGGATTATATCCACATGGGATGTACTTCCCTTTCTTATTGATTTTCAGGTTAGGTTTAGGGTCTCTAAGCTCATTGCCCTACAAATGCTATGCAGGGATAGAAATCCTAAGCTGGACTTCATGACCTGAAAAGGAGTCCTGCAATTGCGTTCTTCTCCTTCCACTGTTGTGCCCATTGGCACACAGAACTACGTCCACAAATTCCCACATTTAAACTCTGTGCATAACTAGATTTTAATTTTTTTTTTTTCTAGATCAAAAATACCTTAAATATATTTTTCCCAGTCTGAGAGAAGAAAAAAAATAGCACTTTGTCTGGTAAGGCAGAATAATTTCTTCAGCTCCACATAAATCCTTTGATGTTCATATCTGCTTTTAGATAAAGTTTAGTGCTGTGGCACTGAAGGTCATGATGATAAAAGCTGATAAATTCCTCTTTTGCAGGGAACACCAGCTAAGCTGCACTTTATTCTTGTTTTGCCCTCAACCCCAATACATGCCGGAAAGTCAGCCCTACATCATCTCTCCACATGATAAAAGTGCAGGTTTTTGCTGTCCTGCTGAGAAGGAGTGGAGAAGCAGAAGGACAGCGGTCAGGTCTTCTTCAGCCCTCTCCTGATACTGCTGCTTAGCGCTAATCCTGCCCCAGTCAAGTTGTTCACTAATCATCGATGTATTCCATCACAGTCCTCAGCCACTGATGTCTCTCACTGGAGAATGCTGGGATGTTTTCCTTCTTTTCATCCTGAACCGTTTTTAACGAAAGTTTTGATGGAAGCAGAGCAGCTTCCTGAATGTGCTGCAGAGATGTTCATTGAACATAAATGGAAATGAGCCTGCCAAAAAAGATTAACTGCTGACACCGCCAACATGCTTAGAATGAAATCCCAAACAGCCCCAAAGAGTATCTTAGAGCACAGTGGGAGCCCTGGGCGACTTGATAAGATCTGCCCAGCAGGCACTGAGCTGATGAGGAGCTGCAGAGGTGTCATGTATAAGCCTTCCCCAAAACCTCCCTATCCTTGCTCTGTATGAAAACAGGCTCAGAGGGATCACAGAATCACAGACTCATTAACATTGGAAAGGAGTTCCAAGATCCCCATGTCCAACCCCAGCCCTCTCCACCAAGACTACTGAGTGTGCCCCCAGTGCCACATCTCCATGGCTCTGGAACACCTCCAGGAACAGGGAATCCACCATCTGCTTGGGCAGCCTGTGCCAATGTCTGACCTTTGTACTTCTTCGGAAGAAGAAATTGATTCTAATATCCAACCTGAAAACATTATCATTGTATATAAGTATCCAGGGGAATAAAGAGAATGGAGCCAAACTCTTCTCATCCATGCCCAGTGATGGGACAAGAGGTCATGGGCACAAAGAGAAGTACAGGATTTGGACTAGATGGTCTCCGGATGTGCCTTCCAACATCAATGAGTCTGTCATTCTGTGCTACCAAAACTGGAGTTTAAGGGGAAAAATGTGTCTTTGGTTGACGTTTGTGCTTGTTCATTTGGTGATTTCCTACCATGGGGAAGGCTCAGAAAGCTAGAGTACAGGACATGGATATCTCCAAGGCTGATAGGAAAAAGCCAGTACAAATGGTGATGCTATGGCATGCTGCAGGGCAGGGTGACTTGTTGACATTGCTCAAAAGTGTGCCATCATTACCTTTTAGGTTTAATTAAGATTAATATTTGAAACTAAGGAGGCAGGCAAATGGTAGCAAGTGCTTGGAAGAGCAAAAGCTATTTTATGCTTCTGGGATGTAACTAATAACCCAGCAGAGGTGCCTCATCATGAACGTAGCCTTTTGTCTGAGTAATAACAGGACTTGTAAGCAGAACTGCTGTAACCTCCCACGCCCCCAAAGTCAACAAGAGATTCTTCTAATTCAAGAAAGGAAATGTTCCAAAATGCCCCATTCTAGATTTCCAAGTTGCTTTTCAACTGGAAAAAAAAATAATAAAGGGAGAATAGAAAACTAAGGGAGGGAGCTGCAACTCCTCCAAAGGTCACAAGGCAAAAAATAAGTGATTGTGTGCAGTTATAGCATTAGTGTATTCATGGTGTATTTGTGCTGGTTGCTTGGCAAGAGCAGCATGGGTAGTTTCCTTACACATGATAGCTGACAGGGCCAAAGAAACAAACGATAATGTCAAATGATAAGTTTCAAATCAAAATGTGAAGGGATGAGAGGAGTAGTAGAGACCAGAGAGAAAGACTTTATACCCTGAACTTGTGCCCAACTAGCACTCATGTCTATCTTTTGGCTTTAATGCTTCACATTTCCCTTAGAGTGGAATAAGAATCAGCAGCAGTTTCTGAACAGCAGCTGTTCCATATGTTGGCCCAAACCCACTGAACTCCGGGAGACTTCAAGCTTCTAGCTTTAGTAAACAGTTCTTCAAGGCCCCTGTATTTGCTGGGAGTTCTGTAACGCTTTGTTGTTCCTACACTGTAGCAGTGCTTCATCTTGTGATGATTCCTCACCCAGAGTGCTTTGTCTCACACAGAATGCTAGGCAAGGACAACAGATGGCCCCTTGTCCAGACAGCTTGACATCTGGCTAACCCAAGACCATACTCCAATACCCTTACATCTGATCACAAGCCAACAAGCCCCTCAAAATCTGCGTAAATTAATCAGATTATAGTTTTGAGGTCACCAGTGTTTGGGTTTTTTTTGCTATCAGAGCAACATCATATACAGAGAACATTATAGCAAGGGATTTCTCACCTCCTTACCCAATGTGAAAATATTCTATTTTTAACTAGTTTTGTTGTTTTATTGAAAAGGAATTGCTCCAGGTTGGCACTTGGAATATATTGATGTGATGGACTCTGCCACAGACAAGACTTTTCGCTTCCAGTGTGATCGCTGGCTGGCTAAAGGTGAAGATGATGGGCAGCTCATAAGGGAACTGGCTTGTGCCAATAATGACATCCTGGAACTGAAGGAACGGACTGGTAAGAGTAGAGTTAATCGGGGGCATAGCCGAGGGTGCACAGAGGCCATAGGGCCACAAGTCATAGAACCTGCTCCACTGAGGATTCCTTTGCAATAGCAACTTGTGTTTGCAGGCTCCATAGGCAGAATGTTAAGTTACTGTTTAGTTCGAAAGTGCAGTGTTGTTTTAAGGGAGAAACAAATTAGGATTTATGGGGAAGAAAAGCATCTCATTCTGGGTTGAAACTGAAGAGGGTCACATCTGCTGTGCTTCATTCCAGCTTCATTCCAGCTATAAGGATACATGGTTGTGTTCTCATTAGAAATAAGGTGGAAAATAAGTTTAAAGCACTGTAAGCAACACTGCTCCAAGTTCCTCCCAGATTTGTTCTGGGCTTCAAGCTCAGACATCTCAGCTGATGATGACAGCTGAGGTTAACAACCCAGAGACCTGGACAGTTCTCTCCTCTGGGTAGTTCCCATCAAGTCCGTGTAATCACATTGGTGTCTAACTAGTGATTAATGTTATTTAACCACACTGGTAGTATGCTGCATGCATCTCAAAACCTCCTACATAGCTGTGCTCTTCTTCAGGACAGTTCTGTGGAGTTAAGAAACACATTTCTTCAATGTGGCCTCACTCTGCCCCTGCAAAATTTCCACCCAGTGATTTCCATCTTGGGTGCTGACATGCCCCTGTAACATCTGAGCACATCCTGATGGTATCTGGATACCTCCACCATCCCCGTGAGGCTATTCCTTATTGTTAGGAACGGTGGCAAAAAAACCTGAAGGATTTGGGCTGTCCTACAAAAAGAAGTAACACAGTGGGGTCAAGAGCAATTCCGTCTACTCTTACTTGCTGATCAAGCAGCACAAGTCTTCTGTATATTCTGTCCCTGCATGAAATCTTGAGCACAAAGATGCCAGAAGTCCCACAGATCCCAGATCTCAGTGTGTTTCCATCCTTGTTCTGCAAATGTTTTCTTGTTTGCTGCAGTAAATACTAGGAATAGGGTTTTTAACCAGAGTGACAGCCTCATGAAGAGATTTCTTTGGCCACCTGCTCTTTCTTTGCCGCTTAACATTTGTATTAATTATTCCTTAAAGCCTATGAAATTGTCACAGTAACAAGCAACAGAGAGGATGCAGAAACAAAGGAAAACATCTGGATCATCTTGGAAGGAAAGCTGGGCCGCTCAAAAGAGTTCCTTATGGAAAACTCCTCCAAGAAAAGGAGATTTGAAAGGTAGTGGGACTGGGTGGAGCAGAAGGAAGCTGGAGGTGTTTTAGTTCCTTTTGCAGTGGAATCAGGCAATGTAAAAGCAGTCGGAGGATAGATGTTGTCAGAGCTGCTTGGATCGTAGTTTCCAGCCAAACCTTGGAGCAAGGCTAGAAGATCACTGTCAGATGAGTGGTCACAAGAAAATGGCTGCCCACCACATCCTCATCTCTAAATTGGAGGATGTGGATTTGATGGGTGGACCACCTGATGGATAAGGAATTGGTTGAAAGGCTGCAGACAGAGGGTGGTGATCAGTGGTTCCATGTCCAGCTGGAGGCTGGTAACAAGTGGTGTCCCACAAGGGTCTGTCTTGGGACCAGTGCTCCTTAACATCTTTATCAGTGACATCAATGATGGAATTGAGTGCACATCAGCAAGTCTGCTGATGACACCCAGCTGAGTGGTGTGGCTGACACAGTGGAAGGAAGGGATGCCATTCAGAGGGACCTCAACAGACATGAAAGGTGGGCCTGTATGAACCTAGTGGGGTTCACCATAGCAAAGTGCCAGGGTTTGCACTTGGGTCAGAGGAATCCCAGGCATTTATACGGACTGGAAGGAGCAGTCCTTGAGAGCAGCCCTGCAGAGAAGGACATGAGGGTCCTGGCGGATGAAAAACTGAACATGAGCCAGCAGTGTGCTCTTACTGCTTGGAAAGCAAAAGGTATCCTGGGCTCCATCAGATGAGGGGTGGCCAGCAGGGACAGGGAGGTGATTGCCCCTCTCTGCTCTGCCCACATGAGGCCCCATCTGGAGTACTGAGTCCAGGTCTGGAGCCCCCAGTACAAGAAAGACAGAAAGCTGTTAGAGAGGGTCCAGAGGAGGGCCACAAAGATATCAGAGGGCTGGAGCAACTTCCTTACAAAGACAGGCTGAGGGATCTGGGCTTGTTCAGACTGGAGAAGAGAAGGCTGCAGGGTGACCTAATTGCAGCCTTCCAGTACCTAAAAGGAGGCCTACAAACAGGAGGGGAGTCAACTCTTTGAAAAGGTAGATAACAGCAGGACAAGGGGAATGGCCTTAGGTTGAGGGAGGGAAGATTCAGGTTGGATGTCAGGGGGAAGCTCTTTATTCTGAGAGTGGTGAGGTGCTGGAACAGCTGCCCAGAAAGGCTCTGGATGCCCCGTCCATCCCTGGAGGTGTTCAAGGTCAGGCTGGATGGGGCCTGTGCAGCCTGGTCTGGTATTAAATACAGAGGTTGTCAGCCATGCATGTATCAGGGGGTTGGAACCTGATGATCCTTGAGGTCACTTCCAACACAAGCCATTCTATAATTCTGTTATTCTGTGATGATTCTATGATTCTGTGAACATCAGCCTGATCTACTGAAGGCAGATCTGTGCATGCAGTGTGGGGCAGATAAATCTCCCATGTGAGGCCAAGATGCTCCACTTTGGGGATGAGCTTTAAGGACACAGTATGCTGCTGCTTCTTTTCACATGGCATTGCAGAAAGTGAAATTACAGTTGGTCTGGACTCCGGCATGAACAACTGAGGTTTTATTTGAAACATAACAAAACTGGAGGAGTTTCCTCCTGACACTCAGCTGATGGGTACTACTGTGGACGTGAAGACTCCATCCTCTTAAATATTAGTCACAGTCCCTTCTTGGTGATAGGTCGGAATAGGGACCAAAGACAAGCAAATTAACAGATATGTAGGGAACGTGACAGGGAGCCAGACAAGCATTTGACAGAGACCTATTGTTCCTCTAAACTATTTTCAAACTGGGTTTCTAAAGCTGGAAGGGTGGCTGAACTAGCAGATTTAAAACAGCTATGGTGGGTAGATGTGTAACAGATACCATATCTGTCAGGAATGAATGAATAAGTGCTGGAGGGGAAATTAGTCATTCTTTAGCTTTATCTATAATGAGGCAAATTGATTTTGTGTGTGGAACAGCTTGAGTTTATCCTGGAAAGTCCTAGTGGCAGTAATTTAAAGTGTCACCCCTAATCAGAGAAAATGCTGAATTTAAATATGGAAATTATACTTTGTGTTGAGTGATTGTAGGGTGAATCAAATGACTTTAAATGAAGGCTTATCTTCTGCCTTCCTTAGCCATGTGCAAATTACTTAATGTCCATGTGAGACAGCATTCAAGATATTAACTGACTGCTCCCTGTTTCCTATAGGGGATCAACAGATACGTTTCAGTTTTCTTCTAAGAACCTTGGTGATATTGCAGCCATCTGTGTCGGTCACTGTCCGAAAGATGGAAAGAAGTCATCTGCAAAAGCTGATGTCTACTGGCATGTCAAGGAGATTATCATAACAGAGATGGAGCTTTGCAACAAGTGAGTGTCCTCTTGTCTGCAGGGAACCCTCCATGGGGTACACGGGGTATCTGAGCAGCTCTGCAAGCATCCTCCTGAAGCATTTACAGTTTCAGCCATTGTGGAAAGGTTTGTCAGATCTTAATCCTTTTCTGAATGCAAGGGAAAGCAGTTTAGTGTGTAGGTTCATAAATTCCCCCCCTGTCTTGACGTGTTCTTTCCGAGTTCTCATCAAGCCCATTTGCACATGCAGATAAGTACAGGAACAGGTTGGCTGGGGTGAGTCTTACAGCTAGGACAAATCAACATCTCACCTTGTGGGAGGTACTGATACTGACATAACCTTAAGGGGTGTGAAGGATGCTCTGCACAGACTGCTCTTAAGGTAAGTCTTGTAAATACAACCCCTAGGAAAAAGGATGAGAGTAAGACAAAATCTGAACCTCTATCTTGGTTTGGATGACCCTTCTAGGACTGTCTGAAAGCCCATTGGAAAGGCTGCAGTCATCTTCCAAACCACAAACACGTGGCTACTCTGGTGTGGATAGGACTGGAATGTCCCATAATGGAAGAATGGACATCTCTCAGCCCTGTGTTTGGAAGGGGTGACGCTCTTGACTTATGGCACAGGTAGCACAGGGAATATGCAAGAACTGGAGACAACTGGCCATTTGCAAAACAAACTCCGCTTCCACAGTGCTAAAGGATTTTTCTGCTTCATGATATTTCAATTGCTGCTAAAGAATTTCATTGTATGGGTTTTGTTCCCGCTGAGACAATTGAGTGTTTAAGAAGAAATCCTTGAAGTGACTTTTTGAGATGCTAAGAGTCTCTCCTAGCAAATTAATCAGGCAGCAGAAGAGCCATAATAATATCTGCTGAATGAAAACTAATTCAGCTATAACCTAAAACATACTCTTTCCTCCTGGTGGGGAAAACACACAGTCAAAGCAAAGGCCAAATTGAAAGTGTTATGGGGGTGGTGTAGCAATCATTTCAAACGATCTCTTCATTTTTTGTTGTGTTTGGGTTTTTTTTTTTTCTCCATTGTAAGTAGGTTTTAATATGAGAAATAGGTATATATCAAAGATTTTTCTTACAGTCTCAGGGTTAGGAGAGTCATTCTCTTTCTCCCTGTCCTTCTTGAGGACATGTATGTTCTTTCATAACTCCAGACCATAAGATATTAAGCAGCCTAGGAAATAGAAATTCAGCATCAGGGAGCCTCTCTACTTGCTCTCATGCAGCTTTTCTTTCCCCGAGCCTGAAATTTTGCTTCCACCAGAATTTCTCATTTACAAAACCTCTTTCCAGGGAATTGAGTGCTTTTGTTTGGCTGAAGGAAATGTCAGAAGTGTTAGAAGTGCTTAAGAAGCGCTGTATAGCAATAACCCTCCCTCTAAGTGCTGATTTTATGAACGTGCATTGCAATCCAGCTACGCTCTCCCCTGGAGGACCTGCTGCAGTTTGGCAGAGGAGGGGGAGGGAAAATCTCATTTGGAAATGATCTGCATCATTGGAAATGAAATACATCATTAAAAGCACCTCTGTCTGGGTACCAGGCGTGCAGTGATTTACAGATGCTCCCTGCGTGTCACCTCCACACCATGGAGTTGAAGGTTTTTGGCACTTAGCTCCTATCAGTTCTATGCTTAGTACTCTTCTGCATGCTCACAATGGGCAGGGCAATGTAGATAGGGGAACCGGGATATCTAAACCTCCTCCTTGCATCTTCCTCAGTGCATGTTTTTCCTACTTGTTAAGGCAATCTTCACTAGTCTGGGTGCTGCTGCAGCAATGAAACCTGCTCTGGGACCAAAGCTGCACTATTTACTGCACTATATACTACCATTGCAGTAGGTGCCATTGCATAGGTAGGAAGGGTGACAGGAGCTCCACACCAGGCTGTGCAATGCAGGGTGTCCATGTCTTGGGAAATACGGGATTTTCAACAGTCGCTGTTTTCAGTCTTGCTGTGTCTCTGGAGAGAAAATCAAGTGTTAGCATATAGGTGGAAAAAGGAAAAGTACTGAAGCAGTGTTGATGTTGAGTTGAATCACAGAATCACAGAATGGCCTGGTTTGGAAGGGACCTCAAGGATCATGAAGCTCCAACCCCCCTGCTGCATGCAGGACTGCCAACCTCCACATTTAATACCAGCCTAGGCTGCCCGGGGCCCCATCCAACCTGGCCTTGAACACCTTTAGGGTCAGAGCATCCAGGGCTTCTCTGGGCAGCCTGAGTTGTTTAGTAGCATGCCGTATCCACTAGAAGGATGTGGCCTGTATCACTAACACACCACTGGCTTTCCTCCGCAGGTATTTTTTCAAGTGCAATGGGAAAATCCCTCTGCGGTACAAGCGACGGGACTACAAAGTCTTTGAGTGTGCCAAGGTCATTGAGAGCTTTGCCAGCAAAGCCCGCAGCTTGGTGCCAGTCAAATATGAGACCATCGTGGTCACTGGCTTTGAAAAGGGCGCGGGGACGGATGCCAATGTGTTCATCACCATCTATGGGTTGAATGGGGATTCGGGGAAGCGAGCCCTGAAGCAGAAGTTCAGGAACCTCTTTGAACGGGGCAAAACCAACAGGTTCTACCTGGAAACATTGGACATGGGGGAGCTGAAAAAGGTCCGGATTGAGCATGACAACAGTGGGCTGGCCCCTGGCTGGCTGGTGGAGAGGGTGGAGATCACCAACTCTGCCACTGGTGTGACCACCATATTTCCCTGCGGGAAGTGGCTGGATGAGAACCGGGGCGATGGGTTAATCTGGAGGGATCTATTCCCCAGGTACTGAAGAGGGTTTTGCTTCCTTTGGCACAAATTATTATTATTTTTTTCTTTGTTTTGTTGATTTTTTTCTTTTTTGTTTTCTCGCTGTACGGTTTTATATTGTGTTTTCCTTTCCAAAATGCTGCCTTTTGTATTGAGAGGTTCTCAGTGGCAAGATGTGCTTCCTGCGTTTAACATTTTGTAAAAGTCGTACTGTTTTGTCTTCTTTTTTTTTTAAGTCATACATAAAACTGTGAATGAAATAAATGCGTTTCTTTTGTATTTACTATTGAGGTCACAACCAGCTGATCCATACGCTGCTCCATTGGCAGATGAGATCC
The DNA here is from genome assembly GCF_039878825.1 of Excalfactoria chinensis. NCBI lineage: Eukaryota > Metazoa > Chordata > Aves > Galliformes > Phasianidae > Excalfactoria > Excalfactoria chinensis. The sequence goes on from NC_092857.1 coordinate 1,974,372, forward strand.
CATCCTTTGCTTTCAGCATCCTGCCTTGCTGGGGCTGAAAAAAGCCTGCTGGCTTCCACCCTATCACCCTCTGGGGTGAATACTGAGAATTGTGAAACTGGGACAAAATATATAAGAAAATTCAGCAGAGACATTGAGATTTGACCCACTTCTGGCTACTACCCACTATCACTGGGTCTCATGTGGTGGGATCTGGTGGATGTTTGCCACCTATGGGCTCTCCCCTAGAACAGATACAGCTCCTGGGCTGCATTCAGCAAGGTCCAAAGACTTCAGCAGCCAGGACATCAGGCCAAACTCCTATTTGGGAGGTAAAGATCCTGTTGGAGTGAGCGACTTCAGGGTCATCGAATTCCTGTGTAGGAAATGCAGATAAATAAGTTGACAACAAAGCTACCTGCCTCTCCTAGCGGGGTATGTTCAACCTCAGAGCTGCGCTGAGCTCTGGGCTGTGCTGCCCTAGAAAGCACCAGGGGGAAATTTGCTGATGTGGCATGAGCAACCTCACTATCTGTATGGCAAATCATGAAAAAAAGCTCTTTTTTTTTTCCTTTTTTCATTTTTTTTTTTTTTTTTTTCCCCAAAAGACTTTAAAACTGTCCTTTCTCTGTACAAAATCCTACTCCACCCCATCTCTGGGAGTCAGCCTGTTGCTACAACAATTAGCACTACAAAAGTAATAAGCAGAGTGGAGTTTTTTCCACAGGCTGGATTTATGTTAAGCTGCTAAAACCAGCACATTCCTGGCCAAATGGAGAGTGGGAGAGGGAAAAGGAAAAAGCCAAAATGTTCTAATGCAGGGTTCAGGGCATCTATCTGCTGAACTGGAGCCCCCTGAAGCCATGTTATGTGTAGACTGTCCTGTACCTTCCACCTTATTTTTTGCTCTTTACTTTGCCTTCAGCCAAAAACTATGAATGTGGGTGAGAAGTGAAAGCAAAGGACAAGGGTGGAAGCTGCAAAACCAGGCTGTCCCACTGTCTTTGTGATCTCCATCATTGGGGTATCACAATAATGTCCCATGATTATGAACACTTTGATGCTTCCAGTGAGACCAAGGAGTCTTTTGCAGCGTCACATGCTGGAAGGGATGGGCTATTTCATGCTGCAGGATTTAGACAATTAAACCAAAAATCTCCATAGAATTGCCTTGAAACATCTGGTGGCATTCGATTCATCCATAACAACCCTATGTGCGCAAAGGGAGAGTAATTGAAGGCTATGAAGAACCCATCCTACAGCCTCCCCTACCCTGTCTTTATGTGCAAGGAGAAGGAGGAGGAGGAGGAGAAGGATAAAGAAGGAGAGGGAGGGGATGAGGGAGAGGGAGAGGGAGAAGGAGAAGGAGAGGGAAGAGGAGAAAGGAGGAGGAGAAGGATAAGGGGGAGTAGAAGGAAAAAGAGGAGGAAAAGGAAAAGGACAAGGAGAAGGACAGGGAGGAGAAAGGAGGGGAGGGAGAAGGAGAAAGAAGGAGGGGAAGGAGAAGGGGGAGAAGGAGAAGGAGAAGGAGAAGGAGAAGGAGAAGGAGAAGGAGAAGGAGAAGGAGAAGGAGAAGGAGAAGGAGAAGGAGAAGGAGAAGGAGAAGGAGAAGGAGAAGGAGAAGGAGAAGGAGAAGGAGAAGGAGAAGGAGAAGGAGAAGGAGAAGGAGAAGGAAAAGGAAAAGGAAAAGGAGAAGGAAGGAGGAGGAAGAAGAAGGAAGGAGAAGGAAGAAGGAGGAAGGAGGAAGAAGGTGAAGGAGGAAAGATTTACTCTGTGCTGTACAGCTCTGAGCTGCAACCCATGGGCCATCCAAAGGCTTGTATCCCATACAAAAACAAATAAGAGGTGATGCAGGGAGAGTTGATATTCACAGGGAATAGCAATGTCACGCCGTGTTCAGTGCTGTTGTCCCTTAAAGGGTGCAGCTCCCTCCTTCCTAGTTGCAGTGCTCAATGGGGCTGTTATCAGATCACAGAGGTATACTCGTGTTCTGCTGCAGCAGCTTTGAAGCAAAACAGATTGTGATCTCAAGCAACTCTCAGAGCTGTAACTCTTTGGAAGGACATCAGCAAGATCTCAGTGAGCAAGTGTGTTTTCCACGTGTTCTGATAGTATTTGTAACAGCTTCCTGCAAAGGCAGTCTCATTTTGCCTCAATATGGTGTGTCCCTTACATAGACTTACAGGTTACTGGGGGTCCAGCAGGTCCCCAGATTTCTATTATCAGCAGCACCTGTCCTCAGGACATGCTCAGCCCAATCACGGAGCTGTACAGGATGCAGAGTTAGGTGTTGCCATGCTCAGGTTCTCCAAGGGTGACAAAAGGGTGGAAAATGCCTTCAGCTCCTCCTGCATTAGTATAAAAGTACTTTTTAAATATTCCTTTTTCCATTAGGTTTCTCTTTCCTTACTGATTCAGGATTGGAAGAGGCAGAAAAATGCTCCACCACCATGCACATGCTAAAGGGTTTGCCCTAAAGAGGCTGTAGGCATCAACCTGGAGGGGATTTTACCTGATGGAACGAAGTCAGGGTGAGGATGGTAAATAAAGACCACACAAGAGCCCTTCCAGCTCATTTTGTACAGCACGGATTTATAGTTAGCAATGCAGTTCATTTTATTAGTTATAAATAAAGTACAAAAAATCCACCAAAAGTGAATCTAAGCATTTACACAATTTCTAATGTCTTTTCATTTCTTCAATGCACTATTGCTTTAATATTAATAATAAATATTTTTCTAGCTTTCTTCTATAAAATAGTCTATGTAGCAAAATGTTGCACAGCACAACAGAACAGCAGTAGGAGTACAAAAATGTGGGTGATCCTTTCACTGGCTCGAGCCATTAAAGGAGAGGATTTTTGTTTGCTCGCCCCGTGCTTTATGCGTCCCTTTCTCGGTGTCTTTGCGGGGTTGACAACCAACCCCCATCCCCACACCGCCCAAAACCACAGCTCCAGGCTCCAAGGGAGGAGCAGCAAAGGGAAAACGCGAGTCTGAAACCTGGGGTAAGGCAAAGGCAACAAAGCAGAGCAGCACCCTGAAGGGAAAAGAGGAAGCATGAAGGTACGGTCACATTGTGCCTTTTGGCCCCAAAAGAGAATTGCATCCAAAGCCTCTTGGAGTGGAGATGCATTGAACTCTGTTTCAGCATGGCTGAGCAATTATGGCTTAAAGCTTAAAATATTGTCAAGGGTGCTTTAACCTTCCTGCATGGTGCAAGAACTGGATATCTGGGCACCTTTGGGGAAGGGGCAGCATGTTAGCAGCAGTGTGGTCATGGATGCGGATGGGGACATGGACACTTGGACACCTGCACTGGGGATGGAGAGACCAATACAGGAATGGGACATCAGCTGCGAGCTGGTCCCCTTTGGGGTGACCCGATGAGGTCATGGGAGGGTTCTGATGTAGCCCCAGCTCCATAGTGGACTGACAAGCCTCCAGTTGAGGTTTTCTGCCCCAAATGAGGGAACAAAAACAATTGGAAGGCTTTCAAGGTCTTTCGGGGGGAGAGGGGGTCTTCTGCTCCAGGCGTGTTTTACAGCTGGATTATAGCCAGTGTTTGTGGCCCTATGTTACAATTGGATCCCAGATCATCCCTACAACCGTCCCATCCCTCTCTACCCTATTCTTCCAGCCATATGTGGAAGCAGTGAAGGAGCTGATGTCCCACCATCCCGATAGCACCTCACCACAACGAGCAGGACCGCCATACCAAAGAAGACAGGATGCTCGGCTTCTATAAACTGCAGAAAAACCCTTGGATTTGTGGTCTGTGAGCTCATCGATTCCCTCTTGCATCCCCCCTCTGGAGCACCCAGCTGGGTGCTCATGGAGATGGTTTGACAGGGCGCACATAGCCAGAGCAAGCACTGAAAATTAAACAGAACCGCAGCACCGGGACTCCCTTCATCATCATATGAAGCAATTTGCAGAGTCATGCACCGAAGGCATGCATTGCTCCAAGCACAGCCTTGCAGTCGTTATTGAAGGAAGCGTGCAGCAAGAGAGGGAGCATCACCAGTGGCACTGGGACAGGGCAGGAACCGACCGAAACATTTTGGTTTTGGAGAACGCCGTTAATCCCCTTCAATGCACAAGGACGTGAGTGAAAGGATCACCAGAGTTTGATTATGAGTGCAAATAATATTCATATATATGTGCTAAACACAGTCACTATATTGCAGTTTTTCCACTATGTCACAGCATACAGAATCAAAGGTTTGCATTTTTATGGAATGTATCCAAGGTAACAGCACCACAGTAATACAGTTTGTAATCACACACCCTGATTATTATTATTATTATCTTTTTTTTTTTTCCTTTTCTATTTTTCTTTTGTTTTCAACAAGATAAGCATTATCCCCGACATCCCATGTTGAATTTCTTTTTAAAGTACCGACGCATGCAAAGCATTCCATTCCCAGAAACAATGCAAAAAAAAAAATGAGGTAATAGGAGTAATAATAATAATAATAATAAAACAAAATTAGTATTAATTTCTAAATAAATAAATTATAATTAAAAATGCGAGAAAGAAAAAAAAAACACAAAACTATAAAAATAATTAAATAAGAACCCACGATATCTACAAGTTAGTCATAAATTATGATTGTTAAATATAAGGCATTTAAACTCACAAAACCCTGTAAACTATCAATGTTTTTTTTTTGTTCCTGGAGTGTGTGTTTCTATTTCAGCTCCTCCTACCGTCGCGTACGCACGATTCCAACCCACACAGGAACCTGCAGGTCCTCACACACCGCGGGATCAGTCACTCACACCAGACCATGGGAGTTTTGGTGCTTTTCTTCACCAATTATTGTGTTGGTTTGGTTGGTTTTTGTTAGGTTGTGGTTTTGTTGTTTTTCTTCTTTTTTTTCTTTTTCTTGGTTTATTGTTTTTTTGTTTGTTTGTTTGTTTGTTTTTCTCTTGTGTGTGTGGTTTTGTTTTGTGTGGTTTTTTTTTTCTTTTTTACTTTTTTTTTTTTTTTTCCTGGTTTTTCATCTAAAAACTGTGCTTGTTCATTAGGCAAATAGTAATACTTTCGCATAGGCTTTAAGAAAACACGCGGTTTGGAAGCGCTCCTCCTTTCCTCCCTGCCCAGCCAGGGGCCCTATGGCCCCATTCTTCCCCTGCTTTGCCCCCAGCTCACACCTAGGTGCACCAGGCCAGCTTACAGTGCCTTTCAGGAATGACATCTTGCTTTTCTTGTCTGTATTATTAGTAGTATCAATGTTATTTTTAATGCTGCTCCAATCTGCTGCTGCTGGAGCAAGCCCCATGCGTATCAATGAACCATGGAGCGGGTTGAGTTGGAAGGGACCCTTAAAAGCCACCTGGTCCTGCAATGAGCAGGGACATCCACAACTCTATCAGGTGCTTGAGCCCTGTCCAGCCTGACCTTGGGTGTCTCCATAGTACATCTCTCTGGATGTACCCATGGGTCATTCCTTGTCCCAAGGAGCCCATATCCCCCTAAAGAGTGGGGCCCTGTGCTCATGCCAGGTGGCGAATATATGTCCCTGTGTCAAATTTGTGTCACCATGACCCTCCCTTTGCTTCCTCCTACTTTCACAGGCACAGAAAGAGAGGGAAGAAAGACTCCCTGATCCCCACGTCATCTCCTTCACTTCTCTGTCGGTTGTAGAAATTACAATAGGGAACACTGGAGGAAGGCAGTTTCCACATAGAGTTCACAGGATCTCCACCATCTCCCAAATGGCAATTTAGGGTCATTTCTACATGAGAAGCACTGCTTGGCTCAGAGGAGCCAGTGCTCAGCTCTGCACATCTGCTTTTTGAATATGTAAAGGTTTCAATTCATCCCCCTGTCTCCTCCACTAATCTCTTTTGCTTTCCCTGTGAGGAGGGGTGGGGGGGGGGCAGGGGGAAGAGAAAGAAAAGATATTTTCTTTAAAAAATAAATGGTTGTGAATGCTGGTTCTCTGGAGGGCTTTGCTCTGGGTCTCTGTGGCTGATGTCTTTGTTTTGGGGGATGGAAGTGTCCCATTCCTTTGGGGAATGCCTCCAATTTTATGCTTTATTTTAATGGGCGCTGATAAATTAGGTTCCATTTTAATGAATTCCATATGAATAAGGAGTGAAATGTCTAACAGTGCTCCAACACAGAGCTAAACCAAGCCCTTCAGAAAGCAGCAAACCCTCCAGATCCAGCATTCCCCTACTGTGCCCAAACAACCATGGCACTGGCAATTGCTGGGGGGGGAGATTCAGCCCTGCGGACTAAGAGCTTGCATGGATTAAAGAGGGGGGAAAAATGCAAAGAAAGGAAAAAAGGCATCCACCTGTGCTGTACATCTGCTTATTCTCCCTACGCTGTGTTTTCTCACCAAGGAGGTGTAGCACGGTGTGTGCATGCAATATAGTGGTTCCCCACTTCCTTTCTCCCATAGGAGTATGGGTTGGGATGGGGGATGGGAGTGGGGCAGTTTGGCTGCTGCTCAGCCCTGCCAAGTCATAGCGTGAGAAATCTCCCCAGAATCATAGAATCACAGACTGAATCACAGAATCATAAAATTATAGGATGTCTTGGGTTGAAAGGGACCTCAAGTATCGTTGGGTTCTAACCCCTCTGCCACAAGCAGGGTAATCAGCTGCTAGACCAAGAACTCAATCAGATTGCCCAGTGTCCCATCCAACTTGGCCTTCAACACCCTCAGGGATGGGGCATCCACAACCTCTCTGGGAAAGGGACCCTTAAAGGCCATCAGGTCCCACTCCCTGCAGTGCACAGGGACACCCACAGCTCCATCAGTGCTCAGAGTCCCTTCCAAGCTGACCTTGGGTGTCTGTAGGGATGGGGCACCACCACCACTCTGTGCAGCCTGTGGCAGGGCATCACCACCCTTATTGTAAGAAACTTCCTTATATCCAGTGTAATCTTTCCTCTTTTAGTTTGAAACCATTTCCCCTTGTCCTATTGCAATGTTTCTGAGAAGCTATACCCTAAATCACAGGAGACGTCCAACCCTGGGGAGACTTGAGCCACGGTGCTCTGAAGCCAACCAGCCTGCAGCTCACCATATCAGTAAGATATATATTCACTATGGATAACAGAGATCATGGAGACAGCCCACAGCCTAGCATGGATTTCAGCATGCTGAGCTACACGAAGAGCAAAGAAACAGCATCCATCTCAACACTGTGCCCCTACAGAAAGCATTCAGCAGCAGCAGAACAGCAGGAACGAAGCCTCACCTTATTGCTTCATTCATTTCATTTCCAATTTGCCTGTTGTTTCTTTTTTTCTTTTCTTTTTTTTTTTTTCTTTTTTTTTTTCCTTTTTTTTTAGTGTATTTTAAGCATCTCTAAATTTGCAACACTGTAAAGGCAAGGAAAGGAAGCACGCGTGGCTGAGGCAAAGAGCGCAACCCTTCTGATTGTAAACAGGATTTTGCTTTTTCGCCTCTTCCCCCCAAGGGTGGGAAAGCTTGACCTCTGCATTCCCCTTTTGCAATGTATTAATCAGGCACCAACATAAGGAATCCATGAAAAAATATTTGGTGCAAATTAGGTAACAGCAACATGTCCACCACAAGATGAGTAGGGCATCAAACACAACATTTCTTAAGCTAACATGCTCCAGCTGCCATCCATAGAAATAGCTAAAGGACCCCTATAACATGTTTCTACGTATTCGAGAGGTATATATACAATCCTCATGAAATGCAGGATTGACAGGCCAGACTACCACAACTAGTTCCTTCATGTTCAACACTAAATCTTCTGTAGCATGGGGTCTCTGAGCTCCGGGAATGCCAGCTCCCTTTCACCGGGCCCGTATCCTGCGCATGTGCAATATCTCCTACTGCTAGATATTGTACCAACACCTCCTTCTCTCCCTCTCTAACTTGCCTGCAGACTTTTCCTCTCAATCAAATGGCTCAGAAGGCAAAAAATTTTGCTGCAAGGGTTTATGGCCATACGACCTGATAAGGAAAATGGTGTGTCCAGCCAGTTCTTTCAGCTGTCCGAGCCGAGCTGCGTTTCAATGTCCACCCTGCAGATCGGGCACTTCTTGCTGGTGGCCAGCCACTGGTCCACACATACTTGGTGGAAGAGATGCATGCAGGGTAACCTCCTGTGGGAAGAGAAGCACCATTAGCTTTTTAAAAGTTGCTGGTTTTACAGTCTATGAGCTCATCAGTGTCCTTCTGCATCCACCCATTAGGAAAACTGTTTTCTCAGAAGGAGTGGTGGTGCAGTGGCACAGGCTTCCCAGGAAGGTGGAAGCGCCCCCATCCCCCGGAGAGCCATGGAGATCACAGAATCACACAGAATCACAGAATGACCCGGGTTGGAAGGGACCTCAAGGATCATGTAGTTCCAAGATGTGGCATTTGGGAACGTGGTTTAATGCACATGGTCGGGGCACTGGGGTTGTACTGCATGATTAGTGGTCTTTTGCAACCTGAATGACTCTATGGTTTTGTAATTCTACTCCATCATCCATTTGGGACAATATGGATGGAAGAAGCCTAAGACATCCAGAAAACAGCATCCAGGATTGGGAAATGCACCAATGTAGTGGCATTTGTGCTTCCCAGACCCTACAGCCTCCACCAGCAACATCAGCAGTAGATCAGAGATGACTGTCCTTGGTTATAAATGTCCTAGAAAACCCCGTGCCCTCCTGACCTGAGTTGCAGTGACCAGTTACCTTGGCTGCTACTTTTGACATCTCAGGAGTATTAAGTTATGCACTTGGGTTCTTGATGGTTGCAACTTCAGTGGGTTCCACTATTCCTACTTGAGTGACTGGAGTGCTTCAGGGAGTGAGCCTGCTTTTCATCCATGTCACCTCTGTCACCTCTTTGGTGGTTCTCTTGAGCCAGGGGGATCCCAAATCACAAGGATCCACAGCAAGAGGATCAGAGCTTTTCATGATGGCTGGCTAATGGGTGAGGAGAAGGACTAAGTAGTGCCAACTCACTGCTCCTTCACCCATGGTAGCTCAGCCTCCTGCAATTTCTTGTCCCCATCTTTCTTGACAAGGAGAGCTTCAGCACAGCCAAGAGTGTGGGGATCAATCTGAGGGCTACCAGGGGTTTTGTTGTTACTCATAATGGCCTCCTGAAACCATACAGGCTGAGTAACCTCACTTATTCTACAAGAAAATTGGTCTATACAGTCCTCAAGCCAAATTCCCATGTACTTAGAATCATAGAATTACCCAGGTTGGAAAAGACCTTGAAGATCATCAAGTCCAACTGCAGCCTAACCAGTACCCCATCTCTAAAAAAACCTCTGCTAAATCATATCCCTGAGTACCACATCTTAACATCTATTTTATCTATCTAGTACTTGACATCCATTTTATCTTTTATCATATGTTGGTTATCTTCAAAAGCCACACATGAATCCCAGATGGCCTCCCACCTCTCTGACATTTGACCAACAGTATGCCTTTGGAGCAGGTGATCCACAGCCATCAGGTCTCACTGCACAGAGCTCTGCCTAACTATGGCCCTTACCAACATCCAATTAAGTAGTGTTTTCTTTCCTAAACCCTGAAATAACCCAAGTGAGTTTGTCAGGACAAGAACAGGGACAGTCTCATGGAAGCACAGTGGTGTTATTAAACGAACACAACTCAGATGTCACTAAGAGACTGCCAAGCAACAGGAAAGGGTCATACCTGACATCTTCTCCATCTTCAAGCATGGACAGACAGATTGTGCATTTCTCATCAGTGTCTGACTCCTCTCCATCCTCTTGCTCAGCTTTACCCTCCTGTGGTCTTCTCTGCAACAAGAAGAAAGACTTAATTTGGTTACGACTCAATTTTCCAACACTCTGCTAAGCCTGCACAGTTGCAACAAGGCAAAAAAAAAAGAGTGTAGGGGATCCAGACAAGTCAAAATAGTCACCGCCTCCTTTGTTCTCCTTGGGGCAAGGATGGCTCCATAGTCTCCCTTGATATAATATATAGAGTCACATCTGCCAGCAAGGGCAACAGCTGTGCCCCATGCAAGCTCGGTCAATGGCACAGCCATGCACTTTAAGCTCCTGTCTTTCCTTTTTTCTCCAGTGCACCCATTCCAATTAATAGAATTTTTCTGGGTCCGCTGGAGATGTGGTCACAGATAAGTGCAGCAAAGAGCTGGCCCACTTCCAAAGTGGACAATGCAATATAGCTTCTTGCTCCTGCTCAGCTGGGAATGACAAAAATGAGATCTCTACCCAAATGAGCAACATTATCATTTTATATTTAGTAGGACCCAAAAGTTTGGCATGCGTATTCTTACAGACAGGAGATCAGCTCCAGCAGAGATGTCCTTTGCAAAGCAAAGGGATAACAAGTGCCCTGGCAGTGCCAACTTCTTGCAGAATGAGGTTTGTTTGCATGCATGAAGCTCTCTTGGTGTAGACACTTCCTTTCCCATTGGGTGGAAGAAGGTTGAGACCCTTCTGAAAATCTGACTTGTAATTTCCTAGCCTAGAAGCAAGAGTCAGCCAGCTGAGCTACAGTACTGCATCAACCACAGCTTATTAAAGCACCAAAAAGGACTCCTCCTTTTTGGAATATATTTTAGCTGGTGATGCTGGTTTGTCAGCGCTGAGGATTGCAACCCACCAAAGTTCTTCCTTCTGTCCCTTCCATGCACACAACACTTGGCCAACAAAGAGGGGTTGGAAGCCATGCCATGATTTCAGGGCTCTCACCTTCTTGTACTTGTGGGGGAAGGTGAATCTCTCAATGGTGTTCTGGACAGCCCCCCGACTCACGCTGCCCAGCCTGTCCTCCAGCTGCAGCAGCTCCTGAAACACAGAACAACAAATGGCAAAGAGGCATGAGCAGAAGAATGCAAGGTTCCACCACCCCACTGCCTGTCTGCCAAGGAGCACGGCTCCATCCTGCCCTGTCCTTGGGGGAAATTTCCATTGAACTCAAATCAGTAATAATTTGGTGATAGATCTGAGCTTTGGCTGTTGGGCCATTCATTGAGGGATCAAGGTCCAGAGCTGGAAGCTGAATATCCAACAGTTAAGAAATCAGGGTGAAGTTTGTTTGGCAGGTTGGAAAAGTAAATCATCAATCAATCAATCAATCAATCAGTCAGTAAAACACAGAACTGGAGCAGTTTATTCCCAGACAGGAAGGGAGCCAGACCCAAACATGTGAGGTAGACCATCCTTCACCAAATCTACTCAACACCTTTTGCCTCTTGGTTATTATTAATTGCTGCAGGTTCAGTCCCATTCTCATCTGCGACTCCCATGCCAGAAGGCAGAGTCTGATGAGTTTATGTCAGAGCTTGCATGGATTCCCAGGGTTTAAAAATGTAATTATTTTTGTCCCCAAGATACATACTTCATAGCTCTCCCGCACAGCTGATGTGTGCCTGCTTGGGTTCAGTCCCTGAAGAGCAAGTAACTGGAGCTGAGGATAAGGGTAATTTCTGATTTCATGAACAACCTGCAACAAGCAACGGAGAAAAATAAAGCCACCTGTGCTAGCGCAAAGAAATCCCTCATGTACCCTGATTTAATTTTAGGGCTTAAAAAATTGAAAATGAAAGAGCAGACTGACACCTTCCCCAATGGGAATATTTTAATAAGCAGAATTGAGCAGAATAACAACAACAACAACAACAAATATTAAATAGATCTCCTTTAAATGATAACAACCAGCATGCATGTCGTCTGAATTAACTCTTTGCTACAGTAATTCTCACTGCGTCTGTAACACTGAAGTTCCAAACTCTCAACATGGGGTGGCTTGTAAGGAGATTTAATTTAATGTTTATATTTAAGTTGGTGGAATTTTCTTCATCCAGGCTCCAATAATGAAAGCCTTGTCGTAGTGTACAGGTCTCAGGTTCTGACCACGGCAGGATGGAGAAGAACATCTGTGTGCTTTATAAGGCTGCTTCAAGGATGAGCAGGGCAGCTCAGCTCCAAATGCAGCCCCCTGCTAGGAGAAGAACCTGGAAGTGACCCTTCATGTCAAATCCCACCTCCATCGGTGCAACAGGTCATGAAAAACTCAATGTGTGACATCAAGGCTGACGCTGATGGCAAATGTGATGAAGGACGGCAAGCACGTGAAGGTGCCAGCTGCCACCAGTCCTTCTGCCTGCAGGGAGCCCTGGGAACCCACGCTTTACTCCAGTATATCATAATAAAATTATTATCAATAACTGCTAAGTCTCACATCCTGCCAAGGCTTATGCAGATCAGCCTGTGAGTGCTCTGCAGGCAACGGACTAACTCTTTCCAGAGCAGCTGAGCTTTTCTTTCCTCTCTCTAATCCAGAGTGCAATGATACAACATTATCCTTTCAGACACTCCCTCCCACGGCCGGAGATAAGTGGGATTCGCAGGAGACAGGTGATAGAAAGATAGCAGCCTTTATTTTGACTGCCTTCTGGCAGACAATGCATAAAACATTTCTCAGTGAAAGCGTTTCACTTACCATCTGTGTTGAGGATGTGCTTCTGGGGAAGTGATGCATCCGAGGTGTAGCTAAGTAATGCTGATAGGGCTGGGGGACCGGGCGGACCTGGAACTGGGCGTGAGTCAGTCCTGCATCGACACTGAGGTCCCTGTGGGTGCAAGGATGAAGATACAGTTCTGACTGTCTTCTTTCGTGGTACAGAGCCCAAAGAAAGGTCTCACCTCTCTCCCCCCATCAAAGGTGGAGCGAGGGATTGATTTTATGCCACTCAGCATTGGTGGTAGATGGGGACAGGAGCTATAGGATGTAGCATGACAGTTCTGGTGGCTTCATCAAGCATTCACCTAGGATGAACAGCTCAACCTTGCCAACCAGGTCCGCGCTGCATCACCAGCACTGCAGATGATTACGCTTTTCCTAGAGTATTTTGCAGAAATACAGAGGAATGGTGGGTACTGTTGGGACATAGCTAAATATTATACACGATGATCATCTCCCTGGAAGTGTCCCAACCCAAGCCATGGCACAGTTTTGGGGGAAGGAGGAGGTTCACATCAAACTTGTCCTCTTGGATCCTCAGAACTCTTCTTGGTGCAAAGCAAACTAACAAAGAAACAAAAAGGTTTGGGGAAATTTCTGGGTGATGCATCTCTAGGAAGCAGCATCACACCACCAACAGGCCACCACTGATGAACAGGACATCCCTGGCAGTCCCAACTCAACATGGCTGAGTTTTATCTTTGTGGGTTTGGGCACTTGGTCCTTCCAGAAGTCATCCCAACTCCATCCTGGGATGTCAGATAACCAAGATCCCAGCAAATGCTGCAGCACTGCTCAATCCAGAAAGCAGAGCTGAACCTCAAACCCCATTCCAGCACTGCATGGATGGGATAAGAGGATACCTAATGCAGCATCTCCATCTGTAATCCAATTAGCTGGTCCTTTGTCTCTCCAGTCAAAGAGTCTCTCAGCAAACAAGTGCTTTGTATGTCATTCACTTGATCATAATTACAAAAACTGGCACGCCGACATCCATTGTTTTCATGTTTTCCAAACCAAAGCTAATTAGGACACAGAGGGCTTCACATTTCAGCCTGAACTTCTCCTCTCCATAGAGGAGAGTAGCAAGATCCTTGGCTTACTAAGATCAGTCCAGTCATGTCCTGGAGCAGCTGTGAAACTGCTGATGCTCGACACCAGTTAATGGTCATGGGGGGGCAGTAAGTGCAGAAATCCTTTAGTCAACTTGGACTGTGTACCAGATAACAACTTCAGGGCACTGATACACCATAATAAGTCACCAAGATGGAGTAGAAAGAGGGTTTGTCTTTGCTAGCTATGTGCTGGCAAAACTCAGCAGAGGATAAATCACTGCAGGAGACTGTCGGGAACAAAACCGGGGTGGGAATCTACAGGAATGGGCATTTTCCACCCCCTCCATCACATTTTTGGAGAGTTATCCCATTACTCAAGACCACTGAAGACTGGAATGTTCTATTGGAAATGAGAAGACAGTGAGTTCATCCCTGATGCTGGCATGAGGCATGGCCTTGGCTATCTCCTCTCAGCCTGCCCATATTCCCTGCCTACAATGTAGATACGATAACCCATAGGGTGAGATCAGGGACTGAAGGGGGATCTGAGAGATGAATGGGTATTATTAACCTGCACGAGTAATTGCAATGACAATACTTCTGTTGTACAGTGGATCCTTAAAACCACAAATTACTGTTCCTAAGTGATGCTGTGGGCCAAAGCATAATGCTGGTGTCTGAAAATGAATAAGCAGAGCACATTAGCTACAGAAAACCAAAACCGACCATCACCTTCCAGCCTGTGCTACATGTGCAGCACTTGGATGCTCTAAAGTGAGTTTCAAGAACTGTGATGCCTGTAGTATATGGGCTGCCAACAATCAAAAACCAAAGGATAAAGGCAACATGTTGAATGGTCATCACTAAATGCGGATCAGAAAACAACTGAAGTGGGAGTTTATTTCTTTTTCTCTAGAAGGCTCTAACCCAGGGTTGGCTGTCTGAGATAACAAATCACCGACAGCTCCAACTCCCATCTCTGTTTCCCATGGCAGTGCCTACCACCCCCTGCCTCCTAGCAAGCGCTGTCTCTGTTCATGCGGTGGTAACACATTAGATGAAAGTTTCTGTATCTGTCACTGGGCAAAATTGTACATGTGCCCCGAGGGAAAGTGAGTCATCCAAATATATACACACAGTGTATGATTTCTGTCATCCTCACTCCTTAGGTTTATAAAGCTATGGAGCAACACAGGAGGGGAGGAGGGAGGAGGAAGGGATGATTAAACAATGCTTTATCAGATCCTCCTAATGATTATAATTAAGCAGTATGCACAGAAAGAGAGGCAGGAAAAAAAAATGGCTCTATTCAGATGGAACGTGAACTGCTTTGCAACCTTATCTGAACAATGTCCCATTGGTCAAACTCGTTGCATCATGGTGCCAGCAATGGAACACCTGAGAAGAAAATGACGAAGGGATCTGACCATGTTTTGAGTCCTATATTATTACCCTGGAAGGTAATAAAAATCCCTGTGTTATAAGAACTCTCCGTTTGAAGAGCAAAGTGCTCAGATGTTAGGAAATGCCATAATTAAGATTTCCTGTACCATTTTATTTTGGTCTCCTTGTGCTTACACATTACGATTGTCTCTAATTACATGTTCACATGCTATTTTCTCCATTCAATGCGGAGAATGGACTTTGCTCAGCTAACAAGCAGCTATTCAGAAACATGTTTCTATTTTCCTCTTCTTCCAAGTAGGGCCCTGTGTCTTACTGAGAATGCTAATGCTCAAAACTTGTTCTGAAAACAGAGCGTTCAGTCGTTTCCTTGGTTTTTCCAGAGCATCAGACATTGAGAAGGGAGAATCATCAGCGGTTATTTATCCATGCACCCCATCCTGGGAGGTGGAGCAGTGCCATGCTGTCTAATTTCAACCACAGCAAAGCTGTGGGTGAGTCACAGAATCACATTTTTAGTTCCTGGTGGGCAACAGAAGACCTCGTTCACACAGAGGTGCTGGATTGTGGGAACCAGTCCCTGGGTTGTGATTCCAAGGAGGCTGTGCCCTGCACCAGGAGAAGGTCCTGGAGAAATCAATGTACAGGTGCATTATGCAGCTATGGGTGGAGAAATGTGAGCATTGTCAGTGTCACCAACCATGCACATAGAGCCTTTAGGATGCATTCATGGCCCTCCCAGGGATGAATTCCCCCATTACTCACTCTCCACATTGGATCTGTTGATCTGAACCATCAGCTTTCATGGAAACACTGAGCCACGAAGGCATTCTCTAACCTATCCAGCCTCCATAGGGCATTCTGAGCACCTCATTCAACACACTGGGGAAACAAGGAAGACTTACCAGTCTGTGCCTTCTGCCAAGTACCTGGGCTGGGGTGCCATGGGCTGTGGGGTTTGCAGTTGGTGGCTGAAGTCAAAGCTGGGGTGCAGACGGTGAGGCTGAACAGACATGCGCTCCTGAGCCCGCCTGGGGAGGAGATCAGAAGTGAGTTAGTGACGGTGGGCACTGCTGCTCTAAGACCACGTTGATAATAGGAAAACCCAAAACAATGGGCTCGTGAATATGCATCTGAATGAGAGGAGTCTATGTAGAATGATGGGAAGAGGAGTGCAAAAGCCCAGCATTTGTCACCATGGACATAATGCAGACCTCAACTCTCACCCCCTGCAGCATCCACAGAAGCTGCAACATGAGAAGAGGAAACTTAACCTCTTCCTTAGCCATTCTGCGATAGTTGCATTGTTTTCTTTTCCCTGCTGTCAGCCCCATAAACAACAGTTACAAGATGAAATGTCTTCCTGGCCTAAGCACTATCCATCATCATAAAGAAGCTGCAGGTTGTCTCATCTCCTTGCACAGTCCATAAAGTCTTGGGGAACCTCATTCATAACAGAATCAGGAGCAAGTGAAGGCAGAGTTTGCTTCCACCAATATTTCCACGGATGATGGATGTGCCAGGCTGGTACCAGCTCCTGCTTCAGCTCTGCTGAGTTTGCAATGGAAATACATTGAGATCTTTCTAAGGACTTCAGTTTTTTCTCACTTTTGAAGGCACCATCTAGAATCCCACTCATAGGACCTCACATCCCATGTCTGAAAGGTTTCTGAGCCCCTTCTGCTACGCTGGATGCTTTCAGAACCTCCTGCCCTCCTCATATCACACTTCCTTCTCTCTGACAGCCCACTGACTGAGATAACACTGCAACTTCAATGTGGAGCTGTGCTCTGTGGTTTTATTTGAACTGAGCTTATGACTAAGAGATAAATGCTTGTATTATCAATGCCTCAGCCTTGCACATGTTTGCTACCCAATTATTAACTAATCATTAAATCCACCTAAAATCCAACTTATGCAAAATAAAACCAGGGTGAGAAGAATCCACAGTTTGCAGACAGAAAGGGAAATAAGGACCTTTCTGTCTGTAGCATTCTTTCCAAATGAGGCGTCATTGCAAAGACTCATCCCCTTATTCTTGGTCTATGGGTACAATCCACAAATAGCTTCCATATGTTTCCAAGAAAAGCACTCCTCTCCTACGTGTTATCTGAGCCTCTCTCTCAAGAAACACTGTCAGGATAAGGCCAGGCATCCCTTCCCAACTCTCCTGAGCTACAGTAATCCTCCCTGCAGTCGCCAGACCAATATGAACCTAGGCTGCTTTTCTTGATTGAAAGTGCTCCAAGTCGATGTCTTCATTCCCTCCCTGCATTGCCTCTCTTCACAGAGCATGGATCCAGAGGAGTGAGCTCTTCAAGTGAAAACCCAGTGGGGTGAGTGGATTCCATTTCTCACGTGGTTTTGAAGCAGCAGCTATGAGAAGATGGCTCACTCATGCAGTCCACTGCTTTCTCTGAGATGGTCACATTGGATTGATGATCAGTGTGATTGACTGAGAGATGACAGTAGGAGAACTTCGGACATGCCAGGTGAGCACAGCGTGGATCCCTGTGGGAGAGGTTCACCCGCTGGTACAACCTGACATGCAGCTTCCTGGTAGATGTATTTTGAGAGATCTTATGAAAAGAACCCAATGTTATTAGGAAGTTCTGCCAGGCGTTTGCTGGAGTGACCCTGACAGCTTCCCAGCATCACAGAAAAGATGTGGATGCTCCATCCGCTGCGTTCTCAAGGCCAGGTTAAGTGGGACCCTTGGCAGTTTGGTCTAGCGGTGGTGCCCCTGCCCATGGCAACAGCATTGGATCTAGATGTCCTTTAAGGCCCTTTGCAATGCAAAACATTCTGTGAATCTATGACTTCATACACGTCAGACCACATTTGGGAAACATAAGACCCCTTACCTGGGATGGGGCATGAGCCGGCGGTGCTGGGCCTCGAGGAGCTGCTGCTGGAGGAGGTATTGCTGGTGTAGCGCCTGAGGTAGGAAGGATGGTCCGGCCACATCTTGGAAGGGCAGGGCTGGCACTGGGGCCAGGGATTGGTGCAGGGGACCGCTATGCTGGTGTGCGGGGGCCATGTGTGGGGTCAGCCCTGGCTGGGGCTGCACTGCGTGAGGCAGGGTGAAGTCGGCGGAGAGCTGAGGCTGGGGACCCAGGTGGAAGTGTCGGCAGGAGGTAGCATGGGGATGCTGAGACCTTTGAAATGGAGCACCTGGAAGAGAAGAGCACGGCCGTCACCGGGGCCGGCGAGGTTAAGGGCACCTGGTTGCCCATCCAGAGCTGGAATCGGGCACACAGATGTTAGTCTCCTCTACCAAAAGGCAGAGGGAGGAAGAACAGGTCAGCTAACCCTGATTACACAGAAAACAAAAGTTGATTTTGACTTTTTTCCTCCAAAATACATCAGAATCAAAACATGGGATTGTGTTCAAAGCTGATTTTGGCTTCAAAGCGAATTGTGTACTGATGGGAACTGATTCAGCTTGTTTGGGTTTGTCTGCCTTGATGAGAAGAGGAACAAAAGGCTCAATGTTTCAGAGCAGGAAAAAAGGAGTGTTGTCTAAAATTTGTTTCTGTCATCGGCATAGAGGAGTTTCCAAAGGTTGCTGACTTTCCGTGCAACTCATGGTATTTCTTTGCCTGTCTAAAAAGGTACAGAAATAATCTTCTCCTGATTGCAAGACATGAGAGGGACTCTTCCCACCTCTGAGAGCCGTGGCTGTGGTTGTGCTTTTTTGCTGAGGCCCTTTCCAGCTGGTGGAGATTGGCTGTGGAAAGCACAACATGAGCTGCTGTGAGATCAGCCATGAGACTGGTGGGGATGAAGGTGAAATGAGGTGTGAAAGATATCCACACTGGAGGCTTTTTGCAAACATCTGGCACTGGCTTTCATCTCCCTAAAGATCTTTGCTTGGATGAGCCTATGGCCCAACCCAGCACGTTCATTCCTACATTCCCGGAGTACTGCCAGGCATTGTGGCAAAACTTTGGCTCTTAAACTAAGGAGAGAAGCAGTTCAGCACTGAAAAATGGGACTTGAGAGAGGCTATCCTTAATAGATGCCTCCTTGCTGAGGATCAGTCCCAGGACGGGACACCTGCCCTTTTATGCTCTCGTTTGAACAACTCATCTTCCTATAAAACACATAATTATTGAAATTGCTGGAAATGGCTCAAAATTTCAAGTAGTAACAGCACCATGAGACACTGACTGCCATCCCAGATGTGCACATGATGCCTCCCCCAGCTCAAACCCCTTCTGCTACCATCTCCGTTCCATCCAGCACAGGAGCTCAGGGAGCCCCAAGCACTTGCTGTTCACATCCTTATGGGAGCAGAAGGTGTACAAAGAAAACCAGCTGCCAGAAAAAGAAACAATGAGAGGATCTAGCAAATCTAGTTTGCAAAACGGTGCATAAGTAATCATACACAGCATCTCTTAAATAAAACACTAATTCTTTGCAGTGTCCCTCTGAGAGAGGCAACAGGTAACAAATGTGTCTGTCACCAGAAACAGAGCTTCTTAAGTTGATAATTTCTCATGTTGTCAGATAAGTGCATGACTCAACTGTCTTATTAATTAAAAGTGGAGGAGGTGCAATCAGACCCAATATTCCTCAGTGACAGAGCTACAAAACTAAGCTCACGAGGTGCCTGGGTGCCCCCAGTACAGCAGGTTACATTTGCTGCCTTAAGGCAGGCTCCAGTTCCCAGGTAAAGGATGAATAATGAAATTTGGACCTGCATTTTGCTGGCATGTTGCTAAAGCTGAGCAACAGTGCAGACAAAGAGAGGTGACTCCTGTGTTTGCTCACAGAGCAGCTCATGGTGAATGGCTCCACATATAATGGCCATGGGTCCTCCCAATGGAAAACAGCTACAGCAAGTTATGGGTGACCAATTTAACACCACTAAGTCTTCACAGGGCCTGAAGAAAAGGTGCAAGAGCAGGTTAAAGTGTGAATCCCACTGCTCACTCAAAAAGGACAGCCTGTGTTTTCTTCTATGGTGTCAGGCAAAACTGGCCTAAGACAACACAAGGCAATGGAGCTGAGTAACATTTCCCCCACTTTACTGAGTCAAATTCTGCAGCACATAAAAAAAAAAAACAGCAAACTAGGCTCTCATCCTCTGCGTCTCTCTCTTCTCTTGATGCTTGGTGGCAGCTTACCAAGGATTTTTGGCTTTTTGTTATGTTCTGGAAGACCTCAGTCTGCTTTAACAAAATATCTGTAGGATTTTTAATGCTGGAGCCATCGTGACCCAGAGGACATAGGGGTAGGCAGATCATGCTATCAGAGCCTTGACCTGATATTTTTTACTCCCATGCCAGGACAGCTCTGTCAAAGGACTCGGTCATACCCTGTGGTCCAGAAAGTTCAAACCTTGTTTCTGATGTTTGTGTAGGAAGGATTGCACAGACCATGCATAGCCAGTAGAACATAAAGTAAAAGTCTAACAGTGTTTCTAGGGAGGGATTGGGTGTTTTTTTTGGGGGGGTGAAATGTTGTATGGACAGTTAGGTGCTTGTTTTAGGCACCAGTCCATACACTTCACTGTTTTTTAGTAATTTTTCTTGTATGGGCTGGTTCAGTGATGAGTCTCTAACACCATATAGAAAAAACTATCAAGATTTGACCCAGAACAGAGGACTAAATAACCCCCACCAATTTACATAACCCACTATCCTGTGTTGTAGCTGCTCATTTCCCACAGCTAATCCAACTGCTGATGAGGATCTTGATAGCAAGGCTATCAAATGGAGAATATTTCAGCAAATCTGTGCTTGTTAGCTGTCATCTAATCATACAGCTGGCATAACCGAGGCAGCTTGCACAACAGAGCCAATCCTTGCCAAACATAGAACTGATGGACCCCAGAAAGCTCTGGCAGACCAATAAACCATGAAAAACAGAATATTTCACACCCATACTGTCTATTATCAAGTTTACTCTGTCCTGCCCATCATATCTAGCAGCAAAGTGTCTTGATGGAGACTTTTTTCTACCCATTGATCTTCTAAACGCAAGGGCAATGCAATTCAGTGTCACCCTTCTGACACTGGAGCTCTATTCCAGACAACCCACTGTGACCAAAACCAGAGTCCTGCTCAGCAATTGCCACCCTTACTCAGTGACTGTTCTAGACTGTACTTACTAGCACATCTTCCTCCTTTTTCCCAAGACTCAGTTTGATCCCCAGATCATATTTTCATGCCAGCTAAAAATCATTGCCTATAAAATGCTTCAAGAAAATGTGATTTGTGAATTTAATATATATATAGATATATATATTTTTCCATCTGGACGTAATGTCTGGGACAACAGAGAACAACCACTGACTCAAAGTCAGCCCAGATACCCCACTCCATGTTTTGTTTCTGCTCTCCATGACAATGGCAGGAATGACATTTTCATTTCTCAGCTAAGCCTCAAGGACTTTTCTACATCAAAGATGGTGGAGTCAGAATCTGTGTCTATCAAGTTCCAGAGCCTGTGATGCCATCCCTGTGAGCCTCATTCCCCATTGCCTGCCCTGGTGGTGATTTCAGGTCTTCTGCAAGGCAGAGACCATTTCCTTAACACAATGGGCTCCAGAGTTTTGGTCCTCACCCTACAGCAGGTTATCCTTCTCCATCTGTATGCTTTGACCTTGTAGGAAGAGGAGTTGGCCAGCTCTTGGGGGGGGTTTGATGACCTACCCCAAAGTATGATTCACCATCATAGAATCGTATGAATCATATAGAACTGTAGAATCATAGAATGGCTTGGGTTGGAAGGGACCTCAAAGATCCTTTAGTTCCAACCCCTCTGACTCTGGGCAGTGTTGCATCACACTCAACAAAGGGGAGGAATAGCAGTTGTTTTCTTTTCCTCTTCTATTAGTTCCTCGTTCACCTCTGTTGACCATGTGCATCATTTAACAGCTATTTGGGAACAGCTCAAAATGAGGATGGTGTTACAGACTACAGTCTGATATTTAGGAGTGATAAATCTGTTTTTGGAAATTCATCATCTCCTCACAGCTTCTTTCATTCTTCCAAACCTACTTATTTTTTTCCCTTGGTTCTTCAGTTATATTTATTGTTTCCAAACACTATTTGAAGCAGCCTGGGCCTTTCTCCATTGAAGGATACGCTCTGAGTTCCTTTAGGTGAAACACCGCAAATGGGGCAGGCTGGTATATATTTTTTTCAGGTTGGTAGGTGACACCAAATCTCAGAAATACACTGGTCTGCTACTGGCTACTTCTGTCACCGGGGATCCCTTTGGCATCAGGCAGGATTTGACTGTAAATAAGCACGCGTGGATTTACTCAGCATTTCACCCCAAAGAACGCTGGGACGAGTGTGCTTATTAAACACTAACCCATCCTGGAGATGGAGCAGGGGATACCACAGGCTTTCTAAAATCAAAACCCCGGAAAGAACAACAATCTCCTCTCCCTCTCCTCATGGCAGAAACACTTTTGGAGCAGTCGGGCTGCTCCTCGGGGAGGCAGGATCAGGCCTGCAGCTAGCTGGAGATGGGCATCTCGAGCAGACAGATGCAGCCCGGGGAGCGCAGCCACGTTTGCAAGGAAAACAAAATCTGTCCGATGCTGTTAAGCTGCCTGTGATGCTTGTGAATTTTCCCCCCTGGGTAAAGCAACCTGGCCCTGCTCACCGAGGCATTAGGAGCCGGTGTGTGAGTGTGCACGGGGCCGGGGATGCTGGGGCTATTTATACATCCCCATCCCAGTGTGGTGCGGAGGAGGATGGCAGCTCCTGGCTTCACTCACTGACAAATAGAAACTCTGCCCTTTGCAATCTGCTGAGCTGGGGGCTGGAGACACACTGTCTCAGCCATTTGGGGCTGATTACAGCCCTTCTCCTGCCCTGGGAAGGCAGATAAAGCCCCCAAACCAGACCAGGCTTAGAATAGAATCACCACACACCAGGCGCCTGTACTTTGCTTCTCTAGATGTGCCCATGGGTCTGCATTCAAGTCCCCCCCACTGAAAGCGACTCAATTGCACATTAGCATCAGTCCCCATGTTTGAAATATAGAAATACAGATAACACGGACAGGAAATCATGGGAGCAGCTCTGGGTTCACATAGCCACAGGGGCTCACATCACGTTTAGAGACAAGCCACAGATTGCCTAACGCTGTGAGTTCACACCATCCATCACGTGTTAGTCCCATGCAATATTTTTTCTTTTTCTTTCTTCTTCTTTTTTTTAATGCATATATCCTTATTAAAATGGCTGAATTCACAGCGCATCTGAAGTAATATATATATAATAATAATAATAATAAAAAAAATGAACTGCCAGACCGATCCCACAGAGCATTCTGCAGCATAAAAATGGAGTGGGCTTGCACAGACGGAGATATCATGTCACCTCCCTGCTGTTGTAGGACAACAAACCACACAGAGAGGAGATCAGGGAAGGGAGGACAGAGGAGGAGGAGGAGGACGAAAGAATTGGAGAGGGATTTATCAGATTGGAAGGAATCTGTCCCATTTTCAGCACCTTCGCCAACAGCTTTGTCATTTCGTTTAGCAAATGGGAAAATCTGTGCCAAAAATAATAGGCAGCCAGCTCCAACCCAGCCCGGGGTGCAGGCAGCCATCCCACGTGTCTAGTGCTGTGCAGAGAGCTGCAAACCTCAGCACCAGCTCTGGTGAACATTAGGGATAGATAAGTAGAGTCTTGGTCTTCCTAATGGGCTTAGCCAGGGACCGAGTCAGGCTTCAGCCACTGCTGTAGGCAAAAGGATGGTCCATGTGGTTGGTGGAGCATGGTTGGACTCTGTGTGGGATCTGGGGATCCCTGTGTTGTTTTTCTCCATCTCGTGGTCTTGCATGTTTATTTGAAAAGGGCTGCAATGGATAAAAGGGAAAGGGCCTGCGAGGGGATGCTCCTCATTGCTGTTTTAATGGGTTGATGACAACTGCCATGCAACAACCCCTTTTGCATCTCACCTCTCCGGACCGTTGTGCTGGCATAGCAAAGCACAGCTCTTGTCATTGGCAGACACTCCTGCATGCACCCACAGCTCCCATCATTGCTCTCCTGAGCTTTCAAGATGACCAGTGCCCAATGGATCACCTCCTGTCCTACACACACCACCTGCAGACCTGGGGTACCCAAAAGAGTCTCCTTCCAGAGACCAGGCTCAGCATTCAGAAAACTGCTGACAGCCAGCATTTCTTAGCACATTTCCACCAAGGACGAAAGGAAGCAGTGAAACGATGCTGAGCAGTGAGACACAGTGAGATGGGTGATGAGATACAGCCTGGGTCCTTCACAGGACACAATTTCCATGATTTCCTTTTCCACAGTCTTTGGGGATGAGGGGGGGGGGGCTGAAAAAGGGTTTAAGGGAAGATGCTGTTTCACAGGAACGTGTTGAATTCAGCAATGTTTTCAGAGGAGAAAGGAAAAACACTTTGGCAGTGTTGCTACACTTTAAGTCATCCTTTTGCTTTTGTACTTCACACTAGGTTTTAATTATAGCTTTATTCTAATGCATGGCATTCGAGGGTGTATGAATGCTTTACAGATCATCACCCCCTCTCCCCCCAGAAAAAAAAAGAAGAAAAAGTCCAAACGTGCTGGAAGAGATTTCTTTTTCCTAAGATCCTGGTTTCACTTCATCGTTGTATCTGGGTGCAGTGAAAGAAGGGGAGAAGGTGAGCTAAGGGGTAGGGGTCTGTTACGTCTTTGGTTTATTTTATGTGCCCTAGAGGGGAAAGGTAAAGAAATATGGGGTTTTTGCTGGTTTATTAGTGGGTACTGATTTCCTCTTCTGCAGGTGTTAGGCTATTAGTCCCGTTCACCAGAAAGACTGGAAGATGATTTGGAAGGCCTTTGATCAACCAAAGCAAGAAACCTGGGCTTCCAATGTTTCCTTGCTTTCAGTGCAGCCAACATTGCCATGTTAACCTGGTTGGTTTGAAAGCCAAATGCAACCATTCCTCTGGAGATAGTGTTAATGGGAAGAGCCAATGCTCTGAGCTGCTGGATTTCATTTAGCAGCACCTCAGTGTGGGACCAGCCCATTTTGGTGCAGCTGACGCTGTCTGTCCATATTTTGCATGCATGGATTTTATTATTTTCTTTTTGTTTGTTTTTTTTCCCTCTTGTGTTTCAAATGGGGCTTCAATTACCAGCTGGGTGCTGATGTTTTCGCTGCCCGGAGGTGGCTGGTCCCACCCCATATGGCCCCACAGCAAGCAGCAGTGATGTGGGGAACATTTCACTATGGAACCCAAACATCAGGATGGATGGGAACATTTTCTTATCCAGCCTATTTTTCTTTGATGGTTTCTTCAGCAAATCAGTCCCAGAACTAGAACCCACTGACAGATCTCATGAGCTCATTTCTTGATCCTATAGCATCCCATCCCCCCATTAACCTAGAGGTCCTTGCAAGTCAGAGCATCACAATGTGTGGGTTGGAAGGATCATGCCCATGCCAGTTTGCACCACTGCAGCAGTCAGAGCTGCTGCAGAGCTATGGTCCCATCCTGATAAGGACAAGAGATACTGAGCTGACCTGAACTCAGGGCTGGGGAAACCTGTGTCTCTGCCCTGCCATGTGCTGGCAATTCCCCTTTTTATATCTCTGTGCCTAAGAGCTAATATCTGAGATCCTGGCAGCCTGCTGCCTTTTAAACCTAACATCCTGAACTTCAGAGGTATGTCTCACTCCAGGAAATGGAACTGTGTTTAAAGAACAAGTAAAACATCAGTTTCTCAAGGCAGAAATAGCTCTTGCTTTACATTTCCACGTGCAGCCCTGGCATGAGTTAGTGCTGCTAAGCCCTGCTGTAATAAGACAGAATGGAAAATTCTAACCAGACAGCAAGAAATACCTGTTTTATGAGGGTAGATGTGGAGTTATCCATCCAGGAAAAAGCATGCTGGGGGCAGCTAGCCCCTTCTGTTGGTGCCAGAGATGGGTGGAGGGGTACCAAGAGGAGAAGGGTGACAAGGGAAGGTGTTTGTTTGGTTTTTTTTCCCCACAGCTTAAGAATGTAAAATGGGAAAAGAAAAATGTTTGGGGATTCTTCCTTTTTTATCCCCCTATCTCCAGGTAATTTTGGAAGAGCAGCGTATGCTGAGGAAGGGCGGGTTGGTTTTATTTCAGATGTGCCCAACCTGCAGTGCCATTTCTCATAGCCCTCTCCTTTTTAGTACCCACTCTGTAACAGGATCGATGTCCTTTGCATGGCGCAGTGCTCTTCACCCAGCTGAGATTTCCAGGGGTGATTACAGTACAGGATGTTTCGATCTCTGGCACATCAAGCCTGATGCTCAGAAAGAGCCAAAGCACAAAACTCCCCAGGCCCTTTAATCAATGTTGGTAACATTTTGAGGACGTATTGCTGTTTTAATTGCATCCCTGTGACATCTCACTTTTCCATTTACTGAAGTCCTGCACATTCTCACCAACCCTGTCTAAGGTTTCCATCACACATCTGCTGCATTCTCTACCACAGCCAGCTACTTTCTGGTGGCCAAAAAAGCCAGGGATGCTCCAAGCCCTCACCCCAAGGGTCTGAGCAGGCTTCAAACATCCGCCTCAGCTGGATTTTCACAGTAGATCAGCTGCAGATGTCAGAAGGTCCCCAGTGGGATGCTATTATCTGAAAACTTCCTTCTCTGTAGGGTTGGGGGTTTTTTCTGTGTCTATGGGAAAGCTGTGCTGGTGGGGGGGAGAAGGTGCTGGGTCAGGATCCTGCAGCATGGCCTGAGGAAGGTTGTGCAGATGTTCAACTAGGAATGCTGCTTCTGCAGGTTCTGACCTCTCCCTGGGGTAAGGATCTACCTACTGGCCCCTCTGAGCCATATTCATGTTCAATAGGAGGAAGGACTGAAAGTAACCTTTCATGGTTGGAATTTCCCACACAATAGCCTTCCACCACCTCAGATCTGGGCTTTTGACCCAATACTGTGCCTGGAGAGATTTCCCATGCTGTGAACACCCCCACATCCCAGCACACCTAATGTAAGAGGCATCAGGATTTTTCTGTCTGGGAGCAAGGCTGGAGGCTCATCCTTACCCCAGAAGGTCCCACTGCCTACATGCAGTCTCCAGGAGGGATAGGAACATCTTGGAGGTACCTATGTCCATAACAGAGTCTCCCCTTGCTCGTACAAGACACAAGAATACACCAAGCATAACCCAAGGATGGTAAAAGAGCTTTGCCACCTTAAGAAGTCAGAGGGAGCTAAAATGGGCACCATTGCGTAGGACAGTGGCTTCAGAATTCCTGCCTGCACCAGTCTTTATGGCATGCAGTGGGCTCTTTGCGAGATGGGGAATGCCAAAGAGAGAAAAAGGAGCTTCCCAGAAGGCAACAAGGAAAACTGAGTGACCTCACATCCCCTATAAGGGCGGGTTTCCAAGGTCATGGCAGGTAGTTCAACTCCCTGTACTACTTTATTTTAAAGAACTGCCTCCTCTTATTGCATGGCTTAGGAACACACTGCCTGCCTGGCACCCCAGCTGACCTCTCGTTATGATTTTAACCATTCCTGACAGTGGTTTTGCTAAGTCTGCTCAGACAGAAACATTCTTCCTCTGTCACGTGGATGTTGTTTCATTACATCCACCTCAGAAACGTACGTGCTGCCATTCAGAGCAACAGCAGGCACAGCAGGGATGGGGGCACACAGCTCACTCCCTTGGAGAAGCCTGTTAGCAGCACCAGGTAGCCACTCTTATCTTGTTTTCCAAAGCTTTTGAAAAACAAAACAGGGATTGAGAGTGAATTCAGCTCCGGGGGCCACAGGTGCTGCTCTTACAGCGGCGAAGTAATAAAAGGCAGAGTTGTTTGGTCTCATTGCATTTGAGCAGCTTGCTCAGGTTATAGACTAACCCGTAAATTGTTGTTTATAGGGAGGGTTAAGTGTCCCATAAATACTGATAGAGGCAATGAATGGAGTGGGTGAGCTGTCAGCAGGGAGGAAGGAAGGATGCTGCAGTGTCAGAATATTCCCTGGGCTTTCTGCATCACTGCTGCGCTCCTGCCAGCAGGAAGGACAACTTTTAACCTAATCCAGAGCATCCACTCACGTATTTTTGGGACCAGTCATTACCCATCACATATAAGGTGTTATTTTTCCCACTCAGATGACTGGTTTTTTTTCATGTTTGCAAGGTATCGTACAGGCTTCTCATGGTTTTAATTGGCATGAGGTTCAGCAGCTCTCCAAAATCCTGGTGTTGGACCTCCAGAGGTGGTAGAAGATCCCACTGTTGGACACCAGACATTAGACTGGAAAAGAATTGCTGAGCCCAATTAGAACAGCCATCCATGCCAACACAAGGGCTATGGAACTGGTGTGGTTGATTAGCACCGTGCTGTTGGAGAAGGCTGGTGGCCTCGGTGAGACACCTGAAGCCCTGATGAACTCTTTCCACGAGATTCTAAACCTCCATTTAACTGATGCTTTCACTCTGATTTTCCCAGCTGAGAATCAATACAGTTCCTACACTGGCAACATTTAGGCAAGATGAAGCCTTTCAGAGAGCAGATTTTCAAACCACCACTGGATCTGGCTCTGTACATAGCAGATACCCCAAAATGTCTGTGAAGATCCAACCGTATTGCAGATCCCAACAGGACTGACTGCCGCCACCTCACTGCAGATCTAGACAAGCAGTTAATACATATTAGACTGGCTCAATCTTTCCTCCACCCCCAGAAATTCATCTTTGATAATGGCAGTCCATCCATCAGCTGGCAGATGGACAACACTCTGCTTTGCAGCTGCTGATTAAACTGGGATGACGGTGCTCGGCAAAATACCAAATTAATTACTCCTGTCCACAAGATCTAGAGGTCCCCTTTGGCTTCCAGATTTTAGAACCTCTCAGATTGATTTTCACACACCTCACCCTTGAATCTGCTGTTTCTGAAGCTGTCTCTCTCTCTGACAAAAGGGGTTTGTGCCATTTTTAAACACCACGAGTTTGAGCTCACGACAAGAAGAGCTCAGAGCCTTTACAGCTCTTGGCCTTTCAGAGAGGATGGACTAAGCCATGGCAGAGGCTTGCAGTGCAGCACACCACTTCCTGCTTGATATTATCATGACCTCTCAGCTTCATTTCTGAGGCCATTTGAAATTTGGCTTTGAGGCCCTCCAGAAGATATTTCATGCCACGGTAAATCATGGCACAGCCACCATAGTACTTTCCTAGCGTGGTGAGAACCAAACTGGTTGATAGTTGCTGTTCTATGGAAGACAAGAGAGGGGCAGAGGACAACCTGGCCTGGTAGCTGAAGTGCTTAGTGGTAGACAGCACAAAAAATGGCTTGTACAACCACAGGTTGCTTGTATGCAGATCTTTTCCTCTCTGCCTATTGGTGATTCACTGGAGACCAAAACCACTTTATCCCTTCGGTCAAGGTGTTCTACATCACCCATGTTTGCTTTATGGGTATCCCAACCTGACTGATGCCTGCCAAAGAAGAACAACAGGGCTGATTTCCTATTAGTAGCAGCTCAACTTCATCAGAGCACCTTCTACAGTGTCAACCCTAGATGTTCAAAAAGCATTTAGGAAGTTGTAGCTCCCTTTAGCTATCACTATGCCTGCCCAGGGCTTCCTCCTCGCTCCAGAGAGACACCTTTGTCCGCTCCAGATCAAGAAAAGACTGCAGTTTTCCTGCCAACTAGCTGGGATGCTAAACACATTCTCCAGCTGTGCTTTCTCCTGCAGCAGCCCGGTCTTGGGAGCTCCTTTTGCATGACATCCTTGCAGTCAGGAGCATCTCAAATCAGTACAAGCTCCCAAAATCAGCCTGTACTTTCCAATGGGGCACACACAATAACAGAGCACCAGGGTTGATGAAAGACATTCACACTGAACACACAGCTGGATTTTAGCATGTGACTGTCCCCAAGGCCAGGTAGGAACCACAGGAGCACAGTTGCTGCAGATAACACAGTACTGGATCAGGCAAGGGGGAGCCCAATGGAGCAATGGGTGCACTGGGCAGGGATTTCAGGACACAGAGCCTGTGCATCTTTGAGAAGGAGACCAGGAGAATGATGGCTATGGGACTGAGGCATCACAAAATGTTCCACCAGTTCAGTGCTATCAGACCACGCCACTCTCCTTCCTGCAGCACACAAAAGCCTACCAAGAAGTGGAAAAGATAGACTTTTCTAGCCCCACATGTGACCTCTAAGCTCTGAGTATCTTCACTAATTGCTAGATTTAATATATTTTGTTGTCTTCTCAGGGCAAAGGCTTTGCCTTTCTCGGCCAGTTTTGTTTCCATTACAGCTTGCTGGCATTCACAGAAGCTTCAAATTAAATATCAGTCACACATTAAGGTCAGGCAGCTCGGTTCCATTAACGAGTGGCAAGATTCAGCCTCTGTGTAATGAATGCTGCCCATGTCTCTTAATGACACCAGCCCAGGGACTGGGCAGCACCAGCAAGCAGCGACTGGCACCCCGCTGACACCTGGACCACACCATTGATTTTAAAAGTCCATTCATCTTCTACAAATTGAGGTTTCGGTTTTCCTGACCTGTGACAAATCAGTATGAGCCTCAACTGAAAGAAAGAGCCAAGAGAGGAAAAGTAAAGGAAAACACAGACGCGCGCACACAAAAAGAAAGAGCGAGAAACAGATTTCAGCAGCGCTGTTCTGTCTCAATCTCTGTCATTCATTTTGTGAGCAAAGATCAAGGATTTCTAGCCTGCTTCTATTTGCCACAAAGAGGGCACAGAGGATTTGAGGATGATTCGAGATCCCCACTGTTGCTAGGCTCATGCATTCTGGGACTGGATAACTCCACCCCAGTCAGTCCCATTAGGTGCCATTCTCCATCTGGCTATTGACACAGGGACCACACTGGGCTCTGCACACAGCTGGGATGCAGCTCATAGGAGACAGAGGATGCATGGCAGGGAGAAGTCACCTCCTCATCCCTTCACGGCATGGCTCCAACCAAGCAGTTTCTCTCCCTGCTTCTATTACAGTGGTATAACTACTGTCACCCATGGGGCAAAGGTGGGTTTGCTATTAAGAAAAAAAAATCAGAAAACCCTTTTCCTACTCTTTAGCACAATTAATCCAAACCTGAGGGTGCAGCCAAGGCCAGTTCAAGTGGCACCTTCTTGTACAGCCTTTATTTATCAAAGCTCCAGCCAGGACTCAAGGTAAGGATGTTCCCCAATACATAATGCAAAAGCAGCTTGGAGGAGAAACTGACTTACTCTGGGCTGAAGTTAGGACTTGCTCCATTGAAGCAAGGTGAAGATTCTAGCCACTTGTGATACCTCGTGCCTGTTTAATGCCCAGCATTTCAGAGACATTTTGTGAGTGTGGCCGGGGTGGGGAAGGAGAGGTGCTGCAGAAGGGGAGGGAACAGGGACTGTGGCACAACAGCATAGGAAGTCTGGGTTGCAGGCTTTAAGCTGTCATGCTGTCATTGCCAAAGCATTTGGGATGTTTACAATAGCTCTTTTACTCTGTAAAATTCATTCTTCCTAAAGCAAAACATTTATTCCACTTGAGTACAAATACGAGTTAAATGTAGGGAAATCAGCTTAATAGTGTAGTTATGCCCATTAAAGTGACTGTTAAACTAACATTAAGGCATTTCACATTAATTCCCTCTCAGTGGCCCCCAGATCTGATTTACTTCGACAAATCTCCTGCTATTGAGACGTGGCCACAAGGCTCCATGGCTCTGCATCAGCTGGCACTGCAGAATGTAGGCATCGGACTCAAAAATTCAACATCTATCAGCTATGGGAGGAAAGCAAACCTATTGATCAGAGCAGCTAGATAAGGATGTCATGTTGTTACTGATGGCAGTCGGGTTTTCCCCAGCTCGTTATCTTTAAGCAGATATCATGTAAAAGATGCGGCCTGAGTCACCCTTCCCACTATTGCAGTGGGTGGCAAGGGTGGGTGACCTTGGGTTAAAACAAAATGATGTTAAAATCATGTGTTAGAGAGAAGTCTACATCGCTAAAAAAGAACCGGCGCTCTTGTTTTTCATTCAAAATCTCAGCTGTTTTGTTTCTAGAAACAATTACTTTCTGAAGAAAAAGGCATCTGACCGCTACCTTCTGAATAAATAAGAGTTCTTCAGTCATCTCCTTTAACATTTCCTCTGTAAGGACCCCGTAAAGGAGGATGAAAACCAGATCTGCAGCTTTCCCCATCTACATTTTCCCAGGAACTTTGCCTACCAGCCGGCAGACTTTTATCTTTTTCAGTTCCCTGGATTTTATAGCTGATGCTCTGTGAGATGGACGCTGCGGAACTGTACAGGTGGAGCTACAAATCTGAAACACCAAAAGCATTTACTCAATCTCAAAGAAGGCCAGAGGTTCTGAAGAGGGTCTTGAGGCATTGGGGTCTGCATGATGTGCCTGCACGCCCATTGCCCACCTCAACAGGTGAAGTATAGGCCATGGCAGTGTGACTGGTGCTATGGAGAGAGTAGGATCTTGCTCCAGACATTAGACCAGCCCCATGCTGGTTGGGCACCATGGTGCTTTGGGGTCCAGTCCCACAGTGTTTAGGACATAAGTCCCATGATGGTTGGGAACTGTTCCCTATGGTGTTTTGAGGACCATCCCCATGGGTGTTGAAGCCCAGTCCATTGGTGTTTGGAGTCTGTCTCCATGTAGATGTGGCCATGGAAGTGGATCTTCCTCCCCATGCAATGCCCCTGGTTTGAGAGGGAAACCTGTGCAAATTAGAAGCAAAGTGTCCAGAGCTAAGTTTTATGACTGGGAGAAGAAAGATCTCGGCATTATCCTATGAGAGATGGGCTGGGGGGAGACAATTGTTTTTCTATTGTATTCTTAATTGTTGTGCTTTGAGAGAGTTCTCCACCTACACCCTGCTCAGCTGTTTCTAGGAGCCACATGCCCTCTGGACTGCTGACCTGAGCAGGCACCACCATGGTGCTGTCATCTCCATCCTTGGATATATCCCAGTATTGGTTAGGTAAGATCCTGAGCTACCCTGCTCTTATCATAAGGCTTGGCTAGAGACCTCCAGAGGTCCTTTACTATCTGAATCACACTGCAACTCTATCAGCCAGTGAAAGATGCTCTAGAAAATGCAGGAAGCACTCACAGCAGCAAAATGGGGCAGCTGGATATGTGCCTCTGCGTTACAGCTCTGTAAGCACCAACAAGAATCTCCTCTTGCACAGCTGCAGTGGGTGTGTTGTGAATGCACAGAGTACAGGGCAAAGCACTTCAGCATCACAAAGAGTGCGGATTTTACTCACATAATGGATTAAAAATAGTAGTAGGTGCATAGAAGTGGGCGCGCTGTTTTCATTTATGCCATCAGTTCACAGCATACCTGAACCTTCATAGAAGGCAGAAATAGATTATAAGGTGTTGGTTTTTTTTCACAGTGCTCACCGCTGAATCTAAGAGCCTTCTGACTGAGCTGTAGTAATGCTAACCCATGCCATGCACACTGGTTAGCGATTCTGGTAGAAATCAAGTAGAAGAAAGAAAAGCAGCAATTATAAAGATTCAACCCATGTCTGGGGAAAAATACCATCTGTTCGAGCCACAAACCCTGTTGACACCGCAGAGCTTCCAGTAACAAACAAAAAAGGAATTAAAGTTGGGATGTGAACTTTTAAGTTTATGTTAATTAAAGCCTGGCGTCTCTAGGACACCAGCTGAGCTGCACACTGCCTTTCTAAAATCTCTCTTGAGCTGTTTTGGTGTTGTTGTTTTTTTTTCTTGAGAAAGATAGACTACAAAGCATACGATCCAGTTCCTCCCTTTAGAAGAAGTGCTTTGACCAAGCAAATCAAACGGAGGAGCCCCGTTAGAAGCCATCAGCTGGTTCAGAAGTCACCCAGGATCTGGCAGATTCACAAGCATCTACTCAGAGAGGAGCCTGCAGGATGCTCCCTAGCCTTGAGTACCCTCACACACAAAGCTTGGTTTCTGACATTCTGCAGTGGGAGAGTTATTCTTCTTTTGAGTAACAACACAAGCTGCATGGATGGAAAACCTCCTCCCAAAGCCCCTGGGTTCAGGCCATTTACTGCTCTGCCTTAATGGAGTGTATGGAATCCTGCTCTCTGTGATTTGGATAGCAGAACAGCGGGGTAACCCCCCACCAGCATTAACCCACATGTGGTTTCAGAACCACAGATGCCCCTGTGTTATGAATGCAGCTTGGGCAGATATGCTTTTGAGTGCCCCATTTTCTCGGTGAAGAGTTGATCCTCATTCAAATGAGATGTTCAGAGCAGCTGTGCTTGTTGGGCAAATGTTTCCTTTTCATTTTGTAGGAAATTAGCAACAGCCACCTCTGTCCCTGCTCAGCTTGGATATGGTGGATGCCTGCTCTGCCTTAATGGAGTGTATGGAACGTGTGGATGACTGCTCTGCCTGGACATTTGTGTGCCTTTGCATCCTCGAAGGCCAATAGTAACCTGGGCTGAAACAACAGAGGGGTGGCAGAGGGCAGGGAAGTGATGGTCACCCTCTGCTCTGCCCTCGTCAGGCCCCATCTAAAGCACTGTATCCAGGTCTGGGGCCCCTGTACAAGGAGGATCTGGAGCTACTGGAGCTGGCCCAGGTGAGGCCATGAAGATGCTCAAAGGTCTGTAGCACCTCTCTTTTGAAGACAGGCTGAGGGAGCTGGGCTTTTTCAGCTTGGAGAAGGCTCTGGGGAGACCTCATTGAGGCCTTCCAGTACTTGAAGGGAGAGTATAAACAGGGAGGAGAGTGATGATTTACACTGCCTGATAGTGTAGGACAAAGGGGAATTGTTTTAAACAAAAAGAGGGGAGATTTAGGTTAGATACTAGAAAGAAATTCTTTACTATGAGGGTGGTGAGTTGCTGGAACTGGTTGCCAGAGACCTGTGGATGCCCCATCCCCAGAGATGCCCAAGGCCATGGATGGAGCCCTGGGCAGCCTGAGCTGATGGGTAGCAACCAGCCCACAGCAGGGGTTGGAACTGGATGGACTTTAAAGCCCCTTCCAAGTCAAGGCATTCTATGATTCTACAAAGAACAAAGCACCTTTTCTTTAGCTTTCTAATGTCTGGACCTTGGCAAACAATTTGCATTTTTATGTTACTGTTGTGTTCTAGGCTTTTATCCTCCCCCCCCCCCCCCCCCCCCCCCCCAGCTTTATAAACCACAAATCTCATTATATTTGTTGGCTTTCTCAAAACTCCAGCTCCCTGGTGTGATGTGAAAATGCATGCTTCGTGTGGCAACACTAGAAACAGACTTGTTCTTTGCATTGGAAAAGGAAAGAAAGAAAGAGAAAAGAAATCAACCTGAAACTGGATCTATCCACTGGCTGGAGAGGAGCCTTTTGGCTAACTCTGCTCCACTGAACTTACCTTCAACAGGCTGTATTCAAAGAGGACTCCCCAGAGTCCTCCTCAGTGGTGTCTGCTCCAAGTGGGGTTAGTTGTTGGGTGCCTTGGTACATCCCTCCTCCCCATCACCATTCCCTCCTGCCCAGCCCTTTCTAGCAGGAGGGACCCAACTCCAGTTTGAGGCCCCTTGGCTCTCACAATAGACTGGATGTTACCTCCCCCACCTAGGAATGTCACTTCTTAACCAAGGAATATTGCTGATGGGTTGGGCTTCTGTAAAGCATTTCCTTCCCTACTTTTCTTGTTTAATAGCCCTCATTACATCCCTGTTCCCATCGTGGAGACCAGAAGGCTGTGACTGGCTGTGCCAGTGCACCAAAACCAGGAGGTGGGGGAGAGAGGAGCCACCAGAAACGCTTCTTCACAGGTGTTTTATAAGAAAGCATCTGCCAACTCCTCTCTCCTAACAGCAGTATTTTCCAGGAGCTAGAAGACCAACATGCCCATGCTTTAAAGCTGGGTGGTATACCCAGTTATGTGAGCAGTCCCATAACTGCATTCCCAGCATCAGTTATTGCAGCACCAATAACAGCTACCCCCAGGGCACAGGATGGAGGCTCATTCTTCAGCCTCTAAAAGCACAGCCTCTTCATCCCTTCAGCTCCCATCTTCTGGACACAAAATCCCACCAACAGCAGTGCCTTACCCTCCCCTCCACCAATACACGTATTGGATCAGAGTGCTCAAGCATCTCAGATGTCTGAGATCCAAGAGACAGCACCAGCCCTGGGGAAGACTTTGGTCTCTGAGGCAGAGAATGAGTGTGAGGAAGGAGCAGTTTGGAAGAACCCACTGCATCCACGGGGAAAAGTGAAGCACACGTTTTTAAATAACACAGTGGGAAAGGGGAGAAGTGGAGATGAAGCAGTCAAGAGAGAGAAATACCAACAGCAGTGCAGGCTAAGAGGACTTGTCTGTCATATGAAAGCTTGAATGTGAGAAGATGTGAGCTTTGACGATGCTGATTTGGCTTCCAGCCTACCTCATCCAGCTCCCTGCACTAATCAATGGCAGTGACCACCACTGGCCCTAAGTCCTGGGACCAACCTTGTAACAGCATTTGCAAAACAGCAGCAGCTGTGTCTGCAGATGGGTTTAAGTCTGTGTCTCCCAGCATGATTCACTTTGCCTCCTTCCCGTGGTCCACGTCCCATTTTTCTAAGGTCATAACAGCCTCCTGGCAATATTATCCTCCCCAGACCCAGCACACTCCTGCACCCTACAAAAGAAGAACCTGGATGGCACCACAGGATTTTAAAGCTCTTTCTGATGATTAAACACATATGATTCCTGCAAAAGCCAACGTAACGACAGGATTTCACAGTATGGGGGCACAGGGGACTGGGGCAGCCCATCCCAGATCATTTCATGCTTTCCAAGTGAGTAATGAATACTGAACCCATTTCTCTGACACGAGGAAAATTGCAGTGAGATGAAATGGTTCTGTATGAAAAAGAACGACTGAAAGATTGTGATGCAATGATTTTATTCTCTGCTTCCAGTTGGTGCTGTTTTATTCCTTGCTGTAAGATAGCATTCACTTCTGGGGCTGTGGCCTATTTCATCTCAGTTCAAATGAACCATTTAAAAGCCTTTTTTTCCCCCATTTTGCTGAAAAACTCAAAAACAATATGAAGTCAGGAAAATAAGTTTTCAGCCAGTGGACCAGAAAACAATCATCACAATCAAAACCAGATATATCTGTTTTCACATAGCCCCGGTTCCAAGCAATGCAGAAAAGAGACGCGTGCCCTGGGCTGTCGGGTCACCCTTCATCCCTTGCAGATGGGATGCTGAGGAGCTCTCAACCCACATCCCCCAACCTTCAGCCACCTACTGTCCATTCCGTCTGACCCATGCTGTCTTTCCCCACCCAAGCCAGATCTACATGCCTGTAACCAAACCTGTCTGCACCCCCAAAACGAGTTCCTTATCACCTCCAGGCTCTTCCCTGAGCTTGGCACACAATATACCATTATCTCCTGTTAATGCAGATGTCTCCTTTTTAGGTCAGTGAGGGCTGAGCGAAGCAGTCTGTAAGCCTTGAAATGGGGTGCTGAGTTGTGGGTCACTGCAAACTCAGCACTTCTTCCACCTGGGATCGTTCTTATAGAATCGCATGCAAAAGACTTTAACTGTTAACAAGCAAAAGAAAAGTTCCAATAGAATCATGGGATCATTAAGAGCTGGGGCGGGGACACTTAAAGGTCATCTGGTCCAACCCTCCTGCAATGAATAGAGACACACACAGCTCCATCAGTGCTCAGAGCCCCATCTGAATTGACTTTGGGTGTCTCCAGGGATGGGGCACCCACCACATCTCTGGGCAGCCTGTGCCAGTGCATCATCAGCCTTACTGTGGAAAACTTCTTCCTTATAGCCACTATAAATCTCCCCTCCTTTAGTCTGAAACTGTTTCCCCTTGCCCTATCACAACAGACCATGAACTATAGCTCCCCTCTAGACGCTGAAAGGCCACTATCAGATCTTGCACTTGGGATCTGTTGAACCTCCTGAGGATCACCTAAACTCACTGCTGGAGCCTGTGTGGGTCTCTCCAGATGGGATCCTGTCCCTTTGGTGTGTCAAAATGCACCACACAGCCTGGTGTCAACTGCAAACTTCCTGAGGGTACACTGAATCCCACCACTGATGTCACTGGTGAAGATATTAAAGAGCACCATTCCCAGCACTGACGCCTGAGGGACATCACTCTTCACTGATCTCCATCCAGACAATGAGCCACTGACCCCTTCTCTCTGTGTAAGATCTAGCGACCAGCTCCTTGCCCATCAAACAGCCCACCCATCAAATTCATATTTTTTCCAATTTGGTGAGAATATTATGGGATATCATGTCAAAAGCTCAGATAGATGACATCAGTGGCTCTTCCCTTGTCCAGTGATGCAGTTACACCATTACAGAAGGCCACTACTTTGGTCAGGCAGGACTCACCCCTGGTGAAGCCATGTTGGTTATTCCACATCACCTCCCTCTGTTCCATATGCCTTAGCATAGCTCCAGAGAAGACCTGTTCCATGATTTTCCCTGGCACAGAGTTGAGGCTGACAGGTCGGTAGGTCCCTCCAACCCCAACAGCACCATTGGTAAGAGCACAAGGCCCCATTGGTAAAAGCAGAGACCAAAGATGCTCCGTTTTGGCCACGCAAAGCTTAATGCTCTCCCTGTCCCTTCCAGCTCCAATTATTGAGGGAGCTTAATTTCAATTAGCCATTCCAACAGTAAAACACCCCTCTGAGGTGGCAAGCTGTCCGGATCCAGCCCTCTGGGGCTTACCATTGTGGTAACATGAAACCAGGTTCACTGGCAACATGATGCTTATAGACCAGTCATTCGTAATACTGCGTGGTTTGAGGGAAATGTAGAGCCATTCACGCCTAAGAAATGGCTCTTGTTTTCTGCTAAATATATAAAATAATCACTCATCCCTTGAGCATCGGATGCAAATTATACATAGTATTAGCCTCATATGCCAACCGCTATAATTCTGGTGCAGAATGAAGCCATTTCCCAAGGCTCCAGAAGTCCTTTAATCTGTCTTTTGACGTCAAATGACAAATTTCTTGCCGGGGATCATTAATGGGATGACTAATGAAAGCTGATAACTGAATTTATAAATGAAATTAAGATATTAATATTAAAGGCCACGCAAGAAGAAAGAGAAGCGTGTATTTAGCAACAACAACAAGAAATGTGGTAATCTGCACGGGATTTACAGCTCCCTTCCTGCCAGGCACTTTAGAGATGTGCTATTTGCTGCCTGGGGAATGTAGAAAGTACCAGACTTGACGGACACCTCTCCTGGATCATTGGCATCCCAGAACCTTCAGACACTGCCTGAGGTTTATAAAGTCTGTGCTCCTTTCCTCCAATTGGACAACAAAATGTCACTCTAGATTGAAAACATGCTGATAAGTCTGGTAAGGATCATTAAACCCATACAATAACAAAGTATTTTAGACTGTGGCTTTTGCTGTCAATTACTTCTTTTTTTGTTTTAGCACCTCGGACTAAATCTTCATCTTACTCATCCCACTATAAATCCCAAGCAACTCTCAATGCAGGGCTCATTATGGATCTGTGCATGCGTGGGTAAGTTTAGATGTTGAAAGCTTGGTGTCCAGTCCCATGTCCTAGCAGCTCCACCGTCAATCTGAAACTCATTTCTAGCTTTAACTCACAGAGATTTGGGGCTCTTTGGGCTGAGCCTGGGTAAGTTTTACCTCACACCAGTTGACAACAAATGGTCTGAAAGGCCAATGAGTGCTGGGTGAGTGCTCACAAGAGGTGCCTCTTATATCCATGGCTTCCAAAAACACCAAGATCCTTTTGGATATCTCACTGACTTCTCGGCGTGTCTGAAGGAAGAGACAGATGCCAACCAGAAGGCAGATAAGGAAACCCAGAGACGCAGCTGAGGAGGGCACATTTGTTGGGAAGGCAATTTCCCAATGGCACCTTCCCTCTGAGGATCCCAACACACAGTGGGTGCCCAGGGCACTGTGTTTTTGGATGCCCTTTAGAAACTACCCAGGCCTGGAGAAGGCCAAATTAGGTGTTTGGAGCAGCTCCTATCTGAACCCCAGCATATGGTACCTGGACACCGGAGCAACTACCAGCATTAGAAGGGCTGTCCAGTGCCAACAAACCTCCTTGAGGTCCCTTCAAAGGAATGCCATGTACCAGAAGGTACCTACTGCCCAGCTTTCTCCATGGTTAGGGAAATGCCTCCTCCTTGCGTGATTCATTTATGGAGGTGGAAGAGATGGACAACAATGGCTACAGAGCATCACCTGAGCCCTCCGAGGAAAAACAGCACTGGCTAAAAGCACCATCCAAACTGATAGTCTCCAAAAATACCACCCTGAGGCAAGGCATTCCCAGGAGCAATCAAATTGAAAGGAGGCTTTGGCTTAGGCTGCAGGGCTCCTGCTCAGTGGACTTCCTGGACTCTTCAAATCAGTTTCTTCAAAGCAGAGAAGAAAATCCCTGGCTTCAGATAGGTGAAAGAAAGAGAGATGTTTGTCAAAAAAAAAAAAAAAAAAAAAAAGACAACCAAAAACCCCAAACCTCTGAAAATCAAACCAGATGGCCAAGCTCATCGAATCAGTGGTGCATCTGCGTGAAAATGTCAGCAGCCCCTTCTACAGATAGAGGTCTACTGATGATGCAGTCATCGCGGGGCAGATGCTCCTTGTCAGGGAAGATGCTCTTATCTCATGGAAATGATAGATTTTATCTTTTTTTATCTTGTTTTTTTTTAGGTTTCTGTACAGGGGTACCCAGACCTCCCCACACAGCCACACCTCGGACAGCCACTTCCAGGAAGGAGGTGGTCAACCTCATCATCTCCTGCTTTTCTTTCAGAGGGGAGATTTCTTCCTGCAAGCATCAGCATTCTGTGCATCCCGCAGCCCCAACCCACCGTGGTGTCCCTCACATTGGGGGCCATCATGACAGGGCATGAGAAGTTGCATTTCTTCAGTTGTTCGTGGAGGCAGCTAGGTCCTTCTCAGGGATTCAGAAACCTCATATGAATATCTCCCTGCTGGCATATTATCACTTTGAAAGGACGGAGCCCAAAGCCCCAATGTGCCCCTCGGTGTCTCTCCCCATAACTGTGTCTTCACTGCTTCCATCTTTGCTCCTAACCTTGCTTAGCTTATTCACCTAAACCAAAGCAATAACTTTCATTCAGGAGCTACGAGCCATAAGCATGAAGCTTCCCTGCAGGAACATTTAGAGGAAAAGAAAGAAAACAATTGTGATTAAGGACACTTACCAAGAGGGCTGCAATGTATGTATAGCCCAGCAGTGCAACCCAGCTACTGCTGAAGCTGTGAAATGCAAAGGACCAGCAGGCAGGAAAATGGGTGACAAAAGGTGCTGGAGACTGCAAAACTAAGAAGGAGGAGGAGGAGCAGAAAGGGTTAAACAAAGGGGGTTCAGTCTGATTTCCTTGAATCTCGGCTGCTCTGGGGCTGAGCAGACCTGAGTGCTCCAGCACCAGCAGTCGGTCCCTGTCACAAGTAGTGCTGGTTGCATGGGGTGAAACATGACAAGGGGCTTTGTTACTTTGGAGAATGAGTCTAGCAGTTCCCAAAAGACCTGAGTTTCTCCTTCAGAAGGTTTGGGAATAAGATAAGACCAAGCAACAGATAAATTGGGGACTCCCATTGGGTCCTGTGTGGACATCAAGGGGAACTGTCACCCCCTGCCACATTGCACACCAACCCAAACCGAACCCAGAAAAGGAGAAAAATTAAAGCTTCCTTCAATGGGTTTAAGCACAGCTCTCAGTGCCCAGAGCTGGCACTAGCAGGTCCCTTCCATCAGCCCCATGCATCTGCTGTGCTTCAAAGCCACTTCAAAGCACTGCTCCTTCCTAAATCACTCTGTTGCCTTAAACTCCTCGGTGCTGCAGGGACCTTAAGCCCAAAAGTGATGTTCTGAAGCTTTTTACAGACCACCGTTCAATGGGAGGGAAAGTGATGCTTTTTGTGTTGCATTTGTGAGCTGCGAGTTTTGTAAGCGCGGCCAAACAGGATGTTACCCAGAGTGACAATGTTTAGTAATACCACGATTTCCCCAGCTGCAAAGCCAGCTCTGCCGTGAGAGATAACAGATACTGAAGATGAACAAGATACAATGCAAGATCTTCTCAAGTTCCCCCACACCCTTTTATTTCCAGTATCTTCTTATCTCCACTCCCAGGACTGCACCCCTAAAAGAGCCATTCCCTCCTGTTAAGAGCTGTTCTCCAGATGAAGTTGGGCCCTCAAGGAGAGGCTCTGGTGCAGGGTCTGGTGTGGCAGAATGAGATGAGATGTCACACAGGCTCCCCCATAGCATGCAGGGTTTGTGGGGTTGGTGAGGCTGCAGCATCACAGAGTCACAGAACACTAAAGGGAACCCAAACTGGAAGAGACCCACAGGGACCAACCCCTGACTCCACAAAGCACCACCCAAACCCAAACCCTGTGTCTGGGTGCTCCTCTGGCAGCTTGGGACCATGCTGACTGCCCATGCCATGCCCACCACCCCCTGCTTGAAGAACCTTTTCATAACGCCCAGCCTGACCCTTCCCTTGCACAGCTCCACGCTGTTCCCTCAGGCCCTGTCACTGTTATCAGAGGGCAGAGATCAGTGCTCCCTGCGAGGGGCTGTAGGGTCACGAGGGGATGAAGGGAGCTGTAGGTTACGAGGGGCTGCAGGGTTACGATGAGCTGTAGGGCCATGAGGAGCTGTGGGGCCGTGAGGGGCTGTAGGGCCATGAAGGGCTGTAGGGCCATGAGGGGCTGTAGGGCCATGAGGGGCTGTAGGGCCATGAGGGGCTGTAGGGCCATGAAGGGCTGTAGGGCCATGAGGGGCTGTAGGGCCATGAGGGGCTGTAGGGCCATGAGAGGCTGTAGGGCCATGAGAGGCTGTAGGGCCATGAGGGGCTGTAGGGCCATGAGGGGCTGTAGGGCCATGAAGGGCTGTAGGGCCATGAGAGGCTGTAGGGCCATGAAGGGCTGTAGGGCCATGAGAGGCTGTAGGGCCATGAAGGGCTGTAGGGCCATGAGGGGCTGTAGGACCATGAGGGGCTGTAGGGCCATGAGGGGCTGTAGGGCCATGAGAGGCTGTAGGACCACAAGGAGCTGTAGGCTACCAGGTCTCCCCTCAGCCCCATTGCCATCCCTCAGCAGCCCCCAGGAGGGATTTTGTGAATCCCCCCATCCCACTGGCCCTGCCCCCTTTTGCACTTGGACACGAACTCATCGCTTCTTTAATAACACACCTCCATAGGGCCCTGATGAACTCATGGTCTGGTCCAACACTCGTTAGGCTTTGCTGATTGCTCCCCCCAACCCAACAGGAGTAAGGAAGAACAAAACACCACTGTGATTCATTTCTCCCTTCCATAACCACGATGGAAATGGTGACCACAGCCCAAATCCCCCTGTGAGACCCCAGCACGGAGACAGATGGGGCTGGCTCCCATTGGACAACACGGCGCTGGAATTCCTGTGTTTAAGACCTTTATATAACCCTTATATAAACCCATTTCAGAGCCGGTTCTGCCCGTGTTTGAGATTATCCTTCTTCCTGTTGGAGAAAGAGGTCATTCGGAGCAACCACGGGCTGCAAACGACCCACGTGCCTCTGTGCCCAACAGCATGGGGTTTCTCCCATGTTTTCTCCACCCGTGGATGCTAAAATGAAGGAGGATGATTTCCTTTGTACAGGTGCCTTCGTGAGTGTCAAAGGAATTAAGCCATTAACGTGCGGATGCGTTTGATGGATTATGAGCCATGAAAGCCCGCTGGTTACTGACTAATAATGCTGGGAGGTGGAGTTGGGGAGGGATGTTTCCTCTCATAGCGATGTGTTTCTAACAAGACAGGTCAAAAATACGATGTGGATGATAAATTGCCCAGTATGAGTTGCCATTAACCCGGCAGTATTCTGACATCACCGAAGTAATCCTCAAAGCACATGGACCAAATGGTTTTGCTCCGGATCGTTGGTGGGGAAAGGACCCCA
The DNA here is from genome assembly GCF_039878825.1 of Excalfactoria chinensis. Classification (NCBI taxonomy): domain Eukaryota; kingdom Metazoa; phylum Chordata; class Aves; order Galliformes; family Phasianidae; genus Excalfactoria; species Excalfactoria chinensis. The sequence goes on from NC_092857.1 coordinate 2,018,196, forward strand.
GGGTGAACCCACTTGCTCCCATAGGGTTGTGTGGGGAGCTGGGTTTAGTGGTGTTGGGGTGTCAGGGTGGGGTAGAGGGGAGGGGGTGGAAGGTGGGGGGGGGGGGTTCATTTTTTGTCACAAAAAAATAAATAAAAGTTAAAAAAAAAAAGCTTTATCTCATGTGGGATGGAGGGGGTCGAGAGAAAAAAAAAATAAAAATGATGATAATAATTAAAAAATAATAATAATAAAAAAAAAGTCACATCAGAAAAGGATCAGCCCCAACAGGCATGCATTTCTCCCTTCATGCAAAGCGAGAAGCACAGCCTCCCTCCTCCTCAGGGTGTGTAAGGGATATATACATGTGTCACACACGGAGCCCAGCGCTGGCCCAGGGCGAAGATGGAGCAAGAACAAAGGGCCACAGCATACACTACATCCAGGGGAGCAGGGGAGCCTGCTGTTGCTCATACAAAGGGGGGGGAACAGGATGGCCGAACAGGCATCGAGATACACGGATAAAAAAAGAAAGTATGGAGAAGGAAACCGTAAACGGAACGAAACGAGAACTGAGGGTGAAGCTTAAGGAGGGGAAGGTGGAAAAGGCACGGCCTTGTGAAATGATGCATCTCCTGTTTGGATGCTGGGGGAAGCAGGGCGGGCGCTCGGGAACACTTTTGTATGGCTTTCTAGGGACGGTGGAGAGGGGTTTTCCTTGCCATTACAGCAGTGGGAAGCTCGGAGAGGCTGAGATCTGCCTTCCCCTCCTTACCAACAGCCATCCATGTGGCTGCCTTTGGGAACACAGTGCTACCCCCAGCCCCTCTCCTGCGGTCGGGAGCTGTGCCATAGCATCCACACACCACCCTACAGCCAAAAGGGTTTATTTATAGGGCCTTGGGGAACACGGTCTGGTGGGGTGGGCATTATTTTGCAGCCAAACTGCCTGCTAACCACAATTATCTGTTGGTGCATCTCTCTGTGCTTTGGTATCTTAAAGCAACTTCCCCAAGCCCACGTTCTGACTATGGGGACCTTGGGGCTGCCCATAGGATAATGCATCCACGGCATGAGGGCCTGGGGTGGGTTTATGGCCATGATCACGGGGGGGGTCTGTGGGGATATTTATAGGGTGCCAGTCACTGGGACCAAGCACTGCAGCTCCTGCCTGGCAGCAGATGGTGGGCAGGGCACTCGATGCACACGCTCAGCAGTAGGGCTAAAAGAGGAGGTGATGGGGCATCTTAAATTACCTTCCAGGTCCTTTTTACCTCTTGTTAATCAGAGTTAAAAATGACTCCCACCTCCCCCCACCTTTTACCACCCCCCCCCATCCCAAGAGTCATCCCTCTCCTTTGGGTAGCACTCAGGTGAGGAATGTGTAATGCGACTAAAAATAAGCAAGCCGTCCCCCCCCCCTTTCATTAAATATCTCTGATTAAGAACGGAGGGCTGGGATTTATTGCACTCTATTTGTTTTTGGTCATTTGGATTGACAAGAGAATTCTGCATCGGCAAGCTATGGACCGTGCATGGTGTGGGAGCATGTACAGACAGACTGATGCCAATGGGATGGGGCAGGGGGAAGGGGGAGATATAGCTATATTTATGTTAAAGCCCCCATATCTGTGCTAGGGGAAGATCCACTCACTCCAACCTCACAATGGTGGGGAGGGGGGGTAGGGGGGGGGGGAAAAAGCGAGGAAAAAATCTAAACAGCAGGATACGACAATAAATGGGAAAACAGCAATAGAAAAAGCACACTAGGTTAATATAGGAAAACTAGTTTCTTTATTGAGAGATCGTATATTAGTATTAGTGGAATCGTGTGTAACAATGTCATCATGCACACAATACAAAAAGGCAAGGCCCACCATGCTATGGAAGGGCAACAGAACAAAAGCAGCGTACACTGAGCAGATGTATAGGCTACAGCACATTACATTTCAGCAGGGTATGTCTCTACAGAGAGATTTTTACATCAGAAAACTATAGGTAATGTAAAAAAATACAGACCATGCTTTAGTTTTAGTACAAGAAAAAAGGTGGAGATACACAACCAAAGGATATTCGGTACAAGAAAAAATTACCCACAAAATAAGAACAGGAAGTAAATTCAGCACAGCAGAAAATAATGTTATCCCTGTTTAATGGAAAGCCATTGTGCCGCTCGGGGGGTGGGGGGGGGGGGGGCCGGGCTCACACCGGCGGGGCCCATTGATCGATTCCCTTTTCTTTCCCATTTTTTTTTTTGGGGGGGGGGTAATTTGTCAATTGCGATGAATTTTAGTACCCCCTCTCCCCACTATTTATTTTTTCCGATTTTTTTTTTCTTTTTTTTCTTTTTTTCCCCCAATGTATCATTAGGGTCTTTCACCCCCCCCCACCCCCCCCATCACCCCGTACCCCCCACCATCCCCACCCCCTGCCCCAGCTGCAGCAGAAGGCGCCCACTCGGCAGGGATTTACAGAGCGATGCCCTCAGCTACACGGATGGCACAGACACGGCTGGTACCAGCTACACTACGCGGAGGGGGGGAGGTTGGAGGGGGGGGGGGGGGGGGGAAAGGAAAGGGTGAAAAAACAACAAAAACAACAAAGAAATAAAAATAAAAGGGGTGTGTGTGTGGGGGGAGGGTGGGAATGGAGCTACCGAAGCGCAGGCGGGAGCGATACAAGCGGGTATCCCGGAGTGGAGGGAGAGGGGTGTGAAAATGAAAGGGGGGGGGGGGGAAATGCTCCCAGATCGGGATGTGCTGTGGGACAAGGGCACACACCGAGCGGGGCTCGGAAGGGGGGGGGCTGCCCCATCGCTCCCACCCCACACACACACACAGCACACATCTCCCTGCAGCTGCTCGGCCGTGCTGGCTGCTCCCCACCCCCCCCTCAATCACCATCCCCTAACAACAACAACAACAACAACACCGAGCGGTGGCGGCCCCGGGGACGCGAACCCGCGGTCAGCGGCGCACGACGCGGTACCTCTGTTGCGCACGGAGCCGAAGACGGGCAGCACCAGGTATCCGACGTGCACCAGGACCATGCTGCGGCCTTCGTGGCGCGCTGGCGGCGCGGCCCGGCCCGCCTCGCTCCCCGCCGGTCCCTCCGACGCGGCGCCAGCGGCGGCCCGGGCTGCTCCGCGCACACAAAGGCGACCGCCGCCAATGGCAGCGCGCCGCGCGCCCGCGGGACACGCCCCCTCCTCATTGGACGACGCGACACCGGGACACGCCCACCTGGCGGAGCGAGCGGCCAATGGGAGGTGGAAGGAGGGTGGGGAGCGCGCGCGCGGGAACGCGGTTTTGGGTTGGGGGGGGGGGGGTTGCGTGTTCGTGTTGGGGTGTGTGTGTGTGTCCGTGCAGGAGGGCAGGGTACGTGACGGCTTTGCACACGCACAGGTGTGGTTGTGCATGTAGCCAGCGTGCGTTTACGTTTTCAGCCACCTGCACGTGTGCAGCTGACGTGCCAACGTACATCGTGTACCAAAGCATACACCACTAAACTATGACAGTGCACAAGCACGCAGTCGCATGCACGCATGCAGCTACACATGCATGTGTGCCCCAGTGCATCAGTCGTGCACGCATGCCCACCATGTGTCACATACAAAAGCACATGGGCACAGGCAGGTGGTGGAATACACACACATCCTCTGCACACAGACATGCACACAGTCACATGCACAAATGCAACGAGCATGAAGATGTGCCCTTCTTCATCAGCACATGGACAACGGTGTGTGCGTGCCCGCTGCACGCAGCATGTCCATGCCATGTGCACGATCACATGCACACATACAGCCCAGCAGTCACCCCCAGCAGCACACGCTGCAGAAGGACAATGGCCCATTGTGTGCACGCCCCAGTTCTGGCATCTGCATCCTAAAGCAGAGCCAACCAAGCACGGGGTGCAGACTGCTGGGGAATGGAGACCTCTCCTTGATGATGGGCGCAGACGTGGGCATGTGCAGGAGGAAAAAAACCCTCAAAAAGGCAAAGATTTGGCTTTGTTGTCAAATCCAGGTTTTGTTCAGTCACCGAGGAGAAAACCTGTTGTGTTCTTGGTTTGCTCTGGGTTTTGTTGTTGTTTGGTTGGTTGTTTTTCTCCCCCCAGGAGAGCAGGGACCCCAGAGGGCGACAATGGATGCGTTTGTTACTGAGGTGCAGTTGGCCATAGGGGTTGCAGCTGTTGATGAGAGCACTTGGGTCACAGCGGAGCATGTGCTGCTTCTCGCCCGTGGGGCTGCTGTCCCTGCGCCGCCAGGGACTCCACTAATCCCTGCTTAGGTTTATCCGTGTGTTGCATCTGGAGGGCTTCAGCCTCACCACGGAGGCGTGCAGCGGATTTGTCTGTCTGGATTAGTGCATTTGTGGGGTTTTCAGCACCGGGCATCCCTCATTATTTAACCTTTTCCCTGCTGGAACCAGCTGGGAGAACAGGAAGGGTGATTGTGATCCAGGAGTGCTGTGATGTGCAGGCAAAAACACTCCTTTTCTGCTACATTTTCACTCCCACCAGGTCCTCCCCCAGCCTCCCTGGTTCCTATGGCTTGGGTCAGCAGCTGAGCTGCAGCTGCCAGGGGTATCGTTGCCTCAACACCACGCACATCCCCCCAGCAATTCAATCCCCTGCCTCACACAGATTCTGCTTGCTTTTTGGCATTCAAAATAGCTCGCAGCCATCCCCAAGGCAGCTTTTGGGGTCCACGGTGATCCCAGCACCACCAGTTTGCAGCGTCTCCATGCTTTGGTTTGCCTTCATGGGAGGATTGCATGCTGTTGTTTCACCTTCTCTGCAACACCAAGGTGAAATCCTTTGGGATATCAGAGCGGGGTCCATCTGTCAACTGAAAAAGCTGATGCACCACCGTCATTCCCACCTGGGTTGCCTTGAAGGTCTGTACCAAGATGGCCAGATGGGAGCTGCCCGCGTGTCCCAGCAGAGACTTGGGATGGGGATATTGGTACCGCTTTGCTTTTCCTCTGCTGGGCAGGTTGCAGCCCGGGATGCATCCGCAGCTCATTCCTATGGTGCCATCTAGCGCTCAGATTTCCCCAGCGAAAATGTCAGTGGCCAGACTGCATTAAAAACGGCCGCGAAGCGCTTTAACAACGTGCTCCCTGCTACGTGCAAAGGCCAGGGAAAATTATTACCCCGATTCTTCCTCTCAACAGAGGCATGGAGCAAGGAAGCCAGCAGTCCTACAGGATGAGGCTTTAGCATCCCGAGATCACTGCAACATCTCCTGGGTGCTTCCATGACATGGGAAAGGCCCTCGCTTGCTCCTGAGGAGTGTGGAAGAATCAGCCTTTGTTTGCAGTGGGGGAGAGGAACTTATCAGTGCTTTGCACCTGCTGAGTCTTGTCCCAGACACGCTGCCTTTTGAAGTCGAAATTAGGATTCACCGTGTTTTGTAAGCTGCTCTGTTGTGTCCCCAAACCCCACTCTTAACCTTCCCGTTGTTTTCTCTGTATGGCTGCAACTCAACCTACAGTCTTCGTGTCTGTAGGGTCTGGTGGGCTTAGAACACAAGGGGGACTCATGGGAGGACCTGACTTATGGGATAACTCATAGGAGGACCCATGTGACAGACCAAGGACAACCCATGGGATAAGTCACGGAGAACCTATGGAAAGGCCCAAGGAGAACCTATGAGAGAATCCAAGGAAAATCCACGGGTGAATCCCAGGAGAAGCCTTACCTTTCTGAAGAGAATAGGGTGGGAACAGCACCTTCAGCCTCCCAGCAGCAAGGGTGAACTCCCATCGCTGTCTATCCATCCTGATGTTGGGATGGGATAGGAGATGTGGCACTGAGAGCCCAAGAGAAGACCCAACGCGTGAAGACAATGAAAACAACTTGACAAAACACCCCAAATCTGGATATTGTTTGTTATCTGGGGGTTTCATCACACAGGGTCCAGGGAGAGCGTGAACAGATGGACCTGAATAGGAAGTGCAGCCACGTGGAAAAGCAGTAAGATTACCCCTTTGTGAATCTGTGCTATCCCATGCCAGGCAGGATGAGCTTTGAGTGAGAGCACACAGCACACTGTAAGAGGGACAGGCTTCCCATTAGAGTCTTAAAAGCATCACTCAGTCCAACCAAAACCAGAAGGGAGGTGGGCAGGGTTTGGGGGTCCTGGATTATGGGCCAGCCAAAGGCTATCTGTCACTGTTTGAAGCTGTGGACAAAGCAGATGTGATCTGCTGTACAAGATGGGATATCTTGTCAGAGCTGCTCAGAGGAAAGAGACCCAACGGGAAAGGCACAGGCCAGGCTGCAGGTCTGCGTTCTTTTGTGCAGTAATGAAAAAAAATGGATTTTGCAGAGAAAACTTCTTCCTTTTTCATCATTTTGCCTTATTTGCATCAAAGGCAAATCCTGGAAGCAAACACAGGATTTGTCTGCCACGACTTTGCATTTTGCTGCTGCTCTGACCTTGCAAAGAGAGGAGCGTTGGAACTCCATCCCTGCATTGCTCTGGAAACACAGGACGCTGGTGCCCACAAACTACAGCCCTGAAAAGAAAGAGGGGAAATACAAGCAGTGTGTCAGCAAACTGCACTGATGCACAAAGCAAAGGACACAGTCTGCAGACCGTCAAGGGAAGGAGAACCTTTGCAGTTTCCTCTTCAAGCTTTATGGGCTGTAGGATGCTGCTGCCCAAAGGCTGTGGGTATCTCCTGGGTGCTGGGGGAAATGGCCTCTCATCCTCCCACACCTGCAGTGCTGTAACCCAATCCTGAAGCTGAAAGGGATTATTTGGGGGTTTGTGACAAATAGATCCGCGCACCGACTGAAAACAGGAGGAAGAAATCTCCAACGAGACAGCCTTGTTTAAATAATACACTCTATTTTATTTCGTCTTAAAATAGTTTAACCTTTATGCTACAGAGTTGTTTCAAAAAAACAGAAGGTCTCATCTTGCACCAAAAATATATATATTTATATATATATATAACACTCTGTTTGCTTAATTATTATTCTTTTTTTTTTTTAATTTAATTTTTTTTTTTTTCTTTCAAAGACCATTAAATACTCGATGGAAAATGAGAACTAAACAACGAGTGTCGAGAGAAAAATCTTTTTTTCTTTTTTTTTTTTCTTTTTTTTCTTTTTTTTTTATGATTTTTTTAAGCTAGAGTTGCATGTTTTGAACATTTAAATTCTAAGCAATTATTCGTCTTCACTACAAAAGATCCCAGGTTCACACTCGAGCAAGTCAGGAATTGCTGAACCAAGAAGGACGTGAGCCAATGCACGGCGCAGCAGAGGGGGAAAACCCCCATCAGCTCCAGCGGGTTCTGGATCAAGCCCTGGGTGCATTGGTTCTTGGCCATACAATGGCTGAACATTTCACTTTCCTTCTGAGAAGAGCAAAACCACCCAGGCACCTTTTTTTTGCTCTTATTTTTTAATACAAAAAAGAAGAATTAAAAAAGAAAAAAAGCAAAATGAGAACACTTCTCTATCTATCCAGTGATTGTGTTTTTTCAGGCCTCTACCCTTCTCAGATTTGATGAGGACAAAAGAAAATATGTAGTGTTTTAAATAAAAGAAAACCTGCATCGGACTACAATATATGGATTGTTGAAACAAAACACAGTGCACAATGGGAGGAAGTCTGGTTAGGAGATGGTTGTTATATTATATGTACATGGAAGTCACATAATATACAAACTTTAGAAGAAAAAAATAATAATAATAATTATAATAATAACCAACACACTCAAGATAGTTTGCATTTTTAATGGCAGGACTTCCGATGGGTCCCTGCAGCTTTCATTGCAACTGATCTCTACAAGACATGGTGGAACTGAAAGTTGCGCTTTGTCGCCAACCACCCCGACACTGATTGGGTTTTGGTGGTCTCTTTCTTTTCTCTCTCTTTTCTTTTTCTTTCTTTTCTTTCTTTCTTTCTTTCTTTCTTTCTTTCTTTCTTTCTTTCTTTCTTTCTTTCTTTCTTTCTTTCTTTCTTTCTTTCTTTCTTTCTTTCTTTCTTTCTTTCTTTCTTTCTTTCTTTCTTTCTTTCTTTCTTTCTTTCTTTCTTTCTTTCTTTCTTTCTTTCTCTCTTTCTTTCTCTCTTTCTTTCTTTCTTTCTTTCTTTCTTTCTTTCTTTCTTTCTTTCTTTCTTTCTTTCTTTCTTTCTTTCTTTCTTTCTTTCTTTCTTTCTTTCTTTTTGCTTTTTTTTTATCATTTTGGCTCGCAGAGAAAAAATGGATTTATGAAGAAAAACAACAACAACAACAAAAAAAAACAACAAACAGCCAACACAAAAAGGAAACGTAACTCCCCGTGATAAAAACTATCCCCTGTTCAGCCATAAGAGGCAAGAAAAAAAACTCCCGATGGAACCGCGTAACAGTTTCCATCAGGAACATTTCGAATACAAGGGAGCATTTTAATTGCACAACAGACATTTAAAGTGAATATCATCCTGCCTAAGTCTAATCTTTGGTTTTTGCCTGGAGAAGAAGGCTCAAAATGACAGATAAGGGCTAAGAATTTACATACGTGCTGCCGAAACTGCAGCCTGCTGAAGGTCGCAGCTCTGCTGATCTCGGTCAAGCAAACAAAAGCGTTTCCTGGGTTGTACCCTAAAAAGCAAGTCCAAAACTAGGATGGCAGACATGAGCTGCAGGGAAACGGTGTAGATCTGGTTATAGAAAAGACCACAGCTTTATGCTCTGATCCAGCAATACCCTTTGGGGTAGAGTTTGGAGCACGTGAAGCATAGGTTGGAGAAGACAACAAAGATCCCCAAGTCCAGCTCCAACCTACCCACACTGTGCCCACTACCCAAGTCCCCAAGTGCCACGCATATGTGTTTCTTGGGCAGCCCTGAGGACGCAGACTCTGTCACTTCCCCAGTGGCCCCACAACTTGAGCAGACTGGGATTAATTGGCGTGCATCTGTTAAAGTGCTGTGCCAGACTGGGGCTTCACATGCGTTCTGAGATGGTCAACGAGGTAAATAAGCAATAGCAGAAATGAAGACTAGGAGCAACTATGTCTCCTTTCTCTCCTTTCCCTACTCCAGGCAAGATTCAGAAATAGGGAAAAAGTTTGTATGCGTTCAAAAAGCAGACCGATGTTGGGTCTTTTTATTACTCGTCATGTTCTTGTGCTTTTACAGTGGACAGCTGCTAGACAGTTTCTACTGCTGCTGCTCTAAACCGTAACAAGCTGTGGGGCACGATCAGTGTGAAACACAGTAGTCAAGTAGACAGAAGAGTCAGCACTGAAAATAGTGTAAACTATTAATTACATTGAAAATAAAAGTCCTTTAACTAGAAGCTGTTCAGTGCATATTGTTGTGGGCCTTTTGTATTAAAAACAGTCCCTCCTGTGGGCAACACAACCAAATCAGCACAGGTATAGATACTCCTGGCCCACTTTTCCAAAGTGTTGAATACCTCCAGGTCCACTGACACCGGTGAGGACAAAGCATTTCTCAAAACTACTGATGCTCACACTGCAAAAACACTAGCTACTACTTACAAACTCAATATACTGATAAATTAAAAGCGTTCTGAAGTTGGAGGAGGGGATGAGTGGGAGGACACAGCTTTGCACACAGTGATTTCTTCAAACTAACACTCAAATTAGTAAATATGGATGTGTTTCAAATTTGGAGCTACTCGGTTTTAATACTGGGAAGAATCCTTCTTTAAGAAGGCAGAAACAAGAAAAAAAGGTTTAAGTGATATCATACTGCGTTCTTATGGAAATGAAAAAACGACAACTTCATGAGCTCGAGTCTCATAATGCCAGGAATGGGGCTTCTGAAGCTATGACTTCTGTGCCACGAAAGGAGGAGGGATGGGGACAGAAATACAGTGACACGGCATTACAGTAGATATTTGTGTCTCGTATCCTCATCCAAAGTCAGGTCTACTACTTCTGGGGGTGAAGACCAATTCTGCTGGGGAGTCACAGCTGTCCGTGATTGTGTCTGCTGAGTGTTAACGTACTGTGAGCCTGAGCCATGCTTCCAGGAAGACACGCTCTGGATCACACCTTCCCTTGGATGAACATACCTGTAACAAGGCAAAAAGCAAAAAGCATTAAAGCTACGGCTGGATACAAGCACAAGAAACACTTAGCTGCAGTGTTTCATCCCTCATGCATCTTATTAACACGCCCCTCCCCAATATTTCACTGGTGTTTTCCCATTTGTAGAGTCCAAGCCATCTTAAACAGCCACTGATCTGTGAGTTCACCAAGACCAGACCAGACTTAAAGTCATCCTTTGGGGAGAGAGGGGAGAGGGGCTGGATTCTGACAGTGGGCATAAATGCATGGATCTCCAGGATCCTGGGGAGTGCTGTCCCACCGTGTGCACTACCATCCATTATTCAGAAGCATTCAGCTGGCAGTTTTACTCACTGGAATCTTAAAAGGAGACAAAGGTGAGGCTCAGAATCAACACCACGTTGCAGTAAGGACAAAGTGACGGCTTCATGACAACAACACAGCAGTGACACTTGATTTTCCTTGGGTCATCTTAGCTAAGACTCACAGAAATGCTGGGAGATGCTTCCTGCTAATGGCACAGCCCCACTTCAGCACAACATTTCAGTGGTGACACAATGGAACAGGCTGCCCAAGGAGGCTGTGGATGCCCCATCCCTGCAGGCATTCAAGGCCAGGCTGGATGTGGCTCTGGGCAGCCTGGTCTGGTGGTTGGTGACCCTGCACAGAGCAGGGGGGTGTTGAAACGAGATGATCATTGTGGTCCTTTTCAACACAGGCTATTCTATGATTCTACAATTACAGTCAATGAGACGTATTTAAAGATAAGCACGCGCTCAAGTGCCTTGCTGAAGTGCACATCTACTGATTTGCACAGCACTTTTACCTGCTGTACTGATAACAGACACACGGCAAAGGAAGTGCAAGCTAATAAAAATGAAGGAATTTGTTATACAAAGTGATGACAGGAATTAAGATGGTCCCTCCATTCATGTTTGGAAACCTTACACATGTGCTAGTAAAACTTTGCCCCTTGTGCTCCAGAAAATGGTTTTGCTCCTCCAAGTGCTGGTGGTGGCTGCATTCATAAGCAGGAGATTTTGGGCTACTGATAATATATATTTATATATATTTTAAAGCATTAACTGACTGGTGGAAGATTGCAGCCAAAACAAACTAAATACAGTGTTCCATCTCAGGGCCTATGGTCCATCCTTCCAACACAGAACTGTCCTTAATGCTTAGGCAAGGCTAACACTAACTTTTCTCCCCGAAGATGACTAAAAGCAGACTGTGAATTATCTCGTGGAAATGACACGTGGCAAAAAAATAGCAAGCAAACAGACAAACAAACAAAAACAGAGGAAGAGCGTTTTATATACATGCACTGTTTAAAACATATTCAGCTGGGCAAAAATTAAAGGAACTGAGGGACATGTATCATATCGTATCATATCATCAAACAGCCTGGGTTGAAAAGGACCACAATGATCATGTGGTTCCAACCCCCCGCTATGTGCAGGGTTCCCATCCACCAGCACAGGCTGCCCAGAGCCACATCCAGCCTGGCCTTGAATGCCTGCAGGGATGGGGCATCCACAGCATGACTTAGTGTCCTACATGAATGCCAAGGAATAATCATAACGATGAGAAACAGCACCCATTCATTGGCCGTCTGAAGAACAAGAGATGGCAGACAACGCTAAACCTTTTCCAAATGACAGCCCTGTCAGAAGCTCATCAATACTTCATAACTGCAAGCCTGGGCCTGCATAAGAAATAGAATTCTAAATAGGATTTGAGCAACCCAAATGTGCAAACATTCAATGGAAACTGTAGGAACTACTCTTTGATCAATGACAGAGTGGTCACACGAAGAAAGGAAATCACAGGAAGGGTGTGATATACATCTTTCTTTGCTGAAATTATCTTGGTCCCTGCCTACTAAACCTGGTCTTAAACAGCAGATCTGCGTGTACTTTAACTTCCCAGTCTTGTACATGACAAATGTGAGCAAGGCAAAAGGGAAGAATGTGGGGACCTCAGGCAGAAGCTTGAGCCATGAGAAGGCTGTCACAGTTCTACAAGCTAAGACTAAATCTCTTCTCCCTCACCACCTTAATATGTCATTTTTTTTCCTATATCCAGCAGTGCTGCACTGCATCTACCCCATCTGTGCAACCTCCTATGCAGGAAATTGGGTCCTGCACTCCTTTCTTCTTCCTTTCCTCAAGAAAAGCAGAAGGAATCAAGGAGAAAAGTTCCTTCTCTCATACGTCGCTTTTCTGCGGGTTTTGTTCACATTGCCTTAAGCCAAGCAAAGGCTTAATCTAAAGACTAAGGGAGACATCAAAAAATGCCTACGCAGCTCTGATTGATAACTACCAGCCTGGAGAGAAACCTTTGGCTTTCTTACTCTGATCTAGTTGGAGGCTTTGACTTAACCTGTATCTTAAGGAGCTGATTTTTAGGTTATCTTATCACATCAGCCACTGAAAGGCTGATGGCAGTTTTACTTCTACAATGACTGATTGTTTAAACAAGTTTAAAACTGTTTAAGGTGCTTTAAGTGAGTATTTTAGAACGAAACAAGAACCGACATCATCATTTTGGTTTATGTACTGGAACATTCACAGCACGCAATTAAAACTGAACTTCTAATACAGTTTCCTGATGTACACAAACTTGGTATATCTCAGTGCTTGATATTTTAATATTTCACATGTTTAGCCTGTTCATACTTGGTATCAAATCTCAAGCTTAATCTAAATACATTTGACATTGATAACAGTTCTATAGAAAACCACGTTCTGATGTCACCATGACAAGGAGAGCAGGAAAAAAGAACAAGTGTAATGCTCCCTACCTTTGGGGCATCGGCCACAGGCAGATAACTAGAGAAGGGGAAGTCAGCAATTCCTGGCAACACAGATATTCTGATGCAACTAATGAAATGTTAAAACTGAACAAAGGAAGTTAAAGGAATTCATACCTGGCATTCTCCTGAACTCCAACAATCTCTACTTCGCTGTCAGAAGAGGTGATATTGATTTCTTCATTGATCTGGGTGTTACCAGGAGTGGGTTTATCACCTGCAAGGAAGCCTTGCTCCAAATCACCTATAGATGGGACAAATGCAAACACACACAATACTTTAGAGCTTGCATGACTCAGAAATGAGCTGGAAAGGGTCTTTCTCAAGCTAACCCCCAAAAAAAGACTGGAATACCACGATCGGAAAAGCTCTCAAGGTTCTACTGATGGTGCTGTCACACAGATGTGAAGGAGGCATACTGTTGTGTCAGGAACACTGCCCCGCTCTAGGTGTAATCAGGCTTTCCAACTGCTGTTTTACATCAGTGCTAAGAGCTAGACTGCACCTAAGCCTCTGAATTTACAGCAAGATGACAATCAGTAAATCAAACCCAGTGATACTATGGCAAACTACACCTACAGGATGGGTGGAAACGTCATACACACCAGGAAAACAGAAATACGGCATCTCAAACCGATGACAGTCAATGGGAAAACAAGAAAACAAACCCACTGATTTCTGGCCACACTGCTTCACATCTGTTCCATTATTATTATTATGACAAATACTTGAAAGCAATCCTTTTTTTTTCTCGTGACAGCTCCTCGACAGCTATCCAATTCATCAGTCTGTGTTTATAAAGGACTTTATTGTCACCCTTTAGCACTAACCTGGCAGAAGCTGGGCAGCCTGAAAGGAGCTGAGACCGCCAACTGCTTGGGAACAACTCACGTATTGGATTACGTGGAGGAAGAAGCGTTTGTAGGGCATGACATTTTGAATTTAGCTGATTATATTATGTTGCATATTATGTTGTATGTGCTAAAGGGAGGAAGGCTTTCTAGTGGCTGCTTGAAATACTCAGAAGAATTGGAGGAGAAGCAGAGGGACAAAGCGAGCACTCTATTCCCTGTTCTAGGAAAATGAAGGCCGTTGGTGCACAGGGTTGGGAAAGAGGCATTGGTGTTGGTCTGCTATATGTTAACCGCTAGGACTGATGCATGCCATTCTGCAACCTCTGCCCAGGGCAGAAGGCAAAACAGCCCTTAAATGTGTCCTCAGAGACATTACCAAGAGCCCCCAAAGGCTGGGTTATTGCCACAGCTTTAAGTTCAGACAATAAAGTAATTAGCAGTGGAGAAACCACGATTAGCAGAGTCAATATTACAACATGTAGCCAAGTGCAAATCAGGATTAGAGCACGCAGGCAGATTTACAGCCTCTGGTCATACAAATTTCATGCCTAATAACATGCCTACGCTTTTAATATCCTTGCAAGAACGTTAAGATGACGCACAAAGGAGACGTTTTGTTTGCCCTGCAACATCAGCTTGCAAAACAGCCCAAAATATTTGCCCGTGCACAAAGATGCGATAGTGTGCCCTGGTTAAGATTTTTCACATAGATTAAACTTAAGTTGCTATTTTCCCACGGGAACTCATCACTTAATACCTCCTAAGCTAGATACTGACTGGAGATTAATTTGGGAAGGAGATGTAAGATGTAAAAAACTCTGTTTTCCAAACGTGCAGTCCTAGGCATGGTGTAAGGAAAGGCCGGTCCTGACAGACATACAGTCAGCAGTGTACTGAGGTACAAGGCTCTGGGGCAAAGTGTATGAAGGAAGAAAAAAGGTTCGTCCCTACGGATGCTTTCCCAGCACCAGGAATGAATTTGCCTGGACATGTCCCCATTGGCTCAAGGATCAAGAGCTCTCCTGAAGGGATCCATTTAGCTGGCAACCTCGTCCTTGCAGAAGTTTGTGCCCTTGGATATAGGAGGAAGGATGACAAATTCCTACCCGCATCACAGCTTCGTACTCGTAAAGAGGAAAATGGAATGCTGTTCGGTAAGAAATTCTTCACTTTTTATTTCCTTACATTCCTTTCTTTCTGCTGAAGTGCCAAACAGTCGGCGCTATGTATTAGGCTTCAATAAGGCTGGAACAACATCCAGCCACAGAATGAGGCGGAGGTAACACAACAGAGATTCTTAGTAATCCAGAAGAGAACCTCTCCACTAGGTGATAATGGAACACCTCTTTCAAAATGTGCTACGCGTTTGTATTTGTTCAAGCTTTATGGATGCTGAAAAGCAGCTCAGAGCTACACAGAGGCTCGCAGTATAGCCTGTGTTTAAAACACAGAGCGAAACACAAAACTCTGCTCCACCACGAGCAAGCCCCCATGTCCTACCATTAAGTGAAAACCTTCATGGTGTATCAAAAATGACTGGCAAGGAAGGCGTTATGTTGGCTTTCGGGGCAATGGGGTGAAGTCAATAGAAAACACCCCCACGAGTGCTCTGCTTTACACAGCTCTCACCCAGACCTTGGAGCACCTCATCTCACTGCATAGCTCCTGTGTGCCAAGTGGAGCTGAGCAACGTTATGAGGTCCAGGAGCTTCTTTACAGCCTTCCACTATATTCCTGCTCTTGCCCTCTTGTAGGAAGCAGCCCACTGATGTGAAGCCCGATTACAAGCACCATCTCTACATCCTTTGTCTTTATCTGAAACTGGAATGACCAATTTTCTGGAGTATGTTAAAAATGCAGATGGCATGTGGGAAAAAAAAAAAATGAATGCTTGTATTTTGCAGAGTGAAAAAGACAAGAGAGACCCCGAAAAAAGACACATAAAGACAATTACAATAATTAAAATGAGATGATGATTGGTTTACTAGCTGGCAGCTATCTGGGTCATCATAATCAACTATTCAGTAATGAGAGTAGCTCACTTCCATTAGGGAGCAGGAAAACACTCCCACGACCACCAGAACAAGCAAACAAACAAACAAAACAAAACAGATTTAACTAATTAGAGGGGGAAAAGAAAATTATTAAGAAACACGGTGTCAGAAACTCTGTCAGTCTCTATCGGCTGTTGGTTGGAGTAAATGTCAGGCACTTTCAATAAGCACCTACACTGTTTTATTGCATAATCCATGTAAGGTGCTTTTAAAGCTTTATAGATCACAAGAACATCAAAAGAATGGGAGGTGGACACACTGAGTGAGAAGCAGGAACAAACACCAGAGGAAGGGAGCTCAGACCAACCTGCATCAGCACCCAGCTCATCCAGCAGCTCTCTGTTTCCCCAGGCAGATTCCAGGTCTTGGCTCTCCAAGGAATTATTGTGCTCTTGCACCACATCAGCCGCCAACAGATTGTCCACATTTACCACTTCAGGGTCTGAGTTTGTGTCTGATATATCATAATGAGCTACAATTGGAGGTCCATCTGCAAAGGGAGAGAAAGGCAGCCGCTGTCAGACATCAGCATACAGTAAAAGACACCTTTAGAAAGTACAAATAAGTTAAGAATTAAAGCAATCCCCTAACGAGGCTCTTAAAGAAATGTAATCAGTATCAGTTACTGAACTTCAGATGATGAACAGCCTGATTACAGAGACATTTTAACCTTTGCATATAGACAGAAAACACAAAGATGAGGCAGTGGTATCTGTATTATCTCTTACATTAGCACATAAACATCTCCGTATCTGACAGCGTCACATTTACAATCCCAAAAGGAGAAAACCATTTTAAAATAAGAAATGCTGTATTACAGGCCATCAAATTTGTCAAACCACCCGATTAAGGAATTTTACAAGTAATCTCAAGCTACGGCTTATGTTATTGTAGGGCTGACTGAACAAAGCTAACTTTCTAATATGAGTGATCCAATTGCAATAACTTAACACTAATTTAACGCTTCCTTACAAAGCATTAACCCACTGGGGACAGGGGAAATTTGCTCCAGTGTTTTGGGCTTTGTCTTCCAAAATCAAGGCTAGCAAGAAGCAGAACTATGGTGTGCAGTGATAAATATGCTTTTCCCTAACTACCATATGTGCTTTTGGCTGCCAAAGAGAAGGGGAGGAGAGAGGGAAAAGGGAACTGCTTGCATGATTAACGGAAGCCATAAGGGTGACTTGTATAAAAGCAGTGTATCTTAGAACTGCTTTCAATAGATGTTAACGGTAGTTATAAATAACGTTTTCTTCTTGAATTTCTTACGTCCCTAATATTTGAATAATAAATGATAACGACTGAATAAGCATTAACAAAAACGAACTGATCTTTTATATGGTTTCTTCGCTGCGTAATTTTATTACGATGGCGCAAATGATGATCAAGTGAATCTGAGTTCTTGGGCAAATCTCATGCTCTTTCAGGGGCAAACAAGGACATTTATGCAAGTATTTGCACACAGCATAATGGGGATGTGGAGTTAGTCTGGCCGGCCTCAATGTGTGTATCAAAGGTTCCTTGTGTTGTCAGTGCCAGGGAGCTGCAAATAGCCTTGGGCTTGAGTGAGGAGAACACCACTATGGAGGTGCTCAAGGGCAGGCTGGATGTCTTTGTGGGCAACCTCATCTAGTGGCTGACAACCAGCCCATGGCAGGAGATTGGAGGTCAGTCATCTCTGAGGTCCCCTCCAACCTAAGCCATTCTATGATTCTGAAGTCTATTACTGAGGGGTAGCAAAAAGGTGGGTTTGGTCCCTTTTATTACAGTGATGTATTTTCTTTTTGAGGTGTTAAAATCCCCCATCATTGGAATGCAGACTAGAAACAGAAGAGGCTCAGAAAAACAAAAAGTCGAATTCAAGATAAAGATTAATGAAGGAGCAAAGAGAGACTGGATGAATATCCTGATGCTGAAAGGATGCACTTCTTAATTCAGACACTTTGCCTCAGCTAATTACTACTGTTTACCAATTGAGAGTGGGTGACAGTGGTTGGAGTTCTTGTTCCTCAAATGGCAGAATGAAAACTTTGTTTGGGCTCAGCCTTCAGCCACAGAAATGAGGAAGAAATGCAGAAATGTTCTGGGCCAAAGCACTGCACTTTGCACAGCTCCACAGGAGCGCGGGCAGTTGCATGCCTGGGGGGAGCTCTTCATTATATGATACGCACACAGTGTCACCCCAATGGTGACACTAACTACGTGCTGAGCAGGACAGGACCTCCAGCCCTCCTCTGGACCCTCCCCAGCAGCTTGATTTCTTGTACTGGGGGCTCCAGACCTGGACTCAGTACTCCAGATGGGGCCTCATGTGGGCAGAGCAGAGAGGGACAATCACCTCCCTGCCCCTGCTGGTCACCCCTCATCTGATGGAGCCCAGGATACCATTTGCTTTCCAAGAAGTAAGAGCACACTGCTGGCTCACGTTCAGCTTTTCATCTGCCAGGACCCCCAGGTCCTTCTCTGCAGGGCTGCTCTCAAGGACTGCTCCTTCCAGTCTGTTTTTTATGCCTGGGATTCCTCCGGCCCAAGTGCAAACCCTGGCACTTTGCTGTGTTGAAAGGGAAGACTGGTCTCATTTAGAAGGAGCAGATGTCTACTGCTGAATCCAGAAAGAATGCAACAAACTGGAAGGTTCAAATCTAGGCATCTGAAGAGCTGTTTCTAGTAAGGCTTTCCTAAGTAAGTTCTTCCCTGAAATGTAATTCAACAGAATAATCTGAGAAAAGCCAATTGTGATTAGCAACACACTGCATGGAAGGGTGGCCACGTTGCTTAAGTTGTTTGGCTTCAGTTTTCCAATAAGGTGTGAAGAAATTCTCAACAAAACAAAACAAAACCCCCCAAAAATCAGACCAGACCTGCCTCCAAAATAATGACTCTGTAAAACATTATATTACAAACTTAAAACAGACCCGAAAAATAAATAAATCAAATCAAATAAATAAATGAGTAGTTAAATGCCAATGTATCAAAGACCAATCTGTTCGCAACGTGAAACGCTGATGATTGTGACTGGAAAAGAAATCCTGATAAATCAGCTGGTAATCTTTTGCTTTGGAAAAGGCAATAACAAAACGATGGCTTTCCGAGCTCAGGATTGAGCTGGATGATGTTCAGCAAGTTATTTGTGCAAGAGGACGGCTGAATTGCACGCAGAAGTTACGACTGGACCGAGTCACGAGTGGGATGTTTCCTTCCAGTCTTATCATCAGAGTTCAGCGTGAACATGTATAATATGATCCATAAAAATAAACGGTTGAGTGCAGAAGATACGAGGGTCAAGTACAATATTGACTATTTGACCATTCTGGAATCTAGAATTTCAAGACCTGTGTATTGCTCCTTTGAGTCTTTGTTTCTCTCACTTCTTCCCAATACCTCCGAAAACAGAAGGGAGATTTGATTTAGGTAGACGAGTCTGCACAAGTACAGTTATATTTGGACAAAAGGCACCAATAGTCTCAAGTCAAAATTGTACCACTCCTACATGTATAATCATGCAAAAATGTATAATAAATGTATATACATGCAGAGTGATATTCTCATCACCTACCCATAGAAATAACTTGTGCGAAAGTCTTCATCAGTAGGAAATACAAGCATAAACTTGTTATCTGTAGCTCCACTCTTGTATCTTCCACACTTCCAAAGAGCACACCTTATAACTTAGCTTAAATTTAGTATACATCAAACAGACAAAAATATTTTCAATATAATTTACATCCTGTAATTATATTTGTCAGCGTTACGAGCCACCAATTTAAAGCTCTGCAAACAAGCAAGCTGCCTATTTACAATGCAACCAAGCAGAGAACTGTCTGTGCTTCTCTCAGCCTCGCCTTTCAAAAGCAGATTTGGAGTTAAAGGACCCTGGCGCCAGGGTTACCCATACCTACCACCAGCGAACGGCCACAGTAAATGCAGCAAACCCCAGGAAATTCAACATTCATAGGAAGAAATAAGCAATAAATGCTTTGTTGTGTCACCGAGGCAGCGAGATGGGAACTGCAGCAAAGGCATGTCAAAAAAAAATAATCCTATAAAATAGCTCCAATCCCAAAAGCCCGCTTCCTTTTGCATGCCACAGGGACAGGACAGCAGGGGTTAAGTTAGGAAACACTTTGCTGGCCAACTACGCCATACTCTGATGATGTGATGCAAAGCAGCGGCGTGGTGCCAAGGAATAAGGGCAAATAGCTTCATCTGGGAAATGAGAACTGAAAAAATGCCTTCAGGTTGAAAAGGTAAAAAGATCCACGCTTTCTATCGGTTCGTCCTCAAAGAGCTGCTCTTCGTCATGACCAGTTGTTAAAAGATAGAAAATACAAGGGCAGGAAAACGAAACCATGATGGAATCACAACTGAATGCAGCAGGATTAGGGAGTTTGCTCCTCGGTAATTTAAATGGAGTCTTTAGCAAGAGGACCCAGGGTTGATGGAAGATGTGCATTTCGCTGGTGATAGGCTGAAATTCACTACTATAGCACAAAACGCTCGACAAAGACAAGGGCTGAAAGTTAATAAGTACCAGCAGCAAAATACGACTGTTGACATTTACTGTGAACAGGAGGAGGGAAAAGACCGTGAGGATTTATTATTTCTTTTTTTAGAGGTCATGGCAGGGACAACGCTTCCGAGTGTCCAATTCTGCCTTAATTTACAGAGCTCGTCAAAACTATAAGCAGCAATGCCATACGAAGCGCTGTTACCTTTGTGCTGCAAGAGATGTTTATGGGTGCAGGGCAGTTTATCGTAGGAAACAAAGGGCATCAGAACCTGAAATGAGGAATTCAGCCTCTGAAAGCCATTCTGGCTCTTCAGCTTCCTTAGGTTCGGGCACAGAACCCTCAGCTCACTGCTGGATGGGGGGACTCTGAGGGATCTCAGATGGGAACGGATGATAAAGGCTGATGGTTTGAACTTCACCATCATCTGCCTCCCACCCCAGCACCAGAGCTGAGGCTTCAGCATGGCACCCAACCAACCTCTGCAGCGCTGAAGCTCAGCAAGATGACTGCCAGCCCTCGGGATGGGATTTACAGCGCTGAAGCCTCCAGAGGACAATCCCAATGGAAACCGCTCCAAAATTAATAGCCTAATTGTGATGGCTGGAATTGCCTTCTGGAGTCACTGAGTGAAGCCTTGTTTAGGCGTGAACACCACCACGAGGCTTCCCAACGTGCAGAAGACGTACCATAATAACCACAGTAATAATTACAGCCCTTTATTCTTAACAAAGCTTTCCATTGCTGAGCTCGGAGTGTTCCGAGGTGGCTGCTCACCTCGTTTTGCCAATGGGGGAACAGAGGCACGCAGAGATGTGCTCAGGGCTAACAGGGAGAGGAGCTCAGCGCTGCTGAAAACAACGCTCCCCTCCAATCACTGGACTGATTTTAACTGGAAGATTATTGAGCTTAAAAGCAGTGCTTGGGGATGCTTTCTAGCAACATGCTAAAAAGGCAGCACGGAGGGACCCAGGCAAGTGTGCAAGCCCAAAGAGCAAGGGCTGCTTCTTAATTAAGCTAAGCTGGCTTTTATATTAAAAAAAGAGAATACTGAGACATTTTAAAAGAATAAAAGATCCCCCAAATGCCATCATTTACACCTCACATGGATTTAAGAGAATTACACTCGCTTGGAGATTATGCAAAACAAAGAACGGACCTTAATAAGCATGCATAAATCAAAAGCTCCAATTATCACTGCAGAAAGCAAGGCAATGAGATTTTGCATGCCAGCGGCTACGATCAAGAGGATTTCACTGCAAGTGAAAATGGTTTGGCAGCAGACACATCCATAAGCTTCACCTGAACAGAATGGCTTCAACATTAAGACTACGGGCTAAAGGAACTGCTGCTTTTGTTCCAGGTAGATGCTGCAAACCTGGTATTACTTAAGACATGACCCAACGCTACAGCCAGAGCACTTGCAGTTCAATGGCATAAACCAGCTGCCTCTACTACAGTCCCCAGAGGAAGGTGGGGGCAGGAGACCTTTGCTTCCTTTATGTTGTTTAGCAACATGAAACGCTTCATTGCTATTTAGGTTTATTTATTTATTCCAGGTTACAGGAGTTACATTTCAAAATGTACAGGGTTAGGAGGATACATGGTCACTACAGTTAAAAAGAAAAAAACAACAGTAGTGTAACAACATTCTCCCTAAAATCATAAGGTGAGCAACAATAAAAAAGGATCAATGAATCAGTTTCTTTCACAGTTTCCTTCATTTCACACAGCAAACTACAGAACAGTGAAGTTAAAACAACATGATCAAGAGTCCGTTCTCAGACTGGATTGCTTATAATGCATCACACCAGAAGAGATCTCAAACGCAAGTCTTGCTGACCAACATTCACATTCTTTCAGGCTTTTTGATGAGCAGATGGAAAATAGCTTGGATTCGTCTCACCAAATTGCACAGAGGGACACAAAGTTATTCTCACTGTGCGCTCAGCAAAGGCGTGTGGCCGATGGCTGAGAATATCAGCAGCATGTGCTTCACATAGAGACAGAGCTCGTTTTCACTGGTGCTGCTTAATGAGCACCTAATTGTGGAAGCAGACGTATCACTCAGAGCTCTTCCACTGCGAAAGCCCTCGCACCAAGCTCCTGCATTGCTATGAAATACCCCTGTGCGAATGCAGTTTACAGTGGCACAGGGCAGGTGAGCAGATGCACCTCTCCAGAAAACATCGCTATTTGGAATCATAATCCTTAGAGCTGGAAATCTGGGGAGCACACGCTGCATCCTCTCACAGCAGGGCTCGATGCAGCACTTGATCCAGGCTCAGCGCTGCTTGGCTAGCCTGAGATTTAACACAGCTCTCAAAATCACTTCTAATTTAATAAGCTTGTTTTCCATGTGCCTTCGTTGCGCTGATCCTGCACCGTGAGACTAATAAAATCTGTCAGAAAGACCTGTTTGTGTTTTTGCAAAGCACCGTCCATCCTCATCAACAAGCCTGAGGATTTCGCTTCTATAGTACAAGTCATTCGAGTGCTCCCAATGCAGACCTCCACCATTACAGGGATCCCACCTTACACCTCCCATCGGACAGGGGGTCCCTTAAAGCAGTCTGCATCCAAAAAGCTGCTCAGCAAGTTCAGCTTTTCATGAGGTGAAATGCTAGCCCCATTGAAACGGGTAGAAGTTTTCCACTGGTTTTAATGGGGCTAGGATTTAACTCCCAATGCCTTCGGTGACAATTACAGTATGAGAAACAGGAAGAAACGAAATACATCAAGGAGAAACATCTGTCACAACATAAATATGCTTCAGTTTGCAAAGTAACCACCAGGTATAACCCCAGTTTGTTGGAGTCAAGATTGGTCCTCCTCTCCTGAGTTTAGCAGCTCCAATAAAGCAACCCAACAACCCTGCAACAACACTACAGGACACCATGAAGTTAAATACAGGTGCATAGCTCTGCCTGGATCATTCTGCCCTCACACCAAAGAACAGATTGCCCGAAGGTCTAAGCTGTTGGGTTGCTGGGTTGTTGTTGTTTTTTTTCCCCCACTTTTTGCAATAGAAATACTGACTTGGAATTTTTTATTTATTTATGCTGTGTGCTGCTTTAAAAAAGAAAACAACAAAAAAACATGTTTTTATTTCCTAATTAAGCTCTGCAAATTCAGCATAATTTGAGGTTAAAAATGGTCATCCAGGAATTCGAATGGACCACTGGAGACTTTGCCTGCCTGCACCAGCTGATCCAGCCTGATGCATTTGCTCTTTCCAAGCCATGAAATTGCAAGTAATAAATTTAAGAAACAACAACAAAAATGTTTCTTTGTTTCATTCCGATGTGTAAAAATGTAGGAAAAGTACAAAAATTCCAAATCTGATTCCCCACCTCCGGGCAAAACTCCTTCTCATTTCTGCTTGCTAAACTCAGTGGTTTTGGAGCAACGTGTTGAGATGTGAACGTACACGGACATTCAAATCCTATCTCCAAGTGGAAGTGAGGGATTATTTCCTTAAAGGTGGACTCCTTCAATGAAGCACTTGAATGGATGAGATCAAAACTGACGTTAAGATTTCAGCTAAAGAGGTTCTAACTCCCTGAAAGTTTCTAGTGAAAGCCCTTTGAAAATAAGCCTAGAATGGAAACCACGACAAACCAACCGCAGTCATGTACTACAGCAACAACACTTCCAGTTTTCCAGAAGAAAAGGAAAAAATAACAACGAATATCTGAAGTTACCTATCAGGAGCCCTGACAGCTGCTGGCTCAAAGAGAGGCCCAACCTGACACACAGAGTCATCACAGCACTGGCACTGCTGCCTGCAGGGCACTGTGTTGTGGTGCTCTAAAGCCTTCGGATGCTCCTGCCAGGTCGGACCATAGGATGCCTGAGCAGACAATGGGGACCTCATCTCTACAACAGAGCAGGTATTCCCTCGTGCACCCTAACTCGTGCTCTGTAGGGAGTCAGGACAGCTGAAGGCTCTGACGTATGTGGTTTCCATTTTTAAAAGAAAGAAAGAAAGAAAAAAAAAACACTAAACAAGATATTGAAGGTTGGCAGAGATTTCACTGGCTACATCCCCAAAGTTAATCTCCATTTTATGAGATCAGTACATAAAAGCCAGTTTACATCTGAGCGAAAAGAAAAAAAAAATAAGTTCAAGCAGATCCCCTTACGAAATTTGTTTGGAAATACTTAATTGCTCCACATATACTATTTTTATTTATCAAAAAAAGGTTAACGGCATGCTTACAGAGACACCCAGTCAAAGCTATGCCTGCGCATGGAAAGAAAGCAGTCACTGCAAAAAGCTGCTTCTGCATGCATGGGAAGGCTTGTAAAGTTGTCATGCTTTGAAATATGCTGCTCTTATCATTGTCATAAAGGTATACATAGCAAATCTATGAACAACAGAAGGACTTTTAATTATTATTATTATTATTATTTTTTCATAGCAGTAAATTCTCTTCCCTGAAAGGATCTTGATTTTAAACAAGTGTATTAAATGGCAATTAACATAAATTAACCCACGTGACGCTTACCTACAGGTCAGTTAAAAATGCAGACCATTTCGGATGAGGGAGTTTTCTCCTAAGGTTGTATCAAAATCTTTGTATCAAAATTATGCACCAAGGTCATCTGCAAGGAATTTATTCCAGTCCTTAAAAGTCATCTCCTGCTCAGTCCTCCAGGCAGGTCCTCTGAGAGTAACACGGCTCTCTAAGCTCTCTTTTAATGAAGGCATCAGGAATTAATTAAAAAATAATAATTTTAAAAAAAAAAAAAAATAATGGAAGAAAATAACAACTTTGAAGCAACCACAACAGTGTCACGCTGAGAATAAAAAGCACGTATTGGGTTTCCTTTATGGGATTGATCCCAAACCTACAAACACCTGCCTGCTTCAGGAAGGAAGAAATGGAAGACACGGTGCTAAACTCCAACAGATAGAAAAGGATAAAAGAAAACAATAATTTAAGAAATAAACTATCAGCGGTGACTGATGTATAAGAACCAAAGTAATGGAGCCCAAAGAGACTCACAGTGTTCTCTTAAACTACGCCTACGCAAAGACCCTCCGCTTCCTTTATCACAATTTCTATGCTATTTGCATTAGGATCGTTTAACAAGTTCTAACTGATGAGGAATACACGTTTTTTGGTAGCTATGGAGAAGTTACTTCACGTGAAGAAAGGCCTTGCTGGAGAGGTGAACAACAATCCCTGTGTGTAGCGATAGCAGTTAAGAATTAAATAGAGGTTTCTAATATATATTTTAAATTAATTCTACTTTAAACATCACAGTTTCAAGCCTGCCTATTCAGGATAACTATCAGTACAAAAAAAAAATAAAAAAATAAAAATAAAAATCCACACCATTGCAAGTTATTGTATTATTTAAATGAAACTAAATGCCCTGGCATTGCCAGTCACAGGTAAATAACCATCTCAGTGGCATTCCAACGCGGTTCAGAAGCTTTGGCTCTGACCCAGAGCAGCAAACCACGCTTTTGGACCAGCACAGTGCTTACTGATCTGTCTGTCACACCTTTGCTTAAACCCATGTGCAAAGAACCAACCCGTCCACCGCTGGCTGCTTACCTCAGGACTGACACCGCTATTTGTATTGCAGCATGAAGGATGCAGATTGCTCGTATATACATAAGGAAGCAGCAGTGCTTTGTGTGCGGGGGTCATGCATGCACACACACGTACTCTGGGTGTGAGTCATCTCGCCTAACTCTAGCCCAAAGTTATCTTATCTGTTTGGGAGTCGAGATAACTCATGGAAGAGGAAGGCACTGCCAGGGGATATCCTCTGCAGGTGCTTCTCTTTCCAGAGATCCACAGAGCTAGCAAAGCAGATACCTAAGCTTAAGAGATGGTTTCCACCCAAACTGACCACACGCATATGTATACATGTGCATATTTTTTTTGCACGTGCTGTTTGACAGCTGCTTCCATAAATATGCCATATGCAACACAGCAGTGACGTTAATAAAAACTCCGGACAGAAATGATCTACTGAACGGGAGACAAAATGTCGGTTGTTCACATTGGTTATAGATAGCTGGATCTTTAGGGTAAGCTTATTTATTACTTCTGCCTGAAAAAGGAAGAAGAAAAAGCAATGTGTGCCGTATTCGAGCTGCAGGACTTGGGAGTAAGCACAGAGTTAAGGAAATGTTACGGGTCTGTATCTAAGTCTGGACCTCTAGGGTACATCTTTAAACGTAAAACTTATTTCCTTATTATAAATGTTTTAACATGCAAGAAGACCGTTTGGATGAACAGTCTGAACGCTCCTATCGTAACAAACGCAGCTCTATGGCTTTCGGTGTATTTAAACAAGGATTCTAACTTATATCTTCCCAAGTCAGGTGATGAAAGCCTACAGCGTTTCCCCACAACCCCCTCCCCCCCCCGTTCCCTTTACAGGTGTCTGTGCTGGCACATGCACATAGGTATGCTGTGTTTTGTTCTCTGTTTTTTGTTGTTTTTTCTTTTTTTTTCCTGTTTTTTTTTTTTTCGTTTTTTTTTGTTTTTTTGTGTTTGTTTTTTTTGTTTGTTTTTAATTTAAACTACATATATATTCTCTATAAATTAAAACAAAGTTGCCATGGTGATCAAACCCAGAAAAGGGAAAACCAAAACAAATAAATATGAAAAGCAAACCTTGTTTTTAGCATAATCCAAAGTAACATCAAGATTGCAAAGATACGAGATGTATATATATGTATATATATATATATAATTATTATTATTTTTTGAGTTTATGATTGATTCAAATCAGGCTCTGCAATATTCCCATTCTCTGGAAAGATAGGTGGAAAATTGTTATTAAAAGTCGCTGGAAACTCTAGCGTAGCATCGACATTCTGATAGCCCACGTAAGCGTTAAACGACTGCTGAGGAAGTACTTGGCTATCAGGCATCTGTATGAAAGCCCCTGACTGTGTGGTAGGGGGGACTCTTTGGCCAACTAGTTGCATTTTAGGTTCCCTGGGCTCCAGTTGCTGCTTGCTTTCTTCATCCGTGTCAAGACGGGTTAGCTTTTCTATCCACATGCGAAATTTCTCCTCTGTCTGCCTCTGCATCTCGGCAAAGCAGTTCATGGCCTCTTCCAGGACATTGCCTATGCAGTTCCTATCCCACACGGTGCCCCTGTCAAGCAATCCTGGAATTTCCCTGGTCGCTCCTCCAGATCCCCCAGCACGACTGAAGCCAGCTTTAAAGACATTGAGGCCATTTGATGAGACATCATTAAGTAAGAACATCATATTGTTTATTAAGGCATGTTAGGAAAACAAACTTTTCTAATTGCATCCCTTGGATATTAACACAGGGGAGGAATTAGCAAACATCAAATTAACCAGCATTCTTCATGTCAAAATAAAATAACATTTTGCACTCACTGAGGTTATAATAAATTTTGGCTTCAAAAAGAAAATCAATCTCATTCTAGAATTCTCAGATGATCCTGTCACAAAGATCTTGTTTGTTTTATGAACCAAATTAGCCCAATTCCCTTGCAATTGCAATTTAGATTTCGACTGAAGGCATCCGAAACATCATACAGCATCAAGAGGTTTGCTTCTGTTAAGCTTCGATCCAACAGACCGTTGTTTCAGCTGATAAATCTGAACAGCTGCATGTATTTTACTCAGGTACTCGAGCCCTATTGTAAAGGGCTGATAATAAATGCACATCAAACTGCACACGGTAACAGAGATAAAGGCCAACACGGTGGCTGCAGTGCCTGAAGTAGCCAAGCCCAAACCTTACCGCTCTTGGTTTGATTAATAAATACTCAACACCAACAAAGAGAACACACAACAGAAACACACACATCGGCACACGGATACATGAAGACTGTGCTGACACATGAGATGGAAGCAACTTTTGTCGACTCTGAGAGGAAAAGCACAGCTAACAGGAATAACGATGTGGATGCCAACAAGCCTTACACACCAACCAAAGTGTGCCCTTCATCTTGAGAATTACCAGCTGGCCATGCACAGTTTCTCACATAACTTCTTCAAGTCATTGCAAACAAAAAACAAACAGATTGGGCAAAGATGGAAGGAAGTTGTTCTCCTTCCACCCAGCCTAAATGTGACTGAAATGACTTTGGGATTACCAGGAAGGACTTTAGCAGCAAGAAGACAAAGCCATCTTTATCATCCTACTCTACACGTCAACTAAAATACGTACAGACGCCACTGCCTTTTCTAGTTCACTTGGGAAAACTCTAGAAAACAACAAACCCCAGGACAGCTGGGCTTTGGATCTGTTTGAGAGACAACAAACAATGCCCGCATGCTATCCTGGCACACAAACACTGCCTATGGTAATTCCAGAATGAGATAAACGTCACATCCAACTACACAAAGCAGCTATCTAAACCAATGATTTAGTATGTTAACAAGAAACCTGTGGGATCCTCTCATTTAAAATCAGTAGGAAACATGCCAAGAATGAGAAAACTCATTGCTCAACCTTAGCAGAGATTACTAATAAAAGCATAAGGCACTAACTCTCCACTGGGACTCCACTGTGCATATGAAATTATACTACCACCCATCAGTACATTCTTTTCAAAGCTATTTAAATGAGGTATACACAAGTCTTTCAGTAAAAAGCCCAGGATTATTCTCTTTTTATTTTCAAGCCATAGCTATTGAGGGCCAGAGACTTTCTATTTAAGACCCCACTTCAAAAGTCTCCACTCATCTGTTTACCTGCCAGATAAGCTGGAAATTCAGCATTTCGGTCCTCTGCTCAAAAACAAATTGCCTTATAGTAATTATTTTCCATCTCTACGATGGCGTTTAATTGAAAAGATGTAAGCAAGTAAAATAGTACCTTTTTTTCCTAAAATGTAGCAGCAATGGCTCCCTAAAAAAGTCCACGTACTCCTAATGTTGAACATCCAGTGTGGTTCTATTCATTCTTTAGTCAGCAATCTTATCCCAAGACAAAAGAACTAAACAAGAGCCTTTCTGCCTCTCACAGGCTTAGGAGTAGACACCTTTTAGTAATATGGAGCAAGTTTTAACTGCAGTTTAAATAAAAACTACTACTGATAGTGGTATGTGATATAAAATAAGCCAGGCTTCTAAAGTTAAGAATGAATTGGCACAGTCAAAGCTGACAAAACTGTTTTGTAAACTAAAGGGCCTATGTATTGAAAGATATATTACCCTGCAAAATAGTTTCTTGTTTTAAAGGCATCATAGTATATCCAGAATTAGCAGTGGCAGCAAAGCAATCTGCTTTAAATGCTCCCTTTGCTGCTCTACTTATAACAGGCTCTACTCACTTACTTGCTCGTTATCCTTAGAATTAAAAAAACTTAAGTCTAAAAGTGCATTTCTATTTATTATATAAAAGAGCTAACGTTTATCAAACTGGTCCCATTGCTAACTGCAAGCTTGTAGTCCTACAGTTTTAGAAGCTATGCCAAGTCGGTATCACCTGCGGAAAAGTACCTAAGAAATTCCCACTGCTGTCTCTTTACAGGATCTATTAAATACTACCCAAATAATCACCAACTCCGAAGTTAATTTAAGGGATCAGACAGCATAACAGCTAAGAAAATACACAGCACCTCCATTCTAGTCAGCAATAGTGTGGACCATGTGTAGCCATTATGCTACCTTGCCCTTCCAAAGGAGCATCTCACTGCAAATCTCTGATTTTCCCCTATTAAACCATTGCATGCAGCTCCAATAAAACTCACCCCTTGGCAGATGCTCCACTCAAAAGGTCTGTCTGCTAATCTTAGGAGGAAGTAAACTGGCTCACACACACTGTGCTCTTCCCTTTAGATTTGCTGCACTGTTTGTTTGGTTTATTTTTTTTGCTATTCCTTATTAAACCATCGAGCTGCAATACGTTCCTCAGCATCAGTACTCAAACAGATTGAGAAAGCCTGTAACAAGAGTCTCCTCCTGTTTCATTGCAGGCTTCAGTTTGAGTTGCAGAAAGCACAGCGGTGGCAAAATGACCATTTTTTCACATTATGATTTGTTAAGCAAACATTCCTTTTTCCAAAGAAAAGCATTTTCAAAGAAATAAATATTGATTCCTAGGCTCGTTCTCATGCTAATTTAATCAGGCAGATAAACTCTGAATGAAATTTGAAATTGCTTAAAGAAAAATCTTTTTGGTAGCGGTAAGTCTAGCAGAACCTGTTTCAGGACTCAAAGATCCTCTCCTTCTGCCTGAAGTTAAAGCTATCCAGTATTCCTTAATGAGCGGTACAACTTTACATGCCAGCAGGGTGGCTCGGTCATTAAGATATAATAGAATATTCCTCATCTGCAATAATTAAATAACATTGCAATGAATGAAATAAAGAGCCCAACTTACAGCTGCTCAGGTCAGTCAAAAATTTAGCATTCATGAATCAACGATTCAAGATCAAATGTGTATTTTCAGGTTGAATATATATATATTTTACATGGTGCCATGTTAAGAATAACGCATCGCACTGCGCTTGTTTCCTACTGCATTACCAATTAGATCTCAACTCTACCTTTCAGTCTTTGTGAAGAAAAACAAGCCAAAGCATTTTAATGGAGCTCAGCAGAGGACTGACTCCATTGCACAACTGCATAGTTCACAACTTGGGCACACGCACAACGAAACAAAGCTAATAATACTACATCTGTTCATGGCACCATCGTGCATCTAACTGCACGTTTTCCTTACCTTGCTCTTCTATCCTAATGTATTTCATTCACTGTTTGGAAAAAGAAGTGATTGCACTGTTAGGATGGAAGTGCTGATTGACAAGAAAAAAAACTATCACACTCCTGAATTTGGTAGTTCAAATTTCAGACCTTATGCAAGTGAACTGTCTTCTGTCCTAAGTTTCAGCAGAAGGTTAAGGGTTAGAGCACATATAGCCTCTGTTATGAAAGATTAACTCATATTAAATGAACTACTGATAAAAGTTTTAGAGCATCCCTGTTGGCAAAGCCATTTTCCAGACAACAGACAGGTTTGAAAATCAGTTCCAATAATAAGCCACACTGAGGCTGGAACAAACAGTACTGCTGAGGCATCCAAATACAATAAGGCTACGGAAAACACAAACTCCTCTGCATCGAGGGGTACAGACTCCTTTAAAAATAAATGAAAGTGCTTTTTCTTGCTTATGTCTTGACAGACGCACTGCGGTTTCTTGACTATGAAGTTCAAGTGTGAAGTTAAAAACGAAGTCTATTACTTTTTGACTTTGTGCAGAGGATACCCATGGCTGAATTTCCAGGAAAGCTTACCCTGCAGTATTTTCTAATTGTTAATTCCTAACTTTTGAGGCTGCTTACAGCCCAGCACTAAGCGCATTAAAAATGCTTTCTATTCAGGAAAGTAACTTTAGCTAAGCTCTCTGTAAGCCCAACAAGAGGGACTGCAGGGGGCACATGGACCTGACACTGCAACGGAGCACAGGGAGTTCCTGCCAGGCTCACAGCTGCCCTGCATCTGTGAAGACCACGCTTTATTAACCCAAAAGAGCACAGAATGCATTTTTGGCTACCTTTGTCCTTATCTCTATACAGCATGTCTTTCTCTTGTACTAACAGCCAGTTTCCTACAAAGCAAAGATGTTTTTGTCTAAAGGAAAACCACAATCTGCCAGGCACGCATTGTGCCTAATTCCAGGGTTTTAATGTCATAATGTAATTTATTATTACACGAGTGATAGGAGCTATGAACTAACAATAAAGGTCACTGTTCTCCAGGCTGGCTTTTGCACATCCACATACTGCAACGGAGGCAAAAAAAAATAAAAATAAAAATAAAAATCAGGCCTAGGTTTAATAATCATTAAATTTACAAGTTTTCTATATACTACACTGGGATCATTTCACTACACTCAAATGCTGGAACCCAGTGGCACAGAAAAGCACTCAAGAGTGGTTTCCAACCTCAGCAATGCAAGTCAGAAATCTAAGCAGATCTGAAAAATACCAAGTGGGACCTTCTCTGGGTTGTAAGACTTTATGACTTTATAAAAAAATAAAAGTATATCCCCTGGGGGATTTGGTGAGGGTTTGTTTGGGAGAGGAGGGATTGACCCATCAGAAAGAAAAAAGGCACAGAGCTATGAAAACTAGAAGTCTGACCAACTACTAAATTGGCAAGAATAATTTTAGAGCATCTATTAAAAGTTTACTACATGTTACAAAAAGAATATGCCTTTCCCAGACTTTCCAATAATAAACATTAACTTCCTTTGTGCAACCTGCTTCCTAGCAATATGTGGGAGAAAGGCCAGTTCTCATGGCAGCAAAATTGTTCACTGTCATCAAGCCAGTTAGAACAGAGACCATTATGTGCAAAATCTGATGCAGATATTTTAAATAGGAAATCTAGTAAACATTAGTTCAGAAAATGGGAACCAGCCATTGCAGTTTTCCTTTAAGATTCCTTGCCCTATGGAAATTTAAACTTATCTCAAAAAAAACCAACAACAACAAAAAGCTTTTAGCACAAGGCAAAAAATCATGTAATTCAGTAAAAATCTGCAAGCCAAAAAACTTTATTCTCATGTAATTTTATTTTTGATTGTCATGAGACGATGGTTCTATGGTATAGCATTCTCTAAGAGCCGTATACAAAATCCTGTCCGTGGCACTTGGGCTAATAAGACAAAAGACTCAGCAGACAAGAAACTTTAAGAATTCATCCTTCTAATAAAACCGTAAGAATCTCCCTGTAATTTGCCACTTCCAATCACTCAGCATGGATGCGTCAGAAAGTTAAGAACACAGATATTATAGATTCTTATCACACAGGAAAATGGTAACAGCTTTGTCTGAAATGCTGCAAATTTATAACTAGAAACAGCTTGGGCCTCTGTGTAAACAAATTCATATTTATGTCCTAAAATAGGTGACCAGCTGCAATCTGCAAGAATTTGCAATAAGGCAAAGTACGTTTGTCATGCACTGAAACGGAGAGCTGAAAGCACAGCGCAAGTGCAACAGTGAGTGGGGCCTTATTGTAACACAGGGCAAGAGGTACGCTATATTGTTCCCAACACAGCTGCCAAGCTGTGGTCTTAGTATATTAAAGCAAAGCTGGCCACTTATCTTAAGAATGAAATTATTAGATTATCACCATTTAATGGGATTTAACAGCGCTGATAGGAATTCGTGTAGGCTTACAAAGGAAAAGATCTGAAAATTCCAGAATTCAAAGACAGTCCTTCCTCCAATTTACCACTTCTAAAATTTGTTGGTGTGCAAAAAGTGCACTAAAACCTCAGAACGGATTTTAAAATTTGCCCATATCTTGTTAATGCACTGCAGTCCTCAAATTTACACAGAGCTGCAGTTCTCCTGCGTTTTCTCAAGTGTCACTCATCTAACTTAGCATGACAGCTGAGAAACGATGCCAGATGCGTTACAGTTCAGTTTAAAAAACATCCTCTACCTGGTATCTCTGCAGTGATTGTCTTGCTGCTCCCTGAAACCTCTTCACCACCTTCTGATGAACTCGTGCTCGAGTCACACGTCAGGTCACTATCACTGGTACTGCTGTCCTGCAGCAGGTTGTACTTCTTGCGAGCAGCTGCCTCCCGTTTCTGCCTTAACAGCCGGATTCTTTCTTTGTGCTTTTGGCTTCGGTGACCTTTTGTCTTGGTAACTCGACCATTCTGCTTATCGATAGACTGTCGGTTTTTCTTGGCAGCCATGGTTGAAGTTTCACTTTCGGACCTGGATCGCCTGGATTTTCTTGCAACTGCAGCCTTAGAGACCCCGGAAGGGTCTTCTTCCACAGCAGCTTCAGCCTGACAGGGCTCATTCTCTTCTGTGGAAGACAACGTATCTGAGTCAGCCAAATGCCCACTGGAAGAAGGAGAAAGCGTGCAATGATTAGAAGAGTCACTCTCATAAACTTGACCACCCGCTGGCTTATCGCTCTCTGTAGATGCTATCTGGGACTCTGAGGAGTCTCGTCTCAGTTCCATCAGTAAGCATGGCATCGAAGAGAGCACTGCAGAATCTGATGCAGTGGGCACGCTATCTTTCTGAGCACCTGTCTCCAGTTCTATAGGTCCATCTTCATCGGGAGCTGCTTCCTGCTTCTCAGAAGCCTTTGGTGGAACTTCTGAATCCAAAAGTTCTTCGCCTTTTCCCACTGCCTCCATCTTCATTTCAGAGCACCAGGGTCCTCTCAGTCTCAAAGCATGGAGCACGCAGCCTGGAAGACGGAGTCAGCTAGTTACGGTTTTCAGCAATGCAGCAGCCTGCACAAGAACAGAACGGTAAGAATAATTGACCCAAGCAACTCACTCAGTCCAAACGTTCACGGTATTATCTAATCAACTGGTTGCTTTCGGTTACAGGGAACATGACTCAGTGCCACATTGGTTTTATATATTTGCTTTCTCCTTGTGAACTCATCCTGTTACACCAATCTATTCCTCCTTTTTTTTTCCCCACATTTGTGAAAGATAGGGTTGGAATCCCACTAAATGTGGCTCATCTCACTGGAACACCAAAAGCAGATGAGAAAATGACAGAAAGCGTTTCTAACCATTTTCTTTATAAAACTTAAACCAATGCATTCTAAGCAACATATGCCAACTTCTTCACCAAGAACATTCAACATTCTAATGGAGAATTTTAGCACTTATGAACAAAGCCAGAGTGAAAACTCCCAGACTTGGTAGCCATCTGCCTGAACAGACCAGAACGCAGGTCTGTTTCCGTATTGATGAGAAATCTACTTTCAGTTGATCAGGACTTTCAAACTTTAAAATGTTTAAAATGTTTTTTTATGGTAATTGACAAATTTACAGTACCAACGTGGCATAAGCAAAATCCAGACGTTTTGGCTTGAAACCACATTGCTGAACATTACAGAGCAAGACTACAAAGTGATACCATATTCTCAGGGAGCTGGAATTTACAACACTTCAGGCAGTGTCTATAGAAGTCTTGGCTATATAATAAAGATACATTCTCAGCGGAGAGTAATGCTGGTAAGCCATGTGTAAAGCTTATTAGGAGCATTTAAAACACCACTTGGGTTCTCCTCGAAAGGCTGCCATAAAAGCCCTGGCTGTATGAGAGCCTACAAGCTGGCCTAGACTCTCCCCTAAATCTGCCAGGAAAACAGCATTAAATAGCCTGGGCTGCAAGCAAGAAAAAGTATCCACCCACACCACGATCCTACATTTACTTTAAGCTATATTTTAACAAACTGCATTTCTTCAGCACAAGCATGAAAATCAAGCTACCGATCTGATTGATAACTTGCACATCATCAACTAAGAAGCACCTACAGAACCCTCAGGGAATTTTATTTGTTTTTAAAGCAATACAGTATTTATCATTTGATCTTAATTTTTCACACTCTGCCTCCGACCCAAATCCTCATTTGTAATTCAGCGCAGAATAAGGTGAAGGAGGATCTTGCAGTTACCACATTCACTTGCAGATGAATTGTATGGAACAAACTGCTCATGAATTTAGAGCAGTGAAAAAATAAATGTATGGCACTTAAAAAAAAAAAGCAGGCACACATAAGGAAAAGCAATATTAAGCTTTAATCTGCTGTTTTGAAAAATACATTTAGGTGGAAAAGAGTGATTAGTAACCTGAGATGGTTACCTAAATGGAACCTACAAACAGGAGAGGAGTTAACTCTTTGAAAGGGCAGATAATAGCAGGAACAAGGGGAAATGGTTTTAAGTTGAAGGAGGGAAGATTCAGGTTGGATATCAGGGGGAAGCTCTTTACTGTGGGAGTGGTGAGGTGCTGGAACAGCTGCCCAGAGAGGCTGTGGATGCCCCATCCATCCCTGGAGGTGTTCAAGGCCAGGTTGGATGGAGCCCTGGGCAGCCTGGGCTGGTATTAAATGTGGAGGCTGGCAGCCCTGCATGCAGCAGGGGGGTTTAGAGCTTCATAGTCCTTGAGGTCCCTTCCAACCCAGGCCGTTCTGTGATGGTGTGGATGGCTTTGAGAGATTTTTCTACCCCGTCTATCCTCCTTCGGTTTCCCAATCCATCCCAGCTGCCTGTAACTGCATGCTGCTTATCTGCAGCACAGGAAAAGACTTAGATAGGTTCTGTCAAAAGCTCTCTGCTCTGCCATTTGCCCCATCTCACTTAGAAACTTCATTTTTAAATGAATATGAAAGTAGAACTTTCGTTTCCTTCAGGCTAATGAATGAAATGATGCAAGAGAATTATGAAGATATTTATGGGAAACACCAGTTATGGAAAGAAAGCTTAGTTAGTAACAGACAACACAAGAAAGACCAGGATGACAATTTCAGATCTACTAAATACAAGGAAAAAAAAAAAAAAAAAAGAAAGAAAAAGAAAAAAAAAAAAGGAAAAAAGTAGTAAAAAGACTTTTCCATCAAGATTAAAAGAAAGAAAGAAAGAAAGAAAAATATACAGGAAAGTGTATATAGAGGAAAATGTCTCCTATAGTTGCACTGAGTAAAATTATCTTGAAAGCAACTTAATAAGAGGAATTTATGGAGATGCTAATTTAAATCAAATGTACTAGGTAATAAATATCATAGGAGCTCATTCATTTTCTTGGTCACAGCACACTATCAACAAACCCACATGATGAATTCACATGTTCCAAGGCAAACGCACCCCAATACTGTAATAAAAGCAGTATTTCTACATATTCCATCTGCAAATCCACCTTATCAAATAATTTTCCTATTTTAAAGGGAAGCACACTTGATGACTAAATGGCTTGCCAAGAATTACATGCAGTGGGGTGTATAGTATATATATGCCAATGCAACTCCTGGCTTCTCCTGTGGTAATATGCTTTGAAAAGAAAAACACCTCTCCCAAGAATTTTAAATCTGGTTTCTGCTTATGCAAGGAAAAATATGGTTGCTCAAATACATAAAGAGAGAATGACCAGATGGCCAAAAGAAATGCATTTTGAAATCCAAGCTAGGAACCACAGAACTGCTTTTGTACCATCTACCCTTTTCGCACAGAGGATGGAGCTCTACACAAAGCTAAAGGGCAGCCAAAATGAACTACAGATTCATTTTTCAAGGGCATCTCATTCGGGAACATCATTTACCCCAGAGTTCCCAAAGGGAAAATAAGAGTATCAGTACTTGACTTTACATCTTGTTTATCAGCCAGGGAAAAAAAAAACAAACAAAAAACAAACAAGTTTCATCTACATGTTCCAACCTTGAAAAAAAACAGAATTATGAAAATAACCTTTTTTATTATTAAGTAGTATCTTATTTTGACTACTCAAACCATGCCAGATCTCTTCCAATTCATGTTGTGAAAGCATCCAATCTAGCTGTAGCACATCACAGGGGAGTCTGGACTAGAGGTGGCCTTCGAATGTCCTTTCTAACTCAAACAATTCTATGAAGAACACCAAAAAAAATAAAACAGAAAAAAACACCCAAGCTCTAACAAACCAAGTTCTGACAGTCATGGAATCACAGAAATTTTCTGTACAAAGGAGCTGGTCCAAAGGTGCAGAGGTGTCTGCTTCAACCTCGTGGTCCCACTCAGGACTGATCAGATCAGGCTGGCCACAGCTTTGTCCTGTCAGATTTTAAGCATCCTCACAGACAACAAAGTTATCCCAGCCTCTCTCCTCACACATCACTACGCTGCAGCTCTTAAGGATAGGGTTTCTATCAGCACACTTCTCCAGCCCATTGCAGTCCCTCTGAGTAAGCAGCCTACTCTCCAACATAGCAACCCCTCCAGTGTGCCAGTATTGCAAGGGCAATGCATGCCCACTGCTCACACAGCCACTGGTCTCAGCCCAGAAGGCACCAGGTTAGTCACAGGAGAGTTGCCATTCACAAATTAATGACAGATGTTTTTTTGACCACCTCACGTGCCTGTGAACGGCACCCAGGAGAACCTGCGCTGTGATTTTCCTCACGCTGATAGGATGCTGACCACATCTTCCTCCCAGCCCTTGAGACAATGTCTGCCTTTCTCCATCCATTAGCCATCCCTCCTAGACACCAGGAGGTTTCACAGGCAGTAAAGATATCAGTGACAACCATCAGCTTCTTCTGTGGCTCCAGCTACAATGGATTCAGTAAGTCCTACCAGCTTATGTGATATCTGCAGTAATTAGTACGTACATAAAAAAAGAATTCCACATCTACCTCAAGGGAAGAGAGTCTGCTGTGACTCAAACAGACTTTGCTGCAGGAAAGAATGCAGACAGTGGGGGTAATAACATATCCATACCAAGGAAAGCAATATATCAAAGAAAAGAAACTGACTTAGTTCTGACTGAGAAATACATGGAACATAAAGAGGAATACTGAAAAAGTCCTGCTCCTTCTTGCCTCTCTTTTTTCTAGTAATGGCATTAAAAAAAGGTGATCTCGAGGTAGAATTCGGGAAAGACCAGTTTCTTTCTGAAATAATATAGCACTGAAAAAATAATTAAAGCTGCGATGCTTACAGACACAGATGGATACTTAATTAGACACTGCTCAGAAATGTCATTCTCCTTTTTTTTGATGCACAGATACTGATTAAAAAAAAAAAAAAGCAATGGCGTAAGAACTTCTGTGCTAGATTTTACTTTTTAACCATACAAAGAAAGTACCAGCATGCAGAAACCTTTAAATATCTATCCATAGCTTCACATGGGAGATACTTTTAAACCATAGTCATTTGTAAAAAGCACATAATCTGCACTCTTAGCAAAACGTACTTCTGTGAAGAAAGCCAGAAGGATTCCAAAGGTCAGCTCAGCAGACAGCCCACCCAATCTAACAGCTCGATGCCACCAGCCCAGACCCTTTTATTTACCCCCTGCTCAAAACTGAGTAGTTCTGTTCCCTCCTTTGCACCAAAGCTGGCTTGCTCTTTCTTAGGTATTTTCACTTTGCTATGCCAGACAAAAACAAAAACACAAAACAAAAAAAGCTGGCGATAAGACCAGGGAATGGAGAGCAAGTTAGCCCTTCAGATAAAAACAAACCTGATGGAAAACTACCTGCTGCTTGCTCCCATCAGACCTCGAGCTCAAACTACACACAGGAGGGGCTACTGAAGAGTTTCTTTCACTGCTGTTTCATCTGAGAAGAGATTTTTGAAGACAAAAATGGATTAAAGAGCAGAAAATGAAATTTAAACATATAACTTAATGACTAGAGCCTGAATAACAATAATTCTAAGAACATTTGTAAAGTTTGTGCCATTAATAAACACTAACACACACAGAGTTTTATCAAGGATGGTATGCATGCTCTTCACCAGTCAATAACTGGACATATACACATCCTTCATGAGATTATGCTTGTTTTGTTCTCAGCAAAATAAATGTTTTATAGAATTGCCATGCCAGTAGGAAATGAGTTTCACCCAAGAACATGAAAAGGCCTGACACAGTTAATAAACATCTCAATAGTTTCACTTTAATTGCACATCGCCTTTTAGGTGCTATTGAACTGATTCACGATTAAGAACACCCAGCACACACGAAGTGCAAATCACCTCTCACCTTCAGCAGCTGTGGGTATGACACATTCTTACTTCAGAAGAACTGAGTTTCTCACAGCAGCTGTCTCTTAAAAGCCAGTCTACTTTACTACTGGCACACTACACAGAGCCCAGACTGGAAGGAACCTCAAAAGACCACCTGGTCCAGCCCTTTATGGAAAAGGAACCCAGATGAGTTTAACTACCACCACACGCTGAAGACCACTTTTCCTTGCTTATGATTGCTTATGATTAAGTTCTACCACTTTTTGGATTAAAATATATCCAGCAAAACTTTGTCTTTTGATACCATAGTAGCACTGACAGGAAAAGAAAACTGGAACCCACCTCCTCACACCATAAGTCATTCATTACAGGTTATAATTTGAAAAATGAGAAACTACCTACATTTTCACCTGAAATAATACAAAATATGGTCTGTGACTACACAAATGAGAAGATGAGCTGCAGTGCTGCACAGGAGTTACTTGTTTAGAATACAGAGGTCCATCCAGAGGACGTCTATCTTACAGCTTCAATGTCACAGATACTAGTGTCTCCACTTAAATCTGAATGTTTTTCTATTTATATGGAACTGAAGAATACAGTTACTCAGATCCACGTAAACAATTAATTCCACCACCTGTGGATTATCTCATGTTTACCAAAAACAACTAAGCATGGATGGAATAAGAGGTAAAAGAGCCATGGACAAATGTGTACTACTTACTCCTACACGATATCGTAAAATAGCAGCAAGAACTGAAGCAAGCACTTGATGGACTCTGTGTCTAAGAGAAAGGGAGAGAGGAAGGACAGATGCAGCACAAGACCTGGATACTTTGATTTTCTTTTAAGCGTCACACATACCTCTGCACTCAACTAAAGTGCAAGCAGCACTCGATCTGACTGAAGCCGGCTGACTCAGCTCTGTGCGGATGCGTGCATGATGCTCTAGAGCAGATTTCTCATAACACTAAGCCACCCCCACATGGATACTGTGTAATTTATATAGTGTTCCTTTGAAAATGCTGCCCTGAAGCTGACTCACCAGCACACAATTCTACCTAAGGCACATTTCTGGGAGTGGAGTTGGCTCTTTATCAGATGATTCACAAATCAGGCCTGGTAGCAATCCTAAAGAATAAGACCCTTCGCAATAGACATGCTAAGAGAATTGAGGTGTGAAACAAAAGAAGAAAGGATTAAGCTAATGCTCTGTTTCAACTGGTTTTGCATAAACAAACCAAGGTTAAAAATAGGCTGCTCCTACTGAGAGCTCAGCAGGCTGGATATACAAATTATACAAGACAGAAGAGAAACTACAAGTATATGTATTAAAGCTAAGGTTTGTGAAGCATCCTTAGCAACCCTGAAAAAGCAACAGCTTTTTTTCATCATTAACAAGAAAAAAAGTTTTTACATTTAAATACAGGTCTACACATTGTAATTTTAATGCACATGTTCTGCCTCTTCCAAACAAAATGCAGAGTTAGTTTACCAGCTGACACGCAGGCTTCTAGAAACACACACCAGCTGCACTGGAATCCCACAGAATCACAGTCCTTGTAAAAATAAATTAATTAGCACACAGCCAAAGGCACACACAGGTTGCATTTAATCTTCTAAAATATCATTTCTGTCTCAGAGTGAAACTGTTTTTCTCAAGCGTGCAGTGCTTTTAAGTCCTCAGTACTCTCCATTAGTCACCAGAGACATATTTTTTACAAGCTTGCTCCTAAAAATTTAGGAGATTAATTTGTGAATTATCATGACCCTTTCAGCAAAACTAGTTGAAGAAATCAATGCTGGGCTGGCTAGCTGTTCTTCATTTCCTGCACAGGACATACCCACTATGGATAGCCATACAGATGGCACCATCTCCTCCTAAGGTTTGTAGTTTAACAAAACCCCATTTTACCTACCTACTTCTGTTACTCAAGATAAATGCACGCTGTGCTTCCTCCACTGATTCATGCCATTTTACATAAACAGATTAAAATAGTCTGTTAAACAGATCAACCAGAAACGCTGGTCTATTGTTCTACTTTGGTCAATAAAGTAATGCTCCCAGAAATATCACATATTAAGTTGCTTAGGAACAACGCTAACACTTAAATTAATCCTGATCTTCAGAGTGGAGATTTGCTTTCTATTCTGAACATTTTACTGTAATATTCTGAAAGTGACCACGCACTTCGTTATCTGCTAATAGCTTCAAACAGATCGGGACAACACCACCAGTACTACTCATCTCACTGCTGTCTCCAGCAAAATCAATGCAGATCCAGCCCAGACAGGCACAAACGAACACTCTGTTCCCTACTGCTCCTACTGTTAGGAAAATTGGAAGCAGCAGTGAGTGCTGTGGGTCACAGGTTGCAGTTCCCTGAGTCCTTCAATCCCTCTGGCTGTCTGCTGCCACTGTGATGAGGCAGAACTGCCCACTGCTGGTCCTTCTGTAATCCTGCTCCCTAGAAGGAAGCCCTGCACTTTACAGCACACTGAGGCCTGAGAAGTGCAGCTCAGGAGAGCAAAGTGAGCAGCTGAGCACAACAGACAGCAGTGACAGGCCTAGAATGAGGACAGCACTATACCAGTCACTGGGCCTTGCAAATCATAACCTGTCAGTTCTTGACATCAAGAGCAGAGATACACTTAATAGAGAAGCGCTGCTTTGCTATTATTTGCAACTTTTCCTCTCCTGGAACAGGACTGCCTGCCTACCTTATGCCAGATCTGCACCTCTGCACCGTCTCGCACTGCTTCTCTAGCTGATGTTGGTGTTCCCTTTGTCTGTTGCATCTCATAATAAAGTCATCCAGACAAAAAAAAAAAGCCACCAAACTAGAAACTGCATGGGTTTATGACAGCCATTCGTTTTTAACAAAGCTGAGTTAGCAGAGAGATATTAAGCAAGTTTACAGCTCATCTGCAAGTACTACAGAGTCAGCCCGTTTTACAAGCTGGCATAGAAGAAATAAACAAATCAGCTTTGGGGTATTTAAAAGCTTCAAAAACCATCATTCAGTAGCAGTTTTGCCTTAGGCAAAAACACAGTATCTTCCTGTCATATCTAGCAGCAACATAACCATTTTATGGTCTGGCCAACTGAAGAAGAGAAATAAGGCGACAGACCAAAGTTCTACACAAAGTCTAGAGAGCCAAAACGGGAACCTCAGGTCATTTTCACAATCACAAGCTACTAACGCTCAGTTGTTACTTAACTATTCAGCTAGTTGTACAAGATCTTAACACTGAACATGAAACTGTAACAGAAATACTAGTGAAAAAAATAGCCTTAAATACCCTAACGGTAAATGCATGTTGCCTTCAAATTATGAAATGTCAGCATCAGTAACCATCAGCTGCTGCTGGGCTGTTCCTGACACCAAAGCTTTCATCATTTTTTTTTTGACCAATAAGAAGACATAACGTTTGATGCTGTTCTCTAGCAGATGTCTAATGCAGTCTTTACATGCCTAGTGTGCTCCACTGACAGAAGTGCTCGTGACACTGGTCTGTCATACCCTAAGTAAGCAGTAAGCAGCAGATGTAGCTCCAGTGCAAACAACCTGCTGGCTTCTCACTTGAAAAAGCTCACCTGTGCTGCTGGACCCTGCTCAAGACCACATGCAGAATGACAGCCAACCTTTTAGTCTGCATCTTTACAAAACCCCAATGCACCACGCCTATTTGAGGCTTCCTAAGAAGCTGTTCTAACACAACAATAGAAAAGGAATCCTCACAGGACATAGCAACCACAGATGTCTGTGGACACAGGCAGAGTTAGTGTCAGACTGTGGCACGACCTGCTGCTATGAAAGGAGAAAAAAAACATGGTAAGGAAAAAGGACAGTGCAGGCAAGGGTTAATTCAGAACAAGCTTTTGACAAACAGCAGATGAAGAAGCTGGTGCAAAGTACACAAAGGTTCATTCTAAAAAATGATCGAAAGTTAGTATGGGAATTTCTAAAACACAACTAACTGTGTCAAAAGCCAGTTCCTAGTGCATTATAAATGATGTCTTTAACACTGTTGTCACTATCAGATACTTCTTACGTTTACTCCTAGTCAGCATACCTCAAGAAATTTGACCCTTGGTTTGAAAGAGCGACTGGAAGACTGGGAAACATGCAGAAGGCTTTGAATATATTGGACTTCCAAGAGTTAAACCTGAGAGAACACCAAGTTACCTATTAAAACAAGAGTAAAAAAATAAATAAACAGCCCTAGGTGGTAGTTATTGTTGGTACTGTGCAGGTTTTAACAGAAAAATCCCCACGTACCCTTAATTAAAAGTACTATGCACCCTAAAATGATTTGTTGCATTACTGTTCTTTTACAAACAGCTGGGAGAGCCTTCTTAAGAAGAGAATCATTATCAACAGAAGATATGTAAATGATATATATCTACAAATCTCCTAGCAAAAGGAGAGGTAGAAGGAATAAAGGCCATTAAGTCTGGAGTATTATGCCCAAAGTCTTATTGCTGGAGCTTTATGAATTCCACAAGAACAGTGAAATTCACTACAGATGTTAAAATGCAGAAAAAGCATTATCTTGTGACACAAGAGAAATTAAGTGTCTGTTATCAAACTACCTCTTAAATTGTATGAGATCTATAGCTACACAATCCCCCCAAAACTGAAAACTCTTTAGAGCTCTCTGACTTAGGTTTGCAGCGTTCAACAAGTTCTGGATTTTCTCCTGTGACAGCAGGCTGAAATAAGCAACACATAAAGCACGGCCTGGGATCCACACGCTGTAAATTACTTTGAGATCACTTGTATTAATAAGTAATTTAGATTCCAGTAACTGGAATCATGCAAAGTAAAACTTCACTGGCTTTTCAAAAATAACACTCGTGTCTGTTTTAGCTCCTCACAGTCCCTACACAGTGTTAATCAAAAGACATTACGAGCTCTGTGAAAACCACAGCTATTGACAGCACAAACTGTATTTAGCAGCCATTCAGCTTATGGGCACAGACCCATTCTTTC
This sequence comes from Excalfactoria chinensis, assembly GCF_039878825.1. NCBI lineage: Eukaryota > Metazoa > Chordata > Aves > Galliformes > Phasianidae > Excalfactoria > Excalfactoria chinensis. Next base: position 2,062,908 of record NC_092857.1, read on the forward strand.
CCACAATGATAACTGCATTTTCAAAAGACATCTTGTTGAACAACATGAGGCCCCAGGCTATCAGCATTTCTCCCAGCTTACGCCCTTAATGGAATGTTTCCTAAAAAACAAAAACTACACTCTTAGCTTACATTGTATTGCAATCAGAGTATGTGGAGTTAATGGACAACATCCTGACCTTCTCATCACTTCTTCCCCAAACTTTGCTTGTGCCAGCAGACTTAGATCCCTCTCCACAGCAAGAGCTGGCATACCCAGAGAAGAAGTGGGAAAGTAAACTGAGGGGTCAGGAGATTACCAGTTGATTAGAAAGACACAGCACTAGAGCACAGTACATACTATCCTAACCTTATCTGGCTGTCACGTTAAGTTCCTTCTTTTCACTTCATTGAGTGAGACAATACTACTTGGAGTATACAGTGCCAGCCAGTACCATGAAAATGTAAGGTTCGCAATGAAAACTAAATTACTGATATGGTGGAAGCCACATCATTTCACAGACAACTGATATGACAAAGACTGGCATTTAGTTATCCTGAGCTCTGCTTCCTCCAAAATAGTCTTGAAAGACTAATGACCCAGCAAAGGAAACAAGACGTTACCCAGAAGAAAAGCAGCAAGAACACGGTCACGACACAGTCAGTCTCTGCCTGCTTACAAAAGCTGAAAAGCACTCTGCAAGACAAAGTCACACTGTGAAGTCAGGTAAAATCCAAGTACATGGAAACAAAACTACAGGCTTGAGTCTTAAACACTCACAGTTAACTGAAATGACCACCTGTTCTTATGATTTAAAAGCTCTCAGATTGAATATGAACAGCTTTTAGCTGTGTTATTGGAGATGACTATCACAAGTCCGAAGCCTGTTCAGTATTCTTCTAATTAATTTCTTCCCCGAATATTCAAGAGACAGATTAAGTAGTAAAACTGATAAAAAACTAAATTCCTTCTTAAAAATGGGTACTATGTTGGACCACAGCAAATCTAAAGCTGACTCACCACACGACCACGGGCACGTTACTTGACCTCTCTGTGCTTTCAGTAATGCATCTGCAATGGTGTAACAGCAACACCTCAGTGCTGAGCTGCATCTCATTTCAGTCCTGAATGAGTAATCAGCACGTGCCTGAGCTGCAGAAACAAAGTCACATCCATGGAGAAATTGCTATACTGCACCGACTCTACTCATGTTGGTCAGATCTGTGAGGAGGGAACACAAACAAGCGTGAACAAGCAATCAACCACAAATTTAATTTCTAACTCATAACGATAACTGAGTGCTACTGCATCAGTCACTCCAGTCTAGTTCAGAGATGGACTTATGATAAAGCAGCTGCAGAAGCTAATACTTATGCTACGTCCATATTTTTACTTATACCTTTCAGGTTTCCTTTATGCTCAGAATTGCCCATCTGTAGAAGCTATACATCTCAATTTGCAAAGGCAAATGCAGCAATTTTTGTTGCAGTAGATTCCAGTGTCATAGCAGCTCAGCTGTGTTAAGGGCACAAGCATTCGTTACCTGCTGTGCTTCAATTTGTGCACTGAAAAACTGAGACAGACACAGTCTCCTTACTGTCCTGCACACAAGGAAGCAAGAAAACAACACAGCAGAATGTACAGCACAAGAGCTCTTTTACAGCACTAAGCCAGTCCCCTCTTTCACACTGCTGTTTCACTTTTGGTTCCCCACTGCTACCCAAGCATGTTCAGGTCAGTAAAAACTTATCAAGTTTCAGAACTTCTTTCCAAGAGTGTCTGTTCTGAGGTGCTGGTTATGTGCTTGCAACTGCGCTGCTTAAATCTTTCTGATCTGGTAAATACGTTATTAAGACTTCTGCTGAGCTTCTGTCAGTGCTTACAGTTTTCTAAGTCATCCATTGAAATGCACATAAATCCAGTTCTGTCTAAAAGTACCATCAACACACAGAGATTTTAAATAAAGTGTTGCTTAAAACAATCTATTCATTTGAAAAGTTCTCAGACTTAAATATTTTTAGTGGTAACACTCTGGCCAGAAGGTAATCAGATGTCCTCATTTCAGTTGGGATGGAGTATTTTTTCCCCCTTCGCAGTGTCTGATATGATGCCATGTTTTGGCTCTAGGAGAAAACCAAAGCCAATAACACATGGATGTTTTAGCTATCAATGGGCAGCGCTGCACAAAGACAAGGACATCTCAGTTTCTCAGCTTCTTGTACTGTCCTGCCAGCTATGGGGCTGAGGGACACAAGGAGCTGGGAGGGGACAGAACTCAGGACACACTGATCTGAATTGGACAAAGGGGTCTTCTACACTGTATGGAATCAAGTGACAAAGAAAGGAAAATAGTGGGGAGTTGGGCAGGGGGGCTGCTGATTCTCAGGGACTGTCTGGGCATCAGTCTGCAGGTGGTGAGCAACTGCTTTGTGTATCACCTACTGTGCAGAAATATTTATTATTGCTGTTTCTTCTTTTCTGTCTTTGTAAATAGAACTCATAGACTGAGCTATAAACTATCTTTTTCTGTGTATGTTTTTTTTTCCACCCCCCCAGTTCTCTCCCTCTTTGCAGTGGGAAAGAGAGGGAGATGAGTACAAGGCTGTGCAGTGCTGAGCTGCTTGCCAGGTTAAACCACAACAGCAGGCAGCTCCAAATGCTCATGCAGTCAGGAGCCACTTACTTCAGCAAAGTGTATGGAAGCTCTCACCTCACTAACAGATGTTTAAGTGAAAAGTGCTAAAAGTCCCTTTTATCCAGAGCAAGGCTTGGTTTGCATGCGTGGTTACCACTGCATGTACGCCAATCTCAACTGCCTTGCAGTCATCTACAGATTCCTTCCCCTTTTCCCAGTACCCAGTTTAATGCCTCCATTCATTTCCCAACTTCTTTGTGCCCTTCAGGTTTCACCAAGCAGGTAGCCTTTGTGCACTTATCAAGTGCAAACACAGAGGGCCAGGCTGTACTGAGACATGTATCATGTTCCTGAATGTGCAAGACCACAGTCTTTTCTTCTTCCTGATTTCTCGGGAATTTCTCATCGTGACTTTTTGTGATGCCTATATGCTAGCCAACCAGCAATTAGTTTCAAAAGCAAACAGAAATAGTCAACACGTTGTAATTAAAAATATAAGTGCTTAAAAATGAGTCAGAAGTGTTATCCTCATAGTTGAGCATAAACACTATCTGTTCACGCACTACATTCCCCCAGCCCTACAGTCCCCCTTCTAGTCAACCAGACAAAACACTACTGCCTCCTGGTACCCCAGAAAGCAGCACTGATGAGTAGCCACATAACCACCCTCACCAGAGCTTCTTTTACCAACACCAAGCTCCTCTAGATCACTGGGCATGTGAAATATTCAGAGGACTGCTGAAGAACCATTGCTCATAGGTGGATGAGTTCACAGCAGCTCATCTCGCTGCTTTTGTACTGTGTGTGTTTACCTGTTATCTGAACTCCACATAAACTCACTGTTCTCCTTGCAGGCTGCTACAGACTTGCTCACTCCACAGAGGCAGTGTTTCCCTGCTGAAGCTGCACGGCTGGGACTGCCTGACTTCTATCACAGAAAGAGCAATTACAGATATTAATTGAGGCAGGATGAACACTTCAACAGAGCACCATACTCTGCTTTAAGCACATTGCAATTGGTCAAGCATGAAGTTACTGACAGATTTAAGCAACACACAAAGCACAGAACAAACACTTAGATTTAAAAGTTTGCCTGATGTTTTAGGGCAAGAAATAACACTGTTTGCACTTTAAAACCCTTCCTAGAAGGCTAGAAATACTCGTAGCACATGCCTAGGAGTGGAACTACTATCTGGCTTGACAAGCACCTGAAAAGATTTACAACCTATTTGGAGGGGTGGTTGTTCAAAAAGAAAACTTGTATGTTTAAAGAGATCGTTACTTGAAAGATGATTAAGGATTCAGAGATTTACTGCTCATTCATTTCTTTAAAAGCCAGAGTTACAGCCAGTAAAAACAAGAAATCAGGACTCACACGTACATGCAGCACCTCCATGTGCAAGCAGTTACAACCCCAGGAAATGCAGTGAGGTACTTTATATGTATGTAATTATACTTAGTAAGGTATGGAAGTCGTTACAAACAGGACATTGTTTAACTCAGCTGCTGCAGTTATGGCTGCACAACGCTACTGACAAGACAACAACACAAGTAGCTCAGATCCACAATCCATAAACCAAGACACGATCACAGCTTGATCCTACTGAACCACGGTGGGGGCTCTCACAACCACCTACCAAAAACCTAACTAAAAGAAGGACCAGCACCTTCCAACAAGCAGCCATTCAGTACCTGCCTGATGATCTCAGTGCAAAGTAAGTTAAACAACCCTGAAACTGAGCAGATATAGCCTAGCTACTAGCAGTCAACTGAGCAGATATAGCCTAGCTACTAGCAGTCAACTGAGCAGATATAGCCTAGCTACTAGCAGTCAACTGAGCAGCGCAGTCCGTGCCGTTCTGCTTATTCAAACCGGAGCAGGTAGCATAGCTGAGCTTCAGACTCTCCTTGCTCAAAGCCACATCTGCAGCCCGTTAAACGCTACGAGAACGGACGGAACTCGGCCGAGATGAGCAAAGAGCCACCTGAACTTTCCCGCACGTAACCTCTCCCCTCCCGCAGCGCCCACAGTAACCAAAGCCGCACAAAACCGTGGCAGCAAACAGCAGCGCAGCCCCGCGTGTCACAGTCCCCCCACCCCCCCCTCCCAGCCCACAGCCGAAGCACCGACCGAAGCTCGGACAAACCCCAGCCGGGCGCTGCGCTTCCATTCGAGGCACCGCGTAAAGACACCGCGGAACTCCAGCCGTGCCCGGCCGGTCCGCGCAGGGAAGGCCCCGCTCTCCGTACCTCTCGGCCGGGAGGCTGTGCAGAGCGGGGGGCTATTCCATGGAGCCCGCTGCCTTCCACCTCAGGGTGAGGGGAACCAGACCGGGACCCGCCGCCGGCTAACGGTAACGGCTCCGCCGCGGCCAACAGGCCCGGCTCCGGAGCAGCGGGAGAGCCCGGGCCGCGTCGGTTCGACTCACCTGGACAGCAAAGGCCCCTCCTGGCCTCCCCCCCGGGGGGAAGCAGCTGGAGCATGGACGGCCGGAAGGAGCCGGGTCTCCGCCGCGCCCCCGACGCCAGAGAAAATGCCAGCGGAGGCCGCGGGGCTCCGCTGAGCTCCGTCACTTCCGCCGCCGGAGCAGCCGAGCGCCGAGCAGAGCGGCCGCGTCCGACAGCGCCTCCCTGCGGCGGGGAGCGGAGAGCGGCGGGTTGGAGGACTGACCGCCCGTCCGTCGGGATGGAGGGCCAGGCCTGGGCGCCCGAGGCACTGAGGTGGCACAGCAGCGTGGCTGGAGCAGGCGATTTCTGAGCTCCCTCCTCAAGAGCTCCGTGAATGCCTCTGCCCCCCCACCAAACCCACCCTTGAACTTGGAAAACTGTGTTTACGTGCATCTAAGGAGAATCGGTAGCACCCAAGGTCAGGCTGGGTGGGCTCTATGCACTGATGGAGCTGTGGGTGTCCCTGTGTACTGCAGGGAGCGGGACATGAGGGCCTTTAAGGGTTCCTTCTATCTCAGGCTGCTCTGTGATCTGATATCATGCTATGAATTCTGCTTAGCCTCCCAGGCATTGGTGGTGCAGGTAGCAGAGAGCATGAACTCCAGCCATTGCTGCTGGTAGCAGAGAGCATGAACTCCAGGCATTGCTGCTGGAGGCTCCAACCCAGAGATAACTCCAATCTCTGAACCCATACCAACATAAAAACAACCTCCAGAACCCAACAATGTTCTGGCAAAGTCCAGAACCTCCCTCTAAAAGAGAAGGATGTGCTTCAGAGGCACGACTCTATGACACCCACATGTTGTTGCGCACGTGTTAGGACGCCAAAGCAAGGAACAGGCAGTGCAGATTTGGACGGCGTACAAAAAGGCATAACAAGGCAGGCGAGGGCGGTAAGCATCTGCCTGGTGTTTGCGAGGGGAGTGATAGATGGAAAAGAGCTCCAAGTGCTGCAGCTGAAGGAATCAGCAGCCTGGAGGCATTACAGAAGCAAAGAAGAGGAGATTCAGGATGTAGTAGGTGCGATGTAATTAGTAAACGAAGCAGAGACACATTAGTGATCTGTAAATATTTGAATGAAGGGAGAAGACTGGTGATACAGTAATGATTCTAATGGGGTAAAATTAAGACAGGGCATGTTTAAGCTGAGAAACAGGGTGGAAAGCTTTTGAATAGAGAACCCGTAGGCTGGAAAATTGTCTCCCTGAGGAAAGTGGTGAAAGCTTTATTGCCTGAGACTTTAGATGCCAGATTAGGAGAAACACCAGGGGGAAGATTCTGAATTTACAGAGAGAATGAATGGGCTGAAAGATTAAGAGAGGAAGAAGAAAACTGTGTTAGTGATGTCTCCAGGAATGCAAGGAGTACAGACTGGCTCTGCCTTATCCCTCTCAGACTGCTGCGACCTCTGAGTCTCTGTGGGACACCTCTAGAAGTGATTGCTGGGGAAGCACAGGAGTTTCTTTAGCTACAGAAGAGCCTGGAGGCACAGCCTGAGCTTCCAGGGGACAGTGACATTGCCTTTGCAACACTTGTGCTTCCCCAAAGACAATTGGAGGAAATTAGCTCAGTGCTTGCCTGAGACATGACAGTGTCTAGAAAACAGTGGGAGTGACCCTGAGCAGTGCTCCCACGTCAAAGTAAAAGCTGTACAGGCAGCTGTTGCAAGTAAATGTTTCCAGTTGTTCTTTTTTTCCCCCCTTATTGGGTTATGCAGCATCCTCAAGCAAGTCATATAATCATAAAATCATATAATGGTTTAGTTCGGAAGGGATTATTAAAGATCATCTAATCCCAAGCCCCTTCCTGTGGGCTGGCTTTCACCCACTAGATCAGACTGCCCAAAGCCCCATCCAGCCTGGTCCTGAGCAACTCCATGGAAGTGGAACCTGCACCTTCTCTGACAGCAGTGCCAGTCCCTCACCGCCCTCTGAGGAAAGAATTTCTTCCTCTCATCTGACCTAAATCTCCCCTATTTTGGTTTAAAGCCACCGTCCCTCATCCTATCACTACCTGCCTATGTAAAAAGTTGATCTCCCTACTGCTTATATTTCCTTAAGTAAGGAAAGGCTGCAGTGATGTCTCACCAGCATCTTCTCCAGACTTAACAATCCAGTTCTTCACCACAGAATCCCCAGGTCCCCCTCCACAGGGCAGTCCTCAGGGAGTTCTTCTCTCAGTCTGTATGCATTTGTGGGATTTCCCTGACCCAAGTGCCTTTGGCCTTGTTGAACCTCATTAGGTTCCCATGGGCCCGGTTTTCCAGCCTGTCCAGGTCCCTCTGGATAACATCCCTTCCTTCTGTTGTTTTGGTGCACCACTCAGCTTGGTACCATCAGTAAACTGCTGAGGATACACTCAGTCCTATCATCTGTGTCACTGATAAAGATGTTGAAGAGCATCAGAACCCTACAGGATACCACTTCCCACTGCCTCCACTCAGACATAGAGCCACTGACCACAACCAATTGTCCGACCAATTTCTTATCCACCAAATAGTACACCCTTCAATCCCGTATCTTTTCAACTTAAGAGATAAGGATGTGATGTGAGACCGTGTCACAGGCCTCGTACAAATCCAGGTGGGCAACATCAGGTGGTGCTCAGCTCAGAGAGAAGGAGCTGCAGGTCTGACTTTAAAAGCACGCTTACTGGTAAAGCCTCAGCTTACTCACTTGGGATTTATTTTGATTTTTTATTTATTATTATATATGTATATTTCTTTTCAAGAGGAATGTTTCTGAATTGGAGGAAGAGGAATCCTCCCAGCCTGGTTCAGAATTGCTTTTAAAAACAGAAATGTTTTTAAAGCCACTTGAAGTTACTGACCGCAACTGCCTGCTCAGAGACAAAGCTGAAGGATTTCCTGCAGTGTGTGAGGCTATGCAGACCAGGATTGCCATTGTTTCAGAGCTGCCCTGTTGTTTAAGAACAAAAAGAGCTCAGAAGTAAAAGATCTTTCCTGGTCCTACTTGGTACTGCATATCATTTAACAAACAAACAAGCGAACAAACAAAACCCCACTTAAGTATATTTACAAGCATGTCGATACATCATGATTTTGTTCATTAGTTCCCAAAATGAAACTGTGTTTCAAGAGAATATCTGAAGTGTTTCAATCCAGACAGTGCAGCATAGAGCCAGCTTCCTCTACAAATATATCCTGAAACTGTTTTAAGATTCTTTAAATTCTTTCTGTGATAACTCCATGTTATTAATCTTTGTTTTTGTGACTGCGTTTCTGGTATGTAAACATTCCCCTTTAAACAGTTCGGAATCACTAAACCAATTTGAAGGTTATGTTGTTGTTGTTTTTTTAACTTCCTAAAGCAATTGTCACTTTGCATATTAGCCTGATGGGAACAGTGTATCACTTTGGGATTTCTTACCCACTTACAGGAGTTCATGCTTGAAGCTGGCCACTGTTTTCACGCTTAGCACATAGTTTTAAATCCTTTTTCTACAGGTGGAATTTGGATCCTCTTATTTCCAAGGGGAAGCAATTGAACACGCTGTGATAAAACACGCGCGTCCTGTGTGGTTGAGCCCCGAAACAGAGAGCAATGAACTGATCTGTCCTGCCTGTGCAGCATCTCACACCATGAGTGGTGGCTGTGGGAACCTCATGAGATGCTTTGAGCAAGCACAGGCATGTGCAGGTGCTAATACACAGCGTCTCCAAAAATAAGGCTCAGAGCAGAGCAGCTGATGTAATCTGAAATTAGGTTGAAGAAGCAAAAGCGTCTGCGGGCCATTGTGTCATTCCCAGTTGGGTAATTATTTCATAATATACAACAGAGAGTTCCAGCTGGCAGCCTCCCTCCCAGCTGTGTGCAGCTCCTCAGCACCCGCTGTGACCTCCATGGAAACACTCAGCATCTGTCAGGGCAGAGGGCAAAGCCCAGAATCAAACATTTAGTCAGCCAAGTGCTCAGACTGGTGTGCTCCTGTCTTGGCAGGACCTTTGTGTTGTGTTCCAGAGCTGACATCCAATCCCCACTTTGGAAATGCTGCACTGCCCTGAGATACCAACAGCGAGGAGGGATGTCTGGTTGTGCTGCAAGGCACCCTGCCCAAGCAAATGTGTAACTGAAGGGCTGAGTAGCCTTACTGACAGCTCATTTGCTGCATAAATCTCATTTATTTGACTTTCCCCGCTCCCATCTAAAGCCAAACTGCAGGACCTGACAACCGGCCCCTGATTCATGCTGCATGCACTGCAGGTGGTTCAACTGTGGCACACAGCTTGCATGCTGTTGCTGGGTATTTTTTCTGCTTACTCTCCCAGCCCTAGGAAGAAACAGACAGCCATCTTTGGACATCTCTGCAGTCCCAAGACTGGCCCTGCTGATCTCTGTTGTTGGGCTCTTTGCTGATGGACAAATGAGTTACAGACTGTAGGTGCAGAGGTGGGGACCTCCACAGCCCCATTTCAAACCTGGTGAGGTATTGCATGGTGCAGTAGTGCTGTGGGAGTGCCACAGCCACAGGAAGTCTACCCAAGCCTTGAGTCATTGTAATACAACACAAAGACCTCAGACAGTGTTAGCTGAGTAAGTCCTGAGGCTTTCATAGACCAACAGGGCTGGTAGCATCCTCAAGCAGTCATCCGTCTTCCTATCTCAAAGCATAATCAACTCTCCTTAGCATTATAAACGCTTAGGCAAAGCATTTCTGATCTTCTCTTAAAAGCCTCAAGTGATTAAGGTTCCTTAATTGTCAGGTCACAACCTCCAGTGCCTTACAATGACTTTCTTGTTAAACAGTTCTCTAACATCTGCCCTTATATGTTCTGATGCCTCAACAAAGACTACATATTTTTTTCCCCATCCCCAAAACCTTACTGGTTACCGTAGTTAGTTTATTTTCCTTCTGAGGAAAACGGAAACCCCAGGTTCTCAGGCAGCTGATGCTGTGACAGTTAATCCCGGCTCTTACGTGTGTAAGCAGTGGAATTCAATGTGTGAAACCGGTACTGTAACCCCTATGAAGGAAATAGTTAACACACTGCCAGGGCCTCTCTGCCTTCTGAGTCAAGAATTACCCCCTCACATCTGACCTAAATCTGCCCTCCTTAGTTTAAAGCCATTTCTCTTTGTCCCACTGCTGTCACTCCGGTATCGGCTGGGATGAAGTATATTTGTACCACATCTGGGGGGGGAAAAAATAAATAAGAAGTTTGAGAAGGAAGAATTTTATTGGAAAAAAATAGGTGACATTTACAAATGCACTGCTACATGAACCACTAAAGAGAAGAGCATGTTTGCTGAAAGGTCACAGGCGTGCCATCCAACCATGATAAGAGTAAGGCAGAAGGCTGCAGAATATACCAAGCCCGAAATGTTTTATTAGTGCAAATAAATAGACAAGAAGGAAATCTGCTATTCAGGCCACTTCAGACGAACTAGAGTCTTTCCATTTCCTTGAAATTATTAGTCATCTCTTCAATACGCTTTGACAACTCTTCCTCCAGGGCATTCTGGCAGGAGAGAAAACCAACAGGGCTTAGTGACTGCAAAGCAGTTTTTATACATACTTCTTACATCTACAACAATCAAACCTTAAGATATTATTAGCACTGATTAACCCAAGCATCGGACTAGTCACCTATGGACAAATCTCCAAACGAAGCACTAAATATGCTCAGTGGCCTTTACACTGTGCCCTAATAGGATATCAGGCATCTTCAAGCTGAACTACAGAGTGCATGCAGCCAGCAACAGCCTGGCATGCTGGTAAGGTGAGCTTGCACTACAAAAACAGAGGAAGTATCTGAGCAGTCCCATCTGAAAATGTACAGGGTATTCAAAAATGTGATTAGAAATCACCTCTGAATGGTGAATACTTACCATTGAATACTTCGTGCTGTGTCTAAGAGCAAGTAAATACTAACACAAGGAAAGAAAGACGGCTTTTATGCGCAAATATGGACCAGCTCACTCTGGAAAGCTTCATACAGACCTTCCAAGCATTGCTAGATTACATATTTCCCAACAATGACTGCAGATTACACATGCGTTTATGAAATGAGCGTTACGTTCTATAGGGAGAAGTCCCTGTTGCAGTCTACAAGGCAGCTGTTCAATAAAACATGGGCCTTACTACACTTCTGAGAATTCAGGAGCAGTACAAGTTCTGGAACTAAAAAGCTGCAACACAGTCGAGTGAATAAACATTCTGACAGATGAAACAGACAAAAATCCAGAGATATACACCCAACCCCCATCATGTCCAACTGCCTCAACACCGTTAGGTATCATTCCTCCAACAGTTCCTCCTACCGATATGCGCTGCTTCTGCCTTACCAGAACAAAATTTCCCTCTAGAGATCATTAAGACTACAATCCGAGGTTGATAAATCCACAAGCAATTAATGCATATAAATTGTCTTAGTATGACAGCACCCATTTAAATATTTGTGAAAGATAAAATCTCTTACCAGTTCTCGTTTTGCTTCTTCAACCATCACTTGTGCAAGGGGAAGACTCTAATGAGAGAAAATGGCATGAAAATCAATATTTCAACTTGAATTACAGAGTTCCTGCATCACTGCAAGACTCTAATTATACGCCACAGGGGAATTTGAGGATAATGAAATCAGTTTTGTGTATGCTTTTCACATACGAAAGGTACTGACATTAAAAGGCTGTTATAAGCTTTGTTTGAACCATCGGATATTTTTCAGAAGTCTGGTAAGGCCTAATATCTTAAAAATTATCCACTTTTCCATATTAGCCAATCCACAGACTAGTTTTTATACGCATCCAGGAATGAATTTTCATGAGCACAATGCACTTTTAGCACAAACCATCCTTCATTCTGTCTGCACCAGAAGCAGGGCATGAAGGCTCTCCCTGTCTCCTCCAACAGGGAGATGGGGGAAGGAGGAATTGGGAGACCTAATGAAATTTGAACATCCTGTTTCGATTGAGATGAGGCAGCTGCTTCTTTGACTACGATGAATTTAAAGGAGAAGCAGTCACACCCTCCTGCTTTCATTCTTTTCGTCATATGAAGATGTGTTCAGGGGCAAGACCTCTATGGAAGGGTAGAAGAGGTAAAGAGAGAAGGGTGGTCCAGCAGACAGGTACCTTAGTTCACAACAGAAATGATGCAATTCATCACAATTTCTGTGCAACTTTCATTAAGGTCCTTTGTTTCTCTGTACCCCTATGCTCCATTTAGAAACACTGGAATAGGCCTTTTTCACCTCTCAGAGTCAAGCCATAACACACGGCCTGGGGCTGTCAGATGAGGAGGTAGCAGGGGCAGTATTAGGTAACTCAAAACTGTGACTATTTTGCTTACTGTTCTATTTACTAAACCCAAAACCCATTCCACTATTTGCTCCACTTTTTACCAAGCCTCGCTGGAATGTCAGAGCCAATCCTTAATAAAAGTAAAGGCAATTTTCCCAAGGAGATCAGAAATATTTGGGTTTAGCTGTCCGAAGCATTTCAGATAGCACGGTACAGATATCACACAAAGCCAAGGCCTTTCCGCACCCCACGAGACTAAGGCTCTGTTTGCCCATGATTTCTTTGAGCCACTATGAAGTTGTTTAGAGAATTGCTCTCAACTGAAAGTCTGTAACACCGGTTCTTATCTGAAGTGGGTAAAATTGTTTTTGCAAAAGGTGCTTTGCAGAGCAGCCTGATTGTAACTCCTGGCATGGTGACCAGCAGCAGAAAAAGCCAGAATTTAAAGCGATGAACAGAAGGACAAGGTCTCTCAAAACAGCAATTCAATCACTTAAAAGAGACTGTAGGCTTTTTTTGTTGTTGTTGTTGTTTTTTGTTTTCCAAAAGGGCTGAATACCCAGGACTCTCAGGGAGAAACCAAGGATGATGATGGAGCAGAGCAAACAGTGTTCATACAAGATGCACTATATGTTTAGGGGACAAAGGCTAATTTGTATTCAGGTATTTCTTCCTAAATTTATACCCTAATATGGTATATATACACCTACAAAATTCTGTTAAACTTGATCATTATATTTTCTAATTTCCAGCTAATTTACCTGGATGCTGAGTTCAACCAGCCAATCTGTTGAGGTCATATTCCTACACATTTTGTTAGAACAAAGTTTATCCGGCAAGCATACAATTATTTTTTGGCTTTGCTTAATCAATAAATAGCCTTCTGTTGAAATAAAGTCTTTAGTTAACACTGTTAATAGATACTTAGCAAGCCTTCTAGACACTCAATGAAGAGCTTCCTTCATATTGTGAAGTCTGTTAAAATTAATTTGATTGCAAATAAAAAAGAAACATGGAAAAAATAATTACAGGAGGTAGATCAAGATAGTACTCAAGTTTCTTCTTCGCTTGCACCGTTTCTTCCTGCACTTCAGCCAGTTCCTGTGAATAGAGCAAAGTAGATTATATTCTATAGTCTTCCTTGCATTTCATTGATTTACACCACTCCTACAGCACTCTGGAATGCAGAGATGTTGCTTACATCTCTTGTGAATCCTTCTCAAAACATACAGAAAACTAAAGACCAACCATTCACTCAGAGATGAGTCAGTTAAACCCAGTGCAAGTTTTACACTGAGGTATTTTCTTTTGCTTTCTGAAAGCACACAGCAATGTTTCTAACAGCAAAACCAACTGATCTCACCTCCCTGAAAGGAGAGGAGGTTTCAAAGGAAGCTCCACTAGGCAAATGACTTTCAGAGTTAACGTCACTGCAGGTCACATAGAAAACAGAGCCAAGAAAGTAGATGCATTCTCATGCTTATGACTTATTTGTGAAAACACAGTTTTGCACATGCTCCAGTAAAAGGAAACCCCCTACACTTGCACCGCTTTGGTCATCCTGTTAACAAAAGGAGGTAGTTTCTCCTAGAGGCTGAAAGTTTATCCCATTTCAAAGCACTTAACTCTTTTCAAATATTCAATATGAAGTAAAAATAATTTTAAAAAAGCATTTAGAATAGAAAGTCATTCATGCTGCCTATTTGAACTGAGTTCTTGGCAAAGCTCGTAGTAACACCAGTGAGTCAAATATGCCCTTTTACTCAAGTTGTAGAAGATGACAGAGGTCAGATAAAGACTAGAAAGTTCCCTATGCCACTTTGTATGTAGAATTCCAACTCAAATGATTTTTGGTTAGTACTATTCTCAAACGCTGAGCAATGCCAACATTGCCACCCAGTGCTGCACTTGAGAATGACACTATTAAAAAAAAAAAAGTAAAAATCAGGGATCCTACTTTCATTGCTCAGGTTAATAGGCAGGAAAAGCTAGAAAAAGAATCGAGGAAGGATTCAAGTTCCTATTACAGTAATAGCAAATAGTGTTAAACAGTGTTGAGCACAAAGCACAAACATGTTACATGTGTACAAATACTTCAGCACAAAGCTGGAGAATAGATTACAGCTCCAGAAGCATTTTTTCTTTTAACAGGTTCTCCTGTTGGGCTTATGATTTAGCCCAAAAAGCTGTGTCTAAAGTCACACGAAAAAGGCACAGAGTGGTTCAGGAGCTAGGATTCAGTCAACCTCCTCCTCTTGTTCAGAAGCATTAGAGGGAAGGTTTACTTTGCACAAACTAGAAGCAATCACCCAGATCACTTTATCTAGTACCTGCAACGCATAGGCAGCTATGTAATGAAATATATTCCACAGAATGTCCACTCTGTCTAGAAAGAACATGGATCATTGTAGAAACCTCCATCTTGTACCTACCTTAGACAGGTTCACCAATGACTCATGCATCAGTGATTCGTGAAACCCAGCGGCAACAAGCTGCTCCTACAAATAGAAAAAGAGCTCATACAAAACTGATCACAAAATGTAACAGAGAGGATAAAGATTTTGCCATCTTGAGTGAAACAGGCAGATAAGAACACAATTTAGTGAGATTACAAATACGTGCCATTTGAATCATAGCTCTACATGTTACATGAAGTCAGTTGCTACTAAAATTTATACCATGAATAACTAATCTTTACAGAAAATTAGTGGGAGAAAAGCACATGGCAAGGTTAGGAAGAGGATTCTCAGTAAAAAGTCTTAACACTAATGCAGTGTTTTCTATCTGGTATTAAGTCAAGATACTGGAAAGCATTCAGGTGAGGTACTGGAACAGGTTTCTCAGTGAGGTGGTGGAGTCACTGTCCCTGGAGGTGCTCAGGAGAAGAGTAGATGTTGCACTGAGTGACAGGGTCTAGAGAGGTCATAGGCACAGGCTGATGGTTAAACTAGATGATCTCAGCGGTCTTTCCAATCTTAATGATTCGATGATAAATAAAGCATTCACGTACCCATCATCATACAGGAAAGGTACATCTTCTGCCTTCAGCATTTAATCATTTATTAATCTCAAAAAATGTCTCAGTTTCAGCACAATTTACCTCAGTGAAGCATATACTCTACTGATAACTTGTCTGTATACCCTTACACTATGGTACATCACAATAAGCATAAAGTAGTCTGAGCTATTAATATTTTCAGTTATAGAAGGAAAAGTATCCTCGCATTTACCATAGGATGTTCTGGAGAAGGGGCATAAAAATAGCTGGAACAATTGAAGTCTGGTAATTTGTCCTATTAGACCAGAAGCCCTAAGTCCAGGAGATTAAGCGGCTCCAGAATGCCCTTAACTACAATTCTGGACCCAACCATGACTGTTGCAACCTGTCACAGCATTATGTTAGATAATTCTTTCTACCTACCTCGGCAGTCTTAATCCTTGATATGATATCTTCAGATTTTCCTTTCAGGAACTGCAGGTCCTGAAGTTTGGTATTGAATTTGGCTTCTTCTACCTCAAGATCTGCCTCTTCTTTTTTCAGATCCCTTGAATAGAAAAGAAGCAAACCCTCACATTCGAAGAGATACCAGTACACACATACCACTTGGTCACCTAAGCTCAAGATGAACTTCTTAATATAACCAACACCAAAAGGAGAAAATGAAGAAAACGTTCACTATCTTGCCGTGAGGTTCCCCAGTGCAAATGTGCAAGGAAATATCCATCCACCTTCAGGATCACAATGGCCACGCTCATACTTAATGCTCTCTAGAGGCTCCTCCTAACCCCTGCCGTTTTGTGATTTGCCTTCAACCTCAGCAGAAAGCGGCGGGTGGAAGATGCCAGCCTGCATCTGAAAACTGCTTGTAAACTATTTCTAGTTTAAAACAGATATATCTGTATCCCAAAACATCACAAAGATCCACAGTATCGCTCACATATTTTCCCTTTTTCATCCATTACTTACATCCGTAACTGATTTTCCAGCTTCAGTGTAGCACTCAGTTTGTTCTTAACGTTGAGCAACTTCTGTTCCAATTCTTTGTTTTTTGTTTCTGCTACAAGAAGCTCCCAATTCCTCTCACTGATGGCATAGAAGTAGCTGGCGAAAAGAGTGGGAAGGAACAACTCAGAATTAGTACTGTTGTTGCTTCCCCTCCCCCTCCCCTTACCACAAAGCACTTGTTTTTCCTCAGGTTATGATATATCTGGTAACCAGCAAGTATTTAAGAAAGAAAAAAAAATGTATATGTTATATCTCTGAAGATATTTGCTTTCTTTAAGTAACAAAATTTTATCCGGAAGAGAAAACAGTCAAGCAACTTAAGCACTGGGAAAGGATAAACAAGACCTGGCATTCTGGAAAATGAAACAACCAGGCCTAAAATAATTACATGCTCCACTCACAGCTTGCCAGACTGCCTATGAGAGAAACTCTATTTAGCCCTTGAAAAATCTATGCCCCTGGTACACAACCACAAGTATCTCAGTCACTTACTCTTCCCAACGGCTCATAATTGCTTGCTCCTCTAGCTCAGGAAAGAACAGTAAGAGCAAAGCTCTGAAACGTGATTAAACAACAAAAACCACTGGGTTTTAAGGCAGATTTTGCCTTCTCCTTACAGACAATGCTCAGAGCACTTCTGTTGTTACAGTTTAAAGCCAGACAGAGAAGCCCTGAAAGAACAGACTAACAGCTGACATTCTTCTGTATCTGAGCCAAGGAAATCTCCGTACACGAACTGAGGCCAGATAACAAACGAAAGAGATAAGCTGAAACGGAATCATTTTCACAGTCCTTGCTTGCCTAAATAGTATGAAAGCTGCTCTAGCTTGCACTACCTAGCATGACAGTCCTGGTAGCAACATTCTACAGCAATTGACCACAAAATTATAGGCTAAGAAGAGATTTAACTGAAGCACCTTTTGGGCTTCAGATGCATTCCCTAATGGAAAGGGCATTGGAGCTGTTAGAGCTTTCTCCCCAGTTTCTGTGCCCTCTAAAGCTGCCCAAGTGGTGCAAATACTGGAATAGGGTCCCCAGGGAGGTGGTTGAATCACCATCCTTGGATGTGTTTAAGAGCCGTTTGGATGTGGTGCTCAGGGATATGATTTAGCAGAGGGTTGTTAGAGTTAGGGTACTGTTCAGGCTGCGATTGGACTTGATGATCTTCAAGGTCTTTTCCAATCTGGGTAATTCTATGATTCTAAGAAAAGATGGGCAAGCAGGATTCCCAGTGTGGAAACTCACTTTGAAATGGCTGAATTGGAAGAAAAAACAAACAGAGGGAAACAGCACAAATCATCAATTCTGCTGCACAGTGGAATAGATAAATTACCTGGTAAGAGAAGTGTCCTTGGTTTCAAGTATCATTGCACTGTCTACCAGAGTTTTAAGGTGGGCACTGCCTTCTTCGGACAGCGCAGATGGTGAAAGATCGAGGGTTTCCGTGAGAATGCTCTGCAGATATTCAGCTTAAAAACAAACAGAACCAAAAAAAAAAAAGATTCATTTTTAATACTGCTGTTCCTTCAGGTTCTAGGTGAGTCTATCCAAAGCTACAACCCAGCTCTGGCCTAGAAATATTGCTTATGTCTCCACTGTTAGGGAAAGAGCCATCACGCTTGTCCTATCAAAACCCTATTAGTAAAGACATTTCCTTGTAGCAGGGCAGCCCCATTTGTAGAAGAGCTTGCGTCCACACCTGTCTATCAGTATTCCCATTGTCTAACAGCCTAAATCAACTAAGTCTCCATCATCATTAATTTGATGGCAAGTCACTGGAAGAGCTGAAGGAAAAAAATAATCAAGCAGGGTTTTAACTTTAACTGACCTTCCGCGTCATATTCCGCTGCTCTTTCCTTCATGTCCTCTATCAGAACTGCAGCATCTCTCTCCCTTTCTTCGCTGTATTCAGCAAGCACGTACAACAGATCGATGGCCTGCCTGCTCTTTTTGAACGGCGGCAAGGCCTGACTTTCAAATACTTTCTTTAGCCATGAAATAACCTGACAGGGGAAACAAAAAACAGGACGAGCCGGGTGTAAAGACAGAAAGCAGCAGATAGACCCTGTAGCTGATAACGCCGTTTCTCTTCCTTGTCGCATCTCCCCCCACCTCCATCCTTACCCGATGCAGCTTCTCCTCCATTGAAACCATCACGGCCGCCACCTCCGGCCTTGAGCCTCCCGCCGCCATCCCGGCATGCCCGGGCGCGCCGCAAGGCTTGCCGGGAGCTGTAGTGTCGCAGAGCCTGCTGGGAGATGTAGTTTCGGGGGGGGGGGGGGGGGGGAGCTCCGCCTGAGGCCGGCTGTCACCCTGAGGTTGGAAACGACCTCAGAAATCATGGAATCCAGCCTCGTTATAAAGCAGGTTCCCGACAGCTGGGCACACGGGTGGGCGTCCTGACAGGCCTTGGATGTCCCCAGATAAGAAACACTTCGTTTTTTATACTTATAGGGTTACTTATAGAGTTACTCTACCTAAGGGTAGCTATTAGGGTCCCACAGCTCAGCCAATAGCTCGCGTATCAGCTTATATTTCTGTCTGGAAATAGACTGTGAGAAACAGTATCAAAAGCCTCGCTGAAACGCAAATTGAACCCCTCGGTGCCCTTACAGCACAAGGAAATCAAGCTCGTTAAACGCGACCTTCCCCATAGGAACCCACTGTGCGATCAATGACCACATCACCCTTCACAGCCTGACCCCCCCACAGCCCCGCTGACCCCCCCACCCCCCATGCCCACTCCAGAGGCGCCTCCCCTCACAGGGCGGCTGGTCGTGCCCGCCTCGTACCGAGCGCGGCGTCCATTGGCGGGGCGGTGAGGCGGGGCGCTGCAGGACAGCCCACCTGCCGGCGGGGAGGAGCGACGCGCCGCCATTTTCTAGCGAGGGCGCTCACCAGGTCGGCCTCGCCTTCCCGCCCGCCTCGCTGTGCTCGCTGCCGCCGCCGCCATGCTGTCCGCCCGCGTGGCCGCCGTCCTCGCCCGCTCCCTGCCGCGGCAGGCCGGCCTGGTGAGCGCGGCTCCTTCACGCTACGGGTGGTGGTGGGGAGGGGGGGGGGCGATTCGCCGCCATCTTGGGGCCGCGGTGACATTGAGGGACCGAGGCCTACCGCGCCCGGAGCTCCCGCTGTGAGACTGCTGCCGGGTTTGGGGTGTTGGTGTGTGTGTTGGGGGTGAGCTTAGCGCTGTGCCCGCTGAGCAGCGGGGGGATCTTCACACGGGCGGGGTGCGGGGCGCTGTGCCCTTTGAAGGTGAGAGCCGCTTCGTGGCTGGATGGCTGCGGTGTGGAGGGCTGGGCGGGGGACCGGCCCTCAGCCGGTGTGCCTCGTGAAGGTGAACGCAGAACCCCCCCCGGCAATGAGGAGCCGTAGAGAAGCCGTGTTAGTGCTGCGCTGCAGAATGGCCGTAACCCTTTAATGCGTCTGTTATTGCAGCCTTTTGCGCGGCTGTGTGCATGCGGCCTGTCTTGCAGAAACCTCGGTTAGGCCGTCCTTGAAAAGGTCAGCCCTCAGCAGGCATCGCTGGGTCTTTCCAAAGAGGGATGCACGCATGTATTCGTGCTCCTGACCTTCTCAGAGTATCCTCTCGGATAAAAAGAGGTGTTGCCTGGGAGCTGCTGGAGTGCTGCAATGGTGACACAGCGCTGCAAAGGAAAACGCAGCTGGTAATTTAGAGCAGGCTCCTTTGCTGTCAGTCCCTGCAGGGGAAGAAAAAG
Source organism: Excalfactoria chinensis (assembly GCF_039878825.1). Classification (NCBI taxonomy): domain Eukaryota; kingdom Metazoa; phylum Chordata; class Aves; order Galliformes; family Phasianidae; genus Excalfactoria; species Excalfactoria chinensis. The sequence goes on from NC_092857.1 coordinate 2,082,951, forward strand.
GGCTGGATTGGATGCTGTAGCTGCAGCTTGTTGGCGCTGCAGCAAAATGACTCAAAATGGGGACGGGATAGATATGTAAGCCTTACTATAAAAATTAATATAATCTCCCTTCAAAGCATTGTGTGTGATCAAGGAAATTTCACTGTTACTGAAAAAATTGCTTATTTTAGGTTTCCAGAAATACCCTTGGTGCAGCGTTTGTTGCTTCCAGAAACATCCATGCCTCCAAAATGGGCTTTCAGAAAACTGGTAAGTCTGATGAAGGGTCTATGAAGTCTGTATTAGAAGAGTATTGTCTGGTAGTTCAGTGTGTGAGGTGTGTGTGCCAGCTGATAAATCCACTCGGATGTTTGTGTACTGCATTGGAAAGCAAAATGCCACTTATGGGGTCCCATCCAGAAGGTGTCACTTTAATAGTTGTTTCGAGATATGCGCAAACCAAAAGAATGATCACACGTCAACTTAAATTCCCTGCAAATGTAATTCACCTCAGCCTTTGAGTTCTGCAGAATTGTCCGGAGAGAGAAAGAAAGAAAGATACCTGAAATTCCAGTTACTTTTCTGCTTGGTAGGAATATTAAGGAACAGACAACCTTCTCAGGCTTGCTTGAATTTGACCTTGTGTCCTTGGCTATAATTCTCTTGGCTGACAGCATCTCAGTGAGGCTACAGCGCTGCATAGCAGTGTTTGCTTGTGGCCCACCTGCAGTTTTTGACACTGCTTATAGACTGACTGAGGATACTGTGAAGAAATAATTTTCACAGTGTTCCTTGGGGCATCCTAGCTGAGGAAATAAGCTGAGGCTTGCTACCAGATCGGGGAAGATGGCGAATACCTTTAAACAGTTTATATGAAACAACCTGCTTCTTAAATGTATTAAGTGCCTTTAAAATACACTTGTTTATTGTGTTACTAATGATCTGGCAGTGTTTTGATGTGTCCGGTTCTCTGCCTGTAGAACTAGCATGTCTTCTTTTTTTCAGCTATGCCTGACCTATACAATCTGATGTCCTTCCAGGGAGAAGAATTGCCAAGACTGTAGGGCATTCTGAAGGAAACTGATGACTAAACTAAATGTCTATCACTATTTTGATTGCAGCTGTTTCAGTAATGTTGAGGCTGCTCTTATTAGCTGAGTACATAGAAGCTTTTGCTTGTGTCATGCATTGTATGTAAGGAAAAGCATTACTTGTTTTATAACACAAAAAATAATGTGTTAACTTGTGAACTCGGGGCAAGCTTACTGAATTCATACTGGGCATTAATTCACTGAATCTGGTTTGAAATATCTCCTAGGCACTGCTGAGGTATCCTCTATTCTTGAGGAACGTATTTTGGGAGCTGACACCTCTGCTGAACTTGAGGAGACTGGCCGTGTGCTCTCAATTGGTGATGGTATTGCCCGTGTGTATGGCCTAAGAAATGTCCAAGCAGAAGAAATGGTTGAGTTTTCTTCTGGGCTGAAGGTTAGCTTTCACTAAAGCAAGTTATTTATTGTGGAAGTAGAAAGATGGCTTTTGTAAGAAGAATCTGATACTGTGTTTGGAATGACTCCACACGGAGCTTTTACGGTCTATTATTGTAACTTAAATATTTGATATGTTGAAATAACGCTACAAAAAGCAAATGCTCATTTTGGATTTGTGATGGTTTTCTTTTTGGTATTGCTAACTGCTTTTTGGCCAGCACTTCAGCTTTATTTACTTTCCTCTAGGAAGTATTAATCCAGTGCCAAATTAGCTCTATTGTTTTATTGGACAGGCTTTTCTGATTACTCTTGAGAAAAAGATTCTGTGATAAGTGTACTCTACCACTTGCTGACGTCTTATAGTCTTAAGGGTAGACTGAAGTTAGAAAGCTGACTGCTCCCTGGAGTTCTGCAGTATTTCTTTCAGTTCCTTTTTTAATGCTGTAATTTGCCATATGCAGGTCGTCCTTTTCTCGTGTGGAATTCCTAGGCAAGATAAATTTATTTCAACCCTGATAATCCTTTCAGTTTTCCTGAGCAGGAGTGATGAGTGCTGTAGGTGCAACTAAAAACGTGATAAATTTTAAGGTTTATGCAGGTATTGTTGCCAGTATGGAAGGGTATGCATGCATCAGATGTAAGCAGAACATTGATGATTGTTCTAAATTAGATGGAGATCACCAGTGATCCATGTTAATTGTATCGATACTAAACTGTCAGGAGTTCAGCATAGATGTAGGTATCGTTCTTCTCATGATATCATGATTGTTACCCTAGGGAATGTCCTTGAACTTGGAGCCCGACAACGTTGGTGTTGTCGTGTTTGGTAATGACAGACTGATCAAGGAAGGGGATGTTGTGAAGAGGACTGGTGCCATTGTGGATGTTCCAGTTGGGGAAGAGCTGCTGGGCCGTGTTGTAGATGCCTTGGGCAATCCAATTGATGGGAAGGTAAGTGTAACTGAGTCTAACAACGCTAAATCTTAAGCTTACTTCTGTGTATAGAGATAGCAGTGTGGTTTTTTTTCCCCCCTCCCCCCTCTCTTTTAAGGGTCCTATTACAGCGAAGACACGTAGAAGAGTTGGCTTAAAGGCCCCTGGCATCATTCCCAGAATTTCTGTGCGGGAGCCTATGCAGACTGGTATTAAGGCTGTGGACAGCTTGGTGCCCATTGGTCGTGGCCAGCGTGAGCTGATCATTGGTGACAGGCAGACAGGGTGAGTTAAGTGCTCAGACTAAAAATGTTTCCATAAACAGAGACTTGTGTTCACCTTTGTACACATATGCATTCTGCACATAACGGAGTGGGGACTGGGAGAAAAATGGGAAGCTTAGTTTAACCTACCTCTGTATTATGCAGGAAAACTTCAATTGCCATTGACACAATAATCAACCAGAAACGATTTAATGATGGAACAGATGAGAAAAAGAAGCTGTACTGTATCTATGTTGCCATCGGCCAGAAGAGATCAACTGTTGCTCAGCTGGTGAAGAGGCTCACTGATGCAGGTAACAAGCTTTTTTCTGATGCTTGAGCTTGGCTAATAGTGGCATCTTATTGTTGCACTAAATACTACTGTGAACTCTTCCAATTAAAAATACAGATGGGATTCTTTTGTTACTACATCAGAGAGAACTACTTACTTTTGTGGACAGGGAATCTTCCCAGTTGCTGGGGGAGGGAGTAGGTGGCCTTCTTTTCCCTACAGTGCATTAGAAAACTAGTATGTCAAGCCCTCCAAACTGTTGAATTGCCTCTGAAAAGGTTACCCTCTGTTTTCTTTTATCAGAGTTTAGGAATTTACTATTGACAGTTTTGCAGGCCTGATTTATAAGCTGTGTCCCACAAGTATTGATGAACTTAACGAATGGCAGTTTAGTGAGGGGTCTTGTAACAGAGATTACTTGATAACTTCCTGTCAGAAACAGTAGCATTTTCTGACTAAAGTGGATGCATGTGTAACATATATACATGTCATTGCAAATGTAGCTCAGAAGAAATTAAGTAGCTTACCTCTGGCCTGTTGGTCAAACAGAATCATGGTTGGTAGGGGGGCAGAAAAGAAAGAATATTTCAGTAACCATGAAACATTGTATTGCCTCCTTGCAAAAGCTAAAAAATCAGAGGGGCTGGGCTCTTGAGAGAGATCTAGAGCTCAAGTGTGTCCTACTTGGAGCTTAAACCGCAATTCAAATGAGAATGAAGTCTGCAAGTGCTAGATAGTAGCTGCCATAAATTTACTCCTGAAATTTCCTGATTTAATCAGGCTGATATGTAGGCATGTTTTTCCATGAAGCAGTGTGATGATGCTGTCTGGCTTTGCTTCAGCAACTAGTACTTTGCACATTGCATTTGTTGGTCATTGGCATGATAATTTAACAAACTTATGGTGCTCTCTCTCACATTCTCTCCAGATGCCATGAAGTACACAATTGTGGTGTCTGCAACTGCATCTGATGCTGCGCCCCTTCAGTATCTGGCTCCTTACTCCGGCTGCTCCATGGGGGAATACTTCAGAGACAATGGAAAACATGCGTTGATCATCTATGATGACTTGTCCAAACAGGTCAGGAATCATAGTTTGCAGATGTCATAGTCCAGCACTGGTGCTTAGAGCAGTGTGAGCTCCCCAGGCTTGGAAATTCAAAATTTTAAGTGAGCTGCTGAAATGTGAGAGATTTCTCTGTGTTACTGTGCAGGCTGTTGCCTATCGTCAGATGTCTCTGCTGCTGCGTCGTCCACCTGGCCGTGAAGCCTACCCAGGTGATGTGTTCTACCTGCACTCTCGCCTGCTGGAGAGAGCAGCCAAAATGAACGATTCCTTTGGAGGGGGCTCTCTGACTGCTCTGCCTGTCATTGAGACTCAGGCTGGTGATGTGTCCGCTTACATTCCAACCAATGTCATCTCCATCACTGATGGACAGGTAGGACTTGCTCTTTGTATACCAGTACTTTTGTTTAGCTCACTGGCAGATCTTAAGGGATGTTTATAGGCTTCTGAACAAGCTACTAAGATGATTTTCTCCTGCAGATCTTCTTGGAAACTGAGCTGTTCTACAAAGGTATCCGTCCAGCCATCAACGTTGGTCTGTCTGTATCCCGTGTAGGTTCTGCTGCTCAGACCAGGGCAATGAAACAGGTAAGCATGAAACTGCTGCTCCTTATCGCATCAGAGATGAGTAGCCTGGAAGATGTGCTACCCATTTCATTTTTTCATGAAGAGTTATGAATACAAAGGGAATTAAGTTTAGGGTTCCTAAACATTATGAAGTAAGAACAAACTTATGGGATTGCCTTGATATTTCCATTGCCCGCAGGCAGGGAGCAGGAGGTGGAGAGTGAGGGGAAGACTGTCTGCACAGAGGATTTGTCTGATATGTTTCATTGTGCTGAGCTAGCTAGAGAAAATACTCTCTCCCACTTTTTAATCCCAGTACAGGTTAGAAAGGCCACATCCGGAGTACTTTGTCCAGTCCTGGTCTCTCCAGATTAAAGAAAAAGTAGGGATTTCCTGGAATGAGTCCAGTAGAGGGTGAAAAAGATAATTAAGGTCCTGAAGCATCTCCTCTACGAGGAAGGGCTGAAGGATGTGTTCAGCTGCTCAATCTGGAGAAGAGAAAGCTGAGAGGGGGGATCTTTCCAATGTTTATAAATATCTAAAGTGGAGGGGTCAAGTCGGTGGGTGTGAACTCTTTGGTGTCGAGCAGCAACAGAACAAGGGGCAGTGGACAGAAACTGCAACACAGGAAGTTCTATAGTAATGCAAGGAAGATCAGAGTGACAGAGTATTGGCAAAGGCTGCCCAACGTGCTGGTGGAGTCTGTTTCTCTTGAGGTATTCAAGACCCAGCAGGTAGTCTTTGTGTGTGACCTGCTGCATGAACCTACTTTTGGGGGGGGGTTGGACTCAATGATCTCTGTAGGTTCCTTCCAACTCCTATTCTTTGTGTGAAAGGTACAAAATCAGCTACCAATCTTTCAGGGAGGCATGAAATGTTAAAAGGCCAAACAGTGTGGGACTTCTAGGAGTACAGATAGTTGTCTGTTCAGCTTACTTGTGACAGCTGTCTTCTGAAGATAACCTACTGACTACTAGGTTCAGTGGGTGGAATTCATTGCGACCTGTGTCTTGTAGGTGGCAGGTACCATGAAGCTGGAGCTGGCTCAGTACCGTGAAGTGGCTGCCTTTGCTCAGTTTGGATCTGATTTGGATGCTGCCACACAACAGCTGCTGAATCGTGGTGTGCGTCTGACAGAGCTCCTGAAACAAGGACAGTATGGTCAGTGTCCAGGGTGCGATGCGTCTGCATTTCCCATTTACCTCTTGTGTTGGTCTCTGTGGCATCAGTAAGATGTTCTCTGAACTTTGCAAATGAAAGCTTGGGCTGTGTTGCATGCGTGCAACACAAAGAAAGCCTCTGTGTAATGTTGATGTATTGTGGTAGAAATACTGCTGATGGTAGGAATGTTTTCTTCCATGCAGTTCCCATGGCTATTGAGGAACAGGTTGCGGTCATCTATGCTGGTGTAAGAGGTCACCTGGACAAGCTGGAGCCCAGCAAAATCACTAAATTTGAGAGTGCTTTCCTGGCTCATGTACTGAGCCAGCACCAGGCCCTCCTCTCCACCATCAGGTACGATTTGTTATCTTAGTTCATCCCGAGAGTACTGATATGAGAGCACAGATAGCAATCACTGAACCATGAAGTGAATGTATCCTAGAACACTAGGCCTTCTATGCTGCCTCTGACCGGACGTTAAATCAGCTTGTCCAGCTCAGCAAGGCTCTGCTTTAAGAGTATTTGTTGACAAAATTTAGTTCTTAAACTTCTGTGGAAGGGATGGTAGTAGATTTTTTTTTTTTCCCCTCCTTGGAAATAAATGTGTTGTCAATTCCTGTGTCAGCTTAGTTTTAACTAAACTCCTTTTCTGACAGGACTGAAGGGAAGATCTCCGACCAGACAGAAGCTAAACTGAAGGAAATAGTCACAAATTTCCTGTCTACTTTCGAGGCATAAACTCTCTGTTTGGACAGACCAGGCTGGTTTTGTTGTTAATGTGCTCTGACTCCATCAAAGACCTAAACGTATGTGCAACTTGAATGTACAGATCTCATTGAGAATAAAAGTTTCCATGTAAAAAGGCTTGGATATGCTGTTCTCAATTACTGCTTTTTCTTGGCTGGCTACTTTAACAGTGCACTAGAGGAAAGTTACACTTCTCTGGATGCACTCTTGCTCAAGGAACCCTAAAAAATCAGGGGACGTTTAATTGTTGAGTAGATGAAACTCCATATATAAAAGCTCCCCGTAGGATTATGTGGCTGACTGCAGTTTTCCACTGTGACACCCGTGGTTTGCTTGTGTAGCTTTCCTCATTTTCCCCAGGTAACTTCCAGAGAGGTGTGAAGTCATGCTCCTCTCCTCCTGTTGCCTGGCTTTCAGAAGATATATTCTTTCAAAATCATATTCCTTGTATCTTAGGACAGCTGCACGTTTAGAGATTCAGATCTGATCCTCTTGCTCACGCCAGTTCTGAAAAGCTTATTTGGTCAGTTGTGGTTTGGGGGGGGGTGTTAATATGCCCGAACATCTTCCATTCCTGGCTTACGGGAGTTGATACGAGGCGTGAGCCTTGCAGTGTGCAGCTGGGGGTGCAGAATCTCCGTTTCACCCCTAGGCTGACTTGCAGTTCAGCTCCGGCAGGAAGGATCAGCTGTGAAGTCCCAAGCAGAGCAATGGGGTTTTGTGGCCGCAAGGTGGTGCTGCGAGGCACGGAAATCATCTGGGTTGTGACGGAGGTTCCTGACGAGCATTGCGGTCTTTGGGCCCTCTTCTGGTGGAAGTGTGCATTCCACTTTATCCAGCGACTCGTCGCTGTTGGCTCTGCCAAAACGCTGATCCGTAGCTGTGATGTGTGACTGCTGCAGCGCTGATGGTGACACCTGAGCTCTGAGTGCTCTGGCCATTGCTACTCTGTCTATTACAACCTCATTTGGGTCTAGCTGCCTGTCTCCGAGTGCTCTCTTCCAGTGCTATCAGATCACTTGGAAACTGTGCACCTGGAAGGAAGGAGAGGATTTGTTTTTAGGAGGTGGATTTTAGTGTGTTCGCAAGAAAACAGATTGCACCGCAGCTGATGCATTGTCAGATTGCTAAAGCCTGAATTCAGAGCCTCGACCTGAAACGTGGACCTCACACATCTGAAACAGATAGATGTGCTACAGGGACAGAAACTGGAGACGTGAGCACTGACAGAAAAGGCTTTGCTGTAAATCTCAGCCCCGCTGCGTGTGCACAGCATGGCCCTTGGGTCACAAGTCAGCAGATTTAAGTAAGTGGAAAATGCTTTTTTTTTTCTCTCTCTCTCTTTTTTTTTAACCTCACGGGGTTATCTCAGTTGTCCCTGTGTCAGAGCGGAGGCAGCGCGTTACCGCTGTCGGTGTGAATCAGGCTTTCCTGTGCCTGCGGCCACAGCGGGGTGGGAGGGTGCTGGGTGGGGCAAGGCTGGGAGCAGTGGCGGTGCTGGCAGCAGGAGCAGCATGAGGGAGGCTTGGTTCCGGGACCACTTCTGGGTGAGTTGGGGTCTAGGGGGGAACAAGAACGTGACCCAGGGCATGCGGCGGGACACCTGGTACCCCAGGGAGCCCATCCTGTCCTCACACCGGCTCAAGCCCCTGGAGGAAGCTGAGCTATCGGTGGTGGCAGACCCAAAGCCCGCTGCGTGGCTGTGGGGTTGTGGGCATCCTCTGGCTGGTGCTGCTCATCCGCTTGCATCTAAAAGCCATGCAAGTGCTGTGGCTTTGCAACCTGCCCTGTGTGGCTGAAGTAGCACTCCATGAGCTGATTCTGCGGCTGGAGGTATTTGGTGCTGGCTGGACCAAATATTGATATTAATAACCGACTGCTTGTGAGCTATTTGGGAATGCTGCTGTCAAAAATGTGTCCTCTGGTGAGCTGCTTCTTGTCTGGGAGCTGATCTTTTGGCTCGCTGCTGATGAGCTGCAGAGGAAGAGTCACAGCATGGGGGAAGCTGCAGTTTATTCTTTTCAGTCTGAACTGTGCTTTCGGGCATGCAGAAGTGCCAAACAGGTGCTTATCTGCTGCAGAGTATTGTGGTTGTTTGGTTCCCCTTGGTGTCCCAGCTTTCACCGGGGTATGAGAAATTAGGAAACCGGTGCCAAAGTCTCTTAGGACCGTGCCTATCAGAACAGCAGATGAGGGTGATGCCCAGGGAGCAGCTCCTATGTGCTGAGATTAGGGTAGGTGTGGGGTGCTGGGGATGTGTGCGTGGTGATTTTAGCCAGCACCGTGAACAAGGTAGCTAGTGCAGAGCCACCAGCATGCATATCAAACCGCATGGGAAATTAAAGCCAGCTTTGCATATGGCAGTTGTTTCTCAACCCCTTGTTGTCGAGAAATTTCCAGGATGCCCCTTTTGCTTTGCACATGTACAGCATGGAGAGGGCACCCAGGGTGGATGTGGTGGAAATGCTGCCCCAGTGCCTGCCCCAGTGCCAGCAGATGCTCTGTGTCGGGGAAAACCATCACCATGCCAAGGTGAAATGCTTTGTGCTTGAAAAAGAAGAGGTATCACCCAAACAGCCTACAAGCACCACAGCAGGGTCTACGTTGCCTGCAAGAAAGAAGGAAGGAGTGAGAAATGGACAGAAAACCCCAAATTTGGCCAGGTGCAGGGCTGCTGATTAAAGTTCCGTTTGCTGTAATGCAAAGAGAGAATGCAAACTTCCTCCTGCCATTTTTCTCCGATGCTTGAGGCAAAAAGGGAAGAGGAAGGAGAATGCTGCTTTGCCAAAGCGAAGGATTACGCAGGGCTCAGAACAGCTGGGTGGGAAAGGGTGGGTTTGGGGAGGGCTGTGGCTGCCTTAGGATGCAGTGCAGGGTGGAGGTGCTGCAGAAGGAGAGGGTTTAGTGCTCCAGCTGATGGAACACCACGTCATGTGTATGAAGAAATGCTAAGCGTGGTCAGCTACATGATTTAGGCTATAATTTTGTTTTGGGGGTGACAAAACTAAATGTTGTAGCCCCGTTTGCTCTTGAGCCTTTTCTTCTGTTCCCTTCTTTGTTTTTCTGCTCACCCTGTTTGGTCTCAGCATAAGGTGCTAAATCCCCTTCGAGGGCTTGGCACCCCAAGAGTTGCTGTGTGCTGCCCCAAATGCTCCTGTTTGCACCACACTTCGTCCTGCCCATGCTTGCTGCAGCCTCCTACAAAAGTAAAAACATGCCAGAAACGCTCTTTGTTTCTTCTTGCCCGGTCTGCAGTGATCTCTGAGAGTTGAGCAAGCACGGCACTGTTCTCATTTGTGTTTCTTTTGGGTATTTTTTATCTTGTTCTTCTTTCATTGTACAAACTTCTCTTCTTTCATTCTGATGCTTTCCATGAGAAGCCCTCAGTTCTCCCCAAGCCTCTTATAGCAACTTATTGTGGGCAACTCATCAGCAAGAGCTGGGTGTCACGAGAGAACCTGACTCTCATAGAACAACGTGGGGAAAAATGGAAACCTGGCCAAACTTTGCCTGTATCTGTGCCTGTATCTGTGCAGGCTGCCAGGCCACGGGGGGAACATTATTTCTGCTCCCTACAGTGATCCTCTCAGAGGCTTTTCTTCATCTCAGCAACCTGTGTAAGACCTCAAGCAACTTTGAGACCACTGTCTATGAGCAGGAATAGCACGGCCATGTATCGTTTGGTCTTTCTAAACACAGAAATAGACATCCCGCTTCTGCAGTGCTTCTCAGAGCAGATGTGGTCGAGTATTTTGAGCAGCGGTCCACGAGCAGCTCTTTTTCTCATACCTTTGTCCACATATGGCACATATGGGCTTGTGTCTGGAGTCTGGGGATTGATCTGAAGCATCTGAGAAGATGTGAGCAAAATCTCATACGCTGTATCTTCACAGTGGCCTGAAACACCACGCTTTTTAGAAGTGGCACTTTTCCACCCGTGCTGCAGTGTGAATCTCACACCTGTGCTGCAATGTGAATCTCAAATTTCTCACTGTGTGAAGCCTTGTATTATTTCTCCTCCTTGAGAGCCTTGGGGGCACAGTACGAACCTAAAAGGGCAGGAATGGGAATTTCCACTCCTCTGAAGCCCTGTGGACTTGGGAAGCATCAGCTGCTGCTTTGTCACCTTGAAATCATCCGTTCACAGTTTCCATGGGCTGTCCTCTAAATAGCACATCTGCTGTTAGTGCTGTGGGAGAAGGGCTTTGGGGGCCTTGTACTTTGCAGACCCAGCGCTGGAAGCAGACTCTGGTTTGATGTACCTAGGTAGATCTATCCCCATTACACTCATGTGGTGCATTCCTCCCAATGCATTTACTCTAGACATAGAATCACAGAACACCTGGGTTGGAAGGGATCTTAAAGCCCATCCATTTCCAAACCCCTGCCATGGGCTGGCTGCTCCTTCAGCTTGGGCTCATAGGGCCCATCCATGGCCTTAGGCACCTCTAGATACTAACACCTCGGGTAGCAGTGCCAGGGACTCACAGCCCACTGAGAAATGAATTTCCTTCCAAGATCCAATCTATATCTACCCTCTTTTAGTTCAAAACTGTTCCTCTTTGCCGTATCACTATCTGTGTTAAAAAATCAGTCTCCCTCTTGTTTAAAAGCTCGCTTTCAAGTACTGGATGGCTGCAATGAGGTCTCCTTAGAACCTTCTCCAAGCTGAACAAGCCCAGCTCCCTCAACCTCACTTCAAAAGAGAAGTATTCCAGCCCTTTGATCATCTTAGTGACCCTTTTATGGATGGCTCCACGTTTTACTTGCACTGGGGGACTGAGCCCTGGATGCAGTACTCCAGATGGGGCCTTACTAGGGCAGATCAGAGGGGGCATCCCCTTTCCTGCCCTCTGCCATCTCTCTGGTGACGCAGCCCAGGACATTATTGGCCTTTCAGTTTGCAAACTCATGTTCTGCTTCTTGTATACCAGGACCCCCAGGCTGGTGAGGCAGTTTGTGCCTGATTTTTATTCTCTTCGATGACAACAACACAACACTCACTTCTTATTTTCTCCTTCTTATGGGGAACCTCTTCTCTCGCATATCCTCGTGCCTTATTACTGCTAAAAACTGGAAGGGTTCAGTGGGCATGAGGGTGAGGACTTTCAGGGTTGTTTGGTAAATGCTTGGTTCTAACCTGGTCTTCTTCTCTTTTCTCTTTCACTGCCCTCAGCCTCCCAAGGTCAGACATGGTGGTTCTCTGTGTTCTTTCCATGCTGAATTCTGCCCAAAGGCTGCTGCATACGACCCTGCCCAACCCAGCTCTATCACAGCCCCATCGCAGCCCTTTCTGTGTCTATATTATTTCCTTTGAAATAGGGTAGAAAGCCAAGTTAGGATGTTCCTGAGTTTTGCAACTGTCGTGAAGAGCCATTTCAGTGCAAGCGTGCTTCCTTCTTTTGCAGATCCGATTAGCAAAGAGGTGACCTAAATTGAGAACCAGTCGTGTGTTTTCAGAAATAAGCTCATCACGGGGGGAGGTTTGTGCTCAGTAGAGAAACAGAAAGTGTTTGGAGAGCTCAGAAGGTCCTCAGCTCCCCCTCTCTCATGTGTGGAGCAAGACCGGCCTGGGATTCCTGGGGATTTCCTGCTGCCCCACTCCACCACAGCTCTGCTTTATCTCTTGCTTTTTGCCACTGATTTTAAGTCCCTGACTGCTTAAGGAAGTCCGCAATGATGAAATCCTGCATTTACCACAAAGATCAGCCCTGTTCCTCCTCAGTTCTTGCTCTGGGCGCAAATTCCTGAAAAACCCATCTCCCTTCTGTCAGCATTTTCACAACCAGCTATCTGCTTGCTGTCGTATAGGCTTGGAACGCTTCCTGCATCTCTCTATCCTGCCCTCACTCCTCTTTAAGCTTCATAATAACTATTAGCAGCCTTTGCTTCCTTTCTCACAGCTTTGTATCTGCTCTTGCCGTTGCTTCCTTTCTGCAGCCTGTTTCCCTGTTCTTTCACGCAGCTTTTTACAGAAGGTGGCACGTATGCATCTGTTTTAATAACCATTACAGTAAAATATGTGTGATTTGAGAAGAAAGCACCGGTCCCTCAAAGGCCTTTGGGGAGCCTATAGAGGCACTGGGACTTATTGGTGGTGATGAGTGGCAGGCTGAGGACCTCTCATGGCCCTATGTGACATATAGAAAGCCATAGAGCAGCAGCTGGAAAGGACTTGATGCTTAGGGAAGTGGTCTCTCAGTGGTGTTTTGGACTGATGTGAGCAGGTGTCAGTTGCTCCTCATAAGGCCACTGAGAAAGCTTATTGCAGCAGTGCATTGTGAGGGAAGCCTGTAGCTCACTGATGATGAGTCCTTTATATCAGGGGTTTAAGGTCCCTTCCAACCCGAGCTATTCCATGCTTCTGTCAAAGCGTGATGACCGTTCTCATCACAGAATCACAGAATAGCTTGGGTTAAGGATCATCCAGTTCCTACCCTCTGCCACAGGTAGGGCTGCCAGCTGCTAGATCAGGCACTGTATCAGATTGCTCAGGGCCCCATCCAACCTGGACTTGAACACCTACAGGGATGGGGCATCCACAGCCTCCCTGGACAGCCTGTTCCAGCACCTCACCACTCTCACAGTAAAGAACTTCCCCCTAACATCCAACCTAAATCTCCCCTCCTTTAGTTTAAAACCATTCCTCCTTGTCCTATCACTGTCTACCTGTGTAAAATATGATTTCCCTCATGTTTATAAGCTCCCTCATCCTGGGCCCTCTCCGACCTCAAAAAGAAAAAGACAGTATATCATGTAATTTATAGGCAAAATGTAAAGAGGTGCTGGCATGCTTGCTCCCATCAGAGCCATACTTCGTATCAGTGCTGGTGGAGGTGGCAGTGGTCGTGGACATCACTTACAGCCATGTGAATCCCATTCTTGTGTTTTCAGAGCACAGATCTGACGAGCACAGTTGGCTATGACAGCATCATTCAACATCTGAACGACGGCAGGAAGAACTGCAAAGAGTTTGAAGACTTTCTGAAGGAAAGGTACAGAGCTATGTCTGACAGCGGGTTCGGTTGGACCTGGAAAAAGAGGCACTGGCACTACTTCTATTTCTTGTATTCCCACTTTGGTTTCCATCGTGCTTAACCATCCACTGTCTTAAAGCACCTTTGATTTTTGACTCAAAAGGAACTTGCTTTTTTAATGTTGTCCTTTCCCTGCACAGCTGGTCCTGTGGAATCTAGTCTATACCTGGGTCTTCTCAACTGGGAGGCAGTGATGGCATTAGTCACAAAACCCAGAAGCAAACTAGTAAGGGCATCATCCAAATGTCTCTTGAACACTGACAGGAATAAGGCATCTCTCCAGGAAGACTGTTCCTGTGTTTGCCTGCCCTCAGAGAACTGTGGAATAAACTAAACAGCTTTCTAAAATGCTTGTGTCTCTAACACAAATGCACGTGTCTATGTTGTTGATTTCTGTAGATGTTGATTCATTAGACACTTTGATGCACAGCTTCTCCTCCTCTGCCTCCCCACCACATTTGTCCAAGGCTATTTTGTACCAATTCTTGTATTCACAGGTTTGCTTTCTCCAAGTTGTCGATATCAAAATTACATTAATGTAGGGTTGTTCTACAAGAGTCTTGATATTTAGCCTACTTATCTCATTTGGTTGGCCTTGAAGTGATCAGGCAGTTGATCTTTGCAGGTCTTTTGGCTCCCTTCTATTCTACTTCACTCCATTCTGTTGCATCTAATTCCATCCTATCCCATCCCCTCCTCCCTTCTAAAGTAAACCTTGTTTCTTTGTTTACTTTCTAAGGTAAAGCTTGTTTCTCTCCACTGGCCATGGACAGCAAGGTCATCTTGTCCAGATGGGGATATCTATATTTGACCATGCAGGTCGAGCCCTGAATGTCTGTACAGAATTCAAAGCAAATTCTTAGAGAGCAGCACATGGGTTTTCTTGCTTTTCCCTCTCTTTTTCAAAAGGTGAGGGCAGTGCAACCTCCCAGAGATGTTTACATGTTACCACCACAAGGTCTGGCCTCTTCAGATGTTGTCTTTAAGGACCGGAGGCTGGCAGGAGAGCATACACATTGGCTTTGAAAAGTGCTGCACAAGTTTTGAACAGCTGAAATATCCCAGCTGAACTTCAGGCAAGTGTAGGGAAGCTGAACGTCTATGAGATGCCTGTTTCATTCTGTCACATTTGGCTGAAGTCAGCCAATAAACACTTTGGATGGATGGACTGACAGACACTGATGATCAAGACGCTGAGAAGGTGATTGTGCAAATCTTGTTCCCGTGGAAGAGAGATAAAAACTACTTAGATGACTTAGCTGGCTGCATTCATCTAGCAGCTGCATGGGATGCTCAGTTCTCCATCCCTTGCGGGGCAGGGGGGGTGGTTGCACCTATCAGCTATAGGGAGATAGGGAGGGCAGCTGGCAGGACTTTGGGTGCAGACAAACCAAACTGCAAGCTCCAGGGTGATCTGTGGTGGTCTGGGAGGTAAATGTCCACGCTGTCACTCTGATGTGACAGCCTGGGATGTTCTGCACACTCGCTGTTCCCTTATTTGTGCTCTTTATGAAACTCCTTCTGCTCTTGCAAGCAAGTTTCAGTTTCTGACATGAGGTTTTCCTCTCATTTCTCTCTTTCTTCAACAGAGCAGTTATAGAAGAAAAATATGGCAAAGAGCTCATTAACTTGTCGAAGAAGAAGCCTTGTGGGCAGACAGAGCTGAAGTAAGTTCAGAGTCCAGTGCTTTTTGCTTCTGTAGGTGTCTGTAATTGTAACGATGAATGAGGAAGAGGGAGAAGGAAGAGGGCAGAGAGGAAGAAAATAGTGTTTAAATGTCACTGGGACATTACCAGACATTCAGAAATCAGACTTGTGAATGAATAGTCAGTTAGCCTTTGCCTTTTCCAGTAACCAAGTTGGAATTCACCATCTTCCCACCTGCTGTAGGCTAACCAAAGTGTCATGGGTACTCAGGCAAGAAGCAGGCTGGTGACTAGCCAAGGTCATGAGGCCTTGGGTTTGCTCCTCACCCTTTCTGTGGCCAGAAGGAAGTCCACGTACTTCCTCAAGTCCAACCACGTGAATATTCAAGCCCAGTGCTTCGTCACCCTGCATGGATATTGTGGCTGCTGTGGTTGGCTCAATGAGTGTCCCTTGGCATTTTGTGCAACGTTTGTTTTGAAACCCAAAACTTAGTAGCATCCAGTGTTCAGGACAAAGGTGTAAGGTCAAACCAAGTGAACTGTGTTATATTCACTGATAAAGGAAAACTTGGAAGTGTGAAGAGAGTAGATAAACCTGTTTTGGGATGTTTTCTCTGCTCTTGAGTGAGGACTTGCTCTCCAGTTCAGAAGTGCTCTGCTGTCACCATTGAATCCTGCACTTGCATCTGGTAGTAAACTCTTCTAATGCACTGCCTGTGGTTTTTTTTCAGTACCCTGAAGAGATCCCTGGATGCTTTCAAGCAACGTAAGTAATTCTTCTTTTTCATGTGATGGGACACTCGGCAGTGCTGAAGCCTTCAGGTTATTGCTTAGGAAGAAACAGAGAAACCTCAAAAACTGTATGATATGGGATCCTTTTGTTCCAGCTCAGAGCATGGAGTTTGGAATGGAGTGTTCCAAGGCATGAGTGTCAGAGGGGAACCATGCTTATTCCCTTTTGGGATAACTTGGTCCTTTGGAGCTAGTAGCAGTTTACAAAAAGCAACTGTGCTCACCTTAATAACTTTTCTTAGCGTGAGATTTCCTAAATGAAGTGCAAGTCCCAGCATGACTGTGAAACACTTTCTGTGTAGGCAGACTGTGCTTGGAAGCTGCTTTGAAAGTGCTGCTGCAGCTGCAAGGAAATACACAAGGAGGGACTGCGGGTCACTGAGTCAGTTTGATCTCACCTAGAAAAGCTGGCCTGAACAACAGAGTGTTTTTAGGAATATATGCACACACACACAAACACGAATATGTCTTTTTTTCCCTCCCCCTTTGCAGAGATAGATAATGTGGGACAAGGTCACATCCAGCTGGCACAAACTCTTCGGGAGGAAGCAAAGAAAATGGAGGATTTCAGGGAAAAGCAAAAGCTTCATCGAAAAAAGGTCAGGCACTGCACTGCCACCCTCATTGCAGGCCACCATCTCACCTACTGTCCCACAGACCCTTTTGTGTCCTTATGCCTATGAGGGTGAAAACATCCTGAGCTCCTTCCTACATGTTGTAACGATGCTGTAACTCTGCAGCAACCCCTGACTTCCTTCTTCTCACCAGTGTCCCTCAGGGTTCTTTGAGGGACAGAGATAGAAAGCATTTCTCCAGTGATGCAAGCCTCAACTAGCAATGTTTTTAAGATGTTCAGATAGCGTTGTATGATCTACACAGTGTCTGGTAAAATCTTCAAGCTCTTTAACTTCTTTATGGCTTGAGATTCCCTTGACTGGAAAACAGGAAAAGCTGTCTGAACCAGAGGCTGATCAGGACTTAGCAGAGGTGGGTGAGCTTGCCAGTTCTATCTGGCTTTGTGGAGGTGATACAGTACTCAGCATACACAGTGGAAGCTTAGATAAGAGTGTAGAAAGATGAATGTCCTGGATGGGTTCTGTGAACTCTGAAGAGTTGTAGCTGGGTTGGAGCTAGATGATCTTTAAGACCCCTCCCAACCCAAGCCCTTCTATGATTCTAAGATGCTTGAGTGCCTAATTCCAGGCAGAGGAAGGTCCTTATATTGTGGCCCCATCATATGGTCCATGATTCTTCCTTTCCTAACCCATGCTGACTCTGGCTCTCTTGTCTTCACAGATAGAGCTCATAATGGAGGCGATTCACAAGAACAGGAATTTGCAGTACAAGAAGACCATGGAGGTAATGCAAGTGTGCTGCTGTCTCTTGCCATGTGGGTCAATGCTGCTAAAATACACATGCATGCAGCCATATTTGCATCCCATTTGCTTGCTGACACATTCCTGCTCCGTGTGGTGTTTCTGCTAGGCCAAGCGGCTCTATGAGCAGCGCTGCAGGGATAAGGATGAAGCAGAGCAGGCTGTGCACCGCAACGCAAACCTGGTCACACAGAAGCAGCAGGAGAAGGTAAGGAGGGTGGGTGGCTGTGCAGCATGGGAAAGGAGTCTCTCTTCTCGCAGGTATCTACCCCAAGTCCTTCTCTCTCTTCTGGGGTTTGGGATATGAATGGGCTGCTAACCTTCCCTGGTGGGGCTACTCTTCTGTGGGTGATCCACCAGGGCTCTCCTATACCTTTCTTCTCTCTCCCATCTTTGGCAGCTCTTTCTGAAACTGGCTCAGACAAAATCAGCTCTGGAAGATTCAGGTGAGCATGGAGACACAGCATACTGGTTTTGGAGGGGGGAGGGAAAGGGGCATCCTATGGGGTGGAAGGAGGAGGTTGGAAGATGAGCCATAGATCCTCAGAAACTTTTCCAGAGATCCAAGAGGCAAAATGCCTGTCTTGGAGAAGCCCATATGGCCCCACATGTCCTCAGTCTTGTTGTGGGGCTTTGCATCCCACTGAATTGCTCACCATAGAGAACCCATTATTACTGGGTTCTCTCTCTGTGCCTCCCAGCCATTTTTGGTTAGACAAGGTACCTTCCAGCAAAATACATCGATATTTTAATCAATATTAACCAGCTGACAATTTGATTTCCCTTACAGACAGGAGTTACCAGCAGAGCATTACTTCACTTGAGAAGATCCGTGAAGAATGGCAGAAAGAGCACATCAAGGCTTGCGAGGTAAATGCCACAGAACTGTTTCACACTGCACTGTGATCCTACGGATGCTGACACCCTAAATGCATGGAGCATCCATGATTCTGTTCTCATACATCCTTGTCTATTTCTAATTTCTCTGCATATGAGGGAGAGAGGTGAGAGGACAGATGGGACTACAGGACCACAGGGTGTGGAGTGGCCCCTTCCTCACCAGCACAGCAGAGCGCTGAGATGTTCCTGAGCTTAGCACTCAGCCTGGAAACACCTGATTGCACAGAGAGATGTTTTTTTCCTCTGGGCAAGCTGGAATACTTATGGATTCATAGAATTGTTTGAGTTGGAAGGGATATTTAAAGGGTATCTCATCCAACCTGGCTGCAATAAACAGGGAGATCTAAAGCAAGACATGCATGTCTCCTGTAGGAGATCAACCCCACCTGTTCCTTGCTGACACAGTCATCTTTTTCATGTCCTTTGGGGTAGAAGAGGATGTTACAGGATGGTGGTCTGTGGGATCACAGTAGGTGCCCTCGCTCAACCCCTTTTCTTTACTGCTTGTCAGAGAAATCTCTCTGGAACAAAATGTGAATGGGAGGTGAACTTGAATCACCTCAGGACATGTGAACAATAAGTCTCAGAGGACACCATCCTTTATTGCATTCATGGCTGTGCTGGCATGGGAGCCACCAACTTGTCCTTGTCATTGCAGTTCTTTGAGGCTCAGGAGTGCGAGCGCATCAGCTATTTCCGCAATGCCCTCTGGCTTCATGTCAACCAGCTCTCCCAGGGCTGTGTCCAGAATGATGAGGTGAGTCCTTCTTTCTGTTTTGGATCTCCTTTTGAATCTCAGCTGCCCACCCGGGTTCTCTTTTCCCGTCTTTTTGTCAGGCTGTAGTAACAGCAGTGACCTCCTGAGTGCAAGATTTTCTGCTATTTGCAGTTGGAAAAACAGGGAGTAAGAAGAACCATGAATGAAAATGTATCCTCGGCTCTCTGCCATTAACATCATACAAAAGCACTCACTGCTTTCTCTGGTTAAAGACAACTGTGGTTGAAAACAATGAGGCAAATGAAAAGGCAGGGGGACCTTGACAAAGATTACACAGCGTTGCGTCTCACCCAGTGTGAGACAACTAACCGACTGAGTAAAAAGACCGTTTGGTTTCTGACCTGACGTCTAGAAATGCTTCTCGTTTTCTTTCTGCAGAAATATGAGGAAATCCGCAAGAGCTTAGAAATGTGCAGCATTGAGAAGGACATCGAGTTCTTTGTAAATTTACGCAAAACTGGAAGCTCGGCCCCAGGTAAGAGCTCAGTGCCACCTCCCAAAGTAGCACTGGCTTGCTTCTATTCCTCATCTTGCTGCTGTCCTCATCAGCATCAGTTTGGATGCAAAAACCACTGATTTTGTAACATCTTCCTCTCATTTTGTGGCATGCAGTGCCAGCCCTTGGGGATAATCTCCTCTTTTTGGACCACTTAAGTTCCAATCAAACATTAAGTACCAATCAAACATCTTCCCAGAGATGGGGGGGAAGGGCAGCTGAATGTCTTTGTTGGCAAGCAACAAATTAAAGGTCTGCACTTTGCTGTTGTTACCTTTTCGTAGCTCCTATTGTTTATGAAAACTACTACAATACTCAGAGGAATGTGACTCCTGTGAGAAGTCCAGCTTCTGTACCTATATCAAGGTAAGGCACATAAAACAAGCAGTCAAAATTGCTTCTGCAAATTATGCAGTTATGGTCTGTTGGAAGCTTTGGCAGCACTGCAGGAAAATGTTCTCCTTGCTGTGTAGTCCATCACTCTCTACAACAGGAAATACTCAGTTGTGCTGCCTGTTACATCATGCTCAGACCCCCTATAGCTCATCCCCAACATAACTCATCCAACTGCTTTTTACCCCCAGTTGTCTTTTGAGATCATCTCTCCCTTCTAATGGTCTCATGGCTGGCAATTTTATCCTGAAAGTACTTTTTTCTTGTGCCAAGCCCATTCCAGAATCCTGTAGATTGAGGTTATTGGCAGCTGAAAAGCAAGGGAGCTGGGGGAGTATTGAGGTCAGGGTGGAGGAAGCTTCTGCCATGGGGAAGATGAGGATTTGGGGCTAAAGTCTCTTGCCAAGGATGAATGTTCCCTCTGGCTGTCACGTCAGGAGAGAAGTCATGCACAGTTATACCTTCTTGATGTCTCAGCCTGGGTGGAGGCATGTGAAAAGGCATGCCCTGGGGCTTACCTGTGAATGGTTTGCCATTCACAGAATGCATGTCTTCCTCTCCTGCATTGGGCTGTTGTTGGTGAGCTAGCCATGACATGCTTTGGTAGCAGTTACCCAGAAAGCCCAGTACAGCCAAAGCTCTGCTCTCCCGTGAGCTCTGGGAGGGTGATTTGGGAGTTGCAAAACCAGAACAGCTGGGCTGGTGCCCTTGGATATGAGGGGATCCCATAGTCACTCAGATCCTCAGCTCTGTGTTTTTTTTTGTGCAGGAGGGGGCCTCTACCCACCCCGACCAGTGCACCAGGTGAGTTCCTTGGCTTAGGTGTCTTCTGACCCCACGGAGTATCTCTCTGATCTTGCTCTTCCCCATAGAATCATGACCTTTCTAAAGGGCTTGCTTGCGATCCAGCTCCTGCTACAAGTCCAGTCTCTATGGAAAGATGGTGGGATGTTTGCCACTGACGTTGGATACAGTGATTAATCTAGAAGCTCTGATCAGAGCTCTGTGTCTGGGAATTTCTGAAGACTTAGAGTGCTTAAGCTTGGAGTCTCAGCAGTCTCTGCACTTCAGGCTCTTCACTGTTTAAATAGCATGAGTTATATCGCTTCCAGGCTACTCTAGCGATGGGGTTCTGCAGCAAAACTCAGAATAAACAGGTTCTACTTTGGCATTTTGGCAAATCAGCTGATCTCTCTGAGCCCCATTCATTCCTGGCTCCCATCCCTTTAACACGGTTGGCTAGTGCATGGTGGTTTTGCCCTGCATAAAGTCTCTTAAGACATTTTTTGTGCCTTCTGTTTTAGGTGATCCTGATTATGCCACAATCGATGGCTACAGCTTGATACACCACTAATAGCCACCGTAAGTACTGAAGAAAGGGATTAATAGTAGACACAGCCACAAAATAAGAGTGGTGGAAAAAGAAAAGCCACCATCCAGGGGGATGATACTTGGAGGTATCAGTGGGAAGGGACAATCATGTCAGCCCTCTTGTCCTTGTCTGAGTATGTGACTGAGACTCTGTTGATCCTGTTCTGCAGGTTCTTCAGTCAGAAGACACTGTTGGTCTGGCCAGCGCAGCAGAATTGGTGTTTTCAGTTATTCCCAGCAGCACAAAGCTGCGGCGCTTCTCCATTTCAAGAAGATATTTGAAGACTCTGATTAATTATTTGTACATGCAGAAAGTACCTACTAAAAATCTTTTCCTTTGGTCAGAAAACTCCTTGGACAGATATCCTGCCTTCACACTCGGGAAGAGTGCTTGTAAGCAGCAAAGCTTCCTTCATGTTTCCTACAGGTTGCTGCTGCAGTAGCAGCATGTTGCTGCATGGCAACTGTCTACTCCATAACACGTTGCACAATTTCTTTATGGGGATTTTTTCAGCCTACAGGGTACAATAAAGGCTGTGATGCTGAATACTGATGTCCAAGAAATTTGGACAGCTCTTTCAGACTCAGGGTTGTGGGGATGGAATGCTGTTTCTGCATTAGATATTGAAAACAGCAATTGATCTGAAGGAGAAGAACGTAATGTATTTGTATGTTGTAACTCGTCCTTAGAAATAGCTGATGTAAAAAGTAGAAGTAGCGTAGTTAGTAGCATAGTTTACAAACGCAGTGGCTGAATTATGTGATTTATTCTTTCTTGACAAACTGCAGTAGTTTTTAGACGTTGCAAATAGTATGGGTATATTATCAAGGACTAGAGAGCATATCGTAAGGCAGTTCTGTCTGGATAAGAGACCCTCAGCTAAAGAACAGAGTTAATAGACACCAAAGGAGCCAGGGCCTCTACACAAGGCTGGATTGCCTCGCTTTGTGGGTAGGTTGGGATGCAGCAGGAAGACATCAAGATACTCCTCTCTATCGTCCTTCCAGGCTTATTTCTATCCAAGGACAAGCAGAAATAATGGCCAAGTGTCGAGTGGGCAAACGTCAGAAGTTAAATAATTAGCAATACATGCTTAGCTAGCAACAATTTATGTTTAGCCAATCTCCATATGTTTAGCTGAGCGTCAGGAAGGTTGTGAGCCTCAAGTACTCAGCTAATGAGGAACCGGGTGGAAGAAAGAGATAAGCATTGAGTAATAGCGCATGAAAGATGTAATGCTGTTTTCTATGCGTGCTCCTGCTTGCAGGACACCTGCCATTGCAACTGCAAATAAAAACTGCTTTATCTGAGATACCGTCCGGGTAAATTATTTGGATATTTCCAACAGGGTTTGGGTTTGAGTGGTGCTGTGTGTGGGGGGCTCCAATGGCGCGTTCCTTCCATCTATGACAAGTAATACAGGGAATCCTGGACCGCTGTAGGGCGGCCAAGCGTCCTCTCAGGCCTATAAATAAGAACGCCCTGCTGAGCAGCCCGCGCGCCCGTCCGCTACCCTTTTTGTCCCTCTGAACCTTCCGTACCTTCGCTCGCAGCTGATTGGCCAAGCGCGCCTCGGAGGGGCGGGGCCAATCCGCTCCTCTTCCTGTTGTGCCCAGAGCCGCTGTGGTCGCGGTGGGATCATGGCGGAGGCCGTGAGGGCTCCTCGGAGGGGCCGCCCTAAGGGCAAGGCGAAGGTAGGGGCGGTTTTCTTATAGAGGCTTTTAATCTCTCGAGTTTCTCTGAAACATGTGGGAAGTTGAGAGCGAAGGGCCGTGATGTAACGTAGAAGGGCGTAAACAAGGTGTTTTTGCCTCACGCCGTGTGGTGTTGCCGGTAGGATAGGCCGGCGGAGCGCCCTGTGGTGGTTGGCAGCGCTTTGGTGCCTGTTGGGCTTTGAAACACACGGAGGTGGAGGCCGTCAGCACGAGGCAGCGTGTTGGGTGTCTCTTCGGTGCTGCAGGTGCGGCTGTAGCCGCGGCAGCGCTTTGGTTCTGCGGTTCCTGAGCTCATCGTTTGATTCGGCTCCGCAGTTGGTGCCAGGCAGCCAAGTTTGAAGGTTGCTGTCTGGAGGAATCGTTCTAACAGGAAGGCAGTGAATCACGAGGCGGCTCATTAAAAACACGCGCAGTGGTGGCAACAACCGGCTGCCCTTTGCCATCCCTTCTAGGTGTGATTAACTGCTAAATAATTCCCGGGTGATGCGTGGGGAAGCGTCATGTGTAAGGATCCGGAGTGCTTCAGCATTGCACGTGATGCGTTCCTGATGTCTGTGTTGCTGTTGTTACACTCAGCGTCCTTTTGAGGACTCGTCCAGGTCTGGGGCCTCCAGCATCAGAGGGATGTGTTGATGTTGGAATGGGTGCAGAAGATGCTCAGAGGGCTGGAGCACCTCTGCTATAAAGGCAGGCTGAGGGAGCTGGGGGTGTTCAGTCTGGGAAAGGGAAGGCTCCATAGGGACCTTCAGTGCTTACAGGAGGCTTATAAATAGGAGGAGACTCGCTTTTAGCAAGTCTGGTTGTGAGAGGACAAGAGAAATGATTTCAAACTGAGAGGGGGGATTTAGAATGTTAGTAGGAAATTCTTTACTAAGAGGGTGGTGAGGCCCTGGAAGTGCTGCCCAGAGAAGTGTGTCTGCCCAGTCCCCGGAGGTACTCCAAGACAGGCTGGGGTAGGAACTGGATTTAAGGTCTCTTTTCACTCCAAGCCATTCTGTGGTTCTCACAGAATCATAGAACACGTGGGGAGTGTTTGAAGATGCAGCCTGAGGCCAAATCACACCAAGGATGGTTTCATTCCTGTGCCTCAGCAAGGGTTGTAAGCTTTTGAAAAACAGATGACCTTTGAATTTCCTTCTAGTTGAAGCTGTTCTGTGATAGAAGATGCCAGAATGTGTGCAAGCTGGAATAAAGGCTGGTTCAGCTGCTGTTAGGTGTCTGTGAGCATCCCAGTGAGTAGCACTGAGTTATTGCACATGCGATTCCTGAAAAATAATAGGAAATAATAGGTCTCCTTCTGGCACGAGGTGTCATTCACTGAAAATAGTGCCGTTTTAAACTTAAAGGGTAAGCCCTCAGAAGCAGACTGAAATCTCAGATTTCATGATTTGCTTTAATGTTGGCTCAGGACCTGATTTCTCTCATCCTTTCTCAGATGAAAAACCTTTCAACATTATGGCTTTTTTTTTTTTTGTCTTAGAATGAAAGAATTGAAAGGCACTTCATGAATATTAAGAGGTTTTATTTATTATTATTATTTTTGTCTAACAGTAGCATTAGAGTGTCAGAAGTATTTTGTGATCAGGAGTGTTTGCAGGTTTTAACGTAACAGGAAACGCAGTCTGAAAGCAAAGCTACTCTATTAGCCATTTTGTGAAGAAGCTTTGAGCACATGGTTCAATTCAAAGTAGGCTTGAGGTTGCGATTTGGAAGCGCCTCGCCTTCTCATAAAGCAAAGTCTTGTCAGCTGCTTAGAGAAAGTTTGTGTGAAGTTGTCACTAAGTTTGCAAAGCTGTCATCTCTTCTTCGGTCTTGGAGGAGCATTGAGAGGTTTCCCTGTTTTCAGCTGTGATCTCTGTTATGTTATCTGGGTCTCCCACAAGCAAAGTGGGCTTGTCCAACTCTTCAGTTTTACTTTTTATCAGTAGATGAGTCCACACGAACTGCT
The DNA here is from genome assembly GCF_039878825.1 of Excalfactoria chinensis. Classification (NCBI taxonomy): domain Eukaryota; kingdom Metazoa; phylum Chordata; class Aves; order Galliformes; family Phasianidae; genus Excalfactoria; species Excalfactoria chinensis. The sequence goes on from NC_092857.1 coordinate 2,107,901, forward strand.
TGTAAGTGCACCTTTAGCAAAACCCTTACTGACTTCGCTTGCCACATTATTTCCTGTGCTGTGCTTTGGGAAGGAGACAATTGATATACTCCCATGAATCCAGTCTGAAGAATACAGATCAGATAACACGTTACAGTTTTAATGTCACTTCTGAGCTGTGCTGTTTCTGGTCTGTGATACCTGTTTTCAATGGGTATTATTTCAGGGGTTGTATTAGGGGTAATTAGAAGATGTGCTCTAGATCTTTCTTTGTTCCAAAATCACTTTCTGAAAGTAATTTTCTGACCATGAAGTAACCCTGTAAAACTTGAGGTGAATTTGTTTTTGTTATGTGGATTATTTATGAATTGGTGGAACACCTCGTTCTGGGATGTCTGTGGATTTTCATTTGGAAATATTGAAATATCTTTCAGGAGCTGACCAAGAAAACAGACATTGATGCACAGTATCTGAAGGGCAGTTAAAGACCGAGGATCTGTGTGGTGCATTTCTTTTTACCTTATTATTTTGAAAATTAACCTGTTAAGATGCTTATAGAGTTGTGGCGTTGACTGGTGGTGTTTTTTGGTGATGGTGGGGTTTGGGATGTGAGGAAGGGGGATTTGCTAGTTAATAATGCTGTTCATTTATTTCTAGGAGAAGAAGAAGAGAAGTAACGAGGACTCCCAGATACGAGAGCCTGATGAAGTTTTCCTCCCTCCTGTGGCAGAAGTGTCTTCTCAGGCCACTAAAGTGCAAGTGGAGCAACCAGGAGAATTCACAGAAATTAAGCTCAGTGATGAAGCAGAGCGTGGAAAAGCTGTGACTGATGCACGTGACATCTCCCCCTGTAATTTAACAAGCCAAGGATCTTTGGCAGCGGCTGTAGAGCCTTCAGCAGATGGAGAAGAGAGTGAAGCTGGTCCTTCACGTGAGGAGTGTGGAGGGGATGTTGAGAAAAGTGAAAAAAGCAAGGTGGACAAACCTCCCAGCCTTGTGGAGGTGGTTGCTAGTGGATCAGGAAACACTGATGTGATGAGCAGTTCCTGTCATTCCAGTGCAGCTGCTACTCAGGCAGTAGTGGGCATTGCAAGGGGCAAAGAAACTGAAAGTGTACAAGATGCTAAAAGTCCTCTTATCCGTTTCTCAGAGAAACCTCCTCTGAGTCCTTCGCAGCCCTGTGAGAAGTCCAAGGCACGTGTTCATTGTTTGAAGTTGAAATCAGTTTATCCAGACTTGTCGATGGAGTTGGCCTATGAGAGACCAACCATAATGGCAGTCAAACCATTGTTGCACAATGAAAGACTTTATCCGGAGCTGCCAACTGAACCCGAACTCGTGCCTTTTACCAGAGAACAGCTGAAAATTTTTGAACCCTGTTCATGGCTGGAGAATGTTGACTCCTACACAGAGGAATTTGAAAGTGTTGCTCATCAAGACAGGCATGAATTTTATGAACTGCTCCTGAACTATATGCGCTGTCGGAAGCAGCTTTTGCTGGCTGAGGCGGAGCTGCAGGCTATGACAACAGACTGCCAAAATATTAAGGGGAGGTTATGGACTTTTAAAGAAGAACAGAAGACTGTGCAGGTGCTGTTATGATGCTGCTTTTCAGGCATAACTATTAGGATGTGATTCTGAATGTTTGCTTGCTGTTCTGAAATAGATGTTTGACTTAGCTTTTTTGTTTCCACTAAACCCAACTTCAGATTTCGGAGTATCATCCTGTTGAGTTTAGGACAGTCTGTTGTTGGATTATAAAATCAAGTCTGGGGTAGTAGGATCTGCTTTGTTGCTCTCTTTTGGGGTGAGGCATGTGTTTAAGCTGTCCATCAAGTTCTTCCTGTAGTGTTGGGTTAAGTCTGTGCCACAGTACTTGCAGAAAATGGAAGATGTATGTGGTAAGATAGGGCTGTCTGTGGAATGTCAGAATGGTCACAGTGATGGTGTCCAATCTGGCTTGCTGCCTGTAGTGATTGTTTTCACTGACATCATTCCTGGCTGTGTCCCATTCTCAGAGGTGCGTATGTTGAGGAGTTGGAGTCATGCAGCCTTGCATGTGACCCTGTTACTGGGAGCACAGGGTGTGTGACTTAAATCCACCTTCAGGAACAGTTGCTCCACGTGTGTATCTGTGGTTACAGTCACTGCTGTGGTGCTCGTGTTGCTCTGTAGCACAGCCGCTTGCAATCCAGTGGGATCTGAGGAACTTCTTAGTGCAGACATCAGAGGAATGTTCCCCAAACTCATTCAGTGTAGTTCATTTTTGGAGTTTTATGGTGTGGGAGTGAGTGCCAGCACATCATTAAAACTGCTGCAAGGTGTTTAATACCAATGTATGTGGTGGTTCTCACTATTCTTGTGTGTGTGTCCTTCTAAAGCTAGTGCCTCTGCTGTGCAGTTCCTCAGAGTTTAATGTTGAGTGATGTCTGCTGGGCAAATTGTAATCTTTTTGTTGCTTGAGATGTAACTTACCTGTATCACCGAATCTCACTGGACTCTCAGCTTTGTGCTGTTAAGCTCCTACATGGAGAGCAGTTTTGGCTTCACTCTTAATCCCTTTGGTGCATTTTATGGTTGGCTAAGCCTGCTGCCTGCTTGATTCCCTCCTGCTTCACAATTTATTGCATATCCAGAATAGTTGTTTTCTGATTGCCAATTTAAAATTCATACTCAAATAATTTAAAAAAAAAATACAAGACCAGACTTCCAAAGGGCATAATCTGGAAGTGTGTTTTCTGCTTTTGTAAAAGAATAGCGGAAGAATCATGTGTTGTGACTTTCTTTAGCTAAAGAATTGGAAACAGGGCGAAGGCTGTTCTCGTCTTCTAATTCTAGTCTGGGAAAATGATTGCAGTTCATTTAGAAACCTTAAATTTATTACAGGCAATTGCTGTAAATACTGAGTTCTGAGAGTTTTAAAAAAAGGTTTTACTTGCTCTGGTATCTATGTTCCAGTTTAAAATACCAGATTTAAACACTTGTGGGAATCCTTAAACTACTGATCATGTGCACTCACCAGGAGTAAGAGTTTGTTTATCATTGTCAGTGATACAGGCAGGTAACTTCATGCCTATTTCTGTATTTCAGTTGTTGAGGATTTATATGAATCATTTCTTATGAAGTCCAGGATAAGCATTTCATTGTTCAGTAGATCTGAAAAATATGTAGAATGTTCCCGAACGTTTGTCCACCTGTAAGCTTTGAAATCCTCTGAGGGGAGAGTCATGTCTGGGTCACTTTCTGTAAGCACGTTTGACTGAGTGACAGAATTACTTACATAAAATAACTGCTTTATTTTCAGGGTGTCTGTGCAGATCAGTGCAAAGTGACTGGTCACCATCGCTATCAGACAGTGGAGATGAATGGAAGTGTGTTGGGAGAACTGAAAAAGCTGTTTGAAGCCAAAGCAGAGCACGTGCATCAGACGCTGGCATTGCACTCCTACACGTCAGTGCTGTCTCGGTTACAGGTGGAGTCCTATGTGTACAGGTTGCTCAACAGTTCCTCCCTGCTGAGATCAGTGGCTCTTCAGCAGCAAGAACAAGGTGTGTTCCTATTGTGCTGCTGTGCTATTGGGGGTGCCCAGCACCTTGTTCACCTGAAGTTTTAGAGTCTTGTTGATGGGATTTGTGTACTGGGGTGTAGCTCCCCTGATATTAAAACCTGTCAGTTTTTATGGAGGGATCAGTGGAACACTTTTCTCATGGAAAAACTCTAGTTTTGTTACCCCGTTGGAGAATGGAAGGTGATTGCAGGATTCCCATCTGTCTAGGCTGTATACTGCCATGGATTACTCTAGAGAAACAGCAGGTGGGATGGGACACCTGGAGCTCATTCTGTTGTTATCAAAGTTGCCATATAATAATACAGTCCCTTTTTCAAACTGATGATGCACAATTTTAAAAACTACTTCCTGCTTTACTGCTTTTGGAGGGCTATTTGAAATCATGCAGCTCTAACATTGGAAAATCATTTTGGTTTCATCCTATACATATTTGGGTTTCTGCCTATATCACACTTGGGCTAAAGTGTGGATCTCTCTGAAACTTAACCTTTTTTGACATCCTCGCTTTGTTCTCCACATCCTGGTTGGTTTATATGCATAGTAAGTGGAGGTGCTTATAAAATTAATGTTGAGGGAAGGCCTTTAATGAGAGTAAACAGAGTATTCTTGTAATTAGCCTTCAGTGCTTAATTATAAGATTAAAGTTTGCTACATAAGTGTTCTTTGTCAGTTTTAACAAGCAGCTGTGTTGAAATATCTTGGTGTCTATAGTTACAGAGAGGAGATTTTCTGTATACCCACAGAACAACTATGTACTCTGCTATTCTGAAAGCTGTTGATAAACTCTCTGTTATTCTTTCTTTCTTCCTTTCTTTGATTTGCAGTTTCAAAACAGTCTGAAAATCTTTCTGCAGACTTGAGCCACTTGAAGGAGTGTATCAGCGTTCTCTTCAGCTTCACTCGCAGAGTTATTGAAGATCCTCAGTTTCAGAGTGACCTTCTCATGTGGCTGCGGAGACTGGTGAGGGAGTGAGCAGGGATAGAGCGTTTAGATCCAACGCATGGGATGAATTACAGAGTTCTGAAAGTGCTGTTGTTTTTCCTGCTGACTCATAAGCAACTAGTTTTTTGGGCTTCTGCTCTTTTGTGAGCAGAATCTCTTATTGAATTAGAACGAGTTCCCTGTTTTGATGAAGTCAGTGAAGGTCAACCGTAGTAATGAGGGCTGGCACATGAGCAGACAACACTGCACACATTGAAATTAAGTTTATTTTTTGTAATGCACGTGGAGTATTAGTGCTTCTACTTATTTTGTAATGTGGATCAGCATTTTTGAGAAACTTCTGTTCTTGCTTATTTTTAAAGAAGCTTTTAATAGAGTTATAATTAATATTATGCACTATACGGAATGATTGTCACTGTGGCTTGTGAACCAAGCAAACAGGCTTTTAAATAACGTTCCACTGTAAGTCACTCTGGAAACAGACTAAGTGGAAAGTGTGAGGGTAGAAAGAACAATACTGCATTTTCCTACTTAGCGAGACTATAAAGAAATGAACCTTGAAATTATTTACAACAGTGCAATATTTTTTTTCTTTAGGTTTCAGTATTGCAACGAATTGGCTGTCCTGGTGACCATCTCTTCCTTTTCAACCACATCTTGCGTTGCCCAGCTGGGATTGGTGAATGGGCTGTTCCATTCATTCAGGTGTGAATGTTTAATTCTTTGGTTCTGGAAAGCTGGAATAGGTGAGGTGAGGTTAGAAGCACCTCTATGTGTGAGTTAGAAGAGCTGAGAAAGAGCAGATTTTACAGCCTGTCCATTGAAACTTGTGTTTCCCTGGAAAGTTTATTAGCTGGGTAATTTTGAGGACAAGGAATAGGGTTCACTTTGTGTGGTTTAAAGGGAGCACATGCATCCACAGGCATTGGAACTCTGTTTCAGAGAGGGAAAGATGTTGGAAATCTGGCCGTATTAAAATGTCTTCTCTGTGCTAACAGAGAAAAGGCAAGCAATGAAGTAAAAGGGTAGTTGGAGGTAGAGTTGTAGATTCCCCTCTGCTCAACTCCTAGCTTCCCCTTTGGTGCCAAGATGTATATAGGAGGGGAAGAGAGTTCTTCTTTTGTGGTCCTCTTGGTGTATTTTGTCCTTATTTTAATTCCTTTCCGTAAGTACTTCACAGTAGCACCCAGTATTGTGCCATACCAGCACTGCCTCCTGGCTGTTGGAACTGTCTTTTACGAGTAGTTTTCAGTCTGAACTAGACGCTAATGGCAAATGTGGAACTCAGAATACGAACCTTGCACTTAAGACTGATTTTTTTTTTCCCATTGTTTTACTTAGACCGTAACTTAGATTTACTTAGGTTTCTTTCTTTTTTTATTACGTTTAATTGCAGATTAAAGTCTTGGATAATCCATCGGGGGTCTTTCATTTCATGCAATCTCTTGCCTTGCTTATGTCTCCCGTTAAGTAAGTATGAAAACAACATTTTATTAACTTCTGCTGATTTAGGAGTAGAAAACATCGTGGTAGAAAACCTATTAGTCCACAGCCCTGAAAGTGCACAAGTAAGAGATTCACAGTTAAAGATTTTTACTCTTTCACCTTGAAATACAGCCATGGCAGTGCATTTTCCTTCTGCACAAGGTGTGGCTAAGGCTTGCTTTTAGCTGCGAAATAACCGTGATGGCTGATTTAGTGGTTTTTATTTTCAACTGTGAATTCTGAAATGGGGTTCTTGCCTTGCATGATGACCTGTTCAGGATGCTGTTTCTGCAACAGATGGCCTTGAATAAAGCGTTTGCTAAATTGGTGTGAATGCTGATTGTGTTTCTTAATTTGTTTTTCATGGTTTTCTAAATCTGGATGGACTACATGGTGCTTGGAGGGGCTAGCTAATTAAACCAGTCGTTAGTGAAAGCTCCTATTACATGCTTTAGATAAAATGTATTACTTACTTTGATTCCCCAACTCAGATCTTAATGTCAGAGGAGCAGTGTGTGCCAGCTTTTAGAGTTTTGTCTGACCTGGAGTTAACTGGGACTTCTGGTTGTTGTAGAATATTGTTTTAAAAGGTCTTGTTTTACCTTTCTAGTCTAGAACTTTTTTTGGGGAAATAAATGTGTTCTGAGAAATGTGTGTTGCTGGTGGGTTATTAGCAGGTCCTTCAGCAAAAACTGATGCAAGATGTTTGGAGTGGCTCTCTTAATTGTTCATATAGGAACATGGAAACTGCACATGGCTTTAATTTTAGAGGTCTGACATTTGTCTGGTACAGCAGCTGTGTATCAGGAGCCAGTTGAGATTTTAAACCCAATTTAGGATGAGCTACTAGTGTTGTGAAATTCATCATTGTGAAACTGGTGTGTTTGTATTACCAGTGTAGGGATTCAGAGAGGTCAGGAGTTTTGTTGCTGTGTGTTCAGGGTTCTGATACAACATTCCTACTTAAAAGGAAGTTAGGTGTTACCATTTTAACTTCTTATAATGCCTTTCTGCATGTTTGTTTGACTTGCTGGTATATATTTGAAGAGCTGAGGATTTATGTGACAGGGAGTCTTAAAACTAGTGTCCTAGACACAGAAGTACAACATGGAACTGGAGATGGCTTGATATGAAGCAATTCTTTCCTGGAAGTTCTTTGGTTATGATAGCTTGATGTACTAATGTTGGCGTGGTGTCAGCTAACGCAGCCTCGAAAGTTGTACAGTGGAGCTGACCTGCACAAGGTCTTGTAGGACATCAGGTTTGACAGACTTGTTAATTTTTTTTGTTTAATTTGTTTTGATTGTCTTCTCGGATGTGGGTAAACCTCTGAAGGCAGCTAAGCCTCATACAGCTACTTATTTCCCTTGTGGTTGTAAGGGTAAAAAGTAATAGTGCAAAAACTTGTGGGTTAAGGTAAAGGCAAATTAATAGTGAAACAGAAGCTGTGCAGTGCATGTAAACAAAACAAAATAAGGGATTGATTTGATATCTCCCTGTTGGCAGGTAGGCATAGAGCCATTTCCAGAAAAGCAGGACTAGTTGTACATAATGTTTATTTGGAAGACAAATGTCATTACTCAGAAGAACACCCCACCTTCCTCCTTCTTTTCTGCAGCATTTACAGCTGAGACATGGCACTGTAAGGTGAGGAATATCCTGTTGGCCTGTCTTGGTCAGCTGTTCTGGCCATGTCCCCTCTGGAGCACTTCAAGTTGGCAGGGTAGCATGGGAAGCAGAAAAGGCACTGTGAGCATTGCTCTGAAACAATTAAAACATCAGTGTGTTACCAGTGCTGTTCATCGCTGTTCCAAAGTGCAGCACCTTAGAGGCTGCTGTGAAAGAAAATCAACTCTGTCCCAGTCAAAACCAGTACAGTCTCGTAAGGAAAAGATAAAGAAATTCAAAGGTTTTAATTTTTTAATTTCCCTAAACTTGATTTTTATTTAAATCAGAAATCGGGTGGACTTCATGTGCCATATGAAACCGAATGAAAGGAAAAGCTCCTCTTCCTCTGGGAAAGAATCTGGAAACTGGACACTGGTAGATGAAGGAGGAGAAGAGGTACAGCAAGTGACTTTTTTTTTTCCCCCTTTTACTGCTTTTATGCAGCCTCACTGTACTGATCTTGTGAAATGGAGTAAGGAAGACTGACTGTTGTTTAGTGGCATCATGTGAACTTCAGTTGTTTTTTATTCTCCTTTTGCCTCTGTGGCGTAATAATAGATAATCGTGGTAGAAAATAGTTTCTAGAAATGAGTAACAAGGATGGAGATCAATTTAAGGGGGCTGTTGCATGGAAATGGCCCATTTGAATTCTGCTTCCCCTCATAAACCACATTTCTGAAAAAAACATTTCTCGTGCTGTTTCCTAGTTGGTGAGTACAAGAACTCAGACAGGAATTCTGGAGCCTTTATATGTGAGAGGAAGAGTTTAGTTATGCTTCGTTTTGTTCCTTCAAGTAAACTGGAATTGATACAAATTGTGTTAGCCTTTTTATGGTGTTTTTTGTTGAAAAGCAAGTAAAACTGAGTTTTATCTACAGGATGAGGATCCTGAAACAAGCTGGATTTTGCTTTTGGAAGATGACCTGATTGTTCTGTTGTCACAGTTTCCATTTCATGAACTTTTTCAGCACTTCCTTGGGTTTAAGTCTGCAGGTAAAACAGCTGTTTTTCTTATGGTAATTGTATTAATGACAACAAAGGCTGAGAATACTGCTGTGTTATGGGAGTCTCTGATCTGAAGTTATAATGAACACATGCAAGAACTCACAGACTAAACAGATAAGGTGGAAATGTGTGATGTTTATATGAGATAACTTAAAATGTTGCTTAATTACATTAAGCAACTGCTTGTTAGAGATTTTAAAAGCTTCATAGGCTATTTGTACTTTCATACTTAGAAGTATTTGTTATCTGTTTCATAAAAGAAACATAAATCTCAATGTCTATCTGATGGACAGCGAAGATGTTATTTGTTGCTTTGAGTGCTTCTGAAAGAAAGAATCCGGAAGTCATGCATGTTTTTTTGGTACTTAACTTGTCCTGCCTTGGTCTTAGGTACTTATTTTCCTGAAAAAACAACTTCTCAGGAGATGATGAAGATTTTTGCTTTTGCAAACTCCTTGGTGGAACTTCTGTCTGTGGGGTTAGAAACATTTAACAGAGCACGATACCGGCAGTTTGTGAAGCGGATTGGTCAGCTGATCAAGTAAGGGAGTATCTTTTCTGTGGTACAATTGAATCCTTTTCATGCATTCTGGTTTAAAAATTAGATTTTCTTCATGAATAAGCTAGCCAAGAGCTGGTTTTGGCTTGTTTGTGTTCTGAGAGTTAGTTGGTTTAGGGTTAGATGATCTGTTATCCAACGTCCTCGAGTCCTTTACCTGAAAATACCTGTGCAGTAAAGAGCTGCAGTGTCTAAATGCTGTAGCTGCAGAAGAGAGCCAGGTGAATTGTGAAGCACCAGCAAAGCTTATTTAATCTTCCTTTCTTACAGACTGTGCTATTGCTTACTTGCAATTGTACTCTAGCATTGTTTCAGTTTTACTTTGGTGATTCTTAAAATAAATAGATAAATTGCACCTTGAAAATGTTCTTGCAAATGTAACTGGAAGCTAAACATTGCTCTATAATTTTTAAGCCCTTAGCATTCACTCGCCTTCAATGAGTCTGTTTTTAATGGGGATACACTTATATTACTTGGTGTAATTAATCTTTTATGGTTTCGTTGCGTGCTCTGCCATTCCTTGATGTAGGATTGTAGAGCTTGAAAGATCGTATGCAAATTAATTTGATATAACAGAATATTGTGCATTGTTTGCTTGCAAAACCAAGGAAGCATAGCGCAGGAATTTTAGGTTCACTCTCTCTAAAATAGGGAATTACAGGAACATGGTATTCATATGGCAGTCTCTGAAAAACAGAGGATAAAGTGTGAAATATATCTCTTGTAACTAAACCAGAGTCTGACTGCATGTCTGTGTTTTCTATGGTGATGATGTGCTTAGCGAGACATCTACAACTTTGTTCTGCTATGTAGGATGACAGTTTGTCATGTGAGTGACCACTGGGCCCAGTACATCAGTGGCAATAAACAATATGGATCGATAGGACATCCATACTCCATGGACAAGTTACAGCTGGAGTTTGATGAGCTGTTTTTCAGAGCTGTTCTACATGTTCTGAAGGCAAAAAGGTAAGCTGTACTGCATGGCTGATACTGGCCTCATTTTGGAGTATCGTTTTGGAAGTGTGAGATATTTGAAACTGGGAATTGCAGTAATTTTAGGTACTTCATGGTTTAAATGAGACTGTAATATGCAGGATTTTTCAGTGCATTGGTAGCATTAAGATGGGGAAGAATTACCCCTTGAATTCTAGATATCTGGCAGAAGCTCTGGGGACTTGTTCAGTTCAGAAATAGGTTAACCCAAAATTAGAGGTACCAAAACACATCTTCGCGTTCCTAATTCTGTCCTAACTGTATGGTAGGGGTGTGGGCATATGGCTTTAATTTATTTATTTATTTTTCAAGGGTTGAAGTTTATCAGGGTTTACCTTTCTGTTTGCTTCTTCACATCTAACAGGCTGGGAGTCTGGCTCTTCATGTCTGAGATGCCTTACGGAACGTTATCCAGTAACATGCTCTGGAAGCTCTTCTTTGTCATGCATTGTGCAGAGAGTGAGAACCTGGAAAAGCTCTGCTCCACTTTACAGCCTGCTGACTGCAAACAGAGACTTGAAGGTAGAATTTCTTCTCTCAGAACCATTTCTAACAGATTCAGCTGCAGCTGCATGAGCAACAGATTTAATTCTTTGCAGGTTCCACTGTTAAATATACCCTCTGCAACGTGACTGGTCCGGTGTCCTCAGAAATGTCTTGGGTAGTTTAACAGGAACTAGTTTTCTCTCCTAGCTGCTTCAGATAGATGCAAGAGTGCCACGCGGCAGGTACATCTTCTGTGTTCTCATGTCAAGCTCCACCTTGACCTCCAGCAGCTTTGGGAGTATGATTTTGATCCTGAAACACTGAATTTTTTTCTACTTATGGGCTTTTATGAGCTGTTTTTTGTCTGTTAGAATTGGAATCATAGGGGTTGGAAGTGACAGACTCCTTATAATAGGCTGAGCAGGAAAGGTCAAGTCTTTGGCTATTGCTCACTGTATAAATATTCCTTCATCTTTTCCTAAAGTTGGTGGTATTGGTTTCAGCAGTTTGTGTTGTTGGATATTTACTTACCTTCCACGTCTACTGATGCTGTGCTTTTTTAAATTTCCTATATAGTTCTTCTTTCTCTTTTCCTTTAACTTTCATCCTGTATTGATCTTCTGAGCCATCATGCAGGCTTCAGCTATAGCATAGCTTTGTAGAAGCCAATTTGAATGCTGTCTTTTCTTTGTTTCCTTCTTCATGAGAAAACATTTCAGGACTTGATTAACAGGGAGACAGATGACCAAAGTAGTGACTACCTACTCCACAACCTCTTTCTCATCTCAAGGAAGAACAAGTCTCACTGCCTGTCAGTTTTATTTTTCAGCTAGCTGGTAGTCCAGATACCTTTCACCACATCAGCAAAATCTTGAAGAAAATTGGTCTTGAGAAAATAAGTCAGTGTCTTAACTCTGTTTGCAATGTACTATATTTTAGGGTAGTTAATACAGAGTGCAAGAGGGATGTGTAGATTGTAACTGTGTATATTTTATGAAGTACTGATTTAATTTAACTGGCCAGTGCTAATCGGTGATGGTTATTCAGTTTCAGTGACAACAGTTTGTTTTATTTTCTTTTTGCATCTTAAGCAAAGATAATGGAATATGATGTGTTGGGTTGCAGCTGTAGTAGGAGAAGGACTTTTGTAAAACATTATTTATTGTTCAAGCTTTGTATTGCTTCTTGCTAACTTTTGTTTTAAAGTCCCTGGTATGCTGATGTAGGATATTTTTATCCTCTTCTTTCTCCTCAGTTGGTTGTGTCAGCACACTGATGACTAGGCAGTGAATATCAGCAGTTTTTAGTGGAAATCCACCTAATCTTCTCAAATCGCTTATTTTTTCCTGACATCAATGCAGTGCTGGCTTATTTCCCTTATTTTGTACCTTAATACACCACAGCACAGACATTCCCTTGGGAGTGTACCCCATTGATACTGATGGGGATGTCATTGGTCTACTGTGAGTTGATGAGGTGGAGGCTCAGATTTCTTTTCTCCTTGTCTACATTCACTTCCAGGATATGGCTCAGTGGGAGTCTGTGAGTTGAGCAGTGTGTGGAGCCCAGGTACAGTGCAAAGGAAGGTTTTCCTTAAGCAGGAACCTGCAGAGAATACACTGTGCTCATGTACTCAGCAGCTCTTGGCTTTCCATTTTTGGTCTCTGTTCATGAATTTACCAGGCTGTTTCTCTCCTATCCAGTTTGTTTCCAGCTTCCTGCCCTCTTGTTTTGCTTGTCTGTGCCTTATCAAGTGTGTAAATCACAGCGTTAATGTGACAGTTGCTGTCACTGGTTCATTTCTTGCTTTCATGTTCAGCCCCTTTTCCTTGTGGCTTACTCTGCTGTGCCTTTATATGCTGTAATGACCAAGTCTTTTCTTGTTCTTGAATACAGAGATGAGTGGGTGGGACATCAGCTTTGTGTCTGTTGTATCTGTTAAGACTGCAGTTTGTACTACAGTATGGGAAAACTGTTTATTAAATTGCACAGTTCTCCAACACATTCATTAAGTGTTTTTGTTTGTTTTTTTTTTCCTTTTTCTTTCTGTTTGCCTGCATTTCACTCTTGGATTTAAAGAACTTCAATTCTTTGCTTTCAGATGTATTTTGCAAACAAGTATATTCACTGAGTTTTGTCAGATTGAGTTTGAGAAGCAGAAATTGATCTTTCTCTGAAGTTCTTTAGCATCTCTTAGGCCCAGTGCTAGATGTTTTTGTTTGCAATCAGCATAGAATGATCTCTCTAGTTTAATTGCTGCTTGAGATCGTGGTGTGTGCAATTAGCAGAATCTCTTGACTTGATCTAAATCTCCCTGCTCAGCTTGGGTGGGCTCAGTTTTAGTCTTTCATTGGATGTAACACTGGTTGGAAACGGAATGCTTCCTTGTAATTTGGGCTTCATCTAGTGAACTAATTGCTGCAATGTATCATGGAAGCTGAAAACATGAGAATGTTCTTACAAGACAAAGACTCAAGCAGTTCTTCCTGTGGGTGAACTTTTCTTGAAGCAGTTTTAGCTTTCACTCCGGATGACTGCTATATTTTCTGAATCATGTGGGCTCACTGCATGCTTCTGTGTTCCTTGCACTTTTCAACTGCTTGTTTCTGAAGAGAGGGTTTTGAGTTGCAGGCCTCTATTAGTGGTAATTCCTTTGTAACTGATTCTTTCTCTGGGATCAGACTGTGTTGAAGTGTTGATTATGTATGTCCTAAAACACACCACTGTGTGACTTTTCTAGACCCGCAGCACCTTGAAAGTTTTGAGAAGTATCTCCAGTCCATGAACGGCTCCGAAGAAATTTGTCTGCTCACCACATTTGCTCAGATGGCACAAACCAAACGGGCTGATGTTGATGAGGATTTTATCAAAATTGTTGTTCTGGAGATATATGAGGTGAGAAAATATTACTGGTCCGTTCAGGAGAGAGGGTGAAGGTGCTCACGTTCTTTGTAACTGTGGGAACTGTGTCTATTTAAACATGAATGACTTGGTTCTGTGTTTTCACAAAGGTGGTATATTGCAGCATCAGTGAAGGTCCGCCATAACAAGTAACTTCTTTTTCCTCATCTTCTCAGGTGTCGTATGTTAGTCTTGCAACAAGAGAGACATTTTCAAAAGTTGGTCGAGAGCTCCTGGGAGCAATTGCCAGCATCCATACGCAGATTATTTCTGTGCTGTTGGATCGAGTTAGAGAGACCATTGAGAAAGTTGGAATGGTAAGTGAGAACTGCTGTCGTTTAAAGCAAGCGCCCAGTTAAAACCAGGTAGAAGTCATACAAACCATGTGTGGATACAGCTTAGTATGAATGGGTCATGTTAAAGACCTGTCTGGGGTTTTATTTTTTGTTGTATCTCTATTGAAGGCGTAAGGGCGTAGTACAGGTTGTTTTTCCATACTAAATACTGATTTGCCTTCCATTTTCTGTTCTCAAAGGTTTCTTTGTATCTGTTTAAAGAACTGCCTTTGTACCTGTGGAAACCTTCTTCATCTGAAATAGCACTGATTCGAGACTGGTTACTGAATTACAGTCTGACCACTGTGGAGAATAAACTAGCCTGTATTATCTTGGAAGGTCTGAACTGGGGGTTGTGTGAGCAGGTATGTATTAAAGCCAGGAGGCTTGAACTTGTTTGGGTTTCCAGAGGTTATATACTAAGTTATATACCGCTGGTAACATAGCTGTACATTTGAAGGCATGGGAAGGTAAATTCACAGCAACTTTCTAGCCGTTTGCCTGAGGGTTTGCTTGTGTTGGTTTCCTTTAGCACTGTAGCTGAAATTGAAAGGGACTGAAGCAGGTTTGTTTGTTTGGTTTTTTTTTTGCCTTCAGTAAGGGAAATAGCTGACAAAACAGCTGACAGGATACTTCTTGTAAGTCACTTGATAGAGGTATCTGTGACAGCAGACAATGGAGGGATCCCCCTCATAAACCTGGTGTTTATGAGGGTGGTGTGACTGTAGTTTTCAGGATTGTATCCAGATGTGTTTTTCACAATGAAAGGAAACTCTTGATTGAAATGAAGAGGTTTCAGAGCCTTGGCATTTCTGTAAATGACAGGGAAACATTGTGTAGATTTGCTCGAGAAGCTTAATCTGTCTAGGATTCAATCCATGCTCAGTGCACTGCTTTTAAAGAGAAACAGGAATAGAGTGGGGAAAAATCCTGTAGCTTCTGTTCAGTGATTCTTTTTGGCATTGTAATGACTGTACAAAATTCTTCCCTTTGCTGCGTTGATAACTGGAGTACTCGCAGACAAAGGTTGCTTTACTTTTTCTCCCCATTTTTGACCACAAGTGAAAACAAGTGAATGGGATGGAAAATTTAACTGGGAGGTCTTTGCAATAGCAGTTATGTCAGATGTGGGAGGGAAAACACTTCTTTGAAGTTGTAGAAACCTTTTAATGAAGCAGAATTCTGTTGTGATTCTGGATTCTGTATTTAGAAGGATGCACTTCATCTGGATCCAGCTGTTCATTCTGAAGTTGCATTGATGGTCCTTGAAGCGTACCTGAAATACCTCTCCCAGAAACCATACTCTGGATTGCTTTCTGAAAGCATAAAGCAGGTATTCCTTCTTCAAATCTACAGGGAAAAAGGTACTGCTAGCGACAGATAAGAACAACAAATAAAGACTATTTTGTTTCTTATTCTCCTTTTAAGAGCTACACTATCATGATATTATCCATCACAATATCCCAAATCTGAATATTCTTGCACTCACAGTGCTATCTGAAAATAGTGCTGTCTTTTCTAGTGGAATGTCTATGTGAGAAAATAAGTGTTTTTAATTTGTCCCCTTGTAGGTTTGCATTGTTATCTAGCCTGTAGTTGCATTGTTACAGTCTGTTCTTCCTAAGAGGCATCTGCTCATGCAGAGTTGGGCAGCGCTTGCTTATTGAAAGGGTATTGAATGAAACTGGTAGACATAAGGGGCATCCTTCTATTGTCTCCAGTTCTTAATTTTACTTTATTTGAAGACTGGAGTGTTAATCTCTTTTAGGAGATACTTTAGTAGTGGTCAGTACTGTGTTCCCTGGACACCCTACAAACACTTTAATATTGATTTTTACAGCACACTGATGACTGAGGAAGGTATGGCTCCAAGTTACAGAAGGAAGGTTAGAAAGATCAAAGTTAAAAATGTCTTTTTTGGATGTTCAAGTAAAGATGCTTGCATATATTTATTCAGAGCTCTTAGTATTGTGTTGTTGCTTTGTCTCAGTATTTCCTATACAGTGTTTCCTCCTTTCCTGCACTTCTGTGCTTTTTCTTTTTTTCCCCCAGGTCTCTTTTTTTTTCCTCACACTTTGGCACTTCCTTATTTTCTGTGCTCTTTTCTGCCTTGTTTCTCTGCTGTACTCAAACATATTTTGTTGTCTTGTGCCATCTAGATGAATTCTCTGCCCAAACATGCTGCAACCTAGGTTGCTACTGGTCTTTTTGGGTCCGTACTAGCTGGAGCTTGAGGAACATTTCTGTTTATATACTAAAGATGGAAGGAATATCTGCCATAAACCTGAAATTTACACTAGTCTGTTAGACCTTGTACACCATTTTTCCTAAGGATCAGATGAAATTTGGAATCTCTTGATCTAGGCAGACTGTTCATGATAACAGGCACATATATGTTGCACGAAGGCTTTGCCCATCCGTGTTATAAACTGCTCTGCAAGAGGAAACTACAAGTTTTTTAGACTTTGTTGACAGCTGGTAATTTTTATGTGTATTTGTTTATAAAATTGCCAAACACCTTCAAAGATGTTGGTGTTTGTTTTTCCTTTTCTTTTTTGAGTAAAAATATTTAACCAGAAACTGTTATTTAGTAGGGGAAACTTCATCACAACAATGTGGTTTGGTAGCTTTTAACAAAAGAGATGGGTGAAGGTAGAGAGGAGATGGAAATCAAGGTTATAGAAACACAGATTTGAAGTTAAATTAATTGGTGGTGCTACAAGGCGAGTCTGGAAAATAATTACTGTTGTACTGATCCACTGTCATTCGTGGTATTTTGATGGAATAAGCTCATTGTAGCTGACTTGAGTCCTTCCAGACTGCTGCCATATGTGATGCAGTAGGGATGTGCTTCCCCTAATTGCTGTTACTTCTGCTTTGTTTCAGGTCTCTTACCTAGCTAGCATTGTTCGTTATGGAGAAACACCTGAGAGTTCCTTCAACCAGTGGGCATGGGGCTTGATTTTGAGGTTGAAGCTTCACAGAAATGACCGTGGCATACAGTGTGGCTGGCCTGCAGTTCCTGTATCTGACAGTGTGCTTGACATGACAGAATCGATCACGCTTCACCCCCTCCTGAAGGCTGTTAAAGCAGGCATCCCTATTGGCTGTTACCTTGCACTGGCAATGACCACACTAGGTCACAGGTAAGTGTGTCTTCTGGGTTTGCTTTAAATGGATGACCCAGCACCTGAATACCCTGCTCACTCTAATGGTGAGCTAAGAACTACTGATGTCATGTGTAAGCTGGGAGATGATAAATGACTTCTGATGCGAGGGATTGAGCAATCTTTAAGGACAAACAGTTTTGAACAATGGAACTAGCTTTATTTTCCAAAAACTTTTCCAAAAAATGCCTTTTCAAAAACATTAGGATCAAAACAGTGATGAGAACTAATATGGAAACTGTGGCATTATTTCCGGCCATTATGATCATATAATTACAGAACAGCTCTTCCAGTGACTTCCTAGCTGAGCTGGTACAAGACTATTCAAAAAGCAATAAGAAGGAAACCACCCAAGCTGATAATAGTCAGTATAAGAACTTTATAACCTTTCAAATAATCTCCTATCTAAATAAGTGCTGGTATTTCTCAGACAAAAGTATGAGACCTGTAATGTTAACGGGCAAAGGAAATAAAGAGCTTTGATATTTGCTAGTAGCTTAATACTTGATTTAATAGAATCATATAATATCCTGAATTGGAAACTGAACTCTTTCCTAACAGCCAGCCTGATCTTGCCCTGTTGCAACCCCATGCTGTCCCTCATGTGCTGTTGCTGTCACCAGAGGGCAGAGCTCAACACTGCTCCTATGCAGGCTGCCATGAGTATTCCCCTCAGGGCTGAGCAAACCAAGGGAGCTCAGCTGGTCTTCATACGTCTTGCCTTCATACCCTTTACCATCTCCATAGCTCTGGTTTGGATGTTCTCTGGTACTTTTATGTCCTTCTGACTCTGTAGTTCCCAAACCTGCACCCAGTGCTGCAACAGCACATAACAGAGCAGGACAATCTCTCCCTTTTCCTAGCTGGCACCCCGGGCCTGATTCACCTCAGGGCACAGTTGGTTCTTTGGGCTGCAGGGCACACTGCTCCTGATTTAAGTTGTCACCAAACAGAATGCCCAGATCCCTTCCTTTAGGGCTGCTTTTCAGCTTCTCATCTGCAAGTCTCTATGAATAGCCAGGGTTGCCCCATCCAAGGTGCAGAATCTGGCACTTGTGCTTGCTTTGTAGGGTTAGTGATCATCCAGCCCTCTAATTTATCAAGGTCTTTCTGCAAGGCCTCTCTACCCTCCAGGGAATCAATAACTCCTCCCAGAATTTAGTTTCATCTACAAACTTAGTATACATTTTAGTCCTGCATCCAAGTAATTTATTGAAGCAGTAAATGTAACTGGCCCCAAAGTTGAGCAATGAGAAACCCCCCATTTTTGTGGCTATAGACTAGACATAAGATTAACGTTTTCCATCTTGTCTGAACATGCAATTCTTTTTTCCCCCTATCAAAATCTGATGCAGAGCAGTGTACCAAGAAGCTCAGTAGTTAGTTTCCTGGACAACAGGGGCAGAGTTCATCAGAGCTAGCTGTAACTGTAATACAGACTGTAGGGTAGTGCTTGAGCTTCAGCTATAGGGAGTGGAGAAGAAAGTCCAGAGGATCATCAATCCTAAGGCAATGTCAAGGCAGGTAATACAAAACTCCTTCTGTAGATATTGCTATTGCCTCGAGGGAGAGATTGGTTGACAAGAACCCATTATTATTATTTCAGACTTGGTGAGGGTTCCCATCTTCACTGATATATAGGTGTATATTTATGTACATGTGTATATATACATTTAAGTCCCCCGGAAGATAGGAAATTTGTATGCAGTCTTTCAGCTATTGAATAACTTCTTCAGCTAAAGAAAAAAACCTCTGAGTTTAGTTCTTTGGGAGGTCAAAGACTGTATAAATATATGAATGTCTGTACGTTTCATATCACAGAAAGGACCAACATTCCACTTTTTTTTTCCAATAGTCTACATGTTCTTCCTCTTGTTGTTCTGTTTTTACAGCATTGAGAAGTTCTGTTCTGAAGGGATTCCTCTTTTGGGTGTACTTGTCCAGTCTAGATACCTGAGAACAGTAGTCCACATCCTGGATAAAGTTTTACCCATATTTTATTCTTGCCAATATTATCTCCTGAAGAATGAGCAGTAAGTATGATGTATTCCTAACATGTTTATGTTAGAACAGTGAAAGTTAATCTTAAATGTGTTACTCATTCTGGGTTTTGTGTTTAGTGAGAATGTGGCATGTCAGGGAAGAATACCTGCTTTATTTACCAAAATACTTTTTGGCTTGTGGTTGAGAGGGCAGTTATGGAAACGTCCCCTTTTAGTGGTATTTGCACATGATATTCAGTGTTGCTTTGCCATGGAAGGGGGCTGCAAAGAGCTGTACTGACAGGAGCCCTTGGCTTTAGGTGACTGGGAAGGATAAGCAGTTGATGTTATCTGTGTCCTTACCAGTAAGTTGAGCAACAAATGGGAATGTTCCCAAGTGCTGGGCCTCAGCTCTTTGTCCTGGTAAATTAGTAACGTGGTCGCTCATGTGATTTTGGTTTAGATCACATGGCAGACTCTTGGACAAATCCTGGGCTGGACTTGTGTGCTGAGGTGGGTCAAGAACCATTCCCAAAAGGCAGCCTTGCTGTGGTCCACCTCCTTTGGAGGGTAGAATTGTTAACTGCAGATGCAAAGTTTGTTCTGCTGCTTGGTTTTAGTACCAGACAGTGGTCTTGAAATGTGTTAAACTGAATAGATTGAATGAGTCTCTTTCAAAGAGTTAGAGCTCTTCTGTAGAATTTTCTGCTACTGGAATACTTGTTGCTTCCAGGAAGCTTGCCTTTTCTAGAAAGCTGAATAGAAAATACAAGCTACTCCTTGCTGTCTGCACAGCTGTACACTTGCAGTTTCCAATTTGGCCACATTGCAACACTTACGCTGTGTCACGCACTGTTCAGTTCTCAGATTTTGGAAGCATTTTATGACTTCAGATGCTTTCAGTTCTGGTAAAGCAGCCAGGATCTACAGTCTGCTTTGAGCTGCTCGTACTATGCAAGTGATATGGTTAAAATGGAGCAGTTAACTTTGCAGCATTGTTGTAAAGCAAAATCCCAGTATGTGGGTGTCACTAGTGCTGTTGAATTTTTGTGCTCAAGTTTTAAACTAGAAGCAGTTCTTCTGTTTCTCATGCTGTATAATTCGTTCTAGAGTTAATTAATGGAATTTAATTCGTTGGTATTCTTAGGTTTTTATCTCATGTCCAACTGTTCCTTCAGCTGGATAGTGGAGTCCCTCAAGGCATGACCCAGCAGGTCACACATAAGGTAACACAGCACTTGACAGGAGCGAGCTATGGAGAAAATGTTAAACTGCTCAATAGTATGATACAGGTAAGAAGATTTAAACAATAAAAGAGGGAAGTAGCAGGAGAATTGCTTAAAAAATGTGTATACGTGTGTATGTTTACATTTTATAAAATATGTATATGTTTAACTAAGTTAATGCTTAGAGTTACAAAGGTTCAACATGTGTCAGTTCTGTATCCATAGAATGTTCTTTATCGAGGTTGAAACATTGGCTTTGGTTTCCTGAAGTATTTTGCTTGAAGCTTGCCTGAATTTGGCAATTTGCTGGACAGGTCAACAATATGTGCCTGACAGACTTCTTGGAAGATGGATTTCCTATTATCAGAACTCCTTCTGAAAAGGGAAAGTGACGAAAATCACTACTGTCTCACTTGAGACAACTGAAGAATAGGGAAGGTACTCAAATGTTTGAAAGTTTTGCTTTTGACCATTAATTTATAACCACAGTGTGACAGAACGTTTCTGTGTTCAGAAACAGCAGTCAAGAACCAAAGCCCACTATCATCTGAAAGTAAAGGTTAAGAGATGATTGTCTACTCTGGGAGATCCTTTTGCAGGAACAGCAGGCAATACTTCAGGCACAGGTGCTGTCTATGTCTGCAGGTTGTATGGGATCCTGCTTATTGTGGACTTCGTTTTTGCTAATCCCCTCAGATGTATTGATCTCTAAGATGCAGAATCTCTTTCGGAGGTTGGAGATGACAAAGCTATATTTTTGCATAGGTATAGAGAGCATTGCTGTGTGTTAAGGACAGACCCATAGCCTCATACGAGCTGAGCAGTTCTTCAGCAGATCCTTATGCTTCAATTCAAGCTGAAAGAAAGCTCTTGAATAATTCTACCCTTGAATTTGTCAGACTCACATTTTCCGAAGTGACCAGCCAAACGGAGTGGGGCCAACTGCAGTACTGGAGTTCTGGGTTCAGGTCCTCATCAGCCAGCAGCTGTGGCACAGGGACCAGGCAACGCTCTACTTACTGGATCACTTATGTAAAGCTGCTTTTCAGTACAGCCAGGAAGACTGCATACAAAAGCTGCTTTACCAACAGCACAAGGTACGTGGGTGTGGTGTGTTCCTGTGGCTGTTGGATAAATCTGATTTTGATATGAATCTGTTCTCCTGAAGGGCAACAAGAACAGTTGCAATAATGAGTGACAGTGTGGTTATGCTGTTTGATTTGGTTCTGAATAGCTCAAGATGAGTGGAATAACTGATAACTGATAATTAAAACCTATCTGAAATTCAGATTTATTCAGAGGAGTTCTACCATAGCATTTTAGTTTGTGTTCTTTGCATTTCATATGTTAAACAGTATCTTTAGAGCAACAGTAGAGCGTCCTCTCTCGGGGAAAAAAACAGTATCACTATAAAACAATCTTTTCACTGATGAGAAATAAGGCACAAGTATGGGATTCAGTGGTATCTGCCTGAACTGTGGTTGGGAAGTAATTCTGTGAGTCAGAAATGAATCTCAGGAAAAGCAGCATGGAGCTGTAAATTATCTATCAGGCCTCTTAGGGGAAAAAATGTTTTGTGTTTCCTTGCAGAATGCTTTAGGTTATCATTGTGACAAAGGTCTGCTGTCTTCTCTTGTTAGCTGGATTGTGGCAGGCAATGTGACTCCCTCCTTTGTTGAGGGCAATGCCAACTCCTCTCAGGTAAGTGGTATGATGGTGTTACATAAACAGCCCTGGGAAAAGCATCACACAGGTGTTTGTTTTTTCCTGCTTCCATGGGTTTTTGTAGAACTTCTATTGCATTTTTTCTCCCTACCTCTCTTTCTACACATATTATTGTGATAAAATCCTGATTTAGCTGAACAAAGCGTTGCAGACTTATGATACCTATGAGAGCAGGGGCATTTTTCCACAGAGGAATTTTGTTGGATCTATGTCCAAGAATGCACAAATAGGATTAATTTGTTAAGGCTAATACAAGTCTTTAGTTGTTATATTATATATACATATATATATATATATACATACATATATATATATTTTAGTGGGAGAAAGTGTGTAAAGGCTGACTCTTCTACTAGATTCATGCATTTCTGATTAATATTTTTCCTTCTGCTCAAGCATGAAGGAAAACAAAGTAAAGCCTTGCAGTACCTTAGCTGGAGACGGAGTGCTCAAAATTAGACGCTGTACAAAAAGGATATGTGCCTGCAAATAAGGAGGAAACTGCTGTTCAGTTTCCTTTTCTTGATGTGGCACTACTTCTGCAGATTTTTAACGAGAATCTGGAAAAGAAAGAGAAGAGCAAGCTTTTTCTGGTCCTTCTCTCACAACTTTGCTATCAGTATTTCCATTGTTATTGTGTTGTACAGGTCTGGTTTTCGTGGATGGTGTTAAATGTTGAGTCCATATTTGAAGAAGATTCACAGCTTCGCAGGGTTGTGGAGGGAGAGTTAATCATTAATGATTTGTCTCCTGATCAAGCTTTGAAGGTGAGAAAACTGTTCTTTCTCTACTCATAGGGGAACTGCTATAAAGTGCTCTTCTCTGTTGTGTGGCTTTCATCTCTTTCACTTCTTTTACACTTTTGTCCAGAAAAAAAAACTAACACCTCACCTGCTTGGCTTTCCAGGGGGTAAACGTATCTAATGGAAGCTTTCCTTTGTGTTTTGAGTTGAATATTTAAAGACAACCATATAAATCTGTTTTTAATATGTAATTGTTTACTGAAAACTTCATTCAGTAACTAGCGCACTTATTTGATATCCTGGGACATCTGAATGCCTTTCAGTCTTTGGGGCATTCATTCTATACCACTGAGATGGGTGTTCTTATGTTACAGGTGGGAATATGTCTGTCAGAAAGCATATTTTAGATCTGAATTTCATTAAAAAAAAGTGAATGCCATGTTTCTCCCCGTGCTGCTTTGTTCTCTAATGCCACCAGTCTTATTGAAGCCTATCGTCTTCCTTTGTGAGGGTGAGATGTGATTAGCACCAGAGGCCCATATGTTGGCTTTTCATTACAATAGTATTCCCACTCATGCATTTTTAGTTTTTTTTACAAGCATCAGCGGTAGCAGTGTTGTTCTCTAAGAACTATGATACATGATGTATAAATGTATCAGAGATGTACACATGAACGTATTCCATCTTTTCTCCTTGTAATTGCTGAGTTTTCATGCTGTGCTGATCTGCTGGGATAAGCTGTCACAACCTGCTACAGGGAACTGCACCAGGGCACTTGTCTGAAAATGTTCTCTTTGCAGAAAGCCCAGACCCAGCTGAAGCTGCCTGTTGTACCTTCACTTCAGAGGCTCATGATTTATCGCTGGGCCCACCAGGCCCTTGCTACCCCTGCTGATCACCCTCTCATGCCACTGATCTGGCAGAAATTCTTCCTGCTTTACCTTCACAGACCGGGACCACAGTATGGGTGAGTCTGATCTTAAAGGCTGTGACAAAATAGCGAGCACTAAGATGCTTGCACTGTAGTAAATGCCTCACTCATACAGGAGCGGTGCTTACCAAGAAACTTCTCCAGAGTCAGTTTGTTTGCATATTTGGTACTTGTTACAGGACTTTTCTTCTTTATTCATTTTCAGATTACCTGTTGATGGCTGTATTGGAAGACGATTTTTCCAGAGCGCAGCCCACATTAACTTATTAAATGAAATGAAGCAGCGCTTAACTGAGGTGGCAGACTTCCACCACGCTGCCAGCAAAGCACTGAAAGTGGAGAGTCCTGTAAAGAGCAGTGACAAACCACCAGAGAAGGCGAGCTGCTTGCCAGATTACCTGACTTCACCAGACCTGCATAAGGAGCTCGTCAGGTAAAGAAGGCCTCCTCTGTTCAGTCTCATTCAAGACAGCTGCTGGAGCTACTAGCTGCTGTGCTACTGGAGCAGTGTTAGCCATGGGAGATGAGAAGGGTTGCAGTTCTTGGCTGACTCAAGGTGTTTTGTTGAAGAGGGTTGTTGCTACTAATAAAAGCACAATGTTATTGATAGAGTTGTCACTCTCCTTAAGGGAGAATTTTTTTTAATTAGTGCTATTCCCATTCTGTTAAAATGCTTCTTGTTTAGGCATATCTGCTATGTAGGTACATCACTGACTATCAGTCTGAGAGGTGTCTTTGTGTATATATATGTTTGACATAGTCTGGGCCCCAGCTTCCACCTGGATACAGCAGGGCCCATGCTAAGGAGATGTTCAGGTACTGCAACTCAGCTGGTGAACACTCACCTTTGTAAGGAATGGCAAGTTGGCAGTTTCTAGGAGCCATGTATCTCAGTGAAACCATAAGTAAATACAGAAATCCTTATTTCTGTTGCACAGACTTGTGGTTTGAGAAGTCTGCCTTAAGAAATATTTGCAGTGTTACAGTGTCTGAATTTTCCTAGAAACAACAGTTGGAAAAGATAAGTTGGAAGGAGTCCCTTGTTGAGGGGGCTTGGGCATGTAGCATCTGAGCTGCTGATAAGTGTTTCCCCACAGCAATCAATAAGTACTGTACAAACAAGCAAGGGAGCTTATAAATCCTTCTCAGTTATAGGTGAAAAATAATCCGGAGATGTTCACTGGCTATAACTTGATTAATATTTTGTCAGCCTTTCGTTTCAAAGGATTTCCCTGCTCCATCATAAATCCAGAGCGTTCTACAGCCAAATAAATCTTATGCACAGAAAGTTTAATGGCCTTCTAGACAGAAGAGAAAATATGGGCTGAATTAATCAGGGCTGACTTTTGAACTTCCATTTTCTCATCAGTGACATTGATTTGTTTGTGATGTTTAGTACTGTGGTACAAAGGTGTGGTGATGGTCTAGTTCTCCCCTGTATTCAACCTGGGAAATGTGACTGGTATGATTTATAAAATAGGCAGCACTCATAACAGTGAGAACAGTGAAGGGTAAGATGTGTATGTTCTTTGGAG
Organism: Excalfactoria chinensis; assembly: GCF_039878825.1. NCBI lineage: Eukaryota > Metazoa > Chordata > Aves > Galliformes > Phasianidae > Excalfactoria > Excalfactoria chinensis. The sequence continues at coordinate 2,133,135 of NC_092857.1, forward strand.
TACAGAGTTAGGAGAGAAAGAAATGAGAATAAACTCGGTGTGAATATGAATCTGAGAAGAAAATAATAGGGGAACACAGGTATGAGCTTATGAGCTTTCAGAGCAGGCTTCTTAAGTACATATGCATCTTCCTTGGTCTTTTGCATGGGTTTATGAATGTAGTTCTGTAACACAAAACCTAGAGTTGGGATTTTTTTTCTTATGTACTGTTTAGTGTAAACGTCTTCCTGTTCTAAATCTGTACAGCTACCCTTGGTTATTGCAATTCCTGGGTGGTGTGTGTGGAGCAGGCTCCCCAGGGCTGCTGAAGGAACATTTGGACACTGCTCTGAAATGTACAGCTGGGCTTTCGGGCTGTCCTGTGTTGAGCCAAGAGCTGGACCCATGATGTTTGTGGGTCCCTTCCAACTCAGGATGCTCCATATGGCTCTAGATTCTTTGCACTGCTGCTCTTTGAACTCAGACTTAGAAAACTAATCAGAGAGCTTGTGAGAAGTCTAAATTTTGACCTGTATTGACTCCTATCACAGTTTATTGCCTTAGTTTTAAGCCTCCAGAATGAGGCTGTGGTGTAATATGTGCTGTGTGTATTGATTTTATTTTATTTTCATTTTTTTTGTTTTACTTTCTCAGGCTTTGTAATGTTTTTATTTTGTGGTTGGAAGAAGAGAGCTTTCAGAAAGGAGACACATACATTCCTTCCTTACCGAAGCAGTATGATGCACACAGACTTGCTAAAATCATGCAGAATCAACAGGTGATGTACCAAAGACATTGGCAAGATGGGATCCAAAATTTGCTTCATTTGCTAAAGTGGGTCCTCCAAAGAAGTGAGAGACTTACTCTGGCCTTCAGTACTCCTGTATCATGTATGGTAGCTTTAGGAAAAAGGTCAGAACAGTAAAAATCCTCTGCTGTCCTAAGCTGCCTTCCCTTATATTTAAGCCAGCCTTGCGTATAGATTATTTTTAGCATGTCTTAGTGAGAATTCAATCCTTATTTTTTTTTTTACTGTTCTGCAGTTTTTTTCAGTGTTGTTACTCTAGAGAAATATCTGGATCTATCTGGAAGTACAAATGTGCTTATATTGGTAATCCATAAAATACCAGGTTCAGATTTAAGCTAGGAAACAAGAAATACGTGCTGTTAAACCTGCATAACTATTGGAATTTAAATGCCTGCAAGAGGAAGATTTTGAAGGAGAATTTCCTTGTGCCTGCTGTATTCTCATTGCTCTAGTGTTTGTCAGATTTCTCCTCTATTTTTCAGTGAATTGTATGTATTCATATTAAATTCTTTTTCATCACTTTAGATTTTTTTTTAATGTAGTTTTCCTATAACTTTGAAATAGCGGAGTCCAGTTTCATTTGTTTCAGCATCCTAGCTAATGCGGTGGATACACAACATATGGTAATTACCAGAATTACGGTGGTCTAAATTAATTATTCTGTCCCTTTAGGATCAGTGGATGGAGTATGTCAATATTGAACTGATACACCACGAGTTTCAGGAAGCTGTAGACCTTTGGATGCGGGCTCAGATTGAATCACACACACCAGCTGCTATTTCTGCAGGGCAAACAGATTTCACCAACCCTTTGTCTGGTAAGAAATAAGAATATTGTGGGTAAAACTGGGACAGAAGGGGCTACTATTATGGGTTAACTCACTCAAAAAAGCATCTTCCTGACAGGCTGGATCTTCAGAAAGTGTAGGTAAAAGGCAGCTGCAAGCAAAGTCAAAAACCACTGTAACTAATCCCAGAAAGTTTGTTTCTGATATTTTTATTAGCTGTATACTTGCTGTTTGCTTGGGATTCTAGTGCAGCAAAAGCATTGCTTTAGCACAAAAGGGATAATTATTATGGTAGGTGTATTAAAGATATGGTGAGGTAGGATTTTTGTGGGGCTGGTTAAAAAGGGGAAGAAGGAAGTAGAAAGAAACTGGAATATCAGAGTGAATTGGCATTATTTGGGCAACCTGAGTGGGAGTCAGCAGAAGAATAGAACTGACCTGGAAAGAGAGTTTGCTTTGTGAAGGAACTGGAGCAGACAAAACTAGAGACAAGGGTGAACTGTAGGGAAAGGAAGGTGAATTTGGCTTAGAAGGAGCAATGAGCCTCTGTCAGAGAGGGAGAATAGATGCTGGTGGTAAGAAGAACACTGAAGAATGTGTTGGTAGGAGTGGCTAAGGGTAAACAAGGAAAGCTGTGGCTTCTTGAATCCTCACGGTATTATCCTTATGAGATTAGAATAAACTGAACAAAATTATTAAGTTTTCTTATTGACCAAATGATTTGTGTTCTCTTCTAGCCAAAGAGAGGATACTGAATAATTTGAAGAAGTTTGATTTGCCCAAGCCTCCTCTTTCACTCCAGCCCATGAAAGCCCCTGTGCCAGTTATTTCCTCTGCCAGTCTGATAAATCAGAAAGAAGCAATTCAGCTCACACACACCGACCTTAAAGTCTTGCAGGGACATGCCAAGTAAGACTTTATTCCTTTTGCCTCCCTACTTTCCATCAGTATCTTCAGGTCTCTTTTACAGCCTTCTGACTGGTGGTGTTAGCGCAAGGCTGACTGTATGTGGCTTCTACCTATTTACCCAGGGTTTTCTGCACAAGTCTTATCTAATGACTGAGATTACATCTGACACCTACATATTCTTTTCTCATTCATTGTACTTCTTAATTAAATCTTCCCTTTAGCCTAGGCTTAATGAAGATTATTTAACCATTTTGCACTAGTTTAGTGGTGATAATCTGAAGCACTGAGATGCTAGTGACTTCATTTCTGAGAGCTGTTAGTTCTGTGAATGAAAGGGGGAAACTTTGTTTATTAATGTTCCTACTAAGGGAATTCAGACGTATTTCAGACACGCCTGATGGTTCATAGCCATTCCCACACAATGTAATCATTTAATAATATTATTTAGAGTAAGTTTAAAAAAGAAAATCCTCATTAAGGCTAAGAAAGAATGTACCTTAATGATTCCAGCAGCAATGTCAGGTGGGTTCTTTTCTCTTGACTGAATCATTCCACAGTCCAGGTTTGTTTTTCCCTTTTTTTATCTGACAGAGAACTGCATCTCTTACAGCAGGTGATGTATTTAATTTCCCATCTGGTCATTGAGAATTATTAAAATAAATTTCTTATACAGACTTAAGTAGTTTCGCTCTTCTTATGAATCTTTTTCTATTAGAACTTTGAAGTTCTATCACTATGGAGTTATTAATACCATTTCCTAAGCTTTCGTTTTCTGTTATAAACAAGTTATGAGTTTTTGTATTAAATTGAAGCCTCCACTCTTCCTTTTAAATTCTTAGCATTACTAATCTTGGTAAAGATTTCAGTAACCTCATTAATTAATGCTTTTCAGAACTGCAGCTCTTTGGGAATCCCAACATGTTGCTCTGAACAATGAAATACTGGACACCATACCCAAGCTGTATGTTAATCGGGAGGAGCAGATCACCCTCCACCTGGAGTGCCGGGGAGCTTCAAATAAAGGCTGTCAGGGAGCAGCTCTTGTAACAGTCCAGGTTTGCAACAGGGCATCCTTTCTGTTTTGGGACTGGTGGAAGTGGGAAGTGGAAGTGAAATGGTTGAATGGTAATAAGCATGGATTTATTTGGTGTGGTGCTGCCATATGCCTGTTAAAATAAGAAAACATCAAAGCAAATCAAACAATTGAAGCTTGAATTACTTAGTATGTAATTCTCTGAAGGAGATGCAGATCAACAGAAGAACAAATTATTGCATAAAGTTTTGGATTACTCACAGAGTCTGTGTTAAATTGCTTCCCAGTGTGTGAATGTAAGAATATACTCACAGATAAGAATGGAGGTATCAGAATGTTCATAGGAATTAATCTATATTGCTTGCTAAGTGAACATCTTGATTTCACCTAAGTTTCCTTTCCTCTGGCTTAAGTGTTTTTTCAAAGACATGGATTATATTAGTGTGTCATAATTAAAGGATGTGACAAAGAGGTAGAATGTGGTAAGTCTTATCAAACCCACAGGAGAAAGCCTTCTATAGTCAGAGTTCTCTTACTAGGCTTTGCTTCATTTTTAGTTGCAACATTAATTATCTTTTCCAAAAAATGCTTTATTCTGAAACGAATGTCTCTTCCTGTCATTTAGTTTGAGGGGAAACACAAAAACGAAGCAGTGAGCCAGCAGCTTCATGCTCTGCGGAAAGAAGTGAGACAGCTGCAAGCAGAAGCCATGAAGCCACCTTCTGTGGGTGTTGTGGAAGCAGCAGTACACGTGGAAAACTTTATAACGTAAGTTGCTCAGGCACAGTTTAAGATAGCAACGTCAAACCTGGTTGCTTGCTTTTTATAATGTATATCAATGTAGATCGGCAGCAGAGCTGGAGTCGTGAGACCTGCATGTTTCTGATGGACCTCTCAAGGAATAAGCCTGTGCTAACTGCTCATCACTCAACCATAATGTGGCATACAATATGTTCTCTACCTCAACTTATTATATCTTGCATTAGAATGCCCTTTTTAACTGTGCAAGAGCAGGCTGAGTGATGGCAGTGCTGCTATGGTAAGCTTTAAAGTACGTCAAAATTACCCAGAGGAGTGGAGTTTCCCTCCTGAAGATCTTCAGAAGCCACCTATTTGTGGGCCTGGATTCCTTTCTGGGGCAGATGGGACTGGGGGCACAAAGGTCCTTGTTTCACGGGACCACTGAATGCTCTGGTTGTACAACACTTGATCATCATGTAAACCAGAAACAGTTATCTTAATGTGATGTGTTGACACAAGAAACCCTTCCTTAGTAACATAGATTGCTTTCCATGTGCAAATTGAATCTGCTCTTATTTATTTATTTTGCAGGACCTTAATAAATATCTACAAAGTGCAGCCTATGCCTGCAATTAAGAAAGTTGGAATTAGTTTGTTTTTTATCATGGTGGAGTATGTGTGTGATGAAACTCAGCGCAATCCTCCCACAAGGCAGTTCTTCACTTCCTGCATAGAGATCCTAGGCCAGGTGAGTGTATACTCTAGTACTATATGCTTAACCCTTACCCCTGTTGCCTGCTGATATCAAGTGTCTAAAACCTTCAGAGGCCTACAAATTAACTTCTAAGCTTATATCGCATCTGTCACTCAGCAAGTTGTGTAATGTACATCATATATTGGACAGTTCAGGCATGCATGCGTGCAAAATAAAAGCTGCTTCTCTGAGTTGCTTGCTCAGCACTTTAAGATGCTCCCTATTGATTACATGGTATGCTGATTAAGTGCTGAAGCAGTCTGGATTTTCATGGGGATGCTTGAAGTTTGGTACAGCACATAAAAGAGTGACTTGGCATGTGTTTCTCTGTTATGGATCATTTGCTAGCTGACTCAAATCTGTGTTTAGTCGTTTTGTCACCTAAAGCCTTGCAGTGCTCTTTGTGTAGTGAGTTGGCGAGAAGTTTGCTGCTTCTTTGTGGTAATGTTTGCAGTGGGATTGCATTACATAGATGCTCTGCGAAAAAGCACCAGCCTCTGCTGTGTGTCCAGATATTAATTTTGATCTCTTAGATACAGTGTTTTTTCCCATGCCCAACTACTGTACATTAGAAGTTGAGGTGCAGAACAGGTTTCTGTAGCCACAGTTCATCTTTACTAGCCTCAAGTAGGGCTGCTGAAATCTGGATTCACTTTCTTTAATTAATTTATCAGAAAAATTGGACTTCTGAATACTTTTATGCAGTTTGTGCAGTCACAACTGCTGTTCTTCAGTGTACTGGGGAAGTAGTGTTTATTTTACAATTACCTTTGGTAGAACAGCAGTATTTACTTGAAGCTGCTCTCATGCTTTTTAGAACACATGCTTTTTTAGGTAGTACGGTTGTGCTTACCTCAAGAAAGGGTTGTAAGTGGTGTTGTTTTTTGTTCTGAGTAGATTCCTATTGGACCATTTTTCTCATTATTCCTTAGGTGTTCATCAGTGGGACCAAGTCAGAGTGCAAACGTCTCCTCCAGACAATCCTGCACAACCGAAGGCTCTGTACGCTCCTTTCCCCATACTTCACTCCTGTTGCTTCTCCTGATGAGTTTGTGGCTTTGTATGAAAAAGTTGTGACCTTTCTGAGCGAGGACAACAGCGATGTTGTCTTCATGCTGTTGACAAAGGTAAAATCCTTACACGAATGTTGGATCTGTTTTGGGGGTTGCTTATGTAGTTCTTCTTAAAGCTATGGAAGAAAGATAGAAACCTGGTACTTCAAAATAACTTTGACAGCTTTTGTATGTTGCTCATGCTAAATGCTGTTTGTCATGTTGAAACTCAAGAGAGACTGGAGGCAAATCTAGATGGGGATGTTGAACTACCCCTTTCATAGCCTGGATAATATGTGTGCTTCCAATGGCTTCCACTTTGGTTTGCTCTTACTCATGAGGTGAAATCAAAGCAGGCTCTTTGTGATATCTTCTGTTTGGTACCTCTGAGTAGGTGTTCATCCGAATTGCCAGTGAATCCCATCTGTCCTTTAAAAAAAAACAAAAAAGAAAGCCATAAAAGCAGACAAACAGAAATCTTTCTTCTCATTACATTACACAGAGAAGGAGCCCTACAGCTGTGACTGTCAGCTGGTCTGCTTTGGGCACGACTGAGCTTTCCTTGGTGGTATAAATCACCACTGACTCTGCTGACACAGTTGGAAACAGATTGCCTGGAGGCTGCAAAGACTTTGAATCTCCATATGAAAACTTAGGGACTGCAAGGACTAGCCCAGCAAAGTGCATTAAATGTTTGTTTGACAGCTGTACTGAAGCATGTGTGTTTCCATAAACTGGAGGCTCCCCTGATAAGAGTGTGTAAATTCAGTACCTCTAATATACTGAGTCATAACCTTTATAGAGAGTTACCTTGGTTTTAGGATGGGAGTTAATAAAATGAAAGTTTCTCAGGTTTTCCTTAAGTACGTAAAACCTAGGGAAGCTTTCCACCCTGACAGTTTCTCCCTTTTCCTGGAGGTGTTGTGGCCATGAAAGCTTCTACTTACAAATGCTTCCTGTCCTTTGTTCTAGTTTGACCTTACGCAGTGGTTAAATGTCACTAAGCCGCCTCTATCTGAGCGTACCAGGCTTCTGGAATCTATTCACTTGGCTCTCAATGCATGTGGTCTTGAACCTGAAGAAGATATTCTGATGCCGTTTAATATCTTCTGCAATCACTGGACTAACCTCCTCCAGTATCAGTTCCCTGATCACTATAGTGATTTTCTAAGATTGTTTGTGCAAAGTGAGTATCTGAATTGATGTGTGCTAAGCTTTTTATACTCTTCTGGCTTATTTACAAAGAGAGGAGAATAAGGAGAGTAGTGATATACCCAGCCAGTCCCCAGGGCTGGCCATCCTGGTCAATTCCCCTCTATTTTCCCTTCTTTGTCATATGATGTTATACAGTGTAGAAGACCCCTTTGGCCAGTCTAGGGTAGCGTGTTCTGGTTTTGCCCCCTCCCAGCTCCTTGTGCCTTCTATCCCCTTAGCTGGCAAGGCAGTACAAGAAGCTGAGAAACTGAGATGTCCTTGGCTTTGTGCAGCGCTGCCCAGTGACAGCTAAACCATCCATGTGTTATTGGCTTTGTTTTTCTCCTAACACCAAAACATAGCAGTGTACAAGACACCATGAAGGGGATAAAAAAGCACGTCCCAGCTGAGACCAGAACGCTTTCTGTTTCCCCCAGGCTCCTCAGAGCAGCTTCTAAGCCCTGACTGTTGGAAGGCAGCACTTAAAGCTTTGGGATGTGGTTCACTGGTGGCTGAACAGGGGAGCTTCAAGAGAAGCGATTGCACTGAAAGTCCTGTACTGCGAGATGCTGGAGAAGTCCTTCTGTCTGCAGAGCAGGTGGGTAGCTTGCAAGTTGTGTATACTGTGTTCTGCAGATGAACAGGTGTCCCAGCGGTCCCAACACTACTGTGCAGTCTGTCTTCAGCTGATTAGTGCTTGTCCTCTTTACAGGTTAGAGAGACAATCGAATGGCTTTCCACCTCTTTCTGCAAGCTCCGTCTAGCCTCAGTGGACTTCAGAACCTTCGGTCTCTTTTCAAAATGGAGTCCTTATGTGCCTGAAGTGAACACATTTTTGGAGTATCTTATTAAACGGCTTATTGAAACTGAAGTCGTCAGTTTAGCCCAAGAGCCTGTTGGCAGCAACAGAGTTTTAGCAGGTAAGGTGTCTTAAGAGCACAAGACTTGAAGCTGAGTGCTTGTTCTTAATTTCTTCTGTTACAGGCCATTTAGTTTTCTTTGTATTTGTATAATGATGTCAGTACTGAAATACTAATAAGCTCTTCAGGGAGCCAGTTGGGACTTCTTTTGTTCTTATAAGCCTGCTTGATGGAGGATCCTTCTTTAAATTTCCTGATCCAGAGTTTGCTTTCTGATTATTTTATGGACTGAATCCTTTTTAAAGAAAACTGTGATTTTTTGCACTGAGCACAGGTTGGACACAGGGGAATACTCGATGTCATCATGGTATGTGGCTTTTAAATTGGAGAAAACTGTCTATGCATCTTCCATTTATGTATGTAGGTAAACATTTTGTGAGTTGTTATGTCTGCAATCTGAAACTCATGTTAAAGTAAACCATAATGACAAGATCTAAACAGTACAAGATGTTTATGGTTGATGTTAAAACGATCATAATATTGATGAATGTTACTAACAAGCCTTGTGCATCCAATTTTTTATCACAGAGAACTGATTTAACATCGTAATAAGGAGAGAACATTTTCTCCAGGTTTGGAGAAGTAATTTGTTCATGGTTGCTGATTTGAGGCCTAAACATCTTTACTTTGTTTTTTCTAGCGTTGCAGTCCTTGTATTCAGTTACTGCTGGACTTTTTAAGCCGTGGATACTGGTCTTAGACAAAGAAGATGCAAGGTGTGTATTGCATTAGCAAAAATTTGTTTCATTTTGAAAATGGAGAGCATTATCCCTGTGAGAATGGCTTCTACAACTGTGGGGTTTTTTGTGTGTGTGTGTGTGTTATGACTTTCTGCTTAAATAGCTGTTGCATAACTATTAACAATATGACACATACGAGTATTTAATGAATTGCGTAAGGAAATTGTACAGTGCTTACACTGGATAATTGCTTTAGGTACGAGAAATAGAAACAGAGATGAGAAAAATAGGTTGCAGCTAGTTCTGAAAGCACACTCAGATTTCATTTTTGAAATTCATTTGTTTAATAACAACTAAACAAAAACTAACAAATGCAACCTCATGTGCTAGTGCTGTTTAAAGGAACATTAGGTGAGGTCAGTCCTATGATTATCTGCTCGCTTGTTAGACCTTTGTTTTCACACACACACTTATTTTTAGAGGTAGGCCCCTCAGATTGACTTTATTCCAGAACCACAGGCTTTTTGAGCTCTGAGCATGTTTCCTGTATTTCACTTGAGTGCTGACTGTGGGTATGCACTATCGTCTGGAAGTTCCTACATGTTGCTCTTTGATAACTGTAGAAAATATCAAACAAGTTATTTACATGTATTTGATGGTGTCATGGATCTTCAGTGTGGTGTTATTGTACTCAAGGAAGGAAAGAATGGTCCTGAAGTGTTGAGTTTTGAATGAAAGAGCTGCTGCCTGTACTGTATTAAATGTCTGTGCTGAACCACATGCCTGTACACCTGTATGATTTCTAGTAACTAACTCAGCCCTGTCATTTTTGTTGCTTTATTTCTGCTTTCAGTAACCAGCCCTGCTATCCTTGGTTGGAGAGTGACACTCCTGCAGCATCCAGCATGGTCCGTTTGTTTACAGATTGCATCAAGCTTTTGCATGAGAGCTTTAAAGGTATGTGAAGATCCATGTTGTTATAAGGCAGGGGCAATTCCTCATTAGTTGAGATGTAGGATGTAAAGGGACTTTGTTTGTTAGGAACTTTTGGCCATGATAATCACTGTTGTGGAATCAGTAGCTTGCTTCTTTATGTTGTCCTTAAAAGACAGCTTTTTGACTTGGGGAGGGCAGAAAATATGATTAACTTTGTCATTCAGTAGATATGTGTTTATATGAAGGAAAGAAAAACAAAATGAGCTATCGTGACAAGCACACGACTCCCTTCCAGGTCTGAGTTTCCCATACAACATAATAAGCAGAAGTATGTTATGCTAACAAGCAATGTGTCTTAGCAGCTGGCCTAGTGGATAATTTAATCTCCAGGTCTGATCATTTTGAGCAGGTATTTGTGTGTTGTTTCTAATGCATAATGGGGCATAAGAATGAAAGAAATATATGTATTCACAAATACCTGTCAACTGCTTTTAATGATGAGCTGGATTCAAACCTATCTTGTAGAAATAAATATGTAAAAACAACATCATGCATTTTTAAGGCTCCGGATTCGTTAGAGTAAAGTGAAATTAAATAATGCAACTAACGCAGGGAACACCAGCATCTAAAAAACAGTGAACTTTCATTGCTGTTCATTGCTTGCTCAAGAGAACATGAAGTCATAAGTTGCCTAACATTAAGGTAACAAAAAAAAAAGTGGGGAAAGAAAGAAAAAGGAAAACAGAAGTGCAATATTTAAAGCTTAATTTTTATTTTGTTTTAATGCACGTGCTTTGGTGAATCTTGTACTTGTAGTTTTTCATCTTCAAAATCGGATTTTCCTCTGTAACCATGCTTCCCTCAATTCTTATCCTGCTTCTAATCCAGTTATTTCCTTTGGATTTAGATAAGCTGCTGCCAGGCCACCACGGTGCTCTCTGGTTGCATCTGATGCATTACTGCGGATGTTGCACAGCCCCCAAAATGCCAGAGTTTATTCTCTATACTTTCCATACTGAATTCAGGAGACTTCCATGGAAGGAAATGCATCCGGACCAGATGCTTATGGAAGAGTTCTTTAAAGTGAGTAGGTGCCATCAGTTGAAATAAGGCCGTAATTACTGTTGCCTTTAGAAAAAGCTGCAGGGCTGAAGAATGTCCTGTAAGAAGGAAGCTTTTCAAGTTTGTTTATTTATGAATTACTCCAAAAGTAAATCGCATCTACTCGTTTTGTGTTTCACGGATGTTTATGAAGGAGTACTATCAAGTCTTATACGAAGTTGTGGGGAGCCACAGAGGTGGCATTCTTTGTAATCTACCACCGCTTTAATCGATATATTTAATACATACTCAGTTAATGTATTTTACTATTGCCACGTTCTTATGAATTCACTTTTGTCTTACATGGTTTTATATGCCTTTTTGTTTTTGACCTTCCTTTCTCATTCACAGGTGGAAAGAGGCAGCCCCAAGAGTTGTTTCTTATTCTTGGGTTATGTTTTATGTGAAATAAACTGGGTCAGCGTCCTTTCCGATGCTTGGAATCCCAACCCTCATCCTCAGACTCACAACATGATTGTCTGTTTGCTGTATATGATGGTCCTGTTGGCAAAGGAGGAGCAGCTTATAGACAAAGAGGTACATTTTGAAAAGGTTTATTCCTGTCTGTCTTTGAAGAGGGATCCTTTGGTGACAAGGAAACAGGCTGTGATTTCTTCCTCGCTTGCAGAATGATGAACTCTGAGTTTCATAAAATGCTATGAGCAGAATGCTTGTTATAGCACTAACAGAATCCTTCTGTGAGGCGTTCTGTGTGTGAGCAGTGTGAAAAAGGAAGTGCTGCTGTTTGTTTTGAGAAGCTTCTGTAGGAGCTGTGATCCAGTAGTGGTGTAAGGAATAAACAAACAAACACAGACTGTTTTCTCTGGTTACAGAATGACTCTCTGAGTTTTGGAATGAGCAAATAATTACGGTGGTGTCTTTTAAGAATCAGCAGTAACAATTAAAATACCCTAAACTAAATCAAACCAATACAAAAAAAACCCTGTTGTAAAGTAAAGCTACTGTGAAGCTGTCTCTTGCCATAGCTAAGTGTGGAATGCTGCGTAGTTCGTGTTTCTTAAGTTAATCCTCATTAATTCAAATGTCTTTTCTCCTTCTCTTTTTCCTACTTTGGGAGAGCCTTAAGTGTGAGCTCATAGGAAGCAGAGGTAGCTGTAGCAAGGATATGTGCATATGCACACGTGTAATTCTATTCTATTCTATTCTATTCTATTCTATTCTATTCTATTCTATTCTATTCTATTCTATTCTATTCTATTCTATTCTATTCTATTCTATTCTATTCTATTCTATTCTATTCTATTCTATTCTATTCAATACGTTGCATACATGCGCAATATTATATATATATTAAAGTGAAGCTTTTTATGAAAGTGAGTGGAAATGGGTGTCTGAATCATAGCAGACTGATGCTAGCAGTCTGCTGGAGTAAGTGCAGGGGAGGCTTTGACTGTGTAGCATTCATGCTTGCAACACCTGCAGTGCTGTGGAAATTTTTTAAGTGCAATGTCTGATCCTGACCTTACCAGTTTTTGTGGCAGGATCAGGTTGCTGTGGGTTTAACTGAGGGCTTAAAGCTGTTCCCGCTGATACAGACTTTCAGCTTTAATCACTCAAGAATATAAGCAAAAAAAAAGTGATATCATGGCATTGCAACTGTCATGAAGATCAGATGCATCTTCAAGAAGCTTGCCTCTGTTTGCTTCTGGTGAAGTATTGAGCAGAGATTACTTTGTCTTTTGAATCTTAGTGTTTCACCAGTACTTTAACTGCTTATGATTTCATTCCAGTGCTTGAGTTGTCAGAATAAGAAACAACTGGTATTGGGATGAATTTTCCAAACCCTGCTTTTGCTAAGCACTGTATGTAGATTAATCTGGCATCATACGGTTTGATTCAGTGCACTCTTTCTGGGAGACTTTTCCAGAAGGTAAATCTTTAAGGGGTCCCATTTCATACCTGTTGGTCTTTTTCCACTTGTGGTATCTCCCTGTTTCCACCTTGGGGCATTTCACGCTGTTATGTCAAGATATCACCAGCAGTTGATAAAGAAACTTATGTCTTTTAAATCTTTAGGAATCGCCGCTCATAAATCTTCTTGGACAGACGAGCTCCCTTCCTTGGCAACTTGTGGGCATTTCGTCTTATCAAAGCATCATCAGCTATTGCAACAGTCACTACCCTCCCTCTGTTATCCTTGCTAAGGATGCTGCATCTGAACTGGTAGTGAAGCTCCTGAAAATCTCAGCAGGGTTTGGCACATCTTCAGATAGTCACATCCACCTTGTAAGTGGTTTTATGTTGTCTCTAAGGTGTTCTTCTCATTTACAGCGTTCTCCTTCTGTGTGTTAAATGTAGAATGCGGAAAGAATTCCAGGTGTGATTGTTTTGTTTTATTTATTTATTTTTTTTTTCCTAATTCGTTTTAATTTTGATTAGCAGGATGCAACACTGAAGTGCCAAGCGTACATCCGCCAGATGGTTCAATTCCTCAGCACCTTGGAACAAAGTGGGAAGATCACTCTTGCAGTTTTAGAGCAGGAAATGTCCAAGTTGCTAGATGATGTAGTCGTCTTTAATCCTCCAGGTTTGTATCAAAGGTAGTGCAAATTACTCTAAGATCTTACTAAGATCTACTAAGATCTTAGATTACTAAGATCTTTTATTCTAGCACGTTGGTCTCTCTATGGGCAGGGTGTGATGCTCTCATGTATGTGTACTTTTCTGTATTAAAACACCTGACATGGATTGAAAATTCTTTTGTAACAATGTTGGCTTTTTCATAGAATACAGTTTATTCTACTCTTATACTTCTTTAAGCGCTGAGAGCAGGAAAGGTTTGTAGTTGGATGGGGATGTTACAGGTGGCCCATGGTAACGTGTTCAGGCAGTGACAGGAGGTGGTTTCAGAAAGATTTTCTGAGGTTGAATGGAGTGATAAGCAGGGAGTCTAGGATGTTGGAAAATGCATGGAGGGCCTGCAGTATTTCAGGGCTTATCGTATTTTTGAACTGAATAGTCTAAAATTCCAGTTATTTCATTCTGATTTGTGCTTTAAAGTGTGTTTTAATATGTAAGCTTTCTTGGAGGTGATAAATGCGTTTTACCATTCCATTTATTTTCACCTTAGGCGTGATAAAAGGCTAAATGAATGATTCGCTCTGATGTACTCTTGTATGCAGACTTATCAACTGTTTCAGTTTAATAGATTAGGAACTGCCTTATCAAGGGAAGAGACTGGAATCATAAAATGGCCTGGGTTGGGAGGGAGTTCAAGGGTCATGAATCTCCAACCCCACTGCTGTATGCAGGGGCACCGACCTCCACATTTAATAGCAGCACAGGCTGCCCTGGGCCCCATCCAGCCTGGCCTTGAACACCTCCAGGGATGGATGGAGCATCCACAGCCTCTCTGGGCAGCTGTTCCAGCACCTCACCGCTCTCTTGGCAATAAGAATAAGCATCTTTTTGTGGAATAAGTGTTTTTGTGGCTTTATGGGTATGAACAAGGAAGTGAGTCTTTTCCCAGTATCTACAGAGATGATGCTCAGTTCAGGTTGTTCAGTTCCTGGTGTCTGTTTACTGCAATAATTCTTGAATTTGTCTTCCAGATATGGATCTGCAGACACGTCACCTGGCCCTCAGCAGTCTCTTTACAGAGACGCTGATGATGTTGAACACTTCCAGCGTTACAACAGCTGAGTCACTACGGGGGAGCTTACGAAAGTGGATTGACAGTAAAGTGCATGGATTGCTAGCAATGCCCCTTCTGACAGCAGCGTGTCAGAGCCTGGCCTCTGTGCGACACATGGCAGAGACAACAGAAGCCTGTATCACCTCTTACTTCAATAAAGGCAGGAGCATCTCTTGTTCTGCTGCTTATGTTGATTGGTCTTCGGGTGGTGGTTAAACATGAGTCAAATAGAATCCTAGTAGCTTAATGCTGCCTCATTCTGGAGCTGCATTTTAATCTGGTTTCCATAATCAAGGCTCTGCTCTTTCTCTTTATGACATTTTTAATATTCTGTAATTTAAAGGTGCACAGTGAGGTGGCTTCAGTTTGTAGGTTTTACCAACTGCTGCTTGCTTATGTTTCTGTCTTCTTTATAGTTCTTCCTCACCATCAGGATTTGGGCTGGGGCCCTGTACTCGCCTCCCTCCAAGTTCCTGAGCTAACCATGGAAGAATTCCTGCAGGAGTGTTTGTCCTTAGGAAGCTACTTGACCCTCTACGTCTACCTGCTGCAGTGCCTGAATACTGACCAAACTCTTACCAATGAAATGAAGATCCTGATCACCATCAGCAAGTGGCTGGAGCAAGTGTATCCAAGGTATAGAGCTCAGGGCTTCTGTCTGTACCCTTTTAAACATGGCTGTGGTTGTGTAGTCAGTGTAATCAATCAGGCTGCTGACTGAAATGGCCAGTCCTTCCATGCCTTCTGTTAGTCTGCTCATCCCCTGGTGCCAGCACTAGTACTTTCTGTGGTGGAACAGAAGAAGGAATTTTACATCAACATTTCTTGTTTGGTTTCCCCTTGGAGAGGCTTGATTTCACTGGATTTGTGCTGAATTCAAATGATTTCAAGCAAATCACTGTGAGTTCCACTTTCCTGTGTGTCCACTAGGTGGGATGAATTATACATAAAATATTCAGTGGAACACTCAAAGCTTGATGTAGACCAAATCCGAGCTCTGTGAAGTTAGTATTGCTATGAAACAACTTAATAGGTAATTGGGTTCAGGTGAGAGGGAATGGATGGCTTGTAATAGCTTTGGGTTTAAAGCAGTGTTACTTTGTATTTAAAGCATGTAAGAACTGGCTTTACTATTACTATTGCTGCTGAAATTACCAGAAATTAGCCAACGTATTGATAATTACGTTGCTGTGAAAGAGCACTGTAGGAAAACGCACATTCCTCTGTTTCTTGAAATTAAAAGAATACTTTGACTCTTGTAGGTTACTACATAGTTGCACTGTTTTTAGTGCCAAAGTGGAAAGAAGATAGCAAAGCTGCTTCACGTCGCAAATTAAAGCTTGTTCTTAACATCAAAGCTGAGGGTGTCTGGGATGGGAAGTGACTGGGTGGAGTCATTTGATGATAACTCTGATGCAGAAAACTCGTGCCTGTGTTATATGTGGAAACTCTGAGCTTGTTAGTTTAAACTGCCATTTCAGTCTGTGTAGGGAAGGATCAAAAATACCACAGGGGAAACTTGGACTTTGTGCTTTGCTCAACAAAAGCCTTCAGAGTTTCCTTTTTGAGAAGAATCTAAATTGTTGGGTAAGCAACAGCTATTGCTTCCTAAGGTTTTGTTTGGTTTGGTTTTTCTGCTGGAAAGTAAAGGAAAGAAGCTTCCCTAAAAAAAAAATATTGAGGCAGATTTAAATCCATTTCAGGTTGTAGTATCTTTATTCTGAGATATAAAGCCTACAAGGAAGCCTTGTTTATTGTTCTTTTACAAGCGATGGAAGCCTGCTAGCTGATATTGGCATCAAGTTTGTAGCAATAGCAGTTATATCGATGTAACTGGGATAATATAGCTATGCTAGCTTAATATATTAAGATTAGCAGTTGTTAATTTATCATCTGAATTCTCCATGGTCCCCATGGGGAGAGACACAAACTTCTTAACCAGTGTTCCTGCCCTTTTAAAAATCTTATGTTTTGTTTTATTTTTTTATGTCTTGCTTACAGCTCAGCAAAGGAAGAAGCGAAGCTGTTCCTTTGGTGGCACAAAGCTATGCAGTTATCCTTAATTCAGATAGAGCAAGATGATGCCATTGTGATGGAGTCTGTCACCCGGACACTGCTGTCCATCCAGGGCAGGCAGAGTCAGCTGGCTGAGGAGAGACTCACTTCTGGAATACTTGGAGCTATTGGGCTGGGCAGGAGGTCTCCTCTGTCATCCAGGTAGGAATTGAAGCTGCAGTGAATTAAATGATGCATGAGTAAAAGAATACACGAACATTTGTGGAACACCAATTCAGGGCAGTACTTGGAAAAACGTGAAGTTTTTAGGAACATCTGAGATGTATCTCTATGCTGAAATCTTAATCCTGTTCAACTCAGCTTTTAGTCTGGGTGATAGGGATGTCTCAAAGTCCACCAAAAGAAGGAGTATGTCAGATGTGACCTCAGGGCTGCAGCTCAGCTTGGGGCAGGTGTAACCTTTCATTTGCGTGGTAGCTTGTGTGTATATATGATGTAATGTGTATGTTACAATGATATTTTTTCCTTAATGCATTACAAATGATCTTCTGAAGCTGTTAAGTATGTTCCTCATGCAAAAGATCTCTCATGGGCTAGAACTTGTAGCTTATCTGCTGTTGAGGACTTCACAATTGATGCCACTTTCTCTCCCTGCCCTCTTTCCATCTGCAAGGTTTCGGCTGGTTGCCCGCAGTTTGTCTGCCTTCCTCCTGGTGCAGATCCCTGCAGAGGATCAGGTCCGCCTGAAAGCAGGCTCAGAACCAAAGCTGACCCAGAAGGCCCAGCAGGTAGCGTGTGCCAGTCTTTGGCTTCTTGAATTGTCCTCTTCCTGTGCTATAGAGACAGTGTCAACTTGGAAATTGTAGTGTTATTAATGGGAGCAAAATGATAACCTTGATGAAAGTCAACTATTCCTGTCAGGCTATTCTTACTAAAATCTTTAAGCGTGTTACGTTTTGTGTTCTGGTGTGGTTTCTCTAAAAGCACGTCTTCGGTTCATGAAGTAAGCACTCATTGCAAGCCTTGGTAGAACACTTGTTGTGCTTGTCTTGGGATGGCAACAACTTGCAAAATAAGGTGGATTGAAATAGTACATCTGACTGTATTTTATGAATGTTCTGTTCAAAGCATACTAGGCTCTTTGGTAGGTAATGACCTTACAGTGGAGTCTTTCTCATGATGTCTCATGAACTGGTTTGTTGTGGGCCAAAATGCACACAGCTAACACAATTTTTTCCTTGTCTGTAGGCACTGAGTGCTCTTGAATCAATGGCATCAAACAAACAGTATGTGGATTTTCAAGAGCAGATCTCCCAGGCTTCTCTGTTCATCAAGCATCCTGAACATTGTCTTCGAGATGGCAATAACCTTTTGGCTCTCCTTGTAAACACCCTGTACCCAGAAGTGCATTATTTGGACTGCATACGGTAGCAGCGCTAAGCTCACAAAACAATCATGCAGTGTTGATTATTTCTGGTTTACATTTAAAAGTTGTTCCTGCACAAGTAATTTTTACCTTAAGATCTGTTTGAAGTAAGTCAGAAGTGTGACTGGGAGCTGCACACTGGCAAATTTCATGCTCTCTGAGGGTTTCTTTTTCCTTTAAAGCTCTTAGGATGTTTAGGCCTGTGTAGCTGTTTAGTTTTTATCAACTGGAAACAGTTGGAATATGTTCCTGTGCAAGGTGCACGTGTAAGGGGATAAACGTACAGATCATTAGACTGCAAAGCCCGTTTTTGTTTCTTGTAGCATCTTACATTTTTGTTGCTTTGTGCCTTTTTCATTTTCCTATGTGTCATCATTTGAGCCAGTGCAAAGTGAGTGTGAGGGGGGGAGGGTTGTGTATTAAACAGTTTTCGACTCTCTTAGTGGGGTACCTCTAAAGCTTATGTGAGTGTGTGTGTGTGCAGGGAGATTTGTCCCTGCATTTCAACAGGTGGTATTTTAAAGTTTGACTCTTTTGATATTCCATGGAACTCCATAGTTTAAAGGCATGATTGCGATCTTCTTCCGTATCTGTAAACACAAACTGAAAACTGAACTAAAGAACTTCGCTTTTTCCTACTTCCTGAATATTACTGAGTCTGCCTCCATACTGGTTGGTTAGACAAAAGTGATTTCTGGCCACGTTGTTTCTAAGTCAGGTGATGTCTATAGACTGATTTTTCTGCATCCTTGGTGTCCGGGAGGGAAGCAGTTATGTTCTTGATGGATAATATTCCTTAATTGTGAAAATCTAGATATTTAGGAGAAGAGGTTTATTAAGTGGACACCACTGAAGTTTGTTCTTCCTAGCTGGGCATGACATAGCAGGACTTCAGATGACACTGTGAAAAGCTATTTAGCTTGTTTTAAATCACTTTGTTAAAACTGTATAAACGATGAGCCTGTAAATCTATTGTTTCAGCTGAACGATCGCTGTTATTCTTGCTTTGTCTGATGTTGCACCTTCTGTCCAGTGAAAGCAGAAAGTGAATTTCCCTGCTTGCTCGTGTAACATTGGCCTTTCCATGGCTGATCTATTTGAGGTTACCCAAGGTCCTACATTATCAATTCGTGCACCTCTACAAAGGAAGTGAAAAAACAGTGAAAGCTTCTTCTCTTTCTGCATTAATTGTGCCTTTGTGTTCAGAACATGTAACCGTGTTTAAGCATTTGTTCAGGTCACTTGGGGATAATAGATGTTCAATAATGGATTACTTTGCAGTGTTGCTCTTAGCTGTGATTTTGGTGCTGGAGGGCAAACCACCTTTTTCTTCTCGACAAATTCAGCTAACTGTGCCAGCTGTGTCATCAGATCCACGTGTGGTTTTAGGCTCACAGTTAGAGCAAAGAACTGTATGTGTATATATATGTACATCTCTCTGTATATTAACCAGGTAAGGGTGCAGCACGGTTTCTGACAGTCTCCTTTGGGAAACTGATGCCTGGAGGAATACGTGCTGCTGCTTTTTCAACCCCCTGCAGTGAGTTAAAAGCACTGGTTTATTTGTTTCAATGTTACTGATCAGTTGCATTTAAAAAAAAACAAAACCATGAAAATGTGAAGAATGGAGAGATATATGTATTTGACATGCACTTTTGAAAGGAGGTATTGTTTCAGCTGTTGAGGTTTTTACAGATGTATTTATAATATCCTATGTCTGCAAAAAAGAAAAAGAAAGAAACAAAAACCCAACTGTGCAAAATAAAAAAGAAAAATGGGTAATTTGTGACAAATGCTGCGCTATTTTCAACTTGTCCGAAGAGACAGCATCTGTTAATATATGCTTGTTCTGAGTTTAAAGTATGATGGGGAAATGCCATGCAGGTGCTTAGTTGATGGAGGGTCTTGTCTTTGATGTCATGTGCTTAACGTGAATGTGACACAATTGGTTTGGTGACCAGACCCTGTGAGGAAGCTCATCCATATAACGACAGAAATAATGCTTCTGTGGTTTAGCAGAAGTTCACAGATCCTTGTGATGGTTGTAGGTTTGTACGCAGGTGCTGCTCTTTCAGACCATGTGATCTGTCATTTGTTCCAAGCAGGAGGAAACAGGCAGTGCAGAGGAAAATGGGCCAAAGCCGTACCTTCAGTGCCTGTCCTTGACTGCAGCTGCTGTGATATACATTTGCTGGCTGTGGTCAGTGTGTGAGATGCAGATAGCATGCAACAGGGCATACTTTCTGCATAGCAGGTTGTTGTGGAGCATGACATTGGATGCTCCTATTTGCAAGCAGGACTATAGGCTTGATGGCAGTTGAAGCAGAAAGTTTGTACTCCCGGCCTGAGATGCTCCTTACTAGAACTGTTCTGACTGTTAGAAGAGCTGGGATGGTGACAGGAAGGAACTTTGTCTACCACACCAAACATGACATGTTCTGTCCCGTCCCATAAGCTCAGTCTGTTCTCCTTTTGGAGCACATTCACATTGGATGTGTCTGGGAATGGTCAATTTCTTTGAATGAATAGTGTGAGGTGAAGTCATTAAGAGGTGGTCAGGATCTTTTCATGTAGCACAGGGATGGAATCCATTCATTTTAATGGCATGAAAATTATTTTCTTTGTTTGTCTTTCCTGCCTGGGGGAAAGAGGTTGATGGACGGGACAACGAAGGTGCCTTGATTTCCAGTTCCCATCAAAATGTCTCTTGTTGTGACATCTTTAATATGAGACAAGATACAGCGTGGTGTTTTATCCAAAAATACCTGTATAGAGAAGCCATTTTTCACCAGGAAAAACTGCAACACATGATGGACCAACGACATGAATGTGTCTGTTCAAGAACTTTGTGACGCAGGTTGGAAACATGAAGGCTGATTACAACCGGCATCTCAATTAGATTTTCTTCTGCTTTTCCAACTCCACCACTCTTCATTTGCTTTCTTCTTTGCTTTAAAGTCCTGTGTTAAGTCTCAACAGAGATGGAAAGCATGCACCTACGAGGCTTGTTTGACCCGTGCATCGGTCAACAGCAGTCTTATGTTCAGTGGGGGAAAGGCACCCTAAGATGATCCAGCTTTGTACAGAGCAGACGGGGGTTCAGACCATGCAAGCAGATGTGGGTGGGACAGCCCAGCTCCTCAGCTGCATCGTGCTGCAGGTTGTTCTGTCGGCAGGCTGTGGCTGCCACCGCATCTACGGTCAAAGTTCTCATAGGTGGAGTCCTGAGGCTGTGACCTGGTGGTGGAAAACGGGAAGCTTTCATCGATGTGTTGACAAATACAGTCTATGGCACAGTATTGTTTAGATACGAATCAGCAACATCACGCTTCTGCTAATAGTTATCACAAATTTAACTCTAGGATTAAATTCCCTGTTGCCTCTTGGGCTGTAGCCTGGTGCTACGCACATCCTGCTGAGATGAATGCATTTCTAGGGTAAGGTGAGGGAAAGAGAGATATCCCAGTTAACTTGGGCTGGAAGGGAGCAAATCCAAGCACATACTGTCCTCAGATACACTTTCTATCTGTTTAACCTGAGGATTGTCTTATATTTGTACCCATCTGTCACCAGTTTGGCCCCCACAGCTCTCAGGAGACTCCAGGGGCGGAGTTGCTTTGGGTACTGGGAGATGCTGGTGATGCTGTGGGAGGATGGACTATTTGGTATCTCCATACGTTTTTCCACGCCTGGCAGAACAATTCCAGATCAGTTCTGGCATAGGCTCTGCTTCTGCCCAACCAGAAACTGAAGATCTTATGCTAGTTTAGTATGATATCCTAACACTTCCTGGGCCTGTAGGCCACCTAAACTTCTGGTCATCCCCTGCTTCTGCTGCGTCCTTGTCTCTCTGAGTTCCTTGTCCTTAAGGTCTGTTCTCAGTTGCTCCCCCAAGCACCAGCTTGCTTGACCATCAGTCCAACCCTGTCCTCATCTCAAGAGCCTGCTATGAGGCCAGAGATTGTAGCCAAGACAGAGAACAAATTGTACTCCTCTCATTGCCATCTCTACCCTCCTGCTGGATGATGCGAGTGGAAAGTGGGATACTCTTACCAGGCCAGGCTGGATGGAGCAGTGGAAGAACCTGTTAAATGAGATCAGATACACAAGTTAGCAGGGTGATATCTGGGGAGCCAGGACTGATTGAGAGCCATAGGGCAACGTGCACTAGAGGATAACTGATACTCTGGGGAATGGTTCACCGGTGCCCAGGATAGGAATCATCTCTGCGGCCTGAGCTGCTGGAGCCCCACACACAGCAGGGATATTGGCCTGAACAGGTGTAAAATGGGACTGCACTGCTGGCTGGGAAGCATGCAGGTGGAGATGCTCTGGGGAGCAAGAAGCGTGCTGAATCTGGAAGATTTAGCTGCTGTGTGGGGTGCGGTGGAGGTAAATCCTGCCCATGGAAATAAGGATAACAACAAACAGGCTCTCCCCTCACTTGTCTGATTCTTATCTGCTGCATCACATTGTGGGTTACTAGTCTGATGTTGGAAATAGAGATACATACCTCTGGGGAACAGGAGCAAGCACAGTATCACCAGCAAAACAAGGACCTTAATTCCCAAAGGCACAAAAATTAGGACCAGGAAAAAGGAGCTGTTGGATGCTTTGAATTTATAGAAGTAGACCGTCCCCTCTGCTCTCCCGTGGCTGTTGACAGCCGTGCAGGTGTATTTGCCATCATGTGTCAGGTACTGGAGCTCCTTGGTGACACGGTGGTTCATGTTAGTGACTGAGGTGAGGTTGCTGGAGTGGGGACTGGTCCAAGTCAGGGCAGGTGCTGGTTCACCCTCAGCAGTGCAGCGGGCTTTGAAGGTGTGATCCCCATTGGAGCTGACTGTGATGTTAATGATCCTGGGGGAAGCTGTGGGGGAAATGACAGGAAAAGATGGGGAATACATCAGGTTTCAGTGATGGGTTCGATGCACGGTGTAACAAGATAACATTGGCATCAAGCTTCCCCTTCCTCATTTTTCCTTGGACCTTGGCCTCCGCAACACACAAGGAAGGATATGCTTGTGTGAGCCCTTGGTGTCTCGGACTTGCCAGGGACCTCTTTGAATGGTGGTAACATCCATCTAGGGGATGCACAAAGTTGAGATGCGCTGCTGAGCTTGCAGCCCTTGGACCCGTCCTCTAAAGAGGCAGGGCAGGCATGAAAGATCTTGTCGTGCCCATTGGTTTTCTCCTGGTGAACAAACTGACCTCTAAAACCTTATTTCACTCCTGCCCTTTGTACTGCAGGGCTCCGTTCCCAAAGCGGGGAGCTGTGGGGGAACTGGGCTCATGCAGTACCTGCATTCTGCTCCTCTCATCAGCAGCACAGCTTGTTGTTGCCCTGTCAGACCAGGCTCTCTGTGGGATATTTCAGATCTGCTCCATAGAAGCAGAGCCCTGACTGCTCAGCACTACTCTGCAGTACACCAGCTCCTTTTCGGTTGTCTCCTGGCTGCCTGCAGTGCATCTTTGAGGCAGTTTCACTTCACAGACAAAACCATCCAACACGCAGTGTGTCTGCACTGTTTGTTAAGGTGTGAGCCCAGTCCTGAGGCCACATGGGTATCCTTGCTCTTGCCAGATCAGCGTGGACACCCTCTGAGAGGAGCCAAGCACTCTCCATCACTATCATGATACAGCATGGGGGGTAACCCTGAGGTGGAGGGCAGAGGCAGAGTGCTGGGAAACCACCTCCAATTGCTCAGCTCTCTGCTCCTTCTCTTCTCCAGGCTGAACAAGCCCAGCTCCTCCAGCCATCTGAGCATCTTCATGGCCTCCTCCGGACCCGCTCCAACAGCTCTGCATCCTTCTTGTGCAGTACTCCAGATGGGCTCTTACCAGATGGGCCCCCTGCCTGCCTACTGCTGTCTCTGTTGATGCAGGCCAGGGTACTGTTGGACTTCTAGGCTGCAAGTGCACACTGCTGCCTCATGCCCAGCTTGTTGTCCACCATTTCCTTGTGTGAGTCCATCCAACAGCTCTCATGTTGGGTCTTAAAGACAGTGAAGCCCTAGGAAGTGTTCAGAGGAGGGCAGTGAAGCTGTGGATGACGTGGAGCACAAGTCTTCTAAGGAATGGCTGAGGGAGCTGAGACAGTTCAGCCTGGAGAAGGCTCAGGGGAGACATTATCACTCTCTGTAGTTCCCTGAGAAGGGATTGTTGTAAGGTGGGAGTTGGTCTCTTCAACCGTACAACAGTGATAGGAAAAGACAGAATTGCCTCAAGGTGTGCCAGGTTATGGATATTAGGAGAAGCTTCTTCAAAGTGTGGCCAGGCATTGGAATGGTCTGCCCAGGGAGGTGGTGGAGTCTCTGCACCTTGTTATGTTCTAGGGATGTGTATAAATGTGGTGCTTAGGTATATGGTTTAGTGGGCAGTATTAGTGTTAGGAGGATGGTTGGGTGAGCTGATCTTGGAGGTCTTTTCCAGCCTTAATGGTTCCACGATTCTGTGATTCAGGATTTAAATGTCATTTCCATGCAGATGCCCACCCTGCAGAAGGACTTCTTATCTCATGCTGCCACAAGGATGCTGTGCAATGGCTGTTACCTATGATTTCTCATCCCAAGGCTGTATGGATCACACCAGAGGGACTGAATTATGTGCACTGAGCTAAGTGTGAGAAGCTGATGCTATCCAGGGCTGCTCGTGCTTACATCTAATGCCTGCTCAGCAGCTGCATTCTCCAACTTAAATCCTGATGAAGGGGCCATCTATAGCCTCACCCCAGGAGCTGCAGACCCCAGCTCCCCTCTCTGCAGCCTGTACTGATCCCATGCTGCAGGGACAACATGCAGAACTCACCAGGCTGTCACCTGGGCATCTATTTCTTTATCTCCTGCAGTGGTTAGCTCCCATTCCCTTCCTTGCAGTGCACACATCACTTCAGACTGGAAGCCCACAGTGAATATTCCCTGCCAAAATGCTACAGATCCTCCTCAGGGCTGACCAGACCCAGAAAAGCCAATGTTTTGGAAGAACAAACATCTCAGATCTCCTTCTGTTACCATCTCATCACTTTCCACATCTCACGGCTCTCCAGTTTCCCTTTGGGGTGTCTTTGCCTCCCTGGGTACTTGATGCTGTCTTACCAATCAAATGCAGCTTTATCCCGTTCCTGCTTTCATACTTGTCGTGGATGTCCCCAGAGAACTCCACACGGCAGAAGTACCTCTCGCTGTCGCTCCAGGTCAGGTTATCAATCCTGATGGAAAGGTCCTTGTGCCGGGGGTTGCCAAAGAGTTTGTATTTGTTTTTGTAGCTGATGGCAGTCTTGCAGAGCTCGCTGGCACTCTGGCTGGTGCACTTAAACACCACAGTGCCATTGTACGGCTCCTTGATCCTCCAAATAGCAGTGAGGGTACGGTCAAAGGTTTTGTAAGGGTGTGTGAAGGTGCAAGGCAGAATAACCATCTTTCCGAGTTCACCAGTGACGTCAGATGGGACATGAATGGACCAGCTATTGCACTGCACGCCTAGAAGCAACAGCAGACAATCAGTGTTGATTTACATAAGGTATTTAATCACCCTTCTTATATCTACTCTCTCAGATGTCAGAAAATGGATGGCCTTTGTTCCACCAAGGATGGTTCCACTTGCAGGGGACTTGGAGGTGGTTACTTGCTTACCTGGGTTTGGTATCAGTCTGCAGCAGAGCTGAAGGGGCTGCCTACCTCATATTGAAAGCAATTTAATTTTCAGTCAGACCTTGCCATGTCAGCTGACCTATAGATGTCCACTGTGAAGTTGTGTAACGTGAGTGTTTGCAGTTGAAAGATGTTAGTGTGCTTGCAGATGAAAGATGTTTGTGTGCTTGCAGAGACATACTTCCTAATATACGCATGTCTATATACACATATAAATAAATATATATATTTAATATACTCAGAGGTCTGGTGGCTTCAAGCACAAATCCAGTTAAATGCAGCTGCTCTGTGTTTGAGTGCATGCACACGGGAGGTTGCAAAGCAAGCGGCTCCCTGTTAACAGAGCAGGTTGACAACACGTGGGCTCCAGCTGCTTGTATCTTCCCAGACAGGCCTTGTCCTGCACTCACAGGAGGGGAAGTTCTGGGTTTTCCAGCCAGGATGTCATGAACAGTTGGAATTTGGGCACCATAAATCCTTGTCATGCTTAATGGTCACAGTAAATCCAAGCCACTGCCACCAGACCCAGTCTCATCAGTTCTGTCTGGTGATGAAAACAGCCTTCACCTGAATACATGTTCTCCAGCCTTGAAATATATCAGGAAAACTCAATGTCTCATCCATTTCCCTTCTCCAGCAACCAATAACACCAACAAATAGCACTTGTAGGCAGCTCTTGCTATACAGATACCCATATCTATCAACTGTATTTCTGTTTGCAACAGCTGCAGCACCAGCCTGTGGCTTCAGGAATGCCTCTGGCTAATTTCCTGCCTTCTATAACTTACACAGTGCTTCGTTAAATCAGGAGGTTTCACCTCCGAGGTTGAGAATAATTGGAGAAAAATGTAAATAATTTCCCTCCTGTAAATAAATCGCTGACTTTGCTGTGATCTGTGGGCATGCATCTGTCAGGTCGGTCAAGTAAAGGCTAAGTTAAGATTGGTGCTTGTGTTTATGTCTGCTGTCCGTAATATTTTACAAACATCCCAGTGGCTGTGCAGGCAGTATTAATGTTATTGCATGCTGCACAGTTGACAAAAGCCGAGGTAGGACTGGTGCTCTTCCATTAAGTTACTTAGCTGGAATTTGTGCCAAGCCAGTATTTTAATAACCGAGTTCTGGAGTCGTGGCACCTTTTGTCACTCACTATAGTGATATGTCTTACTTTTTGCAGCCTGGATTATCTGCTGTATAAGGCTATATGGCCATAGGAACTCCATGCTCTAAGCACAGTGATAAAAACAAAGAGCATTAAGTACATCTACTAGTTGTCATAGAAAGGATTTGAGGTCATGATAACCAAATCAAGAGCTGGAGCCCACCACAGCCATTAAACTTGCTCCAGAAAACAGTCTGATGGTATATTTAACCAAATCCTGTTGACTTTAATAGAATTTAAGTATATACTGGATGTTAACCGTGGGCTAAGGTGCACAGTGGAGCTGGAGCAAATCGTGTGCATTGCATATCAGCCCTGAGGGACACGAAACAGTATGAAACAGGGCTTCTGAATGATGAGAAAGATGAATGCCCTGCATGAGTTATAAAAGCAGAGGAAAAAGGAAAAAAAAAAAATAACACCAAAAACCAAAACCCTGATCAGATGGAACTGTAGCAAGCTCAGAACTCACCCTTCCTGAAGATGGAAAGGACGAACAGAAGAAACAGACTGTACTCTCTCATGCTGGTTGAGGTTCTCCACGGGGGTGTATCAGTAAACCAGAACTGTCTCTGCTACATCTGCACTGCTGATCTTGTCATCACAAAAGGTTTTTCCAGGGATGGAAGAAGCTGTGGTTTTCCTCTCCTTGGAGGGAATGAGTTGTCCAGCTGAACTGACTCTGGTTATATTAATAGTGTTGTGGTCAGTCATGTGAAAAATACAGCAGAGGGAATCAGAAGGAGCTGGGCCATGGATGGGGCTCTGGGCAGTGTCATCTACTGGGGGCCACCCATCCCATGGCAGGATGGGGCTGGGTGGGCTTTAAGGTGCCTTCCAACCCAATCATTCCAAACCAGGATGCTGCTGCTGAAGTAGAGGTTGTGGAGCAGGATTAGAAGGATATCCTCTGTAGGACAGACCGAAAATCCATCATGCATGGTAGCGTCAGTCTGAGAGCAGGAGCAGGTAGTTATGGGAAAGCTATCAAAACAAGTATGGATGGTATAACAGCTCTTCTATGATTCTGAAGTGCTCCCCTCCCATTTAGTGACCTTGCATCGCTAAATTTAACCCGGGAGCACATATTCCCCATCACGTCTTAACCTGAGATTTGCTGCCCTCCGTTCCCACCATAGGAAGGTGTGATGCCTGACTGCCCCTTATCTCGGCATCTGGGCCACTGTAGGGCCCTTCTTCCCTTATCTCCCAGTGCAGCACCGGCTGGGCAGCTCCTGCAGCAGGCAGAAGTGGGTGAACGACCGCTGGAGGGCTCCCGGAGCCCAGGGAAGAGGATGCTGCTGGGTTCTCAGGGGCTGAGCTTCCTTCCCCACGGCACTCCGCTACCGAATTCTTTACACCTCTTTACACACTCCTCATGTTCCCATCTTAACTCTTTGTGCAAATGCTTCCATTTAATTGATTAATGATTAATCTGTTTAATCAATAATTAATCATGATTAATCTGTCAAAATTAGTGTGCTGTTTGATTTTATCTGTTTGCGAGGTGAGCTTTTTGGTGCTGTCTCTCAGACCTTGGCACGGAGGGTCTCAGCCGATTGAAGCAAAAGATTAAAGGGAAATCCATGCTCTAAACGTGTTCTGTTTTCAGTGTAAGGAGTAGTTGCAGCTGACTTTTCCCTCTTCGGTATTGTACTCCAGCATCTGCAGGTCAAATATCTGGTACATCTATGCATTCATGAGCACCCTGCGTGCTGTTAAGAGTTGCGTCTTGCATCGACTAAGTGGCTCGCTGAGCCCTTGTTTTTAGATAGAGACACCACAAACACCTTTATCTTCTCTCTCACTCTTTTCAGCAGACAGATTTCATTCAGTTCTGCCATACACGTGGTCTTTACTAAAAACTCTGACGATGCAGTGTGTGCAAGCAAGAAACCATCACTACCATCCAACCTCTTATTTCCACTAAGCCAAGGGGTGGGTTTATAAATGTTTATAAATACCTGGGAGACAAATGGTTGAGGCCAGGCTCTTCTTGGTGGCAAAAGGACAAGGAGCAGTGGCCTAAAACTTGAACATAGGAAGTTCCATAATAACACACAGAAGACTTCTTTATGATAGGAGCTAGGAGCACTGGCACAGGCAGCCCAAAGAGGTTGTGGAGTCTCTTTCTATGGAGATATTGAAGACCTGTCTGGATGCTGACCTGTGTGATGTATTGTAGGGCACCTGCTTTAGCAGGGGTTGGACTCGATGATCTCTTGAGGTGTTTTCCAACCCTTGTGATTCTGTGATTCTGTGCAGATTTGATGAACAGGTAAAACAGGGAAAAGACCTTTGTTACAGTTCTACCAACAGTCGCTTTTGCTCTCAGGCTGTGATTTAGACTTTCTGATAGGCGCTGGATCACAGCAAAGTAAAATGGAAAACATTTTCTTGTTCTTCACTCCCATAAAACACTTGTTGGAGCAGATTCATGGGGAGCAAGGAAGTTCGACTCAGTTTCCTCCTTGTGGTATCAGTGGGGTTGTTTGCCAAGTGTCAGGAGAATTCACTGTGAGTGATTCTACTTACAAATCCATCTATCAGAGCAGAATTTTGCTCATGTATCTTGTTTAACTGCCATGGTGTACACAAAGCCACCTTGATTTTCAGGGCATGGTTGAGGATGGGTATAATCCTAGCCTTCTTCTGTAGGTGCCATATGATTCAAAATCTGTTATCAACAACCTTTCCTTCTAGTTCTGTGCTCAAGTAGCATCTAAGAAAGCTGCTTCTGGTTTTTCCTAATATACAACCAATCAAGTCCAGTTTGTCTTCTTTGTATTTTGTATTATTATTTTTTAATGAGCTACAGACAGTGTCAGCGGTAGTTACACTATTTGTTCACAACTTTCTTCAGTGCTTGTACAGAAGCAATGGTCACTGATCTGGTCCCAGATGAACCAGACGAACCCTTCATTCTGTGGATAGTCCTCACAGCACTCAAGGACCAAACTGAAGCCTTTTGTTCCCCTTTTCCTCCCTTTGAGTCTTAATTCCAGTTCCAGTGTTTACACCAGCAACATCTACAAGTCCTGCTCCTATTCCTTCAAGTGTGTCAATCTGCACACATTATGATTTGTCAGATCTGGAACCCTTTCCTGAAGGGACTGGGCCTATGGAGCAGCTAGGAGGTGAGACTGGGGACCCAGAGGAATTTTCCTTCCTTCTGGCTTCTACTGGCAGAGCTATGATGAAGGTGGGCACAGTGAGCTTCTTGGAGCTGCTATGGGCTCTGCCATGCATCCCTTTGGTCTTCAAACCGACAGCAATGTGCCTAGAGTGCAAGGAAAGAGCAAAGGGGGTGAGGTAAGGATGGAAGGCATCAAGCCAGGAGCTGTTCCTGTAGGTGACACTGATCCTGCTTCTTGGCACCAAGTGAACATGGTCATCACTACGTCAAGCTTCTACTGATCCAATTTGAAAGTCTTGCAGGTTCACTCACTTGCCTGTGCTTAGCCTGTTACAAATGCTCCTGACCTGATAAATTCTCCTGCTTGCCATATCGTCACTGTTACGTCTTGGGCTGTTCCACTGCCAAAGCTGTGCCAGTGGATTGATGAGCAGCTATGGGCTGTTGGCGAGCCCCTGTCACCTCTGCTAAATGTCAGCTAAAGAAAGTCAGGTGTGCATCTGGATACCTCTCACCTAATAGGCAACCACTTCAGGAAAAACAGCTTCTATGCGAGTATGGACAGAACTTAATGGATGGAAGAAGAAATAGCATCTCTCTGTTAAGATGTCTGCTGAATTCTACGCGGTCACATATCGAGATGGAGAACATCTCATCTCTCAGACCAATGTGTTTCTTTCTCCTCAGCTGGCTGTTTTAAGCTCCATGCTCTGAGCAGCAAGAACTGGGCTTGGAATGAACGTATTCAGGCAGGGACATGGTTTATTCAACCTCGCCCATACCAATAGGACAAGAATTATATAAAAGAATGAGCCTGAGGCTATGAGAGCACTAACAAACACCTTCTCCAAGCAGCACTAGAGCTCAGGATGATGCAAGCTTTTATTAAGTGGTTCTATGATTCTACATACTTGCAGATGTTAAAGTGGGATTCCTTCATCTCAGCATTGGCCATCATGGTATTACCTGCATTGTTTTCAACAATTTTCTCCTGAACTTAGTTCCAAAACCTGCACCTGATCAGATTACCATATGGATGGTAGAAAGGAGTGAGGGAGGGCATGGTGCCCATGAGCCCTCCCAGAGAAACCTGGTAGGAAAGGTGAGATATGGATGTGAGTTCAAGCTGCTGAGGTAATAAATGAGGCACTCTGATGAGCTGCACCCAGAAGCAATGTTCTTTGACAGCCTTGACCTGGTTGTCCCGGGGCTGTTTTCTGGACTGGACAGGCAGGAGAACTGGGCCCATGTGAACCTAATGAACCTCTCCTGTGGGGAGACCTCATTGTGGCCTTCCAGTACTTGAAGGGAATGTATAAACAGGACAGGGAATGGCTGTTTACAAGGGTGGACAGTGATAGGACAAGGGGGAATGGTTTTAAACTGAGACAGAGGAGGTTTAGGTTGCATTTTAGGAGGAAGTTTTTCACACAGAGGGTGGTGATGCACTGGAACATGTTGCCCAAGGAGGCTGTGGATGCCCCATCCCTGCAGGCATTCAAGGCCAGGCTGGATGTGGCTCTGGGCAGCCTGGTCTGCTGGTTGGTGACCCTGCACATAGCAGGGGGTTAAAACCAGATGATCACCATAGTCCTTTTCAACTCAGGCCATTCTATGACTCTATGATTCACTGCAGTTAAATCTGAAGGTGAGAAAAAGGCAGAGGCACATGTATTTTAAGTATTAAAATGTATGTATGAAGGTGGCCTTTACTTGAATCACGAAATCACAGAATCTTAGCATCATAGCACCACATTATCACAGAATAATATCGTGGCTTGGATTGCAAGGTCCCTTAGAGTCCATCCAGTTCCAACCCCTTTGCCATGGGTAGAGTTGCCACTTGTGAGATCAGGTTTCCTGGGCCTCCTTCCAACCAAGACCAGCTCCTTCCTAGCTGATACTGGAATAAAGTGAGATGGAGGTAGCAACTTCACCTGCCCTGATGGTGTGACCTGTCCCAGAAGAAGAAATCATTTTTGCTATGTATCTCAGAGTTTTCCTAGATGGCAAGATAAAGATGAGATTGTGTTGCTGTTTTATTTGGAGTTATTGTTATAGAGTTCAGCTTGCGGAGAGGTTCTGGTATTTTAGTTGGTGCAGACAACATAGTTAAATAGAACATAGTAGTAAAATGTTACTGCCTATGCATTTATTCTTTGTCTTCACCTCAGGAAACATTTCTGGTAGCAAATGGAACATATAGCTTCAATACAGGGCAAACAGTTTTCAGCATTTCTCCAGCGTGCTTCCTGCCTTCAGATGATGACTTTTACTGATACCTGTATTGGTTGGTGTACAAGGCTGCTGGCTTTTCTTTCTGTGCTGTTCATATTGAGATCTGACGGGTGGGAAGGTCCCAGCAATGGAGTGCCAAGAAGAGGCATGTGAGCTGTAGCGTATATAAAAATTGGCTCTTTCTTCTTTTGATCTTTATACCAGAGAAGTGTTCCCAAAGGCCAGTGCTAACACTTTTGGGACAATGTAACCTTTACTTAATTGCTCAATTGCCATAACCTTGCATGGCGCTTTAGACACCAAGTGAGATAAGGTTCCTGCCCAGGGGAGCTCGAACTCATTTAGCACATGGATTACGGCATTGACTCCTGGGATGAAGATCAGAGGCTGATAACAGGGAGAAGTGCTTTGAAGAGTTCATTGTTCTCATCAGTTCTCACCACAGTGGGGTTGAAGCAAACAATGGATCAATTTGCATCACTTCATACACCTTGCTTGCAAGCAGCTGTACAAGTGGCTGTTGACTCACCAGTAGGACTTTGCTGGAAGCTTGGTGTTCCTGTCAAGGCAAGATTAGAAAGTGAGGTTGCACCAGGGGAGGCAACATGGAACACAGCAAAGAAGCTGAGAAACCACAGTTGGAAAGCAAGATGAAAAAGAGGAAAGTTGGGGCTGGGCCCAAGTCTGGGTGGCACTTCTACCAGGTGGACCTTT
Source organism: Excalfactoria chinensis (assembly GCF_039878825.1). Taxonomy (NCBI): domain Eukaryota; kingdom Metazoa; phylum Chordata; class Aves; order Galliformes; family Phasianidae; genus Excalfactoria; species Excalfactoria chinensis. The sequence continues at coordinate 2,166,025 of NC_092857.1, forward strand.
CCATAAAGGCAATTCTCTATTCTCTGATCCTGAACCCTATTTCTGTTGCTTGAATTTAGGCCATGGTCCTCCCTTGCACAACAGGATGGAGCAAGGTCATGAGAGAGATGAAATTTCATCATGCTGTGAAGGAAATATAACAGTGGTATTTGGAAGCTGGAAATTGGGTATAGGAGGTGGGGAGAAGCAACTGCTGGTTAGGAGTAGATGGGATGGATGGAAAGAGGCATGTGAGGCAGGCATGTTTGGCACAGACTACAACTTCATGTGACACTCACAGAGACCTTCCTTAAGTCAACTGGATAGGCTCTGCAGTCCCCCAAGGCTGAAGGTAAACTCCTCCTTAGGTTTCCACTATCTATTGGAGGAGGTATGAGCTTACCAGTGTATGTTTGAAGATTACTGTGTCTCTTCTTAGCATGTCTTTAAGAGAAAAATACATGGCTTTATGATTCCCCATACTGTACTTTCCAACGGTAAGATGGGAAAGGAAGTTTTTAGTGTTATTAGGGACCTGGGTGATTAACACTGTCCACATACATGCTTTGAAGGAATAAACTGGATGTGACACATAGAGGGGCTTTGATCTAGCCCATGTTGGTGAAACGGACACATTCTTCCTAGCAAAAAGCATTACCTGACCTGCAAGAGATAACTGTACTGTGGAAAGGTTAGCCCCCATGGTTAGTATGAAGGGGAAAAACAGTCATATGCCTTCTCTGAGGTACCGTTATTCAGTCACCTGTCAAACTTCATTAATTACATTGAATAACGAGGCCTTTGGCCCTATTTCTGTTTGAGTATGTAATTGATTCTCAGTTACCATTTGAATGCTTTTGGATGGGCTCCCAGGAGAATTTACATCCTGGAAGGCTTTGTGACATGCGTGAAAGCACCTGTCTTCTCCAGCTTTGGTGTAGTTACTTCTCGCATCACCAGGAGACATTTGTCAAAGTGTTTTTGAAGAGCACGTGTCTGAAGGCAGAGATGTTTGGGTGGATTTTGTCCATTGCTTGCTTCATGTAGAAGCACGGGTCTCTGCAAGCCTTACAACTAGCCATCATTCTTTGAAAGGACAATGGAATAAATGAGCTTGCAGAACTTGCCAGTGCAATTATCAGTTACAGGCAAATGGCTCCCTCTGACCTCCTTAGCTTTATTACGCAAATCTACAACACACGAGTTAGCGGCCTCCTCTGGGAGCAGGATTGTTGTAAGGACAATGTGCCTCCTGCACGACATTCTTGCTGACATTCCTCTTCTGGTATTATAGACTTCAAACCCCCTTGGCTTGCTATGTGCTTCAAGCTTGAAGGACAGATTGGATTTGCATGATTGGTCTATGTGAGTCCTGTGAATTCCTGCTTGTTTGCAGAACGGCCACCCTGGGAGGCAACAGTGCTTACAGCTGCAATTTTCAGCTATGCTGGACAGGAGGTGATGGGTGGTGTGACTTGCTGTGAAGGATCATTCCACGAGATCCTAGCAGAGTTTAGGCTGGAGTTATGAAGGCTGCAACCCTTCTCTACCACCTGTTGCTCTTGACCATTGCTCGTACATGTCGAAAGTTAGCTGAAGATGAGGCCACTTCAGCTTCCAGGAGGCATCAACAAAGGAAAAGGCTTTTCTTTTTGAATTTTCATACATAAAAAATAAATCTAAAAGCTTACAATAATCAGTGGAGATGGTCTGAATGTCTCAGACTAACTTGTTTCTCAAGTATACTGATGTAGCTTATTTCCATGTGTCCCAGCCCTACCTTGCATCTCAGTCCATGTGCAAACAATAGTATCCCTTTTTTTGCTCTGTTCCTGTTTATTCTGCTCTTAACCCTCTGCACAAATTCCAGTTCTCAGCTTCTATCATTTGTTATGTTGATGAGCGTTTGATCTTCTGGAGCTAATCAAGTTCTCTCTTTGCATTGTATCAGCTTTCATATTTGGTTTAATAATAATAATAGTAATAAAAGGTTTATATATATGTATACCTGTATGTATGTATACATAGCAGATTCATTCAAAAGCTGTATCATTCTTGTTTGGATCTACACTTTAATGTAGAATTCCCACACTGTGTTGGATGGGCCAGGCTGCTGCAGTTCTGCATGGATGCTCTCTTTCATGAATCCAGTTTTGTCTATTCCAGGGAAACCAATGTACTCAAACAGTATCTTCCACATCATGTGAATGAAGAGTCATCAGACAATGTGTAATCTGTCTGCATGAGTATCTCTGTAATAGTTCTCTCACCCTCCTGGTCCTCTGGTACTTGGAAGGAGCAAGTCTCTGGTCATACACCTTTCACCATTCAGAGATGAAGAGTTAATCCTTTAGGTGTTTCAGGAGAGAAATGAATGGTATGTACTTTCCACCGAGCTGCAGAGGGCAGCAAGGGTTGAGTGAGTGGGTCCTGTTCATGGACAGAGAGGTGGACACTGCTGAGCAGGAGCATGGGCGTGAGGAAAGCCCTATAGTAAGCTCTGTGAGCAGAGCTGGTGTTTTGGCAATGCTGTGTCACAGAGACATGGCTGTCAGAGACGCATAGTGTCCAAGGATAATCAGGGTTAGTGAAGTCAACCTTCATTATCAGTACATGCTGGGAGACCTAAGGATGGAGCACAGCCCTGCCAAAAAAGGACCCGCGGGTACTGGTGGATGGGAAGCTGGACATGAACTAGCAATGTGCTCTCACAGCCCAGAAAGACAACTGTGTCCTGGGCTGCATCCAAAGCAGCTTGGCCAGCAGGGTCAAACATGGTGTGGTACAAGATGCACTCTTGTACATCAGAAGCAGTTTTCCTCTTGTTATGATGAGGAACAATAATGAAGTGATGAAGAATGAAGGGGTAAAAGGTTTAGTAATATAGAGAAAATGTCCCAGAAGCTGATTGGAAAGAGAATATTATGTGTTCAGAGGGAAGAAAAGCCAAAAGAGGTAAAACAGGGGAGGAAAAAGAAAAAGGTTATCTCTGTTTAGAAGACCAAGGTTAAAGCAGCTGTCCTCTGCAACATGAGGGAGCAAGAGCAGAAAGCGAAACTGAATGCAAAATGTGTGAAAACAGCAGAAGTTATGAGGAGATGGAGCTCATAGAAATGGTGGATTGAAGGGAAGATGGTTTAGAACTGGGAGTGTTCAATGAAAATTGCGTAGCAATTCCAGGTATAGAAAACTTTCGTATTTTCTTGCCCTGTTGATGACAGAACCTCCCAAGAAAATCTTGGAAATACGATGACTCAAAACTCAGATGCTCAGGTTTACACTTAACAGATATTGCTTTTAATGCATATGTGTTGCTCATACTAAGTAGATTTACCACTGTATTATACACCACTTTTTCCTTGTTTGTAACTAACTTAATATTTCTCTGTATCTAGCTAACAGTGGACGGCCAGTACAAACCCATCCGCCATACCTTTGTGTGAACAGTAGATTTTTGTGCCTAAAGCAGCGTTTTAGAGACTAATATGTTAGATTTCTTTTGCAGGACATTCAAGTCATGTTCCCACCCTGATTTTTTTCTTTTTCAGGAATAAGTCCCACATCTCTGTGTGCAGATGCATTCAGATACAGTGATATTCAGGCTGTTAAATTTGTAGCTCACAGGTGTTTTGGACCATCTCCTCACCTTACTGAAACCTAGGGATGTATCTGCCCTTCCCTGCTCCTTTTTTTCTATCTATAATCATCGTGCTCTATACATTTGGCTGCAGTGTGTAGGACATTTAATAGACATCACAACATCTGCAGTACAAATGCAGAACATCTCTAACAGGGTAGAAATCCCATGCTGTGTAGGAGAGTGAATTCCAGGAGGGTCTTTTTATTCTGATCAGTCTGCAATTTCCCTTTCTGTTTCTTAGGAGCTGTATTCAAGTTTTGTTATAGCTTTAAATATCCTGCTCTTTCTCTATCTCGTAAGCAGCTAATATGGAAATGGGAGTTAGTACAAGACTACTAGGATGGCCACTGTAACAGGGAAGAAAGAACAAAGATTAAGGGGAGAGATTCCCATTTTCCTTCATTTAATGTGTTTCAGAATGAAAAGCAACCCATTGTTAGGAGCTTTTCTATAGATCTGAAGTTGTGCTGTCTCAGGCATTGCCGTGTCTATGCATACTCAGTACAGTGTGATGCAATGAATGCTGGCTTCACTGGTCACAGGTGCTGAGTGCAGCAATGCGGCCTGGAGTGGCTGTTTCTTGGTAGAGTATCATATCCTCTGCCACCAAAATTATATCCTACGCTGTGTTTTGTAGCTCCTTTGTGGCTGAAGCACTGGGACACTTTGCAACAGCTGCTGGAAAATTCCACTTGAAAGAATTCCTTCCTTCCCTTCCCAGAGCACGATGCCAGGGGCACACTTTTCCTGGTATTATTTTTTTAATTATGCTAACGAACAAATCTGGTCCTTTACCTCCCACTGATCTCAGCCTTATCCGATTAGACTGATGAGCAATCCAAGAATGTTTAATCTAAAGTGTGAGCGTGGGGAGCTGTTCTTTGACAGCATTCCAAGCCCAGGTTTCCCATCTATTTCCAATCTACACATTATGGGGGTAAGCACAAGAAAGGAAAGCAGAGGTATTCGTAGAATGTGTTTGTATTTAAACTCCTAGATTTGCAGTCACATGCACATGTGGTTTTATTTTACTCAAAAACATAATCTCATTAACCTCACTGGGCCTAAAAGGGGAAAAAAAATTTCTCCCATGCTGCAAGTGCAACTGAGCTGTTTTCCTACATAGCGCTTTTGTTTGATTGCAAGGCTGATTTAGTTGCTCACTTGTATGCCTTGGAATGTGCGGTGAGAAATTCTGATGAGTGATACCAATCTCTCGGTGCTTTGGGCCAGCCTTCAAGCTGCTCTGCTCCATGCTGTACCTGGAAATATTGCTATTGCGTGCAGGGTTTCATCCGGCTTTGGACTGGATCTTCTTGCTCCAATATCTGAGGCTCTTGCTGTAGAAAAGCAACGTGAGCACCTCTGTCACACCTTTGTTCTTTCAGCTTTCCCTGCTGAGTGAAAAGCATGTAGCATTCTCACTGGCATCCTGCTTTGGTGATGCCCACGGGTGATATTCACAAGCAGCAGCCTGAAGAGTTGCTCACATTCCCTCTTCCTTTGTATTTCTGCTCCTCTTTTTACCCCTAGGTGAATACTTCTGGAAGAGGGCAGGACTTCAAATGAAAACTTCAGATTTGTTTTACTTTGCATTGAAATGCTACGGGAAGTTGGTCAGGAAGCTCAACCTCAAGTAAACAATTTAGCCTTCTGAGCTCATTTGCAAAGGAAACAAATATCTGGATGCATTGGCTGGGTTGGGACTTGATGAGAAGATGTGAGAGATCCATGCTACCAGCTGAGATGTGTGTGAGGGTATTTAGGGGGTACTGGTGTGAAAGATTGGAGCTTTGCTGGGGTAATTGCTTTTGTGCCACCACCTGATCCTTTTTCATTTATCAGTGTTTTTCAACATCTTTATCACTGAAACGGAAAATGGGATCTGGTGCTCCCTCAGCAAGTTTGCTGATGACATCAAGCTGAGTGGTGCAGGTGACATAACAGAAAGAATGGGTGGCATCTAGAGGGACCTGGAGGGGCTGGAGAAGTGGGCCCCAATGAGGTTTGACAAGGCCAAGAGGAGGGTGTTGCATTGGTTTGGGGCAATCTCATGTATGTCTACAGACTGGGAGAAGAGCTTACAGAGAGCAGCCCAGTAGAGAAAGGCCTGGGGGTCCTTGTGGACAAAAAGCTGGACATAAGCCATCAGTGTGCCCTTGCAGCCAAAAAAGGCCAACAGCATCCTGGTCTGCATCAGCTGAGAGGTAGGGGGGGTCCCTGGCACTGCTTCTTGGAGCTGTGGGTGCCCTGGAGGTGTCCAAGGCCATGGATGGGGACCCAGACAGACTGAGCTGGTGGAGTGCACCCAGCCTATGGCAGGGAGTTGAGACAGGATGGGGTTTAAGATCCCTTCCAACTCAAGCTATTCTCTGATTTTATTATTCTATTATTTCGACTCCTCCTTGAGCAATTTTCATTTGTAAGCATGGGATACTGCTTCGATCCATCTGCTCCATTGAGAATAAGCAGAGCGAAGGTCTTGAAGACATCAGAGTCCTTTCAATTTGAGGATTATCCCCCTCTAATTCAAAACCTCCAGTAACATGAACTGGTAACAAAAAAGGTCCTTCCCAGCTGAAAGCATTATTTCCATAAGAGGACAAGGAGAAAGCAGCAGAGGGATGTTCATTTGCGTCTGACAGTTCATAACAGACATTGCAATAGTTATGCACTCTGAGAGGAGGGAAATATCTAAGCAGAGCCTTCCTACTTCCTTGTGGCTGGCATTGTTCTTAGCAGGTGAGTTCTTCCTAGCTGTAGCCAAACTCTGCATGAATTATATCCTTCATGCTAAATATCAAGATTCAAAAGATTAGCTAATGATCAGTACAAGCATTCTTTGTACTGATTATACTTCCTGTACAGCATGGTAAAAACCAAAACTAAGCAAAACCCACAGCAATCACAAAGGTTTCAGGTTGCCCAGAGGAACTGTGGGTGCCCCATCCCTGGAGGTGCCTAAGGTTGGGCTGGAGGGAGACCTGGGCAGTCTGATCTGGTGCAGAGCAACCAGCCCACTTTAGGAGTGTGCCAGGGAGGGGTGAGGGGGGGTGGGGAGCAATGTCCTTTCCAACCTCAGTCATTCAGTGACACCATGATTCTGTAGTTTGATAAAGGGGATTGCATAGATTTAGACATTAAAAAGGCTGGTTTTGGTCCTGACTCTGCAATGAACTCTTGGGTTTGGTCTTAAGGTCACTTGTACTGAATGTTTCTTCCTCCCAGTTCAGCATATTCAAGGCTATAACCTCTTCACTGCTGCATCTGGGAGCTCCTCTGACAAGAAGCTGCTGCCCAGCATCCTATGATTGCTTGTCTTTTAATTCACCATTTCCCTCCCCAGATCTTCAATAGTAAGCCATGTGCAAGTCTACTGAGTAGGACTGAGTGGCTGCAACCAGACCAGTGGGCAGCTGAACCCCAACAGAGAATCCTGGGGGGCAGAAGAGATGGGAATGCCAAAAGGTGGAGACTGAGGTGACTGTTTGATGCAGGACTGCAAGGATTGGAGAGATTTATGACCATTAGACTCAGAAGAGATGACAGTGGTGTGGGAGATGGCAGTGAGTCTGTTAACTTGAGTGTGACTTTGGGGTGAAGTCTGATTTCCAAGGAGGTGTCCTGGTTTTGAACTGGCTTGTTTTTATACATGTTTAACGAAATGTGATTATTTTGCTGGTACTGGAAATAATTAAGGAAAAAGCCCTAAAACTCCAGCCTAGCAGACACGCTTTTTAGGATTCAGAAATCTCCTTTATTGCACATGTCAAAAACAAGAATGCAAATAGCACACTTGAGAAATCTGTGAACTTTGAGTAGCATTTATTTGATGTAGATCAGCAGCAAACAGAAATGTTCCAATAATGACGTAAATTAGATTATTATTATTATTATTTTTTTTTTTGGCAAAGACTGCAATAAATGATAATGGCAGAAGCATGATATGCATATTCCGACTGTTATACATGACATATTACCAAATAACTTACTTTGCACGGGGTAATGGGGGGACTGAATTCTCTGGGTAGAGCAGAATGAAGAATTAATGCTGAGTGATGTGCAAAGTCTTTCTAATGGCTGAGACGTGGCCTTCATCTTTCGTTGTTTTTCTGTTCTGTGCATATGGTTTCTTTACAGTACTGCTGAAATGGCTCTGTTGCTCAGCAACAGCAAGCTGAAGTAGCACCAGTCAAAGAAAATCTGCTGATTTACACCAGTCATAACGTGTATCTTCTTACCAGAGTGCAGATTTTGACAGAAGAGTGAAAGCCAGCCCTTGCCTTTGACCTCTCATATTCATGGTACCAGCTGGGGAGATGTCAGTCTGGACAAGGAAAGCTAGCCTTTACCCTGAGTGTTTGACAGATGGAGTGGTGCATCCTCTGGGCAGAACAGGACCTACTCTGACACCAGTCTGAAGAGTCAGTGGCTTCCCTAGGAGTGAATCTTGATCTTCTGGGCTCAAGGAGGGCTTCAGCCCTGGCTGTAGGTCTGCAGGCACAACACTGTGCCTTTGGGCTGGTCTTAGACAGGAGCAAGGCTTGGCTCTTGCGCATACTGAATGTTACTATTGCAGACAAATGCCATAAGTGCAATGAACAGAAGTTAGAAATTTCCTAAATATCTACACCCCTGCCCTGATTACATAATTTTACTTCCCTACTTTTCTTAGCTATTTATGTGATTTAAGAGAGAGTGTCACTTTGGAAACACAGAATCATAGGGTCTGGAAGGGACCCCTGGAGATCAAGTCCAACTCTCCTCACTAATGCAGGTTCCCTGGAGTTGATTGCTCAGGGAAGTGTCCAGGTGGGTTTTGAATATCTCTGGAGAAGGAGATAAAAGCTCTCTGGAAGAGCTTAGAGACAATAGAGAACTCAAATAAATGAGTGTTTGTTTTAAAAAACAATCCACACGGTATTATGTGGACATTTTCCAATTAAAATACAGTAAATAACGCATTTTACAAGTGATCTCTGGAGTGTCGCTCATACAGAAAAACTGTCAAATACATGAAAATGCAAAGGTTCATCAGAAAATGCTGACAACAGTTAATCCCAAATACTTTTCACTTGGGTATTATGGTGTTCATATAGAGATAGTTTCTTTTCCCAATCTCAAAAGTCAGTAGTAATATGAACTGTAAGATTCAGATACAGGAGTGATGTTATGATCAGTGGTTAGCAACCCTGCCTGTGCCAAGGGAGTTGGAACTTTAAGGTCCCTTCCAGCCCAAACCATTCTATGACTCTATGGTTGAAGTGTGTAGGCTAATGCCAACTGAATGACCTGACCATGGAGGAAAATATTAGTGGTGAATATGTCAGAATCTGGCCTGTATTCCCTAATTGGTATCTTTGCTACCAATTATTGTCACAGATCTATGTTCAACACAAGCTGTGCATCTCTTGGAGGTCTGATTAACCAATCCCATTGTGAATGATCTGGTGTGCTGGTAAAAGTTATTATGTTGGGTAACACCCACTGCCTTTTATCAATGCCTTTTATCAAGATGAGGTAAAACTGAATGCTCTTAGACATACATATTCCCCCAACTGCCTTGCATGTTATCACTGCTTGAACTTGATTACACCAACTCAGAGGCTGAGAAAATCAGCTCAGGTTAGCTTATGGTTGGGCTGAACAGAGCCATTTCATTTTTCATAGAGCAGTGGCTTTGCTGCCACCCCCAACTTTACTAACCAATGACCAACTATGAGTGCTAAGTGATATGCTGACATAAACATAAAATCGTTATACATATTGACATAGAAAAATGCTCTATTTACCTGCATCCACATTCTCGGCCTTGAATTTTCTGTGCAACAGGGTAGGACTGAAACAGTTTCTTCATGAACTGTTGTAATCTAGTGTGAACTAGAACATCTCAAAGCTGGGGCTTATAGGCAACCCCCTCTTTCCCATTATTTTGACTTTTACCACAAGACTTGCAAGTATTAGCAATGCTGCTTTGCGATTCATCTGTGTCCATCACGTGTGTGATGATTATTAATTCACACCTTTCTCCACTAGGCTTGAAGATTCTCCAGGAAGATTGCTTCATCACCTATTTCCTACTTAGCAAAGGGACTCTTTGTTCCAGTTCTCTACCGCTATGAAGCTCTCTAAGGTGTATCCTATTGCTGTGGTAAGCTGGTGTTAGCCTTTAAATAGCACTCCTAATGAAGAGGCGAGGTATGCTCTGCTCTTTATTGCTTTACATCTGATTACAATGACTCAGATTTCACAAGCAGAATTTTCTTTGCCACCTTTAAGTCATTTCCCCACTTTTTAAAACTCAAGTGTCTTTTCAGGCTTATGTGCTTTTGAGTTGTGACAGGTTGGTCTTAGGAAAGATCCTTCCAGCACAGCATGACTCTCTCTAATCAGGATAGAACAAAAAATTGTGGTGGAAAACGTCTCTATTCAAAGATGATGGGGGTTTTTGGTCTTTTTACTTTACAGCACATAAATAACATTTTTTTGTTGTTGTTTGTTTTATTTTTTTGGAGGGAACCTTGTGCTCTTGCCTTACAATTTGTGAAGGATTTCTCTTCTTGGGTCTTTATACGTCGCAGCAAGACATGTGATGTTTCTTCATCCTCAGGTAATATGCTCGATTGGCTTCTGGATAGGTGACTTTGGAGAGTGGAAGCTTGTAGATGGCTGAGTGGTTTGTGGTCATTAACAGAAAGGTCAGCGCAGACAAACAGAACGACCAGGTTCCTGGAGGCACCCCAAACTGTACAGAAAAACACAAAACACATATTTACTGTCTGTCTTTCATCTTCTGTCACAGGAAAAAAAAAAGCTTAAGAGCAGCTTGGAACAAGTTTTCTCAAGGAAATCTTGATTTGGCTTTGTATGGAGGACCTCTGTGGGGATGCAGACTTTCTGTATGAGATTTTGATGTTGTTCACTGGCCTACAGCATCTAGCAGATTTGGTAGGAAGAATGATTTCTCTATGCACCTCCTGAGATCATAGATGGACCTAAGATAGGACCTAAGACCTTGTCTTCACCAGGGGGAAGTAATGTCCAGTGCCCCTGGTGGTGTACGGTGTTAGAACCGCCGCTTGCAATACCAGAGGGCCCGGGTTCGAATTCCCCTTGTGACGCAAGGGGTAAAACTGCCGCTCTGCTACACTAGAGGGCTCGAATCCCGGGAGTTGGACTCGATGATCTCTAAGGTCCCTTCCAACTCGCACGATACTATGATACTATGATACTATGTCCAACCAATCTGGTGGCTTTCTATGATGGAGTGATGGCACTGGTGGACAAAAGGAAGGTGACTGATGTCATTTACCTGGACCTGATCAAGGTCTCTGACACAGTCTCCCATCACATCCTTATCTCCAAATTCGAGGGATGTGGATTTGATGGGTGGACCACCTGATGGATAAGGAATTGGTTGAAAGACCACAGACAGAGGGTGGTGATCAATGGCTCTATGTCCGGGTGGAAGCCGGTAACAAGTGGTGTCCCACAGGGGTCTGTCTTGGAACTGGTGCTCTTTAACATCTTGAATGACATTGATGATGGAATTGAGTGCACATCAGCAAGTTTGCTGCTGACACCCAGCTGAGTGGTGTGGCTGACACAGTGGAAGGAAGGGATGCCATTCAGAGGGACCTCAACAGACATGAAAGGTGGGCCTGGGTGAACCTAATGAGGTTCAATACATCAAAGTGCAAGAATTTGCACTTGGGCCAGAGGAATCCCAGGCATACATACAGACTGGAAGGAGCAGTCCTTGAGAGCAGCCCTGCAGAGAAGGACCTGGCAGATGAAAAGCTGAACATGAGCCAGCAGTGTGTTCTTACTGCTTGGAAAGCAAATGGTATCCTGGGCTCCATCAGATGAGGGGTGGCCAGCAAGGGACAGGGAGGTGATTGTCCCTCTCTGCTCTGCCCACATGAGGCCCCATCTGGAGTACTGAGTCCAGGTCTGGAGCCCCCAGTACAAGAAAGACAGAAAGCTGTTAGAGAGGGTCTAGAAGAGGGCCACAAAGATATCAGAGGGCTGGAGCACCTCCCCTACAGACAGGCTGAGGGATCTGGGCTTGTTCAACCTGGAGAAAAAAGGCTGTGGTGTGATTTCATTGCAGCCTTTCAGTACCTAAAGGGAGCCTACAAACAGGAGGGGAGTCAACTCTTTGAACGGGTAGATAACAGCAGGACAAGGGGAAGTGGTTTTAAGTTGAGGGAGGGAAGATTTAGGTTGGATGTCAGGGGGAAGGTTTTTACTGTGGGAGTGGTGAGGTGCTGGAACAGCTGCCCAGAGAGGCTGTGGATGCTCCATCCCTGGAGGTGTTCAAGGTCAGTTTGGAAGAGGCCCTAGGCAGACTGGTCTATCTAGTATTAGATATGGAGGTTGTCAGCCATGCATGTGTCAGGGGATTGGAACCTGATGATCCTTGAGGTCACTTCCAACCCAAGCCATTCTGTGATTCTGTGATGCTGTGAAAATAGAAATGGACACAGACAAGAAACAAGACCTTAGCTAATAAGCCACTTACCACAGAGAACATGTGCGCCACTGTTGCTCCCAGATAGGCACTGAAGAGTGCTGTGAAAAAGAAAGATAATTTCTGGTGAGTTTGGTTGCTCATAGCATGGAGGAGACCAGCAGAAAGAAACATGTCCCACACTGCCTTGGGTAGCTCAACCAATGCTTATGAAAATGCCTGGGAAGCCCTCTCTTAAAAATCTTTCCTTTGCAGCGTGCTCTCCAGCATCTGGTGGAAAAGGCAAAACAAAGAAAACATGGAGTGATAAAAAGTGTGAATATGGAAATAGAGGCTTCTGAAACATGCACTGACATGGAAGGTAAGTAGGTTGATGGATGGAGTTAAATGGGAAAATAACCCTTCCATTTCTCCTGCCTCTAGGGCTAGAAGGTGGGTCAATGAGATACAAAGCTAAATCTTTTTTATATGCACACTGAATGAGCAATAGTTTAACTCCCGGCTCACTGTGATATTGAAATTTCATATTGAATTGCCTTATAAATAATTCTTCAATCATTCCATGTTGCTTAGCTCATGCCTCTGGTATCCATTTCAGTAGACTGGGAAAACTATGCTGCCTGATTCCAGGTGCAGACTGATCTTGGGCTCCAGTTTTCTTAATGCGCACAATTAGTCTCATAAATGAAGCATCTGATTTCAAAGGTGTTAGTTAATCTACTGATTGCTTCCTTTGTTTTGAACACAGCTCTTAGCTGCAAGTCAGTGCTCTGCTTTTATCTTTGGCAGGGTGCATTAGAGCAACAGCTCTAACATCCACGTCCATTGCCTGTGTCTGCCTAGCCCAAGTCTGTCTGTCCAGACGTGGCTATCTTGCTTCAGCCCATCTGCAGTACCAGCACATCTCATCCTGTTTCAAAAGGAAGATATGGTAGTAATGAAGATCCATAGGGTACATACCACAGGCAATTGCCAGCAAATGTGTCTGCCAGGTGAATGCGTAGAACATGCCTCCAATGGCAATGCATGACAGGGAGCTGTTGTAGCTCCATAAGCCAGAGTAGATGGTGCTAAAAGGTGTTGCTAGGCTCAGTGCTGTAAAACAAGTCAAAAATACATAATTCCTTGGCAAAATAGCTGAGAAATGGCCCAAACTCTGTTTTCTGGGGGGTACAAGCCTGCACGTCTATACTGAATTCCTGTTTGTTGCCATGTTGTCACAGTGCAAAACTAAAGAAACTTCAGACTAATGCAATCACTGTGGACTTTCCCTGGTGCTGCTGAGCTGAATTTGGCCTTACAGTTGCAGCAGAAGATATATTAGTGATTTAAACTCTGAATGAGTCCCTAAGGCCTGCACAGTCAGACTTGTGGCAACGACTTTTATTAAGCTGCTCCTAAAAACATCCAAATACATCCAGAAATGAAGTATTGCAGGATAGAAAGCCATTTCAGCCAAAAGCATATTACTTTCTTCTGAAGATTTCCACCATTGTAAAATGGGGTAAGAGAACGTGGAAGTCAATCAAAAGAATTATTAAAACAGAAGAGCTCATTTTCTTTCTTTCTTCTTTCTTTTTCTTTTTCTTTTTCTTTTTTTTTTTTTCAAGCAATTTTTCTCCAATGGAAAACACATTTGTGACTTTAAATGTTCTTTAAATGTTCCAGCCACTCTGCTTCCACTTTTATTCTCTGTGCTTCTGTATATATCTGTGGCTCAACTGAAGTCCTTACCTGCCAACATCCCCACTGCTGATCCGATTGCTGCATGCAGGCAGATGAGTGGAGACGAGATAAATAAAGCAAGCAGGAAAATTCCCCCAGTCCAGGGATTATCACAGCCATAAACCTGTCCCACCCCAACTGGAATGGATTGCAGCAGCTGTGTGAATGAAAGAGGAAAAAACAAACAAAAAAAAGACAATTTTCTTTTTTTAATCCTCTTTGTTGCTTAAACAAAACAAAACAAAACAAAACAAAAAAACAACCAAACAACCCTAGTTTAGATGGCTGCTTTCAACCCAGCTTGGCTGAGCGGTAGAAGTTCTGTTTGTTTCAGGAGGTCTTGTGAAAATAGTGGCTTGGGTGGGAAGAAAAAAGGATGGACCACTCCCAGAGGAGCAGATGTGCCCCTGCTTTGGACAGGAGACAAGAACCCAGCTTGGTTGTAGCTACAGAGATGGTTTAGAGAAAATTGGAATGGAATGGTTAGTTTATAGTACCCATAAAATTACGTGCCATGGTAAAGGTTCTTTTGGAAATGCAACCTGTGTGGTTTGCTATTTAGTGCCAATTAACTTCCTTAATCACTCCCTGGGGACCCTTTAGAACAGTCCGCTGAGCCTTAGGGGAAAGTGCTTACTCTTCTGTCCGCTGTTTACTGTGCTATGCAGCAGAATAAAATGCTGCCTTAGAAAGGTCCCACTTGATGATTAATTTGTAACAATTCCATCTTAGTAATATCTGCTTTATCATTTCTTAGCAGAAAGACTGTGTTCTGATGCATTTTTAAAAGCACTCTAAGTGGAAAACTAGAAATGACTTAGGAGTTAACTGAGCCTCAGCATAACCTTTGCTATGGGGTGGCGACCAGTATATCCACAGTAATGGATAATTAAGTTGCAGAGAGTCTTTGAAGATTATAGTGCATACATTTAGACCCAACTGTAAACAAATAATACTATATTCCCCCAAAATTCTCATTTTCAGGATATCAGATATATTCCATAATGCTTTTAATGGAGAAAGCTGTTTAGGGCATTCTACCATTGGCATGTCAGCGTCTGTCCAGGTGATGTTTGGTGTTGTTGTTGCAGGCTGAATGACGGTTGTAGGGAAGAAGAGGTTATGGGGTCCTGATGCAGCCAGATAGAGGGTCAAGGCCAAGTTGAAAGGCAAGGTGAAAACAGGCAGATCCCACTTACAGAAGACTGAACCTAAAGCGCTGGTGAAAACAGGGCTGAAAGAAGAACAAAACGGTCTCACTAGGAGATCAGGAAATTCCCTGCCCTCCACAGGTCACTTAGCAACATATTGATTCCTGCTTTGCTGTGCAATACAATAAGTGGTGAATTTGGTGAACCTGAGGGGACTAGGGTCCTCTGGTCCTCCACTGGTGTGGAGTTATTTCCCACATCAATACTTGTGTTTGATTTTCTATTTGATTTTCATTCTCTTAAGTACCTGCTGTGGATTCTGTAGAGAGGCCAAGTCTAACTGACCTGGAAAGAGGGCTGTGTGCCTTTGTTTGACCTTATGGACTGGGTCCATCAGAAGGCACATATCAGAGGCATACATATTAAGGTGAGTATAACACTACACAAACTTCTGGCAGATGGATGATATGTGGGATCTAGGAATCTCCAACGAGATATCTGGGGACCAAAGGCCAGCTTTCAAATTTTTCACTATCCAAACACCTGGCAGACTGTGGTGCTTTACATATTAGTAAAGTATTTTTAGTTGTCTGTTTTCATATGCAACAAACGTCTTGAGACCACTGAGCAGCTTTTCATGTGCTTTTCATGACATTTTCATGGCTTAAATAGATGAAGTGCTTGTGGTTGATGATGGCAGGGAATCATAGAATCACTTAGTGGTCTGGGTTGAAAGGGACCACAGTGACCATCTAGTTTCACTTGAGACAAGAATGAACTGATGCATCACAGCAACACAGCTAACATTTAGGACACTGAGTTACACAGGACCTGCCATCAATTTGTCTTTTACTTGTTTGGTTTTATTTGTGATTATGGGAGTACCATATTCGTTTAAAAGTACAAGTTGTTATCCAGATTTAGAAGCACGTATGTGCCAGTCATGTTTCTTTTTCATTACAGTCTGCATAGCACATCAAAACACAATGGCTCAACCATTCCTTCAGTAAGGAAACTCTGGGGCTGGAGTAAAAAGAGATGTTTCACTTACCACGTCACTGACACCAGTGCTACTGGCAGTAGAAGCCACCAATGGTAGTCTCCCTTAGCAGAGAAAACTGCCATGAGCAGTCCCACCAAGACCCCATTATAGCCATACAAGCCTGCTGCTATGGCTGATCTGAAGAGAAAAAAAAAATACGGCTGTCTTGAAATCTTTTCCCTGCAGGTACTTCACCTGAATCACCCCTTCCTACCCAATATAACCAATACTGCGATGCTGACCTGCCAAGACTCTGACCTTCAGTTTCACACACCTGAGCACACGCTTGAGCACTTTAAGCACCCCCTACTCTTTCCATAGTTCAATTCAATGTCCTTATAGACCAGCTGTAGCTGGTGCTGCTATCAGTTTTAACTAAGGATAAATACTCTTTTCATCCACAGCTCTTGTTTAACACGTATGTGAAAGTCTAATACAGTTTAACATGTATGTGATAGTCTTACCTGTCTTGACCCAGAATAAGTGCTGTTAAGGTCGAGACAACTGTTCCTAGGCAGCCTGTGAGTGTCCACCATGGGTTCTGCACCAGGAAACCAGCGACTACAATCAGTCCACTGAGGGGATTATTGACAAACATCACCTGGGATATCCCACGCAGCACCCAGTCAATAAACTGGATCATGATGGGCTTATCTGGAAGAGATCAAATCAAGTAATAGAAATAACTAAAAACGCACAGACGAGACTGATTTGGGATAGGTTGTTTGTTTTTAAACTCATAAACAGTTTTGGCAGCGTGACTTTGGCAGTCTGACCGCAGCAATGAATCAACAAGACTCTAAAACCTGACTGAGAATTATTATGGTCTATACTGAAATCTTGCAGCTGGAAAGCTGAGATGAACAGCGTGGTTGCCAGAGTCCCGTGTTAAAGAGCACCCTGGACCAGCTTCATATACAACTAGCTAATTTATGATGTCTGTGCCTCAGATGGCAAATTGTATGCTCAGCCAATTGCTGATTTATTATGGGGACCAAAGACACTTACCTGTGTGTAATTTGGCTTCACAGTGGCATTAGTCTTGACAGAAATGGACCAGCTGATAGGGGAGGGAATGTTCTGAAGAATGGCAGGGCAGAGAATAACCATTCTAGGCTGTGTTCTGTGGGACTACATTCATTTTGTCCATGGCATATCAGGAGGTAAATGTCACCTCAGCCATCCTCAAGATTTAAGCAGCATGTGTCTCTTTGCACAAGGCTGCATTTTCCCCACAACACAGAAATAAGTTCGGGCAGATGTCATTTCTATTCTGCTCCATCTTGAATCCTGTTACTGAGATGTTGATTATTACTCTTTTAATATAATTCTTCTTTGGAATCCCTCAATTAGTTATGGTGAAATAAGAGCTTTACCTTTCAGCCAGGCACCAAATTCCTTCATGTCTCCTGTGATGTACCCAACAGCTCTGCAGACTCTCTTTCCACCTTTACTCAACTGATTTTGCTTCCTCGGCTTTCTTTCCCCCTTGGTTTCTATCCTGACATCAACGCTGTTTTCCATGGTGAGGTTTTGAGCTTTTGGTAGAATTCAAGAGAAAACAAACAACACGCAATTAATTGCAATGACACTTACTGTTCCCTGTTTATTTTCTGTCCTACATGTTATTGCTCACACAGAATCATCATATAATCATAGAACGGCATGGTTTGGAAGGGACCTGAATGATCATGAAGCTCCAAGCCTCCTGCCACAGGCAGGACCACCGACCTCCATATCTAGTACCAGACCAGGCTGCCCAGGGCCCCATCCAACCTTGAACACCTCCAGACATGGAGCATGCACAGCCTCTCTGGACAGCTGTTCCAGCACCTCAACACTCTCTTGGTAAATAAATGAGTTTTTCTATTCTGTAGCTGAAAGAGGATAATCCTTGGTCTGAATGCCTGATTCCCAGGTTTCCATTCTCTCTTCAAACCCTCTTTGGGGCTTTCCAGACATTCATATGGCTGTAGATTTGAACACCTAAAGGAACCACCAACCATTATGTTGGTGTTATTTCACTTGATCTTAACACCCTGATAACTGTATCACGGCAAAGCAGGGTAGCAGTAACAGACACTGGCTTCATACAAGTTGGAGTTCACCTCAAAATCCAGCCCAGTATGAGATTCTATCAAAGTTAGGAGACTACTTCAATGGTTCAGTTTTCCCTGCTGTTCAACCAGTTTGAGCCTATCCATCATCCATCAGAAACAAGTATCTATCACTAGGCTTGTGGGATTCTATACAGTCCTCTGCTGTGGTTGGTTCTGACATTCTCATGCATATGGGCTTAGACTGAGGGTTGTTCTAACATCAACATACAGTTTTCTCTCTACTGAAATTAACTGTTGTTCCTTTGGAACCCAGCACTGGTTCACAAGATTAAAGGCCATATTGAGAGCCCTTGCTCTCCATTCTGCCTTATCATGATGCTGCCTTCTCTCTGCCACCTGCCCAGTGATGTCAGGTGGCCTGCACTGGCACTGTTCTTCAGCATAAGGTGAGACAGGTAACCATAGCCTGCATTAAGAAACCCTCTGGAAGTAACAAAATGCCTCTTATTAAATGTAGCATAAAGTCCTCAATTGGAGAGGGGAGGACTTTATGCCAAAGAGGGGCGTTTAGGCTGTCTTACATTGCTTGAAGCATCCACTTAGGGTGGGAAGATATGGTATGCCATATGAGGGACATGCCCTTTGGACTGGGAAATGCTGCAATATGCTTTGACACCTCACACAGCTCCAGACAACTTCATTCAGCCACACGGCTTAGAGCCTTGCATCTAACAGTATACACTGCTTCTAAACAATATCTCGTAGCTGATCTATTACTTGTTTTAAGGGCCAATTCTCAACAAGAACTCAGCAAGTTAAAAGCATCCAAACCTTTCCCTGGAGTGTGCTCAGTTTCCTGAGGAGTAGGACTAATTGTAGGTTGTTTTCAAGACAAGGAAGACAAAGATGAGATACCCTGTTGAATAAATGCAGAAAGAGAGCTGTTCTGGTTCCCCACAGTGAGTGCAAGAAGAACTATGGCTGTGAGTTAGTAGTCTAAGTAAGATGATACATGCACTTAAGTATTGCAGTTAGTGCTCAGCTCACCTACAACTTCTTGGCAGCTGGGGAAGAAGATGTGTATTTCAGAAATAGGGGTGCAAAGCATTTTAGTTAAAGCAGCCTCCTTTCTGGGCTTTATACTTGCAGATGGGTGGTGGATGTACATCCTGGCCAGTTCCTTTGTTACCGGAGGCATTATCCATAAAAATGAGCATTTTATGTCTTTGGGAAGTTCCCAACAAACTCAAGGATAAGATCAACATTAAACCGGCTGAAGGCAGGACCTGTATGTAGAAGAGTGTGGAATCTGCCTTTGGGTAGGACACAAGGACAAGGAGCTTAGCTTGAGGAGAGAGAAATGAAAAAGATGAGAGCACTGTTAGGGACAGTGTCTCAGTGCTGGAGGGCTTTTTCCTGGCTCAGTTATAATTCATTACCTTGATTCATTAACCTTCGCTTTTACCATATTTTATTCTGAAATAATGGAATAAGTGAATTGGATGCACTTTCACTTAAATCAAAATTTCCAGCCAAGATAAATGTTCTTCATTTGGTGAAAGTGCATTTACATTTTCAATTTAAAGAGTCTTTCTCTTTAGGTAACTTAGGCTCTCTCTGACACTAATTCGTAAAACCCTGGGCTGTTGCTATCATACTTGTAAGTTGTAATGGAGTTGTAATGGAGGCCCTAATTCATCCCAACACACACTTCTCACTTTGCCACAGGAAGGCACTTCGATGCATGCTTAGCTTCCCAGAGAGGAAACAGGATATCAGTGCTTGCTGACTCAGAGCCAGAATGAATGGAAAGGGACTTCTGTGGTGAGTGTCTGAATGGAGCTTGATTTCTTTCTCATTTTCACCCTGCAATATGTAGTAACTGCATGCTCCAAACCCATGTGAGATGCCAAGCCTTTTATTTTAGATTGGACATAAGAAGATTTATAGTAAGGGTGGAAAGGCACAGGTTGTCCAGATGTGGTGGATGCCCTTATCCTGGAGATGTTCAAGGTCAGGCTGAGAATCTGATGGAGCTATGTGTGCTGTCTTGCAGGGAGTTAGTTTAGATGGCCTTTAAGAATCCCTTCCAAGTCAAACTATGATCTCCAGTTGAGGGCATTTGGTAGTGATGTGGGCTGTGCAGCTTGCACAAACTTTGTGTAAGGCAGCACTGCACAGTGCAAGTCTAAGCTTGGAGAATTACCCAACAGCCAATACCCATGCTGCGCCAGGGTAAGTTTAGACTGGGTAGCAGGAAACACTTATTTACAGAAAGCATTGTTAAGCACTGGGATAAGCTCCCCAAGGAGGTGGTTCAGTCACCATCCCTGGATGTGTTTAAAAACTGTTCGGATTTGGTGGTCAGGGACATGATTTAGCAGAGGGTTGTAAGAGTTGGGTAGTATGGTTGGGTTGTGGTTGGACTCAGTGATCTTTAGGGTCTTTTCCAACCTGAGCAATTCTATTAATTCATTTGCTCTAGATTTTAATGGGAAGAAACGAAGTCAGCTCAATGAACAAAAAGGCCAGGTGAGCCACTTCCATTATCCTGGTCTGAATTTCATCTCTGATGAAAGCCTTGCGTATCTGTTCTTCCAGAATATTTTAAATCAGAATGTTTTGGAGATGATCATGGGCAACAACTGGTCAAATTCACATTGTTTTGCCCCTGCCCGTCAAGTAGCCCAGGGGTGGGCTACTGGAGGGACATCATATGGACATCAGTCCATCTTTTCTATTACATAATACTTGCTACAGTGGAAGGATGTAATTATGAAACACCCCAGCACCCGCAGAGCAGACTGCTGGTTAAGCCAGAAACACACTTTGGTTCTTTGTGACACCACTGTTGTCCAGATCCAGTCCTGTTGCTGGCACCCTGAACCCCAGATGCAGCTTGGTGGTCACCTCCTGTGTAGTGGTTCAGCTGCCACCGAGTATAGTGGCAGGTATGTCTGTCCCTTGGAAACTCTTATCTGCCCAGAAACCCACAGTATGGAGGATGTAGCTACTCAGGTGTCCTCAGAAAGTATGAAGTATCAGTAAGCCATTTGGGAACTGTCAGCAGCAGAGGTAGAAGAGAATCTGTGGATCTCTTCTGTGATATTATGTTAGAAGCAGTGTCTGCTCTGCATGCTCATCCTAAAGGTCTGTTAGCACATTACCCTGCCATATGGAGTAGGTAATGGCAGCTCTTTAAAAAAGGATAGAGGACAAATGGTATCTCATCCCAGAATAATGGAGATGTTCAGAGAATTTTAGGACAGAGATGTCAGAATTCTAATTTAAGATGAAAAGTGTCCCTGCTGATGGGGATTGTGAGAAGGCTGGTCTACTGCAGGCCTTCTGAACTGCCATTCAAGTGGAGTTAATGTGTTGCTTTCAGTCAAAGCACTATTTTTCTTAGTGCACAAAGAAGAAAAATAGAAATAATTCTTGGGGGGGGGGGGGGGGGGGGGGGAGGATGGTGTTTGCTACTGCTTTTTTTATTCCTTAATTCCATTAGTCTGTAGTATGTAAAACCCAGTGCTGGTGTGCAACAGCAAGTACTGCTTTGTGCTCTGCTGTCAGCACAGAGTAACAATCTAAAGCTTTTTTTTCCTTCCCCATAATGTATTGTGCCAGGAGAGATCTGGCTTTGGGGCACTGCTGCTTTCCTGCAGTGATTACAGTTTTTTGCTGCCTCCCCTTGCTTAGAGGTCTTTGTGCTTGCGGGTACAGATCTCACTGATGTCCTCACTGAGGATGTGTATGTAAGCAAGAGTGAGAGTTTTGCAGCTAGAAGTATCTGAGTACTTCTGTATCAGCTGTTAAAGAAACTCCTGAGAGCAGAAAAGTAAGATGTTTCTCTTGCATGAAAGTGAAATCATCACAGAGGCAGGAAGCCAACCTATTGGTTGTTTTTTGTCATCTTTTCAGAGTTAATAAATGTCCCGCAGCAAAGCCCTGATGTTACACAACCTCACGTCTCCCTAAATCAATTTCTCTTCCACTTGTGTACATTTCAACCACGCCATGCCATACCTATGGCATCTCAGCAATGCCTCATTAAAGCTGCAGCATATCAGACTCCATGCTGCTCGCACTCCTACAACATCTGGCCTGCAAAAAGGTATTTATTCGCTTGCTGAAATTAAGGCAAGCCCTGGCATACAGTCATTATACCTTATACATGGTAATAGCAGTGCTGTGCTTGCAGCTGGGGAAGGAACAGGGCTTATATATGGCTAATTGTTCAGTACTCATTGGTGACAGTTATTCCCACCTTGGTGTCTGTGCTGCTCGGTGCTGGGTTTTATCTCTGAAAATGCAGAAAGTTACCTAGGACAGAATTTCTCTACAAAATCAAGGGATTGAAGGTACAGCTGGTATTTGTTTGTCAGAGGAATTGCTGCCACACAATTACAGCCATTGTATCTTGCATTCTCCACATTGTTGCTGTGAAGTGTGTGGGCAGCCAGCTCTGCGTGCAGCAAGTCTTTAGAGGAATTCCTGCATCCAAGCACAATAGGAGGAAAGGGCCAGATCCTCAGCAACCCAGATTCTTACATGAACTCTATAATGTTAACAGGGGTTTAGTAAAGCTTGTAAGTGTCGTGTTATATGTACGAACACACGCATGCACTCCCAAAACAGAGAGATTATAATGCACTTGACCCTGACTGAAAAAAGAAAAAGCAGCTCAGGTTTTCCCACAGAACATACATTTCAAAGCATTAGTTCAAAAGGAAGCTCATCCCTCAGATTCAAATACTCATTAAGCCCATTCCCAATTCAATTTTCAGAGATCCGTCTCACTGGGACAGAGAAATCCAGAGATGCTATCGCATTAACCAATGTATTATTACTATCTGGGCATTTTTCATTTTGTAGAAGAGAAAGGCAGTGAAAGGAGGTGTTAAACAGTTCCATTTCTTTTTTAATTCCTCAAATGTTCATCCGACTGTGCTAAGAAGTCCTAATAAATCCTCAGCCAGCTAGAAAATTGTCAATAATTGAAATTTCTGTGACATTCCCTAACCTCCTTGTCTCTCTTGATCCCTAGCTGCTCTCATTGAGGACTTTTAAAAAGCTCTTTGTTTTTTGGGGAGAAAGACCTGGGGAAGTTGGTCACTAAGCCATTAACATGGTGCATCTTTTTGGCTGTACATTAAAAGGAAGAAACAACATGCTCTTACCTTTTGGATGACCTCGGGGACAGCTGCCTCCTTGCTGCCTATTAAGGAAAGTAGGGCTAAAAGTGGAGAAAAGAAAATGCCCCACCAGTTTATATAGGCTAGCATGGCTCCTGTTCTGATATTACTAATTAGTTGGTTT
Organism: Excalfactoria chinensis; assembly: GCF_039878825.1. NCBI lineage: Eukaryota > Metazoa > Chordata > Aves > Galliformes > Phasianidae > Excalfactoria > Excalfactoria chinensis. Next base: position 2,189,414 of record NC_092857.1, read on the forward strand.
CTCCTCCCACTTTGTGAGCTCCAAACAAATGTCAAGAAGGTTCCCTCTTGAATTCCCCACCTTTCCTCTTGTTCTGTCCTTGGTATCTTGCCAAAAGCCACTCCAAATGTCCTCTTCCCTGCTGGTCTTTTTGTTGTTTTTGAACTGTCTCCTTTAACTCTGTCCTTTCTCCTCCAAAATTAAGAGGCGTTCCAAACTTCTCAGTATACCTACACCAGACCTCTCCAATTCTAATCCCTGCAACCCAGGATGGCTCAACTTCCTTCCTTCCTTCCTTCCTTCCTTCCTTCCTTCCTTCCTTCCTTCCTTCCTTCCTTCCTTCCTTCCTTCCTTCCTTCCTTCCTTCCTTCCTTCCTTCCTTCCTTCCTTCCTTCCTTCCTTCCTTCCTTCCTTCCTTCCTTCCTTCCTTCCTTCCTTCCTTCCTTCCTTCCTTCCTTCCTTCCTTCCTTCCTTCCTTCCTTCCTTCCTTCCTTCCTTCCTTCCTTCCTTCCTTCCTTCCTTCCTTCCTTCCCTCCTTCCCTCCTTCCCTCCTTCCCTCCTTCCCTCCTTCCCTCCTTCCCTCCTTCCCTCCTTCCCTCCTTCCCTCCTTCCCTCCTTCCCTCCTTCCCTCCTTCCCTCCTTCCCTCCTTCCCTCCTTCCCTCCTTCCTTCCTTCCTTCCTTCCTTCCTTCCTTCCTTCCTTCCTTCCTTCCTTCCTTCCTTCCTTCCTTCCTTCCTTCCTTCCTTCCTTCCTTCCTTCCTTCCTTCCTTCCTTCCTTCCTTCCTTCCTTCCTTCCTTCCTTCCTTCCTTCCTTCCTTCCTTCCTTCCTTCCTTCCTTCCTTCCTTCCTTCCTTCCTTCCTTCCTTCCTTCCTTCCTTCCTTCCTTCCCTCCTTCCCTCCTTCCCTCCTTCCCTCCTTCCCTCCTTCCCTCCTTCCCTCCTTCCCTCCTTCCCTCCTTCCCTCCTTCCCTCCTTCCCTCCTTCCCTCCTTCCCTCCTTCCCTCCTTCCCTCCTTCCTTCCTTCCTTCCTTCCTTCCTTCCTTCCTTCCTTCCTTCCTTCCTTCCTTCCTTCCTTCCTTCCTTCCTTCCTTCCTTCCTTCCTTCCTTCCTTCCTTCCTTCCTTCCTTCCTTCCTTCCTTCCTTCCTTCCTTCCTTCCTTCCTTCCTTCCTTCCTTCCTTCCTTCCTTCCTTCCTTCCTTCCTTCCTTCCTTCCTTCCCTCCTTCCTTCCCTCCTTCCTTCCCTCCTTCCTTCCTTCCTTCCTTCCTTCCCAAAATGTTGGCTCTATGGTGGTGAAGAAACTCAACTGCAGATGTGTTGATGTTCCTGCTGTGAAGGTTTTAGAGCTACCACAATAACATGCAGCCTGCTGGATTCAGATGTTTCTGGGCAGTTTTTGGAGCCACTATTTTGTTAACACACTGGAATGGAAGACTTGTTTCCACTGTTTATTTGTTTGTTTATTATTATTATTATTACCAGTTATATGAGGAATCTTTTTTTTTCTTTTTCTTCTGCATTTTTAACACTGCCTCCCTAGCCTGCTGGAGGAATCCGGACTATCAGAAGTGTGGCATATTTGAGAGGTTTATAAGACTGTGAAATAGCTGTGAAAGGCAGAGATGAAGCTGGAGAGGGGAGTCTTGAGGGAGTGAATAATAGGAGAAAGAGCAGCAAAAATTCTTGTGAAGTTAAGGAACCTGTCAGGCTAATTTAAACCACAGCTACATACACTTTAGGACTCTAAAAGAGTGATGGCTTAGAGAAGCAACCCTGCAAACAAGAGTAATGAGCTGTTGAATAAGAACCCATCTAGATTTAAGACTTTGCTCCCAGCTCAGTGGAAATAGAGCGTATGTTGCATGAATGAAGTGACGTTGTTTGCATCGTGTTAATTCCCAGGGTGCATCTCTTCTGATGGAGAAGTTTTAAACAGGAGACTGGATTCCCTTTTTCCCCTTGTGAACAGGGTTTCTGACGATGGCTGTCGGCTTGAGACTGCTGCATGAGCGTTTCTCTGATCTCACAGGCATCAGTCAGATGCTGCCAGTCACTGACTTTATATCCAGCAAAAAAAGTAGCACAAGGAAAGGAGGTGCTGCAGAGGAAGATGCTTTGCTCCATTTCAGTGCATTTTTTCCCCTTCACTATTCGTTTCTCTTTGGGCTGCCTTTGCTTTCTGTTTCATAAGATGAAACTCAAATGAAGAGAAATGCAATGAGTAACCCACATGGGAGATACCCATACAAAGTATGGTAGGATGTTGTTTTAGACTTCACATTTTTCATGCTCTTTAAGAGGTGAGATTCAGGCTGCTGGGTCCTATTTTGGCACTTTAAAGAAGTTGATGTGGGACGCAGGTGTGGGATGGATGTCTTGGAGTAAAGCTTTGTTTATTTTATCAGTGATCTGGTTCATAAATAACAAGATCACATTCTGCTGGTATCTGTGTAGGAATGAAGTCTCTGGCACAGCCTGCTTTGTTAACTGCAGGCACAGGATCCATGAGATTCTCTGACATGTGATAGGGTCATCAGACTGCAGACACAACCAGCTATGGGGAAGGCTAAACTGCTGCAGCATCTGCATCAGAAAATCTATACATTTCCAATAATTATCTTCTGAAAAAGTCTGGGCTCATTTCCAGCAGGCTGGGTGCGAGGCTCACCTGCAGGAAGGATTGCCTACAGCTCAGTGTCCAGGCATTGCCTAAGGGCTGGGATTGGTGGAGAAGAGTGGGAATTTTGGAAAATGTTGTACACGTGTACAATTAAACCCATGCCAAGTGAGGTGCCAACCTAAACACTTGATGAATTATGTCTGCACTGATCTTTTGGGGTTTGGGAAGACTGGAAGAGGCCATTCCTTGAGAAGGCTCTGAGAAGGCCCCCTGGACTGAGCTCAGTGGTTGGCATTGTCAGAAGAGAGTTTGGTGGCTGGATCCCAATCAGATTTAGTACCTGAGCTGTTTGGAGAAGTGCCTGAATGATCAGGCAGGAGCTGAACTAGCTGGGTACAGTGTTTGAACTAACTTGTCAGCTCTGCCAGGAAACACTCTTATGGCCCTAACCCAGCTTCACACGCTTTATTTCCATGCCTCTATCAAGGCTCTGCTGCCTTCAAGAGGTGTATTGAAAGCCACTTAGCAGATTGCCATTATGCTGATGGTTTTGGCTGTGTTCCTTGGCTCAGGTTGCACTGCACGGATCAGCACGGGGGGTTGCAGCAGCTCTTGGACTCAACAGGTATTCTAAAGTGACATAAATCCACATATGCAGCTCTGCAGATTGCTAAAACTCAGACCATGTCCTGACTGTACTAGGCTGGGCTGTTTGTGAAATGTAGATGGTATCTATAGTTTTGTTATCTCTCACTGGTGTGCGGGTCAGTCACGGGGCACCACTAAAAAGAGTCTCCCTCTGCCTTTTTTTATTCTCTCATCAGATATTTACACACAGTGATAAATATTCCCCCAAACATTTTCTTCTCCAGGAGAAACAGTCTCATCTCCCTCAGTCTTTCCTTGTAGAACCATCTCTGTGGCTCTTTTCTGGACTTGCTTAGTATGCTCCTGTCTCTCCTGTAGTTGGGAGTCAGCAAGTGTCAATCTGCCTGGAGGTAGGAAGGCACTACAGAGGGATCTGGACAGGCTGGACCTCTGGGCTGAGGCTTGAAATTAGATGAGCATTGTGGTCCTTTTCAACCCAGGCCATTCTATGATTCTACACATTTTTCTTCTGGGTAACAACACCACTGACTGGGCTCTATCTGATTTTGTTCCTCTGATTACAACACTTTGGGTTCAAGCATTCAGGCAGTCATCCCACCTTGCTGCTCACTTATCTAACCAGCACTTCATTAACTTTTCTATGAGGATGTTATGGGAGACAGCATCAAAAACAGTGATCCAGTGACTTAGGGCTGTAGGATAACACATGCATCTCTGGAGCTCACCTGGTCTAGTCTCCTGCTGTAATACTTACTGACCTGATCACTCAGAATCTGCTTCAGTCTCTCTCTCTTTTTCTACAGGTAGGTAATGCCCAGCTCAGATGCTGACTGGAGATGCAGGTTCTATAGCCAGTAAAGGCTGAGATGTCCTGGAGCCCAGGTGTCTAGAGAAGCAACACCAGCAAGCCTGTTCCCATCAGTGTTTGTGGCCACATTACTTTTACCATCTTGTTTTTATGAGCAAAAACAGAGTGGAAATTTTTGTTTCAGCAGAGAGCATGTCATAATCTTGCACTTGTTTGCTGAGAAAAATAGTTTGGGGTTTATATAGACTGAACCAAAAGCCACGCTGATGTAGGCAGCTCCTGACCCTTCAATTTGGCCTGTAAAAATTCTCTAGAGAAAGCTGTTATTTGACATTCCTCAGCACGATGGCTGCACAGTGTTTTCTCTAGCAAACGGCCGTCAGGAATACAGGAGGGGAGAGCAGTCCAGCTCTGTTGTTCGTCTCCCTCTTGTGGTTTATCTCTGATACAGCTGCCTATGCAGCTACAAAAATCAGCAGATGTTCTGATGTCAAGTTCCAGAGGCCTCGTTAATACCAATTCACTGCCCCTGGCTTAGCCACAGCTCCCCAGGCTCTGTGCTTGTGTGAGCCTCTGGACACTACTGATGATGTGTGCTCCAAATATTGAGTAGTTCTCATGGCACACACATGCTGTATTCTTGCTCTAGAGGCCCTCTGTCCTTTCTGTCCATCCTGACCTGCTCCCAGGACTCAGCTACTCAGTATGTGCAGATGCAAGGGTACATGACTAGTATCTAAAAGCTCACATACTGATTAGAGTGTCTATCATCTGGGATGGCAGTGGAGAAGGACTATGTAAAGAGTGGGTTATAAATGGCTTATAGCTTGTAAAAAAGTCCTATGTTGTCACAGAAATTATGTACCAGAGGCTCAGACTCTCCCTGCAGACTGATGTGCTGAGCGTTGGGTTAGCAAGTAATTAGTGACTTATTTGTAGGTATTTCAAGATGCTTATTTAAAATATTGCTAACAGGAGTGAAGAATGGCATTGAGAGTGCCAGCAATGATTGTGCTGCTGTTTCATTGCCTAGATAGCAACGATGAGCTGCCACCTGGCACAGTTCTGTTTATTAGCATAGAGGTGGCTGTGGCATTGAGCACAGGAGATGTCCCTGAAGGATACCCAAAAAACAAGGATGCCTGGTGAAATACAAGTCCAAGAAGAGCTGAGTTTATTTATCTGGTTGGGTCCCCTCCTTTGGATTTGTTTTCCATTTTCCAAGCAGTGATACCTGTTTTCTTATTAGCAGTGGGCATTTCTCTTGGCTGGCCTGAAAACCTATGGAAATGTGGGTAAGCCACAAGCATCTGTGGGCTTTACAATGGAAGTTTTTCACCGTCATGATCCTAAATTTAATTACTCAATATAACCAACTTGCTCTCAGGACAGTGTGCACTTGTCTGGAAGGCACTGATCTCCAGTACAGCTGCTTTTAGCTTCAGATACTTCCATATCTTCTCCACTTTCCCTGTTGTGTGTATCTGTTCTGGAGAAGGGAAAATCAGTTCTGCTGGCACCTGGTGTGATCCTGTTCGTTCTTTGATCTTGGATCCAGGAGCTGGTGGTGAGCAAAGCTCTCTGCCTCACACCATGTGTCTGAACCTTGAGGCTTCTTGGTTCTGACATCACTTGTTCCTTTGTAGACTGCATCAGCCATATTGAAACCCATCAGAATCCTAGAGAGCTTGGAAGCCAAGGCTAAGTGTATCACTGTCCTTCAGGACTGGACAGGAAACTGCAACTCAAACAATTCTTAATCTCAGCTTCATAGAATCACAGAATGGCCTGGGTTGGAAGGGACTTCAAGGATCATGAAGCTCCAATTACACTGCTGTAGGCAGGGCTGCCAACCTCTACATTTAATACTAGACCAGGCTGCCCAGGTCCCCATCCAACCTGGCTTTGGACACCTGCAGGGATGGGGCATCCTCAGACTCTTCTTAAAATCCCTGCCCTGTGTTTCTGACTCCAGGAAATAGCCCAGACCCAAATAAGTTCTTTTTCCAGATCCATCTTAAGACAGCCTGAGCTCCATGAGAATGTTAAAGCTGGCCACACTTGCCTCATTTTTTTATGACACAAGACAAAGTGTTTTTCTGCTACTTCATTCGATTTTGCAGTTTTAGGCAGTTCATTCAACACCCCTGCATCTGATCTCAGCTTACTACAGTTTCACTTCCTCTCTCCTTTGTCCCTGATGACGGGGATTTCAGTCCCTGCCTGCTTTCAAGGAAAGAATCCGTTCTCACATGCCTATACACTGTAGGACAGGCAGCTGTTAGGCTTTAGCAATGAGCAGAACACTGACATAGCTCCAGGAAGAAAGTCCTTCAGCAGATAAATCCCAGTGGCTACTATTTCCTTGCCAAGCAGGCAATAGAATAGAAGGTGCTGCGCATAGCATGAGTCACACAGGTCTAATCAGCTAAACAAAGAGGACCAGTAGCTTCTGGAAATGGATCATCAGACTGTGGGAAGGTGTAAAAAGTTAATGATCAGCATAACGTTTAGTGGTGTAGTTGCACTGGCTGTAGATGCTTGAGGGATTTTGTTGCAGAACTCCAGAGCAGTGTTTTCATATATGCACATAAGCACACAGATATCCATTTGCTGCAAAGATTCACATTTTGTAGTAGATAATAGGGAAAAAATAAAATAAAAATAAAAAAATGAAAATCATGTCTGCTGGCTAATTCAATTTCTGGGAATGGAAAATACCCTGAACAGGATTTAATTTACACAAGTGAAATAAAGTCACTCAGCTAAGGTAAGAAAGCTGGCTGATAGCTTGTCATCATCTTTGCTTTTCTATTTTTCTCTGCAGCCAGAAAGTATCTGCCTGGCTCCTGGCTGAGTAGTTTTGCAGAGGTTTGTGGATGGCAGAGGAAGGAGCTGTCAGTACTGAGTTAAATGAGATAAGAGCAGAGAAGCAAAACATAGCACAGGCAAGGGTGCCCTGAAATGAGGAAAAATGAGGGGAAAGAAAGACTTTACATTGTGATAGTTGTGCAATGCAAGGATCTTTCCATCTGTCTTAGCCTTGTGCACAATTTGCTCTGTGGCTGCAGAGATGTGCTAGGCAGCCTCTGCATTATGTCTAGGCATTCTGATGGTTGAGGTATCTGGGTTTTTGGAAGTGCTCTCACCTGTCTGTGTGCTTCACTCCTTCTGTTCTGAATGAAGTTACATATTTTGGGAGCATGGATTTAGCTCTACCTCAACATTTTGTGCAATGTATTGTCCCTGGAGAAGGATGTGAGAATGCAGATCCACAGCAGCTTAAGCTGTTAAATGCTCTGAGGCAACTGAGCTGCATCTGGAGATGCCCAAACGCAAACTCTGTTCCTGTTCTCAGGCAAAGTGTGGTAAAAGAAACCTTTGCGTTCCACAGATCTGTCCCTGGTCTTCTCATCTTGCCACTGGGACGTGCGAATTCCAGCTGTTGCAACAGCTGCAGGAGTTTGTAAAGGACCCCCTGAGAACTGGAAAATCATCTGCAACCAAGAGTTTGTTCCCTTTTTGAACTCTGCAGCTTCCAAGTTAAACGTGCACTTCTGTTTAAAGAGAAGTTAGGGGAGAGGGTTTGGCAAACCAACCTCACCTCTAAGGGTGGTGGCAGTTCTGCTACCTTGAAAATGTGATCTGTTAACAGAAAAAAGCAACAACAAACCCACAGCTCAACCAAGAAAAACCAGCCTCCTGTGCTGGGGAATACAGACAGCACTGCAGATTGGGGATATCTGGCATTGACAAAGCACAGAGCAGCTTCTCAGCAGCTGGAAAATTCAGGAACTTATCATACTTGGTAAAGTTCTGTTGTTTTTTCTTTTTTCTTCAGCTCACAGTGATGTCCTGTATTGCTTTAATACCCTTCTGAAACATAAAGCCCCACTTGGTATTTTCTGGTGGCTGCCAGGATGCTGGTGGGAAGGTTCACTTGCCCTCCCTGTCTGATCACTTGGTACTCTTGCTTGCACTGAGACACCAGTCTGTAATTGTGGCTATTGGTAGAAGAGGTGCTGACATTGCTGAGGGGCTCTGTGACAATGTCTGAAAGAATTACAGCATTTATTTTAAGCTTGCAGCAGTATTGAAAGGAGTTGGGAGGGAAGTGCCTCTGGCTCTAATGCAGAGCAACTCTGGCACTGTGGCAAGAAAACATGCTCAGGGAGAGCAGACCAAGCCATCTTGTTCTGTCTGGCTTTCCCTTCCCATACAACCCTGCAGACACTTTTCCCCATTGATGTTTGGAAGCACAAGAATAGGTTTTCCAACTTCACAACTTCAGGTACTCTTCCTGGGCAGAGAACTTGGCACCATCCCTCTGTAATGTGTCCCTTCTGTACTGCTGCTTCAATCCACACTGGGTCCCACTAGTACATGAGGGGTTCCTGGATGTCCAGCTTTAACTCAGCATGAGAATGAACTCCAGTAGCTGTTTGCATGCGGGACATCTCCCAACCTGCTTATCCTCTGCTTGTCTCCCTTTGGAATTTCATCATATATCCTAGTGTTCTCTCTTACCTGCTGTGGCTGAATTCAAACCCAAGGCCACATTGTACACTACAGGCCCAAAGCAAACTCAGATCAATGAAGCACTGTTAAAATACTATAGGAGTGTTTTTGACTTATAAAGCCCCGACGTGCCAGTAGTGAGTGCTCACTCCATCTGCCAGCTAACATGGAGATCCTGCTGCTGTGCAGTGAGTGGAAATTGCTCCATGTCAGGTCAGACTTTGACTGAAATGCCTGGTTTTAACTTTGGGCTGAGATTCAACAAGATTCAAGAGGTAGCCAGTTATAAAATGCATTTTTTTAATGTATTTGCAGGTTGGATTTGAGCATGCTCTGTGCCTAAGTGTCTAGAGAAGCGTGTGACCCCAGACCAAGCCCCAACTGAGCTCCACAGGTAATCCACAGGTAATGATTTCTGTTAGTAGAGTTTCTATCTCACATCCCAGCGAGGCCTTCAGTGGTTTCAGGTAGCTCATGTCACAGTTTCCACTATTGACTGCTGTCAAAACCTCTGCTCCTAGAGAGTCTCCTTCCATAAAGGGGTCTCAGAGAGGTCTCTGATAGCCTTTGGCTAGAAATCTCTTCTTCCTGTCAGCTCTTCACAAACCACCAGTGCCCCTGACTTGTCAAATTCTTCCTGAGGCTAGTTAACAAATTCAATCCTAAGCAACCTCTGAGACAAAGCTTCTGCTGAACTTATTGATGAAAGCAGAAAGGAAAGGAATATCTCCAACCTAAGCCCTTGCAAACAACAAATAGCTTTCAAAAACCAAAACACTGCCAGCCTGATTTAGGTGCTCGTGTTTAACTTGAATCTTGGTTCAAGTTAAAAAAGAAAATGACTACTTATTTATTTTTTTTTTTTAGCTTCAGCTTGGCCATGTAAGTGCTCTGGGAAAAGGATAGACAGGTAGGACTTGTGTGTTTCACCTGTGATTGCAGGTCTACTGGATGCTGAACTTCCTGGGTCTGGCATCATCTCCCAGATTTTATACGTCCCCTTGGAAAAGGGCCACCAGATGAAGGGACCTGGTGGGCAATGAGGTGCTCAATATGGCTTTGGCCTCTTCTGTAACTAATGTCCACTGAGAAGGCAAATTCCACCCCTTCATATTTCCCTAGCACAGCTCTGCTAGTTGTTCATTCAGAGCAGAATGTAGATCATTCTGCAGTCATCAGTACCCAGACAACGACATCTGAAGCGTGCACCTCATGTGCTTAAGCCTATGTGAGGAGATATATTTCTTCTTTTAACTGAGGGTTTAGAAGTAAATAGATGGCCTTTGAAGAAACAGTGAAAGCATTTTTCCTTGGAGTCATGTGGCATATGTAGTGGAATCCAGTTATAACAAAATGGACGGGCTTCTCTGCTCATGGAGGAGGCATCTTATAATTCATTGATGTGACAATGTCTGTTCCCATTTGCACTGCTTGGTTTCCGAGTGTTTATTTGAACAGGAATATTTATTTTATTTACTGCAGAGGTAAGCTGGCTGAAGTGACTGCTCTGACTATAGAAGAGGTTTAGTTTTTTGGCTTCTCTTTTTCTATAGGCACATCTAATTTATATCAGATCACTGGTACTTTTGGAAATAGCTGAAATTTGGAGCTGCAGCCCCTGATAACTTCAGTCAGTGATTCGATTGTCTACTGCTCCCATCCAGAAGACATCTGATATTTATCTTTCCTGTTTCAAGAGTTGTTAGTACTGACTATAGTTACTCAAATCTTTTGATTAGCTAGGGACAGAATAACCCTGTTTATTCTCTATTCTTTATGGATGACTTCAACCCTAGAAATTGCTTTGCTAATTGATTTCAGGATGGATTTGCTTGTGGCTGAGAAGTTAATGTTTGTAATGGCTCTTTCATGACAAATTCTTTCCAGTAGCCATATTGTACTTGGACTCGACTCTTATTTTTAAGAAAATAAATCATGTGCTCGACATAATTAACCACAGTTAGGTTTTTCTGAAATGTTATTTTAGCTGAATTTATTGCAGAATTTTTCTAACTGCTGCTTCTTTTCAACTCTTCCTCTGAAGCTAGATTGTCTATGAGGTAAATTAAACTGTAGAGCAGATGAAGAGATCCCCTGACTTCATTTTTCTACGGAATTTGGAACCTTGATCTATCGCTGATCTCTAGTGGCCATACAAAACCTTTTTCTTTTCTTTTTTAGTAGTATTGGTTTGCTTTGTTTGTGTGGCTTAAAGGATGGATTGCCAACCTGTTCTCCTGTGGTTCTCTGATTTCCTCACTGCCTGCTGATACTTTTCTGGTGGTTTCTTTGTTCCCTATTGCTTTTCTTTTTAGCTCAGTTACCATACATGAATAAGCAGCTGCATAGGCAGCCTGCAAAACTCCTTTAGCCATGTCTGAGATTGTAGAACCATCTGCAGCAGCCCTCTATGATATTTTGAAGGCTTTATTGCTTGTGTTCAATGCCTGGATAATATTTCTGCGAACTCTGTTTCTTCTAAATCAGTGGTTCCCCTCCACCTGTGTGACAAATAGCTATACCTTCATTTGTCAGGGTTCAGCATTTCCTGGAGGATTCTGTGATTTCCATGGGAGCCTTTGGTTGCTGTAATGCATTTACTGCAGCTGAACATTAGTCTGATCTTCCTTTCTCTGGTAGAGGTAGGCAAGATATCAAACTATGGTCAGTCCCTTCCATCTAAACAAAAGTCTAATGACTAATTTATTGAGTAGGCTGCTGAGATTCTTGCTCTCTTATTAATCTCTAAGGAAATATATGGTACGCAGGAATACTCACTCATTCCCTTAGTGCTTTCCTGGAAGACCTCTATATATGGCCAGATTCAGAGGTTATCCTGAGGTCTAAAATGGGACAGAGATGTAACGTAGGTGTTCAAGTCTGAACAATTCACTGGAACTCTACATAGTCAATGTCAGGGTTATCTTGTCTACAAAAATTTGGTCTTATCTGCATGTTTGGGGCTTTCCTCCCGGGTAGAATGTCAAATCTGTTGTAATCCAAATAAGAAGCAGAACCTAAATTCCCTTTGTATGTATGTTCAAATGTTTTCTAATTGCACCATATTTTTGTCTCCCATTCAATCCTGGGTGGCCCTTCTAAGGATTGCTTAGAGTGACTGCAGATTCTGGTGCTGCAAACCTGGTGCTTATAAAGACATAGAAATTCCCTTGGTTAGGACGGGGGGAGCACCTTTTTAAAGGAAGCTTCAAATACAACACTACAGCTTGGCCCCCATCTCTTTGCTCAGACAGACTCAAATGAACGTGCAAAACAACCCCACATTAAGATGCAAAAGGGATAGCATCTAATCTGAACACCGAGTGATGTTCCTTTGAGTTTTGACCTTAAATCTTCAAGAACCTTTGTGCATAAGATTCTTAAACTGATCACAGGAAATGACTTTAGAATGTGGAAGCCTTTCTGTTAGGCTTTCTTTCTAGTGGTTTTGGAAGGGTTCCTAAGGAAAGCGCTCTTGTGGGCAACTGGACCTTCCCTGTTAGAAAGCACCCCACTAGGTGACTCAGCAGCAAGGCCACCCCCTATTTCCCATGATGATTATGATGGTGCTTCACAAGATTTCTCTTGGACAGCTCCTGAAAACACAGGAGATGACCCCAGTCCCCCCCCCCCACAACAGACAAGGACAGTATTTGACTTGCTTATTGCTTGTAGCTTAATGCAAAGGATCAGTTTCCCTAGGAAAAGGGGAGAAAGAACTGCAGTAATTGCTAACAACAGTAAATATTTATCTCATTCTTTATGTAAAATGTTTCTGTTTTCCACTGGATGCATGCAGGGATTCAGATCTGTAATCCTGCAGTCAGCAGGATCTTCTATTTCTAAGACAGAAGGCGATGCAAGGAAAAGAAAAATGTTTTGATCATTGCTGGCTAGTCATTTCTGCAGTATGATTAAAGCACATATATTCATACTTTCATTGTCTTGACACTTAATGGGGAATCAGGAGATGGCACCAAAAATAGTATGCATTCTGTTAAAATATTTACCCGTGTGTGCTGTAGCTGTTAAGACACAAAAAGAAGGGAAGACATTGATGGGACACAAGAAAGGAAGAGATCAGTCTGTTTATTCTACTTTCAAATATATATGTTCTTAATTTAAAGTGCTGCACTTGATGTATTTCTTACATTATTTATTATTATTAGATACCAGCTCTCTTGGCATATTTATTTTGTTAAATTACACATCTAAAATTAAATACAGCTCCTTGTCAGTGTTTATGTTCTTCTGCCTATTCGTATAATTATTGTTGATAAGAGGTGGCTTTCAAGTTAACAACATGTGGATTGATAAGACAGCCATTATTATGTTACCTGAGTGCTTTTTTGGAAAGCTTAGCTCAAGGGCAAATTGTATTTCATCCAGAAATTGCAGTGCTGAATCCCTGGCTTACAGGCTGCTGCTGAAGGTGATATTTGCTGCATCCAACCAACTGCTTGGAAACTGCCAACTCCCGGGTATTTGAAATCAGTGATTGCGACTGTTTTTGGGGGTGCACAAGGGAGTGCCCCCTGTGCTTATCTTTGAGTCGCCAGAAGGTTTCTGCTCCTTTCGCTTCTGCTCTTCTCTTCTGCTCTCTGATGCTCTTCTCTTCATTCTCAGGTAGAAGATCCTGTTGGCTTCCGGGTAGGTGACTTTGCAGAGGGGGATTTTGTAGATGGCTGGGTTGTCTGAGGTTATTAACAGGAAGAGAAGCGCCGAGAAGCAAAAAGGCCAGGTACAGAGTGGCAGTCCAAGCTGGGAGGGGAATGGACAATTAGGTGTATTTTGGAACCTCTTTTGCATATTCCCTTTGCTTACTTCTCCCCGCTGCTAAATTGTGGCATTTGAGAAGTTGTGAGGGTGCTGCTCTCATCAGAACAGTGTGACACAGGATGTATCTTCCTGAAGCCCCCTCATCCTTATAGACTTTTGCCCATTCAGATGTGGAGGAGAATGCTCAGGGGCAGGTATGGAGAAGTCTACGTGTGTGCTTGGTCCCTGGATGTCTGGGAAGCTTCTCTGCTGCCAAATGTAGAAGGGTCCAGTGGTTTGTAAAATATGCAGAGCTATGTAAGGCATCTCATAGTGTAGACCTGGGTCCTCTTGAAGGTACAGCTGTTGGCAAACATGATGCTCAGAAGCAATATTGAAGCATCTAAATCAAGCTTCAGAGCTCTGCTGACTGCAACAAAAGCCCAGACATCCAGCTCACACGTAGACATTTCAACTGCCTAAGACATGACCAAATTCCTACTCTCATGGCCCTGTAAAATTTGTTCTGAGAATACTGTTCACACACCTTCAGTCCTCAGTGCCCACGGATTACTGGCATTGCATCTACCCCACAGTTCTGCTCTGTGACCCAAAGTCCTGATCTATCCTGGAGTTTGCCAAAAACCAAAATTACAGGGAGAATAACTAGATGTCCTCTTTCCTGATCCATACCCAAAACAGGTGTGCTTAAAGCAGCCTTTTGCATGGACCTACCCGGTATTAAGAGTATGCCATATGAGTACATTTAATGCATTTAAGCTGTTAGTTCTACTTTTATTATTATTGTAAGTTACTAAATCAATTTTATTAAAATGTGGTTTTACTTTATTCTCTCAGATCTTGAAGAAACAAAGACTGGCAGCTCTGGCTTCATTTCTTTCTTGAACTGCCCAGATACAACGATTCTGTATTTAAGAGAGAAATTGCTTTTTTTTTTCTTTTTTTTTCCTTAAATAATCATTGTTCTCATATCCAGACCAAACTTGGGACAAAAATTTGAGGGCGGAGTGGGAAAAGCAAGGAAAATTTTAGACCACTGCACTTAAAAATATTGGCTGCAAATTAATGTTGCATCTTAAACCATAAACACTTGCAGGAATTCACATATACGTGCAGATTTCCATTCTGGATTATATGCTCCAGAGGTCTTTGAAGTCATGTTATCAATCATAGAGTTTGCAGGTGCATGGTTCAGCTGATGCACCATCTATAAGAAATGCTGCTGGCTGCAGCACACTTGTTTCAACACTGTTGGAAGTGACATGGAGAATTTTGGAGCATTTCCTTGGCATTGTACCATGAGGAAATCAGAACATAGCTAAATCAAACAAACAAAACTCACAAAATATCTAAACTTACCACAGATAGTGCATTCGTAAAAGCTGCTCCAGCATAGGCACAAAACAATGCTGACAAAAGAAGACCAAAGACAGCTCAGGTTGGGGAAAGAAAATAGAAAATCAGAAATAATAAAAATACCCAAATGCACAGTAAATCATTTCATCTTATGTGAGGAGTAATGTTAGAATTCAATAGCTGGTTAATGGGCTCCAATGCTGTCTCTGGCCATGTGGTCTACAATTGGTCCTATATGCTCTGTAATGGTGGACAGTGCAAGAAAATGGTTTTGCCAAGAGCTGATGATGGTGATATTCTCTTATCCATTGACACAACTTGAGCTGTGTGTTGTGGGGATCAGAGCCACTTCCTGAGCAACTGAGAAAAAATGTTCAGGTTAAACATGACAAATGGCTGGAGGCTGGGTTAACCTTCATGAGGAATTTCCACATGGTACACTGTTCTTAAACTTCCCATATTATCTGGTTTTGTCTGTTGCTGGAGGAGGGTGTCTTTGGCTAAATGATTTTTAAACTGAACTCGTGCAGTATCTCTCTTCTTAGGAGGCAAATCCTCTAAGGATAATTACAATTCTGGAATGGCTTCTACCAGTCTCCTGAGTTGAAAAATTTTTAAGCTTCTGTTCATGGCATAGCTTGTGCTCCTTACAAATACTCCTTCCACTGTTTCTAGATGTTTCTTTGTTATCTGAAGCCTTGTTATCTAGAAGCCTTTACTTCTGCCTTTGTGGCTTGCACCTCCAAGCTCAAATCTGATGCCATGACAGAAATAACTCTTTCAGAGTTTTGCAGGAAATCAGAATTCCAAACTTAATTCAGAGTTGTCCTGTACTGCTCATATACTGTGTGAATGCAAAAAATGTTTGGCTTCCCTTATAATATAAGATACATACCACAAGCAAGGGCAAGCAAATGAGTCTGCCAGGTCAGGGCGTAGAACATGCCTCCAATTGCAATGCATGCGAGAGCACAATTGTAATTGTGTAAGCCAAGATAGATGCTGTCAAATGGTGTTGCAATACTCAGTGCTACAAGACAAAAAAAAAAACAACACAAAAACCCAGGATGTGAGCTATGGGAAGTATTTGCAGGACGTACCCCTTATTTGTTGGAAATTCAGTCTCTTCCCTGATATCCAGCCAAGTTTACAGTGTTTGGCTCAGTCTCAAATGCTTCCTCAGGTAAAATTTCCTACTTACACCCCAGATTTGCTCTACTTAGTCCCTAGGATCTCTGGATGGAAGATTCAGCCAGAGTATGTGAAGGCTTTCTCACGTGGGTTTCCTCATTGCAGAAAGCTGTGCTCACATGTATTGTCTAAATCTCACATGTACCCAGATGCACAGTAGAGACACAGATTTGTAGGAGTAATAGAATTTTCTAGCTCTTCTTCATGGCCTTTGCTAAAACACTCAGTGTGTTCTGATCCCTCCATCACTGCTGTAGAAATTCCCCAGTGGGATGCGAGCTGAGGTTTTGCAACAAGCCTGACATCATAGGTACTTCTGTAGGACTTCTCATATGCTTCGAGACTATCACTAAAAACGGTATCATGACACAAATTGCACAGCCCACCTTATTCTTGAAAGCAAGGATTGTTTTTCTGGTTAGTGGAGTGTTGTCTGGTAGTGGAGGCTGTTCCGGGTGGTGTTCATCCAATGCCAGTAGGGTTAAGCAAGATGGAACAAACCACTTGCCAGAGTTACAAATTTAGTTACAAATTTAGAGCTTAAAGAAAAACCAGCTTCTGTTATTCCCTTCACCATGCGGAGTGACCTTCAGTAAGACCTTTAAAATTCAGAGATGCTTTAAAAAATGGGAGTACATTCCCTCAGCCCACACAGCTGCAAGGCCTGGACAGAGTCTCATCTTGGCTTGGAACAACAAGATCCAAGATTCTCCTTATTGAGACAGTGTTGGTGAATATTTCTTACCTGCAAACATCCCAACTGTAGATCCAATTGCGGCATGTAAGCAAATAAGTGGGGAAGAGATGAGTAAAGCAGCAAGGAAGATGCCTCCAGTCCAGGGGTTTTCACAACCATATACTTGACCAACACCAACTGGGATGGATTGCAAGAGCTGCAACAGCCAGTAGATAGAGGACGTGTTATTGTAGCTCTGAGCAGAGGACACAACAGTTATTTTGTCCAAGGTATTGGTTAGAAAGGAAAGGTAGCAACCCTGGCTCTGAGCAGGGCTGTTGGGTGAATGTAGGCATTTACACCCTTCAGTCCAGAGTTAGTTTCTTGTTTGGTCTGAATTTCATCAGTCCAAGATGGGCTTTTATTTGCTCTGGGGTGGTAATGTGATCAGTGTGTGTTTGTTGTGGTTTTGTTGTAAATTACTTTAGTGAAGAAGAAAAAATGTGACCCTCCTAAGGAGTAATTCTGTGTTGGGGATGATTTGAGCTTATTACCTTGGATGAAGCATATCAGTTCCCCTTAACATTTCTTTGGGAATGTGGATGTAACAAGACATTTTCCAGTTCTAGAGCTGGCCAAAGGAGAATGGGTGTAAATGAATTTCTGCCTCTTTGAGATTGTGATGTTTCTTCCCTCTTTTCATCGACCATCCTGCTGACATCCCTTTGACCACATCCAGACAATGAGCATGCATATCTGGACATACTTGTGTGATAACAGCAACTGAGGCATGTTTAGGGGCAATCGAACTTACCAGAGGCACATTGATTGCAGACCAGGTGATATTGGGCACTGATGCTACAGGCTTGATGAGGGTCGTAGGAAAAAAAGGATTGTAGTGCCCTGTGGCTGCCAAGTACAAAGTCACCGCAATATTGAAGGGCAGAGTGAGCACAGGAAGGTCCCATTTACTGAAAATAGATCCCAAAGCACTGGACAGGACTGGACTGAGAATGATAGGAAAAGAGAAACAAGTATAGCTTGTTCATCATAGTTGCAATAGTGAAGCATCCTACCATTTGGTCATAAGCTTTGGTAAGTGAAAGCCAATGCTGTTCCTTTGGAAACATTAGGCAGTGAATTCCTTTCATTTAGTAGATTGCATCTAGTTAGAGAATGCTGTTTGTCCTTTTACAGCATCTATCACACTCATCTGTGGACTCATATTGCTGAGGAGTCTTCTCACCACTTAAATTACTTTTTTGGTCTTCTTTGGTTAAGTGGGGCCCAGAAAATATGTAAGTGGGAGTGCAGGTCATGTACTTGATGGAAATGGGCTGTATTTTGATGGTTTTTTATCTGAGATCTGGTGATGCAGCTGGACTGAGCCACCCTTACAGTCAGCCTCAGAGTTGCAGTAAGCATTGTGTAGCTTACGGAAATACAACTTAAGACCCGAATTCTTCGAGAAGCTGGATTTGAGTCCCAGAAGAACATTAGACTGGTTCTAATCTAAAACAAAACAAAACAAAACAGCAAAACAAACCGGAAAACAAAACAAGCCAATTATTTGGCATTTCAAAAGCAACTTCTTGTGTCCTGTTATGAAGATATTATCAGTGGGGAAAAAAAAATGCTTTGTTCTCCTTTTGTATTCTCAGATAAAGCCTATTCTTTTATGATGAATTTGGTTTCCAGAGCAGTTTAAAGGCTTCCTTGCTCACTGCTATAGAAAAAAAACAAAAACCCACCACTTCAGTGAAAACAGCGTCCCAGTTTCTGTGTTGAAATACAAAGCTTCTGCCAGCTACACATCTCGTCAGGAAAAAAAGAAACAATTAAAGAAATACCGACTTCTAAAGCTGAGATCCAAACTACTGGTTGAAGAAAGAGAATCTCTGAAAAGTCTAATTTTAAAACCTTTCAGCTCTGCCCTCGAGCCCTGCGAACTAGAAAAACAGGGAAATGTTGGAATAAAAAGCCTCGGGGAATTCTGGCAGACAAGACAGACTAAACATTCTTGCAACATGTTCTGGGTTTTGAGAGTGTCTCAAAATGACCTTCGCCGAGAGTGACTAGTGAAATAAAATACTGAAAAATCTGATTTCAAAAGCAGTGAAATGCAGTCATGATTTGTATCTTGTCACTGTCGGTGATGAAAATGTGGCTTTTGAATTAATTTCTGTTGAGGCTGTTAAATAGATTCTGTAGTGCTGTTAACGGTCTGTATTTAGAAATGGTAAATATAGCTCTGAAAGGATGCTGTCTAGCTTTTGGAACTAGTTGTAGGAAATAATTCGATTCGTGACTGGTTGCAACATCTGAGATGGGAAGGTGGAATTCAGCCTGAAGGAGAAGCTTCAGGTCAGGTCAGCAGCTGGGTGAGGGAGAGTCATAGGAGTGCTAGGCATAGTGACATCCACCCCACTGTGATCTGCTGATGAGGTCCATAAATGTGCACTGGAGTAGGGCTGCTTTGTCCTTCAGGTATGACTGACCTTCTGCTAGTGTGTTTCATTCAACAGAGAGCTTTTTTCAGTGCTACCTTGGCTGGATCTACTGATGTAGAGGACTGTGCAGATGGGAAATGCAATGTGTATGAAATTCACATAGCAGAATTCCTTATTCTCTGAGAACTGTGCCTAAGAGAGAGGTGACACTTACCAGGCCATGGATATAACTGCCACAGGGGGAAGAAGCCACCAGTAGTAATCTCCCTTATCCGAGTAGACAGCCATGAGCAGTCCCACCAGGATCCCATTATAGCCGTGCAGCCCTGCTGCAATGGCTGATCTGTGATACAGAGAAGTGTTTGCAAAGCAGCAAGCTGTGCAGAAGGTGATCTGCCACAGAGACTCACTGAAATGCATCTTAAATATATCCTGCTCCTGGTGAAGGGAGTGTAGGGGGAGGATAGAAAAAGCAGTGAGGTATTTGCCTGGTTTCATTGCAGAGGTCTGTGGAAGGCAGGATTTTTGAGACTGTTAAAGAATGATGATCCAGGAATCTCTCTGTGACCCAAACTGTATGGTTGTGATGATGGCAAAACTTAAATGCTTATCAGGGAGAGAACTGGACTTGTAGTGTTGGATGATGTTACTCTCACAGTGTTGGCCAACTATCAAGACAGACCAGCACATCCTGGACCGCAGCTCTGTCCTCACCTAACTTCTTCCAAGCCAAATGAGGAAAGTGGGTCTGCTGAATCTAATACTGTTCAAAACAGGACTACAACCCATCAGCGTGCTCCTGATATCATAATGGTGATCTCAGACATGAGGTCCCGCATACCTCTCCTGACTGAGAGCCAGTGCAGTTAATGTTGATGTGGTGGTTCCAACACAGCCCGTCAGCATCCACCAGGGCTTCTGGATGAAAAGCCCCACTAAAATGATGAGCCCGCTGAAAGGGTTGTTGACAAACATCACCTGAGAGGTGCCTCGCAAGATCCAGTCCACCAGCTGAACCATGAGGGGTTTATCTGAAAGAGATAAAAATGCTGGTGATAAGACACCTTTTCATTGGGACTCATTCAAAGCACACTCAGCTTGACAGTAGTTTTCTTGCCACAGAGCTGAGGTGATGTATCAACAGGACTATAAAAACAGGCTCTGATTTATTGCTGTCTGAGCATATTTTTGCATCTGGCACTTGAAATAACAGGGACTGGGCCCTGCTATAGAGTCTGTGGAGGGATTCATAAAAAATGGTTTATTTATGGTGGTAAAAAAAAAAAAAAATAAAAGTCTTTGCAGAAAATTCTGCTATAAATTTAACAAGGAGATAGACCCTTCTCTTTGTATCATTCAGATGCAGAGAGGGATAGAGGCAAAGACTGAAACTAGGTTGTATTTGGATAGGGAAATATAAAAGAAACACTCCTGCTGTTTTACAGAGAAAGCTGGTGATCCAAAACATGGAAAAGTCAGGTGGTAAAGCGAGGGAGGGTGTGATGCAGGTCCCCATGGCAGAGGTGGCTCAGTGCTCAGATACACGAGGTAGTAGGAATTTGCTTACTTGCTTACAGCCTGGTGCACAGTTCAGACTCAATGACATGACGGACAGTTCTGTGTAATATCTTTACTGATGGAGATTGAGCGCACCCTCAGTAAGTTTGAAGATGATATGAAGTTGGAAGTGCTGATCTGCCTGAGCATAGGAAGGCTCTATGGAGGGATCTGAATAGGCCACATTGATGAGCTGGGACCAATTCTGTGAGCTTCAACAAGATCAAATACTTCAGTTAGATCTAGCCCACATAACACTATGGGTTTTTTGGGCAGTGGCTGGAATGCTCTGTGGCCAAAAAGGATCTGTAGATGTTAGTCAACTGATGTCTTAAAATGACCCAGCAGTGTGCCCAGGCGACTAAAGAGGTCAATACCAAGAAGGTATCCTGGCTTGCATCAGAAGTAATATAGTCACCAGCATTAAGGAAGTGATTGTCTGTCTGTACTTGGCACTAGAGGGGCTGCATCTCAACTGGTACGTTCATTTCTGAGCTCCTCACTACAAGAAAGACACTGAGATGATGAAACATGTCCAAGAAAGGTCAACAAGGCTAGTGAAGTGTCTGAATTGCAAGGTAGTCCATCCATCAAATCCATATCTTTCCAAATTCCAGTCACCAGGGACTTCACTGTACTGCCATGAATTTTCTAATATCATTGAGAGTGACTTGGTGCCTACATTGGCCAGTTCCCTCAGAACTCTGAGATACACCTTGTTGGGACACATAGACTTATAGTCAGGTTGTAAACATGAGATTTGCTTACAGTGGGGGGGACACTGCTCCCCCATTTCCTAGCTTCTAACCCATCCACTTCGGGGGTACGAGGTTGCTTGAGGGCATCTCTGTACAGTAGTCCATGTGCAGAAGAGGGATCTGAAGCACTGCAGTAGCTGTGTTCCTGACCCTTGTGCAAACTAACTTGAGGGTGAATTGGAAATGGCACTGTAATGCTGTGTGTTATTAAACACAGTGAAAGAAAATGAGAAAGAAGCTCTGCCTGCATGCACACATTGTACCTTTCACCTTCTTAAATATGTGAAATTAATTCAGCTACTCAGTTTACGCTGTTAATTAGACGCAGTGTGAAGTGCCAGGCTGCTTCTAGAATCTGGGCAATATCTCATTCGTAACAGCTTCCCACCACCCCCTTCTTTTCCACTTCCCTTCTCTGTTTATTTACAGTTGGCTCTTAAGTTCTGTTTTGTGATAGAGGTAGCTTAAAGAAAAGTACTCTCAAGGGGCAGACACCACTCTACATCTATCCAGCATCCCTGGGAGAGACTTCCCAAAAGGCTGCAGTGTGTCTTAAGGGTTGATTGCATGTACATCTGTTTAGCAGTGTGTTGCTGGTGATCCAGGCAGTTACAACCAGGAAGGAGTGTCTTCTTTAGAGAAAAATGATTGGACCCATTTGAGATAAATGGGAAATATCAGCAATGCTTTTGGGTTTAAGCACTAGTTTTAACTGTATTCAAACATGATGAACATGCAGGTGCAGGAAGACTTTCAGGACATCAAGTAATAAAAGCTGTTTACCAAGCAAGGTAGTTAATAAAAAGCAAAAGGAGACATCCCTTTTTGCTGATGAACCCAACTGGGTCCACTGAGAACAGGTTGCTCAGTGAGCTGGTGGAGTCACTATCCCAAGGTTTTCAAGAAGGGTGAATGCTGCTGTGAAATGCTGAAATGGTCCAGAGTGTTCACAGGCACGGGTTGATGGTTGGACTAGAGGATCTCAGTGGTCTTTTCAACCTCAGTGATTATATGATTCTATGAAACTGCCATCCTTCTGAGCTCCCTGAATGGAGGTAACTCTGCTCACCTCCTCTTCAATCTCTTCCTTTGTTGGAGCTGTGTTGCTAATGAACCTTGCCTTGACAGAGAAGTCCCAATCTTGCACACCATCTCAAAGCCCAAATCCCTAATAATTCTGGGTAACACGGACCATCTGCTGATGTATTGTTCCTGCCTGGACAGTAAACCTTTGAGATCAGTACTTGCTTTGAACTTTATAGGAACATAACACTCGTGGTGCTTATTACTCCCCAAAGGCTGGTAAATATAAAGCCTTTGCCTGTAACAGTCAGAAGTCAAGTCCACATTGCCAGCCCACACATGGACAGGGAGATGGCTACTGATCCAAAGCACTTACAAACAAGTCCAAATCCTCAGCTCTGACGTGCGATTCTGGGCATTGCTATGAGGAACACAATGTTAATGACATAACTGATTAAGTGTAAAAGACATCTTTTGCCTGTGCTGAATTATATGTGCGCCCATGGTAATGACAGTGAAGTTTCTTTCTCAAGAACAGCACAATTTGGGCTAAAGCACCAGAAGTTCACAGTGAGTTCAGGCCATGCCTGCTCTGCTGTGTCTGAGAAGGTGAAGTGGTCCCTAGTCTTGTGGCCCAGCACTGGATGTACTGTTGGTGATGTGGACATTCCCACCATGCCATTCCAGAGAGCCCCAGCATATCCCTGTGCTTACTTTTCATCCACTCTCCATATTCTTTCATCTCCCCTGTGAGATACTTGAAAACTTGGTGGATTTGTTTTCCACTTCTCCCCAGCATGTCCTGGCTTCTTGGCTGCTTCTCTGCATATAGGTTCCTCTCAGCCGGCCTTTCAGCCACAACAATTTCTCCAAGATCCATCTCTTTTGGGTAGTGAGAAGAGGAAACTGTAAATCACAAAATCCATGTGTTAGAAAACCTCTTGTTTTGTGCTCTGGCAACTTTCTTCTGTAGTTTAGAGAACCACAGTGACATCGTTTCTTAAAGAAGGGAGGTTTTATGGAGAGGACACCTGCCTGAGCTACTGCTGAGAGTGATGTGAGAGCTTCCATGACAGTAATGTAAGCTTCCATCTAGCACTTGCTATAGCTGTCTTCTTTTGGGGATGATAACCATAAAATGGTCTAATGCTGACATGGAGCTGTGGCACAGAACTGCACGGGGCAAATTAGACATGGCTTGTTTGCCTTGCAGGATCCTGGCCAGGGCTCCTCATTCCACATCTGCTTATGATAGACAACCAAGAGCAAACTGAGGTAGCATCAAAGTCTTGCTCAGAAATTGGCATCTAGATGTGACTCTGAGCAAAGATGAGCCCCTTGGATCAGGGCTGTGGGCTCTTTAATAAGCAGATGGATTTCCAGGCAGGATTATTTGTTTTTTAAACTCCAAAGTACTACAGCAAATTATTAAGAAGATCATTAAGACATGAAGTCTACAGAGCAAATACACTGTATTGCAACCCAGGGAGTTGCACTGTAGATTACATCTGCAAAGATGCTGCCCCGTTTGCTCAGATCGTTTTGGAGCAGTGTGTCTGGGTCTCTAGGTGCTGACCAAGAGCAGATGATGTTGCCAAGAGCTTGCTCCATGTTTTGTGGGGTATGGGCCCCACCTTCTGGTGGAAGCCTGGGTTTTGGCAGATGGCTGTCAATGTACAGCCTGCAGCAGAAAAGCAGAATGAGAAGGGATGCCTGGCTGGGAGCAAGGCTGTTGTGCCTGACAGACTGATGGTAAGTAAAATATCCATGGCTCTGGGTGCTCTAAGAAGGGGGTCCTTGACCGCCAGAAGATGTTTTCCATTCACCCCATGAAGTACAAATTTAGATGCAGCTCTGGAAATGCATCCTGCAGAGCTTGCTGCCTTGTGCTTTGGCTCTCTCTGCTGGCAGCACAGCTCTTTGCAGTGGCCTTTGAACACAAGCCTCAGCCTGGGGCTGTAGGTTTAACATGTAGTTGTGCCTGCATTCTCGGCACCTGAGTATCTCATGTTTATTTTGAACCTCACCACGAGAAAAAAACAGTTGGGTTTTAGAAAGGCGAAGCATCACTGCAGAGCATATAAAGTCCAGATTTACAAGACTGTGCTGCTCATTTCCCACTGAAATTGAGATGTGGGACCTGGATGTTTCTAAAAATTCTTGCCCTCTCTCACATCATTTAACTATTAGGGGTTAAGTGCAAAGCAGCCATGTGAGAGCCTTTTGCCATCCGTGCAGAGAAAAGCTAGTACCTCAGGAGAGTGATTCATGTCACTTTTCTCATATGCCTGTATTAGATGTGAATTAGGGGGTGCCTCTCTCTGCAGAGGGAGACTGGCTGCTGAGCTTTGAGGGCTATTTTTAGGTGAGAGAAATTCCAGCCATGGAGATTTTGGCAAGGTCAACCCTCATGTTTATGGAAGAGGGATCTGGAGTCCCAGGATAGTGCTTTAAATCACCAGGCCATCTGTAACAGGCCCACAGTACGCATCAAAGCTCAGGAGCTAGGAAACAGTTCTGGTCTTGTGATTCTCATTTCTCTATGTATCAGAAGGGAATTAAACCTCTGTTTGTAAGGTAGCGTGCTCATCCACCTCATAGGGGAAGGCAGCCTGGGAGAAGATGGCTGAAATTCACAAATTTTGGGGAAAGGGAACAGTGCTAAAAAATATATGAGGATATTGAAACCATCCACGCTGCCACAACAGTGAGCAGTAGGGCTTTGCAGCAGTGAAGTCCAAAAGGGGTGGAGAAGATACTGGAGGGCTGTGGTGGGCACAGTGATCCCTGCAGCAGCAGCCTTACGCTGGAAAAACACACTTTGCAGTGAGCACCTGTCAGGCAGCAGACATGTGCTCCATGCTACAGGCTCCTGGAATAATAGAGAAATCGTTTGAACAGTTAGCTAATTAGGGCTAATGAGAGCCCGAATCACTTATGGCGCACCTACAGCTGATGGGGAATTCCTTGAGAAAATGCCTTTTGTCAGCAAACACTGATTCATCACTGTTGTTAAAAGACATCCCTCTTCTCAGGAGCATCTGTCAGGCTGCAAGGTGGTGCCTAGCAGTCCTGATTCATCTCCTGGCCTAACTGTGCCTATTCATTCCCAAGCAGACTGCTGTTCTATCATGCTTTTGGGGTGCAGGATAATGACAGTCTAGAGCTTTGTACTTTTAACCTTCTTAGAGTAAACACTGGTTTTCTGCTGGAGAAAATATTCGTGGCGTTACACCCCCACAAAGTCTGCAGATGTTTAGTGGCCCCACAAACAAATAACAGCACAAGGTGGCTGTGAATAGTGGGAAGGTACATGATCAAGGGTGATGAGTAACTCACAGCATTTGAAACCTCCTTTCTGATGGAGGGAAATGCACATTTCATGCTCATTTCTGGTTGAGCAGGGAAATGAGCATTACACTAAGGCACCTGAGATCAAACCAGGGCAACTGGTCTTTCCTTCTTCACTAGCATTGTGAGCCCACGCTGCAACCTCTCTCCTTGGAATGAAAATCCTGTCTTTAAACAAGTACTGAGCTTGTGTGTTCACCTTCAGGACGTGAATCTTTTGTTGCCGTGATTTCTAGCTTGGGTATGCAGTCACCCTGGCTAGAAATCTCAGTCCTTTCTGGCTTGAATCCCATGGTATCACCTGACTCCAGGATGTGGAAATGAAAGGAAATCAGCAGGGAAGCTGGGAGGGCTGAGTGCATAGAGGTGACTGGAGAAGTGTTGACTTCAAGGGACGTGGCCTCACAAGGGTTTCTGAAAAGAAGCAGTTTGTAAAGGCGTGTTGCTCTCAGCAGAAGCCATAAAGAAATGGAAAGGAAATAGTTTGTACAGCTAGAGGGCAAAACTTTGGGATGGTGACAGAATGCTTGGCTGACTTGTAACGACTTTACCAAGAAAAGCTCTACCAGGGATCTGTCTGCGACAGTGAAAATAAATGTAGAAAGCAGGGCATTTCAGAACAGCCACGAGGTTGAATGTAACACGCTTGCAGAGGGGCAGGTAGAAAACACTGTGTTGGGTTTATGTGGCAAGGTTTTGGTAGCAGGTGTGTTGCAAAGGCGGCCTCTGTGAGCAGAGCATGAAAGCTGCCCTATGTCGGCTCAGAGGAGGGAGAGTGAGAGCAGAGTGGTGGAATTTAGCTGCCAATCAGGGTGAAATTAGCAGTAAGTTAGACCAGGTGGGTAAGACAGACACAAAAATCCTGCATTCTTATCCCAGACACCTACATAAAACAAAACAGCAACAACAACAGCAGTAATAATAAACAACAAATAGATCAACCCAAAATAGTAGGGTAATATTTTTTTCCTACTCTAGGCATTAAATTGAGCCATGTTCCATAGCAGTTCTGTCATATCCATGCAAACACAACTGCCATGCAAAAATTAGCAATCAGGACAGTTTAACTTATGGGGTTGAATGACTCTTACATCTGTGGTTAGGTGCTTTTATCTGAGGATGTGGCCTTGTAGTCCTCCTGTATCTTTCCTTCCTGATCTGTATGGTATAAGATGCAATACTTTCCTTCTCTCCAAGGCAATTCTTTACTCCTTCTTCATTTCCCTCTGCTGCTGTGGTATCTCCTAGTCTGCCAAATGAAAGCACAGGGTTTAGTCAATGGGTTGTCCTAGCATACTGGATAGGTAGTGCCCTTGGCACCACCTGTACGTGGCTTGTATGTATACATACATGTATATGTGCAACTATGGAGGATGGTTTGCCTTCCACATCGCCAAAATGATTCCAGCAGAGTGGAAGTCCTGACTCTCCTTAACCATTTAAAACCTTACTGGTTTTGATTTCTCTGCAGTCAACATGGAGAGGTGAGCACCACTCTCTTGCATGTTCCATTGTCTGTGTGGAATGAACTCTATTTCGGAGACTCCTGTTTCATCCCTTCAATGACAGAGTGAGGCTGAGGTGGGATTTGTGTTGCTAACCATGCAGATTTCCAGCATAAGTCTATCTCAGCAACTCAATCGGGCTCCCATTACACTCAGTGAAGAGCTAGTCAATATATGGATCTAAAGCATGATTCACCCCCTCCCATCCTGTACTGGTGAATCATATTATAAACTCTGTTGCATTTGGGAAAGACAGATAGATCAGATGCAAACAGCTGCACTGCTTATATGGAGAGAGAGGTATGATGAATCTCAGCAAAACGACTATCCCAAGGTCATTTGGGAAATCTGAGGTAGCAAACAAGGATGTTAATGTTTGAAAGGAACACTGCTTTATTTTATTTTATTTTATTTTATTTTATTTTATTTTATTTTATTTTATTTTATTTTATTTTATTTTATTTTATTTTATTTTATTTTATTTTATTTTATTTTGTTTTTTAATAATAAAATTAGTCAGACCAGGTAGATATTCTGAGACACAAAAATGCTGTTTTCTTGCATATGGTTTCAGTTATAAAACCAGAGGGGAAAACAAATAGAGAAAATATGAAATATAAACACCACTGCTTCTAAACAGAATGTTTTTCAAAGGTTTCCATGAGGTGTTGGCTGCTCTGCAAAGCAGACTGTAAAACAACTTTACAAGCCACATTTATTCTAAGAGCTCCACTTATTGAAGTACAATTCAAACTCTTGTTCTGCGGGCCAAGTCCCATAAATTAAACACTTGTCCAATAACACATACCTCTCCACTTGGATCCTCAGTTTCTTTTTGGCTTTGTGGGTCTGTGTCTTTCTCTCCCTCCCTCTCTTTAAAAAAATCCATTGCAAATGGGAACAAAAAAGGGTCTGCTTGTTTTAGGAATGAATTTAAGAAACAGGCAAGGAAAATAAGCATAAAGAGGGGAAAAACAAACAGGTCAGCATTTAAATTTAGCTGACAGAGGCTTTGGGTCCATTATTTTACACTGTGATGACACTGGTTTAAAGGTAGGTTGAAATGTCCAAGCAATGAGGCCAGTGCACAAGCAGGTTTGTAGGGACCAGCAGAGGGACCTGGAGCTGGACGGCAGGTTGGATCTGTGCCCTGCCTTCAAAGAGAGCTCCATTTCCCTGTGATCAGCCTTCTTCCAAAGGGTCATGGCCTTAGAGATGTGATCCTAAGCAGGGCCAGATTTTTCTTAGAAGGGAAGGGACAGCCCCATTGAGCTTTAGCTGGAAAACAGAGTGGGATGGTTTGAGATGTTTTCTGTCCTGTCTGATCTGGAGTAGGAATGGGTCCGTGCTGGAAAAGCCATGCTGCTGGGCTCATTACAGCTTCCCATTCCCATCTTTTTGCCTTCTACTCTCTGTCATCACCAGATATCTTGCAGATAATTTTTTCTGTATGATGTCTTTCAAAGCCCTATTTTATTTTTCATCCAAGAAGCTAAAGATCTCATCCCATTTCCCATCCTATCATTTCTACTTTAGCACATCTGTCTATCTGGTTTGACAATCATTCCTGCCTTTTGTATCCTTATTTTCCTGACTTTCTCTTTGATGTGGCCTACCATATTTTCACTTCTCTTTGACCATGAGCTGCATGCTTTTGCTTTCAGAACCAGTCATTGCCCTGGGGAATGTTAATTTCTGCATCCACCTGCAAATCACAGAATCACAGAATGGCCTGGGTTGGAAGGGACCAACCCCCTTGACACAGACAGGGACACCAGCTTCCACATTTAAAAATAGACCAGACTTACTCAGTAAAGCTTACTCAGTTTTGCCATACTATTTTTAAAGGATCATAGAAACACAGACTGATTGAGGTTGGAAGGGATCTTTGTAGGACACCTGATCAAAGCCCCCTGCTCAAGAAGGGTCACCTAGTAGTCCCAGGTCATGGGTAGACAAAACTTAAAATGTCCCAACAGGAAATACTTTTTCTAGCTGGGATACTACAACTGATGAGAATGGAAGAAAGGGTGAGAAAGGAAACGTGCTTTAAGGATATTCCAGTGTGGAAGAAAACAGATTTAGATCTACCATTGCTCCAGATGGTTTTAGGAAGTCTTTTTGTTTTGCAATGAAGCTGGAGCAGCTCTTGTGGCCAGTTCTGAGGGCTGAGCTATGAGGACATTGCTTCTTCTAATTGATGGTGGTTAAGAGTGATGATGACTTCTTAAGCTGTCATAGAATCATAAAATATAGAATGGCTTGGATTGGAAGGGAACTCAAGGATCATGAAGCTCCAACCCCCCCCCCCCCCCAGCCACAGGCAGGGCTACCAACCTCCACATTTAATACCAGATCAGGCTGCCCAGGGCTCCATCCAACCTGGCCTTGAACACCTCCAGGGATGGACGGGGCATCCACAGCCTCTCTGGGCAGCTGTTCCAGCACCTCACCACTCCCACAGTAAAAAACTTCCCCCTGACATCCTACCTAAATCTTCCCTCCTTCAACTTAAAACCATTTTCCCTTGTCCTGCTGTTATCTACCTTTCAAAGAGTTTACTCCCCTCCTCTTTATAGGCTCACTTTAGGTACTGAAAGTCTGCAATTAGGTCACCCCACAGCCTACTCTTCTCCAGGCTGATCTGCAGCAACAGGGCTGTCTGAGGTACAGATGGCTTTGAGCACAGAAGTTTTCTGATATCTCTGTGGCTACTTAGGTGATACTGTACGGTGATGTTGATGTTCCACTCCCTGTAACATAAATGGTATGCTGGAGTTGGAGGATCTAGGTCTTCACTATTGACCTTTGGGGCCAAAGCGATCGTTGGCCTGCCTGAAATCCAATGTGCTTGTGTAGAAGATAGCTGTAGGAAGCTGTACATAAACTGACCAGAGGCAGCTAGTCACTACACCTGAAAACATTTCTGCTGGCATCAGATAACCTGCATGAGATATGAGGAATGGCAAAAGAACTCCGTGAAGTGTGCTGCTGTTTTTTTTTTTGGTGAGCATGAAAGGATCAGACCTCTCTCCAACAAAACTTTGCCCGTAAATGTTTTAACTGCAGAAACAATCACATGGTTGCTGATATTGCTGGGCCAGTCCAGCTGAAAACTGGACTGCCTTTAACAATGTGTGGTAAACCACGGCCTGTAACATGCTCACAATGAATAAAAATGCCAGAACTTGTCCAACATTTGGTTAAAACTTGAAACAAAACATGCAGCATTTTAACGGGGTAACTGTAAAGACATTTCTCCATATACTTCACATCTCTTGGTCTTTAATAGAAAGTTAGCAGGGATTTTCTTTTTTAGATAGCAACAATTTATTGCGTGTTTCCCGGGTAACTACAACACTGCAAACCTTCCCTGAAAACTCCCCTGGGATTCCTGCAATGTTAGTGAGCATAATGAATGGTAAATGTAAAGCAAACCCATTGAATCGCTTTATTTTAAATTCTGGCAGAGACATAATTTCCCACAGTTCATAAACATTTACAAAAAAGGAGTTTACATGTAGAAAAACAGTTGTTTTTATCACTCAGATCAAAGAATACATTTATCTGGATGTACGGGTGCATTTTCAGCCAGCTTTTGAGGAGCTCAGGTGACAGTCTTTAAGAAGCTTCATAGTCTAATACTGAACCTTTGAAGTCTACAGCTTTGCTCACCCGAAGATACAGACATCAATTCTGCTCTCTGTTTTGCATGAGTCTGAAGTTTACACTTCAAAGATTATAGATGACAGACCAAATTTCCCAGGTTGCTCACAGCACTGGAACTTATCAAATAGAATAAAACGGAAAAGTAGGGCACATTACAGGATAGAAGGTTTTGTACCCAAACCCACGGAGCCATTTTGATGCTCGGGAGCCAGTTGGATGGCATTTGAGCTCTGGGAATGTGGCTTTATGCCTTTTGGAAGTTCAGCAGAAGGATTTCCTTAGTAGTGTTGGTGGTATTGCATCAGACCCTAAGATGGAGGAAGCAGCAAAGCAAGAGCTGCAGATAACAGCGTTGCAGCTGCCAAGGCTCCTGGCAAACCCTGGCACCACTCCATGGGCTGCCTTACATTGCAGCAGCTCAAGTCCAGAGTTTACTAGATGGAGTCTGGTTTTCATCTTGAGTTTTATTCCTCGGTAGTTAATAGAATAACACTAATGTAAGTGAGAGAAGGGTCATATCCATCAATCCCAGTGAAGCTGCTCTGCGTGTGTGTCATTGTATACTGAGAGCAGATGGGGGTAAGTTGGGTTTATGTGCTGCTGGATCAGTGCACATCCTGGGGCATGTCTGCACCTCCTTATGGTGTGACTGCATCTGCACTCTGCATCTCTGTTATGAGGCATATCCACTTGGAGTCTCAGTGTTTCAAGAAAGGCTGGCATTTTGGGAAGGGCAGAAGGATTTAAAAATGGGGTGTTCAAACCCCTCCTTTTATAAAGTCCCTAAGAAGGAGAATATAAGTTACAATCGTTTCTTTCAAAATACTTCATTTTGCTTTAATCTTCTAAAGAAGCCCAATGTATCTGTAATATCGAGTTACAAATAAAATGAACTGTGGTTTCAAAATGGGGAAATGGTGCACTGGAGGCTGAATAACATTAGAGATTTTCAGGAGAAAATTGCTGTCTCCCGAGATTTCCACATTTTTGTGGAGTTCTGTGCTTTGTGGCTACATTTCTATTCCCCCCCCCGCCCCCTTTGGTTCTTTGTTACTCCACTGTGAGAACTGCAATTTCATGTAATTGAGACATCAAATACCTCCCACCATCAGAAGATGTTTCTGGCATATTTTGGTTGCCAACGTGTTTGTGTTGAAGCAGGATGCTCCACTCACACACAGAGGATCTTGTATGGCTGAAAGCAGATGAAACCTGATTTAAATGATGTTTCTAATTAGAGGTGAGTATTATCTCTCAGAAATGCGAAAAGTTTTTAAATTAAATTTGAGGGCTGAGAGGGTCAGATGACAAATGCACAAATTAGTTTAATCTTAATTCTTCTTTGGGTGAGGCACGTGATCCAGGAACTCTGCCACAGCAAAGCTTTTAAATGGGGGATCTGTGGAGGAGGTAAAGAAATTTTTTTCCCCTCCCAGCAGAAATGCCAGGAAAATTGTTCTTTGGGTGTTTTTAACATGTCTTGGTCGTGGTGAGATCTCGGGTCCATGGATGTGAACCCTTCTGGGAGTAGGGTTAGTCCCCATGGTATAGGGGAAGAATTGAACTAAGATTTGTACAGGGATATATTCTAGCTGAAATGCTGATGCTTGTGAGGAAAGGGATGGGCCAGAAAGGAGAGCATTTAGCCAAAACTTACGTACTTCATTTATAAATGTGGGTACTGCAAGGAGTCCTGTTCAGTCCTGTTCACCTATTCAGGCTGGGTGTCCAAAGAAGAAAGGCTGGAGAGCCAGGATTAGGATTAGGTTGGTGTATGACTCAGACTAAAGAGAGTGGGAGTTAAGAGACCTGGTAGGAGTTAGGATATGTGGATAGGGATGCAAAGAGAAAGCCATGATCAGATTCACAGTCAGTTATTTGACTGGAAATAGATGGAAATGCAGCATTGGTGTCTGTGTGAGATGGATTCAGAGCTTCACCCCATGACTGTGAATAATCCCCACTTCTCTCACTGTGGGTGGGTACAACATTTTGGGGCTCATCCTTGGGATAGACATTGTGCATTGCCTGAAGTTTGTGGTTACTTGCAGGTACAGAAGGGCTTTGGAAGAACAGAGGCAGATATTGGGAGTTTAGGAACTAGATTTATTTGCTAAAGTTGTTTGGTTTGGGTTTTTTGGTTTTTTTTTGTTATGCTTTTAAGAAGACATGTGGGGTTATGGTTGTGAAAAAATATGCCACAGAATGGGAAGTAAAGTTGAATTTTGTTATCTTCAGTTGATTTGGTGGCCTTGTTCTGATTTTGTTCTCCATATGTATTCCTAGCAAAGGCTAGTCTTAGATTAGGGATGATAACCTTTATGAAACTGGTGATCACACAGCTACAGATATTTTCAGATTTGCTTCTTCTGGGATGGAGAATACTGGTATCACTTTATTTGATATTAAGCTCTATGTGATATTAAGCTCAATTTTTCTGTAGTGCTTTATGTCTTTTTCCTTCTGTATCTTATTGTTCAAGTTTCTTTTATAGGACTTAAAAGAGATGTTGCAGATCCAAGCTTATAGCTGAACTTTGGCATGACTGTGAAGGAAAATATAAAGTTTGCATCAGCTTGTTTTATCCGCAGTGAATTTTCACATGGAAGAATATGCCTTTTCTACAGCCAAGGTTAGATTTTGTGCTAGGCTCTATTGTAATGCTTGATATGCACATTTTGTTTCAATGAAGGCTTCCAGTTGTCTGGAGGAAACGTCTAACTAGTGTCAGTTTATATAACTGCCATATTGTTAGGCTTGTGTGGCCTTGAGTGCCTTGTTGACAGCCAGTGCTTAGGTAATAGGGGGTTTGTGAGTCTAAAGGATGCATAATGAGGCTTATAATATAAATTTGCCAGTTGCACTGCAGCCAGTGCAAAGGTTGGGATTAGTCTGGAGGGTCACAAAAAGTTGAATTGGAAAGCCAAGGCTTTGGCTGTAGTTTGCCAGCTGCAAAAGGAAAAAGCCTAGAGCTGCTTCCACTTGGTTTGAATCCCTCAGTCTGAATGCTTCATCCGGAGCCAAAGTCAGGGTTAGATTTGGGGTCAAGATGTACCGAGGGTCCTTGCTGTGCTCCAAAATACCTTTCCAAAAAGCTGCTCTGGGACTTCCCGTGTTTCTAGGAAGAGCTGAAGTGCAATGGTTGACACCACCAGTGAAAGAAACACACTATAAATAATGCTGAACTTGACATCAGATATGTCATCTCTGAGCTACAGATCATGTTTTCCATATCTACGGTATAAGCAAAACCTCATGATAGATCCTCATATCCCATCTTGAGTAAATACTGCTTTCTAGGCTGGGCAGTATGAGTTTCATCCTCAGTTGGGTCCCTGGCAAAGCCATATAATCCACTCATCCATTTATGCCATTAGAGTTGATAGAGCAGATCCTATCTCGCAAGCTACCAGAGGGATTTTAGTGAAGAATTTAGAGCATTTTGTCTACCATGGTCATGAAAGAGCAAGTATCACTTTGTTTTGTGCTATGAGAAAAGAGTAAAGGGTTGTATTTTCTTCTCTGTCTCTTTCTTGTGATACACAAGATAGAAAGATGCACTTTATTGCTAAAAAAGCAGTTTCAGGTCACTCAATTTCTAGCATTAGCAGCTGTATTTAGCAGAGTACTTTGTCAGAAGAAAGCAAAAAAGATCAAATGCAGGGAGGGGAAATCAAACTGTTAACGGTTTGGTTGTTTTTTAAAGCCTAGTTTAGCTAAATTCAGTGATAATTTTTCAAAGGAGAAATATGCTGCAATAAAACATTTAATGTGCTTTTGTGCTTGTTTTCATCCCTTTGAGAAAAATGAAACAATTTCAGATTCATCTAATGCTGTATATATATATATATATATATATATTTCCTCCTGTTTTTTTTCACTTCAAGCATTAAAACATAAAATCAATTATTCACACAGTTCTCATTATAGATTATACTAGAGGCAGAAGTTGTCGAGATAGCTTTTTTGGACAGTGTGACTGAATACCATTCAAGAAGGCTTGGTTTAAATGGATGTTGGCAAGATTCTTGGTAAGCGTGTGAATGGTTTAAGAAAACCAGACATTTGCAAGTTAAGAGAGGAAGAGATCTGTGTGAAAGTATCTAAAAGGCACATGTGAGAAACCTAACTCATCTGCATGGCTCTTGCTCAGACCTTTGGTAGAGAATTTTTGAGACCTGAGGCACACACAAAAAAAGATGTTTGGGCAGCAGAAGCCAACTTGGAGGCTGTAAAGTGATTTGTTTCTGTTTTCTTGTATCAATTTGAAAAGTCAAGTCAGCTTTACAGCTCTGAAATAAACACAGTTGGGAGTTTATGTGAGTTCAGGATGGTGTAATTTGTATGTTTTGGACACGCTAGGGTAAGGAGAAGAAACATTTGCAGCCAATTTGCCAACATGTTCCTCATCTGACATATCGACAAGTTGGTTGAGGTAATGGGAGAGATAAGTGTTTTAAGTTGTAAATACTTAAGAAGCTGAGAATCTGGAAAAAAAAAATTAGTTTGAAAGTACTGCAGTCATTTACAGATACAAGGGATGGCTGGAGGTGACCTGTAAATATGCCAGTGCCTGCTGTACTGTCCTGAAATAGGCGAATAGGCGTCCTTCTTGAAACTTGGGGCAAGAGATGTTTGACCTCTGAAAAATCGACTTGCACAAGGAAGAGGGCAGGCAGGGGTCAGAAATGCTCAAGCTCTGGACTGCATACAGCTGCCTAGATGTTCATCCAACATAGCAGCTGCCTCTCCTAGCTCTCCTGTCCTGGGGCACTGGCAACTGCTGCAGCTGGCTGAGCTGCTCCTGGCCACCATTGTCCTGGGATGAGGTCTGCATGGAAAATACTTCTCCTCTGTTGTTTTCCAGTGAAAAATGGAAGAATTGCTTGTTTGTTAAGTGAGCTGAGATGTAGGAAAAAAAAAATGCTGCTGTTGACACTAGTGTTATCATGCCTGCATTTAATTCATGGTTTTGTGTAAAATACGAGTGCTTAAGGACTCTGGGACTGGGTAAAGCTTAGGGTCTGTCCAAAGCTCTTGAATTTGCTTGTGATTCAAAGATGTTGGGTCCTTGTTCAAACTCCAGTGAAATCAGAGGAAATATGGGTTGCTCTGATGTCCTCTGCCACTCAGCTGCTGGAACAGACCGTGCACTGAACTGGAGCTTTTGGATTTTCAAGAGTTTTGAAAACGAATTGATGTGAGTCATGATAATGGTGGGTTTGTACACCTTTCAATCAACAAAATCACATACAGAATTGCAGCCTTTATATGACTGTCAGCTTCTCAGCTGTGTCACAGAAACTGAAGGGCAGCAAAACCTTCAGGGGTTTATTAACACAGAGTGATTTTCCCCCAGTTTTGGACATCTTATTTCTAGATTTTTGATAATGCCTCTTCTTCCCATGCCTTAGGCATCAGCTGGCTCTAGAAACAATCCTGTCCTAGCCTTGGAAAGGCATGATGAAGTGCTTTGTTTTCTCTTTTAAGTGAGAGGAAGCCGTGAGTAGGACCATTTAGGGTTGGCATGTTTGCATGTGATTATGGAAATATTTGTAATTGAGCATCTTAACAGTCAGTGTGATTTTATGATGTATGTAGGTGTGGTTTAAGGTCTGTTAAAGTCAGCAGAAGGCAGGGAGGCTTAGCAACAGGGAAAATCAAGCCATACAATTTTGTGTAGATTTCAACCTACCTCAAGGCTGCTCCTGCATTTGCAGAGTATTACCAAAGCACAGAAAAAGTAGCTGATGAAATGCACATGGGCTAGCATTGGTAAGTGTCCCATAAAGCCTCGCTTTAGAAGTTTAAGTGGGGTTAAAGCATCCGAGCAGTCTCATGTAAAGAATAAAATTGCTGGAATTTCAGTGTTCCTATTGGTAAAATGGATTTCAAATCTTTATTATGCAATCAAAATACTTGAATCACCATTTGAACTAAACGAAAGTTTACTGTGTGTGCACATAATTGTTTTTCCTGCTACCTATTACTTGATTGGGGTTGGGTAAGGTTAGGAAAAGAATTAAATTAATTTTCTTTGAAAGTTATGCATTATGAAGTAAGAGGTATAAAAGTTACATTACACATGGCAAATGTCTCGAGGGTTTCATTTATAGACTTGTTTATATATTCATTTTAATGTTTATTACTTTCTCAGTGTCATTTCCACTTTTGCATCTCCATACTCATTACACTTTTATTATCTCTTTTATAAAATCAATGGCTGCAAACCAGAGAATTTTGTTGTTGAAGGAAATAGATGGAAATATCTCTGTCTATAAATTATTATGGCTGTAAAAGGGACTTTTCTGAAGTCACTAAGCTTAAACTGAAGACAATTGGTAGCTGACCTTTCATTTTTATGGACCATGCCATACAGCACATCCATCTGACTTTGCACATTTGAAGTTATCCAAGAGATAGTTGAGCTGCATTGAAAAATGCATTAGTAAAAGTAATACTCATGAAAGGCAACAGATCAACAGCCTCAGAAATGGAATCCTCACAAGCTAGGTACAAAGCCTACTGAAGTCAATTAAAAGTCTCTTGACTCCAGTGCATTCTTGATGAGGGCCTTTGTCACCACTGAGAACTGGTAGCTATTGTACCCTTGATTAATCATAGAATGATAGAATCATAGGATGATATAATGATGATAATCATTAATGATGATATAATCATAAAATGGCTTGGGTTAAGAGCTTCTGAAAAGTCCAGTCCAAAACCATTAAATCAGACACTTGATGAGGTTGCCCAGTCTTTCTGCACAAGACTTTTGAATTACCTGGGATTGCTTCAACCCAAGTGCAACACCTTGTGCTTGGTGTTGTCGAATCTCATTAGGCTCATGTAGGACTAGTTTTCAAGCCTGTCCAGGTCCCTCTGAATGGCATTTCTTCGTCTCAGCTCAGCTTAGTGTCATTTGCAAACTTGCTGAGGATGCACTCAATCCCACTGTTAATGTCACTGATAAGGATGTTATAGAGCAACTGTCCCAAGACAGACCTCTGGGAAGCAGCACTAGTCACTGGTCTCTGTCTGGACGTAACACCACTGACCACAACCCTTTCGTTGTGACCATCCAACCAATTTTTTATCTGCTGAATATATCACCCTTCAAATCCATATCTCATCAATTTAGATATGGGGATGTGATGTGGGACTGTGCCAGCGGCCTACGAAGATGACATCAATTGCCCTTTCTTTGTCCACTGATGCTGTTATTCCATCACAGAAAGCCACTGGATAGGTCAGGCACATGGAAAACTTGTGCTGGCTGTCTTGGCTGACTTGTCTTTGTAGTTTCATGAGTGCTGGTGTTGAGTGAGGTTGTGGTTTGCTTTAGTTCTATGACTTTGATTTATTTCCAGAGCCTGCTATATACTTCAGCAAGTATGAGATGTTTCACCTAGAGGGACTGATGTTTCTGATGTGTTGAAGATGCATTCAAGCTGCAGTTCTCCTTCAGTGATACCTTCAGGGAAACACAGTGTTTCTGCCTGTTACCTCTGTCCTCATCTTGGCTTGAAAGTGGGTTCAGTCTCTTGGAAATGTGGGCTTTTCTTATCTGTAAAGTGAAGGAAATCTCCAAGGTAAACTGAAGTTTGTACCTCTCAAGCTAATGAGATTGGGCGCCACAATTCACTCTGGTATTTCAGAAGTATCATTAATCCACCAGTAAGTCATAAAAATCAGTTTTACTGATGCCATCACGCAACCCATCCTATGGCTCCATACACAGACCAGACAGTCTGTAAGAAACAGACATGTTTCTTCCCCTGGTATTTCCATGTAAAGAGCTTTCCATGTAAAAAGTTTCTAGAGCTTTGTCAGATTTGCGGTTGATCAGTTCCTTCCTATTTCCACCACCATCTATCTGTGATCTTCCATCTATTCTGTGCCAGTCTTCTCCAGGCCTACTAGGAAAATGATATGGTGGTAAGGAAACCAATTACCTGATTAGAAGTGAGTTGCACAAAAACAGCCCAGTGAGCAGTGAAATGTAGAATTTGGTAATGATCAGGCTTCTGGTATATTGAGATCTCATGCATTCATCTGACCAGCATTGCCTTGTATTGTGCTCATGGTTTCCCATCTGTTTGTCTATACCAGTTTTTCTTTTGTTTCATGTTTTAATCCAAACATTCTTCAGCCATCTTTTTGGGTAGGTATAACACCCATCCTAGTGGATAGACGATAAAGGCTTCCATAAGGAACACAATATGAAAAATAATAAGAATGAAAATAGGATGCCACAAGCAAGAGAAACATTAAAATGCACTTAAAGTGATTTTTTAATTTTTTTTTTGTTTGTTTTTGGTTTTGGTCACTGTAATTTGCAAGAGGACAGGGGAGCTATATTTCAACAGATTTGTATTTCCACTTTTCTAAATTGGATTTTTAGGAAGTAATTGCTGAACTGTGTCCATCCCTGCTACTCCACAGTGAAACCCCCAATGCCTGTTGAGAAGGATGCTAGTAATGATGTGGTCATTTTGAATTGTCTCATTGGAGATTTGCCTGAGGAAACAGAGAAGGCTTTGAGACCTAGCTTCTTGTGTGGTGGATAAAACATTTCATTACATTTAAGCAATGAGCACAGTGCTCCTTTTGTAAAAGATGCTGTTGTTGTTGGAGAGGGAGAAGGAAGACTGATACCCAAAACACCGTTTGAGGTAATGAATTGCTGTGGTAGCATGAATTTATGGAGCCTTTGGCTGTTGCTCCCAATCCTAATGATGAGTATTTCACCAGGTAGTATTATTTGCACAGCGGTGTGCTGGTGATGGAGTTAGATGCTCTGGAAGATGCTGCACAAATGGTCAATTTTGCTCCAAAAAGCTACAAAAGGACGTATCTCTCCAACCATTTCAGTGGTGGGAAGAAGGGCAAAAAGATCATAAATTGCAGCGGTAGACAGTATCATCCTAGTTTGGCAAAAAGGCATCAGTCTGAATTTCAGGAGGCTTTTGAAGAACAGGGTACAAAAAAGCAGGGTCCAAAGGGAGCCCCACATAGGATGTGTCCTCTGATCCCTGTCACCCTGTGTTGATGGCTGTACTCAGCAAGGGCTGGGATAGGAGTGAGGAGGCTAGGTTGAAGCCAAGAGCCTCCCAGATTTTCCTTTCTCTCAGCTTCCTTACTGCATATCCAGCACAATATTCCCAGACTGTTTTCTTCCCTTTGAACAGTCTTCTTTGCTAAAATGCAGAGAACAGTAAATACATGACTCCTGTAGCTTTGGGGGATGTACTAAGCTTTGTGTATTGAATTAGTAAGGCTTAATACGTCCCCCATTAGCTTGTTGCACCATGGAGAATACAGGTACTTTTCTGCATAAAATTTTCACACAGCACAGCAGGAGCTGCACTTTAAGCCTAAATGACATGCACTCAGTTATCTAATTTTTGCACGTTAATCCTCTCAAGATGTCTGTTAACATAAACCTCATTAATTAATGTTCCTTTAGCATCTGCAAATGGATGATTCAGTGTTTTAAAGGAAATTGGAAGACCACAGAGTATTGTATCATGAATCATAATATCAATAGCATTTAAAGGCATGTAAAATAGCTTAGCTTACTCCCTGACACTAGTGGCATGTAGTGCAGGAATATGTCATCCTCCATTAAAAAACCCATATCTTATCTCTGCTAACTGTTTGTGTGCTTATGTTCTTAAGCAATCACAGCTACAGTAAGACTCTGGCAATTTTCTTTTTCATTTGAATGTGTTTTGTAAAGGAGAAAGTACGATTCTCACCCAGAATAAATATCTAAAAAGGCATGAATGTCTGAATGAGATGCACTACATTTCCTTTTTGTTCACTAGAGATAAGCAGGTAGCTCCAGAAAGTAATTCACCTCATCAAACCTAAGAGAATTCACATCTAACCCTTATACAAACATCAGTGCTGCAACAAGCTGAAGTTCAGAACTTTATTTGTAAAAAAGTGAGTACCTAAGGGACTTGTGGCATTCCTTTGCCGTTCTTGTTTTGAATGGGAAACAGCAAACAGCCTATTGTCTCTGTTTTGGCATATCTGATGCCAGAAAATGTGTCAAACATGCACTGTGGTCCTGAAATATAAGCCTTTACTCGCAGACCAGAGAGATCTGTGATTTTTAAACAAATTGAACAAAATTCTGGATATTTCTTTTGCAAAGCAACTTCCAGTTCCGAATTGCTGTAGTACTCGTGATAGAACCTTTAATCAAAAGGTGTGAACCTATCTAGTAAGCTACAAACCCATACTGATGCAAAGCTTACACAGCAGAAAGGGGAAAGACTGTTCCAAAAGTATGGTGATACATCTATGTGCCGTCAACACTGTGTGCGTGTACACAAAATCCTAATTGCTACCAGGACTGGATGGAGCAGAACTGGTAGAGAACAGGAAGAGAAAAGAAGGCACATTACAAATGGTTTTACTCGAAAAGGTAGGAAGTGAGTCTCCTGTAGACAATCTTAATTATAAGCATTATCAATGCAGTCTTAAGCCCTGGGTCTTATTTAGTGCTGATGGTGTTTGTTTGTTTGTTTGTTTTTAACAGAAGGACAGGTTAGCTTTTGGAGCAAAGTGCCAGGAAAAGTAGTGGATTCCACTTCCCTTGGAAGTCTTCATCTCAAAACTGGAAGTCAACACGACTATTGCACTCAATGTAACAGCTACAGGATGAAATTTACAGTCTGCGTAACGTGGGCTGAATGCTGAAACGTTCCTTCTGGTCTGAACGTTTATGAATTACAAGAGTGTTTCTTAGGTATCTACAGATCCTTGAGTAAAAGGCACAATTGGAAGTACAACATGTTTCATGCGAGAGCCCCATCTGCCTCATGCAGAGGTAGAGAAAACCTCACACACTCGTGTAGTGAACTCAGGTACACAAACATTTTATTGAACCTGTTACAACTTTCAGCCAAGTGGGTGCCTAGACAATCTGGCAAGGCCAGATTGGTTTCACTAAAATACATTCATCTCTCACCTTGACAGGCACGCAAGGGGCTGCAATTGCCTGTGTCTCAAGGACAATTTTAACAGCAAGACCATTCACCTCAGGGGACAACTCTCACTTTTTATTTAAAAAAGGAGAAAAGAAACCCAAGCTTAAACATATGATGGCTTTATTATGTGAAATCCAATAGGAAATGAAGTAAGAATATCAGCCTGCTTTCATTTGGGTAGTTTCCTAGCAAGGGATTTTGTTTTCACTTGTAAGAAGGCAGCTGTGTCGGAGGTCAGCTTCCCTTCACCTAAACATTGGGACCTCTTCAGCTCTTTAATTGTGTGAAGGCTGTTGGGTGAGCTGGGTGGTAGAAAAGTTAGAGCAGGCTTGATAGGAAATGTCTCCCAAGGTTGGGTTCAGGTGCTGCTCTTTAGAGAGTTACATTCAGTTGTAGAAGTGGAGGGAAAAGACCCCTGTAAAAGACCGCTGCAATTCCTGTTGCTCATGTGCAGATGGTTATGTGTGTATTTGTGCACACTCGCTGTATAAGCAAGCCAGCTAAATTCCATCTTCATGGACAGTTCAATGGAAAGTTAGCTTGAAAATGCAGTATATCAAATTTCATGAATTTAATAGGGTTTTCATGATTTTACAAAGTGCTTCAACCAGACACTCACGGCTGGAGGCTGCACAGCAGGAGACCTAAAACACTGCATCTGTGTTTTTCAACTCTTGCCAGAATCCATTGAATTTGATCCGGAATGACTATGCATCTTTGGAATGTACATTCACTTTTCTCTTGCCTTATCCAAATAAAAAGGGAGGGGAAAAAAAAAAAAAAAAGAGAGTCCTATGAGAATTCCATATGGAAACACTAAACTAGCATTATAAAGGATTTCCTATAAACAAAATTACGGCCACAAATTTTGGACTTGGACCACATTTGAAATAAAGGACCCTTTGTCTCCCACTTTTTAATATATTACTTTATCTATGTTAACACGCACATTTTTATTTTTTATAGATATAAACACAAGCACACATACACACTCATGTGAAAATGAATGTATATATATTAGTTTGAGGTCCGTTTGCAGTCTTTCTCTCTCTCTCTTTTTAGATTGCAGAACTCCTAACAAGAGCAAACTTTAATCGTTCTGTGCACTAAATCCCCTGAAAATAAATATCCAGGGCAACTTCAAAAGCCCTTAATTAGAAGCACATGTGTGGTGTTACAAATTTCTGGCTGAGGCGGCTGAGTTGTAATTTAATGTTATGATCTGCCATAAATATTATCCATAATGAGCAGACTTCGTGTTACACTTCTGTACGTCAGATAACTGCAATATTTTTTTTTGTCTGCTTTTGTTCAATCACTAAACCTTAAGTGAAGTTTAAAATTAGAAAGGAGGAAAGAAAGGAAGAAAGAAAGGGCCATTTTCCTCACCAGGAAGTTGAACATTTTTGTCCTCCTAGTTGCAAAGGGAGCTATTGATTCTATTCTGTTTTCTTTGCTACAGTTTAAATCTGTGGTAAACAGATAATAATAACTTGGAGATGTCAGAGGAAGGGAAATAATAGAGACCAGAGGCTAGTGAGGTTCTGAACGTCTTTCCGATAACAGCTTCCTGGAATGAGTGCTGTATTTCCTCCCCAGAAACATCTCACAGCTCATTTCAATGTGAAAATCCAGATTGGTTCTGTCCCTGTGCTGTACCTGACCAAAGGGCAGTTGTCTATCACACTGCAGCGCATTCTGTATGCTAAATTCAGGCAATGTTTGTGATTTGGTTTTGCAGCCTTAGCATGGCCTATGCATGAGTATATATGTTTGTGGAAGGAGAGGCTAACAAACCAGCCAGTGATTCTGTGTGTGTATGTGTGAGTGCAAGTATACATCTGTAAGGATTATGCATTGGTTTCCTAAATGTGTGTGAAGTGATGCAGAAATAGTGTGGGGCCATGGAACAAGTCCACAGCCTCATGACTCACGCATAAAGAGGCAGTTTGGTTTTGGACTGCAACCAAAAGAGCAAGCTGCATGGTTATTCTCCATGCAGTGTGCTCCGGGAGCCCACCGTACCTATTTAAAATGACAAGCCTTATCTGGTGTTCATGACTTAAGGTATCTGAGCTGTGCCTTGGCAGGCTTTCCAGGCAGCCACATCTTTTAGCAGTGTAGAGGAGAGCTGGTCTCTCCTGGGCTTGCTCTCCTAGACAGACAACGTTGCATGTCCTCAGCCTACGCTCCTTCCAGCAGTCTGAGCATCTCCTGCATTTTCTCCCACTCTAACAAGCCTTTAGGTTGGAATCACTTTTATGCTAAGTCCAAAAAAAAAATCCCACCAAAGTGATCAAAAGTCTCTGTCAAAGAGCTCAGGGTGTGGATGGTCTCTGTTGTTGACTGTAGCAGCTCAGTGTAAACTGTGACTCCTGTGGCTGCATGCTGACAGAGCTATTCAAAACAGGGAAGAGGTGAGCAAGGACATCACGGTTTCAAGCTACAGGCACTTAAGTCCATTTGTAAGGCAAATAGATACCTGGAACAGCACTCTCAGCGAGTATGATGGGGAAAGGTCTGCTGGCAGCAAGGCATGGGTCCCTGCGTGTTCAGCTTGTGCCAGGCACTCTGAGCTGCCTGCCTGGCAGTAGGAGGAGCTGCAAATCCAGCTCTCCAAGGTTTCTTCTGCAAAACTCTGCTTCTCAGCTCTGCCCTTCATTCCTGGGATGCCTATATGCAATTTTTTTTACCTATGCAGTTGCAAAGCCTTGAGTTGGACCACATCCGATCAGGTTTAGCTCACATCAGCTACAGAAAACTGTGGGTCAGGTTCTCTCTCTCTGCTAACCCCTCTCAGTGAAGCCAAATTACAGAGAGATTAATTTAGCCACCTCCTTTTCCTCTTCAGGTGCTGCAGAGCAGAAGTAAGACATGAGGCTGTAAACTTTCCCAGTGACAGGTTATCTCTGGAAAGGATGCCAAGTTACACTTGGGCTACACAGGAGAGAAGATCAAAGATATAAGGATGCCTATCAGTTCCCAAGATGGATATGCTGTTCAGTTCCCATCTTTGTTGGATGTATCTGATCAA
The DNA here is from genome assembly GCF_039878825.1 of Excalfactoria chinensis. Classification (NCBI taxonomy): domain Eukaryota; kingdom Metazoa; phylum Chordata; class Aves; order Galliformes; family Phasianidae; genus Excalfactoria; species Excalfactoria chinensis. Next base: position 2,234,297 of record NC_092857.1, read on the forward strand.
ACCTTTTACTGAAGTCCTGAAAATAAAATACCTCTACATCCCTCCACCCATCTATCTTCTAGTTTCTAGAAGCAGAAATGCCAAGACATGGAATGGCTCTTCTCATGGTATTTCTCACAGCAGTATATGGAAATACCCATTTCTCTGGCTGTCAGCATCAGTTTGTAAGCTGGGAGGGTTTGGATAAAGTCTGAAGACCTGCAGAGCTTCTGGTGCAGCTCTGAGTGTAATGAGCACTCAGAGTAATCTCTGAGTATAAACACATATAGAAGCAATGCCCAGTAGTTTGGACTGTGTACCAAACCAACCTTACAGCTTGAGAACCAAAACGTGTATTACTGGAGAACAGTTTCTAAGTCCTTGTTTTATGAGGTTATTAAATGCTACACAGGTACCTGGCAATGAGGGATGAAGATATTGTTTACGAATATGAATCAATTCAGTGTTTCAGAAAAAAAAACAACAACTTTCTGGTCTCTCACCATCATCTCTGGCTGACTGCTGAGCCTTAGGTGAATTCCTGGACAGGCATGATGCAACTCTTTATAGAGTCAATTTTCTCTCCCACTTGTATTTATTTGCAATCAATTGTTTTGAGTGATTGCAGTTCCAGGAAGGATGGTGATTACCTGACACATCTTCCTGAAGGGAAACTGAGAAAAGCTGTGTGTGAGAGACAGGTTAATAGAGACACAAAGTGAGAAAGTGATTTTTCAGCTGAGGTAGTGAGCTTGAGCCAAAAGAGAGCTCAGATTTCGTGTGGCCTGGCGCAGTGCCCCCTGTTTTGCATGAGGCTGCTCTTCTGCATGTTCTGTGTCCTGTACCAGGACATGTACAGGTCATGTACCTCTTCCATAGACAGAAATTCTGACTCCCAAGAAGGGCTAGCCATGGAAATCCCAAAGATAAAAGGGCTCTGGGACCTAAAGCTAAGCTCTAGTGAACATATTCTTCCCAGAAGATCAACTGAAGAGTTGGAAATTGCACAGGACCTTGTGGCAGGTTGTCAGATATCAGCCAACTGATTCCCATCTGGCTGGCTCTTTTCTTCCCCAGGTGTCTCCTCCACTTTGCAAGGGTGACAAAAAAGAGATTATCTAGGAAGAACTTCCTAGGTCAGATTTGGTCACTTTGGGTCAGATTTACAACAAGGCCATTTTGGCTACAGTAATATGGTGGTTCTTCCTTTGGGTTGGCTTATATTCAATTTGGCTAAAGGACATTTGCTGATGTTACCACAGTCCAAAGGTTTTCTACTTGTATGTCATAATGTGTGGCTCATTGTGACCAACTGGCCCATAACTACAGAGATTAGTCATGCTCTTCAACCTGCTAAACTACAGCACTGTCAGGGGGAAGGGCCACCTGAGCATGAAGTTGAGCAATGCACTCAGTGCAGACAGGAGAGGTTTTGCTGCCTGCCCCAGAACACTCCATTTTTTAGGACGCCAATAGGTGGAGCTGAAAGAACAACGCAGAGCACTCAAGGGAACGTGTACGTGGATTTCTTTGCTTTTCTGCTTGTCAGAAAGGGATCGTGCTTGCGGAATGAAAGCTGTGTAATTGCATAGGGCATAAATCACACAAGATTGCTTCAGAGAAAGGTGGAGGAGCATTAGGAAAGTGGCGAGATGCACTGAAGTTTTCATCAGGGCAAAAAACCTTTGCTCAATCTACAGAACTCTCCACAGTGTTCTGCTTGTGATTCAACTTCTACACACGTGATATAAAAATATTAATAAAAAGACCTTAATTTTCATAGTAAATCACATAGAGAATGATTTTTAGCATACTTCTTTGCACTTCTAGCTTAGGCTAGACAAACATTCAAGAGCTTTGTGCAGAAAAGATATGTGCTGTGTTGTGATCTAGAGCTTATAGAATATCCTGAGTTAGAAGGGACCCATAAGGATCACTGAGTCTAACTCCTTGTATAAAGCGGGTCGGTCAGGTGCATTTAAAACTCCCTCCATCTAAATAAGTCACTTTGTTCAAAGAATCCTTAGTATTGCATGTAAATAAGGATTCTTATGTCATGGTTTGCTTAGTCTGCTAATCAAAACATGTAGCTCTGAGCATTTGGCATTTAGTGCAGCTTATGAAAATCAAGCATCATTATTGCTGCCTGATACATTATCACCAGCATCCATATAATGGGCAAAATGTTCCTGGGTTGAAACAAGTGCAATTTATGATTCTAAATTATTATGTATAAAGAAGGAAAAGTGCAGCTGGATATTCATTAGATGCATTCAATTTAAAGTATTGAATACAGTAAAGAATATGTTTTAATTAATAAGACAAATGCACGTGGCATAGAATCTGTAAAGAGAACTCACAGAGCTCTGCAAGTTCTCTTCTACTTACTGGAATCTGAGATGGCAAAGCTATTACCTCCCTAGAGGGAGTCAGTCTATGTTGCCATACAAACTAGAATTCACCTGCTTTGGTTGTCTTTCCTTTATTCCCAGCGGTATCTGATTCTGTCCTTTATACCCAGCAGAGATATAAAACCCAGCTGATGTTTTTATGCGCCTTGGTGTATGGCCATCCAAGTTGCAAATCTTTACTGGCTTTTTATTTTTTTAATTTTTTAAATTATTATTATTTTTTTTTTTCCAGGAGGAAGGCACCGAATGTGTTCCTAAAATCTGGACCTTTGCTGAAATTATTTTTAGAAATGGCAATTAAGAATCATTAAGAAGACATTAAAAACATTGTAAACGTTACCTGTGTGCTGCAGTATTTGAAGGAACGGGTTGGAAAAAATACAGGACAACTTCAATGTCTGTGGAGAAGCACCTCAAATGGAAATGTGGCAGCATGAACAATTATTACATTTACTATCGGCACTGGAACTTTCATTCTGACTCAAAATGCTTTCTGAAGGAATTTTTTGGCACCTAAATTTAACCAAGTTTGTTGTAAGCCAGAAAGTGAATCACCTTGGAAAGTCTGAAATTTCCATAGCTGCCATTAAGCAAGAGCAAACAAAGTGTGTTTCCACATTATAAGAAATTTCTACATGATATTTAGCTCACAGCTACTCACTCAAAATTAGTCAATTATTGTAGTTCGCACTGAGTTGAATCTCCTTGACTTTTCTGATGCTTTGTTATTTGAAAGAAAAGGTGAGGGTTGGGTTGCAGTGTTAGACTATTTATATTCATAATAGGACACAGAATCCCTGATCAAAACTGCACATCATTAGGCACAGCCTTTCCCTTCAAAATCTACAAGACAGACATGAAATGTATCACTGCTTCACAGAATCAGACAATCAGATAATTATAGGGGTTGCAAGGGACCTCTGGAGATCCTGGAGTCTAACCCCCTTGCTAAAGCAGGTTCCCTACAGCAAGTTGCACATGAAGATCTTGAATATATCCTGAGAAGGAGACTCCACAACCTCCCTGAAGAACTTGTTCTAGTGAGTGCTCTGTCACAGCAAAGAAGCAAAGGTGTAAAGAAAGTAAAGAGGTTTTTCCTCATGTTCACATGGAACTTCGTATATTCCAGTTTGTGCCCACTGCCCCTTGTACTGTCTCTGGGGATACAAAAAGAGCCTGAACCTATCACTTGACTCCTACCTTTCAGATATTTGTAAGCATTGATAAGATCCCCTCTCAGCCTTTTCCTCTTCAGGCTGAACAGCCCCAGATCTCTCAGCCTTTCCTCATAAGGGAGATGATCTAGGCCTCTAATTATTGACCTCACCAGGATAAAGTAGAGGAATAGGATAACCTCCCTTGACCAGCTCTTTTCAAGGTACCCTGGGATACCATTGGCTTTCTTGATCACAAAGGCACACTGCTGACTCATGACCAACCAGTTGTCCACCAGGACACCAAGGTCCTTCTCTGCTGAGCTCCTTTCCAGACAGTGCTCCCCTAACCTATACTGCTGCATGCAATTATTCCTCCCCAGATGTAGCCAGCTCTCAACTCTCCACTCATCTGTTGCTCAGTTCCTAAGCTTACCTATGAAAACATTATGGGAGACATTGTCAGATGCCTTGCTGAAGTCAAGGTACACAAAGTTCACTGCCCTCCTCATCTTCCCAGCCAGTCATGTTATCATAGAAGGTTACCAGGTTAGTCAAGTATGATTTCCCCTTGGTGAATCCATACTGACTTCTCCAGATAACTGTTTTTTCCACTAGCATGGAGATGTCATCCAGAATAAGTTGTTCCATCATCTTTCCGGGGGCATAGGCAAGGCTGACAGGCCTGTATTTTCTCAGGTTCTCCTTCTTGCCCTTTTTGAAGGCTGGAATTTCATTGGCTTTCCTCCAGTGCTTAGGGACCCCTCTTGTTCTCCATGAAATTTCAAAGATGAGAGAGCAGTTCAGCAATCACTTGTGAACATTATTACTTATCAGTTGGTATCCCATATCTTCGTGGCCTCTAAAGAGAGACATATGTACATCCTACAGGGACTAATCGAGTACCCGTACAAAGTGAAGTGTGACCAACCCTTTTGTCTTAAAAAGCTGTATTTTATACCACTGCCAGAGCCAGCATAGAAGGGAAAAACCTCAATGACTGTGATCTACAGCCATTTTCCTACAATATTTTTGTCCTCCTTTTGATGAACAGAGACTGACTGAAACATTTCTCTTTTTGTGCCTGTTTAGTGATGTTATTAAGCGGTATTTAGCTGCATGTTCTTTCTGAGACTTTTCATGAAATTCTTTGAGCTGCATCATAAAACCCGTGTGAATCAATGTGAATGATGGTGTCACAGTTTTGACACAGATCTTCTGAAGACTAAATTTAAACACTGTTGTTGAAGAAATGATTAAAAAAGATTTCCCTTTCAGTTATCTATTATCAGATGTTTAACTAGATCCCAACCTAGTCACAACCTATATTGCCAAAATTAAAAATCAGCTCTTTCAAGTAATAGGTTTTTTTTGTTCATTTGTTTGCTTGTTTTTAAATACCAAAAAAGGAAAAAGACAAAGGTGCAAGGATGAGTCTTGAATACATCAGTCCAAAGCAATGTCTAACCAAATCCTGGTGAGGTTTATGTTTCTCTTTTTGCACTGTCTACACAAATTCAGTGAAGAGTAACATTAATCTTAACACTGACCTTAAACAGATTATTCTTTCTAGGAAGAGGACTTCAAATGTCCTTGTGTCCTTGGTGCATTACAAAGCTCAGCTCTACTCCTCATTTTTGGTCTTTTGACTTTCAGAGAGTTTAACCAGTTCTTGTTGTGACTGGTTCCCGTGACAAGGGAAACACTGATAGTGCTGAAGTCAAAGGAGCCAACACAAAGCACTGACAACAGTACTCCATCACTTTGACCTGATTTTTCTAATAGGGCATGTAACTTCAGGCTTGAAGAGCAATCACTGTAATTGGAACGTTTACCTCTTGGAAAGCTTGTCTGATAGGGCTTTAGTTTAGGGAAACCTTGTTCTTTTGCATAATTCACAATTCTTTCTTCTTTCTGAACACTGCTGGTTCAAAGAGCACATTAGCTTTCTGATGCTGACAAGGGTAAACAATGCTATTTTTCAGCCTTTTTCATCTACTGTTTCTGTTGGCATCTGTGAACATGAAGGATTCTCCTTCAGTAGGAAATGGGCAGAGCTCACACTAAATGCTAGGGAATTCTCATTCATCAACTTCTCCCCTACATTTTCCTTGCAATTCAGAGTTACTTTTGTTTGTTGTTTGTTTGCTATTCTCTCTGTTCTATAATACATTTGATACCTGCTTTATTACCTCTAAGAAAACTGCAGTATTGGACCAGCCTCCCTCACTGACTTATTTTACACACAGTTATGTTCTTTGGCTCACAGCTGAAGTGATAGAGAGGTTGGTTTTATCGAAGATCAAGGCAGCAGGGAGGCCCATAGGTACCCACAGTTACAACAGTGTAAGTGCCTTACTACACATCCCCAGTAGGTTTCTACTGATGAGAATAGAATTAGTGGATAACCTTCAACACTCTGTAAGCTCCTCCAGGCACCAAATACACTGTTCCATACCGCTGTTTTTTGGATCAGTTGGGAGTGGAAAGAGCTCTGTGAAGTGTGGGAGATGCAGGCAGGAGATGAGGTGAACTTTCCACCGTCATAGAAATATATAATCACAGAATGGTTGGGTTGGAAGTGATCTTAAAACCCTTCCAGTTCCAACACCTTGATGTGGGCTGAGTTCTCCCCATCAGCTCAAGCTGCCCAGGGCCCATCCATGGCCTTGGGCACCTCCAGGGATGGGGAACTCACAGCTCTGGGCAGCAGTGCCAGGGCTTCACCACCTCTCGGAAAGAATTTCCTCCTAACATTTAACTTAAATCTTCCCTCTTTAAGTTTAAAACGGTTCTTGCCTGTCCTACCACTATCAGACTCTAAATAGTTGGCCTCCCTCCTGCTCATAAGATCACTTTAAATACTGAAAAGGTTCAACAACGTCTCCTTGGAGCCTTCCCTTCTCCAGGCTGAACACCCCCATCTCCCTCAGCTTGTCTGCACAGCAGAGGTGCTCCAGCACTCTGAGCATCTTCATGGCCTCCTCTGGACCCTCTCCAACAGCTCTACATCCTTCTTGTGCTGAAGGTCCCAAGCTTGGATGCAGTACTCCAGATGGGTCCTTACCAGGGCAGAGCAGAGAAAGTCAAAGCTCTCCCGGCCCGCTGCCACCCTTCTTTTGATGCAGCCCACTTAATACTGAAGTTTCCAAGGTGCAAAGGCAACAGGACCATATCTATTTTTTGTACCTGTCTCATTCTCCTCCAACCCCCTTATAGCAATCACCTGCCCCAGGCGACTGCCTGCTTTGCCTGCACCAGAGCTGGCCCCGGCTGCACCACCTGGCCCTAGGCTGTTTCCAATCCCCTCTGTTTTATCTGCTGAATCCCTGGCAACAGCTCGCAGTAGAGTGATGGGAGCCTGACAGAGGGTATGTGAATAGCTCACTGTTGATTGACAGCCCCTCCATCGCAGAGTCTGTCAGATTCATTATCTGCACTTCAGAAATCCCTGGAGATCCCATCACCATTTCACAGGGTGCTGTAGAAGCGTATAACAAAGATCCAGCCCCCTCTCCCCAAGAGATGGCAAGCTGTTGCTAAGATAAGAAGGAGTAGATAGAATCAGTTCATGGACAGCAGCAAGGGAGAAAAATGACTTTTATGATCTGGGAAATGCACAGAAGCCAAAGAGTCTGGCTCCTTGTCTTTTGCTCATGGCATCGGGGTTTTCCTGGAGTCCTGTGAAAGCTGTTGTCTCCAGAAATGGACCTGAGTCTTATGTCCTTACTGGAGTGTCTCATCCTCACAATAACAGCAAGGATCACATTGGGTGAAGACCCAGAAATCTGGGTACCAGTGTTTGAACCTGAAGATGTTCATTCTGTTGGTAGAACAGTAAGTCTAAGTTTTATTAGTGTTGTTGCTCAAACATCTGTCAAATAGAATTTGAGTAAAGAAACTTTCAAGCAGTGTTTACAAGAGAAATCATTTCTCATGGAAAACACTTTTTTTTTCTGAACTTTTCCAATTTCGTTAACAAAGGAATGTTTATAAAGCAAAGCCCTGCTTGACACACTGACATTTCTCAGTTTGGACTTGTTCTTGTAGCAGTTGAAATGGAGTTCATGCATCAATTTGTGAGAACAGAACACATCCGGGTGGAACAAGGAACTGCTTGTTGTCATGGGAGAAAATATTCCTCACGTGGCAATGGGATAAGAGCTGAGGATATGAATAAATGCATCTGAGATGGGTCGGTGAAAGCAGCTTGTTGCAGAAAATATTGAACAAAGCCATTATGTGTTTGGCTGAATACATGACCAATTTTATCTTGGGTAAATGTTTACAATATCTAAAAATGAACTAAATGCCATAGAGCTTGTTGGTACTAGTAACTCTTCAATATCCACCTTGAAAAAGAGAGGTATGTTTTTTTATTAATGTAGAGATCAGGTCCCTGACAGACTATTTAGTCTAAAAGTAAGTTAAAGCTGGGACCATCATTAAGGTTAAGCTAATCTCATTCTGTCATCATTTGTTTTTTACCCATTTTTCTGTTGCTTTGTCTCAGAAGAGCTGATGATGAAAAGCCTTGCTGCCACCCTAGCAAATTACCAAAAACCCACCTTATTCCAAAACACAGTGAGCCATAAGGACAGTCCTATACCACTGATATTCTCATGCTATCTATTTCAAGTGATACATTGAAGATTTTCTATTAAGAGACACCGCATGCCATTGTTGGAATTGGTTGGTGATTTGAACCTCTTTCCTGAAAGGCAATGAGGAAACTTATTTGCAGAAATAAGAATGTGTGTCCCCATTTTGCAACTGGACAGTGGAGGGTAAGTAGGTATCTGAGACTACACGTCGTGGCACTGATGGAGCCAAACTCTTGCACTGGTGCATGGTGCCACAGACCTTGGGTCTGAATGCCAGAGAGGAGGTATTTCTCAATATCCTTTTCTTGTTCTGTGATTCCCAGCTCTTCCTAAACTCCACTAGTGACCAACTGCTTCAACTCATCTCTGTGACTGTGTACAAAGCTAATGAGAACTGAAGAACTCAAGTTTGACTGAGATTTTTCATGAAACATGCCTATTGCTTTTGCCTCCTGAGGTTTCTGGGATATGGGATGAAGAATTAGGGAAATTTGTGACTGTTGTGCGCTCAAAGTCATGCTGTAATGTTTGGTCTTTTTTTTCGTATGACTTGTAGAAAAAGGCAGATGTGAATCTGTTAGCAAGAAAGATAAGGATGCAGAGAAGAAATTTTTCAATGTCACCTTCCCAACAGAAACTTCTCAGACGACCCCAAATATAGCTTCCCTGAAGTTAATGCCATGCAGACTGCAAGCTTGTGCTATGTCACCGAGGTACTCAGCACTTACGAGGTGTATATTTTAGTAGATCATGTGAGGAATTAGGCGTGAAGGTGCCATTTAATTACACATTTATGCACTTGCTTTTTTTTTTTTTTTTCTTTTTTTTTTCTTTTTTTTAAGCAGACTCTCTGCTGAGCATTTACTCCTTTGAGTTAATGACAATAATTACATGAAAATCCATTCGGGCTTCTCAAGATGCTGAATTTGCAAACTGGCAATACAAATACTTTAATACGCATTTAAATGCACCGTAATTGCACTTGATTCTAAGTAGTGGTGTTTTAAGAATCATGCCATTTGTAAATACTTGATTTTCTCCCAGCCCTCCCCCCCAACCCCCCTTCTCTCTAATAGCAATCCTTAGCAATGTACAGTGGATCTGGTTGGTGTCAGTCTTGATAAATGATTCTGCTGAAAGAGCTGACCATAAAGAATAACACTTTTCCATTAAAAATTAATATATTCCTATGCCACAGGTCCCTGTGTAAGAGCAATACAATGGTCTGTATTGTCTGTCTGTCAGTAGCTCCATGCCTGATTTGCAGTTTACCTAGGTTCTACAAAGTCCTGAGAAAATTACAGCTTTGATATCTGCCATCGATTAGCAATATTTATATAGCTATTCATTTGCACGATGACCAGTGACACCTGCAGTATGCCAGCTGTCACACAGGCTTGTAACATGAAAGAAAGGAAACGGCTTTACTGAAGGAAATGATCCAAGTTTTGATGCTCAGTTTTCCAAAGAGATTTCAAGTGGTGCACTGGAAATTTTTACAGGATAGGCATGGATATTTGCAGTCCTGTGGAAATCTGGAGCAGCAGAACAGTCATGAAATCTAATTATCCACTACTACAGGTACCAAAACACATCACCGTTCAGAACCTGATCGAGTATCATATCATCCTTTGAAGATGAATATCTCAAGACTTAATTTCTCTGGTGCATAGGAATGCTCTTCTAATGATATCCAACAAGACCAAGCTCATAATCCTTCTCTGTGATCAGAAAAATTACAGTGCAGCAGTATAGGCTTTGGGCAGAGTGGCTAGGAAGCTGTCTGAACATGAGCCAGCAGTGTGCCCATGTGGCTAAGAAGGCCAATGGCATCCTGGCTTGTATCAAAAATAATGGTGAGATATTGGAACAGACTGCTCAGAGCAGTGATGGAGTCACCATCCCCAGAGATGTTCAAGAAATGCAGAGGTGTGGCACTCAGGGTATGGCTTAGTGATCATGGTGGTGGTGGTGGGTTGATGGTTGGATTAGATGATCTTAAAGGCCATTTCTAATCTTGGTGGTTCTATGATTCTATGACCTTCAGACTAAATACAGTTTAGGAGGTTTGAAACTCCTCCTTTATTTCAGCAGCATTGCTCTTTACCTTATTTTTCAATACACCTGTGAACATATGAATGTTGACAACTGTTCCATTATGTGTTTTGAAGTAATTTTTCTTTTTTTTTCTTTTTTGCTTATGTATGCTTGTGTTTCTTTGCATTTTAATTGGTTCAGGAAAGTTCAGCTGAACACTTTATCACCCGTGGAAGTGGCTTTACACAAGTGTTCACATTTGTGCAAAGTGTAATATTGTAATATTAAGGAGATTTTGTTTCTGAAATTAATCACAGAAAGGTTCAAAGATGTCTAAACTAATTTTTTTTTTTTTTTTTTTTGGATGGTTTGATTTTTTCCAGTCTTCTCTGGAAGATTATGTGGAAGAAAAGAGAATGCAAGGCAGAACATTTACCTTACTATACAGTAATTATCTTCTAGGAAGTAGCCACTCAGGTATCAATCCAACTTGATTCCCTCAAAAAGAGAAAAGTGGATGATACGTATGAGGCTGGGTGAAATATTGTAAGAGATCTGCATAATGAATGTCTTCCAAAGGTAAAGAATAAAGTTGATTGTCTCTCAGCCAAAGGATCCTGGATTTTTCATTCTCTTTTTGTTTCCATTCTATTCTGTGTTCTCTAATTGGTGCTGTTTTCTTTTCCTGTTTAGGAGTTGTTGCTCCTAGGGTGCAATGATCCATTCAGTTTGATATCATCCTGGATTTCTGAAGAAGATACTTATTTTATGTAGGGGCAAAACTGACCTTACTCACACATAGTTGACTATTTGTTAGCTACATTAACGAAAAAGTTATTTCCCAAAGAAATTTCTTGTGTTCAAACAGCCCAACTTCAGAATTGTGGTTAAGTTCCATATACAGAAATTTGCTTCAGAGTTAAAATACACAGAAGTCACTGTTCTGTGGAAAACTGGCTCTTGCACAGTATTTTTATAGAGTCCATCTTATCCAGCTCAGGCACCTAGAAGAGAGATGTGAAAAATTCACCCAGCTCACTGAAGAGTGATCAGAGAGTGCAACTTTTCCTCCCAGGAGCCATCCAGGAGAGGCTAGGCATCATTCTGGTACACTGCAGGACATACTCTTAAATCCTAATTTACATAACTTTATGTACTCATTGTAAATACATCGAATACAAACTATGTGTACATCCCCTGTTAATGGACACTTGTTCTGGTTTGCACAGAAAATCTCTCACACGTGGATGTTTGTGCACATGCCTCACACACTCAGGCATTTACACATTGCTCACTTCCCATTTCTTTGTCTTACAAGGCAGTTTTCTGAAGGTCTGTTGTTTTTTTTCTTTTGCAGAATGAAATGCACCAATACAGCACACCAATACTCCACATGTTGGGAAGAAAGAAAGGATCAGCTTTTCAATAAGAGCCCTTTAGATAAATTCACATGCTTGAATGATTAAACCCAAGGACAAAAATATCTTTTACAACGTGTATATATATTTTTTTCCTTTTCTACAATAACTTTAGCACAGGAAGGAGGGGAGGGAGGAAGAGAGAGAAATAAGCTTATATTCTTAACTTTCCTAACCCATATTGCATTCCAGAACTATAAGATGTGGTAAAGACAGGTAAGCAGATTAATTTAGCAGACTTTCAGACTTCTGAAGCAAAAGAGGGAGGCAAGAACATTTTATCATTTCTGACATATGGAGCATGTAGTGCTGACTGCAATATGGAATGGATGATCAAAGTCATGTTTTCAATAGATTCTGGGAACATTTTTAGCCTTAAAGTCATTAGTAAACTTCAATTTAGGAGCTGAACCCTAAAACCTTAATTTGGACAAAGCACTGCTACTTGGGAGCAATAGCAACTGACTCACAGGTCAAAATTTAATATCATTCTTGAACCAGGCAGCTCAATGTCTTGGAGAAAACGACTAAAAAAATACTTAGAAAAAATACCTTCAAGGGATGAGGGTGAAATTGAGAGCTGAGCACAGAAAAAAATAAGAACTAGGGCTTTCAAAGAAAATTGAAGCTTTGGAGAGCCTTCAACTATTTTGATTTATATTTAAACATTTAGAGATTGGAGTTTTGATTAGCTGAGACCCTCTCCAGTTCCCCTTCAGCTCTGATTTATGGGCATGCTGAATCTCAGTAAAATGAAAGCTAAATGAGGTGTTCTTTAAAATTACCTTTGAACATTTAAAGAAGGTAAGGAAGAGGGCAATGTGGCTGACGCTGACATGAAGGAGAATGGGATATGAGGGTGGGTGATTTCAGAAGCCAAAATCTTTTAAATACTGTAGAGGGGGAAGGAGCAGAAAGAACAGGATACCAGGGGGTTTCTAATTGCTGCATATGATGGTGCTAATATATATACATCCCTTTTGACTGAGAGATGTACTAAGCTGCACATTAGCACAAACAAGGTTGTTCATGCACTTGCAGTGAGATTTATGGAGTCCTTTTTCTTTGTTTCTAAGACAAAATTTCTCAAGGAATGTTTTTCCTACTTCAGGATTTACAAAAGATTGTTTTTGCTCATCCAAGGCTATTTTGATAGAAAACTTCTGACATTCAGGCTGCAGGTAGATGTTACCTCCAAATGAAACTGTGGAGGGGTGATTTGTGATGAATGATCCCCGTGACCCATCTTAGACTGGAGTTGTTCAGTATTGAAGTGGGTCAAAACTGTGTGTATACTCATCTCACTTGTCAGTGTTTTCCCCAGTCCTCCCTCTTTAGAATGTAAACAGTTTTGTTGCTCATGATGCATGCTGACTTGGACATTAACAGAAGCCAGGCAGCTCTGGATAAAAACTGAGACTCTAAGATGAAAGGCAATATCCAGTTCTACAAATGGTCTGCTGGCATAGTTTTGCGGTCTCCTTTCACACTCATGCAGGTTTAAGGCTGCATCCTGCTCTTGCAAGTGACTCCATTAGGGGTATGCATGGGATTGTTGTCCTGCTCCACCAGATATCTACAGTTGGGCATCCTTGGAACAAAACCCTCAGGTGCAGAGGAAATTTCATGTGATGGCTGTTTGAAAACATGTTTTAAAGGAAGTAAGGAATGTGACATAAGTAGATGATTCCTGAGAGAGTGGTAGCTGCCAAAACCATGAGTTAGGTCATGATGCTTGTAGAAGATTTTAATATTTTGCAGCTGTAATGTGAATATAACAGCATATTCCCACCTCAGATTCTTGCTGAGTTCGAAGGCATGGATACAAATGATTACTGACTGGCTCAAAGACTTCCTTGTAGATATTGTTGCTTGACAGCCGTTATCATGGCAAGAGGAACTGTTGAGGTACTATGAGTGCAGCCTGACTGTGTGGGATTGTTTGAGTTTTCCCAGTCAGTTAAACAGCCGCAGGGCATCTTGGATTGAATTCAGCATCATAGTTTGGACACAAATCTCGGTTATCCTCTATTCTTGGCATTGCTCTTTGCTTGCCTGACAGCTCAATGATGGGAATCCAGGATCTTTGACTACAAAAATCTGTTCCTACATAGGTGCCATCTCTTTCTGCAGTTGTGTGTTCATCATTCAAACATTTTCCTTGCTTGTTTCTCACTGACAACAGTTTCTTCCTAGTGGGGAGCAGATGAGTCATGGCAAACTTTTATCACTTCTCTAGAATCATGTTATATCAGCTTCCATATGTCCTGAAGTCCACTGTAATTCAGTGCAGGCAATGGCTTGGATATTTACTGTTTGCCAAAATATCGTCACAGTAAGGCAATCTCCCCCTTATCAACATGACCATCTCACAGGCTTTCTCCTGTCCCCTGGGATATGCAGATAGGTGAGCAGTGACCTACTCATGACATGTCTTCTAAGGCTTTATTCCAAATACATACAACAAGTTTGCTGGTAGTGATGTAGCTGCTCTCAGACAGTTTGAGAGAATCACTGTGCGTGAAGGAGCATAGTTGTTATTTTTGTAACTGCTGGCACCAAGTAATAAAGTGAGTGGTATTGCCTCTGGAATTAGCCAGATCCCACAGTTTTTTCATCTTTCTTACTGAAACATTAATCTTCTCTTGTCTCCCTAATTGCTTTCTCATGTGTCAAATAAGGGTTCAGCCTTTGTGATACATAGCCGTCTTTCATGCCACAAACCATAACGTTGTGCATTGCTTCATCATGCAAACAGATGGAGAAATAGCAGTCTTGTAGGGGTCTGGAATCTCAGGGCAATCATCAGTGCAACTTCTGGAAGGTAGTGAAGATCCTAAGGAGGACCAGACCACCTTGACTGCCTCAGTTGAATCAGATACTCAACTGAAGAAGGAGATGGGGTAGAAGAAAAGGATCTGGGCAAACACTCAGTGTTCAGGCACAGTAGACTCCTAACCCTGATGGTAAATATTTCCTTTTAGAATAACTCAGCATTGGTGTTGCTTGTCCCTAAGTTGCTCTAGCCAACCCCAGAGAGCATAATGCAAATGGCTGTGGGGCTGCTCACAGCTGGGAGCACACAAACTCTTGTCATTATCTCTCTGGTGAAGAGCAGAAGTTCCCTCTCTACCATCAGCTATTATTCATGTTGATTAAATGCATATCTAATTTCCCTAAGAGAAAGGGTTGTTTATTTCTTTGCAAAGGCAGAATAAGCAATAAAAGAGCTGCAATGACAGGATAGACATCACAAGCTTATGGCTGGAGTGTATGAGCTGGAGGTACTTCATGGTTTAAGTCATGATCCAATAAGCAGGATAAATGAGAGAAAATTAATCTGTAGATAAGGTTCCAAAGCAGTTCAGAGGATTTTAAGAAACAAAGCTGTGCACTTCTTTTCCCCTTAGGTCTTCAACTAACCCTGTGTGGCTGCAGTCATTCTCATGCTCTTATGTCCCATTCACCAAACCATTTTACACTGTCTTTAAATTCAAACCTGGTCAGCAAAGCACTGAAATCAGATACTCACACTAAATGGGTACTGAAATCCTTCTCCTTAGAGCCTTTATGCCAATCTGAAGCTCTGCATCTAAATTGAACTGACGATAGAGTGTTTTGGCCCATGCTTAGGTTCCATTACAGTTTAAATAAATAGAAAAATAACACATGCAAGTTAAGTGTGGGATCTCAAGAGCCTAAGCTTTGAGGCAGGTGAAGCGTCACTTTCCTCCATGGACAACAGAAATTGCATTTGCTGGGTTTTTGCTAGGATCTCTGGCTGGTTTTATGCAGTGTTATACACAGTGATTTGAAAAGATCTGCATTTTATACACATTTACATTTATACACATATACATTTAACCTACTCTGCAGGTTGTTGTGTTGACAAAAGACATGTACCTTGTATCCAGGCACAGATGTAGCATTAGAGGTAAGTGCTGTTTGAAGCTAGGACATCTGAACCTGTTGGATCAGTCTGTCATGCTTGCCTATGTGTCCCTGCGTGTGTAACAAGGGCCAAAATGAATACATGAAGCAAACGCATAGAGGCACAAACGCCAAATGCTTAAAGCTGTTCAAAGGTACAAAACTTTAATCAGTACAAAATTCTGTGAGAATCACAAGCCTAAAATAGAACAGAAAATAGATTCCCATTGTATTTGGTAATAGAATGGAAACTCAAAATATTTTTAAATAACTTTTTGGCCATTGAAGTCCAAGAAACACATGACATTCATTTCAGCATGAATGGAAGATGCAGATTAACTGAGCACTAGATCAGGCTGGCCAAGGAGGCTGTGGGTATTCCATTGGTGGAGGCATTTGAGGCCAGGCTGGATGTAGCTCTGGGCAGCCTGGTCTGGTTGTTGGTAACCCTGCACATAGAAGGGGGTTTGGAATGACATGTTCATTGTGGTCCTTTTCAACCCAGGCCATTCTATGATTCTATAATTCTATGATCCCAAGACTCGACCATCACTGTGTTCTCTCAGGGATCTACTGGGCTTTCTGCTCAGCCCTGAGTTGGAGAAATGATCAGTGCAATGCATCCATCAGCCCTATTTCATGCAGCTTGTACATCTGCCTTAAAATCCAAGTTGGAGTCCCGCACACATTGCATTGACATGGTTTAAAATGTGTGGCAAGATAAAAATCTGGTGTGATTCTCTGGGTCATGATATCGTTATTATGTGGCAATTATAATAATAAAATAGCAACAACTAAATGCCTTTCAATGGCTGTACTAAGAATAGGTTGACTGAAATTTAATGACTATGTATCATCATTAGAGAGCTGCTGAGTCCCAGAGAATCTCTGCTAATGAACAATTGGAATTTAACTAGCAAATGATGACTTTTGCAACTGAATCTAAAAGATGAACTCATTGCTACCATTTGATTATTAAGAGCTTATGTATTGATGTTCAATCATTTTAATAGATTTGCTTTTCTTACTGTAGAATACGACAATAAAAGTGCCGTGAATAGTAATTTCCTAATAATAACTCTAATAATGCTAATAATACCATAATCTTATTTAATCTAATTTAAATAGACAGCAAAAAGACCTACTTAGAACCACTTGTCTTTTGTTGGCGGAAAGATTCTCATTACAAAATCAATTTACTTTTGAACTCCTTTGGCACACCAGAATCAAAGCCCCTCACCATGAACCAGGCTGGAGCCCAAAATCTGCAGAATCTTTAGGGAAGTACTAATGCATTGTGTTTAATAGATATGGATTTAAGCATGTGCTTATGGACCTTGCTGAACTGGGCTTTCTCAGTCCTTTGGGCAGGGTCTTGGTTTTTAAATGGGGTTAATGTTTCATCCACATCTGAGCCTCTGTAGTTTCCAATGATGCCTCAGCAAATGGCTTTAGGAATAAACAGGGAGGGAGAGGGAGGAAGTAAAGGCTGCATGGCAGAGATTTAGCTGAAATCAAATGGCAAACCTGGCTGGCATACCAAATTCTGAGCCTATGGTTAACTTTATTGACTCCACATGTATTTCTAATATCCTATATTGGTAAGAAATTTTCTGAGATCTTGTCAACCAAGTGTGGACAAGCCTCAGCAGTAGTTGAACTAAACCCCATCCTCAAATGTTTCTAAGTAAGTTGGATTCACCCTGGAGTTTTGATATATATCCTTTGTGTATAAACAGAAGGAAACTTGGCAGAGATAATCCTGCAAAGAAGAATTGAGCGTGATTCAGTGAACTGACAGTCCTGTTTTGTCTCTATGTATGGCTTTGTGTATGTATTTTGTGTGCACACAAAGGCAAATTTGATGGGTTTTGGTTGATATCCCTGTGGATAGGATGCATCTCTGGGGATGAAAACTGGATTCTCTTGTGGTTAACGCATCCCACTGCCAAGCTGACTCTAAATGCATCACCCTTATTGGTGGCAATGGATATGACGAGGAGGAAAGTGGTTGGAATTTTGGACCATTTGCAGAGCTGACAATCAGGCTAAAAATACCTTTTCTGCCCAGAAACAGAGAAGAGTGGATGTCATACAAATCAAATGAACTTCCTAGTCAATATGGTCACTTCTCATGAGAAGTCTCTTTTCAGAATTGAACTCTAAGTTCAAAGTGAATATGATGACCTGTGTTCATGGAGATTGCTTCGTCAGCTGCAAAATTCTCTGGTGCTGACAGCAGTTTCTTCATGAAGGTTGCATGGGGAAGGAAACAGGACTAGGTAATTCCAGGAGGAGAAGGGAGGAATGCAAATGGAATCCTGAGCCAACTTAAGGTTAAAAAAGTGCTTTTCTGTTCTACCTGATAGTTTAGAAAGAAACTGATGCACTGAAGGATGCTGCGTCTAGAAACAGCAGCCACAGAGGAAATGCAAATGTACCTGGGGTCCGTGGCAGGGAGGAATCTGGCCCATCTCATCGGTGGTATGGGGGATGAAGATCTAAGTGGCCCCATACACTACTGTCAGAAAAGTCAGTGTATTTTGTTGCTTGCATTTGTCTGCCCACCAGACTCGTTGCTGAATGGCCAGGTGCAAGAGAAGACACTGCAGCTACCAAGTTAGGTGACCAAACTAGAGCAAACCCCATGAAGATCTCCTTAGAGCTGGGCCCCAAAAGCAACTGTGGGCAGCTGGAAGCCTGCTCTGAGCTGTTCTACCTGCACATATTGTTAGTGCCATCAGGGAAAGACAAGGCATGAAGAAGCCTTAGGCCATGCCCTGAAATTGCACTGCAAGCATACTGTGTTTGGAGGTGGTAGGACCTGTCACTGAGAACTCCCCTGTGAGCATCTCTCTCCCAGGAGGATTTGAACAAGCCAGGGATGATTGTGCTGCTCTGTTTATCCCTGGCTCTGTGGGGATTCAGCTCTTTCCACCTGTCTATGTTCCCACCAGGCATCGCAGTGGGAATGCATCCTTTGGGATGCCCTCACCGCAGTGTGTCAAACAGGCCTCTGGGGAAAAGGGGAGTTAAAAATAATGTTTGAGGAAGACTGCAGCTCACGGTGAAGCTGAATATAGGATTTTCAGAGAGCACAGTTTGTCAGGAAGACAGCTGCTTTTTATAGCATGCCTGGCATGGCTGATGGCAAAGACATTTGACATTTAGATCTGATTGAGTGGCAGGCGGGGAGGAGAAAGCCAGGGATAATGTAAGCAAATCACTTTGAAAATTGAGCTAGGGTAGCATGGTTTTGGGGGAAAGTTGTGTAGCTTTAGCTGAACTTTTAGGTTCTTTCATGATGCCGGTGGGGCTGCAGACAAAATCCATTGACATCCCCTCATAGATGGAAAAGAATGGTCTCCAGAATTTCAGGAAAATGTGTTACTTTCCACAAGTGTCTGCTTTCCTTGGTCTTTCAGTGCTGCCTGTGGGCAATGACCTGGCAAAGCTTTCTGCCCCAAAGAGCCCAAGCAGGGTTTGATCTGCAGGGAGGACAGGGGTAAGGCCAATGGTAGAAGACCTGAAAACTGGCAGTAATCATGGCCAGGATGCCACTGAATTTCTGTCTAGAGGGGGAAAACTGTAATAAATAGAGTGTGAATTGTGACTGAGGGGGTCTCTCAGCTGTTCTTGGCTCAGGAGAAACCCGTCTGGCACAAGTGCTTGGAAAACACAAAGTTTCTTGAAATGAGAATAGGCCCTAGGGTCTTATTTTCTCCATTTTCAAAATATGGGTAGCAGCACACCCTTCTCCCACTTCCTGAGGTGCCTCTAAATGCGTGAAGTGCTGGGTATTACTCTTGTGATTAGGAAATACTCTTATCTTTCAGACGTATGTTGAGCCCCTGGCATTTTATCTCTAATCCTGCGTTAGGATTAGATGCGTCACACATTTTGTGAGATTCCTGCCCAGGACCTAAAATGGGGATAAGAAGCAATACTGTTTTTCTTCCTGTTTCTGAATACTCTTCTGCTGTTTCCTACCTGGCTCTGATCTTGTGACTCACCAGCAGTACTGGCCATTGCAAAATGTTGGCAATAATTCTGTATCAACTACATCTTATCACAAGGACTTACTGATATGTTTGTTCAAGACTCCCCTGAGCTCCTTAATTTCATTTACTACTTTTTATGAGGTTTTTCTTATCTCCAGATACATTTTATTTATTGTTCAGGATGTGTTCAATAAAATGTTAAGTACCTCAGTAATTTATGGTCATCGTTATTTTAATGACTGCTAATTTATTAGTGTTTACACCTTCTGTTCAAAGAGTCAAAGTATTTGATACAATAAATAATTTTTTTTTTTTCAAGCATTTGTTGGGTTCTATTTGTCAGTGCAATTCTTTCTCTTTCAATGAAAACATAAACTATGGGACTCACTGCCACTGGATGGGAGAGGGGAGACTACGAGCATGTGAGGTGCTTAATTAATACTAATGGCTTGTGGGGTGGCTTTAGGCAAATCTGTTCACCTGCATATGCATAAAGAGCCTTGTTTGGAAGATGAAGACACATAATGCAAATTGCACTAAGCACTGGCTTTGGAAAAAGACAGGATTTTGAGAAAAAAAATATTAGTTCACACAAGTATTGTATTTTCATTTGGGAAAAATTAAATTATACTTTTTCTTGTTTTGAAATGAAACACTTTGATTTGTGGGCCAGACCCAAAGCATTTGAGGAACGATTTTGTTTCAAACTCTATTTGACTAAGGTGCTATGATATTTCATGGAAGCTGTGATTTGAATATTCATCATCTCCCGTAGGCAAAACTTCTCCCACCAGGTTTATGGCATAGCTGCTTTTTCTTTTTCTCATCTATCTCAAATTCAAAGTGCTGAAAAATTCCTACTGCAGGCCAGCTGTCTGGAGGCCTATGTGTAATTGTACTCCTGCTTCCAGCAGAGAGAAATCTGTGTAGTGCTAGGAATGATGTGTTGATGTTGAGTTTATACCTTGTCACAGGCTCAGTATGTATTTATTGGAAAATGCACCTACTTTCCCAGTGCTTTTCTTTCCATCTGAGACGTGGGAAAACAAACTGGACAGAAGATTCTTTCCTTCATAATTTTCCAGGCTGGGGGTGTGGTGGCAGGATTTCAGATTTATTATTTAACTTCCAATTTTAAACAAATGCAGTGCTCCAGATATTATGAATTTTGTGCCACAAGGAACCTGGAGTTTGCTTCTCACATCTTCTTCCAGCACCCAAACTCCAGCAGTACACCATGGTTTATTTCTTATCAATGGAAAGCTGAACGTTCTGGCAATCTCAGATAGCTAAGTGTTAGTGGATATGTGGTCTTGCTCGGGAGTTCAGGTTCGAGGTGAAAATGGGACTGCAGGCAGCAAAATTCACCCCTGAGACTTCCGTGAGACTACCCAGAAAATCTGTCTTATTGAGATGGCACTGTGATAAAAAACAATATAAACTCTTTGCGGAAAACATATTTTTTCACTAAAACAGAATGCAGTTTCTAGAGAAAAGATGTACATGACGCTATTAACATTAATGCTTTGCATGTCATTGTCTGTCCTGTTATCTTGTGAATGCTAGTAAGAGGGAGCTTAGTGCATCTATTGGCTGACTCCACATCCTGCTATGAGAAAAGGAATAAAAATAACACTCTTGCACCTGAATTGCTGCTGTGAACAGGCTTTTTCCCAACAGGTTGACCAGTTGTTTTCCCTTGCCGTTTCTCCTCCTGTCTCCCACAGCTGTGGAGAGGTTGATGACCCATTCATGCAGTTCCAGAGAAGCCGGTTGGGGTCATTTTGAGGCAGAGATCCTGGAATGATGGATTTCTTCAGGAGTGCTGCAAGAAAAACCCCTAAAGTGTTTCCTGAGATCCTCCAGCTTCCACCAGAAATTATTGGCTTGCTGCAGGAATTACGGGGTGAAACTTCACGCTCGCCGGGATGCTGATGTGGGGACGTTTTGCTCCTTCCCAGCTAAGGAGTCCAAAATCCACTTAATGCGGCTGTGCTTAGCCCAATGTTTACTCGTAATAAAACACCATTAGAGGGGCCTAGTCTTGCATTAATGTTGACTTTGTTTTGATGGAATCTGGCTGCATAAAGAATGTTTTGGAGAGCAGCTCCAGCAGAAAAGCCATCTGCTCTGCCAACGTGGGCATGAGCACAGACTGATGGAGAAATAGCTTCTCCTGTGTGGTGACCTGGCTGGCTGGCTTCTGCGGGGGTAGCAGCATCAGTCCAAGACAACACATATTCACAGTTCCTACCTGAACTGTTCTTGTTTCAGTAGCGTTCACTTTAATGTATGTAAACATATAAAAAGAAATATATGAATATATATTCCAAAATAATGTATGTTTTTCTCCCAAAATTCTTCTTTTTTTTTTTCTTTTTTTTTTTTTTCTTTTTTTCCTTTGTTATGATCCTTAAGAGAAATGAAGGAAACTTCTTAGCATAGGGGCAGAATGCTATGGTATTCTGCATTTGTGGAGGACTGTATGATTATGTTTGCGTGAACTACCTGGATCGTGGAAAGTGATTAACAGTCACTAAGTACAGAAAAGCTCACACAGGATAGGATCCAGCTTCTATTGAAAGAAACGATGCTCAGTGACCTAGAACAGCTGAGAAAGACTTCTTCAGTCTTCCGAGACAAAAAGAAGGAATCAAAAGTGCCTGAACACATTCATTATGTATTATTTCAAGAAAGACTATCCAGAATAAATTTAGCAAATTGCCCATCCAGATTATCAGGCTCAGACCAAACAGTATGCCTACGTCCAATGCAAAAAGCGGAGGTTATTGGACAGCATTGATAATGATGCATGGGGATGGAGGAATACAGTGAAACTTTTCGGCAGCTTTTGGCTAGCAGGATGTTTTTGTGCTTGAGAGCCTCCAGGAAAAGCACGCTGCTCTGAGATGTTCCATATGTGAGTGGTCACCCCAAAAGGTGGGTAAGGAAGGATTAAAACTGAAGAAGGGATTATTTGCTTTGGGGAAGACCAAAAGAGAAGGCTTTAGGTAGTTCCATAAACTAAGTTTAAAAAAATAAACCAACTCTGGAGAAATAGTAAAATACATTTAAAGGTGGGGACCTCACATTGGCTCGGTTTATGAAGGTGCTGAGGAGAATCGCCATCCACTGTTTTGAACTGAGACTGGGGGATATCAGTGCTGCCAGAATAACCGAGCTCTGTGTGGGTGAACTGGAAGCTAAAACACCAACACATTCCCAGACCAGGTTGTCTGTGCAAATTTATACACAGATACCTGCCGTGTCTTACGCAGTGACCGACCACCCTCAGCTTTCCACCACCTTAATATTATTAGAAATGTGACTGGTCTGGTCAAGATTATAATGATGTCGTAATAATTACTGTGAAGTTTATGTGAGTGTAGGCACAGGAGATTCTCCGAGGCAACGAAAGGTCCAGTGCTGGTATGTCCTGTAGCAGCTCCCATCACAAGGAACCCATTGTAGCAACCTATTAATGTTAATGCTGGTATTTCTTGGGTTGCCTCCATTTTGCCTCAGACCTTTTTCAGTAAACCTCTTAGCATGTCTCACACCAACTGGTGTCTCCCCAGCCACGAGACAGCGTGAGATTACGTGTTAAAGATAATATCACCTCATGTACTTCACTTAGCCAATATCATCACTGTTAAATCTTTAATGGAAAATGTTAAATATTTTATTCAGTGGAGAACTTCCCTTCACCCCTGCACAAGAATGATATTTTTCCCTCCACGAAGAATGATTGCAAACATTTCTGACAATAATTAATTTTCCGTTAATTATTTTCTATTTCTGTACAGTGTATTCTTTTCATTCTAGCTCTCTAACAAATTTGGCATTGAGACCCCTTCACCCTTTCCATCTCTTCAAGTACAAGGTTCCATTCTTCATTAGGGCTATTTTAAAATCTGCAAAGAACTGTTTTCCAGATGTGGATATGCACAGACAGTAATTGCACTTCATGATCACTTCCAGCTGCCCTAAATGCCTGCCAACAAATTCCCATGAGTGCATGTTTTGTGCTTCAAATCAGGGAGAACATTGTAAAATGATAATGTGTTGCACACTGCAGTACCTACAAGAGTTATGGACCTTGTAACCAAACTAATTGGAATTAGGCTTTCCTTCTAAAGGTCAAGAAAGTGACAGAGAAATGCAATCATTGCAAATGAATCTGTTGTTTTTGAGTAGTATTGAGTACCTGTTTGTTAGATAATCTTCCAAATACGTTTGAATACTCTGTGGATACACTGCAAAGTCATACATAATGGATATGGCAATCTCATGTATTGAATTTGGACACATAGTCAGACATCATTTATTTTTTTACCAGTTAAAACATTTGCCTCTGGTGTGACCAGAACTTATCGTTATGGATCACTTGTTCTGCTGGTGCTAATGGCCTCGATTTCATTGATACCAGTAGAGATATGTACACACTGCTAGAACTGAATTTGGTCCTATATTTTTGTTATTTTAACAATGTAATTTTAAAATAGGTGTTTATATAGTTCCAGTGCATTTTTTTTTCTCCCATTTTATTCACACATCTTTATGACTCTTGGCTGAAATACAATTTTGTGTGAGAAGACCAGCAGAAGACATCACTTACTACCTCAAAGTGAATAAGAAGATCCTTACCAGCACAGCAAGTGCTTTGGAATTCTTAAAAGCTACATAATAATCTGACATTTCCACAACAAAATTTAATGATCTATCATGTTACATCTTGTTCCAATACTCACAAGTGTGTGGCTCAAACAAACAATCCCTACCAGCTCTCCATATAGACTATGCTGCACTCCATTGCGGAGCTTGACTGTAGCCCATATGCCTGGAGATTAGAAATTTAATGTTGGACAATTGACCATGTTTGCCATCTTAGAGGTATGCCCCAAAGGTCAGCTTTCCTTTTGGCACCCGACTTCAGGATTTGGCTCCCCTCCATAGCAGTATAAAGTGTGGAGAAACAGAATACTGCCAAGATCTGGAAGAGAAGAGCCCCAGGCTGAAAACTCTGGGCAGGTGACTGTACATTCTTGATAAAAAAAGTATGCATTTCTCTTTCTGTGCTGAAAGGAGATTTGTACAGCTGACTTGCTTTAGGGGTAATCTCTGGGAGAACCTGATAGAGCTGAAGCAAATGCCTCCTGAATTACCCATCTGCTGGTACAACGTCAGCTGGGAGGAATACTGAATGTTCTTGTGCATATCCACCAAGTTATGGTGGGTCGAATTGCCTGTTATCACACTGAGGTATATATATGTATGCCTGTGAGCATGAACACTAACCTTATTTTTACTTCCTAAGAGTACAGTGTAGGTATGTTCCATGGCTTCCAATGGGAAAATATGTATTCATGGTGTTCTGGTGGTTTTGCCAATGATTTTTGACTATAAATATATATATGTATATATAAGCATATATACATATATATTTATTGCACATATATATATATATTCCAGTGGAAATCTGGATTCCTATTTTGCAAAGATGAGTTTTCAGACAATACTTTTTGTCACCTTAGTTTTCATTTCTTTTGCCACCTAGGATGTTTCCCCCCTTCCAGCAAACACCTCCTTTGTCCCAGTCATTACACCCAAGGCCTTGCTCTGGACTGTTAACACTGTCTTGCTAAATACTATGACTATGAGCCTGTCATTCTTTCTCATAAATAATGAGCAGCCCAAGGCTCCTGAGCTCTAATCCTCATAACAAGACCACACAGGATCTCTCCAATTCCTTAGAATCTCTAGAATCTCTAGAAACTTAGAAATCTCTGTAGAGTTATTCCAAGATTTAACGTGCTTGCAGTCAGTGGTATTATTCACATTATTTGCACTTGCACATGCTCTGACAGTGCATTTATTGCCAGCAACTCAAATGAGTCTGTAATCTATTGCATCAGGAAAGATCACTATTCATAAATCTGGCCATGGGAGTTCTCACTGAGTGCAACTAAACTCCTTGAGAGTTAAGCCTCTCTTCTTCCCACCATAGGGGGACCTGTTGGGTAAGATTCACTCACTTGGTTATACTGAGTGCTTCTCCAGGAAACTTAGAAATCTCCATAGGGTTCAAAAGCCACTGGCATTTTGTTGCTAGTTTGGGTTTGTGCCCTTATAATGCTACCTTAGCTGTAGTCTGTGTATGTGTTAGAGATCAGAGATCAAAAAATGCTCCATCTGTAATCTACAGGTATCATGATATGATATTGTGATATCGGTTTCCACAGGCTGCTTTTTACAGGCACCTGAAATCCTCACTACAGGTTTGTTTAAGCTACAACTACATTCTAGAAAGTACTTCTCTAACAATGTTCTGCAGACCAGGGTTGTTACCTCCCATTAATGTCACCTTTCTCCCTGCTTGGTCTGCAGACTTTGATTAACTTTTTAGAGATATACTTATGTTATTTTACTCAGGATACTTTAGGCACCCCACTGAGGGAATCTAAGGGAATTCATATCACCTAATTGGCGGTCCACAAGGTAGATGTTTCTTTCTGAGCTGTTTCGCCTGTGATTCATTTTGGTTCATAGCTGGTGGAGAAGGAGAGATTTTGAATAATCTGATTTCAAATGAAAAGAACTTTTTGCTTTGGAGTGCTTTCAGTGAGTTGGCCAGAGTAAGCACCTTTGTTCCAAGCTCCGTATTCCAAGCTGGAAAGGTTTCCCCCAGAAGACTCAACACTCCAAGGGCTGGTGCCTAGGAACAAGCATGAACACCTCCTTTTTGATGGTGCTGATGTTAAAATAGCTCCTCCAGCTTTTAAATCACTGCCCAGCACAGCATCTCTGACGACTTCATCAAGTATTGATCATGGCTGGATGCCTGATATGGAGCCGAGTGAGACAAACAGGAGACCTTTGTTCGACTTTCTGTTGGATTTTATGGCCATCCCTGTTACATAAATAATATCTTGTCTTCATGTGACGTTATCAGCCTGATAATGCAATTGCAGCAGTCTTTGCTGATAATATGTATACATCATTGGCTGGAACAGAACTGTAGGCAGCCCTTGTTACTTGCTAGGCAAAAGAAAGTGTTTTCTTACCACGGCATCTTTCTTAGTAGGTGAAGAAGTTGTTGTAGCTGAGCATGGGAGAAGGAATAACAATATTCTGTCGTAAAGTTTTCTTATAACTGGGCCGGTATGTGCTCTCTTGTAAAAATTCACCAGCTACATTAATTTATTGTCCCTTCATGAACAGTCCTTCATTCAGAGCCCTCACATACCCAGGCATCTGCAAGTGACCATTGTTCATAGCTGAAGATACTCGCTCACGCACAATTCATCAACAGCTCTTTTCAGCAGTGAGACTTTCTGATGATGGATTCCTTAACCTGCTCTCCAGCTGACCCAGTGCCTGTGCTATTCGGGTGTCTAGCCCAGAATATCTTAGTTTTCTACTCTCCCTTCTGTTTAAACATATTCTTCTCTTCAAGTTAAGGCTTATTGAAATTTCAGGAGGGATGAGTTTCTGCCAAAAAATACAGTTGTGTCAAACCTAGGTTTTTGGCAAGAAATCGCCGACTTTACGTATATGTGCACACAAAACTTTGCCTGTGAGAAATTCAAAGGATAAAATGGTTTTGAATTATAATTTCAAAAAAAGATGAATGTTGTCTTACAGCACAATCTAAACTGTCATTTTTTTTTTTTTTTTTTTTTTTTTAAATTTATTTTCAGCGACCCCTCTGTATTTTAAAAGAAAAAAAATCATTTTGTTTTGAAACATCAACCTGAGACCATTTTCTTTTTCGGAATTTTTTGGAAACTACTCAAGCAGCAATGTTATGTTTTTAAAGCCTATGCCCAGGATTATTATTATTATTTTTTTTAAATTATTTTTCTTAAATTCCACATTTTGAGGCAAAAAGGTTTTTCAATTTGCTCTACTTCCAGTTTTCAGACTTGATCTCAGGATCTGGAATTCTGTGCTTGTTTAGAGCTGCTAATGGTTGAAATGGGACTACTTTCTTTTTACACTCAGCTAAGAAAGGGAAATTTAAGTGATTCTGTTCCAGTTCTACAGAAGACTGACATGGAAAAAAGCAGTTCCAAGGCCTCTTCATTCACACACAAACCTGAGTCCGTCTTTAATGGGTCCAAGAGATGGAGACTGTAACCTGCTCAGGCAATGCAGTGCTCAGGGGGCCTGTCATAGTGGAAGAAGGACTGCTTCAGGACCTGCTCTTTACAGGGCTGACTTTCAAAGCATGCTGCACCGTGCAGTAACACCTCTGCTGCTTTACCACATCCCCACATCCCCTGTCTGCATTTCTGATCCTGATCCCACTGCCCCTACGGTTATAGTTCTGTAGAATATTACAGCTCTAAGATAAATATGCAGGGCCTCATGGGCTTGCTGCCTCTGTCCTTTCCAGCTAGCACACTGCTTTAGAAAACAGTGCTTACACCATGTAATCATCCTGAAATTCCAGCATGGCTGTTGGCTTTAAAGACAATGATACTTGTGCATGTATACATGGAAAACACTCCTCCAGATGTAGAAAAGAAGCAAGGTTCTGGTCTTCTGACCCAAAGTGGTCAATATCTGCAGGCTGCCAATCCCATTAGACTCTGTGCCAGCAGACAGGTTGTTTCTTGTACTTGGCCCACCTTTTCCCAGCTGGAAAACCAAAAACTGTAGAGACTTAGAAAGCCCCTTTTTAAATTCCTGTGACAGTGCATTGCAATGCTGAGGCTTCCACAGTGGAGAACGTGAGGCTAATGCACAAAATAATAGCTCTCCAACCATGATGTGAATTGTAAGGAAAGCACTTACCACTCTTAAGCCAAAATCAATAGTAAATTTTTTTTTTCCTTAGCTCAAAAGGACAAAACTATTTGTTTCGCCATCACACCAGCAGGCCATTCCCTGAGATGAGCTGCTTCCATCAAAGGCAGCAGTGTCTGCAGAAACAGAATTAGCTTAACTTCACTAGCCTCTAATCATAGAAGGATTAGGTAACTCTATCTGTTCAAAGTGGATAAACAGCTTCAATTGCCTACCATGGTAAGTGGGATCTGTTTTAAATTTAGAAACCTTTCCTAGCCTTGGGTACTGTCTTTTATGTGACCTTGACAGCAATGAAGTCTGGCTTGAGACCTTGACTAAGTTTTGATTCCTTCCTGTGATGGGATGATGCTGTTATTGCTGAGAAGCTGGGTGTTTCTCCCAGCTGCTATCTCTCAACTGAAGTAAAACAGTCTATAAAGTCAACTGGATCATAGGTTTGCTTATTACCCCTGCTGAATCACGGCTTTCCCATGTGCACAGATGGATATCTTCCTGTGTTAGTGCCAAGGCTCTCCCTAGGATGTTATTCCTTCCATCCAGCTGAAACTGTTGCAAGTCCTGTGGTTGTGGCAAAGTCAAAATTGGCATCTGAAGGTCCAGGACAGATCTGCACAACAGTTTTTGTGAAACAGATGGAAGTGGAAAGTGGAGGGTGATGGAGGAAGGGGATATGTTAGAGATGAAGTTGGGGAGCACCATAAAGACATGACTGGAGCCTGATTTTGAAGAACTGAAGCCTTCACTGGTTACCTTGTCCCAGCAAAGGCAGGGCATTCTTTTTTTCTGTTTTTTCACAAGCACAATGGGACACAACAATCATCACCACCTCTCTGTGCCTCTCTTTCTTTTCTCACCTAACCCTGGTTTAATTGCATGTTCATTCCCCAAATCCCTGTTCCAATATCAAACAAGAATCTCTTCCTGCACTGTCATGCCAACAGAGTATTTTTCACATCTCAAATCCCTCTTCCTTTGGTTATTCTGAATACAGGTGCCGGTGTTTGGGTGTTGTGCAAATACACTGGAGAATCAGCCATTACGTTACAATGCAGACAAATAAGATAAACGAAGGATGAGAGCAATCTACATTATTACATTCCTGGTTGAGATAAGGAGCTAAGATACTGATTCAGGAAACAGCTTATATCTCAGGAAATGGATGAGTACTTCTTTAAGTATTGTTGGAAGCTGCAGACCACAGTAAAACTTATCTATCTGCTCCTTGACCAGCAGTCAAGTGGAGTACATCCAGAAACACAAGAGGTGTGTGGATGGGTTGAGGTCTCAGTCCACCATTCCACTGACCTTGTCATGTTTCTCTTCTGCATGATCTTTTCTCTTTTCCTTACTTATGTTTTAACAAACCCAATATACTTCCTGGAGGTGTAAAGAAACATTTAAACATTTATGTGCCATTCATGCTGCTTTCTTTTTTCTTTTCTCTTTTCCAATAAATAAATAAATAAATAAAATACAACATGTTTGAGATAAAAAATGAAGGAAAAAGTGAAGTCAAGAATAACATCTGCAATTGTGAGAACTGCACAGATTTCCATAGTCAAAAAATTTATGACTCAGACAATGGGTTTCAGTTTAAAAATATAAATTATAATCCCACCAGGGATCAGTTTTACAGTGCAGAACTACTCTTTGACACTGGCATGGCTTTTTATTAAGGAATTTATAAAAGAAAACCTTAAATAAATACAGCTGGTGCAAGCTACAAGTAGGACTGGATTCTACATGACAGAATTACTCAGGGAGATAGATAGATAGCCTCAAAGGTCCCTTCAAGACAGAGTTTTAATCATGGTAATAGGGGTATTGCACACAACAGTATCAAAAAGAAACGGTGACAAGGGCCAAGAAAAAGGCTGTGGGATGAAGTTTGGAGTTTTCAGGGGTCAGTAAAACATCACACAAGAAGATTTATTATCAGTCGATGCTAAAGAATGCATCCTGTTGTGTATTGTATGGTGCAAACAGGGTTCAAACACATACTCAAGGGCCATGCAGTGTATTTCTAAACATCTAGGATTATTGGCTTCCTCGTGCTTGCTCTCTGCAGAAAACAACAACAAAAAGACATTTTCCATCCTGTTTATGTATAACCCCAATACTGTTGAGCCTAGAGCATGTTTTCATGGAAGTTAAAAGAAAACTTAAGCTTTTTTTTTTTTTTTTTTTATTCTCATTTTTTTCTGTCATTTATCACGCCACAGCTTGGCCACTGACTGCCCCATCATAGAGTTTACCATGAAGAGAGTGAAAAAGAAGAGGGAAGACCTATGAAAAGCAGATGTCCTTAGCAAGAGAACGGGAACAGGGCAAAACACAACTCTTTAATGTTCATACGTTTTTGTTATTTGTTTGTTTGGATGCAGTATTTTATGTTTGCCATTTTCCTGAAAACTCCATATTTCCTTCAGATTAAAACAGACAGCATGCCTTGTATATTCATGCCTGAATCAACCCCGCACCTTAAATATTTGTCATCTCAGACACTATTTCTGTCAAAAGCAGGTTTTCTTTTTGCAGTCCTTAGTAGCTGCATTATTATTCATTTCCCCTTGAAAGTGGAGCATTCATGAGAGTCTCTTGTATTTATTTCATCTTCTCCACCTCCCCACCCCCCTTTTCCTTTTTTCTTTTTTTTTTCTTTTTTTTTTCTTTTTTTTTTTTTTTTTTTTGCAATCAGCGAACGCACAAGAGATAATGGAAAATAATATAAAATATTACAATAAATGAAACAAAATTCTGGATTCATTAGGCAGGTTCTCAAACCCATGCTCACAAAGAGACAGAAACAATGGCTTGGGAAAAGCTGTGTGTCAAGATAAAAATGCCCATTTAAAGTTTGAATTTCAGACACCAAATTGTTGAAGTGAGCTTCTCAAGAACCACATAAATACTTCCACATGCAGAAATTACTTAGGAAACAAATGAGAGAACAGCAGAAGTCAGAAAATAAACTGTTTATCATCTGCCCTATAGACAAAAAAAGACAAAATTCGCATCGTTGTTGTTGATTTTGTGCTACTTTTCTTTAGTTGAAACTCTACTCTTCTCTACTGCCCTTACTGGAAAGATACGAATGCGTTTTCCTAACAAGCATTCCAAAGTACTTATATGCAAAGGAAACCATGCCTGGAAAAAGCACACCTATCTGCACGCAGAGCTAGGTGAGGTTGTTTTTCCCACCCAAGCCCTACAGATCAGTTGAGTTTGTGAGTCATGGGAGTCTTCCAGCTCTGATTACCCATCCTGTGAAATCTTCCCCGGCTTCTGCAGGAAGAAAAACAAGCCTCTGTGTGTTCCTGAGCCCCTTTGCCAGAGGGATGCAAGTCAGTAAGACAGCCCAGGAGCCAGTTCTGTGATACCTTACATGACCCTATCTCACACGTTTCCTCACCCAACACACTCTTGGCATCAGAGCATTTGAAATACTGAAGGCTCTCTGCCATATAGGTGCAAGCAGAGTACGTTTGCTCCAGAAATAATCCTCCTTTAGCATCCACTTCTACCCACAGCACAGCGAGTCTTCCACCCCACTGAAGCAATAGGAAGTCCTTGCCTGAAGGGTTGACATTCATACTCTGTGGATAAATTATTTATTGCCACCATCCTGTCCCCCACCCTGCACTTCTGGCATTGTATTGTATTTCATACCATGCTCACCGCAAACCTTACGAGGGTTTCAGAGTGTGTGTGTGTCAAGGCTTAGAGAGGAGTGCTGAATTTTCTAATACTAAAGGGCCCATTTCACGTTATTTATGACCTCACTAGTGTCGAAACAGAGACCTATAAATCGCAAACATAGGCGCACTAATTCTAGCAACAGCAAGTTTTAGTCACATGTAATTAAAACATCCCAAAGTCTTTCAGCTGTAATGTATTTCCAAATGACACCACTGGGACGAGGAGAAATGGGAAATGGAGGAATCAGCAGTATTTCAAATCTGTGGCCATTGTTAGCTTTTGGGGCTTTCTGCAGTGCTGGCAGCGCTGCCAAGTCTGCAGGTTTCTTGATGTTATTTTCTATAGCGTATTTTAATGGCAGTGTCATTGATTTCCAGAAACAGCAGGGATGTTTACTTGGCTAGGATGTCATTGAAAGCTTTAGGAGATGAGGCTGATGAGCACAGTAAAAAGTAATGCAAGAAAATTCTGTGATGGTATCTCTGCTGCGGATTGCTAGATTAAGTTAGAGAGGAGTGAGCTAAGACTGAGTCAAAACTGGAATTGAGTCTTTATAAGGTTTGAGAGGGTTTGTGGCCTTTTTCTTCAACTGCTATTTCATGGAGGATCTTAGGATAAACTCTTTCCTTAGAGGAACTGGGGAAACGCAATGTAGTGGGAAGACAGCATGTTTTCAGATGCATGTAAACGACTTGTAGCTGGCAAATGATTCAAGCTGTTGTCGATGCAAATTGGCTGGAAAGACCTACTGAAGTGCACGACAGCCAGCATCAAAGTGTCACCAGAAATTAGTAGATGGCACTGAAGCCAAGACTGACAGCTACTTGTCATGGTGCACAGTGCTTTATTTGCTCAGCAGCACTACCTAGCAGACAGCAAGTCAGATTTACATGGACGGAGGGAACATCTGCTGCTGGAATGAAGGGAGTGCTTCCAGTGTGGTACAATCCCCACGGATTCAAACATACTGTGCAGCCCAGACCAGCCTGGATCTGGGATATTTGTTCTCTTAGAGAGGATGTTGAGCTTCCGCACTGCAGGGCACAAGCCAGCCCACAACTACCTGTGATTGGAAAACTTCTCCCTTGGGCAGGCAGCAGCCCAGAGCATTTGCTTTGAAGCATCTGTTAACAACTGTTTTCAGTAAGCGAGTGCTGGCTCGATGGACCATTGGATTGATCCAGTGTGACAACTCCTACGCTCTTTTCCAGCCTGGATCCTTAGGCTAACACTGGTGCTGGCTGTAGATCACAGGAGCGAGCTCTGAGCCAAGCCGCGCTGCTCCCTGCAGAACCAAGGAGCAAGCCCTGGCCCATGAGCAGCATTGGCTTGTTTGCAGCTGGGGACTCGTGCTGGGAATGGCAGCAAATGGGACTACAGATCCAGCCCTGGGTAGAGCCCACCCTTGGAACAGAACACACCAGGTTGTTTTTTGAGGAGCAAGTTGCTCAGTTTGCATCAGATTTTCTAAGGCTGCCTAATTTTAGTGAGTGCAGCAGAAGGAATAATTTAAGGAAAGAGAATATAAGTAACGACAAGGAGGATGAAAAGAAAACATTACTTTTTATTTGTAGCCAGTGTCCCAGGAATGCAGATTTCTATGCTGACTTGTTTTCTATTCTCTTTCTTTTTCATTAAGGCATATTTTTCCTTGACCAGTCCTATTCCTCCTTATCAGCAGGTAATGAGCAGTGGCAGACACATACTATAGGAAGTTATCTCTTTAAGGAGGTTAAAGAAAAAACGGAGCTGACCACTATGTAGTTAGACTGAATTCATCCTCTGAATTCAACTTTGGTGTCAGAAAAGAAAAATATTTCTATGGTAGTTGCTATTTTGCTCTATATCTAAAACACAGTCCCATTGAATCAGATCAATGGTACATCCAGGACTTGGAGCTCAGACAGGATCTTCTGTGACATGAGATGCTGCTGGAAATAATGGGGCTTAGTTACTCCCCTGGTGGAGCACCCCTTATCAGGAGTTAAGGTCTCTGCTGTCAGCTATGGGATGAGTGTATGGGATGATGGGGTGACAGGCCAGGTCTGAGGGACAGCACACAGAAGCAGAATCCCTGTGGAACTGATTAGGGAGGTAAAGAGAGCAAAGAGGGTGCCTTGGACACTTTGCTTTTCCTAGAGAAATTAGGGCATTTTGGTAAAAGTTCAGATATTTGAGAAGAAAGTAAGTGCAGTGGAGAGAGAAAGAGTCATTTGAATTGGTCCTAAGGAGTTTGGCTTGAGTTTTCAGTGGTGGAAAGGGGCTTTGAGGTCTTCGAGTTTAGCTGTTAGAAATTTACCCGGAAATGTTTTGGTTATCCTTTGTTAGATTATAGGTGTCAGCAAATAGATTACAGCCCTTAGATTTCAGTTTCCTTTGCTGCTCCTTGTATCCAGGTCTTTGTTTACTGAGATATTGCCAAGGTCTTTGCAGCAGTCTGCATTTTGTGCTTTGGTGTTGATACTGGTGAAGCATCACGGTTACACTTCTCACTTCAAAACCCATAGAAATACAGTGCCAGCTTACAAAAACTGCTATGAGCAATATGAAATCCAAAGAGGATGATTTTTCTGTCCTCGGTTTTGTCATATGCAAAGGTGGTTTGTCATATGCATAGGTGGCTTAATTCTTTGCATGTGCTTTGCCTCCTTCTATAGGTAACTGAGGCCTTCA
Source organism: Excalfactoria chinensis (assembly GCF_039878825.1). Lineage (NCBI taxonomy): Eukaryota > Metazoa > Chordata > Aves > Galliformes > Phasianidae > Excalfactoria > Excalfactoria chinensis. The sequence continues at coordinate 2,269,017 of NC_092857.1, forward strand.
CCTACACTAAGAAGAACTCAGGTGGCTTACGTTAATCACCTCTGCTTTTGCACAGTGAAAACTAAAGTGGTATTAAGGATTCCTGGAAGCAGGAAGCGTTTTTATTCTGTTTTCAAGGTACAATGCACAATCAGATCACAGACCAATACGGTTATGTTGTTTTCATGTGACAAGAATATTTTTCAGGCAGCTGAAATTTTATAATACTTTAAATGCAGTTTTCATTGCAAATTTCTTGAATTTTCTTAGTGAGGGAAATGAAGAACTTGTGACTAGACTACTGGCTTTGCCAGAAATTAAGGATTCTGTTTCATGAGAAATGTTGATTTTTCAGAAATTTCCTGCAAACCTGCATGGCAATGAAGTGGATAGGATTCCAAATTTGTCAGAGTAGAAATGACTGAAAAAAGAGCTCTGAGTTGCTAACGGCAAGAATCCTGAGCTTTGGGAAATGGAGATCATGTCCGCATGCTAATTCCAGGAGAATATTTCCCAGTGAGAGATAATGGAGTTGAACTCTTTTTCACAAAGCAAAGAAAAACAAAGAAAACAAGGCAAGAAGAAAAGAAAGCAAAACACTTTTCTGGGAAAAAAAAATCTATCAATCAATCATGGACTCAATTTTCAGCTGATTTTAAGGACATCTATTGGAGATTTGGAGCCTGATTTTCAACTTTCACCCTGAACACACCTTTATCATTCATGATCAATCTAAGTTCTGAAGCCTTGGAACTAAATGCCCACCTCTTGTATGCAGAATTAATGTCTATGTTAAGCAAAATCTTATTCCCACTCTGATGGTCAGTTGGTAATTGCAAGTATTTACTTATTTTACTTTATGGCTCCTGGAGATGTCCTGGAGGAGACATCTGTGTGCTGTGCTTCTCAGTGTCCTTGCTGTAAGACCTGGAACTCATGGTGGCAGATGTCTGCTGCTAGTTGCTTGGTTTTTCATTTTTTCCCCATTCCTTGTGCTTCATCACTGGATATTTTTAGTTGCTAAATGTTGCAGAGACAGCTTTTTCAATTAGAAATAGTGACAAACTCTGCAAAATGAATTCCAGCTCTTGGAGCACATCAGCATCAGTCTCCAGTGCTTGCTCACTGACTTCACAAGATGGGCTTGTTTTTCCTAAACTGAATGTTCTGACCTTTTTGTTTCCAAAAGAAATAAACAAAGCAAAGCACCAACCCCAAACATTCCCATCTAATGACACTTTGGCAAAGCATGTGTCCAAATCCATTCCTATGCCCTAAGCAGACTGGCATCGGTGGACGTAAAATTGAGGTGTGGTGGAAGGACAGTAAAGAGACTCTGCTGTGAATACAGAGTTTTTATTGAGGGCTGCCAATATATTTATAATCCTGTGTGTGTCTAGGGAGTCAAGGGTGTCTCCAGGTATGATGCAGGTCTATCGCTTTTTACAAAAACCCTGCTTGCTTTAAGCATGCTTATTTAATGCCTAGGCATCAGACTAACTGTCCATGCCTTGTACTGGCCTTAGTTTAAGCCACCAGATGTAGCAGTGCCTAAAAGATAGACCTGATAAATGAGATCTGAGATGAAAAAATGTGGCCTGATTTCTAAGTACTGCTAAATGCTCATGAAAAGTGTTCTGAGAGTTTAGATATTTTAGTTTTCCAACTTAATGTGGTTTAGACTTTGTACACACCTTTTCTTTAGAATGAGCATGAGTTTACAGACCACTGGCAAATCAAAGCACTGGCAAATCAGAATTGTAATGCACATTACATTACTTATTGTTTGTATTGTGTTAAGTGTAAGAAAATCCAGAATTTTATCTAGGAAAGGTTAAGAGAAATCTGTGCTGGAGGGTTTTCCTGGTAGTTTAGATTTAGAGTTATGGTGAGGGGTAGAGTTAGGGTTAGTCTGTCTGTCTTACTCTGTAAGCCACAAGATTGGAATCTGGAATATGACAAGTTTAGATGAGGAAGAAATCATAGACAAAACTGTGAGGCTACAATGGCTGTATGTGAGGCTACAATGACTTCTCCATTCCAAAATATCTTTAGATGGAGGTGTTCATACTCAAATGGAAGTTGCATTGCTGTATTGTTGTTGTATTGTTGAAGAGGAAGCAAATCAGATAATACTGCTCCTTTCTAAGCCCGGGTTCTACAACCATTACTTTTTACTCAGAAATATGTTGTGGCCACGTTGCTCAGAAGATCAGTGAGAAACATACTCCCAGAGGAGCCTGAGAGCTATGCACCAAAGTTATTACTTTTGGGAAGATGAATACAGGTGACATTGTCAAAACCCAGTGATAATTATTCCATACTTATCTGCAAGTTTGGGGATTTTTTTAGTAGGCTGGAGGTTAGTAAACCTTTTGTGTGTTGTGATTAGGGTGTTTGCTACTTACAGAGTCCTGCACCAAATAGGCCTTTGCTATGGGGGTTTCCTGCAGCAACGTGCTGACTTTAAGGCACCTGTCTTGAGAGGCGACAAGGAGGTGAGCTGAGGGACCATGATCATTGCCGTGAAGGTCTGTTTGCTGAATTCTCTCTGGAAGTTAGAAATACATGCCTCAAAGAATCCTGGAGTTCAAACTGGGTCTACATAGGACACTGGGGACCTTGTTGGAACTAGATGATCTCCAGCCTAAGCCATTCAAAAGCTGGATGCTCCAAAAGATACAGCAACACAACAACTTCACTTAATACCCCCATGAAACAAACCCACTGAGCTCCATACAGTCTCAAATGAGTGTCTCTGACACAGGTAACAGATGTTGATGTGGCTGCTGTAGCTGGAAGCCAGTGCGTTTTGAAATCTAACTGTACAAAATAGATTTAAGCAAGTGAATGGGGTGACCTGGGGGACAACTTACACTCCTGATGGGTTATCAGGAAATGGAAAGTAATTCAAAACTTCTTTCCTCAAGTTAATCCCCGGCTTCTCAAAATAATTCATGAAGCTACAAGAAATTGGTTATATGAGAGAGAAAGTGTCAGCAGGGAACATGCAAATGTGGACAAGCTTCACTCTGGATGGAATGTTCTGGAAGGGAAAAGTTTGTTGTTATTTAGCGATGAACCCCTAATGCTAGCAGGGTCTTTATAGCTATTTCATATGCAAGACGTTCTGGGTGGGCAACCTTTGGGAGTTTAGCTTGTACTCTCAGAAATGAATGCTTTGGTCCATTGTCTCTGCAGTGTGCCCCTCACCAGTGCTCCTGTGATGGGATCATCTGAGCTAGCTGCAGGAACCTGAGGAAACTGCTCCCCCTCTGCAATCTAAAGTGGAGTTGGAGTGCCCTTAGGACAGAGAATAGAACAGAATTAGTTTTAATGAGTATTAAGAGGACTCATTACTGAGATAAATGCACCTCGACAGATCATATGAGTCTCTCTTTTCCTTTCCCAGACAAAGAAAGGCACAGCTGCCAAAGTCTTAGCTTTAACTGAACAGTCAGAAGTGGGATCAGACCACAAAGGGATCTTCTTGTACCTCTTTTAGGCACCTATGTCCTTCTTGACTTCTGTGGAGTGTTTTTGTTTTGTTTCATTTCAAAACACTGCAGGAACAGATAAGTGTAATCGTTAAGAGTCAGGTGGTCAGATAACTCCTGTGTGTCATCCGATGTACTTTTGATGAATGTAAGGCTGCTGACCCCTGCCCTGAGGGGGTCGTTTCACGGGAGCAGTGTGTTATTCTGCAGTGCCGCTATCACAAACAGCTCCAGCTCAGCCAGCACAGACCTGGCTCTGTGATGAGGGATTGTCCATGGATCTATAGGTGAGCAGTGAGTTACGCTGAGAAAAATCTCCCTTGTCTACATCTTGGGGTAGCAAGTAACCTCTGTTGGGTTCAGGATTTTACTTGGATAACGGGGGTCTTCTTCCTCAAGAGTGAGTTTGCCTGGCTCCATCTTATTCCACCTTAGACAATGGTGATGCCTGGGCTAGGCATGAGAAACTGTTCATAACAACAGATTATTAGTTGTTTTAATCTTGGTTTCAAGATGAATTTTCTTTGCCAAAGGGATTCCTAATTTCTCTTGTCTTGCACACTCAACAAGAACAATCCTAGGAGCTCTACAAGTCAAATATGACTTTGCTGGATGAGAAGATACCCCTTCTCATACTATCATAATGTAGTGTAACCTCACAGAAGTCTTGCTGAAGACTTAGGAGAGGGAAAAGAGGGTTCTTCAGGGGTCATATGTGTATCTCAAGTTTGGATAACTCCACAAAGTAATACTAGTAGAGGTAGACATCTATTGCACTTTTCTTCAGAGCAGCCTGGTTTTCAGTAGAAGGGTAAATACCTTCTGAAAATCAGACACCATTTAAGTGTTTCAAGATGAACAAATGAGAAAGAAAGGCATCAACCATCAGGAAAAGGCTCTGAGGACGTGTGCCTTATGCAATTGTACAGGAATAGAACAAGATGTCCCTTTCTTTTTTTCCCCCTCAATACTCCATTAAATAACAGAAAGTTTTGCATTCTGGAAGCAATGGTGTTACGGTTTCCTCAAGGGAAATTTTCTCAAACAATTAGAAAAGTGTCAGTGCAGACAATTGTTAATGAACTCAATTAAGATTTATTCCACATAACAGTTACTGGATCCAGTTCTCAATATAAATTATAGATATCGGAAGCATGGAGACCCTCAAGTTAAACCTGAATGAACCCAAGTTAACCTTTGAAATTTGGACACCTACAGTGAATTTCAACTTGCACAATGAAATGCTGAAATTGAGGAATTTCCCCCAACTATGACTTGGCTCCCATTGCAGCCAGTGGCCAGCTCAGTAAAATACTGAATGGATGAGAAGGACATCTCATCCTGCACTTCCAGCAGTAAATGCTTGCACTTGAACAGCTGAGTCCCTCCCAAGGCTTTTGACTAGAGGAAGTTTCTATTGATTGGGTGGGTAGACAACCAGCTCACAAGTGGAAGCCCATAGACGCCCCCTTAAATGTCAGCATCTTCACCTTGTACCCAGGGGCTTGTTCAGCTTCCTTGTGCAGAGACAGAAAAGTTATTCCCTCATCTCAAAGCTGCCTGTAAGAAAACCTGAGCTTTATATTTCCCTCTTGTGTGTTTTCAAAAGTAGTCCAGATGCCTAACATAGATTAGACATCTAATTTCCAGAAGTGTAAAGATAGGTGAGTATGCCAAAATAAATCGCTGCAGTTCTGATCTGCACAGCCTGTCTCTATTTATATATGATTCAACTGCAGCTGGGAAACTGCATTTGATTAATAGCTCTGTATTGCCAGCAAGTTGTTGAGGAGCAGAATTACTTCATTTTCGTTGCTCTCCTCTGATCTGAAGGCTGGAGGCATGGGTTTATAGTGAGAATTAAAAGAATTGTATCTATATGCATACAGTGGGAGAGGCAATTAAAGAGACTTAGGAAAAGCCAAACTTCAAGAGATCGTTAACACTGAAGGAGAACAGCAATTATTTGGCATGATACCCAGGGTAAAGCTAGCAGCAAGAGGATTCAATTAAGGCAGAGAAAATGTGAAATTTGGGCAGACCTTACAGGAAAGTTTTCTGAGAAAGAGACCTATGGGGGTATGGAATAATTGGAAGTCCCTGAAAAGAATGATTTTAAGCCAGGAAAAACAGAACATCAGCATTTATTCTGGAGATAACTCTCAAAAGAGCAAGAAAATTGCCTGGATGGTGTAAGAGGCTTCTTCTCTTTATAAATTCTGTAAGTTTGTGTTCATCTTCCCTATGCATGATGGCTTCCTTTTACTACTGACTAGGATATTGTGGCTCATTTATCTGCAGTGGGTCAGTTATTACTTTTATGCAATAAATGGCAATGCTCTATGACAAACATGTAGAAATCAGTCCTAACCACAAATGCACGTGTCTGGGCTGTCAGTGCAATATCCCATCCAGACCTGGCACTGCTTCCAGACCAGAACTAGCAAAGCTCAGGATACAGTGCTACCCTAAGTACCTGCAGATGGGACTCAGGAGAAGATGCTCTCTTTGCTTATTTTTTTTCTAGCTTCCGATCATGAGGGAGCTGATCTTGTTGACGTGCTGTTCACCTGGAGATGGTTTGGCTCCTAAAAAGCCATTTATGTGTCTATTGTACCCGCAGGCACTTGGGATGCTTAAAAGCGGCTGTTTCGGCACAGCCTTTCTGATGGAAAGTTGGTAAAGGGATTCTCAGAGAATGAGAAAATGAAGCCACAGAGGTTCAGGTGAAAGGCAGATCTCGGTAATGAGATTTTCTGTGCAGCAGTTGCAACATTAATGGGGTCTTTCTAGGATCACCCATTTAGCTTTATAGAGAAGCAAAGGGGTGGAGGGCTGGGGGAAACTGCAAACTGTGAATCTGGGTCCGTTTCAGTAAATTTTTCTCAAAAAAACCCCAATAACAACAACAACAAAAACCAACAAACCCTCAATGAAAAAAACCAGCAGGATTTTTGAAAGCATTTCACACTGAGATGCTCTTCTTCATGAAATGTTTCATATGAGGAAATGCCAAAACAATTCATACCAAATTTCTCGTTAAACATATTTGGACTTCTGTTTCAAAACTTTTTTTTTTTCTTTTTTCTTTTTTGTTTTCAATTTAAAATTTGATTACAATCAAAAGGAAAAAGCGTTAAATAAAATCCTAAATTTTCTCTTAACACAGTTAGATGCTAATTTCCAGAGAGAAAAAAAAATCTTCAAATTGACTCCAATTGTATTTTCCATAAGAATCTTTGTTTGTTTTTTGTTTTTTAAAGCTAAAATCTGTTTTTTTCTTTTTCTTTTTCTTTTCAAAAGTTGACTTTTCTCATGTATGATTAAGAAAAAAAGGATTCTCTCATGTGTTATTGCAGGAGACTGAACAGAAAAATATAGAAAATAATAAAAAAATAAAAGCTGAAAAGTAAATAGTCTGTCTCCACTATGGTATGTATCGCATGGAGCAGACAAACCCTGGATGGAGAAGATGACACTGCATCTCTCTCTTATCTCTATGTCTAACTTTCAGACATCCAAATTGCCTCCTAACATATGGAAGATGTATGGAAAGGATTTTTGTTTTTTTTTTTTCTTTTTTCTTGGTGCAAGCCAGACTGCAGCAGATGGGTGACAAATACAGCACTCTGACTTTGATTTAGCTAAAATAATCTTCTTCACGTTCATGGAGACTGCATGGTTTTTCCATGAAGTTTCTATGCAGGATTACTTCTTTAAGGGCTCTGGTTATGTTTCAAATGCTTTGTAACTTCTGGATTTGCCTCTCCTTCGGCCATCCCTATGGCATTTTGTATATTTATAGCACAGCCATGGAGTCTTCAAGGCAGAACCAAGCCACAGGTCAGCAGGTTCCTGCTGGAGGGCATGGTTGCTGAGTGATCAACCAACAGGCAGCCTGGAGAACAGCCCAGGCTTTTTGATGGAGGAGTACCAAGGAATCAGTGTGGATAGCCAACGGTTGGTCCCAAGGATGCATCATGATGAGTTCCAGCTCACGGGAAGATGCTATAATCCAACAGTCACACAGCTCATGCAGAGGTGTGTCCTTCCTATGGAAGGGATGTTCACCCAAAATATGTCAGCCACATGATAGTTATAAACTGATGTGCTACTGTGACCCAGGACATGACCTCAAGAACAGCTTTATGTATACATGGATTTTAGAGGCACTCCACAGCTGTCTGAAGAGTCGCATGGCTCCAGCCCCTCCAATTCAGTTGCAAATATCTGTAAAAAGTGGATAAAATTGGGCAGAGAAACCCTTTCAAGCTCAGGTTACATGCTAACATTTCAAATTCTAATTTCATGGCACAACTTGCTCTCTCTTTGCTTAGATTTTTCTCACACTCAGTGGACAGACAAACCACTTTACAAGATGGGGAGAAAAAATATAAGGGGGAAAGTAAGAGGACATGACACTCAAAGTGATCCACCAGCACTGGGAAGAGGACAGCAGGGACTGTTCCCAGGAGGGATGTAGTTCTGTGTCAAAGAAAGGTGTAAGTGTGACATCAGAGGAAGAGCAAGGCTGATCCCATCCACACTCACCCCTGCTATGGTCTGTTTCTAGGCCAGACAATGCTGACTGTGCTGCAGAGCCATTTTGCAAAATGAGCCTCTTCTAATGTGATGCCCTATGTGCATCGTAGGTCTATTCCCCCTCACACCAATAAACTCTCTGGCTATTAAAGCTTATTGGCTCAATCACAAGCATTCCTTCGTTTGCAGAACAAGGGCAGTTAGCCTCAGCTCTGCCTTTAAGGAGTCCAACTTGGATATTACTAAAGTAAGTGGGGTCTTTTTTGTTTTGTTTTGTTTATTCACTTAATAATCTCTGATACGTTGTGCTGGAGCTGAGTGGACTGCAGCTTGGCTCTGTACACCAGGTGGCCTCAGTGGTATGTGCTTCAGTCCTGAGGATCTCAGGGTGCAGTTGTCACTCCTGCTGATACCATTTTTGTTTGCAGCAATCTGAGCATGCTTATGGTGCAGTGAAACAGAGCCAAGAATCCATGCAACAGGAGAGAAAATAGAAGGTAAAAACACACGCATGGATGGGACTGATATTGCAAGGCATCTGTTAAACACACATAATCAATTGCCCGTTTATATGAAACAGCTCTGCAGACAGTGAATAATGCTGTGTCTAGGCACCTGGAGGAACAGAGAAACGTTCTCCTTTTGTCTTAGAATAAAGTCCTTAAAACATGAAAACCTCAGCTACAGTCAAGCATTTTACATGTTGCCACATGACAGTTTGTTCAATAAAAAGGAGATGGTCAGAAATGGATAGATGACTGAGAAACTGGCTACATGGGAAACTGCATCGTGTCCCAGTGAGAGAGCAGTGGTTCACATGGAGGGAAAGCTGCTGGTACAATACCTTGTCTCACTGAACTGATTTAATGCGCACACAAAGTGGGAGTGTGCTGGTGCCATGCAATCAGAGGACTCTGTCAGTGCAGAGGAAAACTGAAAACCAGAAGTCTGCCAAGATGCAGTAGTAGAAAATGAGGGTTGTCCAAGGATGGTGACCGTCATCTGACTAAATGTAAATTGTGAAGAGGAGTTACCATGAAATCTATTGAAAGTAGCAAACAAACAAACATCAAACACTTTAAAAATACTATCAAGATCTGCTTAAGACAGAAATCTAAGGTACAGCTATGGAAGACTCCACTATAAGCTACCTTATAAGGATACCATGAGGAGTTGGGTTCAGCCGCAGATGCATGAGCTGAACTTGTATAGGGACTGCAAATTAAAAACCATTTTCCTATAGAGGAAAGTACCAAAATTTCTGCTACCTGGTAGCCTCTGTGAGGAAGGATGAAGGAGGGACAGCTTGTGCTTTTCAGGCAGAGGCAGCTCATCTGTCAGTACATAGGAAAAAAAATGAAAAAGTTAAACTATGATGCCAGGATTGTTCAGTCAATGTAATTTCTGTGTATCTCTTGACATACGACAGACATGAGCAGAGCCTGGATTTCCAACTGGAGCAAATGCTACTTGTGGCTATGAGGATGGCTGGGCAGTGACCTTCACTTCAAACAGAACTGAGGAAGACTTGATAAGTCAGCATTATTCAAGCTGGAGCCACATTTTCAACCATTCACCATCTGTCTCCCCAGATGAATTAATTTAGTGAACCTTACGTGAAAGCAGTGGACTGTGGGCTGCAAAGAGGTATGGTTGAAGATATCCGGGTTACATAGTGAATACCATGAGGGACCTTGGAGGATTTAAACACAGCTACACAGTTGAAGAGTTAGAGCAGAGGGCACTGCAAAGACCTGGTAAGTACCTGGTAAATCAGATACTGGCCAATGGGGAGGAAGAAGAATTAGAAACATTTTCTGCCATTGCAAACAAAGACATTTTTTCTTCCCATAGTACCTAATTGATCTCTGAAACTCACTGCTTTAAAGTATTTCTGGGCATGCAATTTAGCAGAAGGAAGATATAGTTGGGAATACTCTGAGTTATCTCATGGAGGATAGATGCATAATGGAAATACAGTGCAATGTAACATCCTTTAGGATGTATAATTATTATCTGCTGACAAGCTTATATGGCAAAATTAGCCCATACTTCCTCAGTGGAGATTCTGTCCTCCTCTGAGGACTTCTTGGAGGAAGGATACCGGATTAAAGTGACTGCTAATCGGATACAGCTCCAGCATTCTTATATCTAAGTAAATCTTTCAATTTCTCACTCACAGGGTATGAAAAACAAGTCATATCTCCTGTAAATTCTATGAATTTCCATAAAAACAAATCTTCAATTTCTGTGAATGCTATCTTTGGGAAAAAGAAGAAGATTCAGACAAAAGCAGACAGCCGTAAGGGAATGGCTGATTTGCAGACTGGTCTGCCAGCAATAAAGTGCAATAGTTGGCAGTCAATGGACATCTCCCCCAAAACATTGTCTTTGTTGGAGATCCCTGTGAATCTTCCTCAACTGAGACCTATTTGGCTGTGTAACACATGTCTAGATTTACAGAAAACAATTCCTTACTCCCAGCCTTATTTTTGTTTCTAATATGAAAACCTGTCATTAAAGATTGTAAATTCCAGCATACAAGACACTATGTAGGGATTTGAATTACAGGTTCAGACATCTTGAGATTCATACAGCAACCAGCTTCCCCAGGAGTGTTAGGTGCCTATTGGGTACTGCTAAGCATCTCTTATTAACCTGCATGACTCAGCTGCTACACATCCAGAACAAAGATGAAGACAACTTCATTTGATTAAGGAAAGAGAATAGGCACTTGAGACCTTGGCTGGTATTTTTGACTAGAACTCCCAAATTCTGAGCTGTGCCAATAAATAGTAAAATATCCAAAGAGGAAAAGAATAATTATTCTCTGTGATGATAGGAACATACGATGGAATTTCCCAACCTCTAATGAATGTATCTACATTCAAGTGATGAAACTGAAATACTCCTGTTTCAGAAGCAGCAAATCTGCAAAGAAGTCTCTCCCTTGTTCTTCCCATCGCCTTTGCAATGATATTTTCATTTCCATCTTGATTTGTTTGCTTGTTGCTTTGTGGCCTCCCCCTAAGGATATAGCTGCAGATGAATGAATTATTTTGTTTTATTAAATATTATTCTTGGCATTTTGGAGATGTTCTTTGTTTTGCTTTAATGATTATTCGTCTTGGTGGTATTTCAGTTTTCAATTACATCTTCTGTGTGTATGTGTCTGGTGCTCTATGATTTTGTAAATGGATGCATGCACTTATTCTTAATTGATTCCTCAAATAAACCCAAATGCTCATGTTGAAATGTATACTATTTCTTGCATGCCACTGATCTGGTTGCCCTCTAGTTCGACATCTATTCTCCCTCTGAAGGTAGGCACATTTTCCTCCTTCCCATTACCTTTGGAATGAGTAGAGATGCTCATGTCAGTTATCTCTGCAGACCTTATAACCTTGGCTGACATCTGTGAGCAATGGTGGCCAAAGCTGCATTTAGATCAAATGTAGCCGTCTATAAAAATGATTAGTTTATTTACTTATTTATTTAAAAGAGGAATAAAGTCTCAGCAACTCCCACAGGCTTCAAAAAGAGGAGTTTTCTCCCCTTAAGTCAGGCCATTATGAAGGGTATTTTTCAAATGCAGCCCCTGTTGTCCTATCTCTACTCCCCCTGATACCAATGCCTGTTTTAGATTTATTTTCTCAGAAGGGAGAATTAAACCACAGTGGGTTCTTCAATCAGTTTTTGCAGTTCCATACTTTCTAGACGTTAACTAGAAAACCCAGCTAAAGTCCTGACGGTGCTAATGTGTAGTTCAGCAGGTTTTGGCAGGTCAACTAGTTCCTCTTTTTGCCAAAGAAGAAAGATAATCCATTTTCCAATGTGATTCATCCCACATATTACAGACATCTATCTTAGCAGACTATGAATCATTTCCTGGAAGTGTTTCTCTCTCATTGTTCAGGAAACCTAGTAAAAAGCTTAAACAAGACTATAAATTGTAGATAGCTAAAATGGGGGAGATGAATCTCACCATGCTCTGAGAATCACTGTCTGCTGATTCACTGCATTCCACCTTTCAGACACTGTCAGCATTTCTGTTTTGACAGCAAATCCCCTTTCATTTTTGGTGTCATCTTCTACTTGTAGCCAATAGTTGTCATTTTTAATGGAGACCTGAAAAAAAACTTGAAAATGTCCCTCTGTGCTGGTTGCCATATGGACATCTGCGATGGGATTTGGTTGCTCAATCACATGCACCTTAGTGTTGTTCTAGATACTGAGAGGCTCAGGTCTGGTCTCCAGATACTGAAATGAGTTGGGTTTCCCACAAGGCCAACTTCAAGTCTGCCAACTCTCAGAGGGCAACTCAAGCACAAACCAGTAGTTGGATCAAGCACTGGTAAATGGGCTTTAAAGCAGAGGGACAGAAGCTGGATGGGTGGCATGTCCTGACTGGGCTGCATACCCATCAGTTTCAGGGCTGTCAGATGTGCTTCAGTCTTGTTTCTGCTTCATTTTGCTGCTCTCCACCCTGGACACTGTTTCTCATCCAAACACTGATGCCTGATAGACATTTGGTATAGATAAAATTGTGCTTTCTGCTCATAGTCTGAAAAGCAAAGGTCCTGTCAGTATTTAGGGAAGAGTGACGTGGAACAGAGTAAACACTTGCATTGGAGAAACTGGAATGTCTCTTCTACACAGTTCCTGCTGCTTGAAGGCAGCAGATGAGGCCCTGGAAGAGGAGCTGTGTGGTGACCTGGGTTGAGCAGCCTGCTAATTAGCCTGGACTTTCAACAGGACTAATTATTGCTAAATTGATACAGTACAAAAGCTTTTGGCTGTTGTAATAGTGTGGCTGGGATCTCTGCATGGTGTTGTATTATCCACTGCAGTCAAGGCCAGAATCAGCAAGGAAAATGCAATGGAGGTTACACATTTGTGTGTGCTGATAACAGTGGCTGAGCAACTGGAAGTGAAGAAGAAAAGCATATGGAGCAGTTTCTTGAAAATAAACACAACTGTATTAAACTCTTGTTTTTGCAAGCATGGTTTTGCTCTGTGAAGTATAAATAATGTACTCCTCAAATGTTTTAAGAGCCGGAACTTCAAAGTACCAAACTATAGTGCAGCATCCCAAGGGTACTGATTATTACAAAGTCAAAGAACTTCTTTAAGATACCTCAGTGCTATCTGGTTTGCTACAGCCAAGTTTGAAGCCACCTCCTTGCCATTTGTCTGGCTGAACACAGGAACATTTTAGAATTGGAGATATTCAAACACTAAGAAATAAAGGATCCTTCAAGAAGTTGAAAGAGAATTAATTTATCCTAGTCTGGTATTGATTGCTCTTCAAGCACGAAATGCAATAAAGAAATTTTAAGCATTCTAGTGTTACTTGGTGTGCATGAATTATCTGATATCATAGAATCATTTGAGCTGGAAGAGACCCTTAAATGTCATCAGGTCCCACTCTGTGCAGTCCACAGGGACACTCACAGTTCCATCATTGCTCAGAGTCCTGTCCAACCTGATCTTAGGTGTCTCCAGGAATGGAGCACCCTCTTCATCTCTAGGTAATCTGTTCCTAGGACCAGCCATTGTGGAACTGTGTCCTTCCAAATCCTACTTTCTCGACAGGTCGGTTAGCAGTGCCTACATCAGAAAAGGCCATCTGTAAATTTACTCTCAAATTCTCACTCTAAAGAAGAAATACTTCATGAAAGCTGCAGCTAGGAGTTTAACTTTCAACAGGAGAGATGTCTTTCCGCTTCCCATGGTAGTTTCTTATGGTAGCTTCTTATGGTAGTTACACTAGATGTATCATACAGAGTTGACTCCTAATTTGAGTTGTGTTTTTCCCTAGAGCTCTTCCTTATTTAGTGATAGATTTATACATTGACTTGCAACACCAACCCTAAACCTACACACAACAACAAAACCACTGCTGGGGTTACTTTTGCAGCAGCAGAACTCAAGTGACGTTTGCAGACCTGCAAGTGAGTGTATCTAGCAAACAGTTTTGCATTAACTCAGCCATATTCACACTCTCAGGCTCAGGCAGTCATCGTAGCGCTGTAACCTTGCTCCTGCCATGAGCCAGCTCCAACATCCTAGAATATCTCCTGCTTAAAAGCTTGTTGGAAAGGTAGGATGCATGGGACTCTTGTCCCACAGGTGCTAGTGGAAGAAAGCATGACTGCCTGTATAGGCAGTTGGCTGATCTTCAGGGAATTTCCTAGGATTTACTTATTTATTAAAAAGGTTGCCTTGTTCACATACACAGTGATGTAGAGCTCCATTTGGTTTATAATTAGTGGACATAAGAATTTGATACATGCCACTTTCAGAAGCATTTTTGTAGTGAGAGTTTGTGTACTCTTTTCCTTCTGAATACTAGTAAAGGTCACATTGGTCTTGGCTACTCATTTATTTCCTTTCTCTCATTGAATTTTTAACAATAACAGGCGTTCATCCAAAGCTCTGGGCTACTCCACATTACATTAAAATTCTCAATGTCATTTGCTTTCAGTAAATATATTCAAATGGGTTGCCTTCAAAACCATAAATGACTCACCATCCAATCAATCATAATTGCGGAGCCCCGCATTTCTCCTCTGCATGTTGTCCTCTAATGCCCAGAAGGAGCAAATAATGTAACTCTTATCAAAAACTGGTGGGGGAAAAGAAAATGTGTGATCATTTTTATTCGGTAAAGCAAACTCAGTAGGTTGAATTTACAGGGCCGGTTTTGCCTGGAAAGTGAGACAGGCACATGTAAATTTTATGTCACTACTCACTGCACTGAGGATTACTGCACTTAAGGAAGTCTATCTCCATAATCAATTATTGCTTTTCAAATTAGAATGTGTGCATCTCTCTTACTAGTTTCCCACAAACCTCCCCCACCATGTTAAACATAGGTATTCACTTATTAAAAGTTTGCTCATTAAAACACTGCACGGTCAAAGTTTCCAATTGAGGCATCCTCTTAGAGGATATAAAGAGTTATGTGAAGGAAACAAAGAAAAAAATTGGAATCTGACTAGTCCTGATAGAAGTGAAACTATTCTCTTCCTCCCTGTTCTCTTTGCAGGATCAGGCACAGGTTTATCACTAAATCACATATACGAGAAGTAGAAGAGGTCTGCTAGGAAATCCTACCTTCCCTTTATAAGTGTAGACTTGTTCCCTCCAGCGTGCTTTCTGAGGCTTTGCCCAGCCAAGCATTTAATGTCTCAAAACAGCGAGGCTCCAGTCACTTCCCTTGAGAGATCGTTTTGATACCTAATAGATCTCAGTGTGAGGGACTGAGTTCCAAACTAAATTTTACTTTTCATGTTGCTAGAGAGCTACTCTTTCTCAGCAATAACTGCCTTAAACCCCTTGCCCTTTATCCTGTGATAAATCTGTCTTGTGTTCATACACCTTTGAACTGAGCATTCAGCTCCTGGTTTACTGCTTTGCTACTTGAATCCATGCACTCATCCTCAAGGCTGATTTAAGTTCCTATCCACTTTACTTAACCTACTGGTGCTTGATGGTTAGGTTCAAAGGAGTGGTTGAATTCCCAGTAGTCAACATTGCTCTCCTACAACAAAGCTTACAAGAAATGAGCAACAAATATTTTAGAGATGAAGAAATATGGGGAGATTATATCTGTAGATCCCACATGTAGATATTTCTAAGGATAAGATAAACAAGTGAATACATATCAACTTTCCCCTCTGCCTTTTTCATACATTACTTGTCTTCTTTGGGTGTAATCCAAAGACCTCTGAGCTAAATGGAAAACTTTCACTGACTTCAATGAGCTTTGGGTCAGTCCCACTAGGGCAGCAATTGTGCCTTCCCAAAGTGTGTGCCATGATTCAGTGAGATGTGTGACACACAGCTGCCTTTCTGTATTGCAAGAATCTCATGGCCTTTTGTGACTTTATTCATATGCCAGAGAAAAACGTACTTAGCCACCCTGCTGATTCTCCATCCTTAACACAGAGTGGGCCTTAAGGGATGCCAAACATCAGATTTTCAATAATACGGATTTTATCTATATCAGACGTGTTGATGTCAAATTATATAGGAAAGTAGTTCAAAACACTGAGCCAATTTCTCTGCTGGTATGCGCTCATGTATTTACACTGCTCAAAAATCTGTCCCTTGACTTTATAACAGCTTGCTAATACAAGTTCCTTTCACTAACCTGTCTCAGAACATCATAGGAAAGCAAAATCAAATAGAAGTATAAGCTTCATAACTTAACGATATGTGTGGAATAAAGCCAGTCAAAACATTTTCGAAAGAACAATTTTATGGTTAAAAGGAAGGCTTATTGGAAATGGAACATTTTGTAGGAACATGACTGTTTCAATGACATTTTCAATGGAAAGAATGTCAGCAAATTGTTTTGATTTTCTTATTTGTGCCACTAATGTAGAAATGATTTGTTTTGACAAAACAAAAAAATGCATTTTTGTATCTACCATATTGTTTTGTTTTGACTTACAGCAACTACTGATTTCATCCTGACGTTTAATATAGCATATTATGTTCAATATTTCATTATGGTATATTCCAACATTATAACAATGAGACATTTCTACTTTTCCAAAATCGTACATCAATATTTCTCAGTAAGGATTTTCAACATTTCTGTTCTCTTAAAGTTTATCTTTGAAAGCCTCAAATTATTATTCCAGTTCAACTTCAAAACATGATTTCAGCACGTTGACAGTATTCCAAACAGTCTGAATTTCTGGACACTTGTAGTCCCAACTCAGTTATATGTAGGTCACCCCAGATGTAATGCCTTCTATTTATTTCCGTGTTAACTAAAACAAAGAGCACAATTTCACTGCTTGATAGAGAAAGTTCTCAACTACAAAACATTATTTTTCAGTACAGTCACCACCATAAGCCAATCTGTGTGGATGAGCTTCTTCATTCTGTGGTGTGCCAGCTGTGCATGGCCATCCATAACATAGCTTGTCCTTCATGTTTCTGTCATCCCTGCTGAAAAGCAGCACTCACTGCTTCACTGTGCTCACATCCACTGGTCTCCAAAAATGTTCAGCAAGCATTGAGGAATGCCAATGGATGTCATCTATTTCTTTATTAATTAATTTGTTTATTTCTGCATGAAGGAATTCAGTTCCATACCTTTGCATCATACACACTTCCATGACAGAAACCATCGTGTCAGGCTGCCCCTCTGCTATCATCTGTTGCATGGTGAGAAAATGTAACGGGATACTGGTGGGAACGTTCAGCCTCTACTGCCACTCCATCAACATCCACCTCAGACATTGTGGGCTGACATTGTAAAATAGGAGTCATTACTTTCAGAGCAGATCTCGTATATATTTGCTGGTTGAAGCAGTCACAGATAAAACCAACTACAGCCAAATTTATGTACACTGGGTCCAGATTTTCAGCCACTGAAAAGCATAAAAGTGAAGCTACACTCAGCTGCAATCTTGCACATCTTCCTTTGCCATACGTGCACCCATAGTTGAGTCTGAGTCTGCAGTTTCAATTATGAGTTAAACTTTCATGAAAACTAGTTGAATTTTAGAAAAAGATGCTAAGTCAAAAAGAAGACATTTTGTACATAGATATGAATAATCATAGTGAAGTGCAGCTACAGGAGAATCCGGCTACCTGGGGCTTCTCTCCTGTTCTACTTGTTCACCTCTTTACCTGTGATGGAAGCCTTGGAGTCATTAGAAATCCTGCTCCAGGATTCCACGATGTAGTGCATGGTGCTGAGCCACACATGGCCACGTTTTGTTTATGACAGATGGCTCTTCCCAAAAATATGATGTGTGAGATTGTGCTGACTTGGACAGTTCTGCATAAACTGTGGAGGATTGACAGGGTGTAATATACTTTTTCTGTTTACTTAAAGTCTAGGAGAGAATGGGCCAAACCCGAAGAAGAACAGCCTGTTTCAAAGATATTATGGCTGGAAAATGTTTTTTCTCACAGATATCATCTCTCTGTAATAAGCTTCATGGTGATCCTGTATGATGGGGGAAAAACTATGCGGATTGGGAAAAGAGTCAATCACATGATTTTCATTTGTGTGTCATCACGGAAACGTCTGTGAGAGAAAAGGGAACTTCTGCTTGTCTCCACAGCTCAGCTGAAAGCCAACTCAGCTGGAAATAAGATTCCTCATGGCCTAGAAACTGCTTATGGGAGCCATGAAAATGTTTCAAATGAAGAAAAATTCATCAGTGATGAGCAGGCACCCTCGGATAGACTGAACTGATGGACAAACTGCAAAATTCAGCTGGGAATTGGACCAAACAAAACACACACAACTTTGGTTGGATGACAGCTTGGAAGAGCCATGCTAAATTTCCCAGTAAGCTGCAATGATCACACATGGGATTTGGTTTACCTTCTTTCTTTCCCTAAACTTTATTGCATGCTTGCTAAATGGAGATTGTGTGTGCAACATGGGGTTAACTGAAACTGTTTTGCTAAAGCCTGAGGATTATAATTCATTAGAGATATTGGGGATATGCTTATTGCCACATTGATGCGCGATTTTGGAAAAGTATAGCTTAGTATAGGTCTGGTGAGGTTAACACAGATGAACTGATTTGTGCATTCCAAAGATCCAGTTCTGTTTTAAACTTTTTTTTTTTTTTTTTTTTTTTTTTTTTTTTTTTTTTTTTAATTTTAAATGAGAAATTAATTGTTTTGTCCTAGATTTCTCCAGATGCTCTGGGCTGGAACCTGCTCCCTCTCAGAGGGAATCTCTCATGCCCTCTTTGGGTTTTCAGAGTACAGTCTGACAGGCAGAGCACAGAGGGCACTATGGTTGTGGCTTCTATTTTTGTCACTTCCCCTGAACTGTATAAACCTCCCATGACTAAAATGTCTTCCTATGGCTTGAGGGGAGATCATGTCTATTGGGATGATATAACCAGAGTTGTGTGGGAAGCATTTTTTTTCCGTAGACTAAGATGATATTAAAAAAATACCATTACATCTCAAACTGAGATCTTTGGAAAAGTTCATGGGAGAAGGAAGATACTTTCTCTTGGAACAATCATTTAACCCACTCAGGTTAGGTTAAATGTTGTTCACAACATTTCAAAGCCCAACATTTTATGTGCTTGGAAGGGGCTGCCTTTTCAGTAGCTTCCACAGTAACTGAAAACTTCTTTTTGAGAAATAAAATAAAATAATTAAAAATGTGCTTTTCTGAACAATTTTGCTTCTATCAAACTACCTTCTGTTGATGACAAAGCATTTTGTTCCAAAAAATCAGCCAGTGACAAGAATTCACTAGGTAAACTTTGCCTAACCTTCTTGGAGCCCCTGACTGAGAAGCCATGACTTGAAAGCAGATGAAATGTGCCTGCTTAAAGAGCACAATGCTTTTCCCTGAATTCCATGCAGAAAATCACTTCCAAATTTCCTCACTGGTTTCACCAGGTTATTCCTTTCAGACTGTGTAATCCCATGATTACATGGTGATGTTGATGCAATGTGACATGATATGTCAATGGAGTTTCCGACAAATTATTTTGTAGCAGTGAAGGAAAAAAAACAACTGTAACTTGACTGCTTACACCAAAGCAAAATTAAATAAAGAAGGGAAATCTGATCATCACCACTGAAGCTTGCTCACATCCAGCTGGTGGCCTTTCCTGAAATCTCTGCTAGTGCCATTGTGCACTTGACAGACCATTCAGTAGATACGTGTATTTTAGGAGGACATTTGGCCGAAAAAAGGTCCTCTATAATCAAATCCTGAAGCCAGTGGTGATATACTCTTGGCTG
The DNA here is from genome assembly GCF_039878825.1 of Excalfactoria chinensis. Classification (NCBI taxonomy): domain Eukaryota; kingdom Metazoa; phylum Chordata; class Aves; order Galliformes; family Phasianidae; genus Excalfactoria; species Excalfactoria chinensis. The sequence continues at coordinate 2,288,789 of NC_092857.1, forward strand.
TCTCTCCACTGGGGCTGAGAGTCCCATTGGACTTTTCACGCTCTGCTTGAGAGTGATTATGTCTTGATCACAAACAAGGGACTTTCTATTATGGTCTTGCATACACTAGTGAGACCATTCTGCTAGAGACTCTCAGAAATGGGAATGTGTTCCCCCTCACTCCAAGTTTCAAATCTTTGCTACAGATTTACTCAAGAAACTATATACCTCTCCCTTTCTTTGTGCAGAAATGCAATTTAAATTGAAACCTGTTAGGAGAATAAAAAAGCACTCCAGATTGCATAAAAATATCCCCCTCTCTGGCCCTTTTAAGAGAAAGGTTAAATTGGTATAAGGTGCAACAAAAGATCAGGGGAGGTTCTGAATATTGTTCGACATTGCTGAACCACAGATGAACATCTCTGAATACCAGCTGATCGCAGAGGGAGTGCTGAATCCAAAGTGTGAAGAATGGCTTTTGCGAAATGTCAGCTGGTAATAATGCAGTGTGGCATGTCAGAGAGCACTGACAAAAAAAAATAAGAAAATGAGACAAAAGCCCGCTGAGCTGGAGTAGCAAAGATTCAGCTGTGCAAAATTTGTCCACAATAGGTACTTAAAGCCCTAATGCAGGCTTGATTTTATTCGTAAAATAATAGAATAGTTTTGGGTGGAAAGGGCATTACAGTTCATCTTCTTCTGACACCCTGCCATGGACTGCGTGCCCCCTTCCAGCTCAGGATGTCCAGGGCCCATCCATGGCCTTAGACAGCACCAGAGATGGGGCACCCACAGTTCTGGGTAGCAAAGTCAGGACCTCACTGCCCTCTGAGTAAAGATTTCCTTCCAAACATCTAATCTATATCTTTTAGTTTAAAGAAATTTAAAGATGTTCCCTGTTACGCTATCAGACTGCGTAAAAAGTCAGTCCCTCTCCTGCTTATAAGCTCCCTTTGGGTACTGGAATTCTGCACCAAGGTCTCATCGGAGCCTTTGGAAATACTATGAAGCATGACTACTTGATGCACATAGTGCTGATCCAGACTATGAGTGCTTTTTGAGGAGTAGACTTAGAATCACAGGATCACCAAGGTTGGAAAAGACCTCCAAGATCATCCAGTTTGACTGTCAAGATGAGAGTGAGATTTCTAGTTGTTCTCTGAAGAAGCAGCAGTGGTGAGATACTGTTGCTCCCCACCACAAAGTCATATGGAGGTTTGCCCAAGGAGGTTGTGGATGCCCCTTGCCTGGAGGCATTCAAGGCCAGGTTGTATGTGTATCTGGGCAGCCTGGTCTGGTGGATGGTGACCCTGCACATAGCAGGGGGGTCAAAACAAGATAATCACTGTGGTCCTTTTCAACTCAATTCATTCTGTGATTCTGTGATTCTATGATATGGAAGAGTTAGCATGAACTGACATCTTTCTGCACATCCCAGAAGTGAATTCCTGCTGAGTGGACCTTTGAGTGGATACTTTACTAAGAGAAACCCTGTCATTGGAAAGGTCATCTGAACAACTCTTTCACCAGTGTTCTGTAAGTGTTCCTTTGCAAGTTGCCATTGAAAGAGCATTTTAGAGCCAACATTTAGCCCCTGGATGTGTGCGCTATCTTAAATGCCTAATCTTTTTTTCTAAGGTTGTCCAAATAGGCGGCATTGAAATCTCATCTTCGAATTTATCTAAACTTCTTAAAAAAATCCAGAAAGTAGTCTATGAGGAAATGACACCCTGATTTAGAACACTCAGAACGAAATGTAGCAGTCTGAGCTGTGATTTTTAGAAGTGTTAAGTGAGGATGATTTTCAGACAAAATTAAGAAGAACAGGAGGGTGTTGTTTAGCCACAGTTTCACACCTTCATCTCTGGTGAATGCTCACTTTGCTGGTTTATTCTACGCTGGTCTTGAAAGACAGCTGCTGCTTTCTGACAGCTTCTTGGGGCAGAAAGTAGGGCATGTTGTAGTCTTCACCTACACTGGTCAGAGGAACCAAACTCACCTTCAAGTTTTAATGGCCTTTGGACTCACCTTGTGGATTGTGCTACAATGAATACCTGTGCTGTTCGTATGATATGCAAAATGCCTCTTCCCATATAGCACAGGCTCTACATGTACGCATGGGTGACTTTCCCCAACTCAAGTGAAGCAAAGGAGAACATCTACTGCAGCCATTTACGGTGCACCTCAGTCTGGAAGGGTGGCTTTCTGCAACTCTGTAACTCTCATCTCTTTCATGTCTAGTTTTTATGGGCACTTGCAAGACAGATCTCAGTTGATCACCTTAGTTGTCTACTGCAGATAAGATTAATCATGTTCCAGAAGTGTTATTTCTTCCCAGCATCTAAAGAACTAGCTCCGATGTAGACTTCTATTCTGTTGATCTAAACTCAGGCAGAATTGGTCTCTTAATAAGGTTTAGTATATGATATATATTATATATATGATATTGCTGCGGTTGGACTTGATGATCTTCAAGGTCTTTTCCAACCTGGGTAATTCTATGATTCTATGATATTCTAAATCTGACCCCACACTTCCCTTGTGCTTATTAGATGCAAATAGGAGTATATTAATGTGTTGGTCAAGAGAAACAAGCACAGTCTCATCTAGGCTCCTAACATAGCTATACAACCTGTAGGACCAGCTGACACCTTCCATACAGCTCAAACACAGCCGGGAGCCCCAAAGGCTTCATTATCAAATTACCAAGAGCTCTGACATCACAATATGTTCCTGAGAAGGGCTGTCTGCTAGTCAGCTCACTGCTAATCTGCAATATCTGGTCAATAACTGGCTTAACTGGCTTACTGATAATAACTTCTATTAGCCTGCCATGGATCATGATAAATATAACAAAAGTTAGAGATGGATAAATAAGCTGTAGTCAGAGTTGGAATTTGTCCTGCAGTGTCCATATATAGCACTGTGTGAAGAAGGCTCTGAAAAGCCATCCCACTGTTTTTGTTAGAAGTGTGGGTTTTCTTCTTCCAGAATATTAAGGTTTTCACCCTATCTCATATAGAAGCAGGAAAACTGTTAGCAGGTATGGCATGTTGATTATTACATGACTAATGACTACTCACATACTGCTGAAATAGTCTCTACAACATATGGAAATCCAGTAAGAAAGATAAATCAAGACAGAGAAGACATCCTGTTGTCAAGATGGCATTCCTGATTGGAGAACCACAGGTGCAAAAGAGCTCTAGATTTGTTATGTTTGCTTTATCCCCTTTATTTTCCACAAAGTGGCATATGACATCGATTCTTCCTTATCACTTCACTACAAATGTCTTTTTGTCTCTGGGGGTGTGAATTGTTGTTTTCTGTTGCAATTAGATGTCATCACCTTCATATGTACTTCTGAAGAAAGTATTTATCCGTAAGAAAAATGAACAGTCAAATGAGAAAGTGAAGAGATTTTGAGAAAGATTTAAAGAAGTTAGTGACATGTTTGTAGAGTCATGAACCCAAAAGTGGAATACAGCATCTGCTGAGTAATGTGATGTTTCTCTGCTGCTGAAATGCCTTTTCACCAGCGTAATAATTTCAGTAAAGGACTAGGGAGTTATACGCTCTATTAATCCAGAAGTTGTCTTTCTGTGGATGTTTTATAAGGATACAGTACCTTTAACCACAGTATGGCCTTATCTCAATACTCATCCCCCTAAATGTTGCATAGTTAAGAGCCCAACCTGAAAGGGTGAGAGCTTTTCACTCCAGTCTTTTCTCTCAGCTAGAAAAAAATGGATTGGAAGTAGGATGTCTGTAGGATCCCTGAGGAATCCATATCACTACACTTATACCTCCCCTGTCCAAGCTGTCAGGAGGAAAGGGAACCAAGAGCAGATGTTGATGCTCTTTAAAAATTTGGCTTTTTGCTCCCTGTGATTTGGGTAGAATTGTCTGGAAAAAAAAAAAAAAAAAAAAAAAAAAAAATCTTGTTAAGACAGCATCTTTTGGGTTTTTCCCCATTAATTTTATTTTTGTATTTTTGTATTTTATTTTTTTCAGAAGCTGTGAAGAGCTTTATTTTGTTTATTTTTTTTCTTTGTTTGTTTTCTGCTTTTTTTTCCAGCCAAATTGAGGAATCATTATTTTTATCCAGCCCAATTGACACCAACAGAATGGGGAACTGGAAGATAAATAAAATGGAGAATAAAAGAGGAAAAGAATCATATTCCCAGGGGAGAAATGGAGAATCTCACAATGTGTTTATGTGGATGGATAGAGACAAACTGAAGATCCTCTTCATGAGCAGTCCCACACCTGAAATATGGGTTAGTTTAGAGGTCTGCAGGCTTTCAGATTGGGTTCTTTTTTGAGTCTGTTGGTGATTTTATCAAGTTAGTCCAGAGCCGTGCCCAAGCCATCCAACCTACTTTAAATGCATCTGCAATTCCAGCTATGATAAGGAAGCTTCCTTAGAGACATAGGTGGTGTCTATGAGTCTCCAATTTCAGATGCTCACAGGTTCTTTGCACGTGTGGACAAGAGCAAAATATCTCTGTGCACATCTTTGTTTTTTGGTTGCAGAGAATGAAGATTTAACTGAAATAACAGTGAAGTTTCAGACAACCCCCATCACTGAGACAATCTCTGAGAGCTGTGAAAGAGGATTTTGGGGAAAAATGAAAAGATATTTCAGTATGGAACAACAGTGTTTTTCTGCTTTTTGAGCATCAGTTTCACAGAAAACAAATAGACAAACAAAACCAACCACAAAACAACAACACAAAACCACCAGATCTCAGGTGATTTTTAGCCAAACCACACTCTAGCCCTGTCTTTTTAAATAGAATTCATAGACATGACAGTCAACATCACAGCCTTGACACTTGAGACACTGCCTTCATTTGACACTGATGTTGTTCAATGGATGCATGGCCTATTGGAGAGAACGCAGCTAACAGCTTTATGGGCCTTGAGTAGCAACCAGTTTAATGCACAGCCAGGCTTCCATGTAGCATGGCAGCTATCCCTTGCTTCTGTTCTTGCTGCATGATCTTAGCAATAAAAACACTGCTAGCTGCTGAAAAAAGCTAGAAGAAGAAACAACCTTGAAATGGGGGAGCCAACCCAGTCATGGACTCTTACCACCATTTTGCTAATGAAGCTCACCCAACCTAGTCACCTTCAGCTCTTTGGCTATTTCTACATCCACTGACTCAGTCACCAAACAGTGAAAAAGTTCACAGAAGGCGTTGGGTTGGAAAGTCTGTCTGAATGTTGTTTTAAAGGACTCCTAAAGTTTTGAGTCATTTTTATTCCTCTGCTTCCTTGAACCCTTGATATTTCTGTAGCAAAAATAATTTACTTCTAGAGTCCATTTTGAAGCAAACCAAGAGTAAGTGTGCATAGCGAGCAGGGGCTGATTTGTACAATGAATGGCACTTCATAGTCCTATGGACAGTTGAGTCATAGTGCCAGGAATCATTTCTGATGGCAGGAATAAGTTCTGGTAAATAAGCTAACACCTTTTTACTAGCTCTGTGCTAAACACTCTTGTTCTGGCTTCATCCTTTTGCACCATGCTGGGAACCAACATTTTGTTAATGTTAGATGCTGTTCAAGAGAAAAGACACACTGAACCAGGCTGTACTTTTGCGAAGACACCCATAAGCTCCCCCTAGGGTGTGAAAAACGCTATCACACTAGTATGTATGAGAACGAGCCATAGGGCTTCCTGCTTCTGAGGCATGGACCCTCCAGCAACATGCAATTGGACACTGGTTCAGTGTAGACTCACATGGAAGAGATCCAGAAACTGAATCGCCAGCACCAGTGTCAGCCATCTTCGTACTCACAAAGGTTATATGACCTGAGAGGTCTGTTGGGCATCTGCCTTGAGCATGGCAGCATAGTCAAAGGGCTCCAAGTGCTTACCCACCCACTACCAGGAAAATAATGTATTTCAAGACTAAAACACTGGAATAATGGTTGAAAACCTTGTAAAGTTCCAGAAACAGTAGCTTTATTTCTCATGCGCTGTTCAGAAGTAAGCCCTTTAATCTTTTGTTTGTTAAACACAGGATGGACTGTAATATTCTTCTCTGGAGACACTTCTACTTGGAGTTATAGGCTGAGGAGAGATACTGCACTACAAACCAACCGTGAAAGCAATAGATGAATTCCATAAATTGCAATTAATGATGCAACTGGGGAGTCTAGTTAAGTGAGTGGCAGTGCTCCAAATACATTGGCTTTTCCTTTAAGGAAGGGCAGAGGTGTTCTATATTTTGGCAGTGTCTGCATGCCTCTTTGTGCCAAGAAAGGCCCATTGAATCTGGAGAGGCACTGCCTTTAACAAAGCTGTAACAGCTTAGCATAGCAAACTATCGTGTTTTGTAGTAGCTCTGCTCAGCATCCACAGTCCATCCCAGGAGACAGGGTTAGTGTTACCCACCAGCAGGTAAGATGGTCCTAAATACCATCCACACTAGGTTAAAAGTTAAACTGGAAATCATGCTGCCAACTTGCCAGAAATTGCTTACCATTGCAAGGTGCAAAGTGGGATCAGTGTAGGAATTAAGGGCAGTTCCCCATCTCACAGTTCAAAATGCGTTTACTGCTGGGAAAGGAGGACACGGACAGGCTGTCTTCCACTCCATTTAACACTGTGCAATACAATTTGCCCTGATTATGGCAATGAAAGTCCTCATGGCCTCCCAGACCATTAATAAATCTGCAGTGTCCTGTAGCTTATCTGGTGCAGGAAAAAAATCATTTTCAAAACACAGCACCAGATATCATGATTCCAGTCTTTCCTGCCTGAGTTTGCTGAGTCTTAAATGGTAGCTCTGCACTGCATTCTCAGGTGTCCATTTCAAGAAATGCAACCAACTGAAAATTGCTGAAGAAGAAGACAGGTACGTGGCACTAGAATATCTTAAGGCTGTGCAGAATTTACTTGCTTTTCACAGTGATGTCAAGAGATGGATGTCAGTTTCTGAAACTGAAGAATTCACAGGAAAAAATTTAACCATAAAGGTCCAGGAAATCTCTTGTAAATGTTTCTGGTTTCACTTGAAAAGCCCGGTCTATTTTCCCAGCTATGCTATTTCTGAAGGATGCAAGAAGAGACAGATGGCATCAGGAAAGAGGAGCTGGCTAAAAAACCGTGAAATCCGCTAATGCATGGGCATATATGTGCAATTAGCACTAAGAAAAGTTTTTATTCCCCATATTCTAAATCCATGTAAAAAATGAAGAAGTCCAAGTAGATCCTCACGCATCCAAACAAGATCACATTCTTTTTTTTCCCTCTCACCCCCCAACACACACACACAAAATGCTTTTTAACAACTTTCTTTCTGTTGTTTTTCGTTTTTAATGGAAATGTGAAGGTTTGGACCCTCACCCCACCATTTATTCCCCCTCATTTCACCGAACTCAAAACCACTTCAGAGCTTTGCCTGGTGTGAACAAAGGCAGGGAGCTACCAGTCACCCACAGGGCCAGCCTCAGCTGTGCAACGATGCTCTTGCACAAATGCTTCCCAACAGCAGACACTTTTGGATGCTTTTTGTTTTGTTTTGCTTTGTTTTTTTTTTTTTTTTTTTTTTTTTTCTTTGCACTGTTTTGACTGTTGCTCAACTAGGCAGAAATGTCGACCTGGATTTCTAAAGTGCTTCACCTGCTCAAGCTTATAATCCTGTGTATATCATGTACAGGTTTTGTAACTGAATTGGCTCCTTGGGGGGCACGGGCTGCGTTGTTCTGCAGAGCACTCACTGCAGGTGAGGACCTGACTGCTTCCAGCAGCTGCTGTGTGCTCAAATAGCATGGCAGCATTTACCTTGCTTTGTTTGCACATTTTTGGTATTTAACTATAAAAACCTCACCCAGCTGTGTTTGTCTTTCTTTCTGTGTTTTTTTTTTTCTTCTTTTCTTTCTCTCTTTAATGTTTCCTTTCCTTTCCTCACTGTATTTGACACCACTTTGAGATGTTATATTTTCATATCTATTTTCTCCCTGTGCATGTATCCTTCTGTTTTCTTTCTAAGCACAGTGCAGTTCTTTCTTTCAATCTTCCCACCCCCCACTCCCCCAATCCCCAGTGCCTTTTTCCTCTCCTTTTGTCTTTTGCCTCTTCCACTCTTTTCTCCCCTCCCTTTTCATTTCTGCTCACCACTTGTAAGCATCACCAGATTTACCCACATCATCAGTGTAAAGGATGTTCCCTGGCAATAGGTACAGAGGAGTACACTGAGCACCAGCGGGTTTTAGGGAATGCTGCTGGAAGATATCTGGCTGCCAGGTTAGCTTACTGTAAAATATCCCACCTATAGCAAAGCCAAAGAGGCTGCTGGTTGGGTTCTTGCATGGGTATGGCATTTGCTGTATAGGGAAGCTTGTGAATGCTTCCATGTACAGGCAAATGGGATCACCCCAAGGCTTGCTTTGCTAGCCTTAGGGTGACACAGGGAGAAACGGGAAGCCAAACACACAGTAATCCATGCTTAGATTAGAATTTAGGGTAAAAGAACAAGAAAACATCAGAGAAACTGAGTGAAAAAGTGGCAGGAAGATGAGCTGAGCCTCCACCACAGTGTTTCTCTTGCTTGCTTTTGCAGTACATATGTCTGTGGTTAAATGATGGGTGCAGGAAAGGTGTGCTTTAAGTGCATGGCATGCAGAGTCTGAGGTTGGAAGATGCTCAGATTTGCTGTGTGTGTGTGTGTGTGTGTGTGTGTATGTTTGTGTGCAGAGCCTGAATCATTGCCACTTATTGATGGATCCAGCCCATGGGGAATATCCAGGGTGAGATGGTAGTTTGTGTCTTCCTTTTGCAGTCTGCTTCAATTTATTGCTCCTGAATTGAAGTGTTTTCAAAAGTCAAAGTTGGCTTAAGGGTCCCCAGCTGCTGTAGAACTTGGGCTAGAGGAGGAAGTTGGGGTACGGTTGGTTTTGTTGTTTTCTCCACATGGTTTCAGAAGTGGCCAAACAAATTGTCTCTTTCTTAGTCCACTTTCTACTCTTCATAGGAGATGGGAAAAGATGGGCAGGATTTTTTGGGGCTAAACAGGGAAGTCACATGGCACATGATTTATGGAATAATTCAGAACATTCTGAGAAGACAAAGCTGATCTCAGACACAAGAATACAACTAGATTGCCCACTGCCTGATATAAAAGACATGGGAATGGCTTACTGTGCTTTCTGATCCTGATTTCAGAACTGTAGGTAGGCTGAAGCTCTGATGTTCATGGGGATGTGGGTTTCCATTTGTGTGTCCATTTGTCTTTGCCACATGGGTTAGGGAAACACCAGCTGCAGGTAGGAGACCTTTCCAAGGGGTCAGCAAACACCTTCTCTTGTTGACATCAGCAAAATAATGGTTCCTCAAAAGTAAGGATGTAGGCCTCGACCCATACAAGAATTATTAAAAGAACATAAGGGGAGCCCTTACAAGTTCAAAAGATAGGTCAGCACTTTCAAAAGTAGTATGTTAGTTTGTGTGCATATAACAGGATTAGCTTTGCACTGAAAAAAATTTATACAACCACAGTTTGGTTGACTCTGGATGAAACAACTGCATAGAGAGTTCAGCCAGAATTTTGGGCAAAGGCTGATCTCTCTGTCTGCTCTGCTACTGATAATGAAATAGACTGATTTGAAGTGAGTGAGGATCCATTAATATGAGCTGCAATTGCACCTCATTTACAGTACAGTCATGCAAAGTGATACTTGCATTGTTCAGGGCTGCATCCTCTGAGATGAGCTAGTTGCAGGAGCATGGAGCAGGCAAAAGCTCACCAGAGAGCACCAGCTTTGGGCATCACCCAAAGAGAACACACTTTGAGACTGAAAAGATGTTTTCAGAGCATTCACATTGCCCACTATTAAGTCCCTCTATTGAGCTGCAAGAACAAGGACAAAATTCCAGCATGGAGACTGGAAAATATTTGAGGCAAAGATTCAAACACTACTGAAGAGCAGGGTTATTTACACTGCAAAAAGAGGAAAGGACATGGCTAAGAACACCATGAAAAATTAAATGTCTTGGAAGGTAGGTCAAATTTTAAGTACACTAATATTTCCAAAATCTCAATATAAGAAATCTAAAGTTGGCAAAAAATAAGCAATACTAGTGCTAGATTGGAGTCTGAATTTTCTCCTCCATGACAAAGAGAGCACTAAAACTTAAAATTAAAATGAAGTCTTGAGAAAAATATGGCTCAGGTGACCAAAGGAGGTGGCAAAACTTTTCTTCTTAAAGACTTATTAGATTAACAGCAACCAAATCTTATAATCTGAGATAACTAGGACAGGGAGTAGTGCTGTGAGAGAGATTTCTCCATAGGGATGCACTGAGTTGCTAGGCAGAGATTTTCAACAGCAAACACTTTTACTCTGATATCTTCCCATGCAGTAAATATACCATGGACTCGTAGTCCTGATCTGTTCAACTAGACGTATGAAGCAGTGGGTGATACTCATGGTTTGCCTTGTGCAGAAGGTCAGACTGATTGATCTTATTGATCTCTTCTGACCTTAAACTTGTGAACCACAGAATGATAATGAACGCTTCCTGACTAAAACCAAAGTCTAGAACCACAGGACAACTATGGAACAGAATGAGGATCTCTGGAGCTCAGTGAGAACTCAAATTGCCTTCATTCAAATTCCCTTCTGCACAAGGAAGATAGAGTGCAACAGGACTAGGAGCAGGAGTATTTACAGCCTAGTAGCTCCCATGTGCTGCTTTGGTGCAGATGGTTGGTGCAAAACAAATGGGCTGAAACAGTCTGTGCTGTCACAACATAGAAAGGCCAGAGCCTGGGAAAAACAGGAGGTGCTTCAGGCATGAATTTTAGGTGTCTAAATCCAAAATCGTGTTGCTGATTCAGCTGTTAGTTAGCCCCACAGGCAGTGAGATTTCAAGGGCACCTTGGGTTTTCATGCCTGGTTTTTCCAGATGACTGAAGTATTTTCTCACTCCCAATAAATTTCCAGAAATCAACAATGTCTTTGGTTTTCTCCCCTGAGAAGTGTGAGCCAGTGGATTTTCTCAGATTACCTTCAAGGCCAAGTTTTTTAACTTCACTTCTTTTACAACACTGGAAGGGAGACCCTTCTTTCGTACAGCAGCACTCATGCACAGATGAGATATCCACACCCAACCCTTTCCCCTTGTGATGGTGTTGAGTCCCTGTTTCTGGCCTCTCAGGAAACTGCTGCGACCACTACTCTCTACAGTGGTGTAGGAAAGAATTCAAGACTTGTGGTCTGAAGGAACAAGGTAGGTCCAGCTCATTTCCAAGAGAATATGAGAGGAGATGGAGATGCTGTCAAGAGCAGAAGAAATGGGAGTCTACCAAGGAAACCACTAGGAATGGCCATGCAGAAGTGAGAGATTTAGGCAGATATTGTGTTACTGTTCATACAAACAAAACAGTTGATCTTGGAGGGCAATAAATTTGTGTTGGATCTCGTCTCTGTTCAAGTCACAGTAAGTGGTCTTTTGCCTTCTAAGACAGATTGTATTTTTTAAGTCCATAGCAAAATACAGAAAGCCACCAGATCAAAGAGCCTATTTAAATTAAGGATCATTAAAATGCAATATTTGCTGTTCAGAGTTGGCTGTAACTATAATCTGGTTATCTACCCCATCTTCTCAAAATACAATATTTTCTTTCCTGTCCAAGTCCAAAAATTCATTTTTACTCAAATAGATTCATATTTGTTCAATAAACCAAAGAAAAATGTGAGCACTAAGCATGTCTCAGACCTCTTGTTTATGAAAGGTTGCTTTTTTCATAATCTTTTCCCATAACTAGTTGTATCCCAGAAGTAAATGGGAGTTTTTACTTTAATATTTGCAGGACAAGAAGCAAATGACTTGGAAGACAAAGAAGTTGGAGGATGATCTGAAGAATTAAAATAATTATATTTTTGTTCTTTTTTTCCTTTGCCTTCATTTTACTTCCATCCCATCTCTATGACCTCAGTTTTCTCAGTTGTTTCTGTCCCCTGTGTGCTACCTAGGAGATTCAGTTCCCATGTATACTCTCAATTTCTGTCCTTTTGGACACTCTCTGAGTTTTATGACCAGTTACCAAGAAGTACAACTTAGGCAGGCATAGGGTGATTATTGACCAGTATTTTCATGCTTAAAGGCCAGCTGGCAGCTACAATTGAACTGAAAATCTACTGATTTTCACTAAAAGCTCTGGAATTTAATATCTTTGAGACCTCCACCCTTCTGTAAAAGTTGATCAGTGGGTTTAAGTGTAACTAATAGAGACTGACAGATGGCTGGACAGGCACAAAGCATCATCATACAAACCCTGTTTTCTCAGGCTTGAAACCATGATTAACTTTTGAAAAACAATATTTAATGTACCTGCATTAATCTTATCTCTAGCAGTGATTTATAACAACTAACAGAATAACATGCAGCATGAGTTATGCACTGCTGATGCACATCTAGAAACTTTTCCAAAATTATGTACTTCTAAACTTCTGTTTTTGATAGCATCCTCCTCCACAGAGCTGAAAATTCAAGTCAGCTAAGGAGATAAGCAGCTTATCTATTTTTAAGTTGCTTTTCTCTCCTCTTTCCTGCAGCTACTTCATCAGTTAAAAAGCTCATGGAATAAAAGGACATCCCTAGGAGAAATTCATGATGCAAGAGAAGGAAAGCAAAAAATACAAACACAGCTGATCCTCAGAGAATTGAAACTTCCCCCAAATACTGTAACGGATACATGGACTCCTAGATTTGCTTCTTGGGAGTCTCCTTATGCATCATATCCTGTCTTACCCTAGTAGCCAGGCTGCAATATTTGATTCAACAGTTTTCCTGCTTCTTACTTGTGGATTTACATTGGAGAAGACACCAGGTGAAAATATTAATGAAAATGTATCCACAGGTGTCTTTCCAAAAGAGGAGACAGAATTACTATGGAACTACTGTATGAAACAACCCACTTTGCTTTTAATGCGTTAACATTTAGCTCTGAAACCCTTTAATTTGCACAGGCAAGAGGATAAATGCAGTAACAAACATCTCAGCTGGTTCTGAATTTCCCCTACAGACAGAATTATATGCATGCTGCTCCTTTCTGTGTGTGTTTTGTGATGATCACTCACTGCTCTTTGTTCTTTTTAATGGTGTCCCAAGTTGTGCATTGTGTAGATGGTGGAGGAGCTTAGACACAGAGGGTAGCAAACACAAATATCGAGAGTTGTGTTGCTGCTTTTGACCCTCCCTGATCAGTGCAGAGAAATTGGGACTAAACTGCAAATATAAAATACGTTTGGTATTTTGTGAGCTATTTCACTCAGCTGACATCAAAGGAAACAGAAGGTAATTTGCTGTGATGAATTGTGACCACTGGAGCAATGAGGAGGAGCCATGGAGAGGATACCAGCAGTGACAGCACAAGTGCTCAAGAGGGAATGAAGGAGGAAGAATCCCCCTTTTGTGAAGAGTATGGGCCTGTCTTATCTTGCAACTAGAGCAAATTAGTCTTAGTTGCTCAGTAAGTGGTGGATATCACCCAGCAGTAAATCTGGAAGATGAATGTGAACAGAGGAAGACACACAAGCAGATCAGCTTTAAGCAGATGTGCTGCTTATGGAAGAATTGTGGGCTTTTTTCATAGTCAGTTAAGAGGCACCTTTTCTCTTGTTGGTGTTGGCATGTGGAACAAAGGCTACTCTGATTTACATGTCTAACTTCAGCAAATATAGCAGTAAAGGTGAGTAGCTGTTGATGCTCACTGCTCTTCAGGTGATGAAATGTTGGCTTTATGATGTTAGAGTGCCCTTACTTTGGAAGCTCAGTATATCCATGTTTGTAGCAGAAAGGAGTCAATAATTCTTTTACTTTGTTATGGAGTTATCCCTTAACTCACAGTACATAGAGGAATGTTCATATCCCATTGCTCTGCTGGGCATGTTTCCTCCAGTTTCTTATGAGGGCTATTTTTCACATTCTGACCCAAGATTCACTTCAGTTTTTATCAGCAATGATTTACTTTTTGAGACTAATCCAAACTTCTTATTAATTTTTTTTTTTTTTTCTTAAGAAAGAAATACACTGAATACACCCCCAAAAAACAAGGAAAATCAAGCAAACAAAAACCACCTTTGTTCGAGAAACTGAAAATATCAACTGCAAATCCATCTGCTTTTAATTCTTTATCATTCCTACCCCAGCCCAGTTTTTATTGTTGTTTTATTTTCAGCTGTAGAACAATGAGGAATCCTTGGCTTTCAGGCTTTTGTTTCAACCCCCCAAATTCTGACCAAGTCTTGTAAGTAGTCTATGGCTTCAAAACAGCTCAGTTCTAATGTAATTTGCATGAATCCTATATCACTCAAATGCTCCTGACAATTCATTGAACTTTGTCCTGCGTTTTACCAGAATACTTATGAACCATATTGGGCACAGCAGAGTTGTTAATGAAACTGGAACAGTATAATTACAACACGCTCATCCTTGAAGATGCAGGCAGATGTGGGAAAGTATACTCCATTTGTCTCACTGAAATACCATTGCAAATTACCTCTGCGTTAACTACATTTAAATAGGAAATAAAGGAGAAAAAAAAATCTTCCTTGATAATGACAAGACAAGAGTATCCATAAAAAGGAAATAGAGATGACATACTTCTTTGCCCATGACATACATTTTTTACATGGCTTAGGGGCTTTGCTTCCTGAGAGTTTACATCGTCAACTGTCAGGGCCCTTCCATGCATGATTTATGTATGCATAATAAAGACATTGTGGCTGAGGAACTGATCTGTGATTTCCAACAGCTTTGAAACTAACAGTAATATAATATGCAGCGTATGAATAATATAGGGTTTAGTTAAAAAGCATCAAGTTTTGAAAATGGGAGGCATATTCATTTCCCACTGCTTCATTTGCTCTTTCTTTTATTATCCTTTTTTTTTTTTTTTTTTTTTTTTTTTTTTTTTTTCCTTTTTCTGTTTTCCTTTCTTTTCCCAGACAAATTGGGCGACAGCTGTTAAGAGAGACAGGCCAAAAATTTCAAATTCAGGGGCCAGGCTATGCACATAGTATTGGACAGGCATGCTTGCTGGCTTTGCAGATTCCAGGCACTTTGCAAGAGAGCAATTGGTAGCGCAAACTCAGTGCAAGTCATCTCAGATTAAATTTAGAAGAGGGCAGACTGTGAAGACCTTGGAGCATGCATTAAAATAAAACTTTTCCTAAAATTTCACCTGATTTTCTATACCATTCACTGGAATGTGAGCAGGAATGTTCAGCTAATAGTAGTGCTGACTACTAGTTTCACTTTGCATCAGCGCCAAAAGCTGAGATCACTGTGTGTGTATTCATTCCATGCAACGATGAGCAGCACCACAAGGACTCTTGAACTAGTGAGTCTTTCTGAAACACAACTCAACCAGATCATTTGCCCAAATAGATTTCTGATTTGCAAAGCCAAAGAGTTCTGCGAGAGCCGAAGAGCTGAGTTTCTTGGTGCTCGAATCAGCTGTCATCTGCAGTAAAGGAAAGACACACTGTAAGATGCCACATCCCTACTGTAAATCTCACTAATTCAGAGGCTGGGTGAAAGGGAGATTCTTATTTTATATGAGAAAATCGAGATGCAGAGACTCAATTACTTGGATAGGATAACAAGGATGATTAATAGCTTAGAGCATCTCTCATATGAGGAAAGGTTCTATTCATCCTGGAGAAGATAAGATTGTGAGATTTATAAATATCTAATGTTTATAAATATCTAAAGTGCAACTGGATTGTAGGGTTCCTACTCTAGCAGGGTGCTAGACTCAACGACCTCTTGAGGTCCCTTCCAACCCCTGCAATTCCGTGATCCTGCGAGGCCAGACTCTATCCAGTGTTGTGTAGTGATAGAACAAGGAAAAATGACTAAAAACTGGAACTTGGGGAATTTCACACAAATATGCCAAAGAACTTCTTTATGGTAAGGCTGGTGGAGCACTGGAACAGGTTGCCCAGAGAGGTGCTGGAGTTTCCTTATTTGCTGGTATTCAAGACTTGCCTGGACACCTACCTATGCAACCTACTAGAGGAAACTGTCTTCAGCAGGAGGTTGGACTCAAATCCTAGGGATCCCTTCCAATCTCTGCAATTCTGTGATCCTGTGATATCAGGATGTGCTAGCCAGACCTCAATTCTTGTCCATCTCAAGATAAAATAAGCCATTTTATATTGATAGAGTTTTACTGGGCGTCTAGGAAAATTTTACTGGTGTTGTTTTGGCATTACATTTCTAAACTTGCCCCAGTGTGGGTTAATGAAATGAAATGGAGAATTAGATCAAGCTTAATGACAACAAGAGCAAGGCAAAGGTTCAAAACCCTTCAGCAGATATCTTGAAATCTGCACCACAATTTTTTGTAAAGAGGCTCCATAAGTAGGAAAAGTGGACAGAGGTCTTGCATAGCCTTAGAACCTATTTTAATTATCTTCTCCCTAGATAATTATTAACGGGGGAGAAAAAAATTGCCTGCAAGTGCAAATGATAATGGGTTCCCCCGAGAGCATGAGTCCAGAACATCAAGGAACACACAGCAGGCTAACAGCCTCTCCAGCATGTGGCTGCTGGCTTGGGGGGAAGAATGCTGCAGTCAATATGCTGACGAAATTCTTCAATGACTTGAAGACTAAATTGCATGTCTTTATAAAAGCAAGGCAGAACAAGCACTGTGATATTCAAGTGGAAAGGAAATTGTGTAGCTAAAACATAGGCTTTTGACGTCGTCAAATGCTGTCAGTGGGAATAAGGAAAGGGAGGTAGAGAAGGGATCTGAAGGAGGTGGGAGCTGTGTGTTCCCCACTGGGCACTGCTCTAATAATAGCTCTCTCAGTGATTTCAGCAGTGGAAGGAGTCCTCATGACTAACCAGAGAATGGAAATCGGCTCGCTTACACCGTGTCAAAGGAATGAAAAGCTTGTTAAAAGAAAAATATATGTATAAAAGCCTAGACTCCTCTGGGACTCAAAATTCATTGGTAAGTTGGAAAAAACTGGTCCTGAGGTGTTATCTCAGGTTTAGCTCTTCAAGTCTTTGTTAGACCATTAACTAAGGATATTATTCCAAACTATCCACGTCCCTGACAGGTGTTCCAGCTGCCAGATGAAAAGCTCATCTGAATAGGCTTTGATGAGTAGGCACTGACTGTATTAAAAATAAAGATCTTCTCCAGGGCCCCGAAACCAGTTCTGCTGTGCTTGAAGGAAATTTAGCACATAAGTGCAGGTACGTAAGATGGAGGCAGAGGAAGAGATTCTTCTGTTTTCTCAGGTGTTTTCCCCTGAGGTTCTCTCTCCAGAAGAAAACAGTATGTGGAAAAGCATTTGTATGGAACTGAGATCAGAATACAAGAACTTCATTTCTTTAGTAGGTTGTTTGCTTTGAAAATAACTTAAAATGGGATTTTATGTTTTTTGTTCCTCCTGAATGTTACTCACTGATTTCACAGAATTTGTGTTTTCAACCTCTGAATCTGAGAGTAGGTTGGGGCTCATCCCACCTCAAACTTTGAACTAAAGTTCTAGTAAGTGTTGAGGTTGGTTCCATCCTTGACATGTAGCCCCATTAGGCCAGCAGTAAGGCTTGAGGCAGAAAATGGGAGCATGCAAGTGTTGAGACATTTGAAGACACACGAGAACAAAATATTGTGAAAGATGGGCACATGGACACTTGGGAGAATTGCTACAGATTGGTTTGCAGGTATGTTTATAGCCAATGGCATCACGTCTTCTCTGTGATTTTTACAGGGAGAATGGTTCAGGTTTACCTCTGTGACTAAGCCCTAATAATGTCAATATCTCCATATTAGAAAAACAGAAGAAGTTTCAAAGAGCCAGCTAGATGATGACCAGCTCCGGGCAGCCAGGTCTAGTGGTTGGTGACCCTGCATTTGGTGGGGGTGGTTGAAACTGGATGATCATTATGGTCCTTTCCAAACCAGGCCATTCTATGATTCTATGATTCTATGATTCTATGATTCTATGATTCTATGATTCTATGATTCTATGATTCTATGATTCTATGATTCTATGATTCTATGATTCTATGATTCTATGATTCTATGATTCTATGATTCTATGAAATGCTCTTAGAGGCTTTATGAACAACAAGAAACTTGTTTAATATTTTCTAGGACACCTGAATATATGTGGAGTCTTTGGAGGTTAGCATTGAGGGTAACCAAGCTAACTACAGAGCTAGCTGCATCTTGGCTAATTAGTACCCTGGAACTAACTAGCCTGCACACATCACCGCACTGCCTTTGCCATTTGCTTTCAGGGTCCAAATCAAATGTCTTGTTGTGATGGAAGAATGGCCTTGTCTTTCTCTGAAAGGTGAATGGGGAAAAGGTGTACTGTAATTTCCATTTCTTCTGGAAGGCAGCAGCTGCGAGCCTGCAATGATGCTGAGAAGGAGGGAATGTTCGTGCTGAGGAGTTGCATTCAGGATTGGCTCTGGACATCACTGCCCACAGATCATGCAGAGCCAGTCTAGGCAATGCTGCCTCTCCTCTGCTGCTGTTCTCTGTAAAGAAGACATAATGCTACGTCTTTCTTTCCCTCTGTCTTCTGCAGTTGTCACCAACTCATGCCAACATTAGGAGTGTTTTGAGCAAAAATGTCCTGCTTGTATGAACATGCTTATCTCAGCTCAACAGCTTACAAAATCCAGCCTAGACAAAATACATGATACTACACACCATGAGTCTGATAACGCCATTACAGCCATCTATAAAGATTTTTTTTTTTTTCTTTTTTAGGACCAACCTTTCCATTACAGTTTTCTTCCTTTCTTGTTTCAGCTCACTAAACATTCACCACTGTGATCAACTGCATAAACTCAAACCATGTTAAGCAGATTTGGTTGATATCCAAATCTTAACACACTACTTGGGGAATGGCTGCAATGCCTGGCTGTTTCTACAGTTCAGTGGGTTGGTTATATTTTGGACAATGTTAAATCTTTTTACTTGACTGAAGCATTTTGCATGTGTTTAACACCACATTGCTAAGGCAAAGCAAATTGCCAGAAATAAATCTATTTATTCAAGAATGGTGCTAAAAAATAAGATGAACTTAAGCCCTAAACCTATCTGCACCATATATCCAAAACTTGTAAAAGAATTGGACTTCTTTTTTAAAATAAACTAGCTTATTTATGTGTGTAATTACAGTTTGGTCTCTAGGATTGTATCTACGTTGGAACATAGGAAATGGCCTTTACCTTTCAATTTATATTGTGGTTCTACATAATCACATGCTTTCTTGTGGATAAGAAACCACTATTACTAACAGAGCTGCCAGCAAGCTGTTGTAGGAAAGAACATTGCTGAATATTACAGTTTTAGTTTTCAGAGGTAAAGGCAAGGGAAAGGAAGGAAAGAAAAAAAAACAACCCCACACAGTCTGTTAATAGTTGACAAAAGGGTAAATGACAGGTCTGAAAATTCAGATAAATTCTCATTAACTGAGGGTGTTCTCAGCACTGCCTCCAAAGAAGCACTCCTACGCTTGGCGCTATGGGAGATATTCTTAGTAATGTAGAATGAGATATCAAGTCATCACTGATAGAATTTGCAGCTGATGAAGACTGGTAGAAGTATAAACAACTGCAGGGACAGTGTTACTGTGATCACTGGTGAAGCTTGGCTTGCCCGGGAAAACGTGTTTTAGTGCAGCCAAATGTGATGTTGTCTGTGCAGGAACATGGAATGCAGTTGTTGTTCCTATCACACAGTCATGAAATTTCATATGTAGGAAAGGGACAGCCTTCTGCAGGCAAGGAATGTGGGGATGTGGGAGAGGTCTCCATGGGTGATTAATTACTAACCCTTGGCTATACGTCCTGCTGGGACGAACTGTTCCTAGTTATTTCAGGACATGCAGTGGTTTCTGGGTAGGAAGAAGGGAGTAAATGGCCAGAGGGAGGTGGCTACTTTACTAAGAGCTTAACAAGAATTTAGATCTAACTTAGTCTAGGCAAGCAAGCAAATCTACCATACTTGTTGGTGTTCATGCATATTTTACTCTCCCTGCTTACATAAGACCCTTATTTGTCTGCTCCTTCTGACTCATCCTGCTTCTGGATACTTTACCCCTGTTTTTCCCATGCTAGCAGTAGTCAGCAAAACTTACCTTGAGAGGTAAGCTACACCACCACAGAATAATTACCTTTATGGCTGTTACTTGCCATATGTACATATATTCCATATACTTTGGGTCAAGATCTTAAATGTCAAGCTCACATGCATTTCCTATATGCATATTCCCATTTCAGTAGTATCCAATGGTAGCCCTACACCCGTGTGCAAGATCAGGGTGAGTGAAATGTCAGTGCTGCATCCCTTTGCTTTCCTTTGAGACTGCAACAAATAAATAGATAAGTAACATCTCCTCCCCCCGAAACAAACAAACAAACAAAACAACAACAACAACAACGGGCATGGGAAGGACTGCTGTGACTGAGAATAAGACTAACTTTTTGCTGCTAAAGAATTCCATGGAGTATCTGCTTCCCAGTACTTGCAAGTCATGGCTAAGAGTCTCACTGGAAGACAATTTTCTCTAGACATCAATTACTTTGATCAATTTTGTGGACAAATACACAAAAATTAACAACCTATGACATAGGCAATCTAAGATTCTTTGGCCTTAAAATCCCTGGATCTTAGGGATAGTGAAGAGCAGAACTCTTTATGGAAATGGAAATATAAGCAGAGCACAAATACTGGAAGAGCAGAGCAATAACATTCAAGAACCTAGGGCAAGTAGTTCCGTATCATTCACTTTTCACACTTAAAGGTCATCTGGATGTTAAATAGATGTTCTGGGATCACCAATGTGGCACAAAGCCTTTGTACACAGAGAAGATGTATGTAAACCTTATTGCTTTACTCTGCTCCCTTTATGATTTCTCCTTTCTGTGCTTTGAGCTCTGGGGAAGGGAACATATGCTGCCCACGGAGGAATTAAATTAAGAAAGGACAAGGTGCTGTAGTTCAAGGAGTTGTGGCACTGATAACTCCCTTTCAGCCCAGTTTGTGTCTTTCAGTGCTTTTGTCATAAGGTTATGATATTTTATGTGAAAAAGAAACTACTGTACCATGCCATCTCTCAGCTTGTGCTTTATTGCAAATACTGCTATTTTATGACACAGGTGTTTTATTGTTGAATTTTCTGCTGGTCTGTTAGTCAGCTTCAGCAATGATTTCTAGCCTTGTTTATTTTTCTACTTATTTAAGGATAGCTAACATGTTTCACAAGAATTGTGTGTTGTAGGGAGGTATCAATGTTAATTCAAAGATGTAAATTGCAGAAGGAGCGGACCTCATCACACAAACTGAAGTTTGAAAGAAGAGATACACCGCCTGAAATACATTCTCATTGTGATATTGTGATAGAGGTGTCTACAGAGAGAAAGAACCACTGCACTGGGCAATGTGTACAGGCAACACCTGGCAAGACCATATCCACCCCATGAGACTGCAGAAGATGAACTCAATGGGGTGAGGCCTGTAGCTATAAGACAATGATAAAGACAATGATAAAAACCATTCACAGGATTTTTGAGGAAGCAGAGGTAAACAATTGTGTTTTAGGAGGCTGAAGCACAGGGCAAGGTGATTTGCAGTTCCTGAGGTCTCTCAGTAGACAAGTAGAAAGTCACAGACTAACGGGAGAAGGTTTATTACAGCAGATGTTTTACAGAACAAACGACACCTCCTGCAGTGCCTATCAGAACTGCTATCAGACCACCATGGAGCAGTCACTAAACATGAGATGTTTCATACCCACCTTCCTCTCTTACTTAAAAAATCTATCCTGAAAGTCTTTTTCATCTCCAGTTTTGATGTAGAACCTTAATTCTGAGATGTGATACATCAAAATTATAAGTACACCAGAGAGTAAGGTCTCTTGCCTACAATACTAGACAATTCTTTTTCTTTGAGAAACATCTTTTATTTTTAGCTTGAATATGGGTGACTTTTTTTCTTTAAGCTTTAGTTTTCTGTTTTGAAATCTAGTGCTCCTTTATTACTCACCATGAAGGCCAAGCAAAGTGTACGACAGCACATCCATCACCATAGGTTCAGTTCCCAGGAGCACCTCCACTTCCAGAACCAACTGCTCAGAGTCCAAATGCAGAGACCAAACCCAACTCCAACTCTTCCCAGACGAGATTTGCACAACCCAGAGCTGACTTCCCTACAGAATGATTCCCCTGTCAGCAGTTTCTCACACACTAAAAAGCCCTAGAATGACTAGTTATGACAGAACCAGCTCCTAAAACATGTCATAATATCATGTTTCTTGACTCCATGCTGCATGTTTTCCACTCATACAAGAAAGCATTCATAGAGACTTGCCAAAGTAGCTGCAAAATCTCCTACTATTGTGCTTCCGACATTGGCCAACACGAGATATCCTCCAGATGATAAAAAATAATCTTGACAGACCTTGGAGGCATTGTTGAGGTATAATACCAGTTGATACCAGCTGTTGATTACCTAAACCTTGTAATTTTTATTTTTGTTAATGGAGACCAGCTGCAGAGCTTACTGTCACATGACATACACAATTGTCTAATCTGTACAAATCAGGCACTTGTCTCAATATGAATCCGTGATGATACCAATTAATTATATCTGGCATTAGGTCATTTGCTCTTTTTCTGTTTAATACAGAAGATCTCAGAATTCTCCATAAGGTGTAGACTAATAACTTCATTCAGACATATCATTCTGGTATGTATATTTGTGAGAGGTCTTTTATTTATTATATAAAATCAAGACATAGCATATCTATCCCAAATTGTTACCCTTGAAAGCAGTATAATAAGTGCCAAATCATAGATATAAATTATCCATCTTTAAAAGATTTCTTTGTGCCATATAACTACACAGCAGCTGCTTTGTCAAATGACCAAGAAATTAGAGTTTGCCAAAACGGTGGTTTTCATCAGCTTATGACCTTAAGATAACATTTACATTTCAGGAGATGCTGTTCCAATCAGGACAGAACCGCAGAGCAAACTCACATCTCTGGATACTCACAGAAGCATCTGACAGAAAAGCTAATAAATGCACTAGATTAGTACAGTTTTATTTTCCATAAATCTGGGACATGTTCAGCAATGTCAAACTTGTCCCTGTGTCATTACATGAATAAATAAACCCAAGCTTGCTCTGAAGCTCAGAAGTGAGGTGGAATTCATTTAACTCATTACCATTTAAATGACAGATGGACAAGGTAAACTCTTTTCTTTTGAGGCAGTGGATGGACCACGTAGGGACTAGAACTCTGGTGTAGCATAGATGTGGGCTCTCAGCTTTAAATGATTGGATTCAGATGTTTCCAAGAAAATTATTTGCTCCAAAAGGGCTCTTTGGTTGCTAACAGGTATAGCAATCATATTTAAAATGTTTTTACTCACAGTCAGGCTCCTACAGCTTCAGTCACGTAGGATTTACTGGAGGGTTTATCCTTGGGCTGCTCTGTTGAGTGCAGAGAATTCAGGTGGATGTTTTCAGACTGTTAGGCTGCCAAGAAATATAAAGTAAAAAACAACATGTTTAGAGGAGAAATATTTTAGTTTTGCCATTTTAGCTATGGCTTATTTCCTGCTTTTGCAGAAGATCATCATGTGTCTCTCCTAAATCACAGGGAAATTTAAACAGAAGAGAGGAAGTAGGGAGGGTCTGTGTGTTTATTTTATGTAAAGGGGAGGCATATCTGCACCCACAAACAAGAGGGTAAGATCTTCACACACAGTTCAGACTGAGTGAGAAAATAGCATTCCAGCATTCTGTAAGTTAATTTAAGAAATAAAATGATTATTTGTATTTTTCTTAATACTTAAAAAAGGAGGGTTGGAAAAGTCCTCAAAGACAGAATAAGGCGTTTTACATGGATGACACTCATGCTGAGTAATACAAATGTTTTGCTTGATTTCTGTTTGTATTTTTTTGGGACCTGCAAGCTCAAGGTAAAGTCACCAAAAGATTCCTGCACACCCATGAGGTTCTTACAAGTTTCAAGGGAGCTAAAAGAGATTTACTGTTTCAAGTCAGAGGCATGGACAACTTGTGCACAGTGCTGTGACACTATTTTGATCCCCATGCCACATATAAGTGGTGTCACGGGGAGCAGTATGAAGATAGGTCACCCATCTCATAACTCTTCTTTAGAACAACTGTAGTCATAGAATCATGGAATCATAGAATGATTTGGGTTGGAAGGGTCTTTTAAGATCATCCAGTTCCAATACCCTGCTATAGGCAGGGACACCTCCCTCTAGACCAGGTTGCTCACAGCCCCTTCCAGCCTGGTTGTGAATACTAACAGTGAGAGGGCAACCACAACCTCTCTGGTCAACCTGTTCCAGTGTTTCACCACAATCACAGCAAAGAATTTCTTCCTAATATCTAGTCTAAATCTGCCCTCTTCCAGTTTAAAAATATTTCCCCTCATCCTGTTGCTACCTGCCCTTATAAAAAGTTACTCTCCAACTTTTCTTCCTAACAGAATATCATAGAGTGATAGAACCACAACTATAGGAAAATACCTCCAAGATCAACAAGTTTAATCACAACCCCACCTTACCCAACATCCTCATCATGCTATCAGTACTGTATCTCCACAGTTCTTGAACACCACCATGGACAGTGACTCCAACACTTCCTTAGCAGCCTGTTCCAATTCATCATCCTTCTTTCGGAGAAGAATTTTTCCTAATAGCCAACCTGAAATGATCTTTAATAAACTGTCATAAATAGATGCATTCTCAATCCAGCCGGTGTCAGTGACCTTAGGACACCATTAGCTCCTAGGAGAATATTCTTTCTCTTTTATTGTCTCTGAAGCTTGATGGTGTTCTTCTTTTGGACATGCTCTGAAAAGATCTCAGATTTGAACATGCTCTGAGTCTGTTACCTCCCAGATGTCTCACCTGCCTCTTCCTGCAGCAAATAGGGACAATTCTTGCAGGATCATAATTTCTAAGGAGAAAATAGACCAGATACTATCCATCCTAGCACCCTGCACTGCTGGCCATTTGTGCAGCTCTGCCTGAAGCACACATAAGATCCACGAACATAAAAGATATTCTGCTAAGTACTATATGGATAACTTGGAACTTAATTTGAGCTCAAGGTTGAAACAACTGCTTGCCCAGAGTGGAAGTCTATATGCTGAAACAAGAAGATATGTGGGTATGACTGCCACTAGTGTGGCTCTTGCAAAATAAATGGTGCTGGAATTATCATCTCTTGGCCTACAAATATGACGTATCTGCAAGGCAAGGTTTGCAGAATACCTGGTATTTGTTTCAAATGGCTGAGCTTTCCAAAGTTGCTCCAGATGCCTAGAAATTTATGGAGCAGATAACTGTAGATTTCTTTTTTGTTTGTTTGTTTCTTGGAGTTTATTTTTTGCCATATATGAGAAATACAAAGCTTTCTCATTTTAAACTTGAGAATACGAAAGACATTAAAGAAACAAGAGAGGTGGAAGGGTGATTTAGGAAGGTGAAAACAAAAGGACAACCCTTTGTTTCCTTTCTTTCATGAAAAAAGCATGAGCAGGAGAAGGAATTAGGATGAAAAAGTGTGACTGACATCACCCTAGACAGCAGGGGATGTTAAGTGAGCAGATGATTGTACTGGTCGATCTGCAGATGTTACTATGGGTATACGTTACTATGTTACAAATAGGGTACTAAAGCAGAATTGCTGTGTGTGACTCATTGTCTCAGGTTGAGTCTGTTGGCAGAAGCCAGCTATCATATTTGAAACCTAACCCAGGAGCAGGACCATAGCAGGAGGGGTGGTGGGTTAGGTTGGTTCCATGAGTTCTGCAGAGAGGAACCTGACAGAGGTATACAAGAGAAGGAGGGAAACTTTCTGGAAGACGTCTTTTCATTTAGGAAAAGAAAATCATCTGGTCTGACCTTGTCCTGTCCCAGAGATGGACACACTATTCCAGACCATCTAAACTGAGCCATTGCTCCTTGATATTAAAGGATCTGTAGCTGAAGATTTGAGGAATCACAAAGAGGAAGGAAGGTAAAGACCTTTTCTTCTACAGCACAAAAGAATGAAAACACCTTTGTCCCATGTATTTTCTTTCAAAACAATGCAGTAGCCATTAGTCAAAACCATGCTGAGTTTGTATCCGAATAACGTAGATGGTTTCCCCACACTTAGGCTTCACCTCACCTGCTGCAAGAGGTTTCATTTTTTTTTGGCTTGGATAGAGCTGTTGGCCTTGGTTTCTTTTTAAATATGTTGTGCTAAAGAGAGGAATGGAAGTGAATGACAGGTCAACTAACAACACTGTGACTTCCAGCACCTGGTGCTGGAGGATGATTTGATATTGACCTTTGTCACCTGCCTCTCTGTATGCTCATAGGTCTTCCTCCTGATTACAGTGAGAAGCATTTACACGTCTCAGTTGTAAACTGAGGGTGGAAAATGGAAACAAAATGAAGCATGGAGTTCTTTTCCTGTATACATGTCCTCATTTGTGATGTGGACAGTTCCTCCAGCCATAACACATAGTTTCTTCACATATATTCACTAAAACCAGACCAAAGCAACAAAACACGGTGAATAAAAATAAAAGCAAAAACAAAATCCTTGTAAATTTCCCAAGAATAGATGAACAGGCATCTAGACTGCTTAAATTTCAGCAGTGTTCCCTTGCACTTACTAGAGACCACACTTGAACTAGGATTACTCTAAGCAGCATGCAGAAAAAGTGACTGAATAGCACATTACAAGCTGAAGTCTGGCAAGGCTTTTCAAACTAAAATGAATGGATAGTGCTAGTTCTTCTTTCTGCCAGTATACTAGCATCTCACCACCAACCTCAGCACTCACTCACAAGTGGATCAAGTGGAGGCTGCTTGGAAGAAAAAAGCAAACCTACATCCTGGGCCCAAAATAAAAGGCTTAAAGCTGCTTTTCTGCTTTGTCTAGGATGTTTCTGGTGCAAACTCACACCTAAACTCCAAACACACTGTTGGAGCATAACGACTGGGAAATCCTTCATACAGCAGTACAGATTTAAGGGCTGCCATCAATTCCCAGTCATTGCAGATGGTGTGCTGGTGGTTTGGCATCATTTTGACAGCCCTAAATTACCCTCTGGCTCTCAGAATCATCCCTGTTGCCTAGAGTGGCAAACCGTTTCACCCTAATACACATGCTCAGCCTTGTGCCAATCCCAGAAGAGGTTATCATGGTTTTACTCTGAATTGAGTATGTGCAGTTACCAGAGAATGAATGGCACATCAGAAATGCACGCTGTTTCTTAGTTCATGGCAATATGTTCACCTGCCCTTCTGCAGAATAACACTGGGTTATGATGAAGGCAGATTTATGTTATGATGTATAGAAGCTGCTCCAGTGATAAATTTACAGGGGATTTGTCTCATTTGTTGTAAAAAACAAAAATAAAAGCCTTCTAATTTAGAGCTTTTGAAACTCCTCTGATGTGCTCATCTTTTAAGTGAATCATCAACACGTTGCACCCCAGATTATGTGGGTTTTCTTCTGGTGATACAGGGAAACACTTCTTGGCTTTCCCATTCTGGTGGAGGAAGGGAAGAAAGGCCTTGCAAAAGAATCAGATCTGCTCTGGAAATGACTGAGAGCTGTTAAAAGCAGAGCTTTGCAAAACCATTTTTAGACCTCTGCTTTTTAAATATAGCCCTTGCCACCAGCACCTGCTCTACCAATAATGTGTCATCTGTGAGATGTCACTCACTGACACTGAGTGTCATGTACAGAAGAAGGCCAAGCATTTGCCAAGCAGAGTGTGTTCTTCAGAGGAAGGAATATAGCCACAGATTATATGACCTGGATAACTTTTGACAGCATTATGCCTCCATACATGTTTGCTCAGCACCTTATGCACTGAAGCTCCCTCAGTCTGGAGCCACAGGACATTACTGTAACCCAAGTATTATTTATGTTGGCAACTGAGAGATAGATCACGGGTGAGGGAAGAGAAAAAGCAGCACTGCTAGTGAATGAATTTGCACGTTACTGCTTTTATAACACTGAACAACTTAATAGAGACACAGCAGAGAGATTTTGTCTCAGGAGCATTTGTTTTCATGGAGATCTTTGATTTGCAGAGTTTATACTTATTTTTATGCATTTTTGTGTCTTGGATTTTTTCTATTTTGTGTGACCACTGCTCCTCAGTGAGTGGATTAAGGAGAACTGGGAGGAGGCAGAATCAAAGTTCCCGTACCTAGCAGGGCACTCAGCAGTACTGAAGTGACATATGCTTCCCTCCTTAACCCTCAACTCTTTCATTGCATAAGTGGAGCCAGAACTAGATCTGGGCCTCATTGCTTTGGATTGTCTAGGGCAGGCTTATTATTTCAGACAGTTAGAATCATAGAATCATTAAGGTTGGACCACCAAGTCCATCAGTCCATCCCCACCATGCCAACTGACCGCATCCCCAAGAGCCACATCTCCACAGATCTCGAACACCTTCATGGACTGTGATACTACCACCTCCCTGGGCAGACTGGGTCAATGTCTAACTGCTCTTTCTGGGAAGAAATTTTTCTGAACATCCAATCTGATTTTCCCCAAGTCAACATGGGGCCATCACCTCTCATCCTCTCTTTGCTACTGGATGCAAAGGCCAAACCCTGCCTTGCCACCTTGCCATGATCTTCTTTTTGGGACTGTAGAGAATGATAAGGTCTCCCCTGAGCCTCCTCTGCCTCAGGCAGAACAATACCTTTTCCCTCAGCTGCTCCCCATAAGACCTGTCCTTCAGACACTTCACAGCTTTGTTGTCCTTCTCTGGACACACTCCTAGGTCTGCCTCAATGTTATCTGTCCCAGCTCTGCATCAAGAAGACTGCTAGGGTTCAGGGTGAGAATCCCAGTTCTGGTCTGGAAATTCCTGTGCTGCATTCACTGTGGGTCTTTGCTAGCTCTACTAGTGTTAAACCCCATGCATAGCACTGACGTGGGTGAGCACATGGAGGAGCAACAAATCTTGATGTTCTTGTTGCTGAAATAACTGCCTGAACACATCACCACCATTTACCCCAGCTAGACTCGTACTGGACATAGGGATATTAAAGACACTGCTTTCCACAACCTGCTTCTGGAAGGTGCAGTTGGGGCTCTCACTGCTTTTCAAAAAAGCCAGCTGAGCTGAGCTGTGGTCAAGCAGACTGCTTTCTCTCTTTTACTCTCTCCCATATCCCTTCCAATCACCTGCAGTGGCTTTCAGAACACATCCACTCTCTTTCGCTTGCTGCATATACTTTACTATTTCCCAGCAGATGCATCGCATGAGGGCATTAAATTCCCATCCTTCCCACCTCGCTCTCAGAGCAATGACTCCACATTCAGAGAAACACTCATTTTATTACAGCAGAGCTGAGCATTTAAACTTCATTCTCAGATTCATTTGCCGAAAAACAGAAGATGCTAAAAATACTGTTGATAGGGAAGCAGTGAGTGTAACCTCCAAATCTCCCCTGTTCGGATCAGATGTAGCTTTCCTGCTGCAATCATTCCTCTCTGCCCCTCTTCCCCTCCCCTCTGTCTTTTTGGAGATGTATTTCTCTACGTCTGTGATTCTGCAGTGGCAGAAAGGGGTCAATCTATCTGTAAAAGATGGACTCAGCCAAGCTTTTCTAGCTCTTTCCTGCTGATGGCAATTATCCGGAGGTTGGCAGCGGTCCCAGAAACCTGCAGTTCCTGCAGTCCTGCTGCTGTGGGCCTGCTCCACAAAGCCAGCATCCTAAGAGGATCACTTGGTGTGATGCCCAGGAAATGACAAACAGAAAAGGTCACACGTACTCCAAAAAGATATACTGCTCGGCAAATTTAATTGACATTGTGCAGCTTTTCAAAATGTCCCTGCAGACATTCCAGCATTTAACAGATGCAAGCCAAGAACAGCAAAATAACAGGGCTTTAGAAAAGAGGCAGAAAAAAAATACATTCTGTCCCCCTAAAATAATTTTCTCATACGCTGGTAATATCCTTTTCACATGGTCTATCGGATCAGGGTAATTTTTTTGCTACCCTTGGTCTGGCAAGTGAAACCAGCTCCCATCCCCCCCAGCTCCCTCCCTTCCTCATACAAGCACTGCTGCTTTTTAAATCACTTAGGTTTTATTATGCTGGGTAGCTGTCCTTGTTGTTTTCCTTGCATGTTTTTCTGCTAAAATACTGTATGATGAACCAACTCCCTGCTTAGCCCAGTACTCTCCTGGGGCTTCATCATTGTGTCCCGTGTTATCTAGCCAGAGGGAAAAGTGCTGGCTACATCAATGGGTGCTTTCTTTAAAGAAAAGAAACTGGAGATCTGTGGAAATTTAAGAAGGTGTCTGATATCTGGCACTCTTAGTAAGAGCTGATGTGAAAGCAATGAGCGACCAGAATGAATCTATGATGAGGGCAGCTGATCATGTTTCAGCTGTGGGTGTACTCCTCAAGGGTTCAGCTCTTCAGCTTTTATATTCCATACTCCCTCCATAAATAACAAATTAAAAAAAACAATTTGTTCTTCTAATTTTGTCTTTAATATTCTCCAGTTAAATAAAATAATAATAATAATAACATTGGCAAAATTGAGTATAGGGTGAACACTGAAAATGAAGAAGGCTTGTGACACAAGAGGTTTGAATTCTTGGCCCACCTACACCCATGCAATCTGTGATGAAAGCCACCACTTTCCCTCTAAAGCTAGGAGCATGTAATTGCTGTTATTTGTACATGTAGGACAGCAAAGAAGCAAGGTTTGAGTCTATGGGGAGCCTTGAATCTTCACATCAGGAGTCTCAGTAAGTGTCAACTGGAATGCTGCTGGGAGAAGTGATGAACATTTTGGAAGATTTCACAGGCTGCTGTCTACATGAAGTGCCAAAGTTGTCAACTTGGATTGATGGTATAAAATATTCTGTGCATTAGACAAAATACTTCAGGACCGTATAAAGCAAATACAAAGAACTTTATGGGGGCTTCTCTGGTTACTCTGTTTAGGAAGAATTATGTACCCTATCCAGAGTGTAATCATATACATGAGTGGCATCAGTGAAACCTGGTCACTTATTTGCCTGAATATGGTCAGACTTCAGACAAGCAATTATATGACTATAATTTGTACAGAGAGTTGGTGGAACAAATCATTTTGATTTAGATGAAGAATGACCATGGATCATACAAAGCATGACAGCAACCTGTAGAAAATGATGCGGCACAACCAAAAATGGTTTTGCTTCGAAGAGCTGTGTTTGATGGAATAAGGCACGAATAATACAGCATGAAGCTGGAGGTACCAAAGTGCTCTCTCAACAATACCTAGCTCAAACAGCCATAAAAGACAGAGAAACACATCGCTATTCATTTATTTGTTTCTATTTCAGCAGGCAAAGCATGGTTATGGGAACTGTTGGGACCATAGCCCAAGACTCCCTGTCCACCTCTGTACTTAAAGAGCAGATTGTATGCAAATAGAGGGGACTGGGTAGTGCCAGACCCCTGTCAAGGCAACTTTGTTGACTTCAATATTTGTGTGATGCAAAGGAGGATACAGTTGAGAAGACAGCATGATGCTGGACTATTCCAACATGGAGATATCAACATCCACTTTCTGAACAGAAGCTGAACCTTATAATTTAATAGAAGTGTTACCCTGCAGCTGAAACACAGAGGGAAAAGTGTCAGGATTTGTTTCTGCCTGAATCTGAACGGGGCCCGTCCATCCTTCACCTTGCTCTGCCAGGGCAAAAACTCAAAGTCAACAGCTATAAATCCCACCTCAGTGCTCACACCACCAAGTGTGGGAAAAGCATTATCCCTGCCTTTGAACTGTCCTTAGAAAGGTGTTTCAGGACCAGCTCATTCCCGTTACAGGTTTCGACTCTGGCGAAGTTTCACTTGGTTCTGACTGTCAAGAAAAGTGTGAACAAACACACTTTAATTTACATGGTGTTAGAAAAGGATTTCGACTTCCTCTTGGACAAGACAGTTCTAGCTAAGAACAGTCTGTCAGAAATGGTTAACTTTCCAACTGAAAATGTTTCCAAGAAAGGGATTTTACTCCAGACAAAATCCCTATGTAGTAAGTGACTCATAACCATGCAATATTAATGGCTGGTTTCATAACACGCTCTCCGGTTACACTGGGCTTCACAGAAGCAACAAAATAAAATTCAGAAGTTGATTTTCTCTGTACTGCAGAGTTCTGTCAACACAATTATATTGGTCAGGAGAGGTAAGAGGTGAGATCTTTGGACGAAGAAGAGAGTCAAGAAAAGCTCGGTTGTAGAAAATGTCACTGAATCCAGAACTGAGCTCTTGTCATATCACTGACTTACTTCAGGTTGGGGTGGGGAGGGGGAAAAAAAAATACGAACTACACATTTTTCCTCAAATATCCTAACCTTTGGCTTTGGTTTCCCATGGGGAAGTTTTCTATAGCATCTCGAGACTTTAAACACAAAATGTTTTCTGAATTAAAGCTTGATTTAGTTCTTCTGTCTCCAAAAGCAAAAGCTCCAATGCTTTAGACCACAGGAAACTTGCCAGCTGTGTAAATATTAAGGCTTTTACTGTATGCAGTTGATCTGCTCTGTTTCCATCTGCTAAAATGGTAAATCATCACATATGCTTGTTTTGACTGATACCCAGTCCTGAGTGCTTTGTAAGACAGTTACACGTGTGGGCCTGGTAAAAAATATTCATCTCTTGCCAATTTGGTTTGTGAGCAGGAAATGACAGGATAGGTCTTCATGACATCAATGGAGAGGGGCAGCGCTCATAAACCACTCTCTTGTTTTGTCAGAAAAGAGGATACTTTGGCTTTTCTGGCCATGACGGAACAACTAGTTGAAAAAGCTGAAGGGTATGAAGGATAGCATATACATCCTGTTGAAGTTCTTTTAGCCTAATGACAACTAATACTCTGCAAATCATATCTGGGTTGATTTTCTTAATCTTGGTGTTAGGTCTTCCTGTTTTCCTCTCAAGCAACCAAGTACTTGGAAATCTTAGCAGATGAAAACATCAGGAAACAGGGAAAATATTTCTTTGAGGTTGCAACTTTTTTCTCATGGAACACACAGAACCAGAATAACAGAAATTTCTAAGAATAAATCCCAGCGGTGTACTAATGTGAAATATTGTCAGCGGCAACTCAAAGACTCTGTAGCCTCAGGAGAAGGAGAGAACACCGTTTAATTAAAACCACTTATTTTAATTTCAAAATCGTATCATTCCTTATTTCAGCCCTTGGCTAGGACAAAAGAAAAAGCATAAACTGAATTATGGCCAAGTATGACAGATGCTCCTTACTATTACACAACTGTTTAGGAGGGAGCTGTGGAACCTTGCAGTAATTTCAGTTGGATGGAACTTCTGGAGGTCACCAAGTCCAACCTGCTCTCAGAACAGGAAGTACTGAATAATCCTATTTCCAATCAAACCTGTGGGGAAAAAAAGGGCAGGCAGAAGGTCATGATCTGATTTCCAGACAGCCTGCCTGCCATGAATTTTATTCTCCCAGTCTTCAGGGCAGGGCCTGAACAGCTTCTAGGAAGAACCAGCAACACCAGCAAAGTCCAAAAGTCCACAGCAGACTGCACAACATCTCCAGATTTCCTGTCTTTTTAAGATACAAATTTTGAAAAGAGTTGAGGTATTTTTCCTCTTTTTTTTTTTTTTTTTTTTTTTTTTTCATATATATATATATTATATTTCATTTAAAATCTTTTTTGAAAGATCTAATCAATATCCTCTTTTCTTGTTGCTGAGAGCACAGAAATAAGTCCAGGTGCCAGCCTCATACCTAAGGATGAGAGTATGTTTTCAGATAATAGGCTCATAATGTATCACTAGTAAAGGGAGAACATGGATCTACCCATTCTTTCTGATATATAACTTGCTGCCCTTGAGCATGAGATGCTATGCCCTCAGTCATCACATTCTGAGCTCAGTTATTTAAAATATGGTTGTAGTTTCACTAAAGACAAGAAAGGTCAGGATTTTGGTATTATGTTTTGCTTGAAAGACTCGGACATTCCACACTGCGCAGAGCTTTCTAAAATATTTCTGGGATTTCTGTCAGTTTTGATTTATAACAACATATGTCAGATTTAATTACACCATCACCCCATCCATTCATCACCCATGTTGCTCTCTGCAATGCTCTTCACCGAATCTCCAAGGGATGTAATGACCTGAACTTGTTTCAGCAGTGACAACAGGATTAGATGTCCCCATACCATCAGGATTTGCAGATCAGTGACCCCAGTAGAACTGGCAACTATGGTCGGACAGAACAAAAGAGAGTGAAAAGGAGATGCTGGGGATGCCCTTGCCCATGTTTGCTTCATACTCCACGCTCACTGTTATCATCACTGCTGTGGGGACTTGAAAAAGATCTACACTGTGAACACGCACTTCCTATGTATATGTACCCTTAGCATCTCTGAGCTCTATTCTGAGGGTGCAGTATGTTTTCTGAGTACAGTACTGGCCTGAAGATCCTTGTAAGTACAGTTAATTCTCTGGTGTAAACAATTTCTAGAATCCTCAACATGGTTTTGTAAGACAAAAATAATACAAAACCAGAAACAGAAAACCCAAATCATTTCTGTCTCTTAATTAACTACCAAAAAGGAGGTTTTAATTAATGCCAAAACATTGCTCTCTCATCAAAAGTAGAGGCGATATAAATATAGAATTACCCCATGTCACCACATCTTGCGGGGTATCATGGTGGCAGGTTCTTAGTTGAAAAGAGACCAAAGATCAAATACTGAATTTGACTAACACTGGAAATGTTTGTGGGAAGGCAAAATCTTCCTAAAATCAATCTTTATTTTTCCTCTGAAACATTTAATTCTCTTGAAAGGGAGTTTGATTTTGAAGACAAGGGCTTGAATTTGGGCTCTAAAGAGGTTAATCCTAAGTAACATTTTGAGCCCTAGGCAAATTTCAGATATCTTAATCCTAGATACAAATTATGCTTTATAAAAAAAAATCTACATCAGCTGAAGTTGGAAGGGGACTTCTCAAGGTCAACTGGTTTAAAACCTTGCTCTGAGCAAGTTTGGCTTCAAAGTTATGCCTAATTGTTCTAAGCCTTTTTCGAATTCCATGTATCACTACTT
Organism: Excalfactoria chinensis; assembly: GCF_039878825.1. Taxonomy (NCBI): domain Eukaryota; kingdom Metazoa; phylum Chordata; class Aves; order Galliformes; family Phasianidae; genus Excalfactoria; species Excalfactoria chinensis. Next base: position 2,323,938 of record NC_092857.1, read on the forward strand.
TCCAAGTAAAAATTTTTCCATATATTCAGTGGGAATTTCCTTTGGTCATCCCTGCAACTTCTGAATCAGTGACAGTAACTGTATCCCATCTAAGTCTTTCCCAGGCACTCGAAGTCTTTCCTAGCATGCAAGTTTTGCATGCAAACTACAAGATTCCCAGAAACAGAAGGAGAAAGTTAAGTACCCTAACTAAGCCTTTTTTGTTTGTTTTGTTTTTGTTGTCTTGGTTTTTCTCATTTTCCTATTATTAAGAAACCATTGGGCAATACAACATGGAATTCCACTTCTGAACTGACTGAACACTTCATTCTCTTCATTTCAAAGCAAAACAGAAAGGATTGAGATTGCTGTACCTGAGAACTGCCCTCACCCTTACAGCTATGGCACAAGCCAAGGAAGAGGCATAGGAAAATGCGAAATTGTTTCTTCTACAGAAGAAGAACTGAACTCATCTAACTTGTCAGAAGTGAAGGAAAGGCAGTTTGCAATGACAGTCATCAACTTCAACGACACCTAGCTCTACACGTAACCTTTTGATGCAGTTGACCAGAGAGATTTGGTCCATTTCAACAAGCCTTTCATTATTAAGGATGTTCAGTTAGTGGTGTTCTTTAGGACCAGGAATAAACCTTGAACTACGTACTTTTGAGTAAAGCAAACCGAAAAAGAAGTGCTTAGATAAATGGAAAGATAAAAGATAAATGGAAATGCAAAACCAAGAAATTCTGGATATCAAAATCCTTACCCCAAGATGGGGTGCAGGGGGAACAGGGAGGGGTTAAGAAATTAGTAAGGTTTGCACAAGCAGCAGGAATATCCAGAGTGATCACAGGTAATGCTAACAAAACCTATATGAAAGAGATGTGAGACTTCGTGTTTCAGGATTTAAATCCATTTGTAGCTGTTATGATTTATGATGAAACATTCACTGCGAACAGATTACCCAACATCTGCCTTTTGCAGCTTTTTCATTCATTCCTCTGAGGCATCTGACTGGGGCTGCTGTAGGAGACTGGATACATACACAATCTAGTCCATGAGTCTGATCTGATCTGGCACTTTCTACTTCATTCTGGCTTATTTATTTGTTTGTTTGTTTATTTATTTATTCTCCTTTCTTTTCACTAGAGATAAAATATTACGTGGGGGGGGGGTTGGGAGGAGGAGGAAAGAGTGAAGGGGGAAGCATGTTGATTTTCCTTTACTATTCCTAAAGACGTCACTTTTGTACAAAGCGGGGGAGATAAACAGAAAATAAAGCTATCCTGTATCAGAGTGTCTTTGGATTTAGCATTCTCCAGGACATAAACCCATTGTCATTCTTCTCCTCTGAGTCATTCTTTACGCTTACTGTGCAGCTATTTATTCCAGAATGGTACATTTACCTTAATTCTCTGCATTCACATGTAGTCTGTCTCAATTTGCTTGGCTAACACTTCATTGTCCCTAACTACAATAAATAGTTCATCCTGTGGGTTTCAAACCTTCAATTGCAGATAACCCATTGGTGAGAAACAGACCAGCACCCACAGCATCACTTTTCATACTGCATGACCCAGCACTCACTTACTTTATTTCTGGTAGGCTGCACAAAGCTCTGGGATAGATCACAGCTCCATTGTGCATGCACATTCTTCTCACCCAACCTTTCTTACTACGTTAATTTTAGTTAATTCATTCCCTGCAGTGAATTTAAATCACTGGGACAATTTCACTTGCCATGTAACTTGAACTAAGTCTGCTAGGATAGATAGAGTATACTATTTTTATATCTTAAAGATCATTGTTCTCTTAAATATCATGAGTTCTAAATATGTAGCTGAAGATGATTGATGTGTCTATTTTCCATGCAGTATAACACAGCTTAATGGAGTCATAAGATTTCTGCCAACACAATATGGGATTTGGAATCCAAATAACTCTTAGATTACTGGCAACCACGTCTCCTACCACGAGTCTTCACATACCGTGGTTGCAGCTGTGATATAAATCACAAGAGCATATCTCTCTATCTGTCATTGCAATAACTAGGTTCCAGGAAAAGAAAAAAGGAATCTGTCTATAAGCAGGTGAAACCCACATGATGACACATAGCGATTTCAAGCCCAGCAGTTTCACTGCAGTGGCAATATTACGCACTGCCATAATTTATTCAGATTTAAAGAATGCTTAAATGTTTTACTTTTGAGGACAACCTGCAATACTATCTCTGTCCGTGTCTCTGGATGGTAGAGGGTAACTCCACACCAAAACTGTACCACATCCACTCCCTGCCATTGGAGAATAATTGCACTAAGGGGGATGTTATATCTAAAGCCTGAGGCTGGTAGGTAACATGAGGTTTTAGAAAATGTCATTCCTTCAGATAATTTTAGAGCCAAGGTAGGATGGTAATTCCACCAGAAGGAGGGTGCAGTCTGAGTCAAAGGAATTCTCAAAAGAATGATGAGCAAAGTACGTTGATTCAGATGAGGTTTATTCAGGTTTCATCAGCTGCGTGGAAGGCGGCTTTTGCTCATGGTTACTTGAGACCTACTGTAGGGAACGTGCTTTAGCAGGGGGGTTGGCCTAGATGAACTCCAAGGGTCTCTTGCAACACCTCTGATCCTGTAAATATGTTTTTCCTGAACTGTTCTTTATTCTTAAGCTATGTTTTAATTTCCACCATCATGGCATGGCATCTGCTCACATCCCTACTCTGCAAAGAGTTTTCCAGAAGACCGACCATAACCCAGCCCACCACTCTGTGAGTAAAAGCGCGCTGCAGGGGTCCCTTACACAAAATATTTTGAGCTCTAACCAAATAGACAAAAAACCCTCTAGGACGAGAGGAGGCACTCCAACAAATACAGAGCTAATCTAAAAGGATTCAGATGTTGATTTCAACAGAAGGAGAAAAAGCTGATTCTGACTCACCCTAAATCGAAGACAGTAATTATAACAATGGTTTAGCTCCATAGCATACAGTGTTCTGCTGTGAATGAAGAACATGCATCAGAATGTGCCCATTCTGATCCTGATACCATCTTAGTCATTAGGAAAGTCATGCATGAGCCCATTTTAGACCTCAAAGTGTAATTTATTTCTGGTCCAAGTGACAGTATTTCTCCAATAATTTTATATTTGGATTCAGCAGCTGAAATGAATAATGAAACTTTCTGCACTTTCAGACATTAAGAAGAAACTGTAAAAGGCTGATAAGATACCAAAATGAAAGCAAGTAGATTTAAAGGTCACTCTGTCTGTCTTTCTTATCTGGGTAGGATTTTAGACAGAGTTCATTACCGTAGTACCTGAGCACTTAATAGTCTGTTCTGAATTTGGCAGTGATTTTAGGAATAGCCTGAGCACACAATGACATTTATTAGGCCTCCAAACATCCCTATTGCACAAGTGGAAGCTGATCTGGAGTAGGAGATTGAAGCTTAAATTCTGACCATGAAAACTATCTGTTAAGATTTTCCTCCTCTTATTTGTTGTCATCAGTATTTACAGTGTATTTTTGTGAACAAGTATCAAGCCTGTGTGTACTGAAAACAATAAAGAAGTATTGTAATACAAGGAAAAATTCACACCACGCTTCCTGAGCCGGGGAAGTTGAGAATCTCTTCCAATACTTGAAGGGAACGTACAAACAGGAGGGGGTATGACTGTTTACAAGGGTGGATAGTGGTAGAACAAGGGGGAATGGTTTTAAACTAAGACCGGGAGGTTTAGGTTAGATATTAGGAAGAAGTTTTTCACACAGAGGGTAGTGATGCACTGGAACATGTTGCCCAAGGAGGCTGTGGATGCCCCATCCCTGCAGGCATTCAAGGCCAGGCTGGATGTGGCTCTGGGCAGCCTGGGCTGGTGGCTGGCGACTCTGCACATAGCACGGGGGATGGAACTGGATGAGCACTGTGGTCCTTTTCAACCCAGGCCATTCTATGATTCCATGATTCTGCGATTCTATTAATCACTCCTGCATGCTTTGCACTTGATAAACAAGAGCTAAATTCCTGATTTTTTTAATGTATCTACTTGTCCACCTTCTTTCATTTTAGAAAGTAGACATGAATTCTTCAAACATGCTAGGTCTGATATAACAAAAATATCTTGAACAAGAAAGAGAAGCTGAAAATTAACTAGATAGTTGCAAAACAGCACTTTTCTCCATCTTGAGTTGGGAGTAATAAAAGCATGATATTCAGCAGCAGTTGGAATCTACGTAAATTGTAGAAATAGGTGCTCAGAAGTTTTAAATGTAATATCAGGACTGCTCCCCTGTGATATACATTAACTTCACACCTTGATCCAAGTAACAGATTATTCTTGTATTTTGAGAGACATATTGACACAGATGCAAAATCTGTATTAAGTTAATCCTCTTTGTACAGTTATAATTCTCACAGCATAAAGATTTGGGCAAGAATGTTGCAAGGTAAAAGGAAATACATAAGACTCAGACAAGAACCTTCTTCTTACGAGTGGATTAAACACATTCTTATTGACTTCAGAGGTATAAAATCAGGGCCAAAGTATATCTAATACATACAGACAGAGTTCATGGTTTTAGTCTTATTCCTATGTTTTTGTACAAGTTCCTGGTCAAATATTTCTTCATGAAGTGGGAGGCAGTTTATTCACCTACGGGCAATCAAACTATAACATAAGCAGCTGGTAGATGCAGGATTATTTCAGATGAAACAGGGAAGTCAGTGCAGTCTGCCATTTGCAGTGACAAAAAGCAGAGATCATCCGAGGATCCTGATATGTTGACTCTTCATTTTTTGTGAAACAAACTTTGCAATGCTTACAACCATCTGTTAACAGGAGTTAAACTGCTTTTGTTATTCAGAGTCTTACCAACAATTAATTTCCCTTAACACCTTTATAACCAATACCTGCTCCCTCCAAGAGGCAGTTTTTTTTACTTTACTTTACTTTACTTTACTTTACTTTACTTTACTTTACTTTACTTTACTTTACTTTACTTTACTTTACTTTTATTTTATTTTATTTTATTTTATTTTATTTTATTTTATTTTATTTTATTTTATTTTATTTTATTTTATTTTATTTTTCCACAAAGAAAACATTATTTATTTATTTATTTATTGTTTTTAGGTTTGGGGCTAGAAAATCCCAGTATGTTTCTTCAGGAAGAAACCTTAGACTTTATGTATTCAACACATTGTGTGGAACAATTACAGAGCTTGGGGTCATAAGTGACTTATTTCCATTAAAATTAATGGTGTTATTCCTGGCAGCCATCAATACCCCTAACTCGCAAGGAAAGGCTTTTATAAATCAGCCTCTGCAGTTTCAGGAGAACAGAGGAAGAGGAGACGTAGCTCTTCTCTAACTCCTAAGCAATGTTGGCAATATACTTTTGGACTCTCCACCGCAGAGATCATTGATTTAGTTCTATGGAGCTCAGCATTAAAGTGAAGGAAGCAATTTTCAAGCCTGGCCTTGGGGGCCTCCAAGGCAAAGCGGTGGGGAGAGTAGCTCATAAGCAGACTGTGGATTGAGTTCTGCAGGGAAATGCACACTTGACACAGCAAAGCACAGTTAACGCTGGCTCAAGAAGCTTCATTTGCAACATGTCTGGCAATCTTCTCTACCTTCTACTAGTCTGAGTTTGACTTGTGAAGGGGTGAGCGCAGCCTCCACTCAATGCACTACTCTTTGCAAAATCAAACTCTCCCTGGCGCCAAGATTGAGTGAACAAGTCCCTACACAGAAAACGAAGCTCACCTGCTCTCTCCACCAGGGCTGGGAAAACTCTGCAACATCTGGCTTTTTGCACAGAAAATTAGATATTCGTAAAGGCTGCATGCGTGTACACATACACACTTACAGAGAGGTCCTGCGGGAAAAGAAGACGGAGGAAAATATCTTTCCTGCAAGGTTAATTGACTATAAGGTGAACTTCATCTGAGGACAGTCTCTTGTGCTGAATGATTCTGTGATTTGGTTGAAGGGGAACTGATACCGCACTCAAAACAATCATGCAGCAGAAGTGAGTGAAACACATAGGAGACCTGATTTTTATATTCTGGCTGTAACAAACAGCAGGCAGGCAGGACTCACTATCTACTGCAGGCTTCCTTTTCAGGAGAACTGGACAAGCTATATCCTCTGCTGATGCCAAGGGCTATTACTGAGCACTACTGAAGATGAGAAATCATTTGCAGGTTCCAAAACACAGAACTGGAGGCTCTAATTCAAGACATTCAGTCAGGATCATCCAAGGTATTTAGAAACCCATCTCCCACTGGTTTTCACTGAAAACCCTGGCACCCTTAAAGAACTGAATCTTCTGTTTGATGGCCAATAATTTATGATGGTAAGGACATATCACCATATAAAATCAGTGATAGACACTAGTTAGCTTTTAAGAGAGGTGGTTCACATAGAATCATAGAATCATAGAATTATCCAGGTTGGAAAAGACCTTGAAGATCATCAAGTCCAACCGCAGCCTAACCAGTACCCCATCTCTAAGAAAAAAAAAAAAAAAAAAAAACAAAACAAAAAAAAAAAAAAAAACCAACCTCTGCTAAATCATATCCCTGAGTACCACATCCAAACGGCTCTTAAACACATCCAGGGATGGCGATTCAACCACCTCCCTGGGGAGCCCATTCCAGTACCTAACCACCCTTTCTGTAAAGAAGTTCTTCCTAATATCCAACCTAAACTTGCCCTGGCGCAACTTGAGGCCATTTCCCCTCGTCCTGTCACTTGTCACTAGTGAGAAGAGACCTGCCCCACTCTCACTGTAAGAACCTTTCAGGTACTGGAAGACGGCAATAAGGTCTCCCCTCAGTCTCCTCTTCCTCAGGCTAAACAGCCCCAGCTTCCTTAGCCTCTCCTCATAGGGCTGATTCTCCAAGCCCTTCACGAGCCTCGTTGCCCTTCTCTGGACCTGCTCCAGTACCTCCATATCTTTCTTGTGCTGAGGTGCCCAAAACTGCACACAGTACTCGAGGTGAGGCCTCACCAATGCCGAGTACAGGGGCAGGATGACTTCCTTAGTCCTGCTCAGCACACCATTCTTGATACAAGCCAGGATGCCGTTGGCCTTCTTGGCCACCCGGGCACACTGTCGGCTCATGTTCAGCCGTGCATCAATCAGTACCCCCAGGTCCATTTCCTCCACACAGTCCTCCAGCCACTCCGCCCCAAGCCTATAGCGCTGCCTGGGGTTGTTGTGGCCGAAGTGCAGGACTCGGCATTTGGTCTTGTTAAACCTCATTCCATTGGCTTCAGCCCAGCTCTCCAACCTGTCCAGATCCCTCTGTAGGGCCTCGCTACCCCCAGGCAGATCCACACTCCCAGCCAATTTAGTGTCATCTGCGAACTTACTGAGAGCACACTCAATGCCCCCATCGAGGTCATCAATAAAGATGTTGAAGAGGACAGGCCCCAGCACCGACCCCTGGGGAACACCACTTGTGACCGGTCGCCAGCTGGATTTAACTCCATTTACCACCACTCTCTGAGCCCGGCCCTCCAGCCAGCTCCTTACCCAGCCGAGAGTGTACCCATCCAAGCCACGGGCTGCCAGCTTCTGCAGGAGAATAGCATGGGAGACACTGTCGAAGGCTTTACTGAAGTCCAGGTAGACCACATCAACAGCCTTTCCCTCATCCAGCAGATGGGTCACTAGATCATAGAAGGAGATCAGGTTGGTCAAACAGGACCTGCCCTTCATGAACCCATGCTGGCTAGGCCTGATCCCCCGGTCATCCCGCACATGCCGCGTGATCTCCCTCAAGACTATCTGTTCCATAACCTTCCCTGGAACCGAGGTCAGGCTAACAGGCCTGTAGTTCCCTGGATCCTCCTTACAACCCTTCTTGTAAATGGGAGTCACGTCAGCAAGCCTCCAGTCTTCTGGGACCTCACCAGTCAACAAGGAGAGCTGGTAGATGATGGAAAGCGGCTCGGCTACCACCTCTGCCAGTTCCCTCAGCACTCTCGGGTGGATCTCATCCGGCCCCATGGACTTGTGGCAGTCCAGCTGGAATAGTAAGTCTCTGACCGTTTCTTCCAGAATCACAGGGGGGCTAGCGTGCTCCCCAGCCGAGACTACCAGGTCAGAGAGAGGAGTACCCTGAGGATAACTGGTCTGACCTTTAAAGACAGACGTAAAGAAGGCATTCAGAACCTCCGCCTTTTCCTTATCCTCAGTGGTCACATTCCCAGCCTCATCCAGTAAAGAGTGGATATTCTCCTTTGTCCTCCTCTTACTGTTAATGTACTTATAAAAGAGTTTGTTATTCCTTTTCACCCCGGCGGCCAGGTTAAATTCGAGCTGGGCTTTTGCCTTTCTGATTTCACTCCTACATATCCTAACGACTTCCTTGAATTCATTCTCAGTTGCCCGTCCCTCCTTCCACAGGCGGTAGATTTTCTTTTTCTCTCGGAGCCTCAAGAACAGCTCCCTCTTCATCCACCCCGGTCTTCTTCCCCGCCGGCTCATTTTGCAGCTCAGGGGGACCGCCTGCTCCTGCGCCCTTAGGACTTCCTTCTTGAAGAGCAACCAGCTCTCTTGGACCCCTTTGTTTGCTAAGACTGAATGCCAGGGGACTCCCCCTACTAGTCTCTTGAACAAATCAAAGTCCGCCCTCCGGAAGTCCAAGGTAGCAGTTCTATTATTCCCTCTCCAAGCTCCACTATGAATCAAGAAATGTATCATTTCATGGTCACTCTGCCCAAGGCAGCCCCCAACCTCCACATCTCCTACCAGACCATCCCTGTTCGTGAACAGCAGGTCTAGTGGGGCAGTTCCTCTCGTGGGCTCTCTTACCAGCTGCATCAGGAAGGCATCCTCTATGCACTCCAAAAACCTCCTAGATTGTTTCCTCTGTGCTGTGCTGTACTCCCAGCATATGTCGGGGAAGTTGAAGTCCCCCATGAGGACAAGGGCTGATGACCGTGCAGCTCGTGCCAGCTGCTCATAGAACACCTCATCTGTCTCTTCAACCTGGTTTGGCGGTCTATAACAGACGCCCACCAGGATATCTGCCTTGTCAGCCCTTCCTCTGATCTTAACCCATAGGGATTCAACCACATTGCCCCCAATCTCAAGCTCTTCAGCATGAAAGCATTCCCTAACATAGAGAGCCACACCGCCACCCCTCCTTCCTTGCCTGTCCCTCCTGAAGAGCTTGTAGCCATCCATTGCAGCACTCCAGTCATGGGAGCAATCCCACCATGTTTCTGTTATGGCAACTAGGTCATAGTTTGCCTGCCGCACAATGGCTTCCAACTCTTCTTGCTTGTTGCCCATGCTGCGTGCATTAGTGTAGACGCATCTCAGCTGAGCCCCTCGCCTCTCTCCTAATCCCAATACCACTTTCCCAGGCCGATCTCTGGCAGGCCTGGCTTTATCCCCTTCCCCCTTCCTATCTAGTTTAAAGCCCTCTCTACAAGTCCTGCCAGCTCCTGGGCAAGTATCCGTTTCCCTTTCAGAGACAAGCAATTCCCATCAGCCGACCTCAGGCCAGGTGCCGAGTAGACCGCCCCGTGATCAAAGAATCCAAAATTTTTGCGTTTGCACCAGCCTCTTAGCCATGTATTTACAAGGTGGCTTTTCCTGCTTATCTCTGTGTTAGTCCCTGCCACCAAGGGAATACTGGCAAACACTACTTGTATGCCCGCTCCATCAATTAACTTCCCCAGCCTCCTAAAATCATTTTTTATAATCCTCAGGCTATTATCAGCAATCCCATCGTTGCCAGCCTGAACTATCAATAAAGGATAATAGTCAGAGGGGCGGATAAGGCTGGGGAGTTTTCTAGATATATCCCTGACCCGGGCCGCAGGAAGGCAGCACACCTCCCTATGGGTAGGGTCAGGGCGACATATTGGACCCTCTGTTCCTCTGAGAAGAGAGTCGCCCACTACTATCACTCTCCTTTCTTTCTTGGAGGAGGCAGTTTTCAATCGTGGAGCCGTCTGCCTCACCTTGGGCAAGCTTGGTGGCAGCGCTCCCGTGTCACCATCACTCACCTCTCTCTCTGGTTTCAGTGCTTCATACTTGTTACAGAGAGGGACCAGGGGAACCGAGGTAGGTCGGGATGGGGGTCGCCTGCGACGCCGAGCTGATACCTGCTGCCATAAAGAGGTTAGTCCACAGTATGAAAAAATCGAGTGGTATCTTTCCATAATGACTTGTTGATAAGGCTTAATATTCTTTTTGTTTGAAATGTGACGTATCAGTGCACTGATTTCATTTAGTCATTCTCTTACTTTTTTTTTTTTTCTTTTTTCCTTTTTGAAAACAAAATAGTGTTGCAAAAAGAACTAGTTAACTTCTGATCTAAAAAAGCAATGAAGAGCAATGGGAAGAGGGATGGATGAACAAATGCATGAGAAAAGGAGCAGCAGCAATTTGGTAGTCAAGAACTGCACAGTCCACTCTCATAAGGCTCACAATAATCAGGATACTTCACTGTTCAGCTCTGTGATCTTGACGTCTTTTCATTGCTGGGCTGCTGTACCTGGGTGCTGTTACATCGTGAGCAAAGAAGGGTTCAGCATGGCAGAGCAAACCCATAGAGTGTGAGCCAGGTTTTGATCCCAAGCCTCACTGCTTTGGGGCTTAAGTACTGTTCCCAGGGCTATAGACAATTCTTACCACACAAGTGGTGCTCAGTGCTGTACTAAGCCAGTCATTGGGTTTTCTAAATCAGAGCAGAGTCTTGTTCACATTGACTGAGCAAAGTAAGAATGGGTACATGTCCTTAGGGTTGTGTATGGAAGATGTTGACAGTGATTCAGTGCTGCTGGCAATGGGTCAATGCAGACTATATAACTCTTTTAACCACAGGGAAAAGTAGCATCACAGAGATGGGCTGGTGCATAAAGCCAGGCTCTAGGTGGAAGAATTAAGGATTTGTATTCAGTTTTAGAGAGCAAGGATTAATTATTATTAGTAACACAGGAGTAGCTGGAGTTCCCAGCTGGACTCAGGTCCTTGTTTTGTTGGCTCTTCTCCACTTTTCCTCTCCTACTTCTTGCAAAATACACCTTTTAGCTAGCATCAAAGCCCTGCTGAGAAGCATTGCTTTAAGGCCAAAGCCTAATCCTTCAGGAAGCCAATCCTGGTCACTATCTTTTCTTCACATAATAATTGTCCTTGACTTCAAGTTTCATCCTATCTGCAGATGGATTAACAGATTGCAAGCTCTGGTAATTATAACCCGGAAAAAGTCCAACAGCCTCTTTGCTTCTGAAGGGTGGAGGAAGAAGAAAAGAAATGGAAAAAGCATCAGCCCAAAATATGTCCTCTAAGGACCACATTAAAATTTATAGATTAAAAAAAATATATCATGTATCGAAATGAAGCCAAATCAGCAGTTTTGGCCTTGCTTCTCTAAGCACAAAGGCTTTGCTGTCTGACTTCTCCTTGGCTCCCTTTCTAGGCCTGCAATTCACAGCTGCATTGAAGCGGAGCAGGTCCAATAATGTCATTTGTTTTCCACTTAAAAAAAAAAAAAAGAAAAAAGAAAAAGAAAAAAAAAGAAAAAAAAAAAAAGGAATTAGGGACATATAAATGGATCACAGAAGAAGGGGGCCATTAGCAGACATTTAGTCTGACCATGGCTAGGAGTGCAGATGGTTCAGAGGAACACAGCCAACTTGGCGTTTATATAAGCTATCTTGTATCTGCCTCCTTTTTCCCTGCACTGGCACTTGGATTGATTAAGAGGTCAAATAAAGGCTGCTTCAGTGTGAGAGTGTGCATGATATATGACAAAAAATTGTCTCACAGTTAAGGCTTTCTAAGTGACATAAGAGAGAAATCAATGAATAAACTAATTCTCAGCCTGTTTAAATCTTTTCTTCCTGAAAGCCGTATGGATCTCTCTGTCTCTCTGTCTCTCAAATAACGTAATGACAAATATTTAGAGAAATAAGTGAAAGAAGCCAGGCAGAACAGTGGAATGTGGACACTATGAGGGAGAAAAGGAAAGGCATATTTAATAAGGCAGGTGAAAAAGTACTATAAACATATTTGATTTATTTGATATACATAATAAATATCCTTTAACTCCACAAAAGAACATCATGTTTTAGTTGCTTGCAGGCTCTAAGAGATGATGCTGTCTTACCAGAGCTCTGACAAAACAGCTTTTCTGAAGGGCAAAGAAGAGCAAAGGCTGGATTGTGAAGCTCCTGCTTCCTAGTGGTAATCTACTGCCTGCACTCTCTTGACTTCTGGCTCCATGGGAGACAGTGGACATTTGATGAATTCATATCTCCTACAATAATTTCCCTGGAGGTGTTCAGTACCAGGTTGGATGGGGACCTGGGTAACCTGGTGTAGTGCCAGATCTGGAGGTTGGTAGCCCTGCTTGTGGTGGAGAGATTGGAACTTGATGATCCTTGGGGTCCCTTCCAACCTGAACCATTCTATGATTCTGTGACAATAAAAGTAGTGATAATTATACAAATTTATACACACAGGATTTGACTCTTACTGATATTCAGACACCTGCATTTGGGTTGAACTAGGAACCCAGCTTGTCTAAACACTTGAATTGCACCTAAATCATAAGTTTCAGCAAAGAAGCCCACTCAAATTCTTCTTGGGGATCTGTTTGCTTCTTTGGGTCTTTCTAGAAGCAGAACGGCAGTGAACTTCAGGCACCTTAAAGTGGTTCAGCATCTGCAAGGCAGGCAAAGGTAGGAGTTTATTAAAAGCAAAATCCCACCCACCTCTGAGCACATGTAAAGATTTGGGCCTAAACCAAAGCTCAGGCTGCAATAGCTCAAGAAGGCAGACTCAAGCCTTGCCCGTGCTTTTAATGCTGAATTATTCCAGGTGCCACGGGGATGGATACATAGAAAACAGATGGAGAGGTACTCCTGAGCATCTAAAGACAAGCAGATCAGTTAGATCAGGCTCTGTAGATCTTGTTTGAATAGTTAATCACAGGAACACAGAGATGAAAAGAACCACATGGGTCACTGAGCCCAGGTCTCTGATATTTTCTCATTATGATTTACAACCTGGATAGTATCAAGAGCATGCCAGGTGCTTCATATAGTCAAACAGTCTGACAAGCTGGTATTTATTTTGGAGCCAAGGAAGCCTGCCTGTTTTATGAGTCAGGGTTGTTGTTATATTTTATTTCAGGCCTGGGAGGTTGCTAATCATGTTGTTTACACTGTGCTTTGTGGGGTGATATTTTTTGCTCATTTCCATTGCTGTAGACTGTGCTTCATATCTGGGTACTTTAATTTAAGATCCATAATTGTTAAAACTTCATTTTATCTTTACTGTGTTACCTCTGATTGCCTTTGCTTTGGAGTGTTTAGATGCTGCTGCATGCTCATAAACAGTGGAAACTGTCAGTAAATATGGGTGTATGTCATGTGCTGAAGCCCACTCATATATGCTTTCCAATTTTGTATGCGGTTTAAATATATTTATGAATATAATTAAAATGTATAGATAAAAAAATTGAACTGTTATCAAGAATTGTCTCATTACCTGAGGTAGATAAATGTTTCTTTTCCAGGCACAAAAGTGGCAGGTGATAGACGTGCCATTTACAGCTAGAATTATTGATTTTTGAAAGTTTTATTTTAACTGAAAATTATTGTTAACTAGTTTACATGTGAATAAAAGAATTAATAGCAAACAAAATTATTGTTTGCTAAATGCAGCAAAACTGTACGTTCTGTCTGCTTTAAGGAAACGTCTTTCACAAAGCTTGACATAATGGAACAAGTCCCTATAAATATCATGGAGGAAGTAAATCTAGCTGATTTAAGTGTTTATTGGACTGTACAAAGCAAGTATTATTCAATAGGCTGTGTTCACATAAAACATCACTAAAAGATTCAGAAATGACCACTAGATATTTTAAGCTTGTTACTGACAGAAGTGGCATCTGAAACAGATGGGAATGAACATATCAATAAAAGAAGTTATGGATTATTCTATGACATGCTATCCATTTGTTTGTCTGAATTGGTAGCAATAGGATTAATAATCTTGTTGCCTACCTACAGTAAATTACATATGAATGTGCCCTAATTAAAAAAGTGTGACCATTCACATTTTCCTTTAAGTATTTTGCATCTGAAAAGTTTCCTCCGATACATAAATTACCCAGACTGTTCACTGGGCAACTCTTCTTGGTAATGCAATGCCTTTGAAGTCTGGCTTTGAGTAATGAGTGTACACCAGTGTAAACCACCATGTAAACAGATGATCCTGACTACTGAAAATGGGGCAGAATAGAGGACCAAAAAAGAGACCTGGTTGGATGTTTCTTAGAGCAGCAGTGTTTCCAGGAGTACTTGCAGATTTCCAGTGTAAGAAAGGGTAACAAGACACATTTAAAGCTGATGTGACTCAAGTACTAAACATTCCCACAATTGACTGTCACTAGCAAAGTCAAACATAAAATTCAACCCCATCTGAGAAAATGCTCAGGAATAATCCTCAAACATACAGCTGAAAACACAAGTTCAGACACTTCAGCAGAAACGAGTTTGCTGGACAATAAATTACAATAATGTGCCAAAGTGTGACAGAAGATAGGCATAGCAGACATCTGTAACGCATAAATATATGACTGTGCTGGACACGGTCTGCTGTGCCAAGACTTTCAGTGTGTGAGGACACTTTATTACAAGAAGTAGAATCCAAGAAGACATACAGAAATACTAAAAGATTCCTGTTAACTCTGTTTCCAAGACTGGTAAAGATCTGCTATAGTGAGACAGGCTACTTAATGGATTATTAGCTTTTTAGCAATACAGAAATATCCAGCACATTAAGCAGTGATGTACTACTCGCTTGTAAGTGACAGATTGTTCATTACAGAACTTCAAAGAAGTTAATCATGATAATGGACCATGAGTCACGAGTGTCTCTTGTATATCACTTTTTCACTTTTATAGACATATATAAACTTATCCCATCAAACACTTGTAATACACAGTCAAGTGGGAGAATCAATTAAACCAGTTGAAAGGTTTCTCAGTGAAAACGGAGGGAAAAGTTTGCCCTGAACACTACCCTGCCTTTATCAGCAGTTCAGAGAGCCAGGGACAGAAGAGGAACATCTTCAGAACCAACATCTGACAAGTTTTCGAGGTAAAGATAATTACCTTTAAAGCAGCTATGTAACCATTCTGCAATAAAATATATTGACATATGATGCTGTAATAGTAGCTGTAATAAAAGCTACAGGAAAATACTAGCATAAAGAAGCAGAGCTCTTTAGAGAACTAACACTAGCCTCCCTCAAGATTGGTTGCATGGGGCAAAGAAATACCTGTTTTCTAAGGTCAGTCAGAGATCTTACTATCCATTGCCAAACAATTTTTTCCCAATACAGTGGATTTAAAAGCCATCCAGTTTTAATTATTCACAATTATTATCAATATTCTATAAGAATCATCAAGGGAAATAAATGTCATGAATTGCAAGACAAGAAACAAATACCAAGACTTTGAGCTGGTTTCCATTTGGTTGCCACAGAAGTTTATCTGGGATGCAGATGACATGGTAACTACATAATGAGAAAGCATCAAGGGTAATCAACTCTAACACTTTTTCTAACAGTCATTTCTAGCATCCAGTTAACTTCTAGGTCATGCACATGCCCATAGGAGTGTAAAGCTTCTTGCAATCAAGAATTTTTTACTCTGATGGTAGTTAAACATTGGAACAGTCTTCCCAGATAGGTAGTTGGTGCCCCATGTCTGTGAATGGTCAGGAAATATTTGGATAATGCCCTCATTAATATCCTCTAATACTTGGTTATCCTCAAAGAGGCTCAGCAGTTGGACTTGATGATCCTTGAAGATCCCTTCCAACTGAACTATTCAAATCAATATTGATAGCTTATAGTTACCGGGGATGGTGTATTTAAAATATAAGTGGGCATGTTATGACAGAGCAGTTTCTTGGGGATAATTTTGGGATGTTCATTTTACTTATGATAGAGTAATCTGTTGCTAAAATTCTAGTTTCATAATAATGTGTGACAGCCTATATTTTACTTAATACTTGTTAAATGAAAATAGATTAAAAGATGATCAAGCTTACCATTTAGAAATATAGATTATGATGTGAAGGAAAGAAAATTATTTAAGCGTTAAAGGGAGAGTTATCTTTCTTTTTCCTTAAAGGAAGATTTTTCCTATCTCTTCTGCTGTGAAATATATGTATATTTATTTATTTTTGGTAGAAAAAGGAAGCACAAATATTTAATGATTCTGGAAAACAGTTTTTCCTAGTAAAATTCAGAGTTTCTTCCTTGTACCCTTGGAGCATGGGCACAAAAACACTAAGTATGATTTGAAGTGTCTGTGTAAACCTCATAGTTCGTCAGACTTTGAGATTTTTTTAAATTTTATTTTATTTTAGAGAATGGGGAGAACTAACTGAGTTCATCTAGAAACCAACACAGCTAAGATTGCATTTTCACCTCTGTTTTTTGACTATGTGGAAACACATGGTTGGTAGGAAGGTGGAATAAATTCTGCAGAACAGAACACATGCTGTTGTCTTTGCTACATCATATCGTGTCCTTTGCAGGCATATCCAGGGGTCAATGTTTTTCCAGTAATGGCTCTTAGACAGAAACTGGAACACATACCCTGGTTTCCTTTGCCCCATAGTGTTACTCGAGGACTCTGAGATCGACTTCGGGTTTATTTACTTTAAAACAGTTTAACTAGTCGTAATGTTTTACACTATTCCAGAAACATAAAAAGTCAACTACCGTTGCTGATTTGCTTGTTTAGCCTTCACTGTGTTCTCATAAGTTCATTTTAGTTATGTAGCATCTACTGTTGCTGTCAATGCAAGTCAGTGCTACTCTTGACAACTCTACTGTTTACTTTCTACTAATGTTCAGACTTTATGTAGGTGCTGATACAGTCAAATGATGGACAGACATACTTGAAACCTAAATTTTAGAATGCAGAGGAAAAAATGGCCATATGTAACTAGAGCTTAGTCTGTCAGTGTACTGTGGTCTCTGTTAACAACATTCCAGTTCCCTTCTTCCTTCATTCAAGAGGAAGAAACAAACAATAAGAAAAAAATCTACCAGGTAATACAAGCATTGATACATATATATTTATGTGTGTATATATATATATATATATTTTTTTTTTTCTGAAGATAATTAATCTGCTATAACAACAGATGAAGACCAATATCACAGCTTGTAAAGACCAGCTGAGGTTATTTCATAAAGCAGCAAAACCACCCACTGCTGTTGTCCATAATTTCTTACTCACCTAATAAATACTTCAATTACATTTAACAAATAATGTATTCAGTTTCACTGAAGTGATAATTCTTTAAATTAATTATTAAATTTGTGAAAAATGTCTTATTGCAAGTACAACTAAAAGAAAGTTCTGTCTTTAAGCTAAAGTTATTATTCATTATGTGCAGTGAAGCCTCTATTTGCATATTATTAGTGAAGTAACCTTTCTGGCAACAATGAAGATGCATCTTAATGTTGCTGTACATTAACTTCCTTGGTTAGCCTTCCAAATCTACAGTGATGATAAACAATATGTAATAAAGTCTTTGTTTATGGCCTTCTACCAGCTGTTTTTTGATATCCCAAATATAATACAATGACAAAATGTCCAGTAAATGTATTACAGCAAGTTGTTAAAAGGTGTTGCCTGCAGATGGTTAGTTGATGGGAAACAGTAAAAGTGGAACCGATTAATACCCTAGAGGTCTGCATAGTAAACTCATCTCAGAAAGATTGTTAAAAGCCCTCTGACTGTTGCTTTGCCGTACACTCAGCTGCCCTGTATTTGCTGCTTGCCTTTTCTTCTCCACAGCAAAGCCACTGGGGTTAAGACAAGTTCTTTAGTACATCTCAGTTCCCAAGATGATGGATTATTTCCTCTCTTATCCAGTTTTGGTGCTAAATAAAGTATTTCAAACTGCCATGTACATGAACCTGTCCCAGCGTTCCTGGAAAGGTAGGAAGGACTTGCTAGGTAGAAAAATCCCATTGATTTTCAGTGATACACATCAGAAT
Source organism: Excalfactoria chinensis (assembly GCF_039878825.1). Classification (NCBI taxonomy): domain Eukaryota; kingdom Metazoa; phylum Chordata; class Aves; order Galliformes; family Phasianidae; genus Excalfactoria; species Excalfactoria chinensis. Next base: position 2,341,979 of record NC_092857.1, read on the forward strand.
GATCTCTTCCTCTCCCTCTTTGTCTTCATGGAAATTGAAACAATTAAAATTAAAAATTAAGATTAGTGAGTCCACAGGTCCTGGTTCATCTCTGAAGATAACTAGATCAGGAATGGGAAGAGCTTTCCCATGAAAAAACTTTTCTTCTGCAATATTATGTTACTTCTGGAGCTGAGCTGGCAATTTGATGACAGCAGAGTGAAAATTACCACTGATTGACAGTGATGCCTGAAATTAATTATGAAATGACAAGTTTAAGTATACTAAAGCCTAACTATACTTAAGTATGAGTACTCCTAACCAAGAGACAGCTTCACTGACCGCCAACCTGCCCTTCTTATAGCCTTCTGTGTTCTGACTGCTGAGTCCCTGGATAAGTTTGTAGTCCTAGAGTGATGATTTTGAAAGGAAACCCTGGCATAACCCAGGGTTTCCCAACGGAGATATCACTTTATAGCACACTGCTGTGATGAATGCTTAGATATCATCTAAACACAAAACAAATACAGGTAATGACATCCAAGGAGATGATGTGATCCTTAGGAGCACAGAGCACAATCGTTTCTCCTTATGAAAAGACAGAACTCTTCTAGCAACACCTGAAGCAAGAATGCAAGAGTAAGTAGCTCTGGACAATGGAAATCTAGGATAGGTGTATGAACTCAGAAAGCTCTGACTTGAGTCTTGGAAGAGCCAATGATGAAAATAAGACAAATTAAAAATTGTTAAATTATGATAATGATTCCTCCCCTACAACAATCTGAGGTGTGGAGACAATGTTCTCAAGACACTGATTTGTTTTAGCCCTTTACCTTTACCCCCTTTCAAAGGACTTTAAAACTACAGCTTAAACTTCAAAAGAAATTAAAACTACAACTAACAACAGGCCTGTATTACTAGCATACCAGTTAGGATGGTGTTTTGTACAGTTTTTCACACCTGCTTGCAGTCTGGATGCAAAATTTCTGAAAAATGAAGTCATCAAATGCATCCTAATTGGAAGCTTATTTTAAAGATGCTGTTTCACGCTGGTAAAGCAGCACAAGCATTTCCCATAGGTTAACTAGGAGATGAGGTATTTTCTTCCTAACCAAATGTTAAATATTGTGGTATAGATTTTCTTGCCTACTTGTCTGTGGTCAACCAAATAGAGCACTTCCAAATGGCAATGCAATAAATCTGACATACCCGGCTGTGTCAAACAGGATGGCCTTCCCATTGCCAGGGTTTATCTCTTTATAGGTATCTCTATCCTAGATTCCATCATGTAACCATGATGAATCCTGCCTTCTGCAAAATTCAAGCAAGAAAACAACAACAGGTAACATACTGCGTGTCTGTAGATCAAGGCACATTATGAGAAAGCCTCAAGGTGTTCATATAAAGGACACGTTTTCATGCCCAGGAAAACAGCACTACATGCACTAGGATTTTGTGCTAGTTAGTGCGAATTAGATACGATGCAGCTTCTCTTCCCTTTTATATGAAGCAAGACCAGATTTGCTCTTTATCTAGATTTTTGTCCCAGTTTTTGAGGCTGGAGGAGGAAGCTGCTGGACTGTGCTATAGTTCGTCCCAGATCTGATTCCAAATTAAAGGCATCTTCACTGACGGGAAGTCACTCAGTAATTCAGCATGAAAGTACAGTGTATATCAAATTGCTATAGACTCTGTATTGTGTTGAGAATGAATTCAGCATTTTATGAAGCCAGGCTCCCTTCCCCCATCCTGCTTATTTTCCCATCTCTAACACAGAGACCTCTGGTTCACCTTTGAATCACTTATGTTCTCTTCACCATAGCAATCAACTCAGTCCTACATAAAGTGTAAAGTGCTGACATTTTCAAGCAGCCTAATGTTTCTTGCAGTCATCTAGCAGCCTTTCAAATGCAGAATCCTAGATGCCCTTACTTTCCTTAATCAGCTAGTACTGAAAAAGAAAAATGGAATAAAAAGGCCCCATATATCCTCTTGTCCCTTGTCCCTCCTGCAATTTGCTGTCCATGTGCACTAATCCCCTTATATCCCTCCCACCATACAGATGTGATGAGATCTCTGAACACAAATATTGTAAACTTCAGCATCACTCCACCGATTCACACTAAGTGAAATAAATTTAATTCACTCAGCTTCTCATCATCTTACGGCTCCTTTAGGGCTAATCATTTGTGTTAACTTTCTCTGGAGTCTTTCTAATGTCTGAGTGCTGCCAACTATTTTGTAGCTGAAGTACGTGTGGCAAGAGAACAAACTGCCCCACAGTGTGTTTCTTTTCTACAACAGTGGTTTTACTATTAAGGAGAAAAGAGTCGGGTTTAGAGTGGTGTTGGTTTAAGATTTGGATGGCAATTTATGTGGTTGATTTTAACAGCTTCATACAGCAATCTGTAGTGAATTTTTCTTTCTTGATACCACTGTATTTATACATCCGGATAAACCTCCATGTCTATTCCAGTGCTGTATTAATCCCTTTGGTTTTAAGGAGAAGGATCCTTTTCTCAGCATCTCAGTTTCTTGGATTACAAGATTTTAATAGCTAGCCAGGCTGTTATACTCTTTGCAGTAGCAGGTCTTGAACTCCTGACGCCTGACTTCAAGCCTGACTGAAGTGAGCCTTCTGGAGATGTTACACAACATCAATGCACTTTTGTTCAAAGCTGCAGGTTCAGTTTCTTTTTCTTCCACAAATTCACAGTGTCACCCTGAGTAAGAGCTTTCTATCTTTAAAATGCTGCTGATCATATATATTTTTTTCTTTGCTCTCTACTCAACATTCTTGGAGGTGCAGAGGCTGTTGGTGTGTGTTTACGTCAGGCTGTGAATTGCACACTGCAAAAATCAGCAGAATTTATTTTCCTCTTTGGTACCTCTCCACATCTACTTTGGTTTTCCTTCCTTTGACCTATCTTATTACCCTTTTTGATCCTAGTGTCCTCAATCACTATGGAGAGATGAACTCCTAGGATTAATCCTCATCCTCTGGCCTTTTGCATCCTCTTCATTCCTTAGTGGCAAGTACCACTTATACATTTCTCTGCAATATTTCACCATCGGTATTAAATCTGCATGGTAAAACTAGAACTTACCACCCATATTCTTTCATTTTCTGATAGCAGCAGAATTATTCTTCATCTGGTTTCTAGGCACTAAGAGGAATAGAACCCCAATGGGTATTTACCTAGTGTGGTTATAGACTTCTGCTCTCAATTTCCTTCCGACAGAGACTCTAACTTTTTTTCACTGTGTTTACAAAGTCTGGGGAGAGGAACCTCCTACTCTGGACTCAACCCATACGTAATGAGTAACACATTTCAAGAAGATAGAGATGACAGTATGAGAATTTTGTTCATGATGAATCTGGTATTTCACAGGTATTTCCCCATGGGAACCTAGCAAAAATTTTAAGGATGACAAAATAAAAACAACAACAACAACAACAACAACAAAAATACATGTTATGGTCAGTGCAGAAGAGGTGCTTGTCTGCAATAAGTGAAGATATATATCTCTGCTTTGAGAGATGAAGTGAATTCTGGAGTAGCATCACTTTTCTCTCCAGTTCTCATGTTTTCAATGGAGAGAACACAATCCTAATGTTCCCTCCACTATGGAGAAGGACCAGTGCAGCTTGGGAATAGTCCCACTGAGTTCAAGTACTTTCAGAAGAGTCAGAGATTCAAGATACTGAAGCAGTGGCTTCCTCCTGTTGGTGGGGTAACTTCCACCCAAGGCTCTTGATCAGGTTTTCTTTTTCCCATCAGAAAATCCTTTTGGGTTCTGAAAGAATTTTGCAAAATGAAAAGCCTACATTGTAGAAAGTAGTGGTTTTCATTGTATGCCACAGAATGCCCAGCCAATCTCACTGACTCTACAGTCAGTGTACCTAAGAAATAAGCCTGTTTCGTATAGTCCTCAGAGTTCATAACTTCTCTTTAGAGAATAAATTGCAAATGTAGATAAAAAGTTTGTTTTTTCAAACAGCAAGCTCCAAATCAAAGCTCTTGTATGCATTTTATATTGCAGCCAGCAATCATTCTCCTTATATAAAAACCATAGCTAAGATAGCTAAGAAAATGGGGAGCTGCTGTTTGGCTCAGACACTGTGAAGGACGTGCTAGCAGAAGAAGAGTTTGTTCTCTCATAGTGCAGCAATACTAAGATGATGCAAGTGCTTCTACAGGTGCTGCTTAGGCACATACCTCTTCCCTGGCATTCCTGTATTTTTGAGCTTGTTAAAAGGAAGAAAAAAAGGAGGGTTAAAAAGGTTTACTAGTTGTACTTTCCACTTGCTAGGTTCAATATGTTTCAGTAGAAAGGCTGAGAGTAAAAAGAAAGGCAACAGTGATTGCATGGCACAGTTAATAAGCTTAGGGTAGAAAATGATATTTTGCCAAGCCTTCCAGGAAAATAAACTTCAGATAAACAAGAATGTTCTAGACAGGTATGAAGCCTTTTTGTTACCAATCAGTGGTATTTTGTCTTGCTTTCATTTTTTTTTTTTCACTGATTTCAGTTGGATGTATCATTCTGAGTACTCTTGACTTTATTTGGCCTCTTTGCCTATGGATGTAGATAAAATAACACTACACCCACCAAAATGTCTGGCTTCCACTAACATTTGCATTTGTTTCGCTGCTAAAATTCTGCCTTATTTTGATGGAATTCTTCCAGGATGATGGAAAGAAAAGAGAATTGAAAATGGAAATGTGTGGATAAAATTGTTTTCAGGAAATAAGGAAGGGATGAGAAAGGAAGAGAGAATTCATCAACAGTTGTGCATGGGAAAGTACTTCCAAGTGCATGACACTGCACTACTGCGCTTTCTATGGCTTTTTTTTTTTCATGTATTTGAAAATATATAGCCAGAATAAGCATTCCACATAGGAAAAGCAAAAGGGGTGATGCAAACCTTCTCATTTCTAAGTCACCATCAGATCTGGAATATCTGTTCCAACCCTGTGTACAGTAAATAGGAGGAACCTATAGCAGCTACATTCCTTGTTTAAGCATCCTGATTTAGTGGACTAGCCTGGCTGGAAAGCATCCTAGCATCCTGGATTATGTTCTATTTTTCTGGCTTCTTCTAGTTGTGTTTAAATGGCTGCAACTCCTACAGCTGCACAAGCTGAAGGACTTAAATGTGCCAAGAAGTTAGTTGTAACAGAGGCATAGCAAGAGTCCTGATCAGCATCATTCTAGTTAGGAACTCAAACTGCTAAAACACGTCTAATTACATCATACTATCATTTGCCTTCAAGATGACTGGAAACTGGAATTGACGATATGGGTATTGACTTACTAGGAGATCAAAAATGCAGGACTATATTACATTTCTTTCTCTTAGCCTTCCTTATATTCTAAATAATTTTATGTCTACCATACATGAAGCTGGCTCCTGCATTCATACCCCACAGCATGAAATAGCATATCAACATTTTTAACACATAATCTGTATTTCTTTTTTTTGGCTGTGACATTAATGGCTCTTTGTCAGGACCATAGGTCTGAGCTGACAGTCAGAAAACTATTGCCAACCTGGAGGAGCAGGACATGACAAAATGGATGTGAACATGTTTAACTCAGTCTCAGAACAACTGTGGTGGATAGGCTTAGGGAATACAAATGCAAAGGGATATTTTTTGTGTGTTTGTTTTTAGTTTTTCTGTTGCTTTTTTTCAAGACTATGAGAGCATCTCAGTTTCCTCACGGAGATTAGCTAGCTATACCTAGTGAGAAATATGCCCAATTTTTTTCTGAGATGGAAATGGACAGTCTGTCACATGCTCTGCTCCATATTACATGCCTAAACTAAGCACATATGAATCCTTCGAAGCATTCCTTTGGCAGAGCTTGGGCATGTGGGATTCACCTACCTTCAACTGACAGATTTCATAAAATCACAGAATCATAGAATCATAGAATGGCCTGGGTTGAAAAGGACCACAATGATCATCCAGTTTCAACCCCCAGACCAGGCTGCCCAAAGCCACATCCAGCCTGGCCTTGAATGCCTCCACGGATGGGATATCCACAACCTCCTTGGGCAACATGTTCCAGTGTGTCATCACCCTCTGTGTGAAAAAATTCCTCCTACTATCTAACCTACACATCCCCTTTCTCAGTTTAAAACCATTTCCCCTTGTTCTATCATTTCTTTCATGTAGAGATCAGTATGACCTATGATGGTCTCCGATGCCAGCATCTCAGATTGTGTGTAAGTAGCAAATAGAAGCTATCACCAAAATGTAGACAAGCAATAGCTGATTGTAGCAGTGTTTGCAATATCTTCAGCCTGAAAACCTTTTACTGGCACTAAATGGGAGTGTTCATACCCCAAGACTACTACATTTTTTAAAATACTGTTAAGAATTCTGCCTGCCTACTAACCTATAGTTGCTTTAATATACTTAAAATCCATGTAGCTAATGTTAAAAACTAACTGAAGCATTCACATTTCTTTCCTCCCAGACAACTTATTTACAGACCTCTTATCCTTTTATCAAGCTATGTTTCTCTTGTCATTTTCTGAACTAGTCTTTTCATCTGTGCTATAGTCCATTACGCCTCAGAGAGATGGGATACAAAAGTATAAATATTAACTATGGAGAAATTATTGGAAAATCCCCCAAAAGAACAACTCATACTTTCCTGCCTTTACAACCTGACTGTTAAATTTACTGAGAATGTGTCTGTTCTCAAGTGTTTAGAGTGTATGAAGCATTTCTTGTGGCCAGAATTTTGCCTTAAGAGCTCTTAAGACAGCAGTGTCACCTCCCCCCATAGTCTTCTTGCATCCTCATGATTGCATTGGAAATAGTTAGGAGAATGGACTCTCCTGAACTTATCAGTCAGTGGGTCTTCATGTGGCTGACATGCTTCTTTGTCTAGAAGTCTTGATAAAATGAACATGCAGTTCGAGAGCTCAGAGCTTTAACGTTTTAATCTAGATGAACGGAGATTTAGATTAGGTATTAGAAGGGCATTTTTTACTCAGAAGATGATGCTACTTTTGTCAGATTCCTTCTGCTCTGGGTTAAGGGGAGGAATTGTGTATTTTCCAGAATGGAAAATGCTTATTCAAGATTAGTAAATGAGCCTTGGAAACATTTTGATTTCACTAAGTATTTTGACTTGCATCAGTTGGGATCGAAGGTGAAAAGTAGGCAAGAAGGATTTAATAGATCTGGCAAGTGACCAAGATCTCTGAGACCCAAGTATAGAGAGTGAGCGTGGGTATACAGCAAATTGTCTTTAGAGCCAACAGGATTAATTCTCTACTGTTTAATGGCTTGTATGAGATCAAAAATCACCTCCAGATGCAACACTTTAAAAAATCCTACTTTTGGGATGAATCAATCAACTGAATTACCATTAGTAATATTAGCAACCATAACCTTTTTTATTTCTGGCATTCCTGGAATGGGTTCATTGAATAAAATTAAATCCAAAGCAAGTGGAGTGATGGAACAGTGGCTCTATTTCTATTAAAGTCCTCTTTCTCTTGTAGCACAGATGGAGTTCATACAGATAGCTAACGTTGTTGCAAAATACAAGAGATTATTATGAATAGGGCATCAAATTATAGAAAATACCAGTTAGAATAATTACATTATCATATTTTTATATGGAAATTATTTTGCAGCCAAATGTTGTCTGTTTGGAGAAGTTGAAAACAACCCTAAATAAATCCTTCTGTATGTCACAGAACAAAACAATTTTAAAGTTTAAAACCCATTATTTTAGAGGAGCTATTTATTTCAAGCAGGTGGCAATTTTCTCCCCATCCCCCAGCCCACAGATTTCAGTAGCTATTCACCTCTCACAATTTTCATCTAGCCTGTTCTTTAGAAACCAATTGCAACCTTTAAAGTAGTCATCTATTTCCAATGGAAATCTTCACATCCTGCTCTCTAAGCTGCTTTTTCACACTCTTAATAAATTGCCTCGGGTTGTAGAGTTAGTAATGACACTAAATAGTGGAGGGTTTTCATGCAGTGTTCTGAGCTTCAATTCTCTTCTCACCCTTTCTTTTGTCCACTGAGCCTTGTGTGGTTTTTTTATTTTATTTTATTTTTTAGAATTTCAACAATTGCTCGTTTTAAAAGGAAAAGATGCCTTTATACTTCTGTAACAGAGTTCGGGAAGTTTGCCAGATAACTGGGGATGAGAAGGGACAAGTAAACAGGGTCAGCTGAAGCAGAATTGGATCTCAAAAGAGCAGTAAATACTTAGCTCTCACAAAGTACTTTTCTTGGCGAGAATAATCTCTTCAGGGAGAGAAAGAAGGAATTAGAAGGTGACTTCATGTTGCTGAATTTACCTCCTGCTGTTGCTTTGCAATCAGTGCCTACAGTGAATTGGATGTTTTCGGAAGCTAGGTTTGGTATCACAACACTGCAGTGCGCTCTGCAGGTGTACTCCCTATAGAAATACTGGAGATGAGAGGTGGTTTCAAAGAATGGGAGGCTGAGATTCACAACTTTTGGCATCTGCCTAACAGTCTTGTCTAGACCCTGGAGATTTCAGCTGAGGAGTGCATTGGAAAAGTGCACAGTCTGTGGCTTCACTGGATTCCCATAGGACAGAGCAAGAAGGGAGATCTTTTCAACCTCCATTCAGTTCTAAGTCATTGCAACCCAGGTGCCCAAATCAGCATAGGGTAGACACTTAAACATACTGTATCAGATCAGGGAAATTTGTACTAGAATGGCTGCATCCTGATTGATAGATTTATATTGACAGCATAAAAGAAGGATGTGTCCTAAAAAAAAAAAATAAAAAAAAATTGCATTCATATATGTATTAAGTGCATAGAAGAACCTAATGTTAATAAGAGGGCGAACACAATCCTGAACATCTGAGCAGGAGAATTATCAAATGCAATAAAGAAGAAACATTTCTTGGTACACGGGAAACAGTTGGAGGAAAGTATCATCCTGGTGCTGATTTCCACGCTTCAAAAGTGGAGGTGGGTAAATCAGAAAGCATTCAGAAACAATTTACAAGCGTGATTTAGAGTCTGGAAAACCCATTTAATCACTATAGATTTAAGAAGTTCAATCTATTTAGCTTATCAAGGACTAGATTAAGAGGTGAATTGATTATATTCTACAAATATCTACTTTGAGAAAGGATTTTAGAAAGCAGACAATACTTTAATTCAGTACAGCAAAGCTTAATGAGATTTGGTAGTTTAAAACAAAGCTACTATGGAGCAGGAGTGTGGCACACATTTTTTGACTGTGAAGATAATTAACTATTGAAGCTGCTTAAGTGAATGTATGAAGGACCCTCCACCACTTGGAAACGAGCTAAAGAAAAACTATTATTTAAACTCAATTAAGTGCTTGTTACAGATTGAGCTTGCAAGGTTTTCTGGTCTGGTGTTAGGTACATCAGATTAGATGGCTATGACAGCCGCTTCTAAGTTATAATACTTCATTAATTATTTCTGTATCAAAGCAATACTTTAAAAAGGGCAGGATTTATTCTGAAGACTGCAATTAAGAGCACTACATTATCACTTATTTAATGCTATTGGAACATAAATGAGCTATAAAATTTAAAGGCTTTAAGGAATAAAATGGTCTACAGTTCTCAGGGCTTGCCATTTCTACCCTGAATAATCAATGTCTGCAGAGTTTTTAGCCTTCTTTTTCTTTCCTTTCCATCCCATCTTGCAGGTCACAATGAGCCACTGAAGTCAGACGTAAGTAGATGTGGGGGCTCTAGTCAGCCTGGTCTGGTAGTTAAGGACCCTGCCACTGGCAGGGGGGGCTGAAAGTAGATGATCATTATGGTCCTTTTCAATCCAGGCCATTCTGTGATTCCATGATTCTATGACTCTATGACTTGTACTTCAGACATATAAAGCTGTTGTCACTAAAAGAATTACTCACAATCTCAACATCTTGGAAATCTGCAATCATTGAAGTGCTTTTGTAGTGAGTCAGAGTCTGAAAGAGGCCCCAGATTCTGTAAACTAAGGAATACACTCCTTGATATCAGTTCAAACCAACATCGGACCTGTTCTGACTGCAGAGCAGATGGTACTTGTGTGGGTTTTTCTATGAAAGATACTGGAATCTGAGGAATTTTTGTTAGTATTTCTATCACTTTTAGGTACTATTTACTCATTCTGTGCCAGAATTTTCAATGGAAAGGTGGTTTCTGTCTGTGAAGCCACTGTGCAGTTTCTGTAGGAGGAAAAACAAATTCAGAAAGATTACATCATGGAATCCTTGAATCCTTAAGGTTGCATAACACTGCTCAGATCATCTAGTCTAACCATCAACCCATTACCAGCATACCTACTAACTCAGCACTACATCTACCCTTGTAGAATAGCCTTTAGCAGAGTCTGATGTGAAGGGAAAAGGTTTCAAGCTTAAAGAGGGTAGATTTAGCTTAGATGTAAGGAAAAAGTGTTTTACAGTGAGGGTAGTGAGGCACTGGGAGAGACTACCTAGTGATGTGTTGATGCCCCATCACTTTCAAGGCCACTCTGGATCAGCCCCTGGGCAACCTGATCTAGCTGTGGTGTTCACTGCAGGGGAGTTGGAAAGGTCCCTTCCAACTCTAAGGATTCTATGATTCTATTTCTATCCACTGGCCATGAAAAGTAAGCTGGAGGCCTGAGTCATACCTCTATAGTTTGGATATCTGAGCTAAGTCATTACTACGCTCCCACTTTTCCTCCTCACTTGTCTGTATTTATTCTGCTTGCTTGAATTGCTCAGTCTTCAGGGAAGGCATAGTCCTCACAGAGTGCTAAACACATCGGAGGCTGTAGTGATTGGCCTTTGAATGGTTTAACAGCCAGAAAGGAAACAGCTAGGAAACATGAAGAAAAGGAAATACAATAAAATCATTCAATTTGAAAAATATGGCAATTCTTCATTGCAATTCAAACTATTTTTTATTTTATTTTATTTTATTTTATTTTATTTTATTTTATTTTATTTTATTTTATTTTATTTTATTTTATTTTATTTATTTTATTTTATTTTATTTTATTTCATTTTATTTTATTTTATTTTATTGTTTTTAAATTGCAGATCAACTAGAGTATCTTGGTGAATTATCATTCTGAGCTGAAGCCAGGAATTATTTATTTTGAGAAGTCCAAGTCAGCCATCCAAACAGCTAAAATAATACTAATAATTATAAAAATATATATTAAAAATATATATATATATATAAAATAATATATATATATATATATATATTCTTCTGCCCCTTCTGCAAACCCTCAAGAAAACCAGTCTTTCAGTCCACATTATTCAGTACTGATAAATCAGTATTTCCAATGGGAAATAAATAGGTTACTTGACAAGTTCCCATCCAGTTCTAGCAAGAACTGGCTCAAGTAAAATTTGATGAAAACTTGCTCTCTGTTAAAGCACTTCCCCTTCCACTGAGTTATCTCTGGACACTTATTCTTGCCTGTTCGTGACTCTTCTGCCTGTTGACATTAAAACCTCCCCTAAGGAAACACCTGCCTAAGTTTCTTTTCTTGGGAAAATCAGTAGGAACTTTCCCATGGTGCTACAGGAGCATTTCCCTGTTCTTTGAAATTCTTCCCTGTGTATGCAGCTTGGATGTTGTGTTGAGGGACGTGGTTTAGTGAGAACTATTGGTGATGGGTGGATGGTTGGACTGAGTCATCCTGTGAGACTTTTCCAACCTTGGTGATTCTATGACTCAATCACTGACTGGACTGTCTTGTTTTCAGCATTATGATACTGTTCTTCCTGAGGGATGAAGCAGAAGAGTTTCCTTTCTTAGTGAAAGCTGCTTTAGAGACACAAAACAGAATTACATCTTGGTTCTTGGGCTGAAGGCCTTATAGGAAGGGACAGCCTGTGTGATACTTTTACACCTCTGCAGAAGGCAGTTGGAAGGAAGACAAACCATTAAGTCCACAGAACAGGCAGTCCTTATGGCAGCTATCTGAGCTACTGATTTCTCCATGACAAGGAAGATGACCTGCAATACTATTACAGGTGCTACTGCTTAACAGGAGAGCAGAAATTTATCAGTAATCTTCTCATTAGCTGACGCTTGACCATGCTGATGACATCCCAGATAGATGTTTTATCTGTACATGTTCTAGTGCTGATTATCCCAGAGGCTCTTTCTACCAACTTTTTTCTTTGTCTTCTTCACTAAAAAACATGGCTTGTGTTTTTAAACACAAGGAAAACTGCAATACTTTAAATAGATTCTTTGATAATTTTGGAAGGAGAACTAATGATTCTTAAATTGAGAATACGCACAGCATGACCTCCTGTAAGATCAGTTTTCCATCAAGCAGCTGAACTCTGAAAGTCACCAGCTCAGGTTCAGCATCCTTCTTTCCTCTCTATCCATCTTTCCTCATTCTTTTCCCTCTCCCATTTAGTCTTTACTGCACGGTCTTCTAGCAGTCCTCTCTATTTCTGCAGTACTCCTTGATTAGTTATGAAAGAGTCAGCTTCTCCAGATTGTGCTGATGGAATTCTTAGGAAGATGGTAAGAAGATGACAGATAACAAATTAACATATAACCAATATAAGTGGAATTCCAGGTTCACAGCCTGAACCAATGGGTGAGCTGGGGGAGTGAGTACCTGGAGCAGCAGGGGGGTCTGGAGCCATCCTACTTCCGTGCAATCGGGGTCTGTGTGGACTCCCCCCTTCCACCCTCACCAGCTTTCTTGCCCTTATCTGGACTTGCTCCAGGGCTTCAATGTTGTCATGTGGAATCCAAAACTCATCACAGTACTCAAGGTGTTGCCTCACAAGGGCTCACTACAGAGAGACGATCACTTCCCTGCTCCTGCTAACACCACTATTTCTGATACAAGTCAGAATGCCACTGGCCTCCTTGGCCTCCTGGGCACACGGCTGGCTCATATTCAGCCAAGTGTCAACCAAAACCCCCAAGTCCATTTCCTCTGCCTCAAGCCTGTAGCATTGACTGGGGTTGTTGTTGCATGTTTACTATATGAAAACAGATCCTAACTGAGCTGACTTCACAAGACAAGTTGAAAAAGAATCTTACAAGTAAAGGAGTAAACTGGAATGTTACAACTTCCAAGTGTTTTGGGCCATTTGAGAAAGTATATATGTCCAATTATTGTCTCATATAGGAATGTAACACTGTTTTTTTAAAATTCTTTTCATTTACTTTATTGATCCGCCTGGAAATCCATAGTTATTGATAAATCTTGTCATAAAACAGTTTTCTAGGAAATAGAGCAGAGAATGAAATAGTTCAGTGTAGATAAATGGCTTCAAATGAATACTTTTTGCTCCTACTTCTCAGCTTATTTTCATGGTATAAAGCAGTTCCTTAAAATTAGGTCACTGTCTAAGCATTTCAGTGTGATAGATTTCTCATGATGCATTCTACATATTAGCCTTTCACGATGTTGTGTATTTTGTACAGTTTTAACTATGCATTTTTAGCTTTTCTTCCAGACACATCATCAGTTCATTTTCTTAAGAGAAATTGCCAAAAACTGCCAGAGAGCTATCCTTCATGTAGTTTCTTTGGGGCTTCAGTTGCCAATGCAAACAACCAGTTTTCAGGAAGGATATGACAATGCAGAACATTGACTGTAAAACAACCTAGAAAATGGACAGATTGTAAAATATCCAACACTTTTGAAATCTGTCTCAGGATTCCAGCATAAATTTTCCTGGAAAAAATGGCAGTGTGCTTTCCATGACAGAAGAAAACAGATGTCACTTCATCTCGATTTGCACCCATGTGGTCAACACTTCTCATAAACTTTACAGCGACAAATGTAAAAAACATCAAAAATTCTGGGAATTTTTCATATGCAGTGTTCTTCAGGGGCCTCTAAAGGCTGATGGGTTCTTGGTAAACATGCTGGTTGTAGGTTGGTCACATTATGTAGGTCACCAAACCAAAATGCCCAAAAGTCCCTTCGAACCTGGCCTTGAAGACCTCAAGGATGGGGCATCCACAGCTTCTCTGTGCAGCCTGTGGCAGTGCTTCACCACTCTCTGAGTAAAAAATTTCTTCATAACATTCGATCTAAATCTCTTTAAAACTGTTAACTCTTGCCAACTGCAACACTCTCTGATAAAGAGACTTTCCCCATTAAGAGAATGGTACTGACATCAAGGCATTTATTCCACTTCTAGTGTGAATAGAAAGTGGTTTGGTTTCATGTCCAAACTCAAATCATCACCGTCAGAAAAATGTAATCACCATGAACCTACGTGGCATTGTCATCAATAAGACCACAGCTGAATGGGGCTTGACATTGTTTTTGATGGCTTGCTTTGCCATTTACACACAGAAAGAACACTTTCCTTGTTCTTCTCTGAGATCTAAAGGAGATAGGTAAGAATTCCATCCCCAGAGGAAATGGCTGAGTTTGTTTCCTACCAGCTATACTAAAAAACTATTTAAAAGTTGTTGCTCTGCTTTATTTACCTCCACACAGGTAGGTAAAGAGAGTCTTCTGCTGTCATTTCTATGTGATAAGGCCTGAAGTTTATTATAAATTACTTCATAGCTATGTTGTTTCAATATTAGTTTTCCCTTTAGTTTTCCACACAGCAGAAATTCTCTTTCCTATGACTCTCCTATTTAAGCTATGGATAATTTACAGTATTCTAGGCAAAGTTGTGACTAAACAGGGTGAATGAATATGGACTACACTTCAAAAAAACTTACTCCTTCATTAGCTCAGATGCATGGGAGCAAGGATTTAACTCCAACATATCCCCAGCAAGTGATCCTATGTTTAAAGATCCCCTTTGCCTATTGTTATAACAAGAGAGCAATGAAAAGGCAAAGAAAGATGACAAGCTATTGCAGATGACTCAGTTATATACAACAAAGTAAGAACTCTGTAAAGAAACAAAGTGTGGCTGACGTACAGCTGACCCCAGGCAGATTCATCTTCTGCTGTTGATCTTTTTATCTTTTTCACTTCCCAAACATTGTGTACATTAATTGTGTTTTTATAACTACTGCACAAGCTGTACGAATGGATCAACTCCCTGAATAATCAAATAACTAGGCAAAGTGAGTGTGGGCCAGAGATCTGAGAATCCTCTCCACAAGGAAAGATTTTTACAGTAAACTTTTTCTATTAATCACATAATATCTGAATATGTGTCATTTTGCTCCTACGTATATTGATTTATCTAATGAACTGAACTCATCTAGTGAAATTAGCTGATGTTTATTCTTCCAAAACTAGTTACTAGTAAAGGAATCTTTCACTGTTGCAGAGGAAGAAATGCATAAAGGGTGAAGGTCCCAGAAGAAAGCAGCTGAGTTGAATCTGTGTTTCTAATTACCCAAAAGTCTTTGCAAATCATAAACAAAGAATTTAACAGGAATTTTGGAATACAGAAGAAAATAAAGACCCATGCATTTGTGCATGAAATCCAGTATCTTTATTCAGCCAGGGTCTTGACAGTAGTGGGAAAGAAGAAGGTACTCTTCACAAGGAACTCTCAAAGTGAGCACTTAATGTTCACAAACTCTATCCAGAATCCTGCATCCCTGGAGATGTAAAATATTTAGGAAGACCTAAATCTGTGATATTAAATCATTTAGTATGACATTCTGTGTAATGAAAGGCAGAAAATGCCACCTCATTATGCCTAAATTAAGACAAATAACTAGTTCTTGACCTAAGCATTTCCAGCAAATCGCTCAATCTTGACTGTAAGACCTGCATCAAAAGAATGATCTAACTGAACATTGCCATCTGCGGTGTGTGTGTGTTTACTGACTGGCCAGTCACCTTGGTCTCCCTCCTAAGTAATGGCAAAAAATAACTATTTGTAGGGAAAAGCAGAACTCATACTCCAGTAAACATCTAAAAACAATAAAAATAAACAGTGTCTATTTCTTAGCAGGGCCCATCTCAAGACAGCAGAGGTCTTTATAACAAGCCCAGCAAATTTTAATTTGGATGCACTGGTATTGCATACCTATTACACATTGAAATAACATTAAAACAAACAGACAAAGAACGAACATATAACAGGTCAGTGCAAGATGGTAAGTTATTTCAATTAATCAAACCTGTGCAAAAATAAATAAATAAAGAAAGAAAAACCTTGCCCATTTTTGCTTATTCTGCTTTTGCTATTTTGTAAACTCCCTTACAAAGCTCTTTTCTTTTGGATTGTTTCAGGTAATTAAGCCAGTGTGTTTAAAAATGCTTTACAGTAATATTTAGAAACAAAGGTTACCCTAGAGATGGAAGCTTTCTGAAAATTCCTGTGCCTACAACCTAAGATATTATTTCTTCTCAAAAAGAAATAATATTCCTGCTCATATTCATGAGCTGGAATTCACCCATGATGTAACTGCTGTATAAAAATTACTGGAGTAATTTACACAGATCACTAGTCCCTCACACATACTAATCTTTCCCTCTGAAACTATAAATTAGAAGCACAGTTAAATTCATGGATTTTCTTTAAAATATGTGCACACCTAGAAGAGTTTAAATGCATAAGAAAGCCTTTCAAATGGTCAATAGAAGGACCAGGTGTGCAGCCTGCAAATTCCCCTTAAAATATGACTCAAACTGGGTGTGAAGAATTAGAACATGATTCTGGCTTTAGAAGTTTATTGAAAAAAAAGGGGAAAAAAAAAAAAAAAAAAAAAAAAAAAAGAGCAAGCTTTATTTCCCACAAATGATTTGATTGTTAAAATTCGCATTTCATTTATGGTGCAATAATATGTTATGTGCACACGCAGACACAGCCTGTCGTTTTACATCTGGGTTTCGTGAGGTTGCAGTAGCAATAAAGAAAGAGCCACAGTTTGGGTGGAAAGAGGGCAGTGCTTCTTGCAAAGTTCCCTTTTGCCACGTACCACAGCTGAGACGAGCAGCTCTTAGATTATGTCTTATCGATGGTTAATTTCCAATCCAGAAGTTGATTAACTTTGACTCATAGCATAAAAGGCCGCGACCAATTATTATTCAGAAAAATCCTGCAATCCTGTACTCGATGTGCTTGTGATAAACGTTCACATGACAAGGTTATTTGGCGTACAACGGCTCGAGCAGTTGTCATAGCAACCTGTGCACAATGCCCATAAATCTGATGTGTAGTTATCCTTGCTGTGTATGCAAAAAAACCACAAAGCCAACTCAAGCAGTTTAATTTATGGCATTGACTGTCTGGAAAAAAAAAAAAAAAAAAAAAAAAAGGCAAGAGAATAATGAATTCTAAGGATTATATTCCTTCACAAGAAAAGTACTCCAAGAGCTGAGACAACCTCTTCAAAGCCAAAAAGACTTTTAGGATAATCATTATGGTAGGAAGTGCAGGTCATCATTAATACTGAGCAAGAGAATAAAGAGCTCTCTTGAAAATCTCTGCTTGAGTATATTGATTGTTTTCTGTTACTCATGCAAACAGCTGTCTGTAAGTGGAAAAAGCCAACAGCTCACACATGCCTTCCCTTTTATTTTCCTTTTGTTTTCTGGAAATAGTGAGATAAAGCTTTAGGATCACCTGTCAAGTGGGTCATGACAAAAAGTTCTCCTTTCTGTCATCGGTATAGGTAGAATTTTTCTTTCTTTACAGTTCCATCCCATTTAAATACAGGGCTAAAGTGAAAAGGAAGGCAAAGAGATCACTCATTTTTCATGGTTAAAAATATTTGGTCTGGAGATATAGACAAATGATAAAGAAGTTGGAGATTTTAACAACCAGTCCATCAAGACATTGTTGGGCCAAAATTTATTATTTCTTCCAGATGAATAAATATTCATGAGACAAAGGTTTGGGGTATAACCAAAGTGAAGCTACCAGATGCAGAACAGGATGAGATCCGTTCAGCATCATCTTCCTGCTCTAATAACCAGGTATTTTGCAAGAATCTACTGAAATTATAAGAAAGGATGCTTCAAAATGAGATATACTCAAAGCTTTCTGATGTGTAAGAGAGTTGTAATATAACAGAAAATATATCTCCCAGAGATGATTGCAGCTCCAGTTGCAGGAGAGGAAAACACCCTAGGCATACAGCTAAGCTCAAAATACAGTATGAATTACAAAAGGAGGAATGAATGATGCAACTTACTGGAGACTGACTTAGGCATTTCTAGAAAATCATTCTTCCCAGTCCAAAAGGAGTACTCAACATGTCAGATCATCAGTATCCAGAAAAGAGTATCTCTGTTGCTGTGCAGGAATGCTGGGATGAATTCAAACTTAGATATAAAAGATCTAGAAGGGAGTAATGTAGCCTCATCATAGCTGTCTGCGGGAAAAAATGTCTACATATCAGATACCTATTAGCCTGCTATGATCAGGGAGATTTAGACAAGATAGTTAATGGGTATTAAGGCAAAATGAATTTTAGCCTTGTTTTGAATTTTGATATTTGGTTAGATGAATAATTTCCTGATTTTCATTTACTTCTTTGGCTAGAATTCTGTTGCTGATGATAGAACCAAGATGACAAGTCCATTTGTAGACTACTATATCGTGGATCCTGAAAACAAGGTAAAACCTATTCACGTGAAAACTCTTTTATTTCTCACCCCAGATCAAAGCCTCAGAAACATAAGTACCTCTCATATTCTGTCCTCAGTCTAGCTGTTTCCTCGTGGATTATTTCTTTAAATAAATAGATAAATAAATAGATAATAAAATAATCATATGCAACACTAAAATGCCAAAGAGCTATGGTGCCATATTGTTGGAGAGATAGGATGTTCCCATGGGGACTGTCAGTTTATTCTGAGAAAACCTGCTATTTTGCCACTACCTATTGCTTTAAGAGAAAAGAAATAGCAAAGTCTCTGTTTATGTGGTCTCACACAGTATAATAAAACATATTAAAACATATCCCCAGGAGTGTGATCCTGCTTTGGTTAACTTTATACATCTGCCACATAAATGGCAAAGCCAAAGCTTGTCATTCTGGGCTCCTTTTGAGGTCAATAGGGTATGGTTTGAAAAAGCAGTTTTGGGGAACAAGTCATCTGAATGATTCGAGATCTATTTCAAGATGAAATGAATCACTTCCTGAAAGATCTCTGCAGGGATCCTGGAGTGACTAACACAGTGCTAAACACCTACGTGACGCACACATTCAAGGGACAATGCACAATGCACCGTAGCAACATCATGGAAGCTGAACATGATGTTTGCCTATCCTTATATCCTAATACACCAGGAATAAAGAAAGGAATTTCTCCATTTCAGATAGATTTTGATGCAGAGCAGAATGCAGTGGTCAAGCTCTTGTACTTTTTCAGAAGAAGAAGACATAGCCTGAATCAGTCCCTTCTACACAAAGGTTGTAGGACTTGGGCTGCTGCATCTCCTGAAGGCTTTCTATTGAAGAAAAAAGCAGCAGCTGCTTTGTTCTTCCATCCTTTCCTGCCTCTCAAGGGAAAAATAAATGCTTGCTATGTGACAGAAGGGAACCCTGAAGCAAGGGGAAGGAAGAAGAAAGCTCTGTGGTTTCTCACATCCTTTATTTCTGCATGGCGAAAAAAGAGAATCAACACAATTGTGTGACCAAAGGGAATTTGTCTGGGGAATATCTCTGCTGTGAAACCATCATGTAGCCCAGCAGCTGAAAGGAGATTTTGGAAACCAGTGATCCGGATTCACGTGACAGGGCTGGGAGTGGATTTGCTTCACTTTCCTCTCTCAGTGCAGTTACCATGTTTTAGGCCTTGATGACTTGGGGATGCTCATGCTTGCTGAATTTCTTCTTTCCTAGATCAGCAGAAGTGAAAGGTGAGCTATAAGGGAAGCCCACAGAAGAGAGATGTTAGCAAGAGATCTCTTTCTTTCACTTTCTAGTTAAAGTCTATTGATTAAGTTGGTCCATATTTCACCATCAAAGAGTAGTTCAGAACAAGCTGCAGATGATGGAAAGAAGCACGTTAAATTTAACATGAGGTATGTTAAAAATCTACCAGATGAATAAGAGAAGCATCTTAAAACAATAAAATACAGGATGTCTGGACCAACAACACATACCACTTTTCTCCAAGTTCCTGTTTGGTGATTTGAAAATATCAATGATTTATGGGTTTGACTTTTTTTTTTTTTTTTAGTAAGATGGTAAAGTTTATGACCTCACCTTACAATAATTCTCAATAATTCTAGAATAATGGAGGCTGAGAAAAATCCCAGAGTCTCTCTCTTCCATTGAAATGTTGGGGGAAATAAAAAATATTGGAGGCAATCAGTTTTTCATAGTATTTTTTCTTAAAGTGTCTGAGAAAATACAATGTGCTGGCAGCTTCTCTCTCCTTGTTTTTATTTTTACTTCTATTATTTTTTTATGAGCCACTGGTATATACAAAGAAGAATGTAAATCCACCAGTCTTTGGGACCATGACATAAATGTGAAACTGATGTAGATGTAAAACTGAGAGAAAGCTCTGTTTTGGGCATGAACCAGTGTTTGGAATGGTCAGACATCTCCATGTAATTCCTTCCATTAGGGAGGATAGTTATGTCTTGGTTGATATATTGGTGACACTGAAGTCAAAGGGAATATAATTACTTTCAGTAGGACCAGATCTTTACCTCTTTATGCTTGGGTATATTCCCTCTAATCTGAAAAGCCTTCCACAACATGTTCTGCAAACTTGACTGAAGCTACAGCGCATGGATGGATTAACCTCTAGTAAGTAAAGCTGTTCAGACTTGCAAAAGCTGCAAACAGATGTCCCACGCTCCCAAAGAGCCTTGGCTCAGCCCCAGGAATGGCCAGTTTACCCCTGGATGAATCAAGGGACAATCTTCCCATACATTTTGCTGCCTGCCTTTTAGCACCCTGGCTGCTCATTTCTCATTCTCCCAGGCACACAGACAGCAGGTTTTTGCCCAGCTGCCACTATGCAACCCACTCTAGGATCATGCCTCAAGCTTTCCCTTTCTGTTCATGTGTCCATATCCTCAGGCTTTGCTTTAACTGTGACAGAACAGCACCGTTCCCTGAGTTGGGTTAAGCTATTGCACCTGTACACGCACAGTGAAACAGATGCAATGGAAAATACAGGGAAAAACTTTGCTTTTCAGCGATGTGAATGGTGCAGAAAAGCATCAGATGAAGTACTATGGGTTCGCGAATGATCATAAATAGGAAATCTTTCTGCAGGATGCCACTGCTGTCAAAACAGCAATCATTAACAGCACCATGGTGAAAGAATCAAAATATTGAATCATCTGTTTTGCAGTGATGTTCTTTTTTCCCTTTTTTTTTTTTTTAAATTTATTTTTTATTTTATTTTATTTTTTCCCCCCACAGCATTCTGATATTACCCATCCGTATAATGACCAGGTCGAGTTTATGAGCTAGTGATTATTACCTAAGTGAAACTGGCTGCAGGCACAACAGGGAAAGTCATGAAATGGAAAA
The DNA here is from genome assembly GCF_039878825.1 of Excalfactoria chinensis. Taxonomy (NCBI): domain Eukaryota; kingdom Metazoa; phylum Chordata; class Aves; order Galliformes; family Phasianidae; genus Excalfactoria; species Excalfactoria chinensis. The sequence goes on from NC_092857.1 coordinate 2,363,369, forward strand.
CAAACAAGCAAAGTAAAACGGAAAATCTATTGACTGATCAATGAGGTGCATTTGTTTCTTCAAGAAAACAGAGAAGGATCTAGGTCTATAAATAAGACTGAAGAAAATAAGAGAGCTTTGCAGAGGGTAGCTCTCAAAACAGCAGTGCTTCAGCCCAAGGGACTCACCCCATTGCACAAGTTCTAGGAGAGGTCCTCCTTGCCCCTTCACCCCATTCAAACTTGCATTTACCTCTGCATAGTGTGCACCTTTTTGACAGTGATTCCCATGAGCAAATGAATTCTTGCATGAGCTGAGAAAGAAAGCAAGTGTTAAGCTCACACTAACTCTCATCTTTGCTTTGGAAGCTGTATGGGAGGACACCGCTTCACACAGCAGGGGAATAAGATCACCAGGAAAACCCTCAGCCAAAGCTTTGACAAAGTGACACTCAAAACAAGACAGACATGAACCTGATTGCCACCTTCACAGTGAGGGCACTTACTTAGCCTGAATATGACAAGATAAAATTAAACTTCATCCAGCTAAAATATCTTAAAGGAGCTTATTTTTATTATTATTATTTAAAATAAATGATGCACTGGGCAGAGATGAGTAGTCCAGGAGGAAAAAGGTTTATACATTTCTTTCAATTCTCTAATGCGACTTATCTGCTGTGTTTCCTAAATTATTACTTCTCCTGAAATATTCAAATGTATGTTGGTTACATAAGCTCCAGTTTTACTTGGCTAGATGGGGGAATGAAATAGGAGCATGCAACTTCCAGGCCATTAGCACTAAACAACCCAGCTTGATTTCTAAACACTCAGAGCCACTTAACCATTCAAGCGCATTAATAATAATAATAATAATAACAATAAATACAATGTTCAGCCTTGATTTTGAAGGAGTAATAATCTGTTTCTGGACATCCTGACCTGAATTCCTCTGACCTCACTTGAGGCCTCATTGAATGTGACTTTCCAAACAGAAAAGTTCCATCTATTTCTAAAGAAATAATTTGCTTGAATTCTGTTGTTACTATTCTACTGGTTGCAAGTCTGTGAGGTCTGAATGCTATCTCTTATGTATGGAAATGAGCAATTGCAAATACGTGATGTGTGTCAGGAGAAATTGCATTGGGGTGAGAACTGTACCCTTGGATGCAGTTTTTCTTTCCAGGCATAATGGTGGACAGCAGCACTTAGTCCATTTTTGAGCTGAATGAAGCAGTAGGAAATTCCTTCTGCAAGGAGCACTGGGCTAACATGTAGATTTATGGCCTCAAATTCCTCTATGAGTTTTTAACATCTGTAATATCAGAGTATCTCAGTGATGATGATCTTTAATTCATGTCAGACTGAAGACACAGGATGCCTGAGTTATAAGCAGGACAAAGCCTACCAAAAGACATTACTTTGTTCTGATACTGTGAAAGAAGGAGCAGTTCAGAAAAAAACTCTGACAGGACTCCTGCCATGACACCATATCACTTCCAGAAAACCTTAGCACCAAGAAGACTTAAGATTGTTCCTTGGACAGACTTAATAACCCTGTTGGTTCTGACCCTCAGGAGCACATGGTGACAAAAGATCTGTCAGATATATTGGGCCACAGTCACAGAAAGCCGTAAAAATAAGCAGTAAAACCCTGAAATCGATAGAGAATTTTACAGGGAGTTGGTGTAAAGATTGTAAAATAGGAATGATGTGTTCACCTATGTGTGGATGGTTTTTTTTTTTAGGGATGTTCTCTAGCTTGCCTGCAAGTCTGTGGCTGCCATTAGTGCTAATGGAAGCCACATACCAGCAAGTGTAGGAGAGGGTCAGAGAGCAGATGAGAGACAGGAAGGACTGAATATCTTGAGCTAGAATTGGAACCCAGATGCACAGGCATAAATGGAGAGAAGTGACTCTTCCACATCTGCACCCATGTACCTGTGATAAGATTTTGTTTAGACATGAATTTTTATTTAGCATATTTAGATACACACTTAGTAGATTTCTCTTAGGCACTATGCGCTAGACAATGAACATACATGAGATTTAATAATTATATAAATAATGCTTTTGTATCTGTACATGCCTAACTCTGAGTATTCTTTTTTATTTTATTTTATTTTATTTTATTTTATTTTATTTATTTTATTTTATTTTATTTTATTTTATTTTATTTTATTTTATTTTATTTTATTTTATTTTATTTTATTTTATTTTATTTTATTTTATTTTATTTTATTTTATTTTATTTTATATCAAGTTTACCCTTTCATATCCACTGAAACAGATTATTCTTACTATTATTTATGTAGGTATGAATGTTTGTACTTTTCCAACTCTTTTAAATTGGCTCTTCTGGAGACGCTCAAAGAAGGTGGTGATGAACTGGAACAGATTGCCCGAAGAGGTTGTGGATTCCCCATCCCTGCAGGCATTCAAGGCCAGGCTGGATGTGACTCTGGGCAGCCTGGTCTGCTAGGTGGTGACCCTGCACATAGCAGGGGGTTGAAACTGGATGATCACTGTGGTCCTTTTCAACCCAGGCCATTCTATGATTCAATTCTATGATACTATGGCCCTGTGGAAGTGCAAGTTCATTACATATAAAGGTTTGTATTCGGATGCCCTTGGTTTGTATTTCCCTTGAACTCTCCTTGCAAGGGAAAACAAAAAATTTAGTTTTTTTGCAGATATTCCTCTGTAGAGCTAAATGTTTGGTTACTGCATCTGCAGCATTTCTGCAAGCAGACTGAGGTCTTTGCAAAGATGCAGACCTCCTTGCTGCCACCAGAATATCATACTGTGCATGCAAGGGACACCTTTCTCTTATTGCACTGGGTATTTGAGCAGGCGCTTTGTCCCACAGAATTAAAGGAAATTAACTCTAAACCAGGTAATATAAAAGTCAGATCTACTCCAAAGATACAGAGTTAGAATGAATCTGCAAAATGAACTCCTTTATCATATGCAAAAAAATATTCATCCCAGGTAAAGATTGCCTATGATTGGTCATAGAATATCCATTTAAAGCACCAACACGTTATCCTGTGCAAATGAATTAACCAGTAAACACACCATTATGGCCAGAACTCCAAAAGAGAGGGAAAAGAAATCTATCTCTCCATACTGAAATGGAAACCATGCAATTCAACTAATGAAATTAAATGGGAGGCATCTAGTTAGCACTGAGCTGTGCAGTGCAACCTCTTCATCCTTACATGGCACAGATTGTTGTGGAAAGCCACTGTATCCTCTCCAGTGGGTACATGATTTCCTCATTGGGCTGTAAGGAGAGAAAAGCAGCATGGCAGTTTCTACGGAGGAAAGGCATCTTCAGTCTGTAGTCCCTTTAGAAATTACAAGTGCCCTGAGATTGTATTAAGAAGATTCAGGTATGTCAAGTCTAAGATTTCTTTGGGGAAGGAAATGACTTCTTTTTAACCTGTTGCAAAGCAACCAGACAAAAGGATGTTCTATGCTCCCTAGAGGCATTTCAGTCCTGTACTCAAACCACAGCCCACAGCATCCTGACAACTCCAACCGCCTGGTTCATGGTTTTGTTTCTAGCCCTTACTCATTCCAGGGCTCTGTACAAACCATAGCCAGCACAGAGATGGCTTACAGAGGTAACTCCCCATTCTCTTTTTCTTCCATCTGGTTTTATCTATTTATTCATCATACCTTGCTAGCCCTTAAGGTCTTATGTGTCAGATGCACAAGGCATTGTACAAAGATCAATGTCAGCTTTATGGTCACTTACTTTTAGATGGACAGGAGAACCTACATTGCCATTTTACACATAACAGGATCAGACACAGACAAAGTTATTCACAAAGGTATAGTAGTAGTAGTACCTAGACTCCCCAACACTCTGTTTCCTCTGTCTTTGAGCATTTGCTCTTAACTGGGAGCAGAATCCAAGAGCTAGCTTTCAAACACTCACTAGTAACAGATGCTACTGTGAAAAGAGGTTTTCACCATCACAAATGACACCATTTTAAACAGGTCAGAAATGCAAACTACTTCCAGAACAGGAAAAATGAAGCATATTGGGCTAGAGCCTATAGAGTCTACCTAAAAATCCATAAGCAAGACTAATTTTGAATGTTAATGGGGTGGTCTATATGCTAAGAGCTGCACACATGCCTAAACACAAGTCTTGCTTCATTCTGTTGCTGGATAGAATAAAAGATGCTTTTATTCAGTGGAAACATGAGCAGCCTAAAGGAAACTCTTTCCACTGAAGTATTTCTTGGCCTGGGATTACCATACAGACTTTTGCTTAGATCTCTAAATGGATTCTCCCTGGGAAACAGGAGGTTACAAAAGCAGATGTCTGCTAGACACAATTGCCTATTTCCCCCCGAGTGGCAAAGTCACTCAGTTTGCTGAGTGAGGAAACCACTACAGCACAGTATATAACATCTCAAGGCATTTGTTTCAGGACATAGCATTCTTTCATTATCCACTCACAGACTTCAGCATTTCTTCAGACACGCATTATTAAACCACAGCTAATTATTAAATATTTAACAAAGACTTTACAGCACATTGACTTCAGCTATCAAGGTAGGCAGAGCTGCACAGATTGATTTCTCTGTGTCTGGAGCTCAGTACACATCAAACAGAGAGTATGCTTTGAAATTTCAAATCACAAGGCCAAGTTTGGACCATTGGTAATGCTCAAAAGGAAGTCATTTCCTTATCCCATGAATATTTTCATGTTGTTGGGAAAAAAATATATATACAAACGCAGAAATGAGAAAATCTTGGAATCTTTAAAAAATCTATATTCAAAGTGAAATATATATATATATAAATATATGTATGGTTTAATAAAAAAATTCTCTTAGATAAATCTGAAATATTTGACCACCTTAATCTATTATTACAACGGACTCAAAATTTTAAAGGTAAGTTTCTTTGAAATGAAAATGTTTCCCTCCCTTCCTTCCTTCCTTCCTTCCTTCCTTCCTTCCTTCCTTCCTTCCTTCCTTCCTTCCTTCCTTCCTTCCTTCCTTCCTTCCTTCCTTCCTTCCTTCCTTCCTTCCTTCCTTCCTTCCTTCCTTCCTTCCTTCCTTCCTTCCTTCCTTCCTTCCTTCCTTCCTTCCTTCCTTCCTTCCTTCCTTCCTTCCTTCCTTCCTTCCTTCCTTCCTTCCTTCCTTCCTTCCTTCCTTCCTTCCTTCCTTCCTTCCTTCCTTCCTTCCTTCCTTCCTTCCTTCCTTCCTTCCTTCCTTCCTTCCTTCCTTCCTTCCCTTCCTCCCTTCCTTCCCTTCCTTTCATGCTAAATTTAAAGCAAAGTTCCTTGAAATTTTCAGCTGTAGAATAATTTAACTAACATCAGCCTCATTTAGTGGTCAGTTTTGCTATTGTGACCTTTCAAACTTGAGAGCTGACAGCTTGCTGTTTACATTTCAGCCTTCAAGACCTTTTTGGAACTCAGTTTACTTGTCATGAAGAATAATTGTTGGGACTTTGGATTAATCCATTTGCAGATATTTCGCCACACAGATTAATGAACTTTAAAGCCATTATGATCATCTAGTCTGACCTCCTGCATAACATGAGTCATAAGGTGTCATATAGCAGTTGTTGCATCAAGACCAGTCATCACAGGCTGAGCTAAAGCCATCACTCCATATAGCACAGTTTCCAGCATCCACAGAGGAGAAAAACAGCAGCACAAATCACAGTGTAGAAAAGCTGATTTGCATGACAGGGAGGGGTACTCAGACTAGATTTGCTAAATTTCTACAGACTACAAGAAGTACACAATTCACTCTCAGACGTCTTCCAAAAAGGAAAAAGAAAAAGCCAAATGAGAAGGCAGCCGTGTGTATTCTACGCTTCTGAAGTGGCCTTTATTTGTTAAGATCAGGATCTCTGAAATATGCTGCTAGTATGATTCTAACAAGCTTGCAGCCGGATCCTCAAGATCTAATCAGCTTTCCAGGAATGTAGGCTGGTAACAATGTTAGCCTTAAGCATAACTACAAGACCATTTCTTTGGCTTTCATGATGCTTGGTGAAGAACTGCCATTGCCATTCCACCTGCTTAGAATGTATGAAAAGAAACACCACCTAAAGGGTGTCAGAAAATGTAGAAATTTTTTCTTCTCCTTCCTACTCACCATTGTTATTTAAGGCAAAAAGATCCCCAGGGATACACTATCTTGTGAAAACAACATTTAAGAAAAAAGGGGTGGGTGGAGGAGGAAGTTTCAGAGGTGAGAAAAGTCTGATAGCCATTTTGGTGAAATTTTCATTTATTTTCTCCTTCCATTTGGACATAATTTTCTTCACTCAAGAAATTTATATATATACGTGTGGCCATTCTGTCCATTATTTGAGAATCACAAAATCAATACAGTGTGAGCATCCACCATTTTTTCTTATCAAGATGCGGAACAAATACTAGAGTAATTGACCCTGATAAATACTGGTTGCCACCTCTCTAAGTGCAGAATTACTGCAATAGGTTGTTAAGGAGGGGGCATCTCCCAGTGCCTGGGAGTCTTTCCTGCAATGATGGTTTGCTGCCTCAGCTCAACCCTTTCCTCCTCCCCTCCTTAGCCTCTATCCCAGACTTCTGCACTCAGCTCCTTTTTTCATCTTGGCCTTGTTCACAAGGCCCTACAGAGGAAGACAATTGACAATGCTACTGACAACATATTTGCTAAAACAGATTAATGATCACAGATCTCAAACCAGGGTCTGAAAGAACTGATAGCAGTCCCCTGCTTCAATGGCTGAAGATCAATTGAGTGTGTGCCCAAAAGTCCACTTATAAACATGAGTTAGTCATCTTAACCACATAAAGAGTGAGCAGCCCAAGAACACCCTTTGTGCTCCACTGCACAGAAGTGGGTTGCATGACAGGATCTCCCCTTGAGCAGGGAAACCTCTTGATGTTGCACCTGAACAGAGATCCCTTACTCCTTTATGTCATGATGACTTGCTGATAAAGATCCTCAGTAAGTGACTAATTGTTTTAGGCTTTGTTTGCCTCACTAAGATTGCATCTTAGGTTGACTGTAATCTTTGTTAGCTGCTCTAAGATCATGTCTTAGTTTAACTGTGCACATGTGACCCCTTAGACATAAACTATTGATCAAGTCTGGGACTTGAAGTGGATCCAGCTGCACCTGGACTCCTTACTTCTGTGATTCAATGATATTAGAAGGCGAGGAGGTCCCCTCTGAGCCTCCTGACTCAATGGTGGACCTCCTGTATGTGTTTAACCCTACTCTCTATGCAGTAAATAATCAAGTGTATTGAATCTTGTTAAGTTGCCACCTTTGTTACAACTAAGCTTTGTTAAATCACTATATTGAATCCATATTATATTAAAAAATATACGTATTCTAGCTTCTCTCCTACGAGTTCAGTGTAGTTGTTTTCCATCCACAACACCTATGCATTACCAATGCACTGCAGCTGCACAGGCATCTTTCTCCCCCATCAAACACCACCTGCACCTGAAGGTGCAAACATGGGTTAATTTGGTTACTCAGAGGACTCGGATATTAGGTGGGTGTTTGTACCCAATGACTGTGAGTCTGTCAATGGAGGATTGTGAAAATTCAGCCAGGCCTGAGAGATTTATTTCAAATTGCTATAATTTTTTTTTAGAGTAATTGGAATTAATACATTCTTTAGGTGCTGAAAACTCCTTCAGAATGGCAGTCTCATTTTCCATCAAGCTTTGGGTAGGCTCAATGATCCATTGCTACTTTCAGTCAATTTTTCTCAGAGCCATCACAGGCTCTGGGCTTCAGTCAAGGAACATTATTATTTCTCAAAGAAATTCTGGCACCGCTTCCCTTTTCATCAATAATTGTGCCTATTCATTAAAGGGGTGGTCTAGAACCCATTTTGATCAATGAGAAGACCACCTCTGTTCTCAGTGGGGTTACACCCTGTACAAATAGAATATGGGGATTCACATACAGCAGAACCTGTTTGCAATGTAGTCAGTGATATCTTTGCTTTCGTACGGTCCAGTTTTGATTCACTGAGTGGCGAAACCATCAGATCAAGTGTTTCTGCTCCCTATAAATTATCTGAAGCAGAGAAAAAAATTACCTTGGTAGTAATTATGGGAAATGCACAGCATGCATTCTTAAAACTGGGTTCCTTTGGGGTAGACTCTGAGGAAGACTGCATATGAGTTGCCCTTTTGAATGAAGAGAGAAATGATTTTTCTATGTTGCTCAATAAGAAAACAAGAAAAAAACAGTGTAAGAAATGTTTATAAGTGGTGTTCTTAACAGTGCTTGGACTCAATCTTGTAGTAAGTGATATTTCAGAAATGTACTTAAAAAAAAAAAAAAGAATTTTCCCCATTATACAGCTGCTGATCTGACTGCTGCAGAGACTTGGAATAATTTCTGCCAACACTCATTGCCTAGCTTGGGTTGGGTGAGTCACACCTATAACAAGTGTTTTGGGGCTTGTATGTAACTTGCTGGCTCTTGTTAAACTGCATTTCAGCCTTTGATGTATGTGAAACAATATTGCCAGTCCCCCTTACCACACAAATCATAAGGCTGACTAATAAAAATACAAAGATTGTGTATATAGTAATGAGCTCCCAAAGGTGGAAAGAAGGCTCTTTCACACTGAGCTGCACACAGGCACGTATTAATGCAGTTTGATTTGATCACTGGAAAATTGCGTCCTGTAATTACTAAGCAAACATGAGGTGGAATGACAGGGAAATGCAATGAAATGGGGCTTTGAGGTGGAAGATGAATTTTCAGAGTGTGTAGCTGGGAAGGAACACATACGAATCCTGCACTACTGCCTTGAAGTACAAGAGACCCATTGATTCCAACATGAATTGTATGCTCACTTATTGCTGCAGGACCTGTATAGGGCAGTATAGACCAAGAATTATGGTGAAACAACTAGATTTGGGGCATCTGGATTCTCATATAGTAGGCACCACTTTTGGAAAAGATAACTTGCCTAAGTGGCTCCCTTTAGGCAACAAAAATTAGTGAAAATTAAAAAAAAAAATGAGAGGAAAAAAAAAAAGTCCAAACCCAAAACCCAAACCAACAATACTGAGCTGCAATTTTAATAATCTGTTTTCTACATAATAATAACAACATTGTCTCCCTTTACTGGAAACTATGATAATTTATGAACTGAAAATTTGTTACAAAGTCCCTAAGTGTACTCACATATAACAAGAGTTATTTTTCTATATAATGATCTCAGTCTTCAGATAGTGATATTCCACATTGTTATTCACTATTATTTGCAATTGAGGAAATGCATTTTTCATGTAGAAGGCTGCTCACTCAAAATCATTCCATGGACTAGACATCACACTCCGTCAAACTCTTGGCTTCCATGTGTCCCAAATGGGGACTCACCCTCGCAGCACAGTACCAAGTTCAACATGTAAATTTAGCTTAGAAATAGTTACCCCAAATCAAAGGATTATCCAGAACTCCTTGGTGCTACTTAAAAATCCAAGACAACCTTGCAAAGATCTTGTACTGCAAACTAGAAATGGAAGGCTGCCTTCAAATACCAGTAAATATTTTGTTTCCTTCCTGCCCTGACAAAAAGAAAGAAAAACTGTGCTGCAAGATGTAAGGACAGCATGGAAAAATGGATGCTTTCGGTCTTGTTTCATTTCCTGCATTTGAATGCTTTAATATGGCTATCGGCATAGCTGAGCAGAATTATTAAGAGGAGTTTAATACAAGGCCGGTGTATTGGTAACATGTGTACTGATGATAAAAGTGAACACTGATCACCTTATCCTTTCAAATCCCATTCTGGTGCCCAAATCTATATGCTTGCAAGTAGGTACTCAAAGCTACCATTAAGAAGAACTTAATGTGTGTGATCATAGAAGCGCTTGTGAACTCCATATGAGTGTTACTAAAGGATTAGTGTTCTGAATCAGCTTCTCCACACTACTACTAAATAGAGAGTAATTGCTTATGTTCAGAGTATACAAGCTCTAACTTGAAGCTCTAGCATGAATTTTAACCTAGCACATGCTGCCAAAGTCTCAAGAAGTGACAGAGTTGCAATAAAACTTCTCGAGGAGAGAAAAAAATAATTAATTTTCATCAAACAATAAAAATGGAAGAAAAACTGAACATGTAGGGATCCTAATAACAATGGTGTGGACTGGTGCTGCCTTTATTAGTCTCCTTTGTGTTCTTGTTTGAAACATTTATCATCATTGAACTAGCTGATTATTCTCTTTTAATTACTTCATATGGAACAATTAAATAAAATGAAAACAATAATCTTTTATAGATGGTTATGAAGAAGAACTGTTTTCTCAGGGAACTGAATATAGATTCCTTTCCCCTCCCCTTTGCCTCCCAAGGCTGTAGGAATCTAATTCATTCAGTGCTTCAGCATAAAGAAAGATCCTGAAATCTCTGAATTATTTATTTTTAATAGTCAACCATCATTTAAAAGCCTCACCTGGATGACCTATGATTGAAGATCAAGCCTCATTGAGCACAGTGTTTTGTTCTGATGAGACGTTTCCAGACAATTTCCTGTGTATTATATGAGAAGCTGAAAGAATTGCAACCTACTCATATTGAAAAGGGCCATAGCGCCCTACTGAGATTTCCCAGAAGCCTAAAGCTGTTGCTCTGCCCCTCTCTGCATAAGGCTGTATGGCACACTGTACCGAAGGTGCAGGACTAGAGGAGAGAAAGACTTCTTTGAGATGTTCCCAGATGGCAGTTTTTATTGCAACAGCTTCTTGCCTGCTCTGTGGTGGCAGCTCAGTCCTCAAAGCTGTATGTCCAGAAAGATGGAGTTCTAGAATCTGGGATTAAAATATTCAAGAGATAAACCAGAAGAAGGAATAGAGTGATGCTGGCTGTGAAAATTAAAGTCTGCCTGACCAAAAGTTCAAACTTCCCTCACCAATGTGAGGCGAAGACCTTTTTTGGCTCTGTATTCTCAATTTGTCATAGTTAAAGCTCCCAGAGATCTGTCAGGTTAAGAGGAAATAAATGTGATGTATAAACAGATGAGCAAGGGGTACAGTCATGTCTCATGTCATTAGAGAAGATGACTGCGGAATAAGCAGCAATCAAGAAGAACCTTTAAAATAATGACTGCTGATACTGCCAGCTGAATTTTTGGTAACATCTAGGATAGAGAGAAGGAATTACGCAAGAGAACAGTTCCTCTGTGATTCAGGTATTTGGACATGTTTCTATCAGTAATCAATGCAGAAAAATTCCTTTCGCAGGAGGGGGGAATGCATTTCTATATCTGACGTGAGCCATATGAATCATACTCTGTGTGCATGCACACCCACCCTTCCTGTGCTCTGGAGCTGCTATATAGCTCAGCCCACATCTGAAAGTGTCCTTGCAAGAGGTGATGGTAAGGTTGTCAGCAAGCAGATGGGTTGAGAATGATAACCTACATTTCATACTACGCAGATCTGAAAAAGCTCCAGTGTATTTACCTATTTTCTCCTGATGAATTGACAGATGGGAGCAGACCAATTGGTTTTCCCCTGAGGATCTCATCTCTCTCCATTTGAAAGGGATGACCCAAAAGTAACACCTCCTATTTTATTATTTTGCCCCACAAAGTCAGGGACAGATGTTGGTGGTATGGAAGTAGAGGCTGAACCTCCCCACCAATATTCCATTACATTTTGTTGCCATGAAACAGAAGGCAGCAGAGAGGCAGTCTGAGAAAATGGTGTCTGACATGGAAGTGCAAGTGAATTAAAGGGGTGCAGCTGAATTCCTCCTTGTGGAAAAAAATACTTGGACATTACTGTACAAAAATCCATGGACATTCACTGATGCTTGATTTAGGGAGACCAAACACTGACTATGAGCACAGTGAGGTGGTAAGTGGTGAGTTTCAGCAGTGACAACCACAAGAGCGGGTCACCTCTACTGGTGCAGATATTTACATGCATGATGAGCAGGCTTCTATTCATGGTAATGGTGCTGACTATGTTGAAAACAAGTGGTCTGTAGCCCGTGCTCTATCAAATGATTTTATTGTTCTCTTTGTATCTGTTCTCATGGAAATAAATAGGAGGCATTACTTTTGGAGCAATGTACTGGGAGAAGCTGAAGGTACACTGCCATATATTAACCTCAGGTACATGTGCTGAAGGAAGTGCATCAGTGAGGAGCTTTCTCTGAGGGCCTTTCTTTGACCCTTCTTCCCAAGCTGCTGACTTACATGAATCATATTCTTTTGCAAAAAAAACTCTTGACATGCCCTGTTCAGTGGAACACAACTGCTTCCCTGCAATACACACTCTACAGCAGGCAATGGGAAAGGGCCTGTGATGAGCTGTGGTTTTTGTCAACCTTTTAACTGTCTTGTCATCTGCGTAATCACAATCTGAAATACAATCTTGATATAAACTGAGCCTAGAATTCAGGTATAAATGGAATATTTCAAGAGGAAAGATGATCTCTGGGTAAGGTGCTTTTGAATTCACAGTGTTCTTAAGAGTAAAGGAGGTCCTGAATCTGGAAAAGTGATCATTATTAATAACACAGGTACTATAACAATCTCCTTTTCATAAGTTGTTTACCCATCGCCATAGTTTGATTATAAATACACCAATTTAACAGCTTAGTGAAAATAAATTATTATTATTATTAATAGCTTTCACTGTATAGTTTGGGAAATGCATTTTTTCAGAAGAATGCTACGGAATTTCTAACCTGGGCTGTGTCAGTCTGCACATCTGAACACACACTCAAGATCAGAGTCAGTGTTGTCATTGTATCTCAAATCCGTTTGTAGTTGAAGAAGAACATTTAACCCAGTAGTGTTTTTACCCAGAGCCATCTACCCATATCTCCAGGACAACATCGTCACCCTGTGGTCTGAGTCTTGGCTCACTCACAGTTGGGTTGAACAGCAAATCATCCCAGAAAAATTTGTTTCTCACCAAGCTTCCAGCATCATAACAAATTGCAGGAAAAGGCCATCATTCTGACTCTGCTTTACAGATGTCAAGCCCTTCACGGGACTCAGTTTAAACTTTAGGCTCAGTGTCAAAAATAACACAAAAAAGAAAAAGAAAAAGGCTGTGATTACCTCCTGGAGCTAACTTGCAATAAATTTTAACAAAACAAAACAAAACAAAAATCCACTCCACATTTTAAAGGAATGTTGACTTTCTGCCTAGATATATGTATATTTTTTCACTCCTTGCTTAGAAACTTCAAGAAGGGAACAATTAATGAAATCCAATTTCTGGAAAGACATGGTTTTCAGATCATGTTTGTTTCCATGTCTTAAAGTAGCCCGCCATTTCTTAACATACTCTAATCCATAAGGAAACCCAAAGAAAAAATATAAATGTATGTAGAACGGGTGAACAAAAATACAGAATTATTTTGATCTCCTATTATCAAGTATCCACTCACATGCTTCATTTATTTCTTATTGACTGCTCTAATGGTTCAGTATTTTCATAGTATTCATCGTTATAATTAAAAGAGAGTGTATTTTTATGGGTGAAATACTCTTTATGCGGCCATTCCCAGAGACTGTTAGTAAAATGCAAATTAAATGCAGACTTTTGGAGCTGTAAAAAATTCTGGTTTGTTTCCCTCTTCCAGCATGCTGTATGTTTTTACTTCTACACTTTTTTCCTTGTCAGGTGCAACAGGTAATAAAAGGTGAGCAGTGCCAGATTCTATGGGATCAGGGACCTGAGCAGAAGCAGGAAATACGAGCCCAGGTGTCTTGCTCAGATTTGAAAGCTGGGAATAGCATCACAACATATCTGTCTTTATGCAGTGCAAATTTGAACTTCCAGGCTACAAGTAGGCAAAACTCTCAGTTCTCATGTCTGTGTGTCTGTCCACTGATGGAGATATGACTGTGCAATTCACTGAACAAAGAGTACCAACGGCAATGTTTTTTCCTAAAAATTACCTGTTTCCCAATGTAGTCTTTTCAGCTTTGCCTCAAATGACACTGCTCCTTCCTGTTTTACAAGGCCAACTAATTTAATTTGACCCTGGGCCATATGGCTTGCCCAGATTTTATGTCTGATCCAGCCTTTGGTTTTTCTGGATTGTGCTTCCTGTTTTTAAGCATTGCACAAAATTTATCAGATGTCTCAGCCCAAACTCAGTCTAGCTTCTCTGCAACTACTCCACATTTGTAGAGTTATATGTATGTTGTATTTATATACACCGGTACACTCAGTCTCAAGTGTGCTTGCATGAACATTCAATAAATAATGAAAGACTAACTTGTAGCCAGAGGATCTGTGTCAGATAAATCAGTGCCTCTTAAAGGATTACCATGTGTAATTCAAGATGGTAGATTTTCAGAGTAAATAGTGAATTAATTATTCTATATTTATCCTTAGAAAAAGAAAGTGCTAGTCTCTTTATGTCAGAAACCTTAGATCCCCTATCAGAAATACTTACGCTTTCCAAGTTTGATCTCTACGGGAAACACGAAGCACAAAGTTTACAGTATATCAAATTTAGCAGATTTTTATTTTTTATTTTTCATTTGTCAGTGTGAAAAAGTAACTCTGTGCAAGAATTAATTGCAGACAGAAACTCACTTTATGGAAGTAATCAAAATGAGTAATTCCTTGAGTTTAATGGATTTGCTTCAAGAGGGAAGCAAAATGAGCCAAGAAAGAAGCATGTAGGGACTTTTCTAAGGATGCAAGGTTAAATAAGACACCATCCTTCAGAAGTCTTATCAATGACAAGAAAGAAATCAAGACTTTCAGACACAGGAATAAATTGTACTTTTACTGTAAAGGAGGAAGGTTTAAAGAGAGTTTTGTAATGGGAGGAAACCATCGTATTTTTTTAGCGCATATAACAGAGTTGGTTTTTAACCCCACACAGCACAATTATTAGTGCAAAGAGGATGATAATTTTGTGTGACATTTTTCCCAGGCTAAAGTTATTCTTTCATGATCTTTTAATGACTTACAAGTCTAAATCAAATGATTGTGTATTCTAGAATGCTGGTTGCTGGAGAGTGATATAAAGACAGGTATGTTTGATCACTGCAGCCCATGGATTCCAGTCCTCACTCACTACATGGGAATTCCCAGCCCAGAATCTTGTCTCCCATTGACGTTTTGCTTGCTCACTAAGTAGCGTGTAGAGTATCTGCTTCCTTTTACATCATAAAGCATGACCCAAGATGAGAGTTCCCATCTTATGTGACTAACAGGGGAAATACAGAAGGAGGAGAACATATGCAGGAAACCAGTATTTCTGTTGCTGGAGCATTGCTTATGCAACTTAAGAGAGCAGGGGTGGGTTTCTTCGCTTGATGATTGTCCACAGAGTTGCACATGTAACTTCCATTTATCTTTCATCTATATTCCCTTCTCATACTCATCATTCTTCAGAAAAGAGAGTATCTAAGGACATGGTCAGTAACTTGCTGGATTCAGGTTGTCAGCTATGGTCAGAGAGAGGATTATGAACAAATGCTATTGTTAAGAGAAGAAAATGTTGCCCAGGTCGGAAGGAAATGGAATAAAGATGGCACTACTTGTTCAGGATCACAGTTCTCAGGATCACAATTCACATAATGAATTGGGAAAGAGAAAATCACTGAGAAACAATAACTCTTTGAATGAAGAGAGATGGAAGGGATGGAATTCAGTAGATCTGGTGCTAATAAATAGTTTCTACATGCAACTCGACCAAATGTGAAGTTGGCTGGAAGTAGATCGTGGAGTTTGTTCAACATTCGATGCTGTGAAGCACACAAGAAATTTTCCCAGCTCCAACTTCCTCAAATTTTATGTCACATATATTCCCTTTAAATCCAATTATAAATGCATCTGTAGTAAATCCTGTTCAGCCTGATAACTGACACTGAGCTTGCAAGGCACTTATTTATGGCGTTCACTTTCTTGACTGATGCAGATGTTTGGGTTAAGTAATTTGCACCACAAAGATCTCACTATCAGACACTTGGCCATTCCTACAGTTTAGGTTCAGATGTCTGAGGTAGAAGATACGTTATTCAAACAAAAGTAATATGACTACTTAAGAAGTAGCATTTAAAATCAATCTTGCCAAGATTTGCAATAAACAGGGGAGATACACCTATTCTGATCACTGGTCTTCTTTAATCTTTTTCCCCATAGCGACAAGGATGTCTTTTGAATCTGCAGAAGCTGTACAATATAGGAGAAGAAACTCTGATCCAATAGCATAAAGAAAGATATGTCTTTCTACTAAAAAAATGAAAAAAAAATAATTATAAAAAGTAAAAGAAAAAATAAATTATGGGGCTAAAATGATGAATTTAAAGAAGATGCCTTACGAGGTCCAAAATTCCTCCATATGTACTGCCTATTTAGCCTGAATACCTCTACATCATCTGCGCTATACCTCGCAGAGCTTTATAGCCAAGCCACTGGCATCACATAGGTATCTGCTTTTGTCTTGTCACAAGAGTGATTCTATCAAATCAATCTATCAATCATGTTCTCCCAAAGGAATTATTCGCTTTTGCAGGAATTGTGATAATTATTGGTGCTTTGGTCTCAGAATCTCTACTCCTTGCAGACAGTCATTCTGCCTCCTGATGGTTGAAATCCCTTTTTCTTGCTCAGCTTAGAAGGATCAGCTCAGAAATATTGTGGAGAAGCACTGAAAGGGAAGAGAAAGTGACCAAACAATGTTGTTTAGATATTGGCTCTACAAAATGAACAAAATAGAGCAGATAACTTAATTTCTAACAGTAGGAGAAGTTCTGACTGTTCACCTGTGAAAATGTGTTCCTGCCTGACAGCACAATCCTTTATCTGCATGGCCTGAATTTGGTTGGCACTAATCAAGCTTTTAAGGTGAACAATTTGAAAGCAAATGAAGTTTAAAGGTACTGTAATGTCTCATTTCAAGATGGATCTCTATACAATAAATTATCCCTAGTATCCCCACATGCTGCAAGTTTATCAAGTCTGTTTAACATGCCTGAAGAGATTTCACAGCACAGATATTCTGCAGCTCCTCTTTTCATCTTGAAGAGAAACAATTACACTGCCCTCATGCTCCTGCCATCCAATTACTTCTGCTTTGCTTTCCCCCGCAAGTTGCTGGAAACATGGGCTGGAGGAGCTCTAGATAAATACAGAGAGGTGATATTTCACTGAGCATTTATGATAAGCAATATTAGACAAGAACAGAACTTGTGAGTCTCTGTTTTCTCACATACAGCAGCAAGGCATGTGACTGCTGCAGGCCCACTGCTGGCCCTTTGAGTATTTGGGATCAATAGTTTTGGAAAGCCAGCCAGTCACAGAGGAGTACTGAGAAGCAAGTCTCCGAATATCTTTTCTTCCTTCTCAAGTCAGGAAAGTGATCTCCTGGACCAAGTGCCTGGTTAGGGTTGGGAAAAAACACATGACCTGATGCATCCTCATGATTCCTACCACCTACATACTGGGAGAGAACCTAAAAGGGTTGACTTGGACCTGAGCAGGGTGTCTTCAAGCAGTTTAGCTTAGCTGAAAGCACCTGAGGTAGTACTATCAGTGCTGGATTGGGCAGGTCTACTAAAGCCAGCATCTGTGCTCCTTAATTGTGGGACTCTGATATTTTCCTGAAAAGATATATTTTTTTTTTCTACCTGGTTTCAGTTCCATTCTCGTGTCTGACTCTCCACAGCAAGGAATTCTACAGGCAGATTGCACAGTAGGGGGATGGGTATTTCCTTCATTTGTTTTAAATTTACCTACTATTTATTTTAACATATGAGCCCCAGTTCTCAAATTACTGTGTAGTGTAAAGAGAAGGAATGATCAGCTTTTCTTATACAATTCATCATCTTAAATAGGCCAATTAAGCCCATGTAATTATCCTTCTTTCCAAGTTAAATAATCCAAGTATTTGCAGCTTCTCATATGGAAAGTCCATCATGCCTCTAACCCATTGAAAATTATATGGTGCTAATTTAAAACATGGCCATTTGTAACATGTGTATCTATGTCTAAATCTACTGATGCTATGCTTGTCAGCTGATTAAACATGTGTAACACAGAAAACATCACTCCAGCATTTTGTTCCCACATCCATTAATGAAGGGGTTGTTAAAGCAGTCTGTATGTGCTGAAGGTGGTCTGACACCTTCCAGAGGGCTAGCAGCTATGGATGCTTACAAAACTGAGTACATTTTACTCCAGGACCTCTAGAGACAAAGGGCTCTTTGGCTATGTCCACACTGCTCTGTTCCCCTGCCAGAGTTTTCCATTACACTGATGCAGTCCCAGATAGAGAAAATTTCTGTTATTTTTGCAGTGCAAATAATATTGAGAGTCCCCAGCTGAGATCAAGACTCCATTGTGCTCTCAGTGACATAAACCTGTCCTTATAGACTGTCCTTGCCCTAAAGGGCTTAGAGTCTAAATAGAAGAGGCAGATAAAGGGTGTGCGAGAAAATAAATTTGGAGTGACTTGCACAGCTGCTGGAACAGCTGCTTTCAGAGGGAACCAGGAACAGGACCCAATTAGGAAGGGCTCAAGCCTGTGCATTTGCTACTGGGTTGCCTTGCCTGACTGAGCCCTTGCCACCAAAGGCTATTGTGGAAGTTGATGATTTAATCACCACATCTTGAAAGCACCTGGTCATGGAAAGCATTGGGAATGGGGAAACTGAGATATCAAGAATTACTTGGTGCCTTGGCACCATTATATTACATCAGCTGCTGTCATGGTAGAGGCTGTGGAACTATTTCAAAGAAGACTTGGTGTGGGAAAAGCCATGCTGAAAGAAGTACAGTGTCTCCTGTGGGCAAGGATAAATGATTTATGTTAAACATGCAGAATTCGGGTCACATGAAATCTCTAGTGAACTACTGAGCAAATGAGCACTAGTAGCTCACTTAGCAACAAAATTAAAGAATTAAATAATTTGGTCTTTGACCAAAAATCCAAAGAATGTTTAAATTTGAATGCAGATTTTATTGCCTCCTTTCTCTCCAGTGTGACAGCTCTGTGGTTGAGTCGGATACCATGGCATCCCACAGCTGACATAAAATGCTGACTGATAAATGGAAGGAAATGGAGGGAAGTCTGTAAGGAGGAGGTCCCACTGCCAGGGACAAGTACAGCTTCACCCCCTGTAGTCTTGCCTTGTCAGACAGATGTCTCTGCTACCAGCTACTGAAAACTATTGGAGGATCTGGTCTGCCCACATTGAGTATCCAGGTAACAGATCATTTTCACCGGTGTGAGATGTTTGCGCCTCCCATTTCATTTTATATGCACTAGTGAAATCTTTCTCTTCAAGGCTGATAAATCTGATGAGATTTCCTTCCTATGAACGTGTTACTCATCCATATAAACCACATCCTACTCATTTTGCCAACCACAGACAGCACACAATTTAAGGCAGATGTGCCCAATGGTGGCTGGTTCCCCAGTGTCCCAGGAAGAATTCCCAAAGTGAGAACCTCTGCTGGGCAGCCCAGAACTGCCAGGGTGCTACCACATACCTGGTTCATCTCCAGCCACTCCTCATTTTGCTGGCTGACTGAATTTCTGAAGGATATAGTAGTACAGCAGCCGTGAGGTTTGCTGTGATCTCTGCAGAAGATTTCCTCTTCTGAGACTCTTTTCCACCCTCTTGCTCGCAGCCACTTCAAGAGACAGCCTCCTCCCTCCCACTCTCTTTGAGATGGAAATGTCTGATCCAGCTCCTACTTCTTTTTTTTTTTTTTTTTTTTTTTTTTTTTTTTTTTTTTCAATACATAGTAAGCTCTTAAGCTCTTCTGCTTGTGTGCACTGCCTGGTCTCTGTTTCATGCTCTCCCACCTCAAGCATCAACCAGCAAAGTAGGTAATCTCATGGATGTAGCACCTGGCACTTCCTCACCAGTGGCATGGGTGGCACACCTTCTATGCACAGCATCTGAGCACCCAACAGCTCCATACCCTCAAGGCCCTGAGGGCTTCCCTCAGCCAGAGGCCTGCTAGGCTCCAAAAATATACAAAACATCTATATAGGCAGACTTGGATAAAAAAGATGAACAACTTTTGGAGATATCTCTAGGAAATTATTTTTCAGATGCTCTTAAATTAATTTAGCGAGCATGTCTTTCTTCATATCTATTGATCTAATGACCAAGGTACACTAGAACTGGTCTGTATCATTCTAGGCACAGATACACCCTCTAAAGAGAATGTGTAGAAAAGAAGACTTCTTAAAGGTGAATCAGCCCATCATAGATCTGATCCAAAATCTAGAGGGCTTATACTCCCATATCCTCTTTATCTAACAAGGCATCCAAATCTGGTGCACTCCAGAGACAGGGATGTATGTGGACAGTGGCAGGAAATAGGTGAAATGACACCAGCCTTGAGAAAGATCTCTGTAGGGTAGCTTTGTTCCAATGCCACTACCCTACAGGGCCATCTCTTAGCTGAGAGAGTGTGAAAACTCTCAGAAGTAAATATCCTGCCAGTGTAGCTGTGAAAAACGCATATAACAGCATATCTATGTCTACAGTAGGATGTTATTGGCATAGATTTATTGGCTGGGCACATCTGATTTTTTTCATGCTCTTATATGCTGCTGTGCCAGTAGCATCTCACAGTGTAGAGTTCACTGCGAGTAGCCCATTGTAAACAGACTCAAGGAGTCACACAGAATGGTCATTCAAAAAGATGTTCCCCAGTTCTCTGCTAGGTTCTTGTTGGCCACAGGTATGTAGCAAAGTTAAAAATAAATAAATGAACCAATCTGCCAACTACTTAATGTGAGTCAACAGCTGTTTCTTTGCGCTGGTAGGAGCTCCAATCAGAGGTCATGATGCAAATTAATTTTAGCAGCTTCCTGCATTCTCCCTGATGAATATGATTCTTTTGGATCAGTCCTGGGCCATGTAAGAGTCAATACAAAGCATTTTCACCAAGTTATTTCCTTGGGACAAACTCACTACAAAGCCATTCCTTGCCAGAATTACGTGACACAGAACAAGATACTTTCCCTGGGTTAATCATTTAAGATTTAATTCTCAGCTTATAAAAATGGTTCACACCGCAACAGAGAGTATTTTCAGGGTTTATCCTCTTCCTCTTTCTAAACTGATTTTCAATTCACTGTTATTCAGTGTCGCTTCTGCTATTCATGGAGCACAGCCAAGTGAAACCGGGACCCGCTATGCTGCTGATTTACACTATAGGATCATTATTAGCTGAGCACTGCATTGGCATTCCAGTCATTCCAGAGTGCAGCTAGTCTCCTGTGTATTTATTCATTGAAAATAACAACAGGGCTGGTGAAAGATGCCAGAGTGACAGCCCTGTGGAGAGAGAGGTCCATCATGAAACTGTGGGACAGGAATGACAGATCCAACATGGACCACCCCTTCTCCACACCTCCCACATACTCCTTGGTCCTCATCTGAAGGCTGTCTGCATCTTACAGAGTTCAAGTCCAAGGCAGAGCACTCTCCAGGCCTACTTAGCTTTTGAAGAGATGTGCAAATGTCTCCTCTCGTTGTCAGGGGTCTTTCATCACTCTTAGGCTAAAGAAGGCCCCAATAAAAATATACCCATCAGACAGTCCTTCTTCTTTCTCTACTAGGACAAATGCACAAAATAAGATTTAGAACTCTTGGACTGCTAATCAAGAGAGACCTGAACATGTAATTCACAACTCCAAGTCACCTTTGAAGTAGATCTGAAGTCTCTAAATGATGTGGTAATTTAGCTCAGCAGCCAGAGCACACTGCTTACACTGCTTGCAGGCCTTTCCCTCTTGTTCTTCTGTAAGAAGGAAACATCGTGATAGATTATTAATGTTGTGAAAAATGTTCTCTCAGATACAAGGGAGTATATCAGGGAGAAACTAAAATGTCCCATTGTGCTAAGAGTTGTGCAGACATTGAAACAATGGTCCCTGGCATGGGGACCTCACCACTGAGACACTGAAGACAATGGCCATCATTCAGATTACTATTTGTTGCATCCATTTCAAGTGTGAGTCATAGCCTAAGTTTTTGTATGGGCCAAGGAAGATGCTTTCAGAGAGTAATTCAAAGCAACTAAGTTACATGGCAAAAATTCATATGCTACACACCTTGCTCTGAATGTAGTGCCTCTCATTTGTTTCCATGGAAGCTACAACAGATGCAAAGAGCACAATGACTGAGCAAATTCTCATCTACAAAACACAGTTTTTCAATGTAGTTGTTGCCATGAGCTATGCATTTTTGCCAGTGATGAACAAGAGCTTGCATTCTGCACACACAAAAATCTGCATCATTGGAGGCAATCTGCTGACGCTGTTGCCACTGCTGAAATGAAAGCCTCACAGTTTGGTCTCCATAAGCATACAGAAAGAGCCAATGAATGTCATTGGGTGCCATTTTTTTTCTGCATGCAGAAATTCAATGGCATACCTTTCCTTCACGCACACCCCTGTGTCAGATGCCATCGTGTCAGACTGCCCCTCTGCATGGAAACAAAATGGAATGAGATATTGGTGGGAAGGTTCATCCTCTACTGCCATACCACCAACATCCTTCAGTATAGAGGGCCAACATAACAAAACAGGAGGCATGACTTTTAGGGTGGCCCTTGAATTAAAATCATCCTGCTGTTATCAGAAGAGAATGAGGGGCAATTACTACCTTTTATGTAATATATTGGTGTCCCCAAGCTCCTTTTGTTGCCAATAGGATGAGAAAGACTTCTGCCCATGAGGGAATTCAGAGCATTCAGGTTGAGCTCTCCCTTCTTCTGATGGAAATCTTTTCTCTTTATTGACAAAGGAGAGTCTGGGGATATAAGTGACCCCTCGTGACAGCCTTACAGACAGCAGGAAGAGCAGCTGCTTAACTTTGTGCTGTTGCCCACTGCATTTATTAATGGACAGAAACTGCCAAAAAAAAAAAAAAAAAAGAAAAAGAAAAGAAAGAAAGAAAAAAGAAAAAAAAAAAAAAAAAAGTGGGTGAGGGAAGGGAGGGAGTGAAAGGGAATGAATTTACAGGAAAGCTAACATCTTTCCACATTTCAGCCAAAGTACTCAAGAACAAAAATGAAAAACACCCAATCTTTCCATAAATTTGGCATCTCTTCTCAGGCAGCTCCATGATTTACACCTACAGCAGGGCACTGAAAAGTCACAGCCAGCACTGTGCTGGTCTGCCTGAGCACTGAACTGCTCTGTGCCTTCCGTCTGACTGTGGGGCAGCTGCCCAAGCAGCTGATTTCCCAAGCTGTGAATCAGTCCTTGCTCTCCCGGGTCACACACCTTTGAGGTAGGCAGTATCCCTCGCTTACTGCAGTTGAGAGAAACCACAGAGGTCAGGTCTGCCTCATAGCACTCAGGGGCACCTTGTGTACCACCACTGAGTTTTCTCCTGCGTGGTGCATAACACAGGGCTAACAGTATCTACCTATTTCCTTTCAGCTTTACTTAACTGATGCTTGCAGAACACTCAGAGGCCCTCAGACTAATGGAAGAGCAAAGTGCAATCCCTGGCACACATGTGCCCTCCCTCTCCTTGTCCCTCTCTGTGCACTGCGGTGAGCGGATGCTCCTCCGCCATGACCTTCTATGGTGGTGTTGCAGCAGCCTATTCCTTCACGGGGGCATCTGGGCTGACAATGAGAAGCTCCTTTTTCCCACATAATTGAAAGGAATTTCTGATTATGCGCAGGGATGTCAGCAGTGTGAGCAGCTTGGACGCCTTCCAGCCGCAGCCGGATCCAATGACAGTGCTGCGATTTCTCCTTTTTTGGCACTCTACTTGTGAACTTTCTGCTCCCTTCTGGGAGTGATTTCTCAAGATAATATGCTGCTGCTCCAGCTCCTCTCTGATGGCCTAGATTTATAGCTTCTGCAAGGTGTGAGAGGGAAAGGGGTGGGGAGAGGCAGGGAGGATAAAAGTGGAGAGGGAAATAATTTTCTAGTTGGGGTTTTATTATTTTGGACACACTGTGCTCCAGTGACTGTCTCCAGGCTTTGCACAAAAATAGCCAGTAGTTTCCATCTCTGTAATGCTCTTTGCTGCCTACAGTGAAAGGTTGAAAGTACACACATGTTTTTTTGGCCTCTCTTTATTCCAGCCCCAGTGAGTATGCGGTACAGAGTGAGCACTACATTTATCTCTGACCTTTTCCCCATCTCATGCATCTGTTAACAGAACAGAGCAGGAGATGTCCCCAGCCTCCTCTCCCATAGAGCAGCAGATACTGGTGCCTTGATTTACTTTATCTCCATCCTTCCTGACTTGCTTCAAATCTTTCCAAATGTCTAATTTATCTAAAGCATTCACTGCTCATGCTACACTGGGGAAAAACAAAACAACCACCCCAAAAACCCCAGCCACTGATTTTCAGGGAGAAATATTTAAAACTTCCAGATGCTCTGCTCAGAAATTTAGTAACGCCTTAATTAACCAGGACAAAAATTTCTCTCTCTGGGCGTGCTAAACAGATGAAAATCCTCTTTCCCCAGTGTCTTCAGTCTATTGATGCTTTTACAATATCAGATCTGAATCACACAAGGATTTCATCCACTTCTCACAGTACCCTCAGGAAGATGGGACACTGCTGCCAACTCCATTTCACAGATGCGAGATGGAGGCATAATATGTATCTGAGGTAAAACAGGTGAGCTAGCTTTTGAATATCCCTCTTCTCACTCCTTATAAAGAGAGCTCACTGATGTCTTATAGGATTACATCTCTAATCCTGTATGGCTAAAAGCAGCCGGGATGAATGCTGCTCTTTGAGACTCAGCAAGGTCACCCAGGAAGCACAGAGCAGAGTAGTGAAATGAGCCTTTATATTTCACAAATGACCTGGTGAATAACATGTGAACAACCCTGCAGAGAAGGTCTTGGGGGTCCTAGTAGACAGTAAGCTGGACATGAAGCAGCAATGTGTGTTTGCAGCCCAAAAGGCCAACTGCTACCCGGACTGTCTCAGAGGGGTGGAAGTGGTCAGGGAGAGGATTGCCCCCCTTGTGTTCAGCCCTCATGAGGCCTCATCCAAACATTGCATCCTGTTCAGGGACCCCCAGCACAAGAAGGATGCAGAGTTGTCGTAGTAGGTCTAGAGGAGGCCACAAAGATGATCAGAGGGCTAGAGCACCTCTGCTATGAAGATGGGCTGAGGAAGCTGGTGGCGTTCTGCCTGGAGGGGGGATGTCTTCAGGGAGACCTCACTGAAGCTTTTCAAGACTTGAAAGGAGCTTGCAAGCAGGAGGAGAGTGATCTTTTACACATAGTGCTAGTGACAGAAAAATGGAAAATGGCTATAAAGATAAAGAGAGGAGATTTAGGTCAGATGTTAAGAAGAAATTCTTTATTCAGGATGTGGTAAGGTCCTGACACAGGCTGCATTGAGCTGTGGATACCCCATGTCTGGAGGTGTTCAAGGCCAGATTGGAAAGGGCTCTGGGCAGCCTGAGCAGGTTGGGGAGCACCAGCCCATGGCAGGAGTTGGAACTGGATGGCCTTCAGTGTCCCTTCCAACTCTAAGCCTTTCTATAATTCTATGTGCAACCATTTGTAGGAGATTTATCCCTGAAACGATGGCATTGATAGAAAAGACGGTGATGTAGAGCAACTCTCAGAGTACAAGCTGCTCTTGTACCTTGTTTCAGCCTTGGTGTCTTGCCAACTGCCCTGGGGACACAAAAACACTTCTGAGATACCCACTGGTTTTAGCTACCAGGGTATTTCAGTTCTTCAGGCTGTGTCTAGAAAGGGAAATTGTCCTGAGAAATCTGCCCGTGCTCAGCTTCACATTTCTCATCATCTGGGATAGCGAAATTGCCAGTGCTGAGTGCTCTTCTCTAGGGGTCATGGCTCAAATCTTACCTCTCTGAGAACAATTTGTCTGGAGACTGACATGAAAAATTCTCAATTTCTCTTGTCCCTGTTTATCTTCACTGCTTGCATCCACAGGAGTCCCAGGCTCCCCTACCCTATAAGCTTTTTACAATTACATCTGGTAATCTCAAGTAAGCTGATTCCATGTACTGAGGCCTAAGGA
Source organism: Excalfactoria chinensis (assembly GCF_039878825.1). Taxonomy (NCBI): domain Eukaryota; kingdom Metazoa; phylum Chordata; class Aves; order Galliformes; family Phasianidae; genus Excalfactoria; species Excalfactoria chinensis. The sequence continues at coordinate 2,389,349 of NC_092857.1, forward strand.
AAGCTTTTGCATATAGAGGGATGTAAAGCCAAATGGTTCTGCAGGATAGGGCACAGAGCTTTTTTATGAGGACAAGGAAAATCATCTTAAAGGTTGGGAAAGGAGAGTGCTCTACTCTTTACTGATGCTTTGAGTATTTCAACAGGAAGCCACATGCTTTGCCTGTAACGGTACATCTAATTAAGCATCACCAAGAATCAGATAGCACTTGCATTCAGAGTTGAAATAGAGGTGACCACTCAGCGCTCCCTGAGCTTGGGTAAGGGGGGCAGAGGCTGTGATTGAAATGACCTTACACACAATCAGTCACAGGAGTCAAACAAGTCCTCAGCAAGGATTGGTCCAGGATGATGGGAAGCCTCTCACTTCCTCTAAGAAATCAGAGTGAACAAAGGCACGCTGACTGGCTGAGGAAATTATATTTTATTCAACTTATCAGCATGTGAAAGATAACGGAAATGAGCTGCAGAAGCGAGTCCCATCCTCTTCTGTGATGGCAATTTCAGAGACAGAGGAGAAATACTGCAGAAGACCTGATGTGCCTGACTATTGGCAGGTCCAATACCACCGTGGGCTTCCTAGCTGGCTTTGTAGGGTCTGCCTGCACTGACACAGCATTCTATGCATGCAGTAAACTGAAAGCAAGGAGGACTCAGGTACTTACAGCAGGACAAATAACAAATCAACTAGTACTGTGATCTACATTTTCTTATCTACAAAATGAGGTTACCAGCATTGCCTGGTAGCAGAGGAGGGATGCAAAGGACAAGGTGATCACTGTGCTGCAGTCAATCCCTGCTGCCTACTGGCTGTGTGAAGGGTAGATTGTACCCACCAGGCAAATAGCCATCCCCTCTCACTTGAAGCCTTCTCCGCTGAATGCTTTTGTGCTCAAGATGCTGTGTTCATCAGTGCAGGCAAAAAGAATACAGAGGTGACTCAGCCTTGTAGCCACATGAGATTTCCGATTGCATTGCTACTTTTGCATCTCCTTCCCCTGAGTAAGGAGAGACCACACACCTGAAGTGTTAAAGTCAAAAGTCAGGCTCAAGGTTAGCGTGGCCAAAGACAAAATGTTTACTAGCATGCTAGTAAACATTTTACTGGTAAGTAATACCAATAAAAAGTGCTTTTGATGTATGCAATACTTATTGGTTTATGCATGAAAATGTGGTAAGATCTGGGGGCATAATCATAGAATAGCCTATGTAGAAAAGGACCATAATGATCATCTAGTTTCAATCCCCTTGCAATGTGCAGGGCTGCCAACCACTAGACCAGGCTGCCCATAAAATGGCTGTGCTAGTTAAACCCAGCAGAAGAGTGTTTGGTGGCTGTGCAGAGGCAGGGGGTGAGTCTTCCCACTTTAACTTCTTTCCTTCTGTTCCCAGCTTTAAAAAGGGGATTATACTTGAAGTCCAAAGCCCCTGGATTTATGGTGTTTCCCAACATCACGCCTTCCAAACCTGCAGACAAGGCACATTTCACCCAGGGAACCATATTGCTAGCAGTGTTTTAACACTAAACCTGATTTAGTTTAATGAGCCTGACCCAGGTACAAATACTTATAGATTAGGAGTTCCTTGTGATTACATTGAGAGCAGTCAGAAAATTAAATCGTATCATACAAACTGCAAACAGGAAAAGATCAGCATCATTTAATTTACTCCACACTAGTGTAGATTTGATTCCAGTCCAACTCCCTTAGAATAGGAAGATGGAAGTCTGTTTGGCACATCCTGGATGCTTATGCGTCTTCTGTTATGCTTTCAATACCTTTTTGAAATATTTTCTCCCTCCTTCATGCTTTCATTCTTGAGACACATCTCTGTATCTTCAGTGAAAGGTGTGTGCAAATCATTTTTTTTTTCCTCCATGTAAAGGTCTCCCTTAGCTATTTGTATGCTTGAAAATAAATAATCAAAAGTCTTGATGTATAGCTTGAAAGAATGTGGCTAAAGGTTTTTCATTGTGTGTTTATATGACTTTGGAAAGGGTAGGGTTTGTAAAGGAGAAATTCAGAATTGTCCCAGAGAAAGATGATGGCAGGGGGAATCAAAATCAAAACTTTTTTTTGCTATCTTCATAAGCAAGACCCTCATTAAAGTCATAAGAAATAGCACCTATGCTCCTCCATTGGATGTGCTAGGAGATATAATTGATAGAGAAGCAACAAGGCAGAAGGGGAAGTCTCTTGTTTCACCTTGTGCAGAGCTAACTGAAGAGTGTGGAGATCCTGAGGCCTGCTCAGTGTGCAAATGGTATCAGGATCAGTATATAACCCTGCAAATGGGGCCCTCCTTCATTTAGGAGCTCTAATACACAGAGACCAGATTAGTCTATGTACAGCCTTCTGCCATCCCTGAGCAGGAGTCATCGCTAACAACCTTATGTTAGATGAAGTAGCCTGAGGGTTCTTTACATTTAACATCAAAGCAGGGCAAAACAAATGAAATTATGGCCCAATAATGAAATTTGTATCTGTTGTAAATGTCCTTAGCTACATATCTGAAAATCCAGATACGGTTGAGCTAAAAACAGCTCCAAAATGAGCAGGGAGGGAAACTTGTAACTTCTTTTTTGGTTTATGAGGAAAGAGATAGCTGGCAGTATATAAACCTCACAAAATATTTACTTTTTGTTTAAGCTGTGGAGTAAAAATAGCTTTCCATTCATCATGTGGAGGACTGTACAGTGTGAAGCCAACTGGGAAGCTGCTCTCAGCCTCCAGCAATGTGATGTTTTCCAGTTCAGAGGCGGGGGAAGGGGGAGATTGCTTTGGGGCCAGGTAATTGCTTATCACTCAAGATGAGCAGTGCTGTGCCTAAGACTAATGGCCAAGGTGTGCTCCTCCTTGCAAAGACCCAATGCCAGACCATACTTTGTTGTGCTGTGATAACACTCATTCAACTTCAGAAGAGCAATGGGGATTGGGCAAATGATTTCTTTACTCCTCCTTAGATATCACTATTTGTTAATTAGCATTTCTTGTCTGTGCTAATGATGGTGGACCTTTCTCTGCCTATCGTTCTCAGGATGAAAAGGAACCAGAAAAACAAAAAAGCAAAGCCTTTTCAAGTTTCTCCAAATGAGTCTTCTACAAAGAAGGGCCCATGCGTTCAGATGGTGAGGTACCACACATCCCCTCCTGCTCAGCTTTAGAAACCATCCATTGCCCTTGTTACAGCATCTGGAAACAGGTCACATTCCTTTCTAATCAGTAGCCTGTGGTGGACAGCTAGAAAATTAGCAATAAAAGCAGTCAGGACTGCAAAAAATGATTTCTCTGTTGATTTGAATGAGTCTCCTTTTCTCCAGGTCAGGGTTGATGATATTTCCCCAAGGGATTTTATATACTATCCACATTTTTTTTTTTTTTTTAATGCTTTAATTATACTTATTTTAATATACGAAATACTTCCTCTGCCTGTGGTACACTTTCGGTTGTTTTAATATAATGGTCAGGCTTAAGTTATGCTGCTTTTGTTGGGTAATGCTGCAGTTTCAGGAGGGTTTTTTTGCAGCAGAAGATGTGAACATAAGTGAAAATACTAACATGAATATCCAGACCAAAGCACATCCCTGAGACTGCTGAACCAAAAATACATATTTTGCTAGTTAAAAAACGTTAGGTGCTCTTGGACAAAACCCATCTGAACCATAGCTTCACTCATTTCCATCAGGACTTTCAGCAGGGAGAGCCACGAGGTTTCCCCTGGACAAGACACAACGTATAGTACATCTGCTGGGCTTCCCATGGAGAGAATGCCAAGAGTCATTACTCTCAGTGAACTGGTGGCTCTGCAGACTGCCCGAATTACAGGCTTGTGGCATAGTAAGATAACCTGCTTTATCTTCCCCAGAACTGTCTAAAAGTATTTTAAATATTGCCCTGCACAAGCGAGAAAGTGTTTCCCACTGAGGTGCGAGTTGCATCATCTCAGCTCTCTGAAGCCTAAGGTTTCCTGTTTGTTAATGCCACTTGCCAAGGACACGTTTTATTGCCTTTGTGTTACTGTATGTCAGTCAGGAATAAATCTCTGCAGAGCTTCTATCTCTCTCTTCAGCCACACGTAACCTCATTTATATTCAACAAACTTTCCTTGCCTTCTCTCTCCCTCTCCTCCCGCCCCCTCTTCCTTCCGAGAAGGCATTTCAATGAATTCGTGCGGTCACCATTTAGGCCTGAAATGAAGATCTCTATTCAGAGGCTGAACAAATTCTCACCAGCTCCCTTAGACATAGGGCTAAGCTCCTCGGTTCCCTTCGACCCTTTGTCTGCAAGTTTTTGGGGCCAGACTGCCAAGTTCAAGCGAGCTCAGATCCCTCCTCTTTCACAGGCCTCCTGATTAGTGGCTTTCTTTTTCCAAGACTATAGATACATTTATTAGAAATTCCTTTTTTTGTGAACACATTGAATGAAGGTATGAATGGAGATGCTAAGACGAAGAAAGTGAGAAGCTTAATATAACTTCGGCTTCTGTAGTTAATTAGATTTGGATGGCTTCAGAGGAGCAGCTGTATTTTTTTTTTTTTTTTTTAATTGAAGTTACATAAAGGGCTATTCAAAGTATATTGGGTGGGGAGAGGAGACTGTATAAAATAAAGAAGCTGTGAGATAGGTTTTGGAAATAACACCCTCTCCCCTTCTTCCTTTTTTTTGGGAGGGTTGGGGGGGAAATAGTAGCGGAGAGTAAAAAGAGGAAAAGTGAAAGGAGGTCCTATCACCAAAGAGGATAACAGAATCAGTGATGCTGTTGCTAATACTCTGTGTCTGAGGCACAGCAAGCAGGATGCATATTCAAACAGGAAGGCTGCTTTTTACTTTTTTTTTTTATTATTTTATTCAGAGATAATCTGAAATGCAGAAATCTGAAATGCATTCCTTTGCACATCCTGAATGCTAGATATCAAACTTTGAAAGGACATTGCCAAGATAAAGATCACACCCAGCATTTAAAACATCTCATGGGCAAAAAAAAAAAAAAAAAAAAGAAAAAAATCCTTCCCTTCCTAGCTGCCTGAAATATTCAAGTTGCTAAAAAGGAGGCATGGGTTTTGGAAGCCAAGTGATATCACAGCAGTTACACTCTTTGTTTACTCTTGGTGCTGCCTGGTGAAGGAAATGAGACTGGTCAGCTCCGGCTGCTGGTTCGTGTCATGCCAGCTTTCTGCTTTTGCACCACACACACCGCAGCTGCCTCTGCAGTCTCATCCCTGAGCAGAATCCTGGTCTTAATTGAATTTTTAAATACATAAAGAGATGCCTGGTAGCATTAGATTCTGCAAGCCTTCTCTTTCTTTTACCCTATCTACATGTAAATCCCAAGACACGTTAGGGAAGCAGCTCTCTTTCACCAAGGGTATTTCAGGAGCTAAATCTTCAGTTCACGCAGACAGAGAGATTTCCACTGGCTGCAGTCATGCTGATTTTCCTCAGCTAAGCATGCAAGGCAGGGCTATGGGAGAGAGTGGCTGTCACTTCAGTTACACCAGCACACCACGCTGCTTTCAAGGTGGTGACTGCATGCTCACATTGACTGCATTGCTAAATCAATCAGCGCATTTTAGCCTTCTCACCTGAGTTATCAAAGAGGTGAATCAGGCAGGAGAATTACACTCCTGGCATCCCAACAGATATTTGCAGTGGTGGAACAATGGGAAAACAAAACAAAGAGATGGAACACAGCCATTTGTCACTATCAGAGTTTTTGCAGTTCAGCAAGAAGTGCCACTTGCACAGTCCTTGTTTCCTCTGTTTGAATTCTCTGGTGTCTAAAAATGCATACACACACAAACACACACACACTTATATATATATATTCCAAAGAGAGGTGGTAATTTGAGCATTGCACCTCCAATCATGTGAGTGGTGGTCTATTTTTTGGGGGGGGGGGAGGGAAGGAAGTATAGGAAAACATCTCTGTCCTCTGTCTTCATCCCTTTGTCAATAATTGGCTGATTGATAATTGGTGTTGGGAGGGGGTTATTGGTCAATATATCCTACTTTCTCCTCTGTCCTTTCTTAATGCTCTATTTCTCCTGCTATGAATTAAAAAATATGGAAACAAATAAAGAAATAAAAACTACCCAATCACCCCAGTAACAATATCCAACAAGCACTTTTTCCTTTTTTTTTTTTTTCCCTAAAGTATCTGCAATTATTTGCTTGGGGAAAAATAAATAAATAAATAAATAAAAATAAATAGGCAAAAAAAAGTCATATTGGCATGAGGTTTTGAATTGTTATTATTTGGAATTAAAAATGTTACGGAATTGTTGAAATGAAAAAAAAATAAAAATAAAAAATTGCTTTAAACTGAGATAAGAAAACATTTAATATAACATTTCAGACTCCTGAGTGATTTTTGTCAAATTTGTCAACACATCCTTAAAACATTGCGAAAACATGAAAAAAAAAAAAAAAAAAAAAAAAAAAAAAGTGTGAAATTTTTTTCCAGCTACTTCATATTGGATTCAACTACACCAACCTTTTGTCAGTTGAGAACAGTATAAATATCATCCTTTCTTATGATATTCGTGTAGAAAAGAGACAGAAGAAAAAGCTTGAACTGTGCAGTAGATTTAATGCTTTGAGGAAAGGTATAGGTGCCTAGATTGACAATGAACACTGAAGATGGGTTTGCAAGAAGCAGAAGGTGAGTTTCTGGGTTCAAGGCCCAGAATGGACTGAGAGGAAGAAAATATCACCAGCAAATGTGTGGTATCATTCTCAGGAGACACAGAGGCAATAGAAGGGAATGAATCTTGTGGCATTTAGTTTCTGGTTTGGAGACCAGCTTACTAAGGCAAGCAAACCACCTCCAGCACAGTCATGAAGCAGAGATGCTTTCCTTTACTGTAATCATCCTTGCTTGGTTACGAGACGCTCCAAGCTCTATAAAGTCTGAAAAGCAGAATAAATTATCCTGTCTGGAATTCATCACAATCACTACTGAGCTTCTTCCACAACCCAAGATCATTCTTTTTAACCAGATTATTTACCTCTAAACTGTTGATCAGTTCAACCCTTCAAAAAAGTTTCTTAGTTCTTAACCTTTGCCTTTCGATTATCTCTGCTTTCAGGATAAAGGTAATTGTTCATTCTAAGTGAGTATTTGCTGCTGGGAAGAGGAGAGGGGAGAGACAATGGTTATTGGGAACTGAATGGATTACCCATATGCAAAGGCTTTGGCTAGAAACATGGGGGAACTTGAAATATCGGCATACTAAAATAAAAATAAACCTGATCGTTAGGAAGAAGCAGAAATATGTCAGAAAAGCTGCTGTTTTAGGTTTTAGGAAAGATACTGAGAAATTGAGATAAATTAGCACTCTCAAACAAAAGGAAATGGATGGTGGGAGCAGAACGGTTTATTAACAACTTACTGAAAAATCACCAACAAAATTTTCCACTGTGCCTTCAGTAGATAAACTCAATAGCAATTCTGGTCTAAATATCTGTGCCTTGAATTTAAATTCATTATTTTAATAATTGCAGAGGGACTTAAAAATTCCCTTTCTGTAAATATTCCCGACAGGATAAGGTGGAATATTGAAGTGTTTGCGCACAAAAGGTGTAGTCACTGTGAAAGTAAATCCATTAAAATATGCTGAGCAAATATTCAGTGGAAATGAGAATAAAAAGAGTGAAAAAGGCTTTAGGAGGGTTTGGAAAAGAGGCAGGTGAAGTCATTGTGATAGTGCCATGTCAGATTAGTGCTCTGAGAGGGCTGTAGCGTTGGAAGCAGTTAAGACATTATTTACCCTTGCAACGAAACAAGTATTATTTTTACTCACATTAATCAGTAGAGTTGTAAGTCCATTAGAGAACAAAGCCTACGTATAATAGGAAGGAGAAAAATCAATGTAGAATAGTAAACTAGCAAAAATGAGTGGAACTAAACGAGTTTCTGTGATTTCCTACCTTTTCAAATTGCATTACTTATTAGAATAAACCCTTCAGGGAGTTAGGAGTAGACCTGACTGAAATTTTGTAGAACAAATTGGTAACTAAACGGGGCATCAAAATAAAGGAGTAACTCAATAATATAATCCTTTATCCAGAAGTCCTAACTACTAATTTGACTCTATTTCTGAGCTGTCTGATTTGATACATTTTTTATTTTTTTGTTCTAAATATATTCAGATTCAATTACATTGATTGGAGAATTATATGGCACTCAGCTGTAAGTAACTACTGCAGTTGGAGAACTACAGTCTTAGGAATCAGCTGCCTTGCTCTCAGACATCAAGTTGCCAAGAGTTTGTGGTCATAAGGTGACTAAGAAGGAATCAGGAGGTCTTCATAATGCCTAGGAATTGTTCAAACTAATTGCATCCATGACCTCTAAGAGATGGTCTCCAGAACAGGAGAGTAGTTAGAACAGAAGAACTTGAAGGAGCCTTCATGAAAGAGCTGTGGTCAGTGGGGACTGCCAAATCCTGCTGCACTTTCTACACATAAAAACGGCTGGGTTGTATTGGTGTTCAAATTACAGAAGTTCACAGTAACTTCAACTAGAAAGAAGGATTCATTATGGTGGGCAGCGTAAAGTCCTGCTTCACCTCTCTGCTTCAAAGCATTTCACTGAAGTGCTAGAGGCAGCAGCCTGATGGAAGGTAGAATAGTCACTTCCAGGAAGGATCTTAAGTTGCCTTATGCATGTTTCTAAGAAAGGCAGGGAAAAAATTTAAATGAAGAGGTATTTAAGACCTCACTAACATTATAAGACAGAGTGCAGCTGACAAATCTAAGTAACACAGACAAACAAAGGGGAAGGGAAAAGAAACAGTTAAATAGTTTACTGTAGGTTACACAGTCATCAGAACTGCGAGGAGAAATCAGCTCATCTGAGCCTTCAGCTTTGTCCATGCTCTGCCTCCTGCTGCTGAGTCCCTTTGAAAGGCTGTGGCTAGCTCCTTTCTTTTTAACGCAGAGGAGAAAAATGATCTAGTGGACCTTGCACATAAATAATAACTGAATTTCAAAAGTTTCAACAAGCTCAGCCTTCTATTGTCGGCTTGCTTAAAGGCCACTGGAGATAAATCGTCCAGCAAACCGGCAAACTCTTATGTCAGGAATCTGCTGTCCACACAGTCACATTCATGTGGTAATTTTACATTTGCAAGCTTGTATATTGCAATAACTCAGGAATGAATAAACCCCTACCTGCACACACACAATGCTGTTTTAAGAAAATGCCATCTGGCAGATATCTGCAGTTTTAAGGAATTAAGAACATTGTTTTGCAAGCAACAGAAAAGGATGAGAAATGAAAATACATCTCATCTGTGCCACACTGTTATCCAAGAATTTCAGACGTCGTGTGCCCTCTTGTTTCTGTTAGATCAAAACATTTTCCATTGCTATTGTCTTAAGAAAGTCTCCTGTACCAAGTAAAATGTGCTTTAAATGTGTTAAGAAACAAAGAAAATGAGTGACTGTGGCTGCAAATATTCATTTTGACTTGAATAGAAGATTCCCTTCAAATCTAGTTTTTTTCAGCTGTTCTCAGTGCGGAGCTGGCTAATTCTTTTTGTACAGCCTTTGTGATTTTGAGACGCTTTTCTATGTTTTGTATTTCAAATAGTAGTCAGGTGTCTCTAAATCCCACTCTTGACACTGTAAACATGATCCATAGCTCTGCAAATGGCTCATGAGCTCACTAAAGCATGACCATGACTCTGTATGAAGAACAGGTTTGAGAAAGTAGGTCTTACATTCACAGATTGCTCATCATGTTTGTCTGAGGTAAACATTACACAGATTCTGCACAACAGTAAAGACTGACAGAGCCAAGATGTGCAACAGTGGGGCTGGGAGGTAGTCTCATTCATATAGCTCTCACTGTGACATGACCTGCAAGAAATCAGGAAAGGTAAAAAAGGATTTTACTTTCAGAACCATTCCAGTGTTGACCCTCCCTTGAAAAACCAAGGGTAAGAGGTGCTCTTCAGAAAGACATAAGAGGAAGTTTGGAAGTTATGGGGAAGTTTTTCACACAGAGGGTGGTGACATGCTGAAACAGGCTGCCCAAGGAGGTTGTGGATGCCCTGGATGGATGTGGCTCAGGGCAGCCTGGTCTGGTGGTTGGCGACCTTGCACACAGCAGTGGTTTGAAACCAGATGACCTTTGATGTCCTTTTCAGCCCACGTCATTCTATGATTCTGTCATTCTATTACTTGTGTTGGAATGGATCTTAAAACCCATCCAGTTCCAACAACTCCCTTCCGTGGGCTGGCTACCCCACCAGCTCAGGATTCTCAGGACCCCATCCACGGCCTTGAGCACCTCCAGGGATAGGACATATTTCTCTGGGCAACAGTGCCAGGGCCTCACCACCCTTCACTTTGAGTGAAGAATTTCCTCCTAACAGCTAAACTAGATCTCTCCTCTTCCAGTTTAAAACCATTCTCCCTTTTCCTATCACTACAATGCCTGAATAATTTCTCTCTTTCTTGCAGGCACTCTTTAGGTACTGGAAGATTGCTACAGGTGCTCTCTGGAGTCTTGTCTTCTCCATGCTGAATAATCTAAGATCTCTCTCAGTCACTCTGTAGAAGAGGTGCTCCCCACCTTTGACCATCATCGTGGCCCTCCTCTGGATTCACTCCAACAGATTCATGATCATCTCGTGCAGAATAGAAAGCTGAATTGCATTCAAGGTCTTATAAGATTGAAATAATGAATCACGTCCCTCAATCTGATGGTCACACTTTTGATGCAGTCCACACACAGTTGTCTTTCTGATCTGTAAATGCACATTGACATTTAAATAAGACCTTAAGAAGAACATTTGTTAAATGAAGAAGTGGATTCCACCCAAGAAGCACAAGGTAGAAAACCAGGAAGATAATGTTGTTGAGCCTGAATGTTTTCATCAGACCATGTACTCTCCATTTGCTGTGCTAGAATTCAAATTTATTACTGTCTCTTTTATAATTTACTTTGGAGATCACTTCTTCTGTCTCTGAAAAAAGAATGTGTCCTCTAAATGATTTCTCCTAATCCATTCCCTGGTTTGAAAACTTCCTTCTCTATCAATAATATTTTGTTAATCACTTTTGGCCTTCGCATCTATGACAAGAACTGTCTTGATTTCTCTGAAAGAAAGGACAATGATTTAACTGTATTGAAGATCCAACCAGTGAAAGCCTGAAAATCTATTGGGCCAATCTATTCAATCAACCATGTGAAGTCTATGCACAGCAAAACAGAGGGACAACCTCATCACTGTTTGTCCACCTGACTCAGTTTTTCTGCTCAAGGTAAGTAAGCTAATAAATGTATGAAGGATACTAATTCTCCTAGTATTAATTGGTCTGAAATATGTTCTGTATAAATGTATAAAGCTGGTCTGTAATATGTTCTCGGTAAAAAATGTGTAAGATGTATTAGAACAGCTTTAATGGAAGCAACACCAACAAGAAATTGCTCACAATGGTGAGTCATGCCATGTGAATCCAAATAATGAAATTATTCCTTTTCACATCAGAGAATTTGAAATGGAAAGTGAATATGCTACTGCCAAAGTTTTGCTGGGAGAGTGTGAATGGCAGATTTCAGACAAACGGAGACAGTAGTTGGGAGAAACTGCTTATACTACTTTTGATTATGTATTTTTATTTGACCCAAATAAAAACAATGTTTAGAAAGTCTAGATTTGGTAACAGTGGTTCAAATACCAGAAAAGAGATAGACACTACAAAATCATCTTCAAAGAGATCTTTTTCATTTTAGTTGTTCTAAAGCAATGGATATAAGATTGGATTAAACTAAAGACAGAAAATCCTTTAAGATTGCCCCATCATCCTCCAAGTGCATTCTCAGAATTCTTCTTTCCACTCTCTTTCACTGAAGAACAGAAGCTTTCACCAGCAGAGCTACCTTTGGAGTCTGTTCCAGATTTTGGATGAAGGTTCAATAGGATTTTCCTTGCTAATACTGAACATAATATTTTCCACTGCTTAATTTCATCCTATTATATCTAATTACACCCCCCTGAGCAATGTGAGACTATTCTTATCCCTCCCTTCAAATACTTACAGACAATTATCTTGTTGCATATTCCTATTTGCCAAGTTGCAATTATTTGATTGCTTTTACCTTCTGTTCCATTTATTTGACTTTCCTGTTATCCAAAAGCTATCCAGCATCTTACTTAATAGGGAAGAAAGACTTGGAGTGACTCATATTATTGTAAGCATAATAGCTTAAGTTTGCAAGATATTCATCTCTTCTTTGCAATTAGAGTCACAAGTATTCCATCACATTTGAAACTCCTAGTTCTTGACATTCTGTGGATGTTTATAAAAAGTATTTGACCTTTTAATAGTTTCATAATTGGTGCAGTAGAGTTCTGCTGCTGAGTAGTGACTCCATGGGTTTCTCCCATTATATAAGGGAAAAAACAAAGCACCTACCATGTTGTTCCATGCTAGTGAAGTTTCTTGCCTAGGACTTTGGAATATCAATCAAGAAAAAAACACTGTGTGAGGTTAAATGTAAGACCAGACTTACTGGATGACTTCTGTAACTCCAAATATTTGAAGAGCAGCTTGTAGACTATTGGCTTTCAAACATTTCCAAAGTTCTCTCAAAGACAAAATTTTACACAAGAGAGGAAATAAAAGATCAGTGGATTCAATGTGAACTACATCACTAAGTTTTGAGTCAATATAAATGTTCTGCAGATCCATGTCTGCAGAACAAAAGCAGTCATTTAGAAGACAAGCAGTCTGACTAGCCTAGTCCCTGCACAGCCATACCTAGAAAGTGATGCATATAATCTTATCATGGTGCAAATATGCTCCCTGAAAATATTTTCAAGAACAGTAGAACAGAAAATTCTTCAGACACAAGCAGCTTTGGAAATGATCCACCAGACTGATACAAAACCTGAGGTTTTTAATGATTGATGTCATTAATGAGGCCTGTTTTCTTACCGTTTCAGATGTGTATCCTCCTCTCCTCTCGTTACCACCACCTGTGATGAAAAACTGCAATGCCATTGGTCCTGCTCTTGCATCCTACAGCTATCAACTTGGAAAGGGCAATGTGTGTGGTGCCAGAGATGTGCCACTGGTGTTAAGAATTATAGAATCATAGAATGGCTCTGGTTGGAAGGGACTTCAAGGATCTCCAACCCCCCCACCCAGGCAGGGACACCCACATTTAATACTAGACCAGGCTTCCCAGGTCCCCGTTCAACCTGACCTTGAACACCTCCAGGGATGGACGGGCATACACAGCCTCTCTGGGCTGCCTGTTCCAGCACCTCACCACTCTCATAGTAAAGAACTTCCCTCTGACATCCAACCTAAATTTTCCCTCCTTCAAATTTAAACCATTTCCCCTTGTCCTGCCATTATCTACCCATGTAAAGGGTTGACTCCCCTCCTGTTTATAGGTTCCCTTTATGTACTGGAAGGCTGCAATGAGGTTACCCTGCAGCCTTTTCTCCTCCAGGTTGAACAAGCCCAGCTCCCTCAGCCTTTCTTCACAGAGGAATTTCTCCAGCCCTCTAACCATCTTTGTGGCCCTCCTCTGGACCTTCTACAGCAGCTCCCAAGTTACCCAGTTTGATCAAGGTACCCTGTTTGAAATACTCCTACTCGCATCTCAGAACTTTCTCTGTGCTGCCACTAGACCTCTTTCTTCTACCTACCTGTCAAATTTACACACTTTTTAGGATGTTGAGATCAACAGGATACTGATGTAAAGGTATAAGTCTATCTTCACATCTGACTGAAATTGACAAAAGATTCTAGAGCTATCAAATGAAGAACACAGATGGACAAAAGACAGCGTGATCACAGAAGTCATTTCTTTTCCCTTCAGAAACTCAGCTAAAGAGATAACTATTAAAAAATCACAGTTTATTGTTATTTTTAATCAAGAACTTGCTATCATTTTCTGCAATGCTAACATGAAAACTGAGAAACCGGGAATCCAAGTACAAAGGTTAGATAAGAGGAGATAATAGTAAAGAATTTTAATTAGATGGAAATGATACTGAATACATGTTCACTAGACACATGCTTCAAAAGCCATAGCACTACAAGTGTACAGACAGAGGTCACTGTAGAAAGGGACGTAAGGTGGCTTAAAAACAGAAACAGCAACCATGGCTCTGTTTTTCAATCAATAGGGCCAACGAGAGCTGATGGACCTCTGGTGCGATTGATTACTTTGAGAGGCGGTAAATAGAGATACTGACATTCAGAATGTGGCCAAAACAAAATTGCTCATCTCTTTTGTCAGGTTTATTTAGTGTGAAAACCCTCAGCAGCAGGTACTAAGGGGTTGATATCATTTCATTTCCAGAGCTTTCTGTGTGGAAAAGGACATGTTGTTTGGCGCTATTATATCATTATTATCATTATTAGTTGTGTAAGATACTGCAGTGGAGAAAGTGGAGACAGTCTGCTCTTTCATGTGAGCAAGGTGAAACAGCCCTGTTGATACTTAAGATTAGAAAAGCTCATTTTTAAAAAAAATATATATATATTTTACTTGAAATATGATTTGAAATTTCTAGTGGAAAATGTTCCTGCCAAGCATCAACTATTTAGGTGCTTCTAAGGTAAACTAACTTGCTTTATATGTAAAGAGTCTCAAAACTCAAATGCACCTAAATCTGAGCATTCTTCAAAACTGTTTTGTACAGATTATTTTATGGTATATTCTGACCCACGGGATGCTGGCATTCAAATTACAGGGTAAGTGTGATGGCAAAACATTCAAAGATTTCAAAGATGCCAGAACTTCACTCATAGAAATAAGATCATCTATCGAACTTCTTTGTTTATCCACTGTGAATACAGGTGCGTGCCAGGTGGTATATAGCATGATGCAATGGTCTGGGTTGGAAGGGACCTGCTCCAAACACCCTGCTATAGGCACGGACATGTCTCAACAGACCAGGTTGCTCACAGCCCCATCTAGCCTGGCCTTAAATGCTTTAAGGTAGGAGGCACTCACAACATCTCTGTGCAACTTGTTCCAGTGTTTCACAACCCCCACAGGAAATAATTGTTTCCTATTATCTAGTCTAGATCTACCCTCTTCCAGTTTAAAGCTATTTCCCTTCATCCTGTTGTGATATGCCCTTATAAAAAGTTCTTCCCCAGTTTTCCTGTAGGCCCCTTCAGGTACTGGAAGGCTGTTATAAGGTCTCCTAGGAGTCTTCTCCAGACTGAAGAGCCCCATCTCTCCCATTCTGTCCTTGTAGGGGAGGTTCTCTAGGCCTCTGATCATCTTTGTGGCCCTTCTCTGGACATGGTCCAACAGATCCAAGTCCTTGTGTTGGGGGCTCCAGAACTGGAATCAGTACTCCAGGTGGGTTCTCACAAGAGCAGAGTAGAGAGGCAGAATCACCTCCCTCAACTTCTGACAAGACTTTGCAGCTAGGATGTATGCCTTGAATTAAATTCTTTTCCTGCTGGTCTCTGTTTCTGGGAAACTATTTACCTTTTAAATGATGCACTTTCTCAGACCTGTCACTGTAAAACAGACCCACACCTGACTCTATAGGTTCTATTGATTGACCTGAATAAGTTTTACTGGAAGGACTGAAGGAAACTCAAAATGGACATGCCAGATTTCATGGTCCAACCAGTGAAGCTGTTGATGTTAGTTATTCTAAGGAAAGGGTATGAACTAATAATGGGTATGATAAAGATGCTGTCCACGGAGTAAATGCTCTCCTAATCCATATGGCTACAGTGCAGATATTAGTCTCCTTCTACACTGGAAACCTGGAGCCTTCTTCCTCCTTTCCTTCTCAGAATATCCTCCTAGAAAGAACATAAAACTCTGCTTGCATGATCTGGGAAAGGATACTTGCATTTTCATAATGTTCTGGCCTACATTTTAAATCTCAGTGCTCGTTTATTCTGCCTCCACATACAAACACTCTGACACCAAAAGCAGAGTACTCAACTTTGCATGTCCCAGTGATGTAGCAATGTGCTGTGCTGCACACTAAGTGGCACACATCATCTCTGCACTCACAGTACAACCAATTCATAACCAGCTTGATCCATTTTGTCATGCAAGGGAGTTGACTGCATTGCTTTTTGGGAAAATGTTTGCTCTCCTCACCAGGCTAAGTGGTCAGTCTTTCTTAACCTCCTCCAGTAGCTGGTAATACTAAGATGTTTTGGAGAATATTTATTTTTCCTATGTAATTTGCCATTAGGGAAAAGAGAGCAAGTATTTGAAGTGGTCCTTTCCAATACCAAGTAAAGCTAGTGGAGAATGGAGGCCGACAGCAGACAACCATGGCCTGAATGAGGTCACACCCCAACTGAATGCTTCTGAGCCAGACACATTAGAACTCCAGTACGAGATGGAGTCAAAAGCAGCCAAATGATATGCCACTATTGACACTGCTAATGCTTTCTTTTCCATTCCTTTTGCTTCAGACTGTAGGCCACAGTTTGCCTTCACCTGAAGGGGTGATCAGTATACCTGGAACCGTTTGCCCCAGGGGTAGAAACACCCCTCCTTCTCCACCATAAAGGTCATTCAATTTCACAAATTCTTTCCCTTTCCTGTAGGTAATTACAATTACTATCACCACCAGCCCTAAAGACTGTCAAAACCTCTGTCTGGAAGCCAGCTACAAGTGTTGCACAAATATACATAACTCTGTTCAGTCCTTTTCTTGCCCTGCCTGAGCTAAAGATCTAGCTGCTACAAACCCTGCTTATCTTGAAGGAATCAGGCACAGTCTGCCTGAAAACAACCCTGATTATAAGGCAGCAATAACAGATGGCAGCAAGTCAAAGAACATTATAGATGTCATTTGCCAAAGGAATTTTCTCACAGCTCGTGGATGCTGAATTATTGACATTGAATTATATATATATAAAATATATATTTTTTATATATATATATATATTTGGAGTGGTGGTGGTGGTGGTGTAGGTTTTGTTGGGCTTTCTTTTTCTTTTTCTTTTTCTTTTTCCTTTTTTTTTTTTTTTTTTTTTTTTTTTTTCCAATACTATTTTCATGATATTATTATACTGGCGAAGTTTTCTACAAGCTGTCATTATATTTTGCTCTGTAACTCTTCCTAGAGACTCCTTTTGGGACGTGAATATGACAGGCATTTAAGTGAGAATTAATCTCAGAAATCTTTAGATATTGACTACAGACTGATCCGGGCTACTTATGTTGAAGTCCCTTTGGATACAACTGAGAGGAAATCACCACCAAACAGTGATTCAGCTGACCTAGAAGTGCTTTATCCTTAAAGTACTCATTTCCCTTTACTGATTATAGAGGAAATCTAAACACCTAATTTAGAGAAAGAACCGCTAAAGACAACTATCATTTTGTGAGGGTAAACCTGTCCAAAAGGGAGTCAATAGTCCTCAAGAAATCATTCAATAAGGGCTACAAACATAATAGCTCATTCGTGCTTACAATGAATTGGTTCTGAGATGTGTGATTAGCCACAGACACAGGAAAAATCACCTATTAGTAAGCACAGCCATTCTTTTTCAGGGCTCACAGCATGGGAGAATTTAAAGGAAAGAGCAGTGAAGGTGAACAGAGCTGTTTCTGTGAAAATATTCATGGAATTCCTTGTGTTCCACTGTGAAAATGTGAGGGGAAAAAAATTGTTTATTGTGAAATTTAAGAAAAATGTATTAACTCTGGCACTGTAAGTAGGAGTGAAAAGCACAAAGAGCCACCATTCTGGTGATATACATTATACTTAGTGGCAATGTACCATATAAAGTCTTAGACAGGAAGAAGAGTGATTTGAAACAAAGAAAAAGGAAAGGCCCTTGGAAAGATTCGTGTAAGGAAGAACTGTTTTCAAAACAATAGGCAAACAAAATGTTTTCACTGGAATCTAGAATTAAATCTTGATTTTCCCTTTCTATTGAATCCCTACTCCAGTATAAAGGACTTATCTATCTTGATTTCCTAACCACTAACATTTGCATGTGTTTTAGGTGCAGTTCACCTTATGCTAATAGCCACTGATGGACCCTTAAGTGTATTGGAATGCAATAGGTTATTCAGGAAAGACACTGGAGCCTTCCCTGAATATATCCTGTTTGTCTCTCCAGTTCTGAAGAAGCACTCACGGGATAGGAGACTATATGGATTTTTTTCAGCTCAGTGAGTCATTCAGCTACTTGCTGAAATCATTAAGATGGGCACCAACAGCTAAAGGAGATTACTGTCTCGCTAGTCTCTAGAAGAAATTTCCCTTGTTGCATTTTTAGCTCAGCATTACTTGCTCTGTGCATAGCAGGAATGAAGAACAGAAAATATGCAATGGTCTTTCATGGTTCTTGGGTTTGTTAAACCTCCAGTCTTCCTTAAATCAAGCAACCCCAGTTTTTCAATCCTCCTTTGAACACAGGTCCATCTGAAAGTAATACCTCTTATTTATTTCCTTGGAAACTACAACAGATACAAAAGAGCACAATAACATTATTTGATAGAGCAAATACTCAGCTACAAAACACTTTTTTTTTTTTTTCAATGCAGTCACCACCATTAGCTGTGCATTTTCACCAGCAATGAAGAGCATCCTGCATTCCATGCTCATAAAAATCTGCATAATCAGAGGTAACCCACTGTCGCTGTCGTCACTGTTGAAGTGCAGCACCCAATGCCTCAGAGTGCTTACATGTCCATAAACATTCAGAAAGAGTCAATGAATATCAGTGGGTGCCATAGTTTTTTTTTTCCTGCATGAAGGAATTCAATCCCACACCTTTGCATCATAGGTGCTTCCGTGTTAGACACCACTGTGTCACCAGCTGCCCCTCTGCTGCCAACTGTCTCATGTCAACAAAGTGGAATGGGATATTGGTGGGAAGGTTCAGCCTCTACTGCCATATCACCAACATCCTCCTTTGATTCGGTGGGCCAAATAATAAAATTGGAGGCACTATTTTTAGGGCAGACCTCATAGATCACGCTTTCAAGATCTCTGCTCATTCATTCTGATATGCTCTTGGTCTGCCTCCACTGAGCCTGCATTTCTCTTGATGTTCACTGAAGAAAGTGATCTGGGCCTGCTGAATGTGAAGTAGAAATGTAAAAATAGTTCTGCAAAGCTGAGGAAAAGACTGTGGTTGAGAATGAGACAATTATGTTAATAACTTCTTATCCTCGATCTCTGTATGTTCTCAGGAGTTGTCAGCTGAGCCCTAAGGAATGCTGAGCCACTGGTATTCACCATCTTTATTCAAATTAAACCACATAAATAAAAAGTGCCAACAGACAGCACCCTTTGAAGATACTGAATCTGAAATGCTCATTGCCTTTCACTTCTGTGATTTATTTTCACTTAAATGAGAATGAGATTTTGGAGATAAGATAAGGTTGGGGGCACACGTGAGCTTGCACCTGGGAAGTGCTCCTGGTTCTAGGCATTGGAGGCTGCAGGCCTTGGTTATCCTCCTCTAAAATGGCCAAGCTTTACCTCAAAGTTCTACTTGCTATGAGCAATCTGACTTTTGCAATTATGAGGGACATCACTGAGCAACATTGTGCAGTGGGCATGGTGGGGTTGGGTTGGCAGACTAGACTTAGAGGCCTTTTCCAACCTTAATGATTCTATGACTCTAAAAGATCACATAGAAAGTCAGTTACATGTTGGGAAAAGGATTCTGTTTTTCCAGATGAACTCCACCTTCTGAATTTTCCAACTGTCTGTTGTCCATGCAGCCTTTTAACTTGCCCGTATCCTTTCAACAATAGTTGGTGGCTTTTATGCTCCCTTTTTGTTGCTCTCCATGGTAGTCAGGCTGACAATTGCTCTCACAGTGCTGCCTGTGCATAGTCTTGTACATCCATTCCCTCTGCATGATTTCTGTCTTGATCTCTCATACATCACAAACTTCTCACACTGTGGTTTGCACTTCCCATGCATAAGATGATTATAAAATCATTTGATTTGGAAGGGACCCTTAAAGACCTTCAGGTCTCACTTCCTGCATTGCACAGGGGCACCCACAGCTCCACCAGTTGCTCAGAGCCCATGTAGCCTGACCTTGGCTGTCTGCAGGGATGGGGCACCACCGTCTCTCTGTGCAGCCTGTGCCAGTGCTTCAATATTCATAATGTAAAAAACCTTTTCTTTATATCCAAGCTAGATTTCCCCTATTTCAGTTTGATTTCTCCTTGTTCTATTACTCACCCAGCAGTTTGCTCCAGTTTATCTTCACAACAGTTTGAGAGAGACAGTAAAATGAGAAAGAGAGAAAAAACAAGGTGGAATTTTCTTGGATTTCCCCCATTCCCTCAGGATATACTCTATGCCTCTCCCCCTCTTCTTAAGTTATGTCCTGCAGCCTTAGAACCTGTCTCCAATCATTATGTGATTTCCATATGCAAAGGTAAGTAGAAGAGTGGAAAAGCCTTGGGCACTGTAAGAAAAAGCTTATTAACTACCTGAAGAAACATCCCAAACAAGGCTGATGCTGTTTTACAGAATAAGGATTAACAGAATATAGTATTAAAGGTAAGATATTTCTATCGTTATCCTAATTGCTCAGTGGAGATGGTAAGTATATCAAGTAATGAAGTAAGTTCAGGTGTTCTGTATTATTAGAAGTGAAAATAACACTCATTTTATTTTTGAAGAAAGTATGAATACAATCCTACCTGAGCTAACTTCTTTCTTCTTATTGAGAAATTTCCTATACATTTGAACCTTTATCAAGTTATGGCTCAGTACAGCTTTTTGTTTGTCTCTGCTTTCTGGCTCTGTCTGGATGTGTTACTGGGAGCAGCTCTGGAGCCTGGTGCCAGCTCATTACTCCACCTAAACCAAAGATCCAAACCAGCTCAATTCATCCCAGAATTGTGCAACAGCACACAGTGAAAACTGGAAATACACTGATAGACTTCTTGTAAGAATTGATGGTTGGGCAGATTGACAACAAGGTTTCATCTTGGACAGGGAGCGGAATGGGGAGATGGGGGAGGGAAAGAGAGGGAGCTAGAAGCAAGGATTTTACTCTGAATGAGGCATATTGGTGGGCTGGAGTCCTGACAGCTTCCATAGGCCAAAGGTAATAGCCTCAAGGTGTGCCAGGTTTGGGTTGGATATTAGGAAAAAATATCTTCTCAAAATCAGTGCTAGTGCACTGACACAGGCTTTCCAGGGAGGTGGTGGATTGGTCCCTGGAGGTGATGAAGAACAGTAGAGATGTGGCACCGAGAGACATTGTTTGTGGGCATGGTGTTCACGGGCTGATGGTTGGACTAGATGATCCTAGTGGTCTTTTCCAACTTTAATGACTGTGATTCTATGATTTTCACCTCCTTAGGACACTGGCCTAACTGAGACCCTGTCAGTTCTTCCATTCAGCCTCACTGGGCCAGGCAGAGAGCCACCAAGCTCACCACAAACTATGCCTTGAAAGTGCCATGAAGCAGCTATTGCTGCGTGCTGTGAGGCAGCTGAGGAAACAGCCTGGGAAGATAACTCTAATCAGCTAACAGCCCTGAATAGAGCAGGGAAAAAAAACTTATCTGCTGTCACTTATGATAGCATATACCATCCAATTTCATTCAATTGGGCTGTTTTTGTATTTGTCTCCTATCTAATATAAGTATAGGTGTTGCATAATTATCTTTTTCTAAGATGTCACTCTCAATTGTATTCACTGTAAGCATTACTCAGTTCAGATATTTTTGGGATGTCTGGATGTTGACATGTTAGGACAAACATCTTTCCTGTTATGCATAAATGAGACCATTAGAAGCACATACGCCTTGTAAGTTTAGTCACTTGAGTATATGCCTCTTGCATGATAGATTTCTTTTAATACTTCTTCTTATGTAAATAGATTTAGACCTCAAATTCTATAGACAAATGAGCATTTGAGCACATGAATTTTATTTTCTTTCCCATCTCTTTCATTCTAGAAAGACCACGGAGGAAGGACCTTATTTTATACCAATCAAATTTTGATTTATATTATTATTATTTGAGCAACAATGACAAAAACAGACCTCTACTTCCTCCAATTTAGTTCCAGTTTTCTTAAATGCAAAAGCCTCCATTAACTTCAGAATATTTGCATGATAATTGAGCAAATGGTCACATTCAAGAACCAGCACAGAAAGCAGCATATCAAAGCTTCATCTTCAATGAGTGATATCACATATATTAAATCAGGTTCTGTCTTGTCTGTGAACATCACCTCACCCTTTCTAATTTGGCTCAATTCTTCACAGTGCCGTTCCATGCCAGAAGCATTCTTTAGGTTTTCTATGCATAGCTTCTGCAAGTATGCCAGTAGAATGCAACATAAAATAATCTATGCATAATTTGAGATAGGACTGAATCATCATGTTTGCCTCTAGCTCCCCAAAATACTCACATTTGAGAGAAACAAATCAGGGGAAGAAAAGCTAATAAGCCTTTCAGTAAATAGTAGAAGCTTCCATCTTTTGCAGTGCTATTTCTGATAAATTGACACAAGAAAAGCTCTTCTTTTTGCTAAATCACAGCTATTAGGGCCTCTCATCGAGACTACAGTGCCACTTGAGCTATAGCTAGCCTAAATAAGAATAACAAGGCAAATAAATGTGTATGAAAAATATAAAAAGTAGTCTGAGTCACTCTGCAACAGGAATGTGAAGGGAAAAGGAAATCTGGAGCAGGGTGCAGAGCTGAGGTTGCCCTTTTATGATGTGATGGAGTGGGGACAGTACAGATGGAGGCAGGTGATGCCCCCAAATTACCCAGCTCCAACCCACTTCATGAAGGAAGCAGCACAGAATCACACAGAATCACAGAATGTAAGGGATTAGAAGGGACCTTGAAAGATCATCTAGTCCAAGGTGAATGGGCCACAGCTTGTTTGTTCTTCTTCCCCTTTCCTTAGCAACCTCATCTCAGGGCTGGCTGCTGCCTTGCCCCTGCCTTGAAACGGGCACTGGATCCAGCACAATATTACTGCTTCTGTGAGCAAGTGCCAGAAGATTCTTAATGCAACAGGAACAAAACAAACCTCTGAGATCCCAACCCTGCAAAAAGCCATCAGACTGAGCTCCCTGGAGGGCTTTTAATTGACTTAACGATAGGTTAAAATCCGAGAAAAAAAAAATAATAGTGTTTTCTACTGCTCTTGGCTACAGATGACACACTTCTGTTGGTTGGTTGCTGCTACATTTTGATTGCCTGCAAAAAAATGAGGTCTTTCATAATTAGTGTCCGAAAAGGTAGCAGGTAGCAGGGTCTGGATTTTTTTCCCCCCTTCCTTTTCTATTTTTCTTTTGCAGTAAAAAGGTGAGTTAACAACACTGTCTCTTCTGCTGAACTCAGGCTAGATCCAGCTGAACTTCAATTCATCCCAGCAGCAAACTGTTTATTAAAGTCCTCTCAAACGCCCATATTCTGTGGATCATCACAGGAGCTGACAGTGCCACAAAGGCTTGAAATCCAGTGCATATCACTGGAGGATGCCATTAAAATGAAAGTGAGACCAAAACCTCCCAGCTGTCACTCATTATCTAGGACATTCTTACAGAATAGATCTCACACGCTTCTCTTTAGTTTCCTCTTCCAACTTGTCAGTTTCTTTCACAATTAAACACCTTCTGAACAAAAACATTTTAAAACAAAAAAATCTAGATGTCTATAGTAAAATGTCTATTTCTACACCATTTGGGGTTCCCCTCATGACCACTTAATCATTGCATCCCTCTTTTTGGTCACATCCTGTTTATTTTATAGACTGTATTTTGCAACTTGAAAAGAAGAATTAACAGCAATGTCTGAGTTTCAACGATTCAGACAGTATTATTTCAAGAAAGAAGAACTGCATCCAGCCTCTTGCCCTTATCTCAGAGCAAGCCTGAACAGATCTTTGTTCCAGTTCAAATAAGACAGGCTATTCATGCTCCTCATTATATCTCAGATTTTCTCCCATTTTTTTCCACTTCTGTTTTTACTGGGAATTTAATGGTTGTGATAACTAAATCAAAGCTGTATCAGTGACAACAGTGAACAGCTCTTAGTCATGAGAAAAGCCTGTTCTTAGCTGTATTGACAACACAGATATTGGTAGGGAATACCTAAAGCCTCCCAGGCTTGTTCTTAAAACATCTTGATATCCAGTCTGTCAGACCAATTTTACAGTCGTTTAGCTCCATCAACATCAGAGACACTATGCAAGTGTGAAAATAATAGAGTATTGACTCAACCCTCTATAATTGTAAGTCATTCTAAATTTTCTCTAGTCTGTAGTATACTTAATTGCCCATTGCCTTCATTCTTGAACCCAGGTCTCAAGGAATTATTTTCATTACAAAACCAGTGGCCAAAGGAAGATCTGTCTACAAGACAAAATGTACAGTGTAATTACTTGACTGTGATCTCATCAGTTGTCCTATGTAATTGCCAAATGGTTCCACTTTTTTATGTCTACGATTTCTACAAATTCATTTTAGAAGGAAGGTTATCCATATTAACACAGTCCTCAAATTTATAACACCACTCTGTCCCTGCTTTGATGTTAAAATTCTTGACAAATATATATGGAACAAAGGGCACTATTAAGGGTAATTATTTCATTTATGCGTGGATTTCTGTGATTGAGAATGTATTTTTTTTTTTTTTTAGCATTCCACTGTGCAACTCACATCATAATTACTTTAAAAATTTTATTTTGCATTAATATGTATGCAAGTGATACCAAAATTGTCAGAATAATTCCAGTATGTCTACAGGTTAAATTCTGTTCCATTAAGAAAAGAAGGCTAATAAATCCAGTCATAAACTTAGGGCTAATTATACTTTTTAAAATATATATATTCTAGGTGTAATTAGGGTGGAATTGCAGTAAGACTGCTATGCAATGGAAAGCACTCAATTTCCCAGTATACCTGAGGCAGGTGGAAACTCGGCTGAAGTGGATGACTCAGTATTTAAGGCCAGGTAACCAGAATTTTTTCAGGGATATGCCAGTTCATAAAGAACTGCAAAAATAGTTTTGTTTGTTCATCTGTTTGTAAGTCTCAGATAAATTACATTTAGCATTGTCATGCAGATGTAACAAAATGACCAAGACGCAGTGCAAAAACCACTAAAAACTTGGATATTCAGACAAAAGGCTTTAATCCCGGCCTCAATTTCTAAATGCAATTTAGTATAGCAACAATTTTATGGTGAAATCAGACAGTGCCAATTTAGGCTGGAGAAGGAAGAGCAGGCTGATATGATAAAAGATTATGTAGCTCGGTCCAGATGAGGAAGTCCCCACCATAAGGATGCTTGGAAACTTGGAAACTGCTCTAGGTGCCTGCCTCCTGCTCTGCTTAGGAAAATGAGGCATATTTTTACATATTCTTTATGACTTAAAAGGATGACACTCATGCATTACTTGACTGTAGCAGCAACACTGCCTCTTGACAGAACAACCCTGGAGGCCCTGCATGCTGATTAATTGCTCGTGACATAAGGAGTCGTGTTAGCATCAGCAGCAGGATCCGCTTCCCAGGGAGAGAAATTGCACTCTGGTAATTCCTCTTGATCCAAGCTGGAACAAATAATGGAAATGATTGTGTGGATCAGCTAATCTAAAACAAGGGCTGAAGACAAAACAAGAAGGGCTTGAAAGAATATCTGGAACCATCCCTGAATGGGCTTAGAGTATTTGGACAGAAAAAATCGTTAGGGCAAAAGCTACATAAAGTCTAATCAGGCATAGGACCTCTCTGGTAAAACTCCCATTCTAGCCTGGCATGACAGATAAAGATGTGCAAGCTCTCCCCAAGCCCAGTAGAGGCCATGAAGAAAACCATGGCCCAAACTGGATGTGCTACACAAGATGGGCTGCAACATGGACTTAGGGAGCTGCAAATAGCTTCTGAAATAAAAGGCATGCAAACCAACATGTCTGGATGAGTCAGTGGATGAGAAACTTGGCCAGCTGGAAGATTTGGTAAGACTGGGCACATATATCTTCCACATCGTCTGTAACCAACAGGGAGCTGGAACAGAAAGGCTGGGTTATCCCAGCTTGAGTAACACAGAAGCCAATTACTCTAGAAGGAAAAAAAGTAAAAAAACTCCCTTGGAGTTCTTGCTTCTGTTTAATTCTGTAGACCGAGTGAAGAACTTGGAGGGTTGGTAAAAAGGGAGAGAAGGAAGAAGCGGGGCGCTTTTGCACAGAAAACTCAATTATCTCATCTACAGTTGTGCTGAAGCACTGTGTTCCCAGGAAAGAAGTTGCGTTATCCAAATCTAGTAGAAGTTCTGTGTTTGGCATATGGTGCCAAGGATTTGATTTAGCTTGCCAGAGCACACCCAAGGAGACCCCACTTGAACCTGCAAAGTGCCTGTGGAGACTGGTTTTCCTGGCATGCTGGTATGTCAGATAAATAGAGCAGCTGAAAAAAAGACACAGCTCAATGGGAGGCGGCCATTTAAGATCAGCAAAATAAGGCCCATGGCTGCGAACTGCAGTGGAGGTTCTTGAATTGACCAATGAGCACAGACTGTTCCTTGGTGCAGCCTAACAGAAGAAGAAGGGGCTACTCAATATGAAAATGGGTCATTATGGGTCACGCTATAACTCATGGAAATATGGAGACATAGTTCACTGTGTTGGGTGAATTCATTTAATATGGTTCGTGAAAATACTGAAATACTGACAGGAAGAAATTTCATGTATAAAGGAGGGAAATGGGCAACTGGAAAATGAAAATTTGCCAGAAGGATATATTAAATACTGACACAACCAGAAGAGACCTAATAAATTTAAGGCTGGACGGTACAAAGCCCTATCATTTCCCAGTGAGCATCACCCAGTTGGTTGTTTGAACCAGCAGATCCTCAGCTAGAGATTTTCTTCAGAGTTAGAAAGATCTGTGTTTAGATAGGGACAGTACAAAATGTAGCAAGGAAAAACAAAGAAACAGAAGTCTGTGAAGGTCACAGGAATAACCAGTCAAATTGCAAGCTACTTTGGAGAAAGTGGAACACAAACCCATCACAGATGGAAACAGAGATAGGCAGGAAGGAAAGGAGAAAACCTGAGTGTTGGAGTTCACTCAGAAATCTGTCCACAAGAGCAAATACTCAGTTTGATTTCCTTTTTTGTAGTAATTGTGTTATAAACATCAGGAGAGGTGGCCAACAAATTGAATCTGTAGGTAAACTTGTTAATACAAGCTTTGGTTTCTAGTTATTTAAGATTGTGGCTGTTAGTAGTGGTAGTAGTAAAAATAATTATGCATGTCCTAAAAGATTCTGGATTCAATTCCAGATCTGCAGTCTTAGACACAGTGAGAAAATATGGACAATGCTGATCAAACTGGAGGGTGGCACAGAAGTGCATTCTGAGAAGCTACTCCATGATGTCACAGTACCAGCATGAGAAGACTGAGAACAACTCACTGGGGAAAGGCACAAACATGCCATGAAATGGTGTCCAGCATGTCCCAGAATCTCACAATACTTTTGGTTAAAATACATACTAGGAACAGATATATTTTTTGGAAGATAGAAGAAAAGGCGATAGAATCTGCTGTTTCTTGAACAGACAGATGATCAGTGTCTTATAACCATTTATGGATAGGGATGTGGAATTGGAGCTTAAAATGGTGAGAAATGATGCTCTAGAAGCAGGATTTTCCTGAGGTCACTTAAAATGAGAGTAGAGTAATGCAGTCAGAAACTTCCCAGTTTGCCTGTCACAAGATCCACTACCAGGACTGCAATCCAGTTGCATCATCTGGGTGAGAAAAGGTAAATGCTTTTGCTTCTTGGGAGTCCTTTTGCTCAGAGTCAAACTCTAGTGACTGCTTCTGTCCTACCCTCTCATCGTTTTCAGTATTACTCACAGATGACAATGCGTAAGGACTGAGGGAGTGCACAGCAGACCTGGCATGTTGGTGCCAAGTGAAGAAAAATTTTCAAAGAAGAAGCCTTGGGAAAAGGAAGTTCTGGTTGTGGTTAAATCTGTAGGACATTTTAGCCATGGCCTACAAGAAATCATAGATGTGGTTGGATCTAGCCAGAGTTTCTTGCATTGGCTCTTTTAATTCAGAAATCCTGTGGAAAGTTGCCAGGTGGCTGGAAAGACTCCTTTGTTTTGATTTCATGGTAATATTGAGGCCTCAGTGTGAAAACATAGTAAGTATGATGCTCTTCCAGATGATACTATTGGGAAGTGAACTGCAAATATTGTCTTAATCAAGATTGGGATCAACCAGTGGCTCCTAAGAAGGAACCTGCTTGGGAAAAGCTGAGTCGTCTTCTTTGTCCTCATTTTCTTTTTACCTTTATTAACTAGTTACAGAAAACTGAGTGGGTTTGCAGAAGAAGACTGGAGGAAAGGAATTCCAGAAACATAACTTTCCATTCCTCTGAAGATCCAGAAACCGAGACTTTCAAAGAGCAACAAAGTGGACACCGTGTGTGAAAACTACCATATAGGAGAGCTTTCTGGATAACAGAGAAGTCCCTGGAATAGAGGAGATTCTTCCAAATCTCAGGCTTTCTGTCCTTAATGTTATGTACTGTCTTCTAATTGAAAATGTAATTCTCCTTTACTTTAGCTCTTGTTTTGTTGTACTTCCCTGCCCTCCCCCCCACCCCCCAATAAATAAACCATAATAATTTTAAGTTTATTTTCACGACTTCCTATTTTAACCAATACTATATTTTCAATTGTTGCTGAAAATCAAGTAATATGTTTCTGATTTCCAAATCAATGTTTTTTTTAGAGAATCTCATTTCTACGTTATTCCCATATCCTATTTCATATTTTACCTTTAAAACTTCACTTTTTGTGTGTTCAATAGAAAAATCTCACAAACGTTTAACTCATTGACTAGGACCAGTTCAACAGCTTCCATGCTCTAAAGGCAGAGTACTGTGAGCCCACGAGCAGTTCATTCTGAATGCTTTTCATGTAAGTACACACATAGACTAACTGTTAGACTTTCCATACCCTAAAATTGGGTGTCTTTAGCACCTCTTAAAATGTGTTTCCCCAAACTGTAGGAGAAATTTTTAGAGGCTGTTGTAATTGGCAGAAGACAAAACAGCACTATTTTGGGCACGGAGCAGAAAGAACATAGGCATTAAAACAACTCAGCATAGCTATTGTTAATTTACTATACTGTTTATGATTAAAATAAACCTGTCTAAACAGTTAGTCAGACAAAGCTGAGTTTGCACAGCTTTGTCTAGATGTCTTATTTAGTATCTGGACCTCTGGGAAGCAGGAATGCAGAGGCAAAGGTGCCTTATGATACTCAGCTGTGGTGCAGATAAATTGGTTAGCACTGGGTGGACAAGAACAGAATTCTGGCTAAAACTCCAAATCCTGCTCAGATTTACAACAAAATTTGTACAACACTCAAATTTCACACCAGACATCAGTGATGAAAAGATCTAATCTATCCATGTGGAAGAAGAGCTTCCCGGTTGGCTGAAGGAACATGGGTAGTTGCGTTTACCAGCTTTACAAGTGGTTTTCATTTCTTTTTCCTTCCTGAGATAGTTAAATGCACATTCCTCAACTGTGTAAAAACAAATGGCCAACTCTCCCACTTCGGGTGGATTTCAAATTAAAGTGGGCTTAATTAAAGCTTTAGAAAGCTTAAGAGTTAATATGTGCCTATTAAAGAGTAACCACCAACCATTTACTGTCTGTTTGCTAGCAATAAGGATCTGGGGTGCTTGCAGGCATGCTGGTGTGTGGGACAGAAGGTTGCATTAGCAAGGACCATCCTAGTGCTGGGAAGAAGGGATAATCATGTGTGTGGCACAGTGCCTGGTCTGGGAGGGTAGGTAGAGGCTGAGGGGAGGAAGGAACAGACATTTGACCTCTTAGAAGGCTGGAGAAATGTCTTAAGCTTCAAAACACCACGAGGGTAAGTGTGTCTCTCTGTTGGATTTGCTTTGGGATCTGAGCTTGCAGGGAGGTAGAGAGAGGCTTTGGGAGTGAGTGGTCACCAGTAGACCAACACTACTAGGTCCTGTGCTGTCCAAATCTTCGGTACTGTACATCAGTGGCATCATGGTGACTTGTACCTGGCGAGGATCTGTGGAGGAAATGGCTGCACTGGATAAAATCCTTTGGTAGACCTTGTGCAGGAAATACTGCAAGAGTTATTGTCCCTGCTTTATAGACTTGGGAAGCCAGGGATTAAATGAGTTGTCAAAGGCCACACAGGGAGCCGGTGGCAAAGCAGGCAGTGCGCTGGGAGCCCTCTCTGCTCTGGAAGGCAGCTCACAGACCGCACTGCATCTGAAAGGCAGCCATTCAGCAACCTTGTGGCTTGTAGATATGTTTAAATGGGAGACAAATTGCAGCATTTTTGTCTTTATTTTCACTAGTAACATCTGTCCAGATTTCTAAGACTGCGCAATGACTGATGAGTAGCTCAGTAAAGATCTGTAGCAGACAAAACAGACATACAACACACAGGGAGTTATATGTTTAGCTCCCTTGCAAAAATCTCACTGACAGTCTTGCAATAAATATATAACTTTATGACCTATTTCTCAATCATACTCTGCTACATAATATCACACTAAGAACTGCTAGCTACCTTGCCAATGGAAATATGTTGCTGGCAAAGGGTATGCCTCTCCAGATCTGCTCAAGGAGTCATAACTGTAACAATATAAGCAAATAGATCCTCAGCATATTTATTTCTGCATTTTTTTTTTCTCTTTCTTTCCACTCCTCCTTCTCCCTCATTTTCCCCTCTCACTATCTTCCCTCTCCCCTTCTCCCCCATCCCTCCCCCCTTGCTCACTCTTCCATTAGTGTTTAGAAGATTTCACAGTTTTCTCCCAGCCCTGGAAAGAATGTAAGTCGATGCTGCTGATTGCCTTTGAAAACATTTGGAACAAATTATCTCTACTTTTGGAATCTGAATAAAGGAATGTGAGCCTCACTGGAGAAATATGAAATACAGGGTGGGATTCACAGAAGGTCTGTAGCTTTTTCTTTTCTTTTCTTTTCTTTTCTTTTCTTTTCTTTTCTTTTCTTTTCTTTTCTTTTCTTTTCTTTTCTTTTCTTTTCTTTTCTTTTCTTTTCTTTTCTTTTCTTTTCTTTTCTTTTCTTTTCTTTTCTTTTCTTTTCTTTTCTTTTCTTTTCTCTTTTCTTTTCTTTTCTTTTCTTTTCTTTTCTTTTCTTTTCTTTTCTTTTCTTTTCTTTTCTTTTCTTTTCTTCTCTTCTCTTCTCTTCTCTTCTCTTCTCTTCTCTTCTCTTCTCTTCTCTTCTCTTCTCTTCTCTTCTCTTCTCTTTTCTTTTCTTTTCTTTTCTTTTCTTTTCTTTTCTTTTCTTTTCTTTTCTTTTCTTTTCTTTTCTTTTCTTTTCTTTTCTTTTCTTTTCTTTTCTTTTCTTTTCTTTTCTTTTCTTCTCTTTTTCCCTTCCCTTCCCTTCCCTTCCCTTCCCTTCCCTTCCCTTCCCTTCCCTTCCCTTCCCTTCCCTTCCCTTCCCTTCCCTTCCCTTCCCTTCCCTTCCCTTCCCTTCCCTTCCCTTCCCCTCCCCTCCCTTCCCTTCCCTTTCCTTCCTTCTTTTCTTCCTTTTCTTTCTTTCTAAATAATACCCTTTTATTCTGTATTTTTATTCTGTATTTTTCCTTCCTTTTTATTTTTTTTTTAATTTATTTTTTATTTCTTTGGAAAATATATCATCTGGAAAAGGAAAGATTATAGAGAAGTGCTTTTCTGAAGTAGCCTCTTCATCAACTCTTTTAGAGCTGAAAATGATGAATGGCATGAGACAATTTTTAGCTCAAAACCAGAGTACTTGACAAAGAAATGAAGACGACCTTGGATTCTCTCCACTCCCTTCTTCAGTTAGTGACAGTTTGAGTCACTGAAGTCTCCTCTTCCTGCCTTACTCTACTTTTAGAAAACTTGCCTCAGTTTCCCTTCCAGCAAGGTGCTGCCACACTGTGCTGCTGTGGAGTTTCCATCAGCAAAAGAATGGAGATCTCCAATCCTGTAAATTCAGGATAAGTCCCACATTTTCAGCTTCAAACTTTCCTACAAGTTGGAGCATTTGTGTGCTGGACTTAATTTTGTCTCTGCAGAAAATGGTGCCAACTGTGAAGTATGCTTCCAAACCATGATACAAATGGCTCAAATTAGGTGGTAGGAACTGAGAAGTAAGTTTTATGTTTATTTGTTTTTCACAGCAGCTAGGCCTGTAGGTATGAGGTTGAATACTTATCCTGCTGAGGACCGTCCATCAGACATAGTGTTGCTGGTTCTCCTGGGCCACGCAATGCCACCACAGGGACCTGACAGCTCCCTGCTTAGGCTTTCCTTTGAGAAATTTATAAACTGGGGAAGAGAGCTCACAGGGATTACAACTGATAGTTACTTGGATCTTCTGTTTAGTTTGCAAAAAGGAGAAAGTACCAATGAACAAGATATTTTTCCATTTCCCCTCTTTATTTTTTTAGTTTTCCTTCCTCTCCAGAGGAGCTCAGACTTATCCACACTAAAAAAGCTGATGTGGCTATTTACAATCTCGTAAGCATAACTGAAAATAGGGAGCTCTGAAGATCAAATAAACCTTAAAAGAAAATGCAGATGAAAACTGTTTTCTGAGCTTTGGGCTCTTTGTTTTGTTTCCTTGACTCATAAAGCATTGGTGAATCCTGCCCTTAAATATTAGAGACGGTGATAGATGCCAAAGTCCTGGCAGGTTTGAATCTGTTCACATAAACCCCATGGGTGAGAATTTGATTCTTTCCGATGATTATTTTGGAATGATTTAGTCACATTGTTTTGACCTACTTTCCCTAGCTGCAAACTCCATCCAAGCTGGTTATTGTTTATACAAAAGGATGGTGAAGGATATTTTATAGTGTCATATTATATGGGGTAATTTTCATAAACAAGAATTTTCATAAATAAGAAAAAAAAAATAAAATCAGGAGAAAGAATTTGTAGGTGAAAAAAAAAAGAGGATGCTGCTCTTAGTTCAAACTCTGCCAAGAGTTCTAATGTAAAGAAGAGGGCTGAGAGAATGACTCTGGCAGGTCTGGGCCTCAGCATTGTGTAAGTTTGCATATGAGAAAGCAACAGGGAGATAATTGTTTGTGGATTGAAGGAAAGAGCCTGGCTTGTAGGACAAAGTCACAAAGGGCAGTAGCCACAGACAATTCCACACAGGAATGCAGGAGTGTACCATAAACACAGCCCAGCATTCACTGGGTTTTGTGGCAGGTGGCAAATCGAAGGGTTGAGGGGTGGTCTGGAATCAAGAGAAGGTCACCTATGTGGGGTTCAGAGACCATCAGTTGACAGTCAGTCCCCTGCTGGATCACAGGCAGTAAATTAACAACAGCTGGGCCCCAGGGATATTTTTTGTAGACCCTCTTCTGGTTGCACTGACAGGCAGTTTGGGCTTACCAGCTTTACCGCAATAGCAATAATAGAGATGATTGAATTTCTTCTTCCTGGAGAGAGAACATGCCCTACGGAGTCAGGGAGAGATAGGAATCGGGGAGATCATAAAAGATGGGAAGGCAATGGTTGAGGTGGGGAATCATTAAAGGGAAGGTAATACCGTGAGTGGGGGGAAGTCTAAGAAAATATATTGGAAGCTGAAATGTAAACTTGAAGGGCAAACTGAGCCTTCTAAATCAGAGATTTTCAAAACAGTCCCAGGGAGTGAAATGCCACAAAGTTCTACAGGGTGCTTGAAACCTACAAGCCTTTTACACCTCTGGTGATCAACCTCTTCATTTCTGAGCAAGTGCCCTTCTTCCAGTGCTTGCTAATACAGTGGAACAACACCATCACTAAGAAAAGATCACACCAACAGCCTCGACCAGGGAATTCAGAAATGATCATTAGAGCATCAAGTTCCCACTTACGATGTAACAAGCAGGAGAACATCTCTGTGTTAAGTCAGTTTTGAACTGAAGCCCAGAAAAAAATAGAAAAGGGAGTGTAAATATGTCCTCAGCTCTAGATCTCCTGGATTTCAGGAAATCTACATAAACATAGAGCCCCACTCACTTAAAAGCTTACAACAATGAAATATTACCAATAAAACATCATCAATAAACTTTCACATACAGTAATTGGAATGCAAAAGGTATTTAATCTTTAAGCATATCATATATCACGGCTGAAGCTTGGAAAGCTCTGAGAATAAGAGCATTTATATGCCTTTGCATTTTTTGGGTTTAGATTCTGTGAAAGACAAAGGGAGCATCTGTATGGAAAGTATCAATTCTGTGGCAAGGGTAAGGGATTAAACTGCTGCTCTGTAAGTATGTATATGCATCTAAGATGTATACATTATTCTGAAAGGAAGCCAGTCAATCAGACATTGATTTTCCTGCAAAAACTATGATTCACTGATGCACAGTTGCTGTTATTTAGCAAGCACTATTAGTTCTTCTCATATACAGATTTTTGCATCTAAAATATATGATTTGATAATAATTTTCTGCCTGTGTTTTGCAGAAGAGGGAAATCTTTACCTAGAAATCTTAATCTCCACTGAATGCTACCTTTCAGCTAATGAGATTGCTGTCACCTAAATTTTCATTGTTTTAAAAGCAAGTGGCTGCCGACAGTTTCCTTTCAAGCTTGAATGATGAAAGGAAAACACCACGCTGCCTCATCTGGCTAGCTTGCTGAGAGCTAATGAGCCTGAGGCTGCACCCATCTTTGCTATACTAGTGTGACCTTATGTCTGCTAATGCACAGGGAAGGAGTGAAAAATGTACTGCGAGTTCCCTCCAACAGTTCCCTGGGGACATTCTGAATGTGCCAAGCAATTTAGTAAATATATATCAAGTTACTGTATTGAAACATACTTCAATGTATTGCGACCCTGGGTATCTCAATCTAAACATCATATTTTATTTTTTGCTCGTCTTCCCCCTCTGTGTTTGACATCTGAAAATCCTTCTTCTTGCTGATTTTTAATCATTGCACAGAAATAAAATAAAATAAAATAATCACTTGGTACTTAGATTCATAATGGACTATTTGAAAATTTCAACTTTTTTTTTTTTTTTTTTTTTTTTTTTTTTTTTTTTTTTTTTCCCTTGTATTTCTTACCAGTACCAGGTAAATAAAAGCTGGTGTGAAATCTGAGAGTGTAGTTTTTTTTACCAGCCTAGTTGTTGCTAGCTGATAATACTGAGTATGGAGCATGAATCTTAAAGACATTTTCTATATCTATGCATAGCCAGTATGAAAAAATCATGGCTCCTCCTATGGTGGAATCTCTCCTCCCTTTGTGCTCACTTTCCAGAAAGAGTGCTAGAAATCAGCTTGAATTGGTTTTAATCTCAAACTGTCATTTGCAAAATCTACACTCAAAAATGCAATGTTTTAAATGCAAGTTTGAAATTCCTCCTTTATGCGAGTTATTTTCTGAAGTTGTCTAGTATGAAAGGAAATGCCACTGAAGAGTGTATATACATAAACAGCCCTATAAGGCTGGGATATCCACTGTGAATAGTATTTTTGAAGAATCCAGAGGATCAAGAGTTCCCTGATGAAAAAAAAAAGTGGAGTAATGTTAGGTCAGTTAAGTGATGTTATCTCCCTGAAGAATGTAAGCATAAAAATATTCCAAGTATCAAGTTACAAATAACGACTGATCTTTACAGCTGTAGGACTTGCTTTCTGCTGGAGTATGGTTCAGGATTTTAGACTGACTTGTGATCTTTTTCACCTATGCAGCATATTTGCTTTTTATTTGATGAAGACTTCTCATGTCTTGGAATTTTTGGCAACATATGGAAAGCAAGCCTAGACCAGCAAGTACTTCATATAGATGTGAGACACTGAGTAAAAGTGGGTAATAGAAGGGATTTATCATCTGCTAAGAAATACTCATAAATTCTGAATATTTTGGGACCGCATAGTCAAAAAGGCAATTAACTGGGCCAAGGGAACTGCACCAGAGCTTTTCCTGATCAAGTCATTCCCACATCTACTGGTAGCATCAGCTGTGACAAATGCAGAGCTTCATTTCTTACTTCTCCAGATGACTGCATCGCTCATTTATTCTACTACTAAAGTATGAATATTTCAAAAACTATCTGTCAGGTTGGCCAAAAAGTACAAGAAGGCTTCAAGGGAATAACGCCACTAAGCAGACCCAGGCAACCTCTCCATGTTGTGAGGATGTGCTTAACCTGTTGCAGAATCATTGCCTTGTCCCAGGATTTAAATAATATAGAATTCTTTTGTAGGATAGTGTTGGGAAAATAGTTACAAGTCAAATTCTGCTTACTTCTAGTAACCTTAGAGAATGAAGAGATATTATTTACTCCAGATGACCTTATCAGCTTCTGGCAGCCAAACCTTGTATGATTTGTCAGCATATGAAGTTTGAAAATCGTTGTGCTCAAGACCAGAGCATAGCACTATTCCAACCACCAGCCCATGGCTCTTCTTAATGTGTTCTTCAGTCCAATTTTACAGGATTCAAGAAAGATTTCTACCATTTCCCTCAAGAACCTTCTCGGCAACTGAAGAAGTGCTTATCTTTTGGGAAATCACACCTGACACTGAAAGAAAGGAGCTTTGCAAAAGGCAATTCCGTTCCCAGATGAATGACAATACAAAAAAATGTATGGGGAAAGGGGACTGCTTTCCCCAGTTAGAGGGCAGATTGTGAATATAAGAGGATGAGGGTAAGCACAACTCTGCCAAAAAAGGACCTGTGCATACTGTTGGATGGATGGGCATGAGCTACCTCTGTAGCCAATCGCATCCTGTGTTGCATCCAAAGTAGTGCAGCCAGCAGAGCAAGGGAGGTGATCCTGTCCCTCTGCTCTGTGCTGTGAGACCTCACCTGGGGCACTGCATTCAGATAGGGAATGCTCAGTGCAGGAGAGACATGGAGCTGTTGGAGCACATCCAGAGAAGGGCAAGGAGGGCAACCAAAATGATCCAAGGGATAGAACACCTTCCCTGTGAGGACAGGCTGAGAGCTGGGGCTGTGAAGCTTGGAAAATATAGGGCTACAGAGAGACCTGAGAGCAGCCTGTCAGTATGTGAAGGTGGCTGTAAGAAAGAAGGGGACAGACTCCTTAGAAGGGTCATTGGTTTTAGGACAAGGGGAAACAATTTCAGACTTAAAGAGGGGAAATTTAGATTGGATATAAAGAAGTTCTTTACAGTAAGGGCAATGAGGCACTGGCACAGGCTGCCTAGAAATGTGCTGATGCCCCATTCCTGTAGGTACTCAAGGTCAGGCTGCACAGAGCCTGAGCACCTGACAGATCTGTGCATGCCCTTAAGCAGTGCAGAGGAGATGGACTACATGACCTTTAAAGGCCCATTCCAACTCAAATGACTCTATGATTCAGCAATTCCTATGAATCCCATGTGGCACTAAATCCACCAAGTTTACCCACATAGTTCTCACAGTACCTTCCGGGTCCATATGTGCTGGGCTTCCTGCATGAGGCCACTGTGCTTCAACAAGGCAGGTCTGAACACAAGCCTTTTACTCTGTCTCAGTTCCTTTGCTTTTCAGTGGGCCATTGTGTTTTGTTTTGTGG
This sequence comes from Excalfactoria chinensis, assembly GCF_039878825.1. NCBI lineage: Eukaryota > Metazoa > Chordata > Aves > Galliformes > Phasianidae > Excalfactoria > Excalfactoria chinensis. The sequence continues at coordinate 2,426,872 of NC_092857.1, forward strand.
TTATCAACCTGCACTTTTTTCCTGTACAGTGGAAGTGCTGGCTTGTTGGCAGTGGTGCTGCTTTCTCCTCACATTAGGCCTGTCTGAGTTATTGTTGCACTGCACTCACTCAGCCCCTTTTGCTTTCTGTGGCATCAGCATTTCCCTGCAATAGCTCTTGTAGTGCACTGTAACTCCATGGATTTGCTTTGTAAACCCCGAGCCTCTAATAATGGAAACAATGTTTCTGTTTCTGCTATCACTGCCTTCAATGCAAATAAGTATTAGGCCTGAAATGTGGAAAATTGTGTTTAATTTCCCTTATTTGCCCCCATCCACACCTTTCTGTACTGCTACAGTAAATCCTTGAGACTAATTATTATCCTGTAAGTCACAGCATACACTTAATCACAGCTTAATGCACAGAGATGCATCATGGCCCCTTCCCAAAAACTACAACAAAACCAGGAGAAGATTAAGTGTATACAAGGCAAACACACCCGCAATCTAATCAAGACAAAAAGAAGAAATCCTGGCTCTGTTTGAGTCAATGGGAGTTTTGCCACTGACTTCAGTGAGGTTAGGATTTTATCCAAGATAAACAAGTATGAGACAAGACAAAATAAAATAGTTTAGAAGTGGGAAGTTTTATGGATGAGTCATGGGAGAATAAGGGAAGGGATATTTACTTCCTGGGGGGAGTGAAGATGAGACAAAAATGAAATATGAATATGTTCTTTATAGCTGAGAACAGCATTAAGAAAAAAGTGAGGGTTGAAGAAAATGGGATGTTTAACTCTTAATCTGGCCCTCAATTAAAAGGTAAGAAGTTCTGGATGAAAAATGACACGTCATAGCCCCACCTTTATGGTCCCTGCCACCTGTAGGACTAGTCCTTGAGCAGAGGAGTTACTGTTGTTCTTAAACTAATATGTGGGTACCTTTGCTCATTTGGGCTTCTTGTTGTGATAAAAATGGTGCTTTAAGTGATGAAAAGTGTTGTTATAGAAGATGTTCATGAGGACAGTGTTAGCTTTGCTGAGGTTGCCCTCCTTCTGTGGAGAAAGCTTCTCTTCTTCAGAAAATGACCCTCTGAGATGCCAGCTCTGAATTATCCTCTGCAAGACTTTATTGCTGCTTGTTGTTGCAATCAGAAGTACAAAACCCAGCTGGAGATCAACCATTATTGGCGTATTCCAGGGTTGCTGGGGTACCTGTGTTGGGGCCAATAATATTAAACATTTTCATTGATGAGCTGGACAATGTGATGTGGTAAATCTGGAGGAGATACAAAACTGTGAGGCTGATACAGGAGATAGGTGTGCTGCCTCACAGAAGGAGCTGGACAGCTTGAAGGAGAGAAGGAACAGAGGAAGCTTATAAAAATATCTGTCTGGGGAGGGGGTGGGAGGTGGGTCAAACACTGGGACAAGTTGCACAGAGAACTTGTGAATTATAGACTCAAAGTATCACCAAGGTTGGAAAAGACCTCTAAGATCCTCCAGTCCAACCATCACCAGTATTTCCACTAGATCATGTCTCTCAGTACAACATCTAAATGTTTCTTGAATCATCACTGGAGATGAACAAGAGGCAGATGGACTTGGCCTTCAACAACCTGCCCTGGCTGACTCTTCATGAACAGGGGTAGAACTAAATGTTTTCCAGAGGTCCCTGACAATCTCAATTGATCTGTGATTGTGTGTTTTCCCTACCAGATATAAAAAAATTTAATCAAAGCAGCCTAAAATTAGTCTACATGACATATCTGTGTCTATGTCTCGGGTGTCTGGATAAATAACAAATTCTTTCCATAATCCTCTCGGTTCCTACAGACGGATTTAACATCTGCAAGCTACTCAGGGATGTTTTGTTTTTGATATCCACTACACATGAACAAACAAGAAGGCCGGTAGCTGGTCCAGGCCAAGTCTTGTACAACCTTACCTCAGCAGTTAATAGAGGTTTCTTCACACATCTGAGTGGGAATGAGACAGAGCAATAGAAAAATTGCGGTGGGTGAATCACCTCATGAAACTCAAGATGCTGACAGTTTATGGTACTTATAATGATGGTGGCTTCCATTAAAATGTCATTCAATGGCTCTTGCCACATTAATTTACTATTCTGAGTGCAGAGGAAATGTTTGCCATCACACATACTAGCGAACACAGTCTTATTAAACTCTCAATTGTGAATTCTTGCAAGGCCTGAGAACGGCAAAGAGGGATAGAGAACATTTTGTCTCACCATGAAGTCACTGTCCTCAGGGCGAATTAGTGCAGCTTCGGAGAAAGCCCTGCTGCTCCTGTACATTGCACTGAATCCCTGCTAAGGGGAGAGCAGACCTAAGGTCCACCTTTCCATTTGCTGAAAGAAGTTGTTAAGGATCTCTTAAGAGACAATGTGAGAGCAGGACATGGGTAGTATAACTTTTTTTACTCCACTCATTATAGGTTTGCACTGGCTGTTTGGGAATAGCATGGATGCAGTTGTCCTTGTAGCAGAGGTACAGAGAAAACTAAAGACAACAAGTCAAAGGCAGACCAGGAAAAGGTCCAACGACAGCAGAAAGCACAAAAACGCAACACATAGGGGAGATATTTTCTGTGCCTTTCTGTTCTTTCAGTAATGGGAAAGACAGTTTTGGGGGAGACCTTGATAACATCTTCTCCTATAAATCTCCCAAAGAATTATTGCTTTCCACAAACATTACCCCACTCCTTAGAAACCACATTCCATAATTTTCCTGCTATAAATCTATATCTGCTTATTTGTTATTGATAAATAAATGTAGAATGTAGCCATGAGGCCCAGAATTATCCTAGGCCCCATCCTGCCAGGGTCTCAAAATCTTCTACAACTGGTATTTTAATCAAGTGATTTATTCACCTAATCAAAATGTAAATAATATGTGCAAGTTCAGGATTTCAAAGATTCTGTCCTTTGTAATAGAATACAGACAAAACCACAGACTTCATAATGTTGGTGATAGCTGACAGTAGCTGTTTAGCAAAATTAGCTCTGCCTATCTTACACAGAACTTGCCTCTTGGAAGCAAGAACTATTAAGAAACCAGGATTAGTACCACAAATGAAATGATGACCCAAACAGCTGATGTAGGTGGCAATATTAAGATGGGAAAGGCAGCATGAATGCAGGACATCCAACAGTAGCTTGATTAATTGCCTGACTGATCAGAGAAATCTAATGATATATATATATCAGCAACTACCATCTCGATGTCTACGTTTAGGTATTTTAAAAGATGAAAATATCTTCTCATAGCTGGGAAATGCAAGATAATATCCCTGCAGCTACCTAAGCAGGGTCACTCTACTTCCACAGTGCTGTTTGTCTGTGGTTAAGCACAGTGTTACATTGTTTTTAATCCCTCCTCCTTTCAAAGTTTGCAAAGCCCTTGTTCCGTGCAAGAGAGATAGTGGAGATAAACACTGGGAGCAAAACATGAAAACATATAATGAAACTCCTGGACTGGCATTAGATCAAGCCAATCTCTGCTGTTACCATTTCATGTAGATGACACTTGGCACATTCATATTGTGATGCAAAATGAAAGCAAAGTGACTTCATGTGCCGATAAGTAACTGCCTATACTGAGTTAATCTGGTTAACAGCCGATTGTGGACACAAATACAATAATTTCATAACTGTGTTTATGTATACATTAGGCTGTGTACCTGAAAAAGATATTTTTAAAAGGCAAGACAGAGTCAAAAGTCTGGCACACCAAAACAGTCTTATTGCATCCCATTCTGTTTCACGCTGCAGAGGCATTTTCCTTTAGGAGGCTGCTCAAACACATACCAGCTGCTAATCTGCCTACTATCCAAAGATAGGCTGATTTACCAGTCTCTGGTACCTTGTATAATCATTCACACCTGTGAAAGGTCACTAAAAGTACAGCACATCAGAGTCGTGCTGTTTAACACCCACTGTGTACAGATGTAAATGGCCAGCCACTGTGGAAAGCAACTGAGAAGGGATCCAATATGCCACGCTAATTAAAAGTCTGACCAGATATAACTAGATGAAAACCAGAGAAAAAGAGGAAACCATTTCTTATTTATGAAGCATATTTGCACTTTCAGTAATGCCTGAAGTAAACACATCAATAAAGCTTGCTGTAATTGCCAGTGACTTTCTCATCTATATTAGAAATATATTTCTGTAAAGAACCTCATGAGTCACAAAGTCTTTTGCCACTGCATCAAACAACATTTAAATAAATGATGTTCTTAGTAGTGCCAACATGAAGGTTAGCAAAAAACATTCAGATGTTTTGGAGTAACAAAAGAAGTGTAGATGAAAGAGCAAATTGTGCTAGACTACTCCATCAGCTTCCTGATAGAAAACTAACTGGTTTTCTAGAGAGAAGAGATGTAAAAATCCATTTGTTTGGATACTCCTACTGTGTTTGGTAAAATACTACCCAAGGCACTATCTAGTAACTTAGTGAAGATAGAGAGCTGTAGAGAAATTTTTGGTTGGGAGAGATGTTGGCTAAAGGGGGGACTCTAGGGGATAATGAATCACTGCTCTACAGGGAGAAAAATGACCTTGGACCCCTGTATTTTACCTCATGCTGGCAGAGGACACCGTCTTTTGCCATTAATATAATCTTAGAGACTTGGTTGAGAGAAGTGCCGTAACATTCAGTACCACAGTGCAAGACTGTGGAACTCAAGGGAAAATATCTCCATATTTTGACACCCTGATAATTTGAGTGTTCATCTTTTGGGACAATTGAAGAGGAGATGGGTGGAGGCACAAAATGATTGCAGGGTGCAGTTGTGAATGACAAACACAAGTCTAATGATTTACAAAAGGAGGAGATATTCCAAATGGGCAAATAGAAGAAATATCATCAGAAGTTCTTCCAGTGAGAACTCCTCTGAAGAAATGCTCAAGAAAGATGGGCTATTTTTATTGGTTAATCCTTCATCGGTGTTGCTTTTCATTCAGGACCCAAAAGGAGAACCAGCTGGAGGCACCACTGTGCTAAGGGCTTGGCAAGCACTTACACAGAGAAAGTGCAGTGAAAGCCAATGACCCACAGATGTTCCTATCAGCCAGAGGCATATTTCTTGGGAGTGTTCTCAGAGTTTATTACGTGCACACTTATAATCATTTGGAAACTGCAGACAGTTTGCTGTATCTTTCCAGAGAAAAAGTAATGTAATGGGCATACATGAATTCCCTATGTTTACATATCTATAAAGTACCAGTGGTGCAGACAGATGACAGTTACACTCAAAGCATAGGACTGAAGTGTTCAGCATGGAAGGATCACTCATTACTTTAGCCTGCCACACTCTATACTCCATCAGTGATTTTGCAGAATCAAGTGCTATCTGCCCCAAATCTGCTCTTTATCCTTGATTCTCTTGCAACCAGTGTTCCTCTGTTCCTATCAGTCTAGAAAATGTTGGCTTAGTCTGCAAATTTTGTTTGTACTTTCAAATATCAAAATATCTACTTTTGAAACTGCAACATTCTTCTACCTTGGAACTCCAGCTTATTTCACAATCTGTCTGCCTATATACAATTACATAATAAACTGTCTCTCTCTGTCAGCTTGATTACAAGCACGGAGGACTGCTTAAAAACAAAAACAAACAAACAAACAAAAAAAACCACACAACCAAAAACAATGAAAAACGCACAAAATTTATTATATCTATTTGTAGAATTACAGATTAGCCCAGTATTAGTTGAGATAAGAGGAATGCAGCATGAGGTGTTGAGTGCTAAACGTTCTCTCTACAGAGACAGGCTGTCTACAGATTAAGTAGTTTTGAATTCATTCCTTATTTTCCAGATCATCAGCTTTAATTGTAGACTCTTCATCATTAAAGACTATGGCCAGCACAAAATCTTACCAACTGTAGAAGCTTCTTAAGTGCGATGCACAAAATCCCCAGTCTATAGCATTCAGAAGGCATGCTTTTTTGACCTTATGAGTTCACACTGGCAACCAGCTCCTGAAACAGTGCTCTGGAAAGTGCTTTGAGATCTCTGGATGAGAAAAAAGCTTTTTCTCAAAGCCAGAAAATATGCAGAATCCTTTGTGACTTATCTGAAATGAATCTGAACGCTTGAAGTGTTTCCTCTGATATTTTCTGTAAGAGAAACCCTGAAACTTGGGAAGTAACTAGGATATTTCCCTGGCCATGTGGCAGCAGTGATGGTGAACACACCAAAGCCTGATCACATAACAGAGAAAAGAAGAGAAATCTCCATGTGTTGTCTGAATCCACCAGACCAGAAAGTGAGATGACAGTTGATCAGGACAAAACGACCAGTTCAACCAGATTAGAAAAGTTTCTATCATTACTCATCTTTTATCTGAGAAACATTTCATCGGACCTTCAGCTTTGGAAACCTATTGACCAGCTACCATTAGACTATATGAATAATCCTCATTTGAAATGTGGAGGTCACACAGTAATATGAGGAATGTTAATTTCTGTGGAATTTTTTTGCAACAATTGTGCCCGGTTTAAATCAGCAGAAAAAAAAAAAAAAAAAACAACAAAAAACAAACAAACAAAAAAAAAAAACACAACACTTTGTCACTGCCAAAGAAATCCAACCTTAGTAAAAGATAGAAACTTTGGGTACAAATCCTGGTTAGGTTAAAAGTTTTGGATGAGGACTTGAGAAAGTTAGAATCAGGCAATGTTTTTTCTCCCTTTCAGAAGATACAATCTGTGCCCCCATCTATTACTTTGATTCAGGTTTGCTGTACAATGCAGAGATGAGGTTAACTTCACCAAGCGTAACTGTAGGCAACAGGAGTGGTCTTCCATCACCCCATGGCCAAAGGCTGGGATATTTACTGATGCTGTGAAAAGTCTAAATCAATATCCTTTTTTGCTGCTGATGATGTGAACTCATGTATTGCAGGTCATTGAATTAATTATGATGCTCTGCGGGTTGCCCGCTGGTGAGACACTTCGTCCCTCCTCCACGCTCTCCAGATTTCTGCTGCAGGTGTTGTTTTACGTTGCATAAATAGCTGGGACTGGAGCAGGAGCACTCTGGCTTGCACACAGCATTGAACTGCTGGGGCACGGAGTCATTCAGCCTCTCCTTGGCTCAGTTCATCTATTGAAATACACACAAAGGCTTCAGCGGACGAGATGATGAAAGGACAGCCCTCTTCATGCTCTGTAACCTCTGATTAGGACATTCGCTGAAAACATGGGAGCTGCTCATAAACATCCATGCTTTGAACTTTTTCCTCATCTTTTCAGAAGATTTCCTCATTCCCTGAGCCTCAGTTTTCCACCTCTTGTGGGAAGCCTATGAGATGTCCAGGGCCTACAATGCTGTGGGCTTTACAAATGATTAAACTGTGCAGGAATGATGCAGAAAGCTAAATGAGTGCATGGTGTGGCTTGTTCCAGCCCACTTTATGTGTTCCCCTTGAGGTTAAGTGGGTTGTCATTGCATAGCCATGCAGACCAGTCTAGTGTGGAACAAATACATCATATCATGGAATGCTACCATCATTTTGTAAAGTGGATATATGCTGCCAGTGCTCTGCAAATTGATTCTGACAAGAAGGATAATAATAACACACCATCCACAAGACCATCTGGCTCTTCCTAACAAAAATATCTTAATCAACTATTAGAGATATTTAATATGCGTCACAGCAAGAATTATTTGTGGATATTGTAAAGGGGCTGAAATCAAATGCAAAGAAAGAACATACACATATTATCTGACTGCAGACGTCATTAAAGTTGTGCTGACTTGCACCAGTTGAGCATACGGCCCATCGTATTTAGAAATGCAGTATTAAGAGTGGTTATGCTCTGAAACTTAATAAAATTACAAATTGGAATATCTCTACTGAAATTAATGATCCAAAATATTACAGTCAAGCAGAAGTCAGCCTTGTCTTGAATTTTGAAGGTCATCTGTAGTCATAAAAATGCAGTTTTATGCTTTAGAGCTTTGGAACAATAGTAAGACTGAGGGGGAAATCTGTCAGTGAGTCAGGGGGGAAGGAGTCATTACTCCCCCCACACTGTAATTAATTTGAAAAAAAAAAAAATAAATCTTCAACTGAGTATCTTTACATTAAAAACAAAGAAAAAAAAAGAAATCCCATCCTAGTGACATGTACAGTAAACACATGGCCATTATTTCTTTTTATTGGTTCTTTTGGTTGGCAAAAAGAGGGTATTAACAAAAAAGACCCAATGAAGAAAGTGTTTTAGACACAAGATATTGCCAGGCTGCCAGCCTGACATACTGACTGCAATCCAGAACAGGAACTTGACAAATGATAGATTTAGGAAACAATCAGGGGAAAAGAAAATAGTTTGAATCAAGACAAAGCAAAGCCTTACTTGGTGGAATGGGGAAAACACATACAAGAAAACAAAATCTTCAGGGGAAAAATATTTGTGGAAGAAGTAATATTTATTCAGACTCAAGGCAATTTTTACATTTTCATGAGGAAAACAAATTGTTTCAGATCATTTTCCCTTTCCTCCACTGTGTCAGAACTTTCATTTTCTCCTTTACAAAAAGTAGGAAAGAGAAAGTGGGTGCCTTTTTAAGTAGCTGATTTTAATGAAAATCTTCTGGCCTTTTAAAATTATATCTCCCATTTTGCAGCCATGAACATATTATTTTTTAACTTATAAAAGAATCCTTACTGCCTCTTACAAAAACCATATGTTGTACTGGACCAAATTTCAGATAATTACTTATCTCACAGAAATATCATGTTCAGCTCCACCCAAACCAACAAAGAGTGGAGATAGATATTACTAAAAGAGAAGAAAAAAGAAAAATGAGGCATGAACCTCTAAAAAAATAAAAAGTAATTACTAATTATTACTATTTATTTATAGCTGACATGTCCATTGCATCAGCTCTTGTACAAAAATAGGAAGAGGTCTCTCCTTTTTGGGGCCTGCCAACAAAACAATGACTACGGAAAGGGAGACATTTGCTTTTGACTTCTTGAACACTGTGGCTGATCTGTTACCTTTTGGAAATGAGATAAGGTTTAGGCATTTGCCAGGAAAGCTTTCTCCCTTACCTACACAAGTTTGACATTTAAATAGACATAGCAATATTTTTCAGACTTTTTTTTTTTTTTTTTCTCTCTCTCCAATGAAAAAAAGCATTAGTATAACAAAAATTTTAAAAGGGTCACTTCAATATTGGTAAATCTAAAGCAATATCAGGTAGGGATGTAGCTAGCCTGTGCTGAAAGACCTTTTTGGATTTTTCAGTCCTTGAACCTCACCCTGAGATGAAGGATTAAATTAAAAAGATTGACATCTTCATTTTTGCTGGAAAAAAATGCTTTTATATTCACATTTTCATATAGGAGGAAAACTGTTTACCAGGCAGCTGTATACTTCATGTTGACAGCTGTATTTCTCACAGATGTGGTCATTCAAATTTGAGGAAATCACTCGAGCAGTTTGAGCTCATCCTATGTAGGCTTTTGGAAATGATCAGAGATACCTTGAAATTGTCCTAAAGGGAGAAGAGCTCCATGAGAATGTACCCTTTGTAGCCGTGGAGATTATTTTTTCTCTTATGGATGTGGTGCTCAGGGACATGATTTAATGTAGGGCTGTTAGGGTAGTAATGGTTTGATTGCCATTGGACTTGATGACCTTCAAGGTATTTTCCAACTTGAACAATTCTATGATTCTATAAGAGACAGGAGAGATCTTTGGTTCTTTACTTTTATTTTTCATGCAAGTAGCAAGAGAGAATTTTTGAAGTCCAAAGAGTTAATAGAACACTACACTGCACTGCTGGTATGCTGCAGAAGGCAGGACTGGATCCTGTTTCTCCTGTGGTGCATGGTTGCTCGCTGACCTGATTTTTACAGGTGAAGAAATCAAAATAAAAACTGCCTGAGAATGATGGAAAAATGAGCTGTAACTTCACATCAATCCAAGTGTGACGGTAGGGCTGGTACAAACATTTCTGTCTTTACTGGTTGGGCAACATTTTCTCCTGTGCCCAGTTCTAATATCTGTTTTAATGCTTCCCAGCCAGTGATATGAGGGGATCTACAGCAAATCATTCGTATTAAAATCAGTGATCTAAAAACAGCTCATCCAACAGACAACAAACTTGTCAGTGACACATAAGAGGCAGTCAAGAGAAAATTTGCACTGGCAGCAAAGTAAGAGTGGTCTCCCTGGGGAAAAGGGAAACCTGTTTTCTCTTCTGATGGATCTCAGACATATCACTTCAACATCACACCTGCATAACTGATACTTTTGTTTGGGATTTTCCAATGTGCAGAAGCAAAACACCAAATCTTGTGCACTGTGTGAAGATGAAGGTAAGAAACTCAAGTCAGTTGTAGAACTACAAAGCATTATAAGTAACCTACGTGAGTAACTTGCACTCTCTCAAATACCTCATCAATCTGAAAGCTACAATGCTCATATGTCTCCTCTGCCAATTCGTTTTAACTGTCAAAGAGGTTGTTTTCAAAGGGCTCAAGTGACAGCTCAGGAATTCATCTTCGTGGATTGGCAGGGCCTAGGAACTGTGTCTCTGAACTGTACAGAGGTCAGTCATTTAATTTCATACTGGTTCACATGATTTATACATTCTCCAGCTCTTGATTCAGAACAGGCTGTGCTTCCTCTGCTAGTCGGGGTATAATGCCTGTCTAGGGATTGCTCCCTTCTGTGTAGCTTGTACAATTACAAAGCACAATGTTGGTTCTAAAAAAGATCAATACAATATTATTATTCTCGTATCAAAAGAAGCAATACGAAGGTGTTCTGTGAACACAAAATCTGACAAAAGGACTTGTCAGATGTTCACTGAACATCCCTCTGACAACATTTATGGGCACAGGCAATATCAGTGCTCACTTGGCATTTGCAAAATAGTGGCGTGTTAAGGGGTAAGAGGTATAATGTACAAGGAAGAAGGATGGAATTCATGAGAAACTTCTCCTATAGGGAGCAACAGGAATGTTTAACAATGTTAAAAACTCAAGATGTTCTAGTATGCATATTTTTGGGCAAAGAAGGAAATTTATGAAGTGATAGAATAATTTGTTTGTCCAGCCCTGATATTTTCAAAGGAAGAATCTGAGGTTTCTGTGTTCCCAAAATGGCCTCACTTAGCATGATATTTTTGTCACCTTTACACTTCTTACCTCATACAGGGTCTTCAGACTTCGCAATACTGAGAAGAATTCAAAGGTAGCCTGCAAAACTGACTTGAAAGAGCCATCAAGACAGAAACATCACCGAGGACTTGCTGAGAAATTTGCATCTGAGATCAGTAGAATGATTCCATCTCAGAAATGCTCAGGCAAATAGTGCAGTAAGAGAGGGAAAGACATGATCTTTTTTTTTCTCTTCCCCTTCCCCCCCCCCCCCCCCCCCCCCCTCCTTTTTCTACTTCTGCTTCTCTTCTTCATTGCCTTTTTGTTAATCCTATTCACTGTGGTCTTCCATGTTGGGATAGTTAAGTCCTGAGGACAATTCTACTCTGCCTGTGCTAATCACTGTAAGGTAGGGTACCAGTCTGGAAATGCATTACCAGCATTATCTCTGTAAACCTCATGCATCTTCTGCCTTCACGTGTCACACATAATTGCAGCTTTGGCATGAATCCATCTGCTGAGTGATTATTCTCTGTCTTCAATCCAGAAGGCTTCATGCCTTGGCAAAACCACTGAGCTATCTATATATCTATGCTCTTTTTATGACTTGGGAAATTAAACTGCTTTCTGTCTTGGTTATTTGTCTTTGAGGAACTTGCAAGATAAAGGGTAATGATAGAAAAGCAACCAAAATTTTGAAGTTCGCTTTCTCAAGTTATTTTTTTAAGTAATTCACTTATTAATGCATGCTTTTCTTTCAGTCAGGCTAACTCATTCTTTTATTTGCTACTAGTGGAAGTGGAAGATCCAAGAATATCTATGTGCCATCACTCATGTTTTCCAAAAGACCCGTTGGTGCTCTTAGAAATCAAGAAATAAGTCAGTGTAGACAGTATTTGTCTTGTGACAGAGGTAGCATGCATGCTTACTGCTAAAGGCAGAGTTTCCCTGGCTTTCCCTGTAGCTCTCAGTGGTTTGGGTTCTCCATCTGAATTTCCTGCCACTCAAAGTAACCTAACCAGTAAAGACCTAAACATCTCACAAGCGCTTCTTGCACAAGACAAGTGCTGGATCACAAATACAGTTTCATCAGTCTCTAGTAGGCTACTGAACCATTCCTGGGCCTTTTGCTATCTCTGTACTGGATTTGGAGGTATAAGTGACTCTTGATAAAACCGCGTTGAAAACTTTCCCAGTATGTCCATTATTAGTCCAAAACCAGCATATGATGATGAGATCAGTCTTAAGTTCTGTCCTGGTGTCTCAGCATTACTAGTCAGTATGTACTAACCTGCTTTGAGACCCCTTGTAAAATATTGGTCCCTTTCTTTACACTGCATCCAACTAACTAAGCTGCACTGATGAATACTGTGATGCTGAAGGAAGAAGAAAGACTTATTCCTCTGTCTCCTACTTCCTTTCTTTGGCATGGGCACACTACTGTTAGAATCACTGCAAAATAGCATTAGTACCAAAGGATGGTGTTCTGGGTAAAGCGCTATTTGAGGTAACATTGTAAATATATTATTATTGTTGTTATTATCATCATCATCATTATTATTATCCTTTTATCTTCTGTTTCTGTATTAATAATTTTATTTATTTGTTATTTATTTATTTTGAATCTCATCTCATGAGTTCTACATTGTTTTGTTTGTTTGTTTGTTTGTTTGTTTGTTTTCCCAGTTCTCTTTCCCATCCCACTGAGATGGATTTTGTGGTGCTTAGATGCCCGCCAGGTTAAACCACAACATATCAGAAGGAAGGAAAAGCCTGAAAAAGTAAAGACTATCCTATGATGTTTCAAAATATGCAGTGTTTCATCATAACTTTCTGAACTTTGTTCAGAGAAGTCTGGCAGATCAGCCACCCTCTACTGGAATACATCCAAGCATAGAGAAACATTCTTGAAAACAGAGCATATTTCGCTTGTATAGCACCAAATTCAAAGGGATAGGCAGGTAACTGCTTGGTGCTGCTGTGTGCAATTTTCTTTGAAGGATTCCAAGACAAAGAAGGAGGTTGAGCCTTGTGGCATCCCGTTTTACTGTGAGACCTCACCGTGTGTCATGTGCACTGATGTCTGTATGAGGATCTGAGATGTTATTGTAAGACAAAAGAGTAAACCTAGTGAGGTGTGTCTAATGTGCCGTTTCATATGCTGCCTTGACAGTGGGGTTGGTGAAATATGGAAGAGGCCACTTTCTCACTAGTTTGTGCATTCTCAGTGCAGGGGTGCAGCTTTAAGAGTGAGCTGCCTAAATATATCTACTTATGAGTGGCATGTGACTTATTATTTCATAGAGCAGCAAATGAACGCTTGTTTCTCATAGATTTCAGCTTGGCTGTCAGCTCTTATAATGCACACAGGTGAGGGAGGTGGTACAAGTGATGTCTGTCTGCTTTTCCTCCACTGCTTTTTGTCAATGGCAGCTTCACCTCAGTGTAGAGACTGTGGGCAGCCCAGAAGACTCTCCTCACTTTGTGCTTCTTAACATCATTAATTTGATGGGAGTGAAGCCAGTTTATTCCTTTTGATGATCCTCAGCTTCAAGCAGCAGAGGCAAATGCAAAACTACATCAGATACAAATTTAAGAGCTATTCATGCTGAGAGGCGTTTTCTACTCAAAACTCAAGAAAGTAATCCACAGCAAACAGCCACAAAGTCGACTGAAATGTATAGAGTAGGATTATTCAACAGCTGTCAATTTGACTTCTGTTTATGGAACCAATATCTGACAGGAATTACCCCGGATCCACAGAGTTCGTGATTATTATTAATGGCATTAAGCACTGCATACTGTACGTGGTAAGATTGTGAAACTGGCATTTTGCCAACCAGCTACCTATTGGAACACTCATTAAAAAACAGGATTAATCCACTACCTCAGAAGAGAGCAAGGCTAAGTGAGTTTTCAGACACTACAAGGAAAATTAAATTGATCACATTAAACAAATAGTCCTGTTTGTCCAAAGTGAGCATCCTTCTGGATTCCTGCAGCTGAAAGTGAAGGGAGCTGTTTTGGAAGGTAGCCCCTAAACTGTAACGAAAGCACTATATCACATCAAAGCTCCAATCTCTTATTTATTTTTTCTTTACAGTATATTATGGATTTCATGATCATGAAAGGAGATTGAAGATGCAGACAAAGGGGACTGTCTTAGAAGACCAAATGCCACAGAAGGCAAAGAAAATAAAACTCCTTGTCATTGCTCTCTCCACTTAACTCAAAACCTGTGGAACCTGGCATATGACTTTTGAACGTCTGGGGTCAGTGGGACTGAATAATGTGGATAGTCATGGAAACCAGTATCAATAAGACACATGCTGGTGCTTCAGGACGCAGCTAGCTGTCACAGGAAAGGAGCCTTGCATTTTTTGCTCTCCCTCTTTTCAACCAGTATTAAGAACTTTCAAAAAGATCAAACAGTAAGTTACCTTAAATGCCAATGACATGATGCAGTCTCCACCCCATCCAATTGGGATCACTCTCCTTGAGATACCATTCTTTCAGTCAAGTGCTGAATATCTCACAGGAAAAGACCTGAGCCAAGGTGTCTTGAACACTCCACTCTGTGGGTTAAAAACCCGCACAACTTCTATTCTGGCTTAACTGATGGGCAAGAACCCACAAAGCAGAGGGGACCTCAGTACCAATGCTTTTGTATTTCCAGCATCACTTTGCCTCTGATGACTGCCCTGTCTACGTTTGCATGCAGGAATCATGTTTTGATATGTGCCTCTGCAAGGTGTCTACCTCTCTGCTTGTGACTTGGTCTGTAATAAAATGCTGACCTTTATGCCAGCAGAATCCTCAGTGCAGCCACAGCTTAATTTGCAGTAATGTTAAATGATGTGTACAAAAGCAAAAGGGAGCCTGTGTAAAATATCTTTTATTTCGTTTCTTCCCAAAAAAGGTTAAATTAGTATACATGGTGTGGAATCTCCATAGTTTTCACTTATCTGCTACAGAGCTTGAACTTTAGTCTTTTGGTCCAAAGGGAGAAAAATCAATAGTATCATACTGATACACAAGAAACTTTATTAAAGTAGCCATGGGCATCTCTGCAACCTTACCCTATCAAGCTGGCTTGCTAATTGGTTTGCAACAGTGTGGCTGCCATGAAAATTACCTGGGTCTGTCTTGTGAAAATCTGGCTCTATCAGCATCAAGAACACAAACAACCAGGGAAGTGGTCAAAGGTCGCTTCCTAGTTGTTGGGAACGGAAAATGAAGCTTGTTAACATTCTGCAGCTGCTTCTTCTAGGGAGAAAAAACCTACAACAGTACTGCAGGGAGCTGTCCTCCGGAGGATTGAACAAAGATGATCAAGCTTCTCTGTGCTCACTTTCACTCACCCATCAGGCTTTAGCTGACAAGGAAGCCTAAAAAAATCTGCCAGAAGTGTCATTTCATACCTGCCTGAAATCTTTAGTTTGGAGTTCTTCTCTTATTTGTCCATCACAACACAGTCTCTCTCCCTTTTATGTATTTTCTCCCCTCTTTGCTGTGCCTGTAGCTTTGCTAAATCAAATCCAAATTCAGAATGGTCTGAGATGCCACTGGTTTATGCAGGTTACAATGCATTAACATGTAAAGCTTTTGCAAGCAATACCAATTGTAGATAAAAGAGATGAGAGCCACAATCTTTAAATCCTCCCTGCCACTCATTTCCAAACCAGAAAGCAAGATAGGTTTGGGCTGGTCGCATGACTTTGCATTTATATCTTCAAGGCAGAAATGTGACTTGAAGAACTGTGTTACCAGAGTGAACCATTGCTAGCAAGAAGTTGTAGCATCTAATGCATCTGTGTAAATAGGCACCACTGAACAAGGTCAGCTCACAATTTGTACTAGCTATACTACCCAGGGGACAGGAAAGGGTCATCAGAGAGGTCCTGCAAGGGCTCTTTAGAGAGCTTAGAGAAGTGACAGAGTTCTTGCTGGCGGTTCACAGGCTCTGTTCTTTTCCTTGACAGATCTCCTCCTAATTCAGAATACAAACAGATTCCACTGGACTGACTGGTGGTCACAGGGAGTGGAACTAGAGATGGGAATTTCTGTTTTGTCCCAGGCTCATCTGCTTCATCTGATATAGATAGATAGAAACAATCAGAAAAAAATTAACCACTTATTCTTTTAAAACAGGAAGGAACTGTAACAGATTTTAGGTAGATAACCAAATTATTTACTCCCTAAATTATTGCTTTGTAATGGTTTTTGACTGATTTTTGTGGCATAAAAAATAAGCTTGATATCTTAATTAATCTGAAAGTCCAGGTGGACAAAAGATGTACTATTTTTTATTTTTCTTTTATTTTTTTAACTTTCCAATTCTTCCATTTGAGAGTTCAACCAAAATATATTTATGCAACAGTTATATACAGTATTAATGCCGTAATAACGACAAGGAACTTGGTTTATGTCCAAGGTTCACTTCCTCCATTCTTAAGAACTACATATCCCTATGGGCAAGAAAGAGAACTGGAGACCTGTGTGGATAAACAAGGAATTCCCATATATATAAATATATACATATATTTCATAGGTATAAACCACACAGTAGTTCTCAAGTAACAAGTTAAGTTGGCCTTAGGGCCTATGTGTGGTATTTGTGTACCAAAAGACCTAGTTTGTTGTCTTACATTGGGTGGTTTGCATTGGTTTAGCACCCTGAAGTCCAGCTCAGGAAGTACTGATAATGTCATTTTTGCTGTTGAAAAGAAATAAGGTAAACCATTTGCCATAGAAAGCACATGGAGAAATCACGGAAGAAATAATCATAAAATTGCACCTTTTTTATTCACAGTTTATCATGATGATAATTTTAATTTCTCCAGGCAGCTCCTATGGATGTTTTCAGCTTTTCCATATTGTGCTGGAAGGGAGTTAATAAGGGATCAGCCATACAAAGTTTTCCATCTTGGCCAGTGGAAAATATTAAACTTCTAAGGAGTCAGTGGATTAGATGGAAAAAAAAAGTAAGAAGTAAGTTGTGAAATCTGTCTTCATGAATTAACTTTGAAAGAAAAGTAGGATTTCACCATGAAGCTTGATGTATAATCTTTTTCTTTAGTCTGAAGTGATTGTCAGACCATGAGAGTCTCATCTGCTTGTCCTGTTCTCTTTTCTATTAGCCTACTCACACCAATAGATCAACTCAAATTTTCAGAGGGAAGAGGAAAGATAAATTTTCTGTCATCATTTAAAAGAAAAATAAATCTGTTTCTGAGAAGAAGAGGGTTTTTTTTTTTAATTTTTATTTTTATTTTTTTTAATTTTTTTATTTTTTTTTTTCCCCAGGTGGAACTGGAGGACATTGGATAGGAAAACAAATTGATTCAGAAAGCCACTGAACTCTATGAATAACTCAAATCTCTTCAAATAGGCGATGATTTGCAATAGTTTGTTATTATGCTGCCAGAGACTGCTAAAATGTCTCTTCCTGCACCTCACACACAGATGCACATACTTTAAATACAATATTAAAGATACCCTTGACTAGTAAGGATCCTGTCAAACTATGCTAATCAAATCCAGCTTTGATTTCATGCTTACTTTTCTGCTCATCCCAATTGTAAAGCTAAGCTGTAATTAATACATAAGAGCCTGGTGATTATACAGTATTAGGCTGAACATATAGAGTGAACATACAGCATTAGATTGCGTTTCAATAGATCAAACACTGTAAAGAAATAAGATCAACTTATGAGGTCTGGCATTAGCAGGCTGCTGACTTATCTTAGTGACAATCTTGAGCATTTTCATGGATCAACTCCTACCAGTGACATCTCCAGGACAAGTATGTCTTGTACCTGCATGAGAGGACTAAATAGGTGATCTTTCCCTTTTATTTTCATTTTTAAAACTAATTCCTAAGCCATGTTACTCAGTGAATTTTAATTATTCCTTTGGAATTGGTCTTGATTGGGAACTTCCACATCAGAGGTGGTTTGCCCAGTCCACCTTCTGGAAGCAGATCTGTGAGCCCTCCCCACTGCCTGCCTGCCCAATCAGGAACAGCCCACAAGAAAGACAGATAGTAGAAAAGAATAAACACTGCATCATTAACTAACACCATACTACCAAACAATATGCAAAAAATGGAAAAGTGTATTCTCCTGCTGGCAGAGTTAAGAAAAATCTTCTCAGTCTGAAAGTGAAATACTGAAATAATTCAAAGTAGAAATAGGGATATGAGACTCCAAGAAAAGTCCTGGCATTAAGCTTTACAGCATAAGAAACCTCATAAACTGCAATATATGCTGAGAATCTAAGATGTGGAAGAAACTGATCTATGTGATGCTTAACCTACTCATTTTATCTTGAGTAAATCTGGAGAAATTTTCTTCAGAACATCAACAACCAACAACAGCAACAAAAACCCTCAGAGGTCCAGACCTTCAAAGTTAACTTGTCGATATAAAATTTTAAGCAGTTCATACTTTTAGCAGTCTTAAACAAGTTATTATTATTATTATTATTACTATTATTATTTTAAAAGTAAGGAAGCAAGAAAAGGAATGTTCTGCTACAAAGAGAGTTTATTTTGCATTCAGGAGATGACTGCATCTCATTGCAGAGCCGCACAAGAGCAATGCTCGTATTTGCGTGCAACTGTGCCATGGCTGTGGCATGCCTTTTTCCCTGCACCATAACAAGATCATATGTGAAAGCCTAAATTATGCAAATGAAAAGGCTCCACTAATACTGTTGAAATATTCCTGGAGTGTACACTTGACAACCTCAAAGTACATTTCACACCACTAATGACTTCATCACTAACACAATTGTCATGAGTCAAGCAGTTTCCATGGCAACGCCCTAGTACAGCTGTTTACCCATATAAA
This sequence comes from Excalfactoria chinensis, assembly GCF_039878825.1. Lineage (NCBI taxonomy): Eukaryota > Metazoa > Chordata > Aves > Galliformes > Phasianidae > Excalfactoria > Excalfactoria chinensis. The sequence continues at coordinate 2,445,850 of NC_092857.1, forward strand.
GTACTGCACCTACTTAGTTACATATACAGACAGATCACTAGATTCCTAGGTACTGAAATTGAAATAATTCAATTTTCAGTGTCTCTCTTTATGAAGTGATTCTGCCAGCTATAGGTATTAGCATATCAATGTGACTTTGACAGGGTCTGCTGCAAAAGACATATTTTGCAGGCACTTCATGTCAATTAGAGCCCTAACTGTTTCATGGAATAATCATTCCTGCCAGATTAAGGTCAGGCTGCAAGGTAATTTAATTGGTGCCATTATATCTAGGGGGAAAAAATGCTCTAATAAAGTGCACACACTGTAGCTGCCAGTGAGGATGTGCTAAGAGACATGAAAGGGATTGCCTTCTTAAAGTGTATGGGCAAGCCATTTAAAGAGAAAGAAATAAAATGGAAACAACTTCAGATGCTTTGTTTCCAACAAAACTCCAGTGTGTTTGACCAAGAGGGGAATTATATTTCACTTGAAGTGGTGCTATTCACAAGGGAGGAAGCACTGGAGAAAAATAAATAGGAGTAAGGAAAGAAAAATGCCCTCACTCTGTGTACATCTTCTTATCTCCTGTGGAATGATAAACATTTTAATTAAAAATCTGAAAAAAATCAAAACAAAACATCTTATTCCCAGGGCTCTGATGCAGCTAGCTGGGCAGGATCCTCCCTGCCTACCCCAGGGAATGGGATTGGAGGATTACCCTTTCCTTCTGGGAAAACTTTTGACTCTCAACATATTTCATGAATAGCATGAGTCCAGTTTCATAATGAGGCAGGTAGTTTATCCCCTAAACTTCCTCCACCTATCCATAATTCTGTTCCAGAATCTCCTTCCCCTCAAAGAAGCCAAAACCTGTTCACCCCATGGTGCTGAGCTTAGAGAGGCATAACTTGGCCATGTGTTGATATGAGTGCAGTAACCAAACACATGATGATCAGGGACTGCTTTCTTCTACCTGACAAGGTTTAATTTTTGTTTCTCCAGAGAGAGGTTGTGGATGCCCCATCCTTGCAGGCTGGATGTGACTCTGGGCAGCCTGGTCTGGTGGTTGGTGACCCTGAACATAACAAGGGAGTTGAAACTGGATGATCATTGTGTTCCTTTTCAACCCAGGCCATTTTATGATTCTATGATTCTGTGATCTTGGTTTTCACTTCTCATAAATTGGATTGTCCTTAATTATATGTTTTTTCACTCTTTTGTCTGAAGTCAAAGATCTCAGGGGACCATCTGATAGACAGTGCTGCGAGTTCTCAAGAACGATGATTTTTAAACACAGGAAGGTGATGAAAGAACCAAAATTATTAAATCTATAACCACACCCCATCATCATTTACCTAATAACAATCACCCTAAATCAGCCTAAATCTTTTTGTTCTGACCCTCCTTCTTGGCAGAGCAGAGCACCAGAGAAAATATTTGCCTTGTGAACTGATTGCTTTTCACAAAATTGGCCATGCTCAGCATTGTGGTCATAACTGCACTCTAAATACCAGTAGAGCAAAGGTTAGGTTGACTGAAGATATATGATGTTTACTAAAGTCTCAAGGCCAGGTTTTCAGTTGATGTAAACCCTTGTTTTCACAGATTTCATCCTGGCTGCAATTGTTTAAATAATGGTGAAGATATTAATAAAATATTCTGATGGGCTCAAGAATGAGAGATTAAACTTCAGTCAGGTTTTGTATATTCCAAAGTATTAATTGTTATATTTTTTGTAAGGTCTCTGCAGTCTAGATTTTATGTAGCATGAGGGTTGTGGCTTTTTGCACAGGTATATAAGTATATTCTTAAATGCAACAGACTGGTAAATTCTGCATCCCTGAAATACTTGTTTTTATGACTTTACCAGGAAATTAAAAAAAAAGAAAAACAACAAAAAAAGAATTGTGTACACAGAGTTGTACTACTATGTTATCATTTTAAAAGCAGTCATGATCTAATTTAGCTCTAAGAACAGATCATAGAAAAGTTACCTTATTTTTCTGACTGCAAGAAATATATGATATATAACCGGAAATTTTGCAAAATTGGAACAATTTTACAAAGTTGAAGCAATGGAAAAAGATCAGATTCTGAGCCCTTTGAATTTCCCTATGAATATTTCAAAAGACTCTATTCATTATTACTATTTCCTTTTACTATCCACTCAAGCTTACAGTGGAACTATTTAAAAAGATATAGGAAAGATTTTTTGCTGGTATGAATATTGCATAAACTAACTGAATTAAGGTCAAGCAAAGGTAGATTATAAATGGAAATGAAAGTTTTTTGTCATTATTATTTTCCTTTAAATATGTCTGCTAGAACATTTTGGCTCAGCATCCAATCTGAACGGCATTTGATCAGTCATAAATTATCCATTCAAAACTCGATTAATCCCATTATAAATGCAGTCTGACTTCCAGCATTTGATTCAGCTTTGGTCATGAATGCAGGAACAGGAATGTTTGGGTGAACAAGAGGTTTGGATTTGAGGGCTCAGCAGCAGAAAACATCTCAAAGCTGTTTGAAAGAACACTTTTTCTCCCCAGACCAGGCTGCTCACAGTCCCATCCAGAATGGCTTTGAGTGCTTCAAGAGAATGTTTATCCACAATATCTCTGGGCGATCTGTTCCAACATCTCACCATCCTCACAGGAAAGATTTTCTTCCTATCGTCTAGTCTAACTCTATGCTCTCCCAGTTTAAAGCCATTTCCCTTGATCCTGTTGCTATATGCCCTTATAAAAAGGTACTCCCCAGCTTTCCTTCAGGTACTGGAAGACCTCTATAAGGTCTCCTAGGCACCTTCTCTTCTCCAGCTGCTGGTCACACTTCTCTTGATGCAAGCTGCGATATAGTTGGCCTTCTGGGCTGCTTTAATTCAGTTTAGTACAATTAAATGCAACTTAATACAGTTCTGCCAATGTAGACTAGATGCAAAATACCCAGTAGATAATCAGCCTCCCTATCAATAGGTGGAATACTTAAGATGTTTTTTGGGTAGAAATGTAAGTTTTGTGCTCTTGAAAATGCACGATGACTTCAAGCTCTGTGTAGCTGTCACTGTATTCATGTTATCATAAATTTCTGTCGCAACTGAGGAAGGAAGCAGTAGTCAAAATTATTCAACAAGCATCTCTGGTTAGAACACAGAGATCTGACTCGTCATTGCTTTTCCTTGGCCTGGAAGAAATACTAATTCACTGTTGAAAGGAACTTCAACATCACTTCAATGATTATGAAGCAGAGAGCTGAGCTGCCCATTGTAGCCTTGTTGCTGAGTTTCTGCTCCTGTGCTAGGGCATCTGTCTGCATATACATCATGACAGTTTTCACATGTGTTTTTGCAACCACCACTAAACTACTTAGAGATCATTATCCTGGGCAAGATTGTTGGTATATAAAATATCTGCTTTTTGGAATGGGACCTTCAGGAGAAGTAAGCAAGCAAATAATCTGCAGCTTCAGCATGACCTCAGCTCATCTTTGCGATATCACACTTTTGCTAGTTAACACCTTCCAGCTAGGCCCACACAATTGTTTGGCCTGGAGAAAGAAAGGGTTTTAACAAGTTATAACTCTGTACACTTGCTCTAGTAAAGCCACTTGCACCATACAGGAACACTGAACCAGTCCACCAGTTCAATCATCAAAAATATTTCCCAACTAAATAATGTTTCTTCATACAATGCCCACACGTTTCTTGAACACAAGAGACTCTCTTTCCCCCTTTTTAATATTATATATATTTCTCCAATAGTCTCTTTCTTAGCAATTATCTAAGTCCATAGAGGAGTGGGCAAATTGTTCATAAAAAGTGATTCAAAGTGCAGGACAGCATCTAGATTGCAGGGTGAATAGCTTTTATTTTCCTTCTGAAAGACAAGGAAAACTGGATATGGAAAGTTTTCACACTTATGAAAACACTTTCATTCAAAGGTTTTCAGACAACAAATAAATTAAACAGATGACGAAAGCCGATGAAAACTGGGAAAATACTGTCATAAACAGACGTTTACAAAATACATTTCCATCTGGCTGTAAGCCATTTGCGTTCTTTGTTTCTTGTTTTTCTAATCTTGTTTTGAATGAAACCTCTTTTAGCGAGGTTCTCAGCAAATCTGGAGATAACCCTCTGATAGTAAGGACTGACTGTTTAATTGCCAGCAGATTTCTCCTTGTCAGTTGAAGCAAATCTGATGAGTCTGGCTGGGGTCACCCTGATTGCCATGAGAAGACTCTTCAAGCAGCAGGCAATGCTTTTGGTTATGTAGTGTTTAAAGTCCAAAGCATCCTTGTTTAGCCAGCAAAAACCCATCACCAGAGGAACATTAATTCCTGGTTTCAAGTTTTGAATGCTTGCACATAGCTGCTACGATGCAGAGAAGAGAGAAAACAGCTCAGAGCACATTCAAAGGAATATATTAAACTATGTTTAAGGGAATAAACCTGACAGAGGATTTTAATCCTTTTTTCTCTTTCTCTTTCTCTTTCTCTTTCTCTTTCTCTTCTCTTTCTCTTTCTCTTTCTCTTTCTCTTTCTCTTTCTCTTTCTCTTTCTCTTTCTCTTTCTCTTTCTCTTCTCTTTCTCTTTCTCTTTCTCTTTCTCTTTTCTCTTTCTCTTTCTCTTTCTCTTTCTCTTTCTCTTTCTCTTTCTCTTTCTCTTTCTCTTTCTCTTTCTCTTTCTCTTTCTCTTTCTCTTTCTCTTTCTCTTCTCTTCTCTTCTCTATCTCTCTCTCTCTCTCTTTCTCTTTCTCTTTCTTTCTCCTTCTCCCTTCCCCTCCCATTCCTTTCCTCCCTTCCCTTCCCTTCCCTCTTTTAACGAAAGGAAGACAACTTGCAAATATGTATCTCCCAAAAGATGAGGCAGTAATAAATAATTGCTGCATTTCCCAGTAGATGATGAGTAAGCCAAGGGATAGCTGCAGGATGCCATGATGTACTCTGCTGTCACAAAGATTTTGCACATAGGCTGGACAACCTGTTCAATAAATCAACATGCACCTGTCTTTTTTTTTTTTTTTCCCAGGTATCTGTTTGGAAAGTCACAGGCACGTTATAATGCATGTACAGTGTTTGCTAACTTGGCATACACTTTTCATCATCTCCAGACCTATGTTGTCTCTTGGCGATGAATCACCATTATATAAAATAGCACACATAGCACTATGTGATCATCCTTGTCCTTGCTGAGAAAACAACAACAACAACAACAACAACAACAAAACAAACAAACAAACAAAAAACAATGAACAAATCCTAAAAACCACAGAGGATTATTAATACAAAGGTACATGCACAACTTAGCAATCATATGCAGGTTAAATTGGGTACCAGACTTGTTTTCTTCACCTCTCAAGCACTCTTATTGATCTCAGTGTGAAATGCTATTGCCTAACCAGTACAGACTCTTTCCTCTGAAATAATCAATGGAAAAATAAAATATTTTGCTCTTTTAAAATCTGATTCTGACCATACTTAGAAAGGAATTTATCAGAGCAGAATCCTGTACTAAGATCTTGCTCACCTTCTCTTACTTTCCTGCGTGCAATACTAAGTCCAGCTCAGGACCAAAGAGAACTGCATTACTGAGATCAACTAGTTGATATAAATCTGTAGAAGAGCTACTTGACGGTGAAAGAAATAAACAAAAAGAATAGGGCTGTCACTTAAGAAGAGGTCAGTTAAAACTCAGAAGACTCAAAATTCTGGCTAAAGCAGAATTATTCTGGCTATTCCCACCCCAGATCAGGCATTTTACTGGAGATGGAAAGAATCAAGGAAATGGGCCTCCGGGGGCATCTTTACTATCTCTGTAAGATGCAGCCTACAGCCTAAATGCACCGAAAATGCTGACTGGCAGAGAAAAAGCAGGATCAGTCTCAGATGGTCAGAAAAGGATATACTCATTTAGGAACAGCATGGCGAGTTGAGTTTTCAAGAGTCTATAATGCAGTCTATGCAGTGGAAACCATGAGGACTTCTACTGTCCCAAACAGCTGCTGCAGCTGCAGAACAGTCCTCAGAGAATAGAACAGCCCGAGACAGGAGTAACATTTGCACCACAGTTATGAAAAAAAAAAAAAAAACACAAAAAAACAAAAAACAACCCACAGCGTTACAAAACAGGCTCCCTTTTTCGAGAGGGTAAATAAATGAAAACCCATCAAGTCTTCCTGCTCCCGAAATGTAGTTTTTCCTCAAGAAATATGATAATTCATCTTTTCCAAAGACTTTTTAGGAACTTTACAAAAATAACAACTTTGTTGCTTTGTCTTTGCTGCTTTTCATCTTGTTTTGATGGTGGATTAAGAAATTTGCAAATTAAGAAATTTGCAAGCAGCAAAAGAATAATATAAGGTAATATTAGAAAGGAAGGATTGGAAATGGCTAATTTACATGCTTCTTGGAAGTTTGTCTTGATTTTCAATGGAATTGAATACTATAGTATGAAATGAGTAATAGGGCAGAAAACTTCCTTGCTTTTCTGATTTACTAAGCTGTCTTAAAAGTATATAAGCATTTATATCTACATTAAATTAGGAGTTACTTGGGGAAATGTTATTTTAATTTTTCAGGCCTTTAGCTAGCAGTTGCAAAATCTTTCACATATATTCTTTTTCTAAACACTGATATCAAGATAATGTTATGTATTAACCCAAGCCAGAGTCTGATGGAACTTCTATCTGTTAAGAGTTTCATTTTATGAGTCCATGACTCACTATGTATGCAATGGGGAAAAGGAGAAAAAATCACCTGTCAAGTATTTGTAACATACATTCAGATAGTAGCAGTAACACTTTGGTTTGAAAGAATATGGGGACGGGAAATTGTGTGCATCCAAACCTTTCTACATTGTGATGTCTAGTATTTAAAAACCAGAAGGGAAAAGAATAACCACCACGTTTCAGAAAATCATTTTTTATCAACATAACATGCTATCTTCTGGAGTAAGAGAATTAGTGAACAAGTCAGGTGCGGAGAGAATGAAGTAATGAGACTCGTGCTGGGATCCAACTTAAAAGAATGTATACAATGCAGTGGGCATACATAACAAGATGACAAACTGGATGCACAGTATATGTACTTAACGGTTACATTCAGAAAAATGGCTTGGAATTAAACACAGACAGTGCAAAGAATTGAAAGACAAAGTAAATATAATGGAGTGTTATGAAGCTGGGAGGAAACATGGGCCAGGAGACCAGAACTCGAAGGGATCTAGCAGTTAGAAAAGAAGAGATTGTTGAGTATTAGAGGTTTTAGAGGACGTCAGGTGTTGTCTTTGAGAAGAAATCTGAAGTATTCTGAATTATCTGTCCACTGCAGATTGATTTAGTTTGATGTTATTTGACCTGCTTGTTTAGCCTCCATGGATGGAAAGAAGTGATGATCTATCAAAAAATGACCTCATTGCCTGATTTATTTATTTATTTCTGTACGAAGTTGGATTAAACTACTTACTTTTTAGATCGATATCTAGTCTTGCCTAAAACATTCCAAATGACAGGGGATCCACTACGGTGGCCAATGAGCTCATCCAACATGCAGCCACTAGTAGAGAGTTGGATTGTGTTTTATGTTTGGTTTTCTCTTAACTTTAGTTCTTGGACAAACTTATGCTTATGTCTGGAAAAATAAAATAAACTTTTCTGCCCGTTCCCCTGTTAAAGAAGTTTTCCATGTGTCAGCGGCTCTGTACAGAGCTCAAATCACACAGAGAGTTATTTTTCCAAGCGCAAAATCACAGTGCTTTCCTCCATCTGCAGAACCCTTTCTTTTCCTTGCTCCATTTTATTTCAAGCAAACACAAGAAATTTGGTAGCCTTTCTACTAATGCTGAGTAATGAACTGAGCTGAATGACTTTTTTTCTTTGAATGAATATATTCATTAGGAAAACAAAAAAAAAAAAAAACAAAAAAAAAAAAAAAGAAAAGAAAAAAAAGAAAAAAAAAAAAAAAAAAAAAAAAAAGAAAGAAAGAAAATGTTCCAGAGGGTTGAGAGTTATTCATGAAGTGTGGTCAAATTCAGTACAAATCGCTGTGGCCAAAAGAGCTGAAAGAACATTTGGAAATATCTAATATTTTGTGTTGACATTTTCTGAAGAAAAGATTTCCATTTTTGTTTCCAAGTGTCATTTTGTTTGGAAATTTGAAAAACATGTGTTATTCCTATAATTATAGTACAGTGACAATATTACATATTTCCCCTGATAGCTGCCTAGTACCATATTAGTTGGAACATTACACAAAATCCTTTTATTTCCTACTTGTAAGATTGGTTTTCTGTAGCTTTTACTTTCAGTTCAGTGTTTCCTATCTTGTAGGTCTGATCTGTAACTTATCTTGAGAGCTGTTGCACTTTTAATTTCGTTTATAAATTCATTGTCTCTTACAATTCCAAACACAATCATCACTGCATTCAGTACTGGTCAACTGAAAACCACTGCGGCATCTTCAGACTTAAGTGGCAAAGTTTCATCTCATTGATGAAAATGCTGAAGAGAGCTGAATTAAGTCCATAATCCATGGGAGACTGCATTAGTAACAACTCAACTCATTGATTTCTCCCCATTAAAAGCTCTGTTTCAAGACCTGTCAAACACAGAGTTTTAATCCATCTAATATGTGCCCTGTTAATTACATATAATATAGGTTGTTGTTGGTTTTTTTTTTTAATCTAAATGTCATGTGGTGCTAAATCAAACTCATTGGAGAAATCCAAGCATATTATGTCAACACCATTGTCTTTATCAAGTAGACCTGTAATGTTGTCAAAAAAAATATAACATGTTTGTTTGACAAGACCTACTTTTCATTTCATGCAAACATGTTGACTAGCATTAATTATGTTTTTAGACTCTAATTCTTTGTTGACAGAGTCCCGAATTAACTGTTCCATTAGTTTGACCAGACTGACATCTGACTAACCAGTTTACTGAGTCATCTCTTCTGCTCCGTTTAAAAGCCAGAATTTTACTGGCTGTCATCCAATCTTTCCAAAAACTTGTTAAGATCTGGTTCAGAGGACAATCAGCTAGATCCTTTTAGATCTCTGGACATCAGAGATCTAAATCATTTTTCTAATTATTTCTAAGAGACTCATGTTTATATCAGCTGGTCATTGCTCTAAACCATTCTTGTTTTATCTTAGATGATATCTTTTCTGCATCACATCATTCAGAGGACTGAACACAATGTTTTAATTCACATAACTATCCTTACTTTTGTCATATCCTTGGAAACACTTTCTGGCAGATCCATCTGAACATTTAATAATGAACTGAAGACTGATTATTTTTTGTCCCCAGTACGTTTTATAATTGTAATTTTGTTGTTTTTAATTCTACTGATCATTTCCATTAAAATGATTTCTATGCTTTAACCCATCTATCAAATATGATTTTAAGATACACAGCTTGCATTTCCATATGTTAACCTCTTTAATGTGCATTTTTCTTTTGTGTGTGTTATCTATTTTTTGTTGTTGTTGGTTTTATTTTTTTAGATGATCTATTACTTATTTCACAACTTTCACAACTATTTCACTAATCTCACAATTATAAACCCATTTATAATGGGATTAACTGAGTTTTGGATGGATAATTTATGGCTGATCAAATGCTGTTCAGGTTGGCACTTGACTCAATCACATATTTTAGAAGTCACTTGATAATGAAAAAAAGCTTTCAAAATCTACAACTTTAGTCTATCCATTTATTTCATCAGCAAGTTGGAGCTTTCTTGCCTTCGCCTCCTACCAAGTGGCTCTAGCTACTAAGCTGTTATTTCCTCAAACTCTAATCAAACTTGAGTGACTAGTTTCTAAACAGACAGGTATTTGTTACTTACAAAGAAAACAGATTTTTCAGATAATGGTCCCAATTTGCCGTGTTGCAGGACTTCATAATTATTATTCAAAATAACTCAGGGAGAAAATAAGTTAACACTTCCTTTTTGCACTCATACAAGGCATAAAGCCTATAACTGAGCAGGACATTGAACTTAAAAGTCCAATTATTTCAGCTGCTTTACCCATATTCCTCCATAAAATTTTCTAATTCTCACTTGATGAGTGCCATAAGAAAGTGTTTTTCAACATTACTATTTATGACTACCATATTAGGGAAAAAAAGAAATCATAAGCATTTTGTTTTGTGGGTTTTGATGCTGTCATGGTCACAGCACACGTAATCAACAGGCAATGATTTTCAGGGGCCAAATTATACCTTATTGTTTAGGTTCTTGAGGAAGTGAAGAATTTGGTCCCATGCAGGCATTTTGTGTTCAAACCAACACACTCAAGTTGGTATGGCTGAGGAAAAGAAAAAAATAATAATAATAATAATAAAAAAAAAATTAGTATTTCTATACAATTAACTCTGATGGGAGACGAGTCTTTCAAAGAGACTAACTGGACTGCAGTTGACTATCTCAGACCTTTGGTGAGTCAAGATACATCATACAGTGCAAAGATGTAGAAAAGTGTTATAGGACTCTTATTTTCTGTTTCTGATCCTGATGCAGTATCTCTGGGGCCATTTCATATTTCACACTTACTACTTCAACCTGGAAATATTTATCTCCCATATACTAGTAAGGAAACATGGATGTTGTATGCCATTGATGGAGTTTGCAGTTTAAAAAGTGGAAAATTTGAGGTTCTTCTTGAAAACAGGATATTATCTTATTAATGAAATGATACTCCTTGATTTTATAAACAACAATGAAGTTACAGAGTGTTGGTTGTTTGCAACACACTGAAGAGGTGATTCTTGAGATGTCAAAACCCTGAAGGATAAAATGGCCTGTTTGTTGGACAGGATAGATGCCAACGTATGAAACATTAAGAGGACTCTGAACAAACCAGTACAGATGCATGTGGAAAGGATGGACTCAATCTTGGAAGCTTGACTGCAGTGATTCTAGTCTCAACCCTTACACAGAGAATGAGACTGTTTATGTTCAAGAACAACCAAGAGTCAATTTTATGTTCTGTTCTTTTGCAAAGATCTGGACAGAAAGTACATTTATAATGAAAGTAGAAGTAATAATTCTGTTCAATAAAACATATTTTGACTAGCAGTACACGAGTGCTTTCAACAACCTTTTTTACACTGCTGACATATCTTTCAAGGAGGTGGAACTGCCCAGAGTCTGTTTAGAGAGCATGAAAACAAGAGATATATTCCTCCATTCCTCCAATTTTAATTCTTCTTTTCCTACTGTTATGGGCAAACTCCTCTTCAGCTCATTTCTGTAGATTACTTCTATTTATTCTTTTGTTCCTGTTTCCAAGAACACATCTTCAGAGTCAATATGAACTTCAATGCATGACAATTACTAAAGAAATAAAATATTATTACTCCCATCTTCAAGCATTTTGGCCACATTCTTCTTGGCTTTTCTATTTTCAATATCTAAAGAGCAGCAGTCCTTCAGTGCCCTTGAAGAAGTACTTGTTACATTACTGGATGCATTATTCCTTAGAAGAGGGGAAAAAAATCATATTTCAATTTATGAGTCATTCTTATCTTTACTCTTCACCTTTAGTTCTCTTTGTGCTTCCTCCTTTTATGATATTTTAAATTATTTCTGACCAAATACAACGCCAAGAAGTTGGAACATTTTATTTTGCCACTACTTTTATCAACATTTTTATTCTTGCTCTTTAGGTACTGCAAACTCACTATTTTGGCATGAAATAACCCGTTCTTCAGAAACCTATTTTCCCCTTTTCTTCTTACACTGTATAACTGCTGATTTATTTATTTATTTATCTGTCTTGTATTGCTTTAGCTCAAATGAATTCCTGGGTAAAGATATATAGGCTCTTGCTGGAGGTACAGAGCTGCCTGGCTCTGACTTCCTGAAAAGCTTTATCAGAGAAACAAAAACTTTCAACAGAGACTCTTTTATCCTCACAAGAGACAAGAATCAGGGATGTTTCTAGAATTAAATAGCAAAGATACATTATAATGTGCTCCAAAGAAAGCACAGAGATACTGATGGATGAGAGGCAAAATACTTCTTCCTGAACCAAATGAGTTGTGAGTATATTTACACCACTTTTTATGATATGGAAGATCAACTCCCTGTGGTCAAGGAAAATAACCAGTCTACAAACATAAACACCACTGAAAAATTCACTGTCATTTCTAATTGATGCATTTTTACCTATTGTTTTGTGTCTGTAATTTTACATGACTGAGCTTCATTTAACAACATCCATATACTTAATGTATCTAATGTACTTTATGTAATGGTAAACTTAAAATGCAAATCAACCTTTAGCAATGCTCTCATACAGACTAAAACTAGTAGGCAGGAGGGATAAATATTTTCAGACAAGAATTAAAAGATCTGGATGTATGAGGATCATATGTCAAGACAAGAGTGACAATTATACTTCAGAGCCAGTGTGGGCAAACAACTGTCTCGGACAACAGCACCTGAGAAGACTTGGAACCAAGCGGATGCTCTGTGCTTCCCTGTTCAGCATCAGATACAAAATGTGCAAGCTGACTTCCCCAGGGGGGATGCATACAGCAAAACAATGAGACATCAGTTCCCCAGAGTAGTCAAACAGGCAAGATAGAATAGCTGGGCAGCTCTTCAGTAAAACTTTGTGTTTTTATAGTACTTTTCCACTTTGGAGAGCTTTCCTAAATGCTAACCAGAACCACATGGCTGGCAAGTCACAGCTACACGAACCACAGGAACCCCACAAAGCACCACCACCTCTATTGTATTCCCTGCAGCATGATAAGGTTTCTCAGTACAGCCTGAAGATATGTTGACTCCAAGCTGAGCTTTCACAAGGAGCTTGCAGGGGGCAGGATACGGGTACATTACACAATGACTCTGCTCTGATGTTTCTGGTTTCCTGAGCAGTTTGTTGCTACTATACAAATTCAGATGTGAATTTTAAGTCTGATACAGGATACACGTCTACTCCAAAAGTTAAAACACGCTTAAGGCATTTATGAACCACACACAGCTGCCCTTGCAGCAACATGACTCTCACCATTACAAGCACAGATATTCTCTGTACTTTTATTCCAATAATACAGTGTTTGCTGAAGTCAGGCTCAATGAAGAATGACCGCATAAAGCTGTATTGTATTCTACCATGAAAATCTTTAGAGATCCACATCCAGGTGATTTGCCCAAGATCACTCCTCAAATTTAATCATTTCCCAAGCCTGGGGAGAATAACTCACATGTGAGGTCACAAAAATGTGCCAGGACATGGAGCTAGGGCATTGCAACTCATTTTCCCATTTTCAAAATTGTTTTTAGTGGGTTTTCAAATATATACGTATATCAAATACATATTTTAACCGATTTTTGGCTATTTTAAAGTGAGGAGGATGTGGAGAATGAAGAATGAGCAAAGGAATAAGAGCAAAATAAATGAAACAGTGAGCATGGACAGTTTGAAGAAAATTGGAACAAGCTTCCTTTCAGTCCTAAGCCCTTGTTTCTTTCTGCTGAAAAGGGAGAGGATGAAATCAGCTGGAAGCCAATCCTGTAACAGGACAAAATAATGCCTTATAATTTTAATATATTTTCAAGAAATTTTGCCATATTTTCTTTGATTGAGAGAAATAACTTCTCTACTCACAGGCTTGCAAACTGATGCAACACTAAAAAAGGAGGGAAACTTGGAAAGCTGTTTGGAAAACTACTTTGAGGAATACCTTCAGGCAAGGTATATCTGATGTATACCTTGGCTTAGCATGTTGGTATCTACAGTGCTTTGCAAAGTACTTTGGGACACAGGGATAACTTTTGGAGTGTTTTGCTGCCATCATTGGTATAGGAGAACAGCATTTATGTAATGTAACTGGAATTGTCTTATGTGTGTGCATACAAGCATATGTAAGAATGTATGGTTGAAACCGTGGATATTTGAAAATGTCTCAGAGGATGGCAATCTCAGAACTGCTGTGGAAACAAGTGACCATGATGTAGTCCACCTCCTGCAACTACAACAGATAGTATCTGTGGTCCTGCAGAAGTGGCACCTACCTCCAGATGAGAAGAAAGCACTAGAAGTGACATGTCTAAGAAAGGTGAAGAAGTTTGAAGATATCAGTTCTGGGTAAATTGACACTTGGTCCAAGCATGCTGACAAATAAAGGATCACAGCCTCATCCCGAAGCTCTGTATCTACTGCTCTCAGCATGATGCTAATCTTGCCTGGCTTTTCACCCAGAAGATCCCCTGATGAGAAATTACTCCTGTTTTGTGCCATCAGGATGGTGCTTACAGTCTCCTTCCTGCAAATGACCAAGCTGTCAGCACTGTCCTGCTCAGTGCTGTTTCCAGGTGGAACAAATGAAGATTCTGAATGAATAAGGAAAGCATAAGAGTTTTTTTTTTTTTTAAAAAGCAGCTATAGAAACAAAAAACAAAACAAAACAAAAGCACAAGGCTTCTTTTGTTTAAGAAAAATATATGTAGATATATATATGTGAAGGAAAGTAGATAATCAAGGCTTGTATGTGCAAGAGGGAGAGTGTTGGTAAGCCAGATCTGAGCGAGGGGAGCCCGTTCGCTCAAATTGGATAGCATTACTAATATATAACGACTCTGCCAGCAAGGCACTGCACAGCTGGACTTAATCCGTGTGAATGTGTGTTGCTGCACAGACAAGCGCAGAAAACTTTCTCCGTGTGAAGGCAGCGTGAAGCCCTGCCCTGTGGCTTGGAAGCACTTCATCAGGCCCTGACAGCACAGACATCTTCTTTAGACTATGGGTTTGAAGGAGCTGGGGGGAAGCACGCTCCACCCTGCTCAAATGAAAGCCCAGGAGGGACTACTTGGTTACATTTCATGAGATTTCACAGATTGCAATGCTCTCTCCCCTCCCTGATATTTTGTTTTCTTAATTACCTGGTTAGTTTTCTTCTTCTCTTGCCTTACTGCTCCAAATCCAACTGAAGCACTGCCCTGGCTTATTTACACTGAACAGCTATTCAGGCCAAAAGCAGATGCTCCATTTAGCCAAGCACCTCTGTGTTATTGCTTTCTTTTAAATGCATTCTATGAGGAGGCAGTATTGAAATGTATGCAGCAGATGATGTTGTCCTCTGAAAGGATGTTTTGAAAGCTCAGAGAGCCCAGGGTCATTATTAGAAAATGCCTGCCCAGCAAAAGGCAGGCTATCCAAGTGCACAGAGCAGCCAGAGCTGTTTTTAAGTAGATTCATGCCTCAAAACCCCTGTTTGCTTTAGTCTGAATCAGGGAGGTTTCTGATTTGCATCAGTAAATGATTTATCTCTGAGATTTCATCTCATCAGTCTGAGCTGCTCTCCTTTAGACACCTAACAGATCTTCCCTCCTACACAAATGTAGCCATTAAGAGTAAAGGAAACTAATAATAATAATAAATGCTTTGAAATGGAAATAATGTGTTTTTAGTGCAGAAAGATGAGACAAAAAAAAAAAAAAAAAAAAAAAAAAAAGCACTTTTGCAAGGAAATAAGAAGATTTTAAAGGAAGAGTTTTGTCCTATTTTCAAATAAAGACAAAAATACACATGGTCACACAGATAGAGCTTATGGTTGCAAATACTGATTTAATGTTCTTTTCTTCACTATCGAAAATGTTCTATCTTTGCTATCAAAAGTCCCAAATAGTCACCAAAATGGAAATAAGTTCCTGTGCACCACTCCTAGTTACTGCGGGAATTATGGCACCAGTGCCGTTCTTTACCTTCCCTAGCTGTAATATATGCCTGGATTGGAAGTACCCTGCTACAGGAAGTAGCAGCTTCAGAATGTTTTGTAAAATATGTTTTGTTTGTTTGTTTTTCACTTTGCTCCAGTTCTTCACATCCTGAATTCCCAGTTTTACCCCCTGAATATTTCTTCTGCATTCCTCCTCCTGCTTCCACTTTGCGAAGCTTCAGATTTCAAGGAGATTAAAAGGAGAACCAAAAGAAAAGGGGCAAACAGAAAGGAAGTGCTCTAGAGGCTTGAACTTTCCTTTTTATGTTTTTCAATCTCTGTAGGATTTTCTTCCCTTTCTTATTTCCCCCCCCTCCAGATCTTGGACTAATCTTTCAGTCCTCTGACGGCTGGCCAAAAAATTTCCCAAGCATCAGGGGACTGTCTCAGGTGGAATACATCCAGCATAGTTATCTCTAAGCAGCCTGCTCCTGTTCATCTGGGCTGGGACTGTTTCATAGCGATCACAGATGGAGAAGGTCTTCGGGAAATGCCAGAGGTTGTCTGCAGGAGCCAGAAGAAGGTCAGCACTGTTGACCTCCACTGCTCACTGAACTCTCCAGCGAGATAAGTGGAGCTGAACCAGGTAACTGGTGCTCAGCCTAATGCATAATTTGTGTTTGACAAAAAATATGCCTCCCAGAAACATGTCCAGTTATAATCTATAGGATAAGAGCTGGAAGGAGTCAATGCTTCAGTTGCTGGTTTGCTTTTCCTTGTTGAAAGAAAAACTGGGGAGTAATAAAGCAAGCAAGAATTTAATAAAGAAGAAAGCAAAACTAACAAAAAAACAAAAACAAAAACAACAAATAACCTAAAACACAGAGCTTCTGTGCCTAATTTCTCTTTTGAATTGGCCTGGTAGGTTTTCTAAGCCCTTTGTGCTGTTTTTTTTAAGAGTTTTGACATTTTCTCCCTCTAAAGGTACTCAATTAACCCTCAGTACGCTTTCTGATAATTTAAGCAGATGGTACTCCCAGAGTGCCCGACTAAGAAGCATTTTTGCTTGCTTTTAAATAACTGCATACCTTTCCTCTGTAACTACAGTTTTTCAACATACAGTTTAAAACAGAGGTGACTGATCTGGTTGCAAAATTCCACTTTTGCAGTAGAAAAGCACAAACCATGAGCTAAAGGGGAGAAGACCTACATTTCCTTTCTCACCAAGGTAATCCACACTCATAGTGTCCATTTGACTTCATGATTTATTCTCACACTTCCAAAGAGCTATCTCATGTCCAGACTGATGGCTTCTCTTACTCTAATCCATTGACAATAAAACCAAGCTTCATCCTGCCTAACCTTTGGGCTTTAAATCCAGATCTGTTACATCTTCAGTAACACGGGATGGGTACTGATAAAGGGACATTTAGCACTTGTTGGGAACCTACTCCTTTTTCTCTTGATTACTAAAGAAGCTTTAAGCAACTTTTCTACCATTAGACTTCTACCCATTAGTTGTCTATTGCAGAGTGGATTTTTTCATTCTGGTCTAAGTGTGAATCAGGGCTGACCACCTAGCTCAGTATTCTCGTAATGTTAGTGGACATCAATAAATTTGTATTGCAATACCTGATTGTAAGGAGTTTAAGAACAACAGTACAATTAAAGCTATGCTTATGATTCAACCTCTGGCAAGTACACTAGGATTGTGTGTGGTTTTATTGCAGTGTGGATGTAAGTATAAAATAGTCTTCTTGCTGAGGCTGCTTATTTTAGGACAGGAGACTGCAGGTCATAATGTGTGCATGGCTAGGTGGCTGCACAGCCTCTGTGGAAGAAAACTCCTGCTGTATATCTTCCTTCACATATTGCTTCTGAGTAATGGCTCTCTATCCACATACACTCACAGGCCATGCAATAGATAGGAATGATTAAAAACAGAAATTCATAAAAGCCATATTTGCATGTTACCGTTGATCAGCAGTCTCCAAGTGATAACTGAAATCTCTAAATGGAAACTGAAATAAGGAGATATGAAAAGGCTGGAGCCAAAGGTTTCATCATGGACTGATGGATGTGTGGAGTTCCATGGTCAGAAAAATGCTCAAGAGTTTTACAGGTGTTTCCAGTGAGATGAATCACTGATAATCTCTCTAAGACCCATACTGATTTTCCTTGTCCATAAGTAGTATATCATAGCACTACATCTACTGGTTTGCTTGGGGAGATGAGACTGACTTTCAAAAGTGCCTGAAGCTCCATTACTTTTTACACTTTTTGGTTTTATGATCCCATATGATCCGTTCTTATCTTGCAACCAATGCAGGTAAAACTTGAGCTTATTGTAAAAAGTATCTTTACATTCATAGATTTACATGCAATAGAGAGAACTATTAGAGAATGAACTCACTCTACTCCTGAAATGCAGCCACAAGGTAGGTGCACCATGGCTGCTAACTAGAACACATGTAATAATTCAAATCAGCAAATCTAGAAAAATGATGTGATTTAGAGCTGAAAGAAGAGAACTTCCCTCAGGGCTGTACAGAGGTTATATTACCTGTTTCCTATTCAGAGATGACCACTTTTGAAGTTACTTCATCATCAGTACCCACTCAGTAAACCTTTCCTTTGAATGATGCATTCATTTCTAGGATGCAACCGTTTCTCTGGATTCAGCATAGGCATATTTTAGAAAACCAGGTCTTGCATCACCTCTTCAGTATACTTTCTGTCTTTGGGGGGAGGAGGACAGTAACTCTAATGATACTGGGCTTATAAAAAGCATTGTATAAGTGCTTTGAGATAAACCACACAACCACCAGTCAGAAATCAAAGCAGTTCTCTACAAATGCACATCTGTTTGCAATGTTTCTTTTTTCCCCCTCATACTCTTTCCTCGACATCCTCTCAGTCAGCTGGTTCATCCACAAAGCACAGAAAGTTGGTTCTGTGGGAAACATATTGATTTAATTTCTTACCTGTGAAATCAATGCTTATAATGAATCAGTCTGCAAGCAATGCTCCCTGACAAATAACATTCCTGCCAAATACAAGATTCAGCCAGAAATCAAATTTCTAGGTGTTACAGTTTATTATGAAAAATCATCAGATCATTTTTACTCCCAAAAGATTCTATAAGCTCTCCATTTGATTTCTATTTAATAAATATAAGATGGTGGGGGGCAGGGGGAAATAATTCAGATCTCCTGATGCTATTTGTGCTTACTGGCTTTGAAAAGAATTGATTTCATATTATGAATTTCCATCTTTGTTCTTCACTTGATACAATGTGTTAGGAAACATACACTCAGTGGTGATTTAACCACACTCTTAAGAACATTTTTAATAGGTAAATGGCCAGTTATTCAGCTAGCTTTAAAGAAGACATATAAGTGATTGAATGTGACCAATTTGTCTCATGTACATTGAAGTGTTTAATGTTGAGTTTCAACTTTTTGGATATGTAAAGGATTTTTAGCATCATTATTACTGTTTTCTACACTTACAGTATTGAAAGTTACGCTCCTCTAATCTCACACCAGCTCTAAAGAGTACGGCAGAATTTTTCTCCCTATCTTTATCCATAGGAAACAAAACTTTAAACTGTCTGAAGTCCAGATTTTCATGACCATTTTGATGGTTAAAGCCATTAGATCTCAGTAAGTGGCGGACAGAAGAGAGTTGAGGAGTTGAGCATAGAGAGAAATACATATATATTTTCTTCTTTTCTTTAATGTGTGAATTAGTCATATATTGGAAGGAAAGAGCAATTATCAGTCAATATTAAGTCTCTTCCAGGTTCACAGATAGAGGAAGGTTTTGGATGGTTAGAACTTGATGATCCTTGAGGTCCTTTCCATCTCAAGCCATTCTATGATTCTATGATACTATGGTTAATACTGAAAGCAACAGCAAGCATTGCTTTTCCTAGATTAGGAGTACGGTTCAAGACCTGTGTCATTTGCTCTTACATCAAAAGTGTTATAACTGTGACCTGCAGCAGTAAGGAACAACACAAATTGCTTCACTTTCATTTGATTTATGTATTCCTAACACCAGTAGAAGTCCATACATCTTCACATGGTTACCCTTTCAATTACATGCAGGAATCTTGCTTTTAATTTAATGGATTTGGAATCACCTCTCCTTGCTGGGGCACTAAGCTGAAGCAATGGTTCCAAGAAACCATATGTTGAGTAGGGTGGGCTCTGCCATGTTACGATGTACCAACAAGCACTAAGTGTGTACACAGGTAATTGAAGGGAAAGAACAGCTATAATGTAAATCCAGTACATCAGAAACCACAAGGATCTCAAGGATTTCAAATCTTTAATGACTATTTCTCTTTTGGCTTCATAAACAATGCAAGGAATAGCCAAGGCTTAATAGCTGAGCTAAGAGATGTGGTATGACTGTACACATTTGTTATGTTCCTTTGCATACTGCTTATCTCTTTCCAATTCCTCTTAATAACAGAGTCCTTCTTCATATACTCAGTCTCATAAAATCTTATGTATGTGCTTAACTTTCCAAAATCTGGGCAGTTCCACTGACTTCAGCATAGCTACCTCTGCTACAAAATTAAGTATAGATATAAATCATTGCAGTGCTAAACCTGGAGTACAGCGTGGTGAATAGTTTCTCTTCAGGAAAGCATATATTACCTGAAGACACAATTTCAGCTTAAAGTTTTCACGTACTTGAGATACACTTAGTGAGTCAACGGGGAAGCTGGGGTGAATGACAATTGGAAAGGCCCCAGATGCACATTACTAAGTGCAATATCTTAAATTTGGGGAGAAAGACCCACAAAAGAAATTTAGATGCCATACATGAGGAACAAGAAAGAAGTGTCAAAGAAATTAATTTGCATTTTCCCATGTCAGCCCAAACAAGCAAGGTAATCACATGGGAAGAAGGAAACTGGAGTTTAAAGTTCCTCTCTGCTTGAAAGTATGAGCTTGAATTTAAGTCTCCAGCACCTCCAGAAAATTATGTCTTAAACAATGGACTGTGGAATCTGGAAGAGTTGCACAAGGTCAGGTTTAGGTACCCAATTATATGGTGATTTTATTGCTCCCTTTCAAATGTTAAATATGTGTTAAAAGCAACAATTTAAAAATAAAAATAAAGATTAATAAAGTAAATAAAATAAATATAAAATAAAATAAATACAATAAAATAAATAAAGTAAAGCAACCCCACCCACTAAAATTTTTGTTTTCAGAGTGATCACAAGCCATAGTTTTAAACTGAGACAGGTGAGGTTTAGGTTGGATCTTAGGAGGAATTTTTTTCACACAGAGGGCGGTGACCCACTGGAACAGGTTGCCCAAGGAGGCTGTGGATGCCCCATCCCTGCAGGCATTCAAGGCCAGGCGGGATGTGGCTCTGGGCAGCCTGGTCTGGTGGTTGGTGACTCTGCACATAGCAGGGGGTTGGAACTGGATGGTCATTGTGGTCCTTTTCAATGCAGGCCATTCTATGATTCTATGCTTCTCTGATATTATGGCATTTTGCTTAAGAACATTTTGTCCCATAGCTGATGTAAAGAATAAGAAAGTACTCCCAAAGATCTACCTGTGATTGTAGTGACCCACTGACACAACTTTGAGGTACTCCCAAGCTCAGAGTGTGAAACATTTATTATGTTTATATCAAATTTTACATTTCATGTGCTGCTTGCTTGTTGTGACAGTTCTTGAGGGACTGAGAGGATTCTGTGCCTGTTTTATGACCAGAGGGCTGGAGCACCTCCCCAGCAAAGACAGGCTGAGGGATCTGGGCTTGTTCAGCATGGAGAAAAGAAGGCTGCAGGGTAACTTAATTGCAGCCTTCCAGTATATAAAGGAAGCCTACAAGCAGGAGGGGAGTCAAATCTTTGAAAGGGTGGGTAACAGCAGGACAAGGGGAAATGATCCTAAGTTGAAGGAGGGAAGGTCTTAAGGTCGGGTGTCAGGCAGAAGTTCTTTGCTATGAGAGTGGTGAGGTGTTAAACAGCTGCCCAGAGAGGCTGTGGATGCTCCGTCCCTGGAGGTGTTCAAGGCCAGGCTGGATGGGGCCTTGGGCAGCGTAATCTAGTATTAAATGTGGAGGTTGTTGGCCCTGCTGTGGCAGGGGTGTTAGAGCTTCATGAACTTGAGGTCCCTTCCAACCCAAGCTGTTCTATTATTCTATGATTACCAAACCCCATAATTCTTTAAAACAATACAGCTAGTGAGATTGTGCTTCACTCAGGTCACTCACACAGAATTGCAACTTCCTTTCTACATTTGAATATTGATTTTCAGTGCTTTCTTATCTGTCTGTATAGAATCATACATACTGCAAGCATGGCACAAATAAACTAGCTAATGAATAAATAACAGCAATCAATAGAAGCAAACATAGAGCTGACTGACCCCCTTCTCACTGTCCCCACTGAATGACATGCCAAAAGTAATGAAGGAGTGCAAATTATAAGTTCAACATTAAAAAGTCATTGTTTCAATATTTTAAGAAATCTGCAGTGTGAGTAAGGCAATGCACTGGCTATAAAACATTCAGACAGTTTTGTTTTGCTTTCAGTAAATGCTTACCTCTGCTCTCACTGAAGCCAGCAGTAAGCCTCCTGGACTGGAATGGCTTCAGAAATACCACTACGATTTCTACATAATAAAATGTTTGCCTTTGTTTGTTTGTTTGTTTGTTTGTTTTCAGTAACACAGAGAAATTCTCTGTGAAGGGTTGTGGTGTCACAGAAGACCAGTTTATACCAGTTTGCTAAGAACCTGAGGATGGAAGAGACATGTTTGTCAAAAGAAGCTTTCTGCACGTGTTTCAGTGGTGAAATTCTCTTATGTAAGTAACTGTTAGGGAAATTATACTGAAATAATAAGGGGTTTTAGCAGCTGTATTTCTTCTTGCTTAGCTGCCTTTAAGCCTTCACACCCTCTTGAATCTTTATATCACCCCTTTCTGCTGTGCCTTCCATTCATACAGGGAAAAGTCCTGTTTCCATCTGTGATTCTTACTGCTGACCAGCTTTAATTCATTGATGGTGGTACTCTCATCATTTCTTTCTCTTCTTCCTATTTCTCGTGACCTGTTGGCCATAGATTTACATGCAGGGAGAAACCCCCATTGAGAGCCACAATAGCTGTGGAAGAATTTGGTAGCATCTGACACAAAGGAGCTGTGATGCCCAGCCCTACCATAACACAAACACATTTAAAAAATAGCACCAGACAAACAAATAGAAAAACGCCAACAACAAATGCAATAATCCCAAGACAGACAATAGCACTACATGAGAAATGACAACAACCACCTGTAAATTGGAGAGTGCCTCACAACTCCTGTTCCTTGCTCCATGCCAACTTGCATTTTGTTAGACAAAGAGTGCTCCAGCAGGCAAAAACCATGGGATTATAACAGGCCATGTTGCACCCACATGTAATTGTTCAGTAGTGCCAAATAATAATTTGCAATACGTATATTGAGATAATACCATGGGGTATTTTTCTCTAGTAGAACGCATATCTATTGTTAAGTAACTGATGACAAAGGCTGGCACATTATTAAAGGCTGGATCAGGTTCAGAATTTAATATTCCCCTCGCATTTCAAGCAATTTTCAATGTCCACAACTGTCATCTAACATTGTTTCCAAGCTGCAATTCAGTGGGAGAAAAATAGCTATCCACGTAGGGCTTCACAGTGACACATCTGTTATGTTATTTATCTTAAGTGTGAGCGCAGGAATGAACCAAATTCCAGATGCATAATTCAGAACTGAACATAATAGAAATTAAAGGGAGAAAAGAAAGGGACAGCATCTTTGCTGGAATGTAGGTTAATGAAATTTCATGTGTAACTGCTTTTGCCAGGATTATTCCCTGGTTCTTTGCAACTGTACTTATCATGATGTAAATCCAGAGGAGCTTCATTAAATGAATTGACTTACGCTGGTCCAAACAGCTGTAAAACAGATCTGAACATGGCACAATATCACTGCAAGGGGTCTGTTGGTTGAAGCCTTTCAGTGATTAAAGCGATGGGACAAACACTCAAACCTTTCAGACTTGCAGTGTTTCTCCTCTAAAGCAGCTGTCTGACGCTGTGTTTTTTTAAGCATTCCTCCCTTTGCACTTTGCAAAGCATTTTGGGGTTTGCCCCACCCACCACTCGCCAGCTCTCACTATACCTAATTTCATGGAACTTCCAAACATTTCCCATGGATCAAAAATGCAGACTTTCCTAACTCTGTATTGCTTTAGGGCATCTAGTTATGAAAGCTCAGTGTGCTCTTAAAAATCAGCTTTCAAATCATGGAAATAAATATTTAGGGATATTTTCCCTTCCCCTTCCCCTTCCCCTTCCCCTTCTCCTTTCCCTCTCCTCTCCTCTCCTCTCCTCTCCTCTCCTCTCCTCTCCTCTCCTCTCCTCTCCTCTCCTCTCCTCTCCTCTCCTCTCCTCTCCTCTCCTCTCCTCTCCTCTCCTCTCCTCTCCTCTCCTCTCCTCTCCTCTCCTCTCCTCTCCTCTCCTCTCCTCTCCTCTCCTCTCCTCTCCTCTCCTCTCCTCTCCTCTCCTCTCCTCCTTCCATCCCTCCCTCCTTTCCTTCCTCCCTTCGTCCCTCCCTCCCTTGCTCTCTTCCTCCCTGCCTTTCTTTCCTTTCCTTTCCTTTCCTTTCCTTTCCTTTCCTTTCCTTTCCTTTCCTTTCCTTTCCTTTCCTTTCCTTTCCTTTCCTTTCCTTTCCTTTCCTTTCCTTTCCTTTCCTTTCCTTTCCTTTCCTTTCCTTTCCTTTCCTTTCCTTTCCTTTCCTTTCCTTTCCTTTCCTTTCCTTTCCTTTCCTTTCCTTTCCTTTCCTTTCCTTTCCTTTCTTTTTTTCTTTTTTTCTTTTTCTTTTTTTTTTTTTTTTTTTTCTCCCCACAAGAATTCTCAGAACTACAGAGCCTCAAGCCAAAAGAAATAGTTGTACAGGCAAGTTTTTTACACAGAATCTGAGAGAACAAGAGGCATGCTGAGGTGCTTGCTCGGGGCTATCTCACCCTCCCACATTCACATGCCTCCCACAATGCTCCATGTGGCTTACATGGAAATGAACACATGAACTCCCGCATGAACTTTCAAATTGGCTCTGCTTGTTCCTCTCACCTTGGCCATTTCAGACGTGTTCTTCCTGCACAGGGATGACTTTGTACTCTCTAAATTAAAATTTTGTTATTAATAAATGTGATGGAAAGATGAAAATCCTTTTCAGTAACCAGTTATCAGAACCCAATGGGCCCAGAGAAATAGTTAGCACTATCCCAGTGCTGGGATTATACTTTTCATCTAACTGGGATTTAGCAAGGTCCTTTTTCAATAATTTACCAATATTCATAGGAATGAGGGGCTCACCACTCTTTGCTGTTCCCAAAGAGCATTTTTTTCTCTGACAGAAGCAGCATTCCCAATAGGAGTAGCTGTAGTCAGACAGCACTGTTTGGATCCTTACTGAAAACAAAATGCAGTTTGTACCACCAGGTAACAGATCATCCCCTTCAGTTGTTGTATTCTAATCCGGGACAGAGCCAGGGCTTTATTTCTGTTTGTATTAACAGAAGTCAATGTAAATATATAGAAGATTATCTTTCCTACATTTCCAGGCCAAAAGTGATCCCCATTCTTCTCTATTGTGACCTCCTGAGTAAAACAAGTCTGGAAATTTGGCATTGTGAGAACTGAGTGATAAAATTAAATCACAGAGGATGAATTACTGCTGTCAGATTTCATGTTAAAAATGGCTTTTCAAAGGCACAGAAAGGAAGAGAATGTTTAAATTAAATATTCACAATCCAAACAGGCTGCTAGATAGAAGACATCTACTTTGGCACTATTATTATTATTTACTGTGTATTACAGCACTGCCCCCAGTTTTGCCTTTGTAATAAAACACAGATTCCTGTTCCCTCTTCTATCCTGACTTTGAGAGACTGCAAACAAAGGCAATGACCATGCCAAGCTTTGCACCCATGGTGAATTTTACATGCTGCAAGCAGTTCCCCTGAAATGCTTTCAGCATAGGTGTGGATGATGCTGCATCCGTGTGCCTATACAAGCAGGATGGTACAGACAATGAGTTTAGGAATGTACTCTGGTCTGTGTATGCCATTTTTAAAGCCATAGAATTCACAAATGATTTTATATTTATTTGTTTATTTTTTTATTTATTTATTTTCCTGGAAGTTGAACAAAAGAGAACTTATGGGTAGCAGATGTTTATGCCAGCATTTACCTCTGTGGAGCAGGATGCTGGTTGCCTGCTGCATGAGCTGAAGTGTCAGATGTTGCTTCACATTCCCCCACCCCAGTATCCCACATGGAAAGGATATGAGCACTGGAGACACAGAGAAATCCTGGCACAAAGAAAAGACATTTCTTGCCCCAAATCATCAGCTAGCAGCAGAACAAAAGGGAAAAGGCATTTTTTCCACCTGCAAAGGTCACAGTATTTTCATGGTTGTCTGTCCTGCATGAGCGAACTAATGTGCGAATATGCCATTTTTGCTTTTGTACTGTGTTTAGCTTACCTGCACAGAAGGTTTTTCAAATGCACTTAATGGGTATTAACTTGCAGTTCCTTACAGCTCTCTAGATTGCAGAGCAATTACATACATACCTTCTGCTTTCAGAAATTCAGACACAGACTCTAAGGACTAAATCAATGGAAGGTGCAGAAATATGTCCGACCACAACTATTTATCCAATGAAATCTCTCAGTTCAGCAATATATCTGAAAACAGAGTGCTTGGAAAACCAACCTAGCATTTCAATCTATTTATACTATAAACTCTCCCTACAGCCAATGTTGCTAAGAGGTTTTTATAGTATACAACTTGAAGTTTTGGTCTTTAATTACTCCTTTAATCTTTGCTGGGCTTGTTCCTGCGAACAAGTTACACTCTTGCCTTTTAAAGGATAAACAGCTTCCAGGAATGCATCAGATTGCCGCAGGGGGGAAAGACTGCATTTATTGAACACCATTCTATATCAGCCAAAATTCTAACTGATCTGGTTTTACTTAGTGGAAGTTGTAATTAATACAGGTAATTAACACATGCCCATGCCAAAATGTCTTTTTTTCTTCCCCTTTTCCTTCCTTCCTTCCTTCCTTCCTTCCTTCCTTCCTTCCTTCCTTCCTTCCTTCCTTCCTTCCTTCCTTCCTTCCTTCCTTCCTTCCTTCCTTCCTTCCTTCCTTCCTTCCTTCCTTCCTTCCTTCCTTCCTTCCTTCCTTCCTTCCTTCCTTCCTTCCTTCCTTCCTTCCTTCCTTCCTTCCTTCCTTCCTTCCTTCCTTCCTTCCTTCCTTCCTTCCTTCCTTCCTTCCTTCCTTCCTTCCTTCCTTCCTTCCTTCCTTCCTTCCTTCCTTCCTTCCTTCCTTCCTTCCTTCCTTCCTTCCTTCCTTCCTTCCTTCCTTCCTTCCTTCCTTCCTTCCTTCCTTCCTTCCTTCCTTCCTTCCTTCCTTCCTTCCTTCCTTCCTTCCTTCCTTCCTTCCTTCCTTCCTTCCTTCCTTCCTTCCTTCCTTCCTTCCTTCCTTCCTTCCTTCCTTCCTTCCTTCCTTCCTTCCCTCTTTCTCTCTCTCTCTTTCTTTCTTGTGTTCTTAGACACAACTGAAGCTCGATAAGGTTTTGACAGATACCTGGATTGGTGTCACTTCACCCCATTTTGACAAGCATGTACCCAATGTGAAGTTTTTGTGCAACACTGGAAAGTAACAGTACATTACGGAAGTACATGGACCACATTTTTTCCCCAAGTTAAATTTGATTAAGAATTTAAATGGTGTATGGTCACATGAAACATACTGAATTTCATCAAAGGGAAAGGCAAGTAAGTAATATGAGGTTCTTACTGAGATATGGCATATTAAAAAAGGTAGGAAGAAAGGACTAAGGAGAATATGACATTTCTTCAAAGCTGTGGACTATAATGAAAGGACTTTGTACTATGACTGTGACTCAACACTGTCACAAAACAAGCAAAGAAGAAGAAAAAGAAGAGGAAGATATGTGTCTGAGGAAATAAAAGCAGATATAAAAGGCAAGGAAGGACACATTACAAAAGTGTATATTAAAAATTAAAAGTTTAACACATTTGCTTAATAATAACCAAGAGAACTAGAAGACCAGACCTACTAAACAGTGATTTTGTTGTGGTATTCCTCGGGCTACATAAGAGGCCTAGAAATACATGGCAAATTATCTGTTCAACTATACCAAACTATAAAGCACATTAAGTTCATCTCATACAGCTGCATGTGTTGCCTATGATCTTATTTGAAATGCTGGGAGCGACTGAGCTCACTAATGATTTGTATATTTGTTCAAACAGATTTGTAAATCCAAGGAGAAATTTCTCTGCAGAGCAATCTGAATTGTTATCAGCACTTTGTGTAGCTATTTTTATTCTCTCAAATTGTGCAAGAGCTAGTATTGATTTCTGAAAATTGATTTATTCATAAACATTCACTAAGCAGCTTTGACAGTTTTTGGACAAGGAAGCATTTATGAATGGTGCCTACTCGCCCTGAACCATACATTATGTATAACTACTTTAGTCATATAGTACTGCTCCTGTTTCTAGACTGGTCACCTATAATGGAACTATGGACATATTCTGAATATGTTCAGATAAGCTTCTTTGGAGGCATAGAAGGGATCTGAAAACAGGTACAGAAGCAGCCATGGTCCCTCCTATACTCATGAATAACCTTATGAGACCTCAGAGGAGAAGTAAATCAACATATTCATTTTTACCTAACCCTGTTTGTTATTCTTAGAGCACAAACCTTACCCAGAGGGAGAGAAGAATTTACATGAAAGAGTCATTAGATAAAATGCATAAACAGTCTTTAAAACACAGATGAGAGAAGAGATCTAACTTGCCTCCAAAGTATTGCGTTTTAAATCTGGTCAGGTACAACTGAGCTTGAGACTAGGCTTCTTGAAGGCCCAAGTGCTTCAGTGATTAGGGCTTCCACCTTTACTTATAATGGATGAAGAGTTTTTCCTCCTTTACCTACATTTTAAACACTAGCTACAGTACTGAAGATCTCAGGTGTGAGACATCATTACTGTACTTTAGAACACCTGCAGGAACAGAAAATTAGATTCAGAGAGGGGAAGTTTATGTGTTTTATGCCACATATACTTTTTTTTGTTGTTGTTATTGTTAAGAGAAGTAATTGATGAAATTTAATCTTAGCCAGTATTAGCTGTCAGCTCAGATAATATTTTCTGAATTGAAATTTTGGCTCTGTTCTGAAGGAAGGTACAAATCAGTGTGATTGAGCAGGTCCAATCAAAACAAAAAGTGATATAGTCAGGAATATAGTCAGTGCTCACCAGCCTGCAAATCATGTCTCTAATCATATGCCTATGAGAAACACAGTAACAGATCTGCAAAAATCAAGGTCCTGCCAAGGGGAAGCTAATGAGTTCCATAACATGCAGTGATCTGCAGTTTTGCTTCTGTAGCTTTTGCTTCTCTCATCAGAGGAAACTGAGGGTTAAATGCTAAATTTCTTATCAAATAATGAAATATTAAACAAACACTCATTGCAGCACTGTTGGGACAAAACTTCCCAAGGGTTGTGATGATAAGATTATGGTAAGGATATCCAGAAAAGAAACATGCTAAACTAACGAGATTAAAAAGGGTGAGATCATCCATTGATGAATTTATCCCATGACCAAGAACAATGTAATGGGATTAATGATGAGGATTTTTGATAATAATAAGATGTGGATTGATGCCTGAGAGAAAGTTCACTGGTCACAACAATTGCAGTTTGTCTCATGTGTAAAGACAACATAATAATGCTTAATTGGCAAAATGGCTTGTAAAGAGAAGCCTTTGCTATTGCTTGATGGAAAAGCTCTACAGAATTTAACAGACAACTGTAATCTTCTTTCTATTAATATTTGACTTTTTGACAAGTCCAGCTAATGGAAACACTTTGTCCATGGCAAATGCTCTGATGTAACTGAAAAACCCTTCCAAATAATTGTATTTGCTATAGGACAGAACAAGTAGCACATTTAGAAAGAAGCATGTCTAGGTTATATGCTCTCTTTGGCCACTGGGATGATCTTTCCTGTGGGATTTTTGTACCAACACATCATAGGCTTTTTTCCCTCACCCTTTGAGATTAGTTAACAAACCATAATGCTCAGATCCCATAATTTCACCTTGACTGGTGAAATATTCCTGGATATTCCTTGGAGAACAACTGAAGTCCGTGCATTATAAAGAAATCTATCATGGTCCACCCTGGTCACCTCCTGTTCTCCTTGTTGTTATTCAACACTAATTAATTTCACCAATATTGCAAGATTAATTTTGGATAGTACTACTCAAGCTTAGAAATATCCCTTTTTTTCTCAAAAAAAAAAAAAGAAAAAAAAAAGAAAAAGAAAAAAAGAAAAAAAGAAGTGAAGACAGAGGGAGTCAACTACATTTATTCAGGTGATGATAAAGACTGTTCTGCCATATGACTTCACACCCTTTCACCTATGTGCTAGAGAGGCCAGATCAATGTGATTATTATTGCTAGCTACACTGTATCAGTTCTAGCAGAAAACAGAAATACTTCATGCTTCTGACTACAAAGTCTCTTTTGAATCTCTATGTGACATGAGGAAATCTCAAAGAAGCTCCTTGTTTGATAAGACAGTCACTCTCTCATTCTGAAAAGTAATAAAAAAAAGAAAAAGTGTAAGATTTTATTAACATCATAATTCTTTAAGTATTAACCAGCTGAACTGTGGAAGGCCCTGTAATGTATTTCTCCCTTTTTATACATGGGGAGTTTCAGACACAAAAAGATGACATTGTGAGCACTGTGAAATCATTGGTAATAACTGCTAAAAAATTCTTCTGCAGAATATTGTGTTCATCAGGTGATCATCCAGGTAAAAGTGCTCTCCAAAAGCAGGAAGAGAGGCATCCAAAAAGACACATTCGTAATGGAATTTGTTGATTGAAAAGATACCATTACAAGCAGTCAGAGAGTGCTAAAGAAAAGTGTGGTTAACACATGCTTTGAAGTTTTCCATATAACTGCTCTTTCATAGAGAGGCAACGCATGCACTCCGTTGAACCCTAATGACTTGTCTTGAACAACCTGCATTCAGAGAGCTCACAGGGACTGTGTTTGACTGTTTTCAAGATTATATTTATGTTTATACTCCTAGCATGTACTCCACATCCTTTTTTTCTTTTTTCTTTCTTTTTTTTTTTATTGGCTTTCCCTGATTTAGACCAGTTCTTGAAATAATTAACATTTTTACAACTAAGAAGTCCTGTGTAATGTATAGGTGCTTGTTTTCAAGTGAATTGCAGCTGAACCATATCTAAAATAATCTTAATAATAATCTTAAAGTATTTGCCAACTCTATCATCTATTAACTTTTTACAGTAGGCAAACATTTCATGTTTTACTGACATACTCTGGAAACACGTACAGAGGGACTAACTATGCATGAGGGCAAGGGAGTTATCCTTAATTTGTAATTTCCTCTCATTGTAAATTATACCTGCTCTGCATCTTTATGGCCTCCTTCCATCTTGAAATGTTACTGTGTTACTTTTCTGTTTAACTTATGCACCTTAAATGTTGTAAAAAACTACTGTAAAAGTCAATAAAAATGCAATAACATTGTGTCAATCAAAAGCAATGGAGCAATCGCTATTGAGCAAACAATTTGAAAGCTATAGCTAAAATGCAATTGCACCATGTTGCAATTGATTAAAGATATGAATCAGAAAATTAAAAGTTTTCTCCAGTTTTAGTTATTACCAGCTGCTTAATTTATAGAGCTGTTACAGCGATCCTATCTAAAATCCTGTAAAGTGGCTAACAGTACAAACAGTAATACAGACTTGTGCTGCACCCATTAATATGGATTATCTGTGATTGTCCTAGATGCATAATCGTTCAGAAAAGTTGCCACAGTACAAGTCCAATTCTGTTCTGTTGATGTGACTACTCAGGTAGGAAAATCTTTTATTTAGAATAAAAGAATAGTCATACTAGGTCAGACCACAGGTCCATCCAGCTCTGTATCCTGTATCAAAAAGTGTCTGGCAGCAAATACCCGGGGGAGACTATAATAACAGAAGAACTGTACAGTCATCCTTCTGCAGTATGATCTCAGTGATGTGGCTCAGAGACCTCTTGACCCAGCACTGAACATCTCTGTTTGTAAGAGCATCTTTTGGATTTTTCTCCTTTTCACATGCCTAATCACTTCTGGAACCCAGTGTAGAGCAAGGATGAACGGGGCTGAGACAGCTTTCAAGCAATTGACTGTGTAGCTGAGCTGATTTCAGGCTTTACTGTAACCTCGTGTTAAAAGACAAAATTCATGAGACCCGTGACATGGATCAAAAGGAAAGAGTAGAGAAGAAGGAATCATCTTGGGATGGGGATATGGGACATAGGAGATCTGATAAATGAATGGGCAGCGTGGGTTGTTTCACTTCCCTGTTCAACGGGGCTGACTTAGCTTCTTCAAGAATCTGACTATCTTTCTGGTAATTATAACAATTTGAGTCTCATCTGGCTTTATGCACAGCAGTTAAATAAGCAATCATAAGCTATGTCATCATAAATAAAAGCCTTATTGAGCTCAGGCAATGAAATCCGATCAATAGAGAACACTCATCCCCAGTGAAAGCAACAGCTAATGCTCTGCGGTTCCTGGTGGATACTCTGTCATTGTATCTTAAAACCACAAGGAATTCCCTGTGTCATCAGCAATGACCACTTTACTGCTGCTGAATTAGGAAATGAGCGGGGCTAGAGGTACATTTGAATTCCACAGCCTCATTCATGTAATCCATCTTCTAATGTAGGAGATCACCTGGCTATCTCTTGGACTTGGGGAGAGGCAAAGAAAAGAAAACAAGATCTTCTCTGAGCTTCAGCTTACTCCCAGTATCATAGAATGATGTCTCCTGCTCTTTTCACTAAAGCAAGGCAAATTAAGGCTGATTACCAGAAAAATATAAAGGAATGTGCTTATCCACATTTGTGCCTATTCCTCTGCTTGTTTCAGTCAGAAATCCAAACACTAAACAGAACTGTAAGTTTTCATGAAGTTTCAAGCTTTCCAGTGTTTGCTAGACTCAGTATTTCCTTTACTTAAAGATGAAAATTCCCTACTTCAAAATAACTTCATTGATTTTTCTGAGACAAGATTTTTTAAAAAAATGAATGGCTCCAGCTTGAAGTGAATCATTTCATTTTTGCCTGAAAGAGCTGATTTGTTCAACCTGGAAATCCATATAGCATCGATACTTTAAATATCTTTCTGTGTCATGGATTATTATGGATGAATCAGAAGTTTTAACAAAATGTAAATTACCTAAGTTAATTTTGTGGCTCTACTACCTATCCTACATTACATTAGCACCTTCAATAGCATCAGATCTTTAGTTCAGTTGAAGAAGTGAACAGATTTCACTACAACAGAACAACTCCTTATGCAAATATGAAAAGAGAATAGAAGAGCAATTTGAAATAATTCATTTCTCTCTTGCTTAATGAATTATTGATCTGTACTTTCCTTTTGAATGATAGTGCTCTGATGTGATAAACATTGATTTGAATCTTTGTACAAATATTGTATATCATCAGCAGGTTATGGCAACAGAATAATACATAATGAGATAGACCTGAAGGAATGAAATAATACAAAAAAACATTATGAGATGCCATGAGTGTGTACTTGTTGGGGGTTGCATATGTAAAATAGCAAATGGAAATGAAAGTAATACATCCAGGGGGTATAATGATAATGATATGATGATAATGATGCAGAATTATAGAAAGTTTACATTTGGGTTAACGCTGAACAGGGAACCTTTAAAATGAAAAATAATTACTTTCTGCTACTAGTAATTCTTCTATCTTGACATTTCTTGCAGCCACAAGAGCACTGCTGTCATAGGCTTGGAGAGCTCTCCTACACTCTGCTCATGTACAGAAGCTTTAACTTCATGCACAGCTATTCATGCCAATGGGAACTACACAGTCAAAAGACAAAAGAAAAGTGCTGAGAGTGGTAAACACATAGATAATCCTGTCCACCAAACAACTCTGAATTTCCTTTATGCACCATTTATTTCAGACAAAAAGCTGCTGAGAGATTTACGTCAAAGTGATTTCCACAGCTCAGCTGCTCAAGGCTGGGGAGATGATTGAAGCACTGAGCTACACTTTCCTGGCAACCTGTCTCTACCCCTCTCATATCATTCCTGAGGATGGGAGACCTCATATGCTCTTCCTCAGACAAATTCATTTCTGGGATCACCTGGCTGTATTTTGGCAGCTTGGTCAAGAGGAAAAGGCCTGTGCTTACGGAGACAGTGAAAAGAAAATTTCTTTCTTTCTTCCCTTGGACAACAGTAGTACCACAGTACTGGTTGTCCTTCCTATGGGCTAAGTACAGTGAGCAGACTAGGAAGGTCTCCATAATCCTTTTCCCAAGAACACTTAGAAGCATGGAGCACTCCTATGACATTAATATGGGAGATAATCATACTTATGAGTGACAAAATATCCAGGTCTTTCTCAGAACAAAAGAAATCATACATATCCAGCTCTAAAATACTCCGTTTTCACGCAAAACCCTCAAGGAGCATGGCTGCTCTGTGACAGCAAGCACTTTCTATCTTGTACATTCACAACTAGTCACCTGTAACCAGAATTCACCTACACTGAGAAAATGAAAAAAAATAAATGTTGTTATGCAACTAGGTCCAAGCACACATGTTCAGATCAGCAGAAGCAAAGCAGGGTCAATGAGAGGTGGAAGCTGTGTTCCCTCTCTCTCTAGCATCACCATTAGCATGCTCAACCTCATCCAGGTGGAGCTGCTATTTGTCTTGGTGTAGGTCAACAGTAGAATATGACCACTTAGATCAGAAACAAGCCAGCATTCATGTGTGCATCTCCACATAAGTAACACTGACCTGCTTACCTTAAAACCCTGACTCAATAAAGTACCTGCAGATAGAACCTAACATAATGCTAACCATGTTAGGCAAGGTGTAAATACAAGAATTAAAAAGCAAATTTGTATAGCTACCCATATCACTGATATTTTTGTTCCAAACACATGCTTTTGTGATTGACCACACTCTTTTCAAGTGTCTCTCCAGACTCAATAGTCACTCAAGAGTAGTTTTAAATGAGATTCCCCATTTCTAACGTTCCTACAATTACCAGGTAATATTTCTCATATTTATATAGAGAACAAGTAATTTATTTATTTATCATTATAATTAAAAAAAAACAACAACAAACACAAAAAAACCCACAAAGAAACTGTCAATTTAAAACCAACTAGCAAGTTCACTGAGACTAAAGAAGGTATAATTCATGTACACAGCTCTACATGGTCAAGGGTAGATCAACATCTTTTGGTCCTACATATGGAGTGGGAGAGCAAAACCTGATGTCTCAGTTTACAAATAGCTGGGAAAAAAATAGATCTCAAGAGCTGCACACTCATAATCATTATGGCATTTGCATCATGACAAATTTAAAATTGGTATTCTAGGTTACGGACAGTTCTGTAAAGCTGGGTTTCTACACTGTGCATTGCAAGCTCATTTAAAATGTGCTCTTCCACGACATGATGAGAACACAAATTATAATTAGGAAAGTAACCCAAGCAGAAAATTAGTCTGGAAGATTAGTCTGAGTGTGTTCCTGGAGACAAAGCGATCCTCTGTCTTAACTTTACTGTCTTGGTATAGAAAGAGATTGATACAGAAGATAAAGACAAGGACACATGAGGTTTTCTGAATGAAAAAGGCTTTGCATGCATGTACACAGGTAAAATCCCTAGTGTTCAAGTTGCGCACACAGGAAAACAGCACCTAATGCCATTTCTGCAGTTATTCACATCATAGGATGCTACTGCTGCCACATGCAGAAGACTTACCTGTTTTTGTTTGTTTGTTTTTTAATATCCAGAATATTCTGCAAAGGTAAGAATTCATATTTATGAGCAGAAATAAAGGGCTGCCAAATGCCATATTGTGCCCAGGGCCTACCTGCACAAACAAATAATACCCAACACTTTTTACCAGCAAGAGGCTACCTATAAAGGTTGAGATATAAGACAAAATATTGTTTCAAAGCATCATTTTGAAACGAGGTCTGGATAGAGAAGCAGAAAGTGTCAACAAGTGCTTGTTTCCACTGGATAATAAAAGCAAATTATGTTGAGAAGCATAAAAGCAAGCAAGAAAAATCAGAGAACGTTACTACTTAAGGTTTTCTGTTCAGGAAAAGTTTTGAGGGATTTAAGAGGAAAGCCAAATAGAAAAAAAGAAACAACAACAACAACAAAACAAAACAAACAAACAAACAAACAAACAAACAAACAAAAAACAACCAAAAAAGCACTTGGAAAGTCTTTACCTTCTAGAGAGACTGGAACAACCCACTGATCAGAAAACTATACCTCCCTTTGAGGTGTCTCATCTTGTAGAGAGGACACTTGGATACTACTTATTCAATGGGAAGGATCATAGTTTTTGGTTAAATCTTGCTTACTAGTTTGCTAAGGGCTAGGATTCCTGAGGTATCTGGTGACACATTTGTTGCTCTGAAAATAATGCCTCCTATTTATTTTCATGGAAATTAAAACAAATACAAAGAGCACAATAACACTAATTGATAGATTCAACTTTCAGCTACATAACAGTAATTTTCAACATAGTCATCACCATGAGCTGCTCATTTTTGTCAGTCATCAAAGAAGAGCCTATGTGTCATGTTTATAAAAATCTGCACCAGTGGAGGTATCACCACTGTCACCACTACTGAAACACACCATCCATTGCCTCTCTGTGCTCACATCCACACTTTGGTCTCCATAAATGTTAAGCAAATGTCAATGAGTGTTGATGGGTGCAATTTTTTTTCTGCATGAATGAATTCAGTTCCACACCTTTTCTTCATATGCACTTATCATATCATGTCAGACCACAAGACCATTGTCTCAAACTTCCCCTCTACAGCCATCTGCCACATGACAACATAGTGGAATGGGATACTGATGGAACATTCAGTCTCTATTGCCATACCATCAACACCTCCTTGCTACAACCATGACATTGCCTTTTCCCTGACTAGGGGCTGTTCTTCAGAAGCTTTCTTGATTTCATGTCCTGTTTACTGCAACTCCCTTTTTAGATTAAAGAATCACTCTGTGTGTGAAGTTTCTACTCTAATTATATTCATCATTCCTTTTCAATTTCTTTCTATCGGAACTAAACAAAACAGGAGGGACAGAGGTTGTAAATGAGAACAGAAAGAGTTGCCCTCCTGTTTTTATGGGATAAATGTTACTTGATTTGGGTAATGTACCAAGACATCAAAACACATTTAAATCTACACAGTCTCAGCCCCAAATCCATCATACCGATTCTGCAAGAACCCAAATAATCCACAGCAGCTGGACAACATGGCTACACCATATTCATCTATGTGGTACATGTACTTGTATCACCTACTCACAGACTTCTCGAAGCATCTTGTCTCAATGACCAAATGATGTGGAGATTCAGGCAGCGGCTGGTGACAGCAGTGCGAAATCCAGCACAGGAAAATGCTCCAGGAAATGCTGCTTGTACCTAGGTGAAAAGAGCAGGTGCATTGTGGCTGCTTGTTCATTCCATATCAAGGTTGAATAATGCTATGACTATCTATTTCTCATTCATTTATATAAGAAGCTAAAGAGTGCTACTTTCAACGTGCCCAGGAGTTTGGGAAAAGGGAAATATAATTTCACTACAATGTGTGTTCTGAGGCATGGTGAATACATGGCTACCATGTGTATTCAGATCCATCATTGGCCAGAACTTTCTCCAGAAGCAGTGTTTCATGCAGACCTTAATACCACACTTCTGTGCATGTAAAGGTGATTTTAAAACTTGTTTGGAGTAAGTAAATGTTGATTTCTGGGGCACAAAAACTCCTGATGCGGGCTGTTGAATGACCCAAAAGCTCCTAAGCAAAAACTTAAAGTGTTACGTTTTAAATTGAAAAGTACATGAACACCTTTGTGGCCAAAGCTCCTCATTTAAACCGTAACAGTGGGACATGTGTTGCTAATTTGCAAGATTCATTTCGCAAATTTTAGGCATACCATTTTATTTTATTTTATGTTTTTTAATTTGTATTCAAAATGCCAAAAACGTTTATAGAGGGAAAGCACTTCCTGCAAAGAAAGAAACTGGGGAAAGGAATGTAAATTAATTTTTGCTGCATATCAGAGCCTATGCATGGGTTTCATTTTTTATTAAGAATATAGAATTTATAATCATTAACAAAGTCAGCAATGATGATGCAGAAGGATTGGGTAAATGGTAATTTCAGTTTTGATTATTGATTTCTTTCCTATACATTTTCAGAGAAATACCTTCTGGAATGCGACTACGTATGATAAGCTAATTTAATCTTAAAAATCTGCTTTGGTGACATTTACAGGATATTTAACACTTTCCAAAACTGTGACAGTATTTATATTCTTGGATGCAGTTTTAGGAGCCTAGTTTCAAGTTTAAAAATACTGACTCATAGACTGCTCATAATGTATGAGAAACATCCTCTAGAACATGTCTAAGATGACAAGAATATAGGTGTTAGGCTAAAAACCTGGTTGAAGAAACAAAAGCCCACCAGAAAGGCTGTTAATCGGCTTGCGTAAAACTGCATAGGGTACACTGCAGTCTCCTTATGTAAGGACTGGAACTGAAGGACATCTTGGGCTGTACAAACTAACTGAGATGGAATTGCAGCTCTATGGTGGACAACTGGCAGGTTGGATAGAGAATGCCCATGCTCAGATGCAGCGTGCAGCCAACAGGTGGAGAAAGTTGTTTATTTGCATTTTATTATCAAACTAGGCAAACTTCTGAAAAGCTCTGTTCTTCTGTTTGGTGTAGTTCTCTGAATCTAAGAAGCAGGATAGATACATCCTGTAAATGCAATTTTCTGCTTTGGCCACTTAGGAATGCTTGTTTCTTGTTGTACAGATCTGAGCTCTGGAGATAAAAATAAAATAAAATCTCTCTCTTTATTTTTGACCAAAACAACTTGAACAACAGCAAGAACAAAGAAACTCCAAACAAACAAACAAGCAAACAAAAAAAAGCATTTATGTTAATAATTGCAGTGATTGAAAAGAAACTATATAACAGGCCTTACAGCTTTGCTAGCAGAGGACTAGGCAGACCCATAGTTGTTTGTTGAAATAATATTCCATGATGTGAGCTCGTTTTCAGGATTTTAGAAATTACTAGGCAATCTAGTGTTTTTCTGAAGGCTTGAAAGCCACGCTGTGATGTTTTTAGTGAATTCTGCAATATTTGGTAGGACTGAAGAAATTAGAAAAGCTCTGCTTTCCTGGGGCATTTCAGCAGATCCTCCTTTCCACCCTCCTACAGCTTTTAAAAAAATAATGGTGTGGTGTATCCAGACTGGCCAAATGAGAGCAAAAGCAGAAGTGTGTCTTAAAGCCTCAGGCTTTCAAGCTCAGAGAGGAAGGGATGAAAGCTCCAGACGCACATGTGCACCCACGCTGTCAGAGCGTGTGGTCCCAAGCTTTTGTATAATGCCCAGATGAGAAATCTTCCCTTAGACTTCAAACTTACAGACTGTTCTCTTGTTTCTCTTCCCTTGCTGCCTGTCTACTGCATTTTTGATTGATTACACCATTATACCTTCAGCTAAAGACACTGTTCAGCCAATATGCAGGAGCATGTTGAAGAGACAAGAGCCACAATTATTCTCCTTTTGTTAGTATTTCTTTTAAAATGTCTGGACATATAGATACACCACTGCAGTCTTCTTAAGTTCAATCTGTGCCACATTAGTGCTCTTCAGCATACCCAAAACATCAAAAAGGACTAACTGCAGAAAAAAAACTCATATTTGTTTCAGTCTTCAGTAGCACTCACACAGAATCACAGAATCATTGGGGTTTGAAAGGGCCTCTGGAGATCATCCAGTCTTTTTTTTTCTCGTGTTAATACAAAACTTCCTATGTCCCAGTTTGTGACCACTGTCCCTTGCCCGGTCACGGGGTACCACTAAAAAAAGCCTAGCCCCATCCACTTAACTCCCATCCTACAGATATTTATAAGCACTGATAACATCCCCTCTCAGCTTTCTCTTCTTCAGGCAGAAGTGTCCCAGATATTTCAGCCTAGCATTACACTGGGAGATGTTCTAGGCTCTTAATCATCATTGTGGCCATCTGCTGGAGTCTTTGTAGGAGATCCCTGACTTTCTTGAACTCCTGATCCCGGAACTGGACAATGTACTCCAGAAATGGCCTCAGTCAGGCAGAGTGGAGGGGGAGTTTCACCTTCCTCAGCCCTCTGCCACGCTCTTTTTACTGCATCCCAGGATGTCACTGGCCTTGACCACAAGGGCACACTGATGGATTTTGGTCAACTGTTGCCCACCAGGACACCCAGGTCCTTCTTTGCAGAGCTCTTCTCCAGAAGGACATCTCCTAACTTGTACTGATTCGTGTGGCTGCTTCTTTACAGTTGTAGGACCCAGCTCTTGTCTGTGTTAAACCTCACAAGTTTCCACTCTTCCTAGCTCTCCAGACTGTCCATTTCTCACTGAATGGCAGCAATGGCTTCTGGTGTGTCAGCTACTCCTCCCAGCTTTGTATCATCTTCAGACTTGCTGAGGTTGTATTCTAACCCTTCATTCAGATCACTGATAGTGAACCAGATGAGATACTGTACTGGCCCCTCGGGAACACCACCAGTTACAGTTCTCCAATACAACTCTGTGCTGCTGATCACAACTCTTTGAGCTCTCCCACTTAGACAGCTCTCAATACTCATTCTTTCAGCCTGTCCTCTTAGGAGAGGTGCTCCATCCCTTGGATGAAACTCTTTTATTCTGATGGTCACCACTGTAAGTCAGCCACTGCAGCAGATAAATACCTGAACACCAAATCAGCGAGACTCAAGCTCCAAGATCTGCCTCTGCTGGAGGATGGGGGAAGTAAGGGGAGCTGCAGCCCCATTCAGCAGTGGATCACCACAGTTCAATGAGAGCTGAATTGAAGGGACTTTCTAGTCTCTTTAGTTTCCTGCACCTTTTATTTTAGCTTGGGATTGGTGTGCTGTGCAAGATCCAGACTGCTAAAACTTCCTTACTGAAATGTTAAAGGAGAAAAGGAATGAAAAGGAAAACAGAAAATGGTTTTATTGCTGTTTGGTACAACTCTGCTTTCCAGCACCTTCCAAGTCTACTGGTGTCCCTTTAAGAATACTCTTATCTTTGTTTATAGAAGCTAGCAGCATTAAAAATACAGTAATTAACATGTTCATAATGTAAATGCTAATCATTTAACATGTCAAGCATTTTCATCCCCTACTGAATCAATATGAATTATTAAAACAGACTCTTTAAGACCTTTAAAATCAACCCTCTAAGCATACACTAAACAACCACACCGTTGGCATATGGGAGCACCAAGTTATAAATTCATGTGTTAGACTGTCTGACACATTTGTTCTCTTTGATGAGCAAAAGCAAAGACAGAAACCTCCCCTCAAAATCTTATATTCAAAATTACACAATCTGTATGCATAAGTGA
Source organism: Excalfactoria chinensis (assembly GCF_039878825.1). NCBI lineage: Eukaryota > Metazoa > Chordata > Aves > Galliformes > Phasianidae > Excalfactoria > Excalfactoria chinensis. The sequence goes on from NC_092857.1 coordinate 2,487,186, forward strand.
AATGAGTTTGTGAAAGGTTTTGTAATTTATCATATAGAAAGCCCTAAAGAGTGAAAAAAAAAGGTGGAAAAATAACCAACAAGAAGATATAACATATTCAGGTTAAGAAATAATATTTTCCATAGTAGAACTGTGTGACAGTCCAAAGAGATCCTGAAACAATAAATATATAAAGATAAGAAAAACAAACAAACAAACAAATCCAACGGGTGAAAGTTACATTTCCCAGTTTATAATAAAATGCTTTCAACTTTGTTATTGATCATGAAGAGTGCTGTAGATGCATTTGGAAATTAAAAAATGTATATATATATATGCTATAAATTAACACTAACACTAAAAATGAAGGTTTTCCCCATCTTTATTGCAGAAAGGATAAGAAAAATGTTTCTATTTTCAAACGTCTGCAGATTAGAGGTGAAATTATTAGGCATGCATCCTACCTTGTATCCAGCTGAAGTACTCTTGTACTTCAAGAGACATGAAGCAACTTTTGTGTGTATATATATGTCTGCATCAGATGGCTGTTTCTTGATTGACCCATTGAAATGAGATAACAAAACATTTTTGTTATTGTTACAGATACAAAAGAAATGAAGTTTTGCAATCAGATGCAAACCATCGCAAAAACAGTGGGTTTCAAATACTTTCATATCAGATTGCACAATGCTGGTGCTGACATTTTGTTCTACTTGAGCAATCAGATAACAGCCTGGACGTTAGTAACTAAGGAATAGTTCTTTCTATGTGAAAATCTTTTAAGCCCAATAAAGTAACTGTTAGATGTTCTTCACAAAGCCACGGTACTTCACTGCACCTATAGCAACATTTTCAGTTGGAGTGCAAAAGCAGAGACCCTTGAAGCATACACAGCAATGCTAACTTACAACAGCTAGGAATGCAGACCTTGCTTTCTATATCTTGATCTTGATCTTTCTATATCTATATCTTGAGGTACAAGTTGAAGTTCTACCTGGTTGATACTAAATCCCTTCTTTATTGTGAGAAAGGAGGAAACTCATTTCAGAGAAGTTAAAATTTTACAAGATTTGTGTACTCAGAAATAACGTATGAGGGACTGTATTCTGATAGGAGATAAGAGCTTCTTTCCTAGCATGAAAAGTAGCTCTTAACCTCGCATCACCCTTCACCTGGAAAAAGTTCAGCACAAAGCCTCAGATGCTTGTAGATTAGCACAAGTTATAGCAAATAGACAAACGGAAGATGGAGAACTTCAGCTCTGGGTGAAGTAATTCAGTTGCTGTAAGGGATGTTTTCATGTCTGTGGGAAGAAGGTTTTTAATTTACTGTATGTATAGTGGGCATGCCTTGCTGTCAGTCTCTCCTGATTTCAAAGCAAAAATTCTTTTCACAAGTAGACCTGAAATATGCATGAAAGATGTGAGCATGGTCTACTGCTTTCTAAATCATCTAGTGATAGTCTTCCAAACCACTTTTGGTGGGCTATTACACCATCCTGACCGCACTTGTATTTTTTTTCTTCTGAGAACTCAGAAGGATTGTTATACCTGAATGTCCATCTGACTTTTCTAAACTGCTTGGAAATAATTCATGGTTCATCGGGTTGATGTGGGTGCTTGGAGCTCCAATACCTGCCACTGAAAATAAACACTAACAGACTTCAAAACATGGAAGATGGAAGAGCTGAAACAAAAATCTTGGTAGTTTCCCTAGTTATACTCTTTTTATCTGAACATAATGTAACTTTACCTTCTTTCTTTTTATTTTGTTGACTTTTATCTTATTGTACCTGAAAAAACTGCTCCTGTATTGAGAGGTCCAGAGACAGAATCATGGCCTAAATAGAAACTGAATCACAAATTTCAATTTGTACTGCAATTTCACAACAGAATGAGAGTACCATTGAAATCCTAGACTATAATCTTAATGAAGTAGCTTGGGAAAATTGGTAAACCAATCATCATAAGGTTAACTGGGGGAAAATGTGAATCTCCCTGACTGTGAGCAATGCAAAGAAGTATGAAGAACTGGACTTGGATTACCTGCAGTGACAGTGACAGGATCAGATGAGTCTGAACTCATGAAGGGAAAGGAAGAGGAAGGACAAAGTAGGTAGATGGTGGTGTTGGAGGGGATGCTCTTCGGAGATGATGGCTGAGTTACCCACTGTGTGAATATAACCAAATAGTACTACTTTTAAACCATTCTGGAACTGTATATATGCAATGGAAGTAGTAGCCCTGTGTGAGAGGAAGAATGCAGAAATATCTCAATATGGCTGAACCACAGATGTTGGAAACAGGAATTTTCTATAATACATTACAGATCCTCACAAAGTATGAGTCTCTACAGACTGTCAGCATAAAACTGATCAATGGATAATCTAAGTCTCCATATGGTTCAGTGGGTTCATTTGCTCTGGTTAAGACTTCCGGTGCCGAGGGTTGCCTAGGCTTAAGCATCCCATAAACTTAAATCATGCTAGTGTTGTCTTCTACTAGATGATTTGCTACAATTTGATTTTTGCATGGATATAAATACACATGGCAGTATCAGAATGTGGTAAAAAGATTATCACCTAAAAAGTTTAAATTAACAACATAAAAAGTGGTCAAGATAGAAAGCAAGCAGATACAAGAGATTTGTGATAGGTTATTTGATTGTGGATAACTTCAGACTGGTTGTCTTTAATATAAGGAATTATTCTTTAGTGAAAGACATACTGAGCAACAGAATATATTGCTAATTTAATGTTCATATTAATTTTCTCTTGGATTTGTCTTTAAAAATTATGCCTTTTTATTCTAAAACAATGGTAATTTGCTCATTACCATATGAGGAAATCAGTGATAAAGTACAGCCCCTAAGAATTCATGGCTATAGTTCAAGCAAACGTATTGTCAGGGCAAGGTAAGAATATACAAGCCAGCCTGATATTTTCCTAATTTGGATTCTGTAGCAGGCAAAGAAGGAACCAGGAAAAACCTCTAGAATTTGTCTTATATCTTGCTGTCAGTTTTGAGTACCTACTGACTTTGAAGAGGCATGGCCAGTAGTTTGTCATTTCTGTGGGAAAGTTATGGTGAGTGACATATCTATTAGGGCTACAGACACGGTGAAGTATACAGCATCTACTGTGACAAACTATCTGCTGAGAGGAAAAATCATAGGCCTGTCATGCATATCTCATCCTCTAATTACACAAATATACAGAGACACTGTAAAAGAAGGGACTTCTCCAACAGAGAATGCTTTCAGAAGGAGCAGGCTTTCAAATCTATGCAGGTCTATCCTTTTTAGAGTATGACAGCATTGTGCATATCCTAAAGATTAATTCACACAATTGACTGATATTGTTAGGGTTGGAATATTAGAAAGAGGAATAGGGAAAGGAAATGGTGACATATCACATCTTGTTTTGAAGACCAGAAAAAAAAAAAAAAAAACTTAGGCTGGAATCCTTCAGAACTGATCATGGACCTGAAGACAGAGTTATCCCATTGGGGAATCTCAGAAGTTGGCAAATTTAACTTTCAGTGTACTTACATCTGGGGTTATAGTTCTTTTGACTCCATCTATCCGGAAAGTTGAAAGGAGACCTGTCACCTCTGAAATAAACCTGACTTTATTCCCCTTGGCCAACATAAGATATGGCTGACATTGCAAGACAGAAACAGAAAACTAGAATTCAAGATGAGAAGCTGTTCTGGATTCCTGTTTTCCAGTGAACAAAAGAACTGAACCTCTCATATATGCAAAAGAGATATTCATCATGTATTTCACATAAGCTAAAGATCCAGGTCATTAACTTCTGAGGGAAAAAACAAAACAAAAACATAGCAAGAATTATGTATTGCAGCAGGTATTGCACCAGAAATCTCTAAGAGATTCTCATTGCGCTCACTCAAATACTATCACCCCCATGAGCTCTATCAGCAAGTGATGCACAAGACAAGATGCATTTCTGGGACTGATGCTGTCCATGGCACAGAAGAAAAAAAGTATGGACAAGATCTTTCTACCATCTGTCCTAACTGATGGAAGGGAAGAAGCTTGTGCTATATTTGAAAAATGCTGAAAGTTGCTGCTATAGATCTTGGGACAGACAGTCTGTTAGACTGGTGGCTGCATTCACACACTATGAAAAATGAGATGAAGAGAAATAATCTGTGGGAGTATAAAGAGAAGTAATCATTTCTGCCTGAGCCCATGCCTGGATAGGATTTCTTCTTAGAATTCTTCCAGACATTAGGAATTTTAGACCTATGTCTATGTGAAGGCTCAAATGCTTTCTGGGATCCCAGATCTTTTTTTTACCCTTTTCTTTTTTTTTGCCTATCAGTGCAGCACTTTTATCTAAATTGTCATCAGCAAGAGTCCAGCCTTCAGCTTCTGCAGGAGGATAAGGCTGTAGTTCTCACATAACTCCTCTTGTACATGAACTAACAAGGCTGAAATCAGTCAAGGATGATGATCCATGGCATGATGCGAGACACTCTTATAGAGAGCCAAAACTCTTTCTTCTGAGAACAGGTTTGGGGGCAGTTTTTCAGTGACTGTGGTAGAATCACAATGCTTTAGGACTTCTGCACATGCGGTCTGAATTCTCTGAACTTGTGGGCTGGCATGACTGCAATCTTGCTCAAACAACCAGAGCCAGGTCTGCGGCTGCAGCAGGAACCATTGTGTTGGATCAACGAGAGAAAGCCATGGGTCACACTGAGATTTGAGTTGGGCTCATACCTCCATTCAGTGGGGCCAGGCAGTGCTAGGGACAAGAAACAAAACACAGACGTGTTTATTTCGTGTCCATTTGTCTTGGCTGAATGTAAGAGACCTTGGGGACAAGGTTACTGGTAGTAAAGGAAAGCACAGATTTTTCAGCTCTGCAGTCCATGGGCAGGGAGAGGCAGCTCCAAAGCAGAATAAATGTAAAGTGCTGACACTCCTATGCTTCATGTGAGATGGATTCTTGTACTCTGGTAAAAGAAAGGAAGGGAGGAAGGGAGGAAAGGAGGAAGGGAAGAAGGAAGGGAAGGAAGGGAAGGAAGGGAAGGAAGGGAAGGAAAGGAAGGAAGGGAAGGGAGGGAGGGAGGGAGGAAGGAAGGAAGGGAGGGAGGGAGTGAGGGAGGGAGGGAGGGAGGGAGGAAGGGAGGAAGGAAGGAAGGAAGGAAGGAAGGAAGGAAGGAAGGAAGGAAGGAAGGAAGGAAGGAAGGAAGGAAGGAAGGAAGGAAGGAAGGAAGGAAGGAAGGAAGGAAGGAAGGAAGGAAGGAAGGAAGGAAGGAAGGAAGGAAGGAAGGAAGGAAGGAAGGAAGGAAGGAAGGAAGGAAGGAAGGAAGGAAGGAAGGAAGGAAGGAAGGAAGGAAGGAAGGAAGGAAGGAAGGAAGGAAGGAAGGAAGGAAGGAAAGGAGGAAGGAAGGGAGGGAGGAAGGGAGGGAGGAAGGGAGGGAGGAAGGGAGGGAACAGTGTTCATTGTAGGATCAGCAGACAGGACTGGAAACATTAAAGAACTCCTTTTGCCTCCCAGCAACAGAGTCCTACGGGAAGGGATCATCTCCAAATCACTGCCCCTGCAAGAGAAGTGTTCCATGCATCTCTCTGCCTGACTTGCTTCCTGCGGAAGTACTGCTATTTGAAGCAGTTTGCATTAAACAATTTGTTCTGCTCTTATTGCAATAAGGTTTTATCTACATTACTATTTCTCATGCATGATTTCCAGCTGCCTTGTGTCTCAATTCAACAAGCCTGAGACAAACTTCACAGTGAGAAAGTAGTCTAAACATATGGACATAACATCGGTGGATCTCTGGCTTTCAGCAGCTTTGCAGTGGCTCTCCTCACTCTGCAGTCCCACTCCCAGCCCCAAAATCTGTTGCTGAAATATGAGCTTTAATGACATCGTGCCTACCATCGCCATAGGAAAAAAAACAAAAAAACCTGCTTTTCCAGGAGCCACATGTGAGTGTATATTCCAGTGTTTCACAGTGATTTTACAACTGAAAATAGTAGGCAATTGTATTATCAATATATTGAGTGTATAACATTGCCACCTACAAAAAAAAAAAAAAAAAAAAAAAAAAAAAAAAAAAATCCTTTTTTTTTTTTTTAATCTTCAACAGAATGCATTATAAATAAATGAAATTATTTTCCATGCGAAACCTCAATACTAATATTGTCCCTTTATGAGACACTGATAGAAATTAAATAGATATGGCAATTGAAATAAGCTTTGCTAAAACACAGAAGATTCTGGTTTTTTTTTTTGTTTTCTCACCAAATCCAACTTCACCTGCTTTAAGACAAACAATTCACCACCTCTAATAAAAAACAAAGTGTTTTTTTTTTTTTTTTCCAGATGTAAACCTTTCAGTTCGCAATGTGATGAATGCAGGCACTGCCTCTCTCCACTGCGTGGCCAAAAGCCTGGCACTAGCAGTGTTTTCTTTTTTTGCTCAGCCTCCAGCAGAATTCTTATTGACTATTTTAGCAGCTTTGACTTCAGGGACTGGCGTATTATTCTTGCCTCTTAGGAAAGATGGAGAGTTTATAGCAGAGGGCTCTGGGGACTTGCATTCAGCACCTCGCCACATCACAGGTACTTGTTATGTGGATGCTACTATATCGGTTTTCTTCCCTCTGCCTACATTTTCTGTCTGTAAAAGAAGAAAGATGTGGCTATCATCATTAAGCTGGAGAAGAACTATCAATTAGAGCAAGAGACTGCAGTGAGGAAATCTGTACAAGCACCATGCAGAAAGTTAGAACAAACACTTTCCTTCCTATTTGCCATTCTGTTCCTACATCCAGTAACTACAGAGGCTCCTGAGGAAAACAGGAATGCAGCTGCCTTCTCACTTCAAGTGAGATCATTCAGATCAGTAGGCAAAGGAAATAAACAGCTGAGAGAGCACTGAAGTGGAGGTTATGTTTCCTTTGGAGCTGCTGTTTACATCATGTATGCTGCAGAAGATGCTTATTTACTCCCTTCAGAATAGCTCCTGCACTTGGAGAGATTTCTGTTGTGTGGCTGCTACAGCACTCAGAGATCAGGAAGGACTATCCTTTTCTCACATTTAGCTTTGAGAAGGCACTCCAGGTTCAGGCCATCTTTAACACAGCCCCTGTCTTGACAACATGAAGATCCGTATCACTGTCTTCCCCCCAGTTTTTAGGATTTATATTTTTTTAAGGTCTTTGTTGCTGTTGTTAAAAAAATAGCCAGATGATCCCCTAATGAGTGAAGTAAGAATAGTTTCAGAGGCAGATGTAAAGCAGGTTACACATCATGCATATCTTTCACTCACTTGCATTTTCACCTCCCTCAAGACTTTCTTGAGTCAAAGACCACACAGATATTCGTCCTTTGCAGGTATTTCTTCCTCTAATTTGTGTTGCTGCTGAGACCACCAATTCAAGTTAGAAATGCTGTGACATGGTCCTTTGTTTAGCTTACTTGTTGCACATGAAGCCAATCAAAATGCAGGATCAAAAATAAACTTTCCCAAGTATGAACATTTTGGCAGCTAATTGGTAGGTCTGTAGAAAGGGATGGACTTGGAAGGTCTGATGTCATTTTGCTTTCTTTAAGAAACACTTTACTGTGTGCCTAGGCTTAATTTCCCTGGAGACAACACCATCAAGGAACTGGGACACTTCTTATTTATTAGATGTCAGGAGTAAGGTGATACTTTGCTAGCTGAGGTTGGCAGCCTTGCTAGTAAGACTTTAAAGGACTTGAAAGATTGACTTGAATTTACCACAAATACTTCCTCTTGTAACATAAGTATCTTTTGGTCTAGACATAGAAATGGCAAAGGAAATATTTGGCTAGCACTTGTATGAAAGAATAATCTCAATACCTAAAACAAAGTTTTCCCAGTGTCTGTCTGGCACTCATAAGTCTGATTAATTTGTGAGATATTAGAGAATAAGATTACTGAAAAGATTTCCTCATTTACTGCCAAAACAATGATCTTTTCAGACATGTAGCTTGAATTAGAGGTAAATATATTGCAAATCTTAGTATTTATTTATTTATTTATTTTTCTTTAATGTTATATACTGAATTAGAGAGAAAAAAAAAAAAAAAAAGATGGAGGAAGCTCTCCTAGTTTGTCCTTTATCTATAACTGATCACCAGGAATGTGTTCCTCGTAGAATCATAGAATCACCAAGATCGGAAGACTGCTAAGATCATCCAGCCCAACCATCCACCCCTCATCTCAAAATACAAGATGTGCTCATGGGGGTACTGAGCTTATCATTATATAGGTGAGACAACTGATTGGTTTGAGGTGACAGACTGACTTGGCAAAAAAGTTGTTAATTGAGTTCCTACCACCTTCACAGCAAGCATTTGATTAACTGGTGTAGCAGCTCTCCAGTTAGGCAATTTAGATGATCTGGAGGCACACCAGCTCAAGCAGCCCCTTCTGTGCTCGTGTCAGTTCATACTCATTATTTATACACAATTGCATATGATTAAAACATTTCTAAGGAACTGTTCCTGTACACAAAGAAAATGGGACATAGTGTGTGATCTTTTGCACATAGCTTGGAGTCATAGCAGAAATAATTTAAGACAGCTAACAGCAATGAATTATACAGCAGGTCCTGGGGTAGCCATGTAGGACCATGGGCACTGACCTTGGAGGTGTTCAAGAAATGTTTAGAAGTTGTACTGAGGGACATGATTTAGTTTGTTTGGTATAGTGCTATTCTAGTTCACAACAAGTTGGAGATTTCACTGAAAAACCCTCATGCTTTTCCTCCTTGTCCTGGAAACTGTTAGGAGCATTTGGACAGTGCAACGAATGAGTTTGCATGGAACTCTCAAAAAGTGAAATGAGAGATACTTCACACTGCCATGTGAAGAATTCTTATCGTATCTGCTCTGGGGTAAAGGAAAGGGTAACAATACAACCTCCTGCAAGAGATGAAACTTGTATATAATTAATGGATATCTCAACAATCACACACAAAGGACATTAATCAATTGAGCAACTTTCCATGATTCTGTTTTTACCCACTTGCTTGCTAATGATCCCTAATTACTCTGTTTAGTGAAGACAGCATGTAACAACCTGAACAATACAAGTCTCCTGTTAGAAAAATGCGGCCAATGGAAGGTGCTGGAACCTGTTGTCAAGATAAAGCAATGGTTTGCCTCCTACCACCCAGAGGTCATACAATCACAGAATCACAGAAAGTCCTGGGTTGAAAAGGACCACAGTGATCATCCAGTTTCAAGCCCAGTACTATGTGCAGGGTCGCCAACCTGAAGACCAGGCTGCCCAGAACACATCTAGCCTGGCTTTGAATAGCTCCAGGGATGGGGCATCCACAAACTCCTTGGGCAGTCTGGTTCAGTGCGTCAAAACCCTCTGTGGGAAAAACTTCCCCTTAATATCTAGCCTAAGCCTCCCTTGTCTCAGTTTAAAACCATTCCCCCTTGTCCTATCACTATCCACCCTTGTAAGCAGTAGTTTTCCCTCCTGCTTATATTCTCCCTTCAAGTACTGGGAGGCCTGGAGTCTTCTCCAAGCTAAGCAATCTGAGTTACCTCAACCTTTCCTCATAGGAGAGGTGCTCCACCCTCTGCTCAGCTTAGTGGCCTCCTCTGAACCCACTCTAAGAGCTCCATGTCCTGTCTGTAATGGGGGCCCCAGGCCTGGGCACAGTACTCCAAATGAGGCCTCACAAGATCTGAGTAGAGGGGGACAATCACCTCCCTCTCCATGCTGGCCATGCCTCTTTTAATGCAGCCCTGAACACAGCTGGACTCCCAGGCTGCAAGCACACACTGCTGGCTCATGTCCCACTTCCCATCCACCAGAACTCCCAAGTCCTTCTCCACAAGGCTGCTCTTGAGGGGTTCTTCTTCCAGTTTGTATAACTACCTGGGATTGCCCCAGCCCAGGTGCAACACTCTGCACTTGGCCCTGTTGAACCTCCTGCCAGTCCAGGTCCCTCTGGTTGGCTTCCCTTCCTTCCAGTGTATCGACTGCACCACTCAGCTTGGTGTCATCTGCAAACTTGCTGAGGGTGCACTTGATAGGAAAGGATGGTAAAGATAGTAAAGGATTCTTTACTTGATGAGGAAATATATAAACTTAAAAACCTGCCTGAACAGATGTTCTTCCTTTTGTGGTTTGCATTCACTTATGAAAGTACAATGGAATTAATGAAGACATAGCTAAGATACACAACACACTACTTGTGTGTCAGTGAGAAGCGGTATGTAATATACCTATGAAAATATCACATATTTTAAGTAGAATGAGAAGTACCAGAACTCATAAATTTCATTTTCCAAAGTATTTATCTCCTTTACACTGGGTTAAGTAATGCTGAATACTAAATGCTCTCCCAGTAAGGACAGTAGAGAACTGTGTCCTTTTGACTTGAGAAAGAAACCTCTCTGATGTGGGGTAAAGCATTTCTAATTCCTATGCTTATTTTATTATTATTTTTTTCTTCATTATTTAATAGTTCTTAAAAGTATCAGTATTTAATCTTTTAAATCCTTTCTCTTTGTAGGTGTATGAATCAGGCATCTTCCATTTCACAGCTACCTCGTCAAGAATGTCATGAGGACAAGATAGCTCTGACAGCATCATTCCTCTGTCATATTTGTAGTTGATGAATGGATCCAGTAGTTATTAAGTGAGACTGACAGACAGAATTATCATCCAAGCCTCATTTCCTGAAGAAGCCAAGCTAAAAATTGTTCAGTAATTATCACTAATTTGCCAGGATGCATCTCCAGCATTCAATGAGGAATATTTAATTTGATCTCTAAATTAATCACTTTTTTTCCCCCAACATTAAAACAATTCTTTGTCCCTACCTCACACCTTCCCAGAGGATCTTCTGAAGATCCTCCTCCCTGGAGCTGCAATCTAAAACATTTATCATCCCAGATTCCTTGAGCTAGGATTCATAAATAGTATCATCTCATTTGACATGAGGAGAACACATGGATAGCAATCAGAATTTAGCTAGAACAGAATTATTTCCTTACGTAGTAAAATGAAATGGTTTAATAGGCATTTTAACAACATAACAAATAAATAAATAAATAAAAGGAATATGGATCACCAAGCCAGTAGGTGCAATTGCCTTTATTTTTCATTGAGAAAGTCAAAATTGGCCATCCAAAGGTTTTGAGTCTGTTGTACCAGGTTTTACTAGACCATGGAGCAAGCTTTTCAAAAAGACATCTCATTTCCTAGGATAGAGAGCAGCTCTTATATACCTACCAGGTTTGTAAAGATCAGCAGCTTTCCTGAAGTATTTCATAAAATCATGGAATTATTAAAGTTGGAAGAGACCTCCAAAATCATCCAGTCCAAAATCCACCTACCACCAATACTGCCCATTAAACCATGTTTCTTTGTACCACATCTACACGCTTCTTGAATATCTCCAGTGTTGGTGATGCCAGCACCTCCCTGGGCAGCCTGTTCCAGAGTCCGAGCACTCTTTTGTAGAAGGTTTTAATGCAGCTGTAGCTCCCTGGACTGCAAGAAACTGCTCTTTCCTGTCCAGCACCAAAGGGGAAGTTTCCTACAGCCACCACGCACATAATTCTATGCCCATTCTTTGCTCTACCCTTTCTGCTCCAAAGACCAGTCACCATCACTCGTGGATCAGCCTATGAGTTGTGAATATTCCTTTGAATATTTACACATTCAAGCATGCTTGAACTACCAGTTATAAAGAGAAATTCTGTTGCAGTTTAACAGATAAGTGAAGACATGAAGACATTTTTTTCCCCCCTAATAGGCTATTATTTCACTGACCTATTGCACAAATAGCAGCCTCTTTCCCTGAACCTGATGTGCATTTGCTATTAGTGTAACCACATCCGGATGACATAAAATGAATAGAAGGGATTTGATCTCACACCACAATAAATTATCCCTCTGTGTTACATATGTATAAAATATATAACTTCAGAAAGGACTTCCCTTAAAATGTGAAAAGCAGCAGAGTGCAGTCACCTGTGGTAGTCATTTATATATGAAATCTGAGGACAGCTGTACATCTCCTAATGGGGAGGAGCAGGAAAGAGGGACTGTTGTTCTTCAGTGCAGGTGCGGAAGAAAACATAATTTTTCAGAGTGAAGAACTGCAGTGCATGAACTTCACATTGTTGTAAAGTAGGTTTCAACATTGCCCTGTGGGATAGGACATGGTGTTTGTGTTAGTTCTGATGCGTTCTGATGCATGAGGATGTCATGCTGCAAAGAGATGACATCACACTATGTCTTACACATTATCTCAAGAGTACAGTAGAAGGGCTTACCTGATATTCTGTCAAATAGATCTAAAGAACATTAAAAATAAAATGTTTATTTCCTTGGGGAAAAGGAAATTGAATACAGAGGTGCTAAAGATATTTACTGGTAAGGGGAAGGACAGAGACACCCAAGAAATCTTTTCCAAAGAGACTGCAACAGGACTGCAGCACTTCATCACCTTCAAACCAAGTGAACCAAGTGACCAGGTCTGCAAAGACCATATGGGAGAGATCTATAGAAATGAAAATCTGTATTTATTTTTGTCTGGCATGAATTTAGTGTGGTGAAAGAGTAATGCACAAGAGAGAAACTGCTTTTTGTGTGGGTCCATTTCGGTTTTTCAGTTAGTTATGAAACTAATGTTTCCAGGAGAGGATTCCCATCTATCCCAAAGCTGCACTTAATCTTGTACTCTCAACTTCTATTTCAGCCCAGATTAAAGAAACAAAAAATGCTGAATGCAGAAAAGAAATACAGGTTTTCTGTGTAATTTTACCAATTCTACAGTTCTTTTTTTTCTAAAGACAGAGTCCAACAAGTAACCTATTATTTTCTTTAAGAGACTTGGCTTATGACGTTTTCATATAACTCAGAATTTTCAACATCTGCCTCTAATTAAGAAGCATTTTTCTACAAGGAACAATGATTACAGTGTATGAAAGTTCTGTTACATAGATATGATTCATATCTCCCTCCTAAGAAGCTCATCTCGTGTCCTGAAATTTGAGATTTGTAAATCCTTTAGCTAAACATTTTTATCTACTACTTGACTGTGCAGGTGCTTAAATTTGCAGTGATTGATCTGTAAATGTGTAACAGACATGGAAGTGTTTTGTAAGTCTGGGAACTTTTCTGTCAAGGCTTTTCCAGTTTCAGATGACGTATGGAATTATGTCTCCTGTGCAATACACTGAACAGTAAAATCGAGCCATGTGAAAAAATAACTCACTACATTGGCTGCCAACCACTTTCTTCAAATTATAAAATAAGCAAAGACTCCCAGCTGAATTTTTATTATTTTTTTTTTTAAAGAATGTATGCCTAAATTTTCATTTCAGATAAGCATTAGGTGATTGCGTTTTTGTTCTTTTTTTCAGCTAATGAAAAATAACTTTTTCTATAGTGTATATTGTGCAAGATGACATGAAATTTTCTTAGAAGATATATCCAAAAATTAAAGTGACCTCTTCCCTAATAATTTAGTGTTACTTGCCAAACATTTGATGGGAGTATGATACATGAGAGTGCCACGTCCTTCCCTCACCAGAGATAACACATTGTAGTTATACACAGACTTCGAGAGGGCACTGTTATCTGTTATGTCACAAATATGAATCTGCACTACTCTAATTAAAAATAAATCCAAGTAAGTTGTTAGAATGGTTTAGTACAGAAAAGAGTACAGCACATAGGAAATAAAATGGAAAAACATAAAAGTAATATACTTTATTAAAATACACAGAGCAAAGGGAAAAGTCACCGCTGGTATGACAAAGAGACCTCCACTTTGAGGACTGACTGGGCTTCGTGCATACTTTATTCTCCTATCTAGCAGAAAAATGCAACGTGAGAATTCAAGTCAGTTCATATTTATCATAAATTCCCATTTTTCTTTGGAGAGGTCAAGTAAGTTGGAGAGATTTGTGAGTGCATTTGGCCCAAACTGAATGCAATTAAACAGTATTGGATTAGTATTATCTAGCATAAGTAAGTCTTAACACTTACCCTAGATATATATTTTGTGTTTGTTTGTTTCCTCATCAACTGTCTCTTTCCATCCAACTCTGCTATGTAGATGGGTGAAGTCACTCTGAGCAGTCTCTGAACAGATTGGGTCATGGCTGTGTGTCAGTGCTGGATGTCCAAAGGGGTGTATTAACTGATAGATTCAAAGTCTGATCGATTTCAGACTATTTCTATGAGATACACTGAAAAAAACAATACTGTGGGAAACACATGTCAAAATATTTTAACATCCCATTGGATGAGGGGATTGATTGCCAATCATGTACCTGGAACAATTTGGAATCTTCTTGGTCAACATACCTTCCTGTCTTTAGAACTTGAAAAGATTGATATTAAAAAAGAAAAAAAGGGGAAAAAAAAAAAAAAAGGAAAACAAACAAACAAACAAACAAAGAACTGGAAAACTTTATATGTAATAAGCAGAATGCCCTCTAGAACATTTGATCATTTGATATAGCACATGTGCTGAAGAGAATAGAAATAAGGAAAGATTTAAAGAAAGAGGAGATTGATTCCCCATTGTGATTTTCTAATTCTGTGATTTTACCATAAGTTCAGGCCTAGTTTTACTAGTGTGAATATTTTTAAATGTACTAGAGAAAGATAGAAAATAAATATGACTGGATATTGCTTTGTATAATAAATAATAACATGATAATAATCCAATATGTAATGTTACAAAGGCATAAATCACTTTACTATAATATTAGTACTGGAAAGGAATGAAATAGAGTATTTTAGGACTGGATACATCAGTTGCAGATTCAGACATGAATTTTGCATCTGTAGCCACTGTTAAAAAAGGTGGGTGTATTGCAAAATATTACTGACATCATACCCTCAAACTTTGAAAATCATTTTGCTGATTTATTCTGAACTAATAAATTAGTTAAAACTTAAGAGACACAGTGAAAGGTATGGAATCACAAATACCAGGTCCTCTCCCACAGGTGAAAGAAGTTGGAAGGTAGAAATTGTGACTATTTAAGCAGTTGATGACATTTTAGACTCGGCGATTTCGCTGCACTTATATAACTGTGACCATTTCAGTGTCACCATGCTATAATATGATTATGGTCATTTGCGTTGGTCTGATGCACTTGTGAGGAGTCAGAGTGTCTTCCACTCTGTTCCTTTTTGGCCCCTGTCACTTGCAGACCCACATCAAAGCCTTGAACATGGGTGCCAAAAGCTCAGGATGTGATAAAGGGTATGTGGAAAATATGCAAATCATCCCCAGGAAGAAATTTCCATTTCTATACCACTAGTTTTCACTTTAATCCTTTTGCCTTGAAGATTTCATTTCCTTGGGAAAAGGAAGAAGAAGGGGATGGATAATCACTCTCTAGTTCCATTTCTGTTGTTGCAGGGCCCTGATATTGGGATCCCATTTCTCAAGCTTTATTGACTTTGATAAAATCCTTTGACTTGCTGAACTTGCTCTCACTTTAGGTACAGCTATGGAATTATGGATTTCCTGCCAAAATAATTAATCTTTCTCTTTATTCCTCTCTCCTTATGTGTGTGTGGAAACCCAATAAGTTGACTAATAAAAAGTTTTAATGCAATTTCTCCCTAAAAACATTATTTTTTTCCTATAAAATTCCAGGAGAAATGAATAAGAGAAGCTCTGATTTGCTGTACAAGGTATACAAAAAGGTATCACAAGTTTCATCACTGTGAAAGTCATCCTATTTAACATCCTTGAAAGAAAGCTCAGCTTTAAGCCTACAAAATGGATAGTTTCAATGAAATTTCCTTCTTGGTGAAACAACTAAAGGGCTGCTTTGTCCCCCAGCTAGAGGGACACTTCATGATTGCACTGTAACCCCTAAACCCCTCATGCTACTTTATTTAGGGAAAGACTCTGGAAATGAATTCTGTTTAGCATCCAGCTGTGGGCTATAAATGAGACTGTTGCTCCACCATGCTCTAGTGCAGTATTTGTCAATCATAGTGTATTTGGAAATACTGATATCAAAATGTTTATTATTATTCTATTATATTTTGAAAATCTGTTGAGATAGAATACTTTATATTTGGAATATAAACATCCTTATAAGGATATACAAGAAAACAAACTGTATCTGTACAGTTATTTGGTCATTTTGCATAAATGGAAGCTGAAGCCAATTTTTTTATTGAATCATGTGGGAAATTTTATCTTATTTAAATTCAGTGACTCACATATTTAAAGCATCTACCACAGTTTAACCAGCTTCTTTGGGTTAGTTGAGCTGTGACTATTGTCTGTAAGTATATATTTAACCTGCATCCAATGAAAGATAGCACAGGCTAATTTCATGCTCTCCATTGCAGCCTTGTGTGAGATGGAGGATCTCAAAGCAAAACTGACTAAGATGATGCACAATGTTGTTTACTGTACAATAATTCTTTAAAACTGTGATAAAGTGTCTCGATAGATGACACCTCAGCCTGGAGAGCTCAACGTGAGGCTGCCTCACCTTTCTTTCACTAAGTATCAAGGAGGGACAGCACTCAAAACAGAGAAACAATATACTGATGGCTTCTGACCCAGAGAGAAAGTAAAAATCTAAACTGTTATTACTAGCCTGATCTCGTTTTCAGCAATCTTTCTGGGTCAGTGTTCACGTTTCTTTAGATAAGCACATGCCGGGCTTTAGAAGTTACCATTTCACTTCCATCCCCTGCACACATAAGAATCATAGAATCATAGAATCATCAAGGTTGGAAAAGACCGTCCAGTCCAACTGTTCACCTATTACTAATAGCTCCCAGAAATTAGAAGTTAGATACTTGGCAGTGTTACTGGTAGGATTTTTCTAGTTTGCACTGAAGTTATAAATAGCATCATAAAAATTAGATTAAGGAATTCCAGAGAAAGGAATGGAAATCAATGATACAGGTGCAGTGTGTTAAGCTCTAAGTCTGGGGTTTCCTTTTTGGAAGGATCCCTTATTCAGATGCTCACTTGTGCCAAAGTTATTTACCAACATCCTTTTCTTAAGCTCACCTGTTTTTCACAAGGTCAGAGGTAGGAAAACAAGGGTGCCTTATCCATCAGTGATAGCAAAGGTCATGAACCATGTCAAAAAAATATGACTATGGCAAACTATTTTAGAGAAAATAACTTCCCAGTCCTTTTCTCTTTCTAGCACACAACCATCATTTTCACTTACCTCACAGTCTATTCTTGAAGTGTGATGCTGTACTTTATTCAGGGAGACAAAGTGTATTTAATAGAGCAGAATTAACATTTCTGAGCTATGTCTTTCGATGAGCCAAACACACGTGCTATAGGCTGCCTTTGTTTCCCATTGCTTTATTATTATTAT
This sequence comes from Excalfactoria chinensis, assembly GCF_039878825.1. Lineage (NCBI taxonomy): Eukaryota > Metazoa > Chordata > Aves > Galliformes > Phasianidae > Excalfactoria > Excalfactoria chinensis. Next base: position 2,504,536 of record NC_092857.1, read on the forward strand.
TATTATTATTTTATTATTATTTTTTCACTTGTTGTTGCTCTGCTTCTCTTTATTTTGCTTTTCCCCAGGACTGTCTTTCTGTAGCAATCTGGAAGTTAGAAAAAGTCAGTCACATAAGGTTGTCTTTTCTTTCCAATCTGAACTGCACCTCTGGGGAGAATAAATCACAAATAATGTTCTACCCAACACAGTTCAATCTCTTCTTCATCACTTTTTCATCTTTCAAAATGTCTCCTGTTCATTTATTCATTTGTTTTTCTTCTCAGCTCCTTTTGGAGATCTGTGGCTGATGATGAATTTTTATGCAAAAAGCATTTGCAATGGGATTCTGGGGAAAATTTCATTTCACAAAGTGTATGAAAGAATGGAAAGAAGCCAGTGTTAAAAAGAGTCAAAGTCTACTGTGGAAAGTAGAGTTCTAGCTTTCTTATCTAGAAAGCCATAGAAAGAAAAAGGGTAGGATTATACTGAGGAAAAATATTCATTTTTGATGATTAGTTAAAAACAAACAAACAAAAAACCCCAACATGTTAGAGAAATTAATACTAGCTTATTAACTCTGCTGAATTTATATTCAGAGGTTTGAACCTTTTCAGTAAGATAATGACTGGACTGTAACCTACATCTGAATCAGCATGCATAGTGTTTTCATAGAATCATAGAATTGTTGGAGTTGAAAAGGACACTTGAAGGCCATCTAGTCCAGTTCCCTGCAATGAACGGAGAAACCCACAGCTTCATGGAGCCTGACCTTGAATGTCACCGGAGATGGGCCATCCACCACCTCTCTGGGCTACCCTGATTGTAGAAATCCAATCTAAATCTCCCCTGTTCTAGCTTGAAACCAGTTCCCCTTGTCCTATCACAACAGAGTCTTTCATATTGGACACAATAAACACTACAGTGGAGATCTATAATAGTATTATCATGGTAATGGCAGAACATTATTTCATGTTTATTTCAGATTCTGTGTCTAAGCAGACAGTTGTAAGTCTTCATCTTTGCAAATGTCAAGAAACATCTTTTGATTCACTCAGTGCTCACTCATTGTTTTGGCATAATAAGTACATACTAATAGCATTCTTTACACTACGCTTGCAATATAATCATCATGCTGCCTTAAGCTTTTTAATCTTGCTTTGGATTTTCAACAGATAAGGGCTGTGCAAAGGGGTAACTACCTGATCCCAGTGCAGACCAAGATAAATTGTCAAGTTGTACTGTTTCAGACTCTATTTGTACATTTTCAGCTTCTTTCCTATGACGGTCAGTCTTTGATGGGTCTGATGCAACTAGAGATCTCTTGTTATATCCTCACCAAGTAACAAATAAACCAGTTAATGGGGAACTAAGTGTCACGGCATATTTGCCCATTTCTTAAGGGGTGAACATAAGATTGTGTGAACATCATGTTCACCTTATTTTTCATGGTGTTTCAAATGCATGGAATGATTTTGGGTGGTGCATAACAGTCTGCTTAGGTAGATATTAATATATTTTAACCTGTTACTCTACCAGGGTTTCTATTTCTCCCCATGGTGGTAGGAAATGTACATCCTTTCTACAGAATCTCCAATGTACAGGAAGCTATCTCCACTTTAACACATACTGAAGATGAGCTTGATCTACTATACTACAGAGCTCGGTTTACCTCAAGCAGGAAGAATCATATAATCCTTCTGTTAACTTTGCTGCAGGATAATATTTTCTAGAAGGCAGTATATTGTAGTCTTAATTTCAATTATTCCTTGTTGGACTGTCATCAAAAGACAACACTGGGAAAATATCATAATATCCCATACATTTACATTTAATATGCATGTTAATTAGTATTGCAATTATTTTCAGTGTAAGTACATGCTTTTGTAAGTTTGTGATGATAGCACATCAATTCATTTTAATATATTTTAAAGTCTAAAACATTGTTCTCCAAGGCTGGGAGGATTGTTTACTTCTTCCTCAGTATCTAAACCTTGGCCAGTACACCTTACATTAGGGTTAAGTGTGATGTGTTTCACTGTCAGCAAGTTGCCTCATGGCATGGCTGTATTTGTGATATTTACTGGTAACTTGAAGTTCCTGGGTAACCGATATAGTTTCCATGTTCTGTTCATCATGTCCTCTGAGAAATTACATTTCATAAGTTTATTCTCTCCATGGCTTTATCTTGGATTGGCTGGAAACAAAATAATTGGGAGGTTGGATTAAATTGTCTTGTAAGAAAGTTAAGTTTTTGTCTGTTCAATATATGTATCTTGCTTCACAGTGTGTGGTTTGTCCTAGGGAAATAACTTGATCCTAACAAGTTATGTAGCCTTAGGCATGGAAATATCCCTATAACTCAGCACTAAGTGTGGTATCAGGGTTGTGTTAAAGATTTCTGTGAGTTTCTTAATGAACAACTTAGCAATTTGGTCTGTCAAGCTAATGCCTAATATATAGAGATGATAAGATATGATGGAACTTGTAACAAGTAAACTTGAGATTTTAGTCTGAAATCAAATAGTTTGGGATGTTTGGGTTTCTAAAGTACTACATCTCTGGTAGCACCCTTGTAGTAATATCTGGCAGTTTATCTATTTCCCAGATGCCCGAGTATTAGTATACTATGAATAAGTTGGAATTAAATGGCTCCTTCCCACCATTCTTCTGTTTATCTTATGGAGGAGCTTTTAATTATTATTATTATTATTATTTTCTTGTTTATTCTGCTTTTTCCCATGTGTTATTGGCACTAACCAGGCCTCTAATATCTTTGGACATATTTGACCAGGTTTTTCAGACTCATGGTATGAGTTCCGTGAGAGAATTTTTGCCTTCAAAATGTGATTGTTTACATCTGTGCTAATATTATGCTCTTTATTCAAACTTTATGTTGTTTCCAGCATTTCTGAGAGCTGACTTAGCCTTCATCTGTGTGATTGTCAGCTCTGACAGAGTAGTACATCGACAGCTGGATGTGTTTTCTGGTAGATAATTGTCAAATCTTTTACTTGCCTTAAAAATGACAAAGAAGCCAGTTTGGCTGAGAATTTCCATATATTTTCACGTTTTCTTTAGTTTCTTCCAGTTTAAAATCTTCTATGCTAGTTTATTTTCATATTTTCAGTGCTCAGGGTTTTTCTTGATGAGAAGCCAATGTTATGCATCTCATTTCATTGCATGTGACATGGCAGGCTCAGTAACATGCATTGAACACACGCTGAAAATGGGTTTTAACCAAAAAAGAGATTACAAAGCTTACTAGACATCCCTTGGAAGGAATGATGTTGTAAGTCATGTTCATTCATGCCATTCTGTGTAGTTTCATTCTCCGTATCATCATCTCAGCATAGATATTTGGCCAGTAGTATATTTGAGACATAAGATTGCTCAGTCAAGAAACCATCTTATGGAACATCTGCATCCAGTTCTGCTCAGATATTTGCTCTAACAATTTCATATTTTTGAAACTTTAAAAATTGTTAAAGCAAAACTGAGAGTGTTCAGTACCATGCTTCAACCATTTTCAGCCTTGTCTTTATTTTGTTTATACTCACTTGTAAGTGTACTCAGTGACTCTTTCTTGTGAACAGATGGCATTGTGCTTGTGACCTGCCACAGCTTCTGTCACGCTGCCTCTGTGGGCTGTGCATGGCTGTAGGTGGTTTTACATACAATACATAAGCACTTAGAGACAGTGATGAGTGATTCAGACCAGCTCCTAATTGGGGCTTCTAGCACCTGGTTTCCTGTGCAGTAATGGAAAGAAGCAGGAGCCAACCTGTTTTGCATGCTTAACTTAGGTTTAGAAATATTTCTCTGGGAAAGGTGAGAAAGTATTAATGTCATTAATTGCCAAAGATCCAAAGATGCCGAAGAAGATTTATCTAGAAGGCTGGGTAGAGCTCTGCAGCCCTTTATCATACTGTTCATGTAAACATATGATTGTTTCTGGGGCCCTCTGGAGCTGCTTGTCAGTGAGGTGATATCCCATTATTTCCTTCAGATAAAAGAAGGCAAAGAGAAAAAGAGCTAAAACATGCCCCCAAGGAGATCTTTAGAAAAATAAAATGGAAATGGATCCTGAACTTGCAAACCAAGACTAGTCATAAACAAGTCAGGACATAGCAGATGAAGATAAGCACCTCAGCTTGTACCTGCTGAAGTCTGCACATATGCACATCTAACTCATGCAGTGTTTAGAATGTGTGAGTATGAGACAAAAAGGTAAAGTATTTGCTCTGAGAAGAGATGTGAGACCATAGAAAGGAGGCAGAACTGTCAGATTCAATACTGAAGTCTATAACAGCTGAGAAGTCAGAGAACAATGAGGTCAGTGTAGCTTCTGAGTAAGGACTAGGTTGCAGATTATGATTATTTCATGTTCTTTCAAGAGAGTTCTGATGCTTCCTTGTCCCTTTATAGGTCATCTAGAAAAGAATACTCCCACTAAATGATTTTGTTGTTGTTGTTGTCTTATGGTGTTGGTTTTTGTTGTCATTGTTGCAATTTTATGGATTGTTTCTTTTATTTTTATGTCATGACATGGCAAATTCCCTCCCCCTCTCTATAAGAGTAAAACTAAGGAACTTGGTCTATCAAAAACAAAAACAAAAGCCAAAAAAACAAAACAACACCAAAAGTTCTCTTTTTCTGACAGTTTTTTTGGTCAGTAATTTTGGGATTCTGTTTTGCAAGTACTGTCATATGGCAAGAAGTGAAGGATGATTTATAATGATAATGATTATGTGCTACTGTTGGAAAAAGAATAGCTAGATTCCCCCAGTTCATATTGTTCCCTATCTGTGACATTTCTCATCCTTTTTTTTTTTTTTTTTTTTCTTTCTTTCTTTTATTTTTTTTTCCCCCAGTGGTTTCAAACAGATTATTTTTAGTTGTATTATTATTTCTTGCTGACTGTGCTTTCAAGTTTCCCTCTTACTTTAATTAAAGTGTCCTTAGGCTTGTGCATGCATAAAGCTAACAAGTTCACCCAGTCAAGATCTCTCTCCTAATTACCATGCAAAGTAGGAGTTCAAGTGAGGAGAACATCAAACAGCTTTTACGTGACACATGAGAGGTTGACACTGTATTTTGACAGGCCTGCTGTAGAACGGATGATGCCACTAACATACATCTTATAAGTAATATCCCAGCTTATACATCAGCCACCAAACAAGGCGGTGGCGTAGAGAGCAAGCTGTACATCATGCTGTACATAGTAAAAGGCAGCATTTGGCATGTTATGGATGTGTTACATCAACAGTGGTAAGATCCAGAACACGATGACTTCTCTTTTGGCATCTTGTGTACGATGGTATTTACAGATGAAGAAAATCTGTAGGCCATTTCTTCAAATACAGCTGCCCACAGTGTGGCTTCCTGATGAAAGATTAAGCAGTGGACATTCAACACTTAACAAACACAGTCTGCTACGTGTGAGCTATACTGTGGTCTTTCCAGGCAGCAACAGTGCAACCTTAATTTTCTGTAGATTTGGCATGAAATAGGACCTGTAATACAAATTAATCACACTAGAATTCTGTGCCTCAAAATACCTTTCTTTTCACCCTAGTTGCCATGATGAGAGCTATAAGCTGTAGATCCCATGCTGCAGTTATCTATAAAGTCAGGCTCTGTATTTATCACATTCTGTGCTTTTAAGTATCAGCTCATCCACCCTGGTCCAAGATGAGTCATGACGAGAGCTTTCATTTTTCCCACTGTTCATAAGAGTAACCAAAGTTAACCAGGCTAGATGTCTACACTGCAAGCATCTGCACACAAACCACATCTGTGGACAAATCCTTCTGTACTTCTTATGTCCCCTCCTGTAGTTTCAGCTCTCCAAGTAAATATACTGCGTGTAAGTTAAGGCAAGATGAGATTAGAAGAAAGGAAGAAGAGTTGATATGATTAGCGTGAGCCAAAGCAAATAGACATTTTTACTTAGAGCACTTCTCTTTCCAGGGAATGACTGCTGCTGTTGCTAAATTGGAATTTTCTTTGTAAATTTATTGTTTGGTTGAAATCTGGAGATGAAGAAACAACAGAAAACCTGTGAAGAAAACATCAGTGAAAAGAATGAGAGGTTAATTTCCTGACCTTCAGCTCTAATCATATCTCACCTTCATCAGCACTGCCATGAGCACCATGCAGTCAGAGCTGACACTATCGCTGCAGGATTCAGTGAGTCAAGTCTTGTGGGTGTGCAGATGACTGTACAGAAGCCCTGCACAACAAACACCTTCTATTTCAGAGTTCGTGGTACCATTCAGTACTCAGCAGTGACTTCTTTGATAGCAAGATCAATACACTGCAGAGGCAATAAATAAATAAATAAAAGGAATGCAGTAGAGAAAGAGCAGAAATGTATATCAGGACAGAGAAGTCATGGATTGGGATCCACACTGTGAAAAAGGCAACGGGTTTACTTTTGTTACTTGCTGGTCACGCACTTGTTTGGTTAAGAGTGACACTTCTGCAAGATTCACGCAGTATCTCAGTTTCAGTTTCTGCTTCCCACTGTCAAGATGAATGCAATCTTAACAGCAAAATTGTTTTCTAAATTATATCACATCTTGAAAATTTAAAGCAGCCTATCAATGGAGCATCTAAACTGCCAAGCAGCCCCTTGTCTGTGCAAGATTTAGGAATGAACAGCAGAGATATTCTTCATCATCTAACACTTCAGGCCAAAATTAGGCAACAGACACCACCAAAATGTTTTCTGCTCATCTTTGGATGATGAAAGCAGTGATTTCCTTGGAGTTGGAAGCAGGTACAAAACATGATTGAAGGCAAAATGATGTGCAGAGACTAGAAACAGTGTCTAAATATCTTAGAGCATCTTAGGCATCCATTATTAGAGCTTCATTTACCTAAACACACTTCAGTGTGAATTGTCTTGTAAGGAGTATATGTTGACAACGTAGTAGTTGTTGTAACAGCCACAGGGCCTTCCTGGATGGCATGCACAACATACTGTACTTAATGTTGACACTGTTCAGAGAAACAATTATTACAATCAATTTGACTTCTAATGCGACTTCTCTTGTAAATCTCTGGATCATTAACCTTAACAACATCAATGTACTGTCAGTATCCAATTCCACTGAATTAGTGTCCAAGGTAATAGGAAAAGGAATGTATTAATGCGTTATTGGTGACTAATAAAGACAGCAAGCCTCTAATGTGCTACAAAGAACAGCTGAAGCATGCAAGGAAAGAAGATGCAGACAAAGTCAGGGCAGCAGACACATGTCAGGTCATCCGATTAGGTGTTAAACAGCTTAACTTCTTTACCACAGACTCAGGAAGACCAGAGATTGGGGTGGCTCTGTGGCATATGACAAATGAACAATGGTTTGCATTTTGTCCTGAGTAGAAGGGTCTTTCTTCACAGAGTATCACTCCATGGTCCAGCAGCCAGAGTGCAGTATCAGGTGTGATTATATGGTTGTACCAGAGAGAAAAACACTCCAAACTAAGAACAGACGCAATTTTTTAGCCCTCATCCTGCTCCATAGACCTTACACTTCTCTTGCACTTCAGAGAGCTGAATGCATGCAGGCCTGATATAAATAGCCCTTTGCATCGGTGCCATCCAGTTTTATTCCAGCTGACAGACTCAAAGTGACATCTTCTGATATTGTTTGAGATGGCCCTTTACTGAGATGATAGGTGTCACAGCCCATCACATCCACCATCAAGAAAGGAGCACTGAGTGCTCACAACGCAATAGAAAAGGTGCATGGAGGCTCCGGAGGGAGCAACAAAGTGAGCACTAGGAATCCCACTGACATCTAAGTGTAGGGGAAGTGTCGTGTCTGAAGTTGACTCCTGCCAGCTTGCATTAGTGAAGAGAGTTGTGGGTAAAAGGGGCATGACACTGGCAGGATTTAGATCCTCTTTAATGCCCTATGACATCAGTCTTTACCTGTAGTTACAGAATGGACAATACATTTCTCATCCAAGAGAACTCATATTCAGGTGGTTGATATAGCACAGAATAATGTTTCTACAGACACCTTTTAAAACTCTGCAATAACATTACTTCCATCTCTGAGTTCTCAAAGACTTTTATAGTTGATAATCCAAAATCACCAACTCAATACCAAAACAGAAGTTGTTTTCATACGACCTTGCAGAAAAGAAGGACATGAAAAATTGGTGACAAGTTTAACCATTCACAGCTGATCATAAACCCATGCTTATTTGATTGTTACAATCAACTGTTCCCATCACGAGAACCCAATGAAATTCACAACTGAAAATTGATAATAAATTGAATTTTAACCATCTCTGTTTTAAAGAGCAAGCAAACAAATCAGCAAACAAAAAACAAATCCTTCGCTACAGTAGCCTGATTTTAAACCTATCAAATGGTTTCCAATAGTATTGATGGATTCTGGATGAGGCGTTTCTTTATGGTTAAGCCTATTATTAGCTTCATAAAATTGGATTATTTTCACCTAACTTCAACCATCTAAACAATTTGATATCTAAATTGAGTTAAATAGAAAACCAGCTTTTATAACTAATATTTTAAAATCAGTCCCTGAGATTGGTTTTGCAGGTAAGTAACCTGGGAGAAATAATTGGCATTTACTGGTAGCTGTTCTCCTTGACAGTGGAAGGAAAACAGATATCTAGTTTAAAGCTTCCTAATTCTCAGACTTCTGTATGATTGAATGCTGCTATGAGATGAGTCAGACCTCTTCTGATCAATGGGGATACTGATCAGGTTGTGAGGGTGTCAGGGGCTCATGGACTGCTCTGGTGAGAGGTTCCAAATATTTGTACCTAATTAAAAATATTAAAGAAAGGGAAACACAAGGTAGGAATTACTTTCTGTTTTACTGTACAGCAGTATGGATTATCATTTTGATTTTCTCCCCCTTCTGGATGTTGAAGTAGAATAGAATTTACCTTATATTCATCTTTCTTTCCTTGCCTTTTTTAATGCTACAAGAACATGGAGTTTGACACTTGTATTGTTTTGCCTTGGGCTGTGTCTGCAAGAGAAAATGGAGGCAATAGCTCTACTTTCAGTAACGGGTAGCCTAGGAACTTTTTTATTCAAGAGGATCTGATGAGGCAGGAAGTTTTTATTTCTTGAGGCCATTTTCATGGCATGAATTATGAATATCATGGAAATGTGGCTATTAACACATTTGAGAATGTGTTACTGTATAAGATCCACAAGTGAGTGGGGGAGGTAGGAGGGAAGAAAAAGATCATACTCAATTTTTAAATGACATGAAGAAACAGTGAATTTTCAGCATGTTTACAGATTATTATTTTGCTTCATGTTTCTGTCATTTAGGCAAAACAATTGTGTGTTGTCCCATAAATATATTGTATGTTTTAAAAGTGGATTAATTGGTCCATCAAATGTCATAAATAATCCCTTATATCTGATAGTACTGCTTTTCAGTATAATAACTTATGAGCATTGGGAAGCATTTTCTCTGGAGATTTACCCTCTTTGCATTCAGGGGGCTGCAAAAAGTCTTGAAGCCATTAAAAACAGACAAATAATGCAAAACAGTAGGTTCAGATATGCCAGTTTAAACTGGCACAAACCAACACTGCTCTTAAAAGAAGTTGTCACATCTCCCATCATTTACTCCTATCCAGGACAACAACCCAGCCAACAATAACCCAAGCACTGAATTGATTAGTTTTAATCATCTCCCTTAACCTATTTGGTGTGTGGTTGCACAGTGCTTATGTTGGCACATGGAAGGAGGTGTCACAGGGACAAGAGGGGATGAAGGCTCACTCTTTTATTGCAACATTAGCTCATGCTGGCTTGAACATTGAACTATGACTGAAGATCCCCTATGGATAGAGATCCACCAGTAGTGGGCACTACACTTCCAACTATATCACACGGGTTGTGCATTGGAAAATAGATGCAGCTGAGCACTTCTTCCATGCTGTATAATGGCCAAGCTGTAAATTTGTTGTCTGTTCAGAAGAGAAGTGATCTCTCCCAGTACTGAATATTTAAGGCCAAGAAGGTCTGTTCTACTGAAAGAGCTACATTAGTCAAACACAAATTATTGGACTACATGCAGCTGTAACTGAATACATTTTTTATTGCCTGCATAATGCCAGAGGTTAGACTCAATGAGATAATCCTCCTTTATAGACTTAAAGTGTATAAAACCAGATAAAACTAATCCAGAAGACACTTTTGTGACTCTAGATGCCTAGTAAGATATCTGCTCTATCTGACTTGGTGTTTAGGGTCATTCTAATACATTGGCTCTTATTTCTCTGGCACTATCAGATATTCTATCCTTGCAGCTTCCAGCCTTTATGGGTTCATAGGCAGAAGTAATGAATGAGCAATGTGAGCAGCATCTTTCTTTACTCTCCCTGCCAACTTGGACTATATCCACAGGCTTCTAACTTTTAAGGGGTTTTAATTTTCTATGGCCATGAAGAAAGTCAGATCTGGGCAACAAGTTCTGTGAGTCAACAGCTCACAGGTCAGAGGCCACTGCTCTAATACATGACTTTCTTGGAAAAGGGATCACGTAGAGGTATCAGGTCAATTTTTCTTGTCTTGTACTAACAGGAGGAGGAGTTTCATCTTAGCCATGATTCAAGAAGTCTGAAGGGTCAGGTCTGAGACATCTATGTTCCTGGCTGAAGAATATTACCATTAGACTCTGTAAGTTCTTTACATTTCCACACAGAAAAGACAATTTTAATCAAAAAGAGGAGGTTTTTTATGTGCATATGTCTATTTTTTAAAACATGCACTGAATTTGATATTTTGTGATATACTTGTGCCTTAGCACAGCAGCATACCGATAATAACATGTATTAGTTATTTTTTCTTTGCAGCTCCCAAAGGACATAAACAAGTGCTATTCATGATTTTCTTTTGGGTGGAAATCAAAGGATAACTGTCTTGCCTCGTAGTACAAGTCAGTGACAGAGAAAGCACACATGAAGTTGAGTAGCTGTGTGGATATATAATCAAAGAACCAACTAACATTAGGTTAAAATTTTAACAATGCCAATAGGTGTGAAAAACTTAAGTGTCTAAGGATGGGTAAAGCAAAATCTATCTTGAAGTCTCTGCATGAAAAGCATGACCCATTTCCTAAGCACAAAAAGAAACGCGGACAATCAAAGAATACCAACTCATTGAAACAAACAGGAGGGGAGTTTTGGCTCTCAGTTACACAGATCCCGTGTCACAGCTAAAGTGTGTTCTTTTGGCCTGCAACTAAGATGGTTTTCTTACTAAGTCAGACACTGGCAGAGTTTTTATCTTCATCACTGTAATGGAGCATGTCCATTATTCGATGAGTTAATTTCAGAAAGAGGGCCAAGTTTGGAAGGATTAACTGCCAGCTAAAGAAACAAAGCTTTCATGATCTCCTGCATATCTTGCTCGAGGGGGTGGGAAGAGGGGAGGAATTGATTCAGCTTTCTATGTGTGTGCTCATTTCCAAGTGCCTTCATAAGACATGGCATGACAAAAGCTGCCAAGTGTTTAGCACAATAAATGGGACCACATTTTAAACACAATAAAAACCTAATGAAACCAGTCTCTTTTAAAGCCACCCACCTTTAGCACAACACATTAGAGGCTTTGTAATAGAAAAGTAAAAAGAAATAATAAAAGACATGTCTTTATATAAAAAAACCCGGACTCTATATATGCGTACGAACACAGAATCGAGTGGAAATAAAAAGACCAGTAGTTTTAAGGGTCTTGCTATAAAGGCAGCAGTGTTAGTGAAAGAGGTGAGCTTTGAAGTGAATGCTTTCCACAGTACATCCAAAGACCCTGGGGAAGGACTGGGCAGCACCTTGAGGTGAGATGTACCCTTCCTTCCAGATCATATTTGGACTGGTCCAGCCTAGCCTAGAAAAAGACCAAGGGGAACATTATTTTCTGTGGCTGGGAAGACAATCCAGAGATTCTGTCTTCTTCCAGACTGCTCAAATTTCTTCTCTCTCAACAGAGCTGGATGTGTAGGAGGTTAATAAGTGACCTCAAAAGGAGCTCTTTTGTGAGTATCTTGGTTCTCTCGGCAACACATTGTTGGCTTTAGCATATCTGTGCTGGTTAGTTGTTGGGCATGGACCTGAGGGATCAGTAATCTCAGTGTTTGTGGTTTATTTCCAGATCTGACAGCCACAGTGAACAGAAAGTTCTCAGAAGCTGTGGTGACCAGACAAATTAAGCTAAGTCAGTGTCTGAATTCCTCCAGGTAGATTAGCCTGAAAGACGATTCAAGATGCCAGATATGTTAAAACTGAAGACTGGCCGGTATATTATTGAAAGGGATTTTTCTTATTTTCTTACTGCTTCAGACAACAACAGATACATCTCAGTTCTCTGAAAGTAAGTGTTTTTCAGTTTAAATGTGTATTTATGTGCATAATTAGAAAAAGATAAGATTTCTCTGGTCTTAATGTTAGCAAAAGAGGAAGGAGCGACAGATGCTGCTGGGTGTCATATATTTATCTTGATGTTCTATCAGTGAAAGGTTTCTCAGGGAAACTAAGGAACAATTCTATGAGCTAAAATGGCTCCAATGCAATTCTAACGTGATGCTGATAGCCCAAATTAAAGAGCCACAAATAGCCTCTTCCATGTGTCCAAAAGGGTGCAGAAAGCTGTGAGGTACCTACAGAAAGCTTTGTTAAAAAACTTTGCAAAGGCTTCTGAAAAACAATGCTTAGATTTGAGATTAAGAGGAACATATTTTACTCAGAGAGTGGAGAGGTACTTGCACAGCCTGCCCAGAGAAGTGCATGGAGATGCCCAAAGCCATGGATGGGACCTGGGGCCACCTGAGCTGGTGGGGGTACCTCAGCCCATAGCAGGGGGTTGGAACTGGATGGGCTTTGAGGTCCCTTCCAAACCAAGTCATTCTGTGATGCTGTAATACTATGAGTATGACGCAGATTTGCATCATGTAGAAAAAAGGTTTCATATATTTATAGTGCAGAAATGGGAAGTTTTTAAAGCTACTCTCTCTGTACGTCATTTTCAGGGGGTATGAGGAATAAAATCAGGCCAATGGATGTATCCAAGAAGCTCCTCTCTCAGTAATTTCCTTTGCAGACTGGCTTCAAAGCTCAGAAAGTCTTGCTCTATTTGGGTGTCATGCAAGTTTTTCCTTGCATCATATACAGAAAGTTTTAGTTAAATGGGGTGTAAGCTCAACTCCTAACCAGAAGTTGTAATGATAAATTTATCTGCTTTCTCTTCTTTTGTGGTAACCTATTTTTGTGTGGCCTGAGGGAAATAGTAAGTAGTTAGCTCTCCATAGAAGCTTGTGATACATCAAAAGCTCCCGGACTGGCATAGAGCTTCAGTCACATTCCTTTTGGTTTAGTGACAATGACATTTTTTGTTGTTGTTGAGGTAACTTTAGCTTTATTCTTTTCAGAAGAACCAATTTCTTGGAAAGGGCTGGACTGAATATAAATCAGTGTCCTGAAGCAGCCTGCAAATTTTCCAAACATCTTGTTTGACACTTTTAGGTCCCCGGGTGTCATCTCTAAAGAGAAAACTAGCAGTAAAGATGCCTGCAGTTTGTAAACAATGGCAAGAAGAACATCCTGACATGAGGCTGTAATGTAGTCTTTTTTCTCTTAGTTATTTACTTGCTAAAGAGTGAGATTTTTTCCTCTGGCCTCTTCCATGACAGAAGTATCCCTCTCTCTGCACTGCAGTAGTGTTCAACACTTGCCATTTCCACAGAGATCTGCCTCCACAGAGGATGCAAAGAGAGGCCCTTGGGGATGTTGACTTGGCATGCACCCCTAGCAGTGGGGCCTAGAAAGGCACTATCCCGTGTAATGCCATTTGGCAGTTCCCCCACCATTCCAGAGGAAGAGCAGCATGGTCTCAAATCATAAAGAAGACATGTTACTTTTGAACCTGTGGTAAGCATAAGGCATCCAAGAAAGACCTACTCACAGCCAGAAGATATAGTAGTAACAGCAGTTTTACCTCCCATGAGAAGAGACCGAAGCTAGAGGTGTTTCCTTAACTGTGGGACCAATCCTGCACAGTTCTGGTGTTTGCCAGGGAAATCACAGTTCCAACTGTGCCTTGTCGTCATGACAAAAAGTCCTGAGATGGAAGGAGCAAAATGTTGAGTCTGTCCCCTCGGCTGGAGGAAGAATGGATGCAAAGACACAACCTGATATACCAAGAAGTACCCAATGTGCCTCTTTTCAAAGAGTAAGGTTTTCTAAGCTGCTCAGTTAAGCTATTCCTCCAGCTTTCAGCCACCCTCTTTGACAAACTCTAATCGACCAGGGAGTTTGCTTATAAACATTTCAACATAAGGCATTTCTGTTGTTATGAAATGAGTCAAATGTGAGTGGATAGAGCCAGCTGTCATGCACACATATTTACCAGACTTTTGCCTTGTGCAGAACCTATGTAACACCATGTATAGTATGTTGGCTGTTTTAAATGAGGGCTTTATAAGGCAATGCTTCTGTTTTCAGGAATATATATATATATATATGTGTCACAAATATAGGAGACACAAATTTACTGCCACCTTAAAGAAGACACACTGAGCTGGTAAGAAGATGATTTTCCTAATGGCTCCCAAATATCCTTCTTAAGTTGCAGTGATACATTTGTATGTTCAAAGGAAGAGCTGAGTTAGTGAAATCAAGCAAATACATTTTTGAGGTTAGAAACCTTTGTTTTCTCATATCAATTTGATGACAGTTTTTAGAAAGTTGGAGGTTCAGTGAGCCTAATAAGTGATTATGCAAAGTGAACAGCAACAGTGTCCTGATTTCAGACGACATGGTGATAATAACATACCTATGTGACTCTTGCTGAGGGATGGGAGCACACCCAGTGGTGAGCTGGTCTGGGCCTCTCTGTGGGGAAGAGCTGCTCCTTTATGGCATGGCAGCCTTAAAGGTGAGGAAAGATGGAGCAGAGTCAGAATTGTTGGTCTGATTTAAGAAAGGTATTTCTCCATACCATGTAACATCATGCAGGAGGCCATCAAGCTATAGGACTTGGCTGGGGCAGTCCCTGCTCAGGGCATTTCTGGGCATCAGTCAGCAAGAGGTGAGAACTTGTATTGCAGGTATGTATATATGCATATAAATAAATATATACATATTGTTATATTTTTTTTTTCCTATTTCTTTTTCTGTCTTAGTAAATGTTTTAATTTCAGCCCACGAGTTTTGTTCGGTTTCCACTTCTCTCCTTCATCCTGCCTGGTCAGAGAGGGCAAATGACTGTGTGGTATTTAGCAGTTTGCAGGATTCTGACACTGAAAATTCAAGTTCCATTTACGCTTATCAAGATAACTCTATTAGAATTAAGGTGAAAGAAATTGGACTGAACATGAGTTTGGATCTCTGGGCTTTCACATCTCACTCTAACCCATGAAATAGTAGAATTATAGTCATGAGGGAATGCTTTCCAGTTTCTGAATGGAGGATATTTTGAAGACAACTTGTGATTATATTTGTATTCCACCCTCAATAGTCAATTTATATTTTCTGCCTTTTCTAACCTATATAAAGAGGTAGTCCTTTCTATGGCATCCTTGAAACCTGAAGGACTTTAGAGAAGCTGAGACACTTGAATGTTTGTGAGAACATTGTTAGTGACATATTTTATACCAGAACTCAGGGTCTGGTGTAGCTCTGAACCAGAAGAGGTCAACCAAACCACTGACCTCCAGCCTGCTCCATCTGATTGTCACAGGTTATTATTGGTGGCATGTTGCCACCATTTGATGACTGTCAGATACCTTGGATTGAAGTAAGAAAATGCTAGGGCCAAATTTGGCTTTCTCTGTTCATCTCTAGTTGGGTATTTGTCACATCTGTCACATGACTCATCCCATTCCCTGTCTTTACATAAAAGGCTAGGGGAAAATGAATGTGGAGATCAAGCTACATTCCTAAACATAAAGTTTCACATGAGGGCTGAGTATGCTTTGGCTGCAGAATCATGTCCTTGCCTCTGATCAGGTTCTGCATTTTCTTCAGGTAAATTCAGGACTTCAAGGTCCAG
The DNA here is from genome assembly GCF_039878825.1 of Excalfactoria chinensis. NCBI lineage: Eukaryota > Metazoa > Chordata > Aves > Galliformes > Phasianidae > Excalfactoria > Excalfactoria chinensis. The sequence goes on from NC_092857.1 coordinate 2,520,572, forward strand.
AGCTGCCAGTGAAGCATCCTTCATCAGCATGGAAAAAAGATCACTTGCTTCTCTCAGCTGAAGTTACCAATGAACCTCTGAAGCCTGCTGAAACTTTTGGAGCAGCTTCCTACTTGATCCTATGAACCAGCACTATGTTTAATGTGCAACTCAGGTAGAGTGGACCCAATTCCCTGCTGGTGTCGACTAGAGGCAGCCTTTTATATAGCGTTACGTTTACATTAACCTCTTTGAACATGCCCCAACAGGAGACTTGGCCCTTTACCCTCTGGAGCTTTTAAAGAATTCACATTAATGAAAATAGAATAAGACAACAAGAACATGAAAGCACAGGTAGTCTTAGCAGATACCGAATCCTTTCTTAACCTAAACAGAGTACAAAAGGAAAGATAAATGGCATTTTGTCGCAGGAGGAGAGCAGATGATAAATGCATGGTGTTCATGATCTAATGTGAGAAAATGTTTATTTTCTTTCCCCGAGGAAAAATAAATAAATAAATTATAAAGCAAATCCAGGTAACTAACAGCTCAGCTGTTTTTCTCTACACTTAGTTGCCCCCACCAATTGCATTATGACAAGACTGGCTGATATCAGGGGAACTGCTCTTTCCCTGATACAGCTTCACTGCAGGAGGGGAGGTTGAAGATGATGCTTTTGTTTTCTTTTCTTCTCCTCCAAAGGTGCCCCCTTCTGTCATACCAGCTTGGGGCTGCTCTTTTTGTGTATGCAGGATTTCTTCTCTCCACTATGTGCTCCATGTTGGGTGTCTTTAATGAGATCATTTGGACCTGGATTTCAGCTGGCACTGGTGAACCTCAAGCACTGAGGTCTGAAAAAAAAACATAAGATCACTGAATTTTATCTATTTATTTATTTACTTATTTATTTAAATCTCTGAGTCCTTCTGTTTCTCTAATTATTTCACAATCTTTTAATCTATTTATTTGAGGGGAGAATAATTAGGGGAAAACAAACAAACAAGCAAAAAATTAAATAATTCTGAAGTCTTCAAGAGACTGATAGGTGGGCTGTTTTAGGAATTAGAACTGGACTATTCATTTGATCACTATAATAATATCATGACATTTCTTTCCAATCTACATTTTATAATGTGCCTTATTTCCTTCCTCCTTCTTTGATCCATGAAATAATGTATAAAATAATTATCTATTTAGAAAAGCAGCTAGGGAAACAAACCACACTAGGCCTTTTTAGTGAGTGGTAGAACATTTCCCCTCTGTAATTGTATACAATTGTATACTGCAATTGTATTAGGTCAAATCCAGCTCTGCTGAAGAGTTTCTGTAAGTCACAACTAATATCAGCTCGGTTAGTCCTTGAGCGTAATATATTGCGGAGTGAATAGAGGTCTCATCCTTATCCACTGCTGACAATGAACCTGCCCTTGAAGAGGAGTTGGTAATTAGCTTCTCTGCTGACATTCTTAAAAGAAGAAGTAGGAATTGATTGGGCTTTGTGGCCCAAATTGCCTACTTGCCACTAAAAGAAAGATTGGTGCATTGTTTCAGAATAATATAAGAAAGACTGGTACTGCTCCCATTCAGACAGTATGGAGAGAGATGGATCTTGCCTGGTGTAAGCTAGCAAGAGCCCATTGAAGTGAAATTCAATGGGTGATCTTGTCTGTTACAAAGATTTGCTTCAACTCCTGAATTATGCATGAGGCATGCTCATTTGATCACCATTTCATGTCCTCTCAGCACCCCTCGACCAGCTGCATCAAGAGGCTGTGGAGGGAGTGCAAGACTGCGTTGCTGTACCACTGTGCATCTTTTCATGGCTCTTTCCATTTCCATTTCCAGCCTAAAGGTAGCTGGCACTCTCTATCTCTTTTCCTGTAGGGTGAGTCCCTCCCCATCAACCCATGCATCAGTGCAAAAGTATTCTGGAGAGCCCAGTACGAAATGAGTGTTTTGTCAGTTTGTCAGTTTTTGCCAGCATTAAAATCACCACAAAATCTGAAGATACAGTGAACTAGTGACCAAGGGGTTTCATTTCTTACTACAACATTACGTTTCTTATTGTACCAAATAAAACTCCTAAATTTTTCCCCTGCAAAATATTAGTAGGTAGTGTTTCTTTCCTGTCAGCTAGCAATCACAGCTAGAATGACAGTATTGCTGGGAAGCAGTACAAACCACAGCAGAACATCCAAAAGCTTGGCTTGCTTCAGCCTGTTTTCTGCACAGCAGGCCCTGACTTTAATATCTCATCTTAACAGAGAACAATTTCTCTGGGAAAAGCAATAATCACACAATTTGCTCACAGTGCCTCTGTATGGTTGCAGGCTCTCAATGGGAAATGAAGCAAGTCATTTGGATTTCTGTTTTAATTGCACACAGCACTGAAAAAATAGGCTGAAGCTTTCAGATGTGTTCATCTTATTTTTGGTTGTGGACCAACTTCTGTATTCTGAGACGACTCACATTAATGAGTAAACTCCTCAAATGAGTAACAGGGGAAAGAAAAGAAAAACAGGTTTTTGTTTTTGTTTTGTTTTGTTTTGTTTTCCTGTAAATTCTTGCTTTCCTGTAAATTCTTGCAAAACCCAAATCACACAGGTGAAAATGGGGAGGCAACCTGAATGTCACACTGTTATAGCCAATAAGTCAACAGAGAGCATCTTGCAGTGTGCCAAAGGGTCTGATGATTCAACATGAGCCAGCAGCATGTACTTGCAGCCCAGAATGCCAATTGTATCTTGGCTTGCATCAAAAGGAGTATGACCAGCAAGTCAAGGGAGGTGATTCTGCCTCTCTGCTGTGCTCTCGTGAGACCTATCTGGACTATTACATCCAGTTCTGGGGCCTCCAACACAAGACGGACACGGAGCTGTTGGAACATATCTAGAGAAGGGTCACAAAGATGATCAGAGAGCTGGAGCATCTCACTTGTGAGGACAGACTGAGAGAAGAAAAGGCTGTGAGGTGACTTGATAGTGGCCTTCTGGTACCTGGAGAGGTCCACAGGAAAGCTGGGGAGGAACTTTTTATAATGGCATGTAGAGACAGGACAAGGGGAAGGGGTTTAAAAAAGGAACAGGGTAGGTTTAGACTGGGAATTAGGAAGAAACTTTTTACTGTGTGGGTGCTGAGACACTGAAACAAATTGCCTGGAGAGACTGTGGATGCCCCCTCCCTGCAAACATTCAAGACCAGGGTCTTTGAGCAACCTGGTCTAGTGGGAGGTGTCCCTGCCTATGGTAGGGGGGTTGGAATGATAGTTTCAAAGATCCCTTCCTACCCAAACCATTCTATAACTCTATGATCTATGACTCCAGCACGTACACTAAGCCTGGATGAATCCTTTCACACTAGTCTGAAAGCTGCCTGAATCAGAGGCGTGAATCTTGAGGATGACCAATTCCACCTCGAAAATTCATTTGGAAAATTCTACTTGTAAACAAGTTCTTTCTTCCATTAGTAGAAAGAGTAGGGCTGGACCAACTGCCCACATCCTGGAGATACAGCCCTCACCCTACCTACCTCTTCCAGCACTGTTCCCTGTTGTCCCTGTGCACATCTCTGGTGTATCACTGAATCTTTCCTCTCATTGCCACTTTTTCTTCCAGGAAGCAGCCATGAAGCACTAACAGTTCAGACCAGAGTGAGAGCCCCATGCTGGGTGCTGAAGAGCCTCATGCAGCACGGCATGTCTGGCCTTGGACTCAGTGCTGGCAAGCATCAGTGCAGGCCAGTGCCGGCATATGGTTCACATCAAATTGCTGTGTTTTATTTTCCCAAACTATTTTTATTAATGGTTGTTTCTAAATAGACTTCCTAAGCCATATTCACAATGCACTTGCTAGTGTAAACTCCAGAATAGTCACACCTCCAATTAGTTACAGGAAACTGTATTTCTATGCCTTACTGTCCCTGAATCTGGTCTGTGCCAAAGGGGAGACTGTACCTAGTTTAATTTCCACCAGAACAAATGTGGAGTTCTATGAACCCAGAAAATAGTGTCACAAGATCATAGTAGTGTTAACAATACAAGGACATAATTTACGTAATTTAGATAACACTTTATTTCATATCCAGTCTTATTTACTTATTTATTAAAATAGGATTATTTCACCCTTTATGTGGCTTTTTTTTTTTTTTTTTAATTTTTATTTTTATTTTCTCGTTGCAACGAATGAAGTTTTTCCTTTGATTCTTCTCATATTTCAGAGCCACTTCTCTGACACTGGGATATGGCAACTGAGCTATTGCAGGGCAGGGCTCAGACTTAGTGAATGGAACTCTTCCTTGGACATGGCTCTGTATGATTTAATGTTCCTGTATATCTAAGACCTTCCTTTAAGTGACTTAAAGAAGAGGTTGAAAAGCACTAGGTAGTGGATTAAATCCACTACTAATAGAGACTAATGCAGTTGGCTGCTAAAATTGGATGTTTTCATACGTGGATCGAGTAACTTGTATCCCTGAAACTACCGGTGAATGAAGATATGATCTTATGCTATTTTACATTTCTGAACTTTCTAGATTGCAGTTGGTGGAAGTCAGAGGAACATTTGTGTCTAATCCACTGAGTGGCTGCTTACTGAATGCTGATTAGTATTCTGCTTGTTTCTAGCTTCCAAGGTTGTTTTAAGGGAAGCTAAAACACTTACAACAGCTTTTTAATGGTATTAGTTGCTGAAAGCATTCACTGTAGTTGGCAGAGAGACTGAAAAAGAAGTGGCTAGCAGGTTCATAATGGAGAGGGGAAGTGCGTGTATAGAAATTTATGTACTTGTTTGTGGTCTGATCCCTACTAAATGTTTCAGAATCCTTATTCTGGATAATAAATTTCTCAGAACAAAATGGAAAAGTTGCAGTAGACAAAGGTTATTATTATTATTATTATTATTATTTTGCTGTTCTACAGTCATAAATTTCAAGGCCAAGCAGAGTGATGAGGTTCATCTGCTTCCTGCTGACTATGGCATGTGGAGACTTACTGAGTAATTCTCTTACATCAAGCCCTAAGTTCTGCTGTGAAACCTTGAAAAAATAACTGAAAGCAGAGAAAAATCTCCTTCATTCTGGGCAAGGTATTCCAGTGGTTAATTACGTATATGTGCTGCGGGTAGAGACTGACCTTTGTAAACAGTGAAAATGTTGTTATGGGGAAATTTTTAACTGCACTTTCCCATTCATTTATTACAGACTCTTTTGAAGAGGAATTTCATGATAATTTGGTCTTGCGTAAATTTAATACTTGGGGAAAATAAGAAGTTAATAGCACTGATTTCTTCCAGGTGTATGATGAAAGTAGTTTTGCAACATTAACTATGCAGCTAATGTGTGGCGTTAGAGAAATATGCTTCATTTACTATTAAACTGAGTTTTCAGTGGCAGAGGTGAGCACAGAGGTATAACTGAGCCAGACAGAATGCAAAAGAAATGTATTATGCCGTCATTTGTTGGCCATGGTTACAGCTCCACATCACCCACCTGAGGGGAGAGCCAGACACAGCCACCAGCAGTGAGAAAAGGGCCAAGAGTGAGCTTTTCAAAGCTGCAAAGTTGGGAAATTACTGTATGAACAGGCGAAGAATAACATGAAAAAAGAAAAGACAGAACAAAAGGAAACTCTAACCAAGAAAAGTATCTGAAGATCTGAAGTAACCAGTAGTTTCCTTGGAGGCAGGAGTGTGAAAGATTCTGAAATGATTAAGGTGACATGCAATATTCTTGCTGAAGTAAAATGCTATGTAGTCTTTCTGCCATCAGATAATGTGTTTTTGTGTGTGTGTGGTTTTTTGTTTGTTTGTTTGTTTGTTTGTTTGCTTTTGCTTTGTTTTATTTTGTTTTGTTTTGTTTTTCCAGTGTTTTTTTTTAAGTAGAAATGAATCCACTCCACATCACTGCTTCAGCGACCACCTTGGTCTACAAGGTTTGCTAATCTGCATCCCAAACATGAGGGATGTGATGGTATTCAGACTTGGTCATTTCTGTTTCCATCATCCAGATAAGCAGACACCTAATTAATTTGAAGTGAATACATTTGTCTGAATACAGATTAACAAATTAGAACCCTTTGGAAATTCTGTTTTTGCTTACTCTGTCCTGAAATTTTATGTTTTTAAAAAAATCAGTTCACTGCTGGAAACTACACATGTACTGTATTAATGAATGCACAGAGAAAGTAAGTTTATAAATACATATGCTGTATCTGGATATTGAGTGAACCACTGGTTGGTTGTCTGTCAAAAGTGTCTACTAGCAGATACCTAGGGACAAATTTTAGGAGAGAAAAACAACAACAACAACAACAACAACAACAAAAACACAAAAAAAAAACCCTCTTCAACTTATTATGGTATTTTCAGCCATTGTGACTGTTTATTTAACAGCTACCAGTGGAGTTGTCCCCCCCTTGAAAAATACTGAATGGAAAATCTGTGAGTGTGTTCAGTTTTTTCACAGCAGACCTTACCTTGGTTGGAGCCGAGGTAAAAGACGTGATCAACCACCCTTGTTCTCTCCTCTCCTCTCCTCTCCTCTCCTCTCCTCTCCTCTCCTCTCCTCTCCTCTCCTCTCCTCTCCTCTCCTCTCCTCTCCTCTCCTCTCCTCTCCTCTCCTCTCCTCTCCTCTCCTCTCCTCTCCTCTCCTCTCCTCTCCTCTCCTCTCCTCTCCTCTCCTCTCCTCTCCTCTCCTCTCCTCTCCTCTCCTCTCCTCTCCTCTCCTCCCTTTCCCTTCTCTTTTTTTCTTTTTTTTTCTTTCAGGTCATTTTATAAATCTTTGATGAATTAAATAGCAAAGATATTCAAGGCACATGTGGCAGCTGCCTCCCATTGGGATACATTCTCACTGCTGATCTGGAAAGGATCTTTATTTCCTTTACTTTGGCAAACAGTAAATGCATTAAAATGGATCATTAGAGAGTAGAAGGATAGCGGCTTGATATTAATATTTCTAACATAAATAAAATTAAAATTGAAAGAAAACATTTTTCCATGTCAAAAGTCTCTTTCAAATTAACATCAAATTGCATTTCCAGAGTAGTTTTTTTTTCTTCTTCCTTTTTTTTTTTTTTTTTTTTTTCTTCTTCCTCTTCTATCATTCAGCTGCTCAGTTGAATCTTCCACCCCCAACCCATTAATTTGCCCATCTTTGGCTCTTTGCTGCCTTGCAGTAGATATCCAAATCAGTATATCATTACAGATCTCTAAACTAGACATAAGAGTGAAACAGAAATCTCCTTTGGGAACACAGGAAGAAAAAGTGATTATGAAACATGGAAGATTAACAGGAAGACAGAAAGATATGGAACTATTGAAGTAGGTCCAGAGTAGCACCACGAAGATGATCAGAGGACTGGAGCACCTATCCTTATTTAAAAAAATAAAAAAGGTTGAGAGAGCTGGAATTGTTTATGCTGGAGAGCAGAAGTATCCAGGAAGACTACACTGACTGCGTTGTAGCCTCCCAATATTTAAAGGGAGGTTATAAGCAGGATGGAGATTAGTGAAAGATCAGACCATCCATGGTCTGAGAGCAACAGGAGAAGAGGGAATGGTTTTAATCTGAAAGACATGGGAGTTGATTTAGCTATTATAAGGAAATCCTTTACTCAGTGGATGGTGAGGCACTGGCAGTGCTGTTCAGGAGTTGTGGGTGCCCGGTTCCTGGAGGTGCCCCAGGACAGCAGCCAACTGGCCCATGGCAGGAGGTTGGAACTGGGTAATCTTTAAGGTCCCTTCTAATCCAAGCTATTCTATGCTTCTAGGATTTTGCAATAAGAACTGAGCAAATCTAATGAGAAATGCTGAAAATTCTGGACAGTGTTTTGAGCACCACAGATGAAGAAAGATGAGAATCAAGTTGATGGGCATAAGAAATTCTGAAGAGCATAACAGTGAAGGTTTAGATATTGGAGTAGCTGGAAAAGATTGAGGAAACTGCATTTGCTTCATTTACAGATCAAGTGTAGATGCCATAATCTTTTTGAAGCACATAAAAATACTAACTTTGTTGGTACGAAAGAACAAAATAAAAATTGTTCCCATTTCCAAGGTGTGGGATGAGCAAAAGAAGGCTGAAAATGCAGTAGGATTTTTGTAAATCCAATAGTTCTAGGTGGCTTACTGCAGTACTACATTTCCAAGGGACACTGCAGAAGTGTTTGTAAAGAAGTTAAGCAAACATCTATACAAAGAATGTAATGAATTTATTTCTGTTTAAGGCATGGCAGTGCACTATAGTACAGTGTTCTATGAACTTGTCTTTCTGTGTTGTCTTTTCTCCTCTTAATTCTATGATTATAATAATAAAACATGAAACTGGTCACTTCATAAGATGGAAACGTTTTTAGAGGACATTAAAAATTTCTCTGAGGCATTAGATAAACAATGGCATAGGAGCTACCTAGGCTTGAGGACTCTGTTTATATAGCTTGTCTTCTGTGATATTTTAGGATGGGACATGGTTATGGAATAAAGGCAGTGAACATATTAATAAAAGAGACGGGAGAAATATCAGAAAATCCTGTTTGGTCCACACCAATGAGAAAGGTTCTCATAAAAATGCATATTCAGACTCTAAAGTTATGAATCAGCTACTAAAAATGATAAGAGTGCTGAGAAACTACCCATTACCTTACTCTTAATTGAACCAATAGCTGAAATAGAGGCAATGTTGGCAATTAATCATAAACATGTTTTATTTATTTTTATTTTTCTTCCTGCAACTTCTAGTTGAGGGAAACAGGAGTTCTATGAGGTCAAATCTCACACAAAAACACATTTGTTGGGGAAATGTAGCAAGGCCATTTGTCAACACTGAGAATGCTCATTTTGGTTGAAACTAAATTACCCAGGGAACCAAAAAATGATGAATTTACTGATTGTTGATGTCAAGGCATATTGCCAGTTTCTTTTCCCCTGGCATTTTCTAGAGGAACAAAAAATGTTGAATTGATACCTTGCAGATCCTTTCGCGCTTTTTGACAATGCATCCAACAAATACCAGGCAAAAAATAAAATAAAATAAAATAATAAAAAGCAAAAAAAAAAAAACCAACCCAACCCTAACATAAGGTCAATAAAACTAAATAATCTTGGTATGTGACTTGCAATTCAACACACACACATTTGTCATTATAAATGTTTTCTTTTTTAATAGTCAGAGAGATGATATGGAATGTTTATGTATGAATAATTAAAAAATAATTATCCTCATCTAGGAAAATGAGGAACAATAAATGAGCCATAAAGTCTAAGAAAACAGAGGCTGTGGCCATTTCTTTGAATCACAGCTAGGAATATTTACTGCAGTTGTAAAATAAAGACATAGTGAATTAGTCACAACTGAAAGTCAAGGTAAGTTAACAATATAAAAGCAAGTACTAATGAAAAATAATTATGTCAACATCTTAAACTGTTTCTTTTGTAATATTTGGCAAGTCTTTCAGTAACACTTTAACATAAATAAATTGCATCACACAAACTGATGCTTCTCTAATCAATTGCTTACATATAGAAAAATAGATTATTTAGGAAACTGTAAAATGATAATCATCACTTTTGCCCCCTGAGCAAAGTCCCGGACTCATCTACTGTTTGACTGCACACCAACACAACTTCACTATGTACCTGCGTATCAACATGCTTTACAGGAGAAGATTTTTTCCTCAACTTGATGAGTATTTACTTGCTGAAATTTATATTAATTTTAAAATAAAAAAACATAAGCAGTGGTTATAGATGTAACATCGAAATGTGAAAGTGTCATAATGGTGACACAAAAGATCTATGAAATCTTCGGGTTTGGTCTGCAATACCTGGCTTGTTTTGTGTTTGAACTGTATATTTTCCTGTCTCAAAAATAAAAGCCTTTGAAATCTTCCCATACAAGTATAGGTATGGGGAGACCTTATTGCTCTCTACAACTACCTGAAGAAAGGTTGTGGTGAGGTGGGAATCAGTCTACTTTCTCATGTAACTAGTAATAGGATGAGATGGAATGGCCTCAAGTTCTACCAGGGAAGATTCAGGTTGGGCATTATGAAATACTTCTCCAGAAGAGAAGTCAGGCACTGGAATGGGCTGCCCAGTGAGATGGCAGAGTCACATTGCTGGAGGTGCTCAAGAAAAGTTTATATGTTGTATTCTATGGTAATTCTATATGTTTATATGTTGTATTCTGGGTAATTCTATGATTCTGTGATTCAGGGACATGGTTTAGTGGAAAATATTGGCTATGGGTTGACAGTTGGACGAGATGATCGTGGAGATCTTTTCAAGCTTTGGTGATCGTATGGTTCTGTGATGAAACTCAGTAGATAGTAAGGACAGTCAAAAATTGAAGGCAATGTCAACTATAATATACAGACTATTATAGCATACTGTCATAAATAATCCACCCTTTCCAGCCGTATTTCTCGATAAAGCAGGTCTTTAGGTTGAAATTTATGTGAAATTTTGGGAAGATAAATTCAGGGTTTTTTATTTGTTTGTTTACAATGTCTGTTTTCTATATTCAGTGCATACATGATTACAAGAATATAGGTTTGTACTTTTCACTGAAGGGAACAGCTTTTAATACTGTGGTTAAGAAGGCTTTTTTTTTTTTTTTTTTTTTTTTTTTTTTTTTTTTTTTGTGGATTACTTTAACCAATAAGATTGAATTTGCAACACGAGCAAAAGCTCATATTGAAAAGAGGTCTTCTCATGAAAACTCTGCATTACTCCTATGAACCACAATCCTTCCTTTCTCATCTTATTTAAAAACAAAAAACAAAAAACAAAAAAAACAACCAGCCAAGAGCAGCAACAAGAAGAAAATTGTCTGAAAAATACACCCAGGTGTAACTGAAGAAGTTGTGTGTGTGTATGAGGGTAGGATCATTTAGTGAGCTGTGTTTATAAATCTTTTTGAACATGGCTAAGCACGCAACTTGTCTCTAACAATGAAAAGCTATATCAAACCTCCATCCAGATGTATTGGTTAACTGGTTCTCCCTCAGGGCTTCTCTGAGGAGTTAGGTGTGCTTTACACATAAGAATTCAAGCAAGTCTTTTTTCTCTCTGTCACTGTATGTAGTATGAACCACAGACTATTCATAGACAGAAAGTAGGTAGTGGATTAGGTTTGTGTTGTAAAACTTACTGTTTTCCACTGGAAACTAATGAATAATTGCAGCAGTAGATGCATATGTCTAGTAAAGCATGAGTTATGTGAGTTTGAAAGGCAGCTTGACTGTGAGTATCTATACTCTACATGGCAGTCCTGATTTAGAGGGGTTTATTTGAGTGAGGTTGTAGACCAGGTTTCTTCTACAGTCAGTGAATGGATAAGCAATCCAGATCACTGGGACTCCAAATCAGCACATAGAGAAGCTTTTTTTCCATTCCATAGATCTCTTAGGCCAACTTTGCCTCTGTTAAGTTACCATATGAAGGAGCTAAGGACAAAATAAGGGTACAAGTATCAATACTTTTACACATGGCTTAGTGATTTAGCAAGGTACCTCTCTAACATTAAATTAAGTCTAATTCTTTTCCCTTCTAAGTACCAGTGATATCAATGACTCTTAAGTGGATGACCTATTGTATTTCAATGATACTAATATTTTGCTTAGAACATATATTAAAAATACATGCATACTTAAAGCAAAACAAAATATAATATAAAAACACCTGTATATATATATATATATATAACACTAATAAATCCCTGTTACTCAGAAGAAATCAAAAACAAACAAGAAGACAAAAAAAAAAAAAAAGAAAAAAAAACAACAACAAAAAAAAACAACAAACAGATATACAGACAACATGGACTGCAGCACGGATAGGACATGTAAATGAGGAGGCATCAGTACTTGCAAAACAGGGCCTAAAGTGATCTTGTTTCCATGAGAAACACCAAGTCTTGCACAGAGATCAGTTTTAGACTTGATAGCTATTAACCATGACTTACAGAATCAGCACTAGTCTCTGTTTTACATATTCAAGACTCATCATTCACTGGTCTCTTTCCAGCTTTTCAAATTGATCTTGCTGGAGCTTGAAACTAATCATGGCCACAAATGAAACAACTCTCCTTAAACCCCAAAGAACCACAGTCCAGTTCTGTGGGTAATCCCACAGTTCTGCTCATTATCAGATTAGGGTGGAGTTTCCGACTATCCTTCTTTTGCCCTAGATACTCAACGTACTGAAAAAGACAGTTCTCTCCTGAAGTCCAAAATCAGGTGTCATTCAATGATATTGAATTCATTTCTAGCTCTGATTTTAACTTATAAGCAGTGCCTTGATGTTCCACATCCCTTCATTACACTTCTGTTCTTAAAACTATAGGTGAACATCACTTCTTTATGATCCACTGTTCTGAAAACTCCTAGTATCATAAGAAGTCAGCAAGGAACATATGAGCAGTCTTCTCATACTTAAGAGGATCTTATAAAGGGAGACCAACTTTTTTTCATGGTCAGATAGTAATAGGACAAGGAAGTTTTAAACCAAAAAAGGTGAGATTTATGTTAGAAATTAGGAATAAATTCTTTACTTAGAGGGTGGGAAGGCCATGGCACTGATGCCCATCCACAAAAAAAGAAAAACTTCTTCTATCAGAAAGTGGTTGGGCACTGGAATGGCTGCCCAGTGAGGTGGTGGAGTCAATGTCCCCAGCAGCATTCAAGAGGTGTCAGGATGAGGGGCTCTGAGATGTGGTTTAGTGGATTGTGGTAGCAATGGGAGTGGGAGGACAGTTGGACTGGATGATCTTGTGGTTCTTTTTCAATCTTGTGATTCTATGATTCTGTGATTCTATGATCCCTGGAGGTGCCCAAGGCCACGGATGACACCCTGGCCAGCCTGAGCTTGATGGGGATCTCCCAGCCCATACCTAGGGGCTTGAAAGTAGATGATCTTTAAGTTAATTCAAGCCATTCTATGATTATATGAACATCACAGTTCAGATAATATTACAGGATCAATAGATGTGCATGTGCACACAGACATGTATACAGAGACACATGCCCCCTTTTGACTGGGGTTGTGTAGATTGGATAGGATCAGGACTGGATGTTTGGATGCCTACCTGTTTGACCTGGTATAGGGAACCTGCTTTGGCAGGGGTGTGGGACTCAATGATATCTGGAGGTCCCTTCCAACCCCAACAAATCTGTGATTCTGTGATTCTGTGCCTGTTCAGAAAGTCAAATGTTGCTTGATGTTCCCTTCTTAAACTTTAATGCCGTGCCCTCAAACTTCAGTCCTCTTATCTGTTTTTACAGATTCTCACATTGCCCCTGTCAGTTCTACTGAATAAATGATGTCATCCTTGTCTACTTGAGTGTTTACTTCTTTCTCAGCTGCCCTTGGCACAGAATAGTCTTCCAAAAACTAATCCATCCTGAAAGACATTTTTCTTTTCCTCCCAATCTACCCTCAAGGCCTACAGCAAAAATGGCAGCTGCAAATGGCTAAGTAGATGCTATGAATGCAAAAATGTTTTAAAGTATTTGCCTTCTGAAACTAAATCTATAATCCCAAAGTGAGAACCTAAACTCCCTCTGCAGGCATGGGGAGTCCCAGGTAACTCAAAATGTGATTTCAAGAGGACTGATGAACAGAGAGCTTTCACATGTGTTAAGGGATAGTGTTTATCTGAAAAACACGGTCTTTACAGATCAGTTGTCTTACTGGGAGCTTTGGGAATGCACCACCCACCTTTCCCTGATCAAAGCCCATAGCCTCCAGTGGAAAGACATCAAGAAAATGAACTGCTTCCCTTTACAAAGGAAGGAAGCAGGAACAACGGCTAAAGCTGATGCCCTTTGTTTGCACATCACTTCACTGGCTAGACTCTTCAGCCAGGAAAGGACAGACATGCACTCAGGTTCAGAGGACATCCAAGCCTTTACCAAGTTCTGAAAGAAATATACAGACAAAAGTTCCTCTAAAAGATAGGTAAGAAAACCATCACCCCACAAAACTGCTACAACTTGGAAGAAAAAATCTCATCTGTAATCCTGATAATGTATCAACAAAATCTAATGTTGCATGCACGGATGGCTTCTGAAATCAAGGCACTACTAGATAATTAGGGTGAATTGGTGATTGTTAGAGAACCGAATAGTTGCACTTGGTCAAAAACTTCACAAAAGCTTTGTGTTGCTCCAGATTTTCTCTGGATTTATGTCATTTCTTCAGTGCAAGAGTGGAGAAGGGAATCTAGGTTCTAACATCACATTTCTTTAGTTTTCTAAAATGTTTCTATGTTGTGTGTCTAAGTTTATCACTGCTCATTGGAGGGCTACGTATTTACACATATCTCAGTATAATAAAATTTTCAGCTTATTATTTTGTAAGTGAGAGTAGACAAATTAAGAAAAATGTTTTGATTCTCCCATGCATGAATCTGTGCAAGGTTTTGCACATGCTCTTCACCTAATACACCACAGTCTGAACAAAGAACTATTTAATAGCTATTATCTCTTTAACTTCTTACTTAAACAAAAAACAAAACAAAAACAAAAACAACACCCACAAAGTGAAGCATTCATATGAAGTGCATTGCTTCCCTTTAACACCGTTCACCCCTTTCAACGTAATTGCAGATTCAGCACCATTATTTGAGGATTTAATGAGTGCTGTCAGATCTCCTTAAGGGATACACACGAGGTGGGTAAACAGGCTTCTTTCTCATTTGTGCCATGCAGACTTAGACTTTATTTAATGAAAAGAAGTTTTAGCCTCCTTTCTTTCTTTGACTCACACTACATAGAACATCTGTGTGCCTAATACACGCAAGAAAATAATGCCTTATGTACACTGCTGCCTTATACCTCCAGGGTCATTATAAATTTATCCTTGTTTGAAATATCTGTTCATCTTTCACAGAAGAAAAAGAAAATATCCTCAACAAAGATTCAAATAATGCACTGTCTCAAGGTGGGAGTAACATGATTGGTATACCATTCAGATCCATAGATCTTGATGTGACAAATACAACACAGTAGCTATCCCACAAAGAGGCATTTCACGATTTCTCAGTGCAGTTGTTCTCAGGTTTGTCCCTTCTGTTACATTGTTGCACCTCCATGGGCTAAGTTTTAGGAGGTGATAGAGCAGATTTAAATGGTAAATAATCATTTCTTAGGAAAAAGAAAAAGAGAGAAAGAGAGGAAGAGAGGAAGAGAGGAAGAGAGGAAGAGAGGAAGAGAGGAAGAGAGGAAGAGAGGAAGGAAGGAAGGAAGGAAGGAAGAGAGGAAGGAAGGAAGGAAGAGAGGAAGGAAGGAAGGAAGGAAGGAAGGAAGGAAGGAAGGAAGGAAGGAAGGAAGGAAGGAAGGAAGGAAGGAAGGAAGGAAGGAAGGAAGGAAGGAAGGAAGGAAGGAAGGAAGGAAGGAAGGAAGGAAGGAAGGAAGGAAGGAAGGAAGGAAGGAAGGAAGGAAGGAAGGAAGGAAGGAAGGAAGGAAGGAAGGAAGGAAGGAAGGAAGGAAGGAAGGAAGGAAGGAAGGAAGGAAGGAAGGAAGGAAGGAAGGAAGGAAGGAAGGAAGGAAGGAAGGAAGGAAGGAAGGAAGGAAGGAAGGAAGGAAGGAAGGAAGGAAGTACTGAACAAGGCAGTTTTGGTATGAAATACAGCAGACAAATAGCTTTCTTTAAACACTTCCAACTCAACTTGTGAGCCAGAATTTATTACTCTTGTTTTGCAGTTTCTTTCACAAGCAAAAGAGAGAACCAATTAAAACTACTAGTTAAAGCTGTTATTAAGGAACAGGAAGAAGGGTCAAGAACTACTGATATGACTGGGTTTGTACAGTAAATGTAGATAAACAGCAAGGGGTGAGAATATAACTGGGAACTATGACATGATAAGTTTCTATCAAGGCCCTCTATTCCTAGGTGCAGCTTAGTCTTCAAGTTTTACTATGGGTAAAAAAACTCTTGCAATTTATATATGCTTTTTTTTTTTTTTTTTTTTTTTTTTTTTTTAAAACAAAGATCAAAGACTCTCAAAGCCAATGTCAACCTAGATACACCTTGGTGCAGAGATATTAATTTAGATAACAACAATACAGCCAGATTGCAAGAGTGAGTCCCTTAGGTGACATAATTAAATACATAATTGCCGTATTTCTGATTTCAGAGCCAGCTCTTGATGTACAGCCTGAGGTCATTTCACTAGATTTGCTGTGCAGTGTATTGTATGTGTATGCTGTCCATTGAGCTGGAATTATTTAGATCTGATAGAAAAGTAGAACCTTTTAATTGAGAGGCAAAAATGTAGCTGGTAGAGCTTATTACCATAGCAATCCTCTAATACAACAGTAAAGGAAGTCAGCAAACCTCTAAAGGAGTTTGAGGGAAAAGAAGGATTTATGTATTACTTGTTAAGCCAATGAAATAAAAATTACTTTTGCAGTAGAACAAGTAGAAGTTTCCTTCTCATCATGTACTCCTAGGCACTTAACTAAGTGAATCAATGAGGAGATAACTTAGGAAAAATGAAACCTCCTTTTAGTGAATTAATGCCAATGGAATCATAAATCATTTACAGGAAATATTTTTGCAGTTGTTGAAGAGCAGGTATACTTTCTCTTTAGTCATTTCCTAACCAGGATAAATTGAGAGTCACAGGCTGTTACTGGTGTCATATGCTGTAAAGGAAGAGCAATCAGTTGTGGCTCACAAGGTGAGTTAGGGATGTTTAAAAAAAGGTGTTATGTCTTACATTTGATGCCAAAATGAGAATGCATGTTGAAGATCTATCTACAGGTAGAAGTAAAATGAATGAGTACAGAAATATCAATCAGAACTCAAATGTCATCTATAGCATCTTCCTGGTATTGTTACAGTTATAACCAGGTAATCTAGTATCACTAATAATTTCCAATGCACTGGCTACTATCAGCTTTTAATGGGACTAGTGAACATATATGACTTTTGAGTCAGCATCTCAGGTCTGCTTTATGCCTATTCCAAGCCCATTCTGATATAAGCATTATGTTTATTGTCTTTGGAAATCATTATTTACCCTTCTGCAGATTCTAAAAGTTTGCTTTTGAGCAGGCTACTTTGCAGCTGTTGTTTAGGAATTTTGCTGATGACACCAATCAAGGTGAGTGGTACAGCTGATGCAATCAGAGGAAGGAATGTCATTCAAAGGGACTTGAGCAGGCTTGAAAAGTGAACACATAAGAACTTAATGTGGTTCAACAAGGCCAAGTGCAGGATGTCCCATCTCTGGCAGCATACAAGACGAGGTTGTATAGGATCCTGGGCCTCTGGTGGGTGGTAGGGAGTTAGAGTTAGATATCTTTAAAGTCCTATCCAAACCAGTTCATTCTATCATTCTGTGAAGAGGCAGGTGCTCAGTTCATATTTGTCTCCTCAAGAGGGGGAACAGTGTTTTCACTGTGTCTGGATTTCAGATCTTAACGTTGCCCTAAAATCAAGTAACAGTAAAATAATGTAATAATGTAACGGAGTGACCAAGAGAACAAGGATCATGGAACTATTTTGGAGCATGAAATTGCATAGCCAACTATGACACTGATATGCAGTGCCAACAAATGTCAGAATGCTTCATCACCCTTAATGTATATCTGCTGCCTCTAACCTTCTTGTCTTTTCTAGTTACAACACACATATCCAGGAACTTTTCTGAATACTCTTCACAGCAGTGTTGTGTGGTATCACAGAATAGCAATAAAATAAATCTGTTTCAGAAGATCTGTGAAATATCAGGTATTTGGGATATCCTAGTCTCAAATGACCCTGAATGAATATTCATTTCCTTTCTAGATCTTGAGGCTGAACAGTCACAGCATTTTTTCTACAGCTTGAAAGAAAGACTTCTAGGACATCTGGTGTAAACACAGGAACTATGATCAAGTGGGCAGAAAATATAAGGTCACAGAGATGGGACTACAGTAGAGGAATCAATTTGGTCCAATAGCTGTACCTTTCTTCCAGCACAGTTTGTTTTTTTCTCTTTTACTGAAGAATAACACTCTGCAGTGTCAATGCATGAGAAACAGCTCTATATGCCTTCCTTGACCTGGGGTGCCATTTTCTGCTATTGCAGCAGTCCCCCAGCAAGAGATTAGGGCTGTGGTTGGCAGCTGGGTGCTGCGCTGTTGGCATCCAGCTGGGTGTCTTTCCAGAATTTCCTCCTCCCCTCTCCCAACCCTTCTGATGTATTAAGTCTGGATGCTTATTCCAAATCATCAGACCATATCATTTAACAATGTTTGGCAAGTTTTATTTATTATGTTTTTTTCAACAAAAGCCTGTAAGGCAACAGAAAAGTAAAGCGTAAAATACATTTGACTTAATTGGCAGCAGCAGACTGCATGCGTCAGAAAGAATTAACCTCCAATAAAGCAGGATGTGCAGGAAACACAATGTACTAGTTTGATATGGTCTTTCAAAGATAGCACTTCCTGGAACAGAGGCAGAAACACAGGTTGGCTAAGGCTGGAAAAGGCCGTTGGATTTATGTGCATGCAATAACCCTCAAAAGATCCCACACATGCACATCTAGAAATCTAGCAAGAAGGAATTCAGGACTCACAGAGATTTTGTACTCTTCCCCCCCCCCCCCCTCCTTCCCCTCCAGTGTTTAGATCCAATGCAGACATGGCAAAACTTCCAAGCTTCACCTCCTGTGAACAACCCCCCTGCCCAGTGTATGATCTGAATACTGAAGCAGTTCAACTAGACAAATATAGTATTTGGGACACTCTTATCAGTGAAGATATGAATAAATCTCTGACTATAGAGCTAGTATCTTCAGAAATGCACACAATGTGCGTGCGCTTGGGAACTATTTATAGAGAGCTGAAGAAAAGAGGTTTTCATGTTATTTTTTTGAGGTAATGAAGGATGGACAGAAACAGATGGCTGCAGTAAAAAAGTACAAAGAAACCCTTGCCCTGGTTTAAAAATTCATTTTCACTTTGCTGTATAAATGATTTGGCCTCATTTTTCACGGTTAAAAGAAATAAAGAAAGAGGCTGACTTGAAGAGAGTGTCCTGTCATGGAAGTTTCGATAAGGATGTTCTCTTGTAAAATTACACCTTTCCTGCCAGGATTTCACAGACCTTTCGAAATGTTAATGAAT
Organism: Excalfactoria chinensis; assembly: GCF_039878825.1. Taxonomy (NCBI): domain Eukaryota; kingdom Metazoa; phylum Chordata; class Aves; order Galliformes; family Phasianidae; genus Excalfactoria; species Excalfactoria chinensis. The sequence goes on from NC_092857.1 coordinate 2,539,659, forward strand.
AGTCCTTCAATGCATGCAAACGCTCACCATGGTAAATGGGGGCTGAGAATACCCTGTGAGATTCTCTAAAGCAAGAGCTGATCAAGTCCTGTTTCCACTGCAGAAAATAATTAAACTTTGGTTTGTCTGATCAGGATTAGGTTTTGGAGTTAGAAGTCAGGTAAACACTTGGTCTTACACAAGCAATTAATCATCCACTTAATTGTAAAGCATTTAAATTGTATTGAAGTCACTGGGACTAAACCAAAGGTTAAATGCAAGTTCTTGTTTATATTTCCATAGTGTGTGCTGATGTGATTTTCTGAATTGAGACAACAGCAATTCAGACCTCTTGTTTTTTTTTTTCGTTCCCCCAAGAAGAAAAACCAAAGTAGTTCTTGGCTGATATGATCTGGTCCCTCAGGGTGACCCTGGTCATTCTGGAGATAACATTCTGGTGAAACACCATTTCAAAACAAAGCAAAGCAGAAACCTTCCCACAGACCTAATAGCTGGATGTGAGCCAGATTCTTCATGTTGATTTTATTTGCAGTATGACAAAAGTCACCAAGAGGCACACTTTGGTAAGTTTAGCTCTAATTGGCCTTTCAGTGGTCTTCATGAGCTTTTTATTTTTTCCTCTTTTCTTCATTTTATTTTATTTTTTCTTTCTTTTTAAATACTCAGACAACGCAGAATTACATGTACTACATCAAAATGGGAGCAGGTCAACTTGGGACAACTTGGAGGATCTGGGCCTCATTTTCTCAGCGTTTCACTTGCTATCTCTAACTGGTAGGGTTGCACATCTGTTTGCTCCTGGGCACAGAGCACTTTTCGTCCCCATAGAAACTAAGTTCTTGGGACTCACTACAGGTGAAAGCTTTAGCCTTTAAATACTAGTGCTAGATTTTGAATCAGCATAAATTTCCCATGGGAAGTCATGGGATCAACAGAATCTAAATGTTGTAAAACTGACTATCAAGTCAGATCTTTGTTGTCGCTTGGTAATTCTTGACAAGGATTTTGAGAAACTTTCAAATGTCACACAAGCAAAGGAAGTTTTACTTCTTTAAATAAAAATCAATTTATCCACAATTTAAAAAGGAATCAAGGACTACTGGACTCTAAGCATGCCCTGATGGTAGCAATTTAATGAGGATAATTAGCAAGACCTGCATCATCTTAAAAAGCAGCAATGAAGTCCAGGTAAACAATCAGTCTTCCTTTCTGTTTCCTATTGCAAACTACATTTTATACTCTCACTGTGGACTAAATATCCACATCCTCCAGCCTCTTCCTCTCCCTCACATCAGTGCCTGTCCTTTTGTGTTTCTGAGTTCACTCCCTTCCCTACAAACACGCTTCTCTTTTTTGTTTTCCTTTTTTTTTGTTTATTTTTTTCCCCTGTCTTCCAGAAAACCAAACAGTGTCCTGCTTTGCCATTATCATTATTTTAACTGCCACATCATCATTTGCTTCCTTCAGTAATCACTTTTCATCCCTTCTCTAATTGTGCTCTTGGCATGCTCTGAAAATGCTCACCCGCAAATGCTGTTCATGTGCTCTCTTCCTTGCCTTTACCTTGCAGAGGCTTTCCCAGTTCGACCTTTCTAAATTAATTTTCTGCTTGGAATACTTGTTCTTTGAGTATGAGAAGACATTAGGAGGTTATTTGTGGTCACGACAAGTATTGTGGCAATCTAAATCAGAGAGGTGCTGGGGGGGATTTTGTTCCCTTTGGGATTTGATGACAAAAGTTCAGTTGGTTTAATTGGAGCCTCGTTTACTAATAACATCTGTGGGGACATTTAGGACCTGCCAGATAAAAGTATGTGTGGGAGTAGAATGGAGAAATAAGCTTTTTGAATCTTTTCAAGGATACTCAAGGCCAACCAGACCTGTGATTATTTTTTTCCCTCTCTTTTGGAATAGGTCACCTGGAAAAGGATGAAGAGATGGTGAGGTCCTTGCTCTGTATTTTGCATCACTGTGGGGGGAATCCAGAAGGGAATAAACCCCTCCAGGCAAACACATGTCAAACAAACCACATCTGTTTCCATCACTGCAGAAGAAGTGCTGTATTTCCTACATGCTTGATTCATGCAGGGCTGATGACCTCCAAGATGCTCAGAACCTGAAGAATTTTTCTTAACAATTTTCTGAAGTACAGCATGGTCCTGAGAAGTATGCTTAACTATCATTCTGGTACATAAAAAACTGTCTTATTCTTCTCCCAAAGGCTTCCCACTTCTTTTCCCCTCTTTCTACCGCAGCTCTTATAAAACTATAGTGGTCTAACAACTAATGTTGCTGAACCACTTTTCCAAACATTTGATCTTAGCATTTTCTCAGTATGACATTTCTTACAGGCAACAAACAACAGTAGTTTATATTACATCATATTACTAGAGGCACTCCAAAGCCACTTTAGGATGAATAGTTTCCATTAGGAAAATGAAAACAGATTTTTTTTTTCTTTCTTTTTTTTTTTTTTTTTCCCCTGCAAACTGCTTTAATACATTTGAAACAGATAGTTCTGATCTGAATAAGCTGAGAATGTGAACCAGTGGTCCTGCTCCGCGTTACAGAGAAAGTTAATTGTCTTAATGAAATGACTTATGGTGGCACTAATACTCTGTTCAAATTCTCTTACAGCTCCTCTTCATGCCAGTTTTTCCTCTAGGTCACAGTCAAACATGCTTGATACTCCACTGTGAATTCCGTACTTTGATGTAGCTCTGAAACCTCTGTGTTAGTGTAATAATCATGTGTTTCATAAAAGACCAAACATATCTTTATTTTTTCTCTTTATTTATTTATTTAATTAATTAATTATTTTTCACTGTGATATCTATGCTTCCCTTTGCTTTCTAGAACAAGTAGGATGATATGTGCTGAATTTCTTTTTCCCAACATTAGCCTCTTTAAATTTTCCCTGGAAAATTCTCCCACTTGGTAAGAGAAGAATTGTTTTCAATTAAGAGCATGCTTTGCCTTATAGAATATCCAACAATGCTGTCATTGCATACAAGATGCAGGCATCTCCACCAATGAAACTTCTCTTTACGCATAATAAGTTCAGCAGATAATTGTGGAGTATGTTGGAAGACAGAAGCATGGCAGAGGTGGAGGTCACCTTGGTCAGCTGCTTTGTCCTGGAGGACATGAACAACTTCCACTATCAAGGGTGAACTGGGATCATACTTAGATACTGGAGGCACTATTCATCTCCTTATCCATAGTAAGAGATTTCCTGATTTCAAACTTCAGTAATATGGAGAATGACCAAAGCAGGTTTGAACAGAGCATTGCTAATTCTTCGAGTAAAAAGTGTGCTCAGAATAAAAGGGGAGATAATCAGGAACGTTATTTCTAACACTGTCTGAGTTTTTGCTATTCTTTGATTATTTCATTTGGAGAATAATGATGAAAGTATTCTGTGTAAATTTGGAAAGCACTGAACTCCAATAAAAAAAGCCATGAGAATAATCCCTCGTTAGCAAAAGCTACCTAAAAAAGAGCAATAATTTACCAGAGTTTGTAGTTTTCATAAACTTTTATTTGTTTGTTTGTTTGTTTGTTTGTTTGTTTATCTTCTAAGATTTTCAGATATTTTTTTCAGAGTAAATTGGGGAATACAATTCTGGAGCAGTTATCACAGGTAAAATTGACACAGGAGCCTGAAGGGTAAAACCAACAGGGCTTCTGAACAAAGACTCTTTCCAGCCCAGTAAGAGACCAGGGAGGAGTATGGCTATCTGACACAATCCATGGTATAAGTGATCTGGTGTAAAAAAGAGATTAGAGGCAAGAATGCATGGAAAACTCACATAGTCCCTTCTCCCCTTTACAACAGAAATCAACATCTCCAACTCCCTCTCCAAACAGATGGTCTCCCTGTCTTCTCCATCATCTCTGCAAGGTGACACCATGAAAGTATGGCAGTGTTCACTGGCGGTAGGAGGTAAAGCTCAGAAAAGGGCTGGAGGGTGGGGAGATCAGTCCTCAAATACTGCAGCCACAAGCACAAAATCTGACAGTTCACAGATGCTTCTGAGGAAGTCTGACCACCGGCTGCAGGCAGAGAACAGTGGCTTACACATCACAGAATCTGACACAAGCACTGAGCAAAAATATCAGTGCTTTTACAGATTGTTGTCAAATTCTGAGCCTGTGCACATGTTAAAGAGGAAGAGAAGAGAAACAAAAAAAGACCCATTAAAATGAGATCTTTGGGAACAGCTCTGCATAAGAATCATAAGGCTGGATGCAGTCCTGGGGTGAACTGTTGGCTGAGGGGTTGCCCTTCTGGTTGGATGAGTCCGTCCCACCAAGGCAAACCATCCCAAGAAACTCCTGAAGGGCAGAACACGAGAGGACACTGTCACCTATCCTGTCTGAGCATTGCTGCCTGCTCAAGGAAATGGGATTTCCTTTCCATGAACAATCAGGAAAGGCCCTTGAGATTCCTAACCCCATAGAGATCTGCAGATGACAATCCATTGGCTGCAAGAGTGGAAATCCCACCTGCTCAGCAAGTACCACCATTCTGGAATGGACACCACTTGGACCACTGATGTTTCTCCTCCTGTGGTGACTCACAAAGCCTCAAGGTGTGAAGAAACCTTTCATCCCTGGGGTCCGTGGCACTGTCCATTTTTAACTTTTAAGGATATTCTGGGAAAGAGAAAAGAGAAAGAAAAAAAAAAGAGAGAAAAAAAGAACAGAACCAAAGCATGTTTTTCTCCATTACCATAAAGAGGGCCTGTGAATGCATGGTATTAGTATCCCAAAAGCCATTAAACTCCTTAGTGATGAGAAACAGATGGAAAATAAGACAAAAGAATTCACAACTCATGTTAGACTGAATTGAATTCCTTTAATTTCACACAATGAATAACATATGAATAGGATTAACTTTTTTTTCTTTTTTTTTCTTTTTTTTTTCCTTTTTTTTTTTTTTTTTTTTTTTCCTTTTTTTTAGTTAAGTGCTCTATACTGTGCTAACCTGATTTGGTAGCGAAAAGACTGAGCTTTGTTTTAGAAAAAAATGTTTAAAAACCAACATCTAAGATCATGAAGGAGCATGACATTAAAGCATGCCAGATGTATCTAAGCCTCAAAGAACATCAAGTCCATATCCATTTTTAAATGTACAAAAATGCTTCATGAATAAAAACTGTTACAAAAAGAACATTTCAAACAATGTACAAGTTTTTTTTTTTCTTGCCTCTATATTCAATAAAATACAAATACATTTTTTTGCTCTAAAATATGTTTACATACAATCAAAGTAGAACATGCAAATTACACTTTAAAAAAGGCTTTTAAAAACCACTTATGAATACAAACTAAAAATTAGCCAGCACGACTTATAGAACAATCTTGTGCCCCATTCGTTTGATTTTTTTTTTTAATTTTTTTTTTGAAATACAGTATATACATATTTAACACTTCATGTGCATTTATTATTTAAGAAATAGCTTAAAAAAATAAAGAAAAAGAAAAGTAAAACAAACCAACATGGGATTGAACAGCTCCCCCATGTTGTCCAATTGGCAGCTCTTTTTATGTTTTTACATTTTTTTTCTTTTTTCTTTTTTTTTTTTCCTTTTTTTTTTCTTTTTTTCTTTTTTTTTTTTTTTTTTTCTACATAGTGTTTTTTACAGCCTAGGCAGGCATCTTAAGGAGATCTCGAATACATGTCCTTTGTTAAGATGTGCTTCTAATTTTCTCAGAACTGCTGCACCCCAGGTTTTGGATGATGTGGAAGGAAGAGGCATTGCAAAGGCATGATGTTGTTTTCTCAATTCAGAAAACCATCCTGTTTGTTGTTATTATTTTTCTTTTTCCTATCTCATTTTTCTTTCTTATATATATATATATATATTTCCTTCAGGATACTACTTAAATGCACTGTTTAAGTGCAGTCCTGAATCAGGGCCTGTGAAAATAAGTGTTGTGTAAATCTTTCAGTATGGAAGGGTGAATACTCGTCATATTGTCGTCATGCTTAGAAGCCCCAGTAATGGATCAGCATCTTGTTGTAGCAGATGCTACCAAAAAAATGTAAGAACACAAATTAAATACTCTACATGGATGGTCTAAAGAATTGATGTCCAGTGGAAAGGCATGGGTTATGCTGTATGATGACACCCGAGTAGCTGATTACTGCTATCACTTGCTTAGTTTTCTTTTTTTTTTTTTCTTTGAGAGTTACCCAAAAATATGCAAGGTGCTTCACAGGAAATTTAATAGTGAAGGGCTCGATAAATTGGCAGTACGAAGCTCTTGGAGACACAAGCGGTCATTTATTTCTTTCTCTCTTCTTTGTCCTTTTTCTTGGCTTTACATTGGTTGAGAAATATAGGGCCCACAGAGAGGATGCAAATCCATGGCATCATTTCACACAGCTGACAGCCATGTGATTTTGTTTTGTGTTTTTCTTTAAGTATGATAAAATGTGTTGATCTGTGACGTGATGGAGGTCTTTGAAAGGCTCTTTTGGGTCTTAATAAGCAAAAGGGCTTTCACTGTAGTTTCTTAAAGTACTTGGAAATGCACAGAGAGAATTTAGAGTGTTCCTTAGTAAAACTTCCTAGTTGTAGGGGGAAAAAAATAAATAATCAGAAAGCTCATTACTGGAATATCGTTGGGTAATAAACTGCAGGAGTGGGATTTTAGCCTTAAGCCCTAAAACTAAATCCTTTATGATCTGCATGTAGTACATCGCCTTATAATATTATTCTGTCAGCAACTTGCTTATCATATTTGTAGACTATGCAACATGCAGAACACCAATTATGAATGCCATCTAACAGTATTTCCAGACTGCTTTCATACAAATTAACAAACTAATCTTGCTGCTAACCAGGCATGTTGTTTGGATGAACAGTCAAGACTGTATTGCAGCACTGTGCTCTCCCAGAACACCATCTCTGTGAATAATAAATTTTGGACATCTGGGCTACCATATTTCTTATATGGATAGCTTTCAGCTACCAAGTCTTGTACCCTAGCCTTTGTTCTTTTTAGGACCAAAAGTGCCTTTACATTTTTTTTCTGCCTTTCGTGAAGTGCTCAGTGAAGAGCATATGGGGTTGTTCTTTCCACAAGTGGATGCTCTCCTTAAGTGTTTTGCCTCTAGCAGCATCTTGGATAGTAGTTTTTGAAAGGTTAAGAGTATTTTCGTATAATCATGTAATCATTTAGGTTGGAAATGACCTTTAAGACCATCATCCTCCAGCAGTGCCCTGATGGTACTGGATCTGTAGCTGAGGACCCCACATTATTCAGTAATCCCCAATGGTGGGGTTATGCCCAGAGTCAGCCCAAATCCAGCCCTTATTGTCACTCTGTAAGGTTTGATGCATCTTGAAACCACATGAGGCGTTCAGTGACAGAATTTGGTTCTTTCAGACCTTTGCTCTACTTGCTACATGTTGAAATGTCCTTCAATGCTAACGAAGAGATCACTGAAGATGAAACTAAGGATAGATGGCTTAGTTTCAGTTTATAGGCTACCTGTAATACCAAAAACATTTTCTTTTTTAAGAGACACCATCAACTACTTTCAGGCCCAAGGGAAAGACGTTAAAAAAAGTTTCTGAATCAACTAAACCTCAGTCTGATGCTTTTTAAGGCAGAAGGGAAGAGCTGGAAGAGGCGTAAGCATTTTTTTTTTTTTCTGCAGGCCTACATCTTCAGTCAATAACACTGTGCTGATTCGAGAGAACTGAAAAGCAAAGTTGATTGTAACAGAAGGAGCAACCGGTCAGTTTAATTCTAAGCTGCATTAATTGGAAAACAAAAAGCGCAAATGAGCGTGATGAATGTTGCAAAGCAAATTGGAAACGAACTTCTGTGATCCATCTTATCAGTTGTAAGGAGAAAGGATCTCAAGAATTGTTCCAGCCTCGAAAAAAAAAAAACACACCATAAACCCTCTCCCAGCCCCCCAACCCTAGTCCTAACCCCAAATGCATTCAGTTTTAATAAGCTAAAGTGCTATCACAGAAGAAAAATCAGTCTCTAAAAATAATGAGTTAAATGTTTACAGTGTCCCTTTAACACTATAGTCTTGATATGATTTTTGTAAATAAATAACAGAATAGAAAGGATTTTTTTTTTTTTTAATTATTATCATTATTAATTTTTTTTTTTTTTTTGGTGGGGACTTGTTTGCTTTTTTTTTTTTTTGGTGGGTTTTTTGTTTGTTTGTTTGTTTTTTTAGTGTCGTGCTATTCGAAGTTTCCTTGGCAATATGCCAATTAATGATCACTCAATAAAAGTGAATAACAGTTGGCTTGTGAATCATTAAATAATTCCACTCCCCACTCCCTTGCTGGAATTTACCCTCCCCCCTCCCATTTTAATATCCATCTTGCCATGCCAGGTGTTGGGTGTACTGAAGGACTTTAAAATGAAATAAAGTAAATTGAAAGTACATATTTCAAATTTTAACAACTGACGGCTTTAAAAAAAAACAAACAAAAAAACAAAAAAACAAAACAAAAAAAATCAAAAATCAAACAAAACAACAAACAAACAAAAAAAAAAACCAACTATTTTTACTGCAATGGAACAGCTTCACGTTCAGTCTTTGCTTGAGTTAAACATTTTAATTGGGCTGTGGAAATGGAGCTTAGGTATCTTACCCAAGTTAGATCGATGGTTAACGTACAACTCGAATGAGAAATGTACAATTTGAACTGACCATTTAAAGAGACGATTTGTCACACACAGTTTGCATCCATGCAGACTGAGAGCTTTATAATTACATTATGTACAAAACAACAAAAAAAAAAAATCTTTTTTTTCTTTTTTTTTTTTTTTCTTTTTTTTTTTTAAGTTTATTAAGGCAACCACAACTTGGAGAACATGTCCAAAGTGGCATTAATACAATTGCAGTGGTGATACCCTTTGAACATTTTTATTTTTATTTTCAGGTAAGAACACTTATTCCTTTTCTTTTTTTAAGAAATAATTGCCAAGAAATAATCTATTTTCCATAGGGTTTTGTTCTCTATTTTTTTTTTTAAAACAATCTACTTTATCTATTTTCTTTAAAAGTACATATCAAGGCATTGCTACCCAATGCAAATAATTTGGAGCCTGGGTTTCCCATCATTTTCCCTGTTAACTACAGGTGGTAAAAACTGGTAGTTTTGGGCCCTGTTTTTTTACTCTATTTTTTTTCTGTTCTACTTTTTTCTTTTTTTCTTTTTTATCTTTTTATTTTCATTTTTTATTTTTTTGGTGATTTTGTCCATGTTTACTATAACTATTCCCCAGAAGTGTCTTGCTGTTCTCTACTCATATGTACCGAGCATCAAAACAACTTGGTTGATGGATGACCCCTTTTTCACATGCCATTGGAAATGCCAAGTTGCTTCGTAGAAGTGTGCTATCATAACTGAATATCCATGTACACCTTATAAGAAATGCTGTGATATTCTGTTGTTCCTTGGGATAGCACTCGGAATGAGTGTGTGCGCGTGTAAGGCTCTACTTTTCTATTGCCTATATTGCAGCTAGTTGTAACTAGGCAAGTAAATGAGAGAAAAAAAAATATACAGTTCTAGCAGGAGTCAGGCATTTTGGGTTATGTTGCCCCAAAACCTGGTAGGTATATAAAACTGAAAAAAAAAAAATAAAAATCAAACATATTATAACCAAGATCACAGTTGAGAAAATTACACTATTTTTTTTCTTGCTTTTTTTCTTTTTTTCCCCCCTTTTTTTCCTTTTTTTTTCTTTCTTCATTTTTTTTCCTTTTTTTTCCCTCTTTTTAATTTTTTTTTTTATTTTTTTTTTTTTTTATTTTTTTTTTTAAACAGTGATTTCTACTATGGTATGGTTATTCTTAGTTTCACCTGGCCCACCAAACAGAATCTGAGTTGAGCATGCAGCCCTAGCGACAATACTCAGCTCTCTGCAAGGATGACCTCCCGCCTCCGGGTATGGTGTGAGCACAGCAATGCTGAGATGTTGATTAGTTTTGGAAACTGCAAAGTAGACAATATCCCCAACTTAGAAATCCCCCCCACCCCCCTTATCCCCACCTTTCCATCTCCTCACCCTTTCCCCCTCTTTCCTGGGGGACTGGGAACGAAGTGATGAAGAGGAAGATGTGATCCCCATCTCTCCATAATAAGTTTTGGCCACCCAAGTGACAAGTCCAGTGCTGCCTTGGGGGCAAAGCAGACTGTATTCCTCCAGTCTGTCAGTCTTGACGTACCCTGCTATCAGCACTTGATGTCCAACAGGGCATGCTGGCCTTAGGGAAGGCCTTCGCTTTCACTTCCTCTGCCTTTCCGGTGCCGCTTCACTTTCATGTCATCCTCCTCCTCTTGCGGTGACTTGTTCTTCCTTTTCCCAAGCCGGGGTGTCCGGGGCAGAGGGAGTGGGGGCGGCGGTGGCGGAGGAGGAAGAGGAGGAGGTGGTGGTGGTGTTTCTCGAGCCATGTGTATGACAGCCTCAATGGTGGCCATGATTGTGTCTTGAGTGGCTGCTTGCTCCAACAGCAATGGATTCAATGTTGGCCTCTGACCTCTTTTGCTGGGAAGGTCAACGCATTTCTCCAGAACGGGCATTTGGTCTCTGGAATCTTCATCAAAGGAGAGAGGTTGCTTACGTGGACGGCCCCTCCGCTTCTTGACAAAGTTATTGCCTGTTTTTGATTGTCTCTGCAGCCGCTTGGCTTTCAAGATCTTGTTTACATGATCCAGGTTCTTCTTTGTGGACAGGATCTTGGTGTAGTTACACATCTTGCGCACCTCACACTGGATTGCTTCAATTTCACGGCGCTTGAACCTTTTTTTCAGCGGTGGACTGGCTGTTGGGAGACAAGGAGAGAAACTGGATCAAACAAGTGAATGGAAACACTGAATTCAGTATTATGAAGACTGGGAGCTTTCAAGCCTGATAGGCTGAATATGAGTATTGATGAAGTAGAAGATGTGTGAAAGGACTCTGCACAGAAAAGCAATTTAAGAATAAAGCAGCAAAACTTTTCTAAAGCAGTATTTTACTGTGGGTTTTCATTCAGTCTTCTTTCTCTAGTGGGAATGGAAAAAAAAGGTCTGCTTAGCACCAGTGTTACACTGGTCCAGCATAACCACTGAACTTCATATACTGCAAACATACACTCCTGATATCTTCACTCTGGTCTTTAATGCATGGATATCAGATAGTATTAACAGTGAAACTACTAGGCACAGGGAAGTTCAGCTGCTTACTCCACTTGTGTTAAACTAATTAATTCTGCCTGCATTTCTTTACCATCATCTCTGCAGAAACTAGCTGAAACTGCTCTGTCATATAATTGACTTTAATGGCCCCTGAAGCAATCACACTCCTTTCTGGTTCTGATCACTTACTTTAGATCTGAATGAAGTCCAAAGCAGTTAAGTCTCTTGCCAAGGTCATATCATGAGTCACTGTCAGAGCTGGAAAGAGAGTCCAGCATTTGTTGGCTTCTGGGCCTTTGCTAAGGACATAAGATCTTGCTTGTTTTTCCTAGATTATTTCATTGTTCTTTAATGAACATGGTATCTGTTCAGAGTTCAAGATTTCCATGTGGATTACAAGTAACTACCTCTTCATGAGCAGACAGAATGTATTAATTCTGCTATTACAATAATTGGTGCTCCCTTTCACTCCTAGCACATCAATTCTGCACTACTGGAAAAGAAACGATGGAGTTCATGATTTCTTTCCAGTAAAGATTAAAACATCCCACTAAATTAACCTCAGCCTATGTCTACTTGCAGACTTAATTTACACCTGACTGTCAAGCAGTCATTTGGGTTTGAAATCCTTGAAGTTTCCAGAGCAGCCAAGATTTCAGGAAAGGTTCATTTAGGGACTATCACTCTCTTCATGGCTAACAACATAATCTTCTAGCAGCAGTTTAAAATAAAGTTGCTGCTGTAGCAATTCTGTAGATAACCAGGAGCCATCAAGTGGCAGAATCTTCCCTTTCTCACAATGACAGATTTGGCATACAAGCCTTACTTACTGTCCTCCCCTCTTGGACGACATAAAATATTGGCTCTTACACTACCATGTTGCTTGGATTCAGCAAAGAGCTTGCATAAACAAACCCAAGTTACAATGCAAGAAGTAGGAATGAGTCATAAACAAAACACAGACATATGCTCTCTTATAAATAAAGACCTGGATGGCCAACTTCCCAAAGTCTGGTTTTCATTAATTACAAAACAAAATACATTTTCCATATGTAACCCACTCCCCACACCAAAAAGAAAAATAGAACCCATTTACAGTTTGTGATTCACCAAGGACAAAAGAATAGAGGAATGCAGTCATTTCAAAGAAGAACAGAAAGGAAAGGGAATGAAATGTCCAGATTACTAACGGGAATCTAATTAGTTGCACAAAATTTATCTCAAGTACGTTACCCCTAAAAGGCATGGATGTAAGACCCCTAAAGTCAGATGGCAGTGAGCTTTTTCTCAGTCATCTGATCAAACAAGTTAGATTCTGGTCACACAAAACCATTACTCTCAGGGGCTTCACTCATTACTGACATACAAAGTCCCAATATTTCCAGTCCTAAGCACTCAGCTCCTTTCAGTTCCTCCAAAATCCTGAGAGGAGCTTCAGGTCAGAGTATTTAATAAGTCCAGCACTTTGCAAACCATTTGCTGTCCACATTTTGCCTTTTATCACTAATGTCATGAGCCATTTGTGAGACTTTCTGAAAACTCCTACGTTCAAGATGCATTTTTTCTTTTCTCAGAAAGTTAATGATGTAAATTTTGCAGATGGGAATTTTAGCAAAAAATATGAAAATAAAAAATAAAAAATAAAACATTGCAAGGCCAATGATAAAATTAGTAGATTTGGTTCTAGTCTCATCTTTAAATGGAAAGTCTATAAGCCAAGGGACGGAAATAATTTGAAAAGAAGAATCTGCATAATTTTATGTCTTTTCTGAGATCTATTAGTATCTGTTGCTTCTACAGCTCAGTATTATCAGCTCATTGAAGTCAATGAGATCTACTTCCTACAAACAGGATGTGTCTCCACTGTTCCATTTTTGAAATAGGAGTTCACTGCCATCTGACATCACATCCTCCTTACTGCTGATACTGAACAATATAATACGTGCAGGCATTCAGTTGGTCAAGATGTTCAGGATACTGAGGCTTAGAGACCTGAGTGGATCTCAATAGCGTGTAGGCAGAAACTGAGTGTATTACTCAGCGTGTCTAGTTCTGCCAACTCAGTTGATACATGAACATGTATGGCTAGACATCTTCACATAGGTGTAAATCTGAGAGCTGAAGACCCAGTGCCCTCCCTTATTTTCTAGATACTTCTTTGCCCTCTTAAAAAATTACAGAATAACAGACCCTTTCAATTTGGACTGAAACTCAGTTCCTCTTAAAACAAAACAAACAAACAAACTGTGTTTTTTTTTTTTTTTTCTATTGTAAGTTCTCTGGATGCTTTGTAGCATTTATGATTTTTTTTTTCAGGAAGTTTATAAGTAACTACTAATGCTTTTGTTTTCCTCTCTAGCAGGCCTATGAACTTGCAAGAGTTGCGTTATGTAGTCTGCCAAAAGTCAGAATGCACGTCTTGAATAAATAATATCCCTTTAATTCAGGCTTTTTAAGGATGTATTAGGAAAACCAATGTTATATTGACTATTGAGAGACAGGAACATCTGATTTTATATTTGCAGAAGGGAGGCTATGTGTAAAAGAATCTGATTGGTCTGCAGGGGGAAGATTTGATGAGGTGTGCTTATGACAAAATATCAGAGAGATGTGCCAAAATAAACCACTATTGATGTGAGAGCCATCAGGTGTTATCAACTCATCTGGAAGCTCTTGGTCAGCAGTCTTTGATATAAAATATTTTGCTATATTGCCATGTGATACATTGATTTGCTGAAAACCAAAGGTAAGTACTAAGCTTTTCCATTTTATCCAGACAGACCTTGCTCAACCCTGGATCCAAATTGGTCTGCTCTGTTTTTAAGCTTTGTTGTTCTATTCCTGCACATACTTTACTATTTGCACGTGGAAACCTTGCTCTGGCAGGAAGAATTTCCCCTGTCACTATCTCACAGACTTCATCTCAAAAGAGGTGAGGAGGAAATTGGCCAGAGTAACGACATGTTTGTACACAGGCACAGGAAGATGGGATGCTTCTAAGAGATGATGCAACATGATGGCAACCTCCAGCTGGTGGAGGAGACTACAGGACAGAATGCAGTACAGGGGAGAGAGGAGTAAAGGGAGGAGACTTTGCTGCCTGGACAAAGTATTCTATCTACACCTTGCCAGGCTGCAAGGCTATGTGTTGCCTCTGCGAAGGCCTGAAGCCAGTTGGCACAGACCTGACCAAAGTGAACAGAGATTGGAAATAGCTGATGTAGTACAGACTTGGGATGGGGCTGTGTGAACCTTTCCTTGTACTGTGACTATTCACGCTTGAGGATGTCGATCTGCTTACTGTAATCAGGATATTTCCTCTAGACATAGCTACAAGCAGCGACAGCTTGAATTCAGTGCAGCAAAGAGGTACTAGAAGAGACACTTTTCCCACCACATGCCTGGAGGACATAACTGCAAAATCCAGTACTAACAGAAGGCAGAACTTGGCCATCAGAAAAAAAGCTGTCAGAAGAAAGACTCTTCTCTTTCTCCATATGGAGGATGTGTTACGGAGGATCCCTATTTCTGAGAAATCACTAGAGAGCAATGGGAGAAGGAAGCAGCTTGGCCTCCCAACACAGATGATTCAGACAAGCACCTGTATTTCTGGACTGCTGTCTGAGATTTGCCCCATGCTATTAGAGACATGCACACTGCAGTTCTCTTTACAAATGCTCTGTTGCAAGTGCTGGTTATGAAAACAAACTGGAAAATTACACAGTACTGATGCACATAGCTGCTGCTTCTTTCTATCCAATAAACTCTGTACTTCTCCATTCCTTCCTTACTTACCATAAAAAACAAACAAACAAACAAACAAACATTACCAAGCTACTTCAAAGAAGAAAGAATTGGTGTTGGTCTTAAAAAATACAGCTTTATACCTTTAAAGTAAGGCAAATGGAGGTCCCGTATTTGCCATTGGAAGCAGATGCACTGTGGCTCTGTCTCACAGATAAATTAAAGTAATTGCCGGCCAAGCTGGGAAGTTGAACAGGGTTGATATTACACAAGTAACAGCTTTCGAGGAAGTAAGAGAAGTCTTTACCAAAAAGATAAGTTTCCAAGGGTAGCTTACAGGGGTCTGAAAAACCCATTCCAGCACAGTGATACAGAACACAGAAGTGAGGCAAGGTGTTTCAGATGCTTTGGAAGTTCTTTCTGCTCTTCTAGCATTATTTTGGATGTCTTTGGTGTGTTTGTGGCACTAGGGCTCAGTCTTACTGCCTGTCATTCTCTATACTTTCGGATTTGCCTGAGGCTGCTTGCAAGAACACAGCATGCAGAAGACTGCTCAACAGCTGGGCTCAGTTTGACTACTTGGTTTGAATGGAGGTATTTTCAAGAAGCTCCCCATTAGTTACAGGAAACCCAAAGCACTGTCCTGCTTTCCCATTAACACAGTTTCTTTCAGTTTTCTCTAAATCATTTCAACATCTGGGCTACAGATAAACCAACAATTTAATTTGTCTTCTGAAAATCAAAAGAATGAACTACACAGTCAAGCATACACTTTCACCTTGAAAGTGATCATAAAATATTTGTGTGCTTTCATTCTCTTATGCATTAAAAATCTGTCCTTAGCTTATATATATGAAAGTATTAAAGGCTAAACAAAGACTCCCAACTTTCTTATGTAGAAATTTATCCTTTTAGATGCCATTTTACAGCATGGGTCCTTTGTTTTCACTCTTTATTCAGGAAACCAAAGGAAAATCAAAAGGAGTGCACTGAAACAGAACTTTGAAATGAATAATTAAGTATGTTATCATTCCACAACTGAGGGATACAAATACATTTTTTGTTCATGTGGATTCAGATGTTTGACAAGAATAGGAAATTCTTAATGGCTGCAAGTAGGACACAGTATGGCAGGTTCCCCACTCACTGGAAACCATGACATAATTCAAGATCAGCTTCTCTATCTGTGCTCAAGAAAAAGCATGATGATGATGGAATGACTTGGCTCAATTTCTGACAGCATTAAGCTGTATCACCTTCCAGTGTGATTCCGAACAGAAGCACAAATTATAAGTTGATTGAAAAACATGTTTCTCTGTTTTATTTATTCCTACGTGCTTCAAATCACTGTTCATTGCCCTAAACAACTTCACATTTTCAAGACAGAATATTATGCTAAAATCACTGAAGTATGCTGAAAGAAATCTCAGCTGCTCCTTAACTGTTCACTATGTATTTGTGCTACACGAATGGGAACATTCAAATAAATGAACAACAGGGCTGAGAAAGGAACCCAAGAGCCTTACTTCAGAGTCCCCTGCTAGACCATAAGTGCTCTTGTTACTTGTATCCTCATTATTGCACAAGTAGTGTTATGCGAATAAAGTAGATTTGATATGCCAAGATATGATCATGGTAAGAAAGTGTTAAGAAAAATTCCAGCCTGATTATCGCATAAGATATGCACATTTGAAATAACTACTCAAATCAGGGAGAGCAGTAAAAGCAAATATTGTTCAGAGCAGTGCCTGTGGGAGGCGGGTGGAGGAGCTGTAGAAGGGGTGGAAAGAATCCACTTTACCTGCTTCAGATGTTGCTGATGATGAAGGTAGGAGAGATAATACTGGAGCTGGCATTGTAACACTCTCTACAGTTGCTGGTTTCCTTCTGGTCATCATGTTACAGGCAGAACTTTCCATTTTACTGTGAAGTGAAGTCTGGTCTGCTTTTAAGTGGGGGCCTACAATTCCTGGGAAAGAAAACAAAATTGGGATGAACACTTAGGAAGTAACTTGGCTGCAGAATATCTGGAAGTGTGTACTGGTGACTGTCTTTGCCACTGCAATATATTTTCACGTTTCCCTTTAAGTGCCTGATTTCAAGATCTAATGTGGTTTTGAAGATAAGAGAGATCAAAATTCTTAGTAATTTCTAATACCTTTGCCTGAAGAGTTACCATCAGTGATCTCTATGACAGTGGCAAACCAACACAGTAATTCTACATTGTTACATATTATTTTGCAAAGAAATACCCCCACTTGTACATGTTTAAAAACAGATACATTTCTTATCTCTTTTCATTGGGACAATCTATTTGTCATCCTGTGTGGTGTTTGTTCTCTGCACATAGTTATGTACTTCTACAGTGGCTTCACTCAATGTGTGCTACATCTGAGTAAAGAGCAGGCATCAATAGTGGCCTCAGCATGTTATTCCCTCCCTAAAGCACATCAGACTTTTACATATCTTCTAGGAATCCTCTTCCTTATAACATTCTTCTTTACAATTCATCAAAGAGGTAGGAGGTTTTTTAAAAAAAAAGAAAAATAACTCTTTTTTATACTTTTTTTTTTTTTTTTTTTTTTTTTTTTTTTTTTTTTTTTTTTTTTTTTACCAACCGATTCGAATGGCACTGGAGATATTCATAGGTGGATTACAACATGAAGTGAATTAACTGTAGAAACAAACAGAAGACAGAAAATGCTCCAGGAAAAGAAAAGGTATGCAAACAGGGCTGCTAAATTTCTCCTTTAGTAATCTTCCTCAAGCTCTCTTATGACTCCTTTATAACTATAATTATTTATTATTATTATTATAATTACTATAAACACCTAGCAGTTGCTGTTTTATAAAAATCCAGTAGTTCTGCTTTCATGAGACTGAAGCAAAGGTGAGGACTTTGTGTGGTGTCTTTACTAATTTATGGAGACTTCTCCCAGTCTCTGCAATAATGGCCTTCAGGACAGCCACTCATTTTTCCAATGTAGCTCTTCGTAAATAATTCCCTTTTTTTTTTTTTTTTTTTTTTTTTTTTTTTTTTTTTTGTCAAATCTCAATTTGTACACGAGCCTGAGAGAAAATACAGATTTGGGGAATTAAATTACATGAAGATTCTTAAAATCATGGAAGAGCTGATGTTGGAAGAGACTTCTGGAGCTCGCCTAATCCAATTCCCTTCTCAAGCACAGTCGGCCAGCTACCCAGGACCATGTCCAATTAGATTTTAAATATCTTCAAGGATGGAGGCTTCAAAATCTCTTTGGGCAAAGAGAAAAGCACCATCATGCTGGTCAGGGATGATTTCTGTTCCATAAATCTCTGGATTTTTCTATGTCCTGCCTACTAAAAAATTCCCTTACCTGATCCTCCTATACCTAAACTCTGTTTTCTTTCCTCACAGGTCTCATCACCTGTGTCCCTGGAGACTACATTTATCAGGAAAGTTCAAGGTGAAGAAGACACTGAGTACTTTGTTCTATTCCATGTCCTTTGCCACAATTGTCTGTGTTCCATTCAGCACTGTGCCAACGTTTTCTCTAGTCTTCTTTTTTGCTTTTCTTTTTCTTTCTCTTCAGAGAGGCTCTGGTTCTCATGAGCCCACCCTAAATATTTTCTCTATATTTCCCCAACAGTTCCTTTTTCTTTTGCTTTCTAAATCTGACATTAGTTAGTAGCTCTTCACTCATGCATGAAAGTCTCCTGCTACCTTTGCTTGAATTGATGCTCACTGTTGTGGAACATTTTTGAATTCAGAGAAAGTAATTGAAAATCAACAAGTTCTCCTCAAATTCACTTTTCTCCAGGCTTGTAACCCATGATCCAGTAAGATTTTCCAAAGCAGGCTGCAGTCCTACTTTTTGTCCACTTCTTCCTCTCACACTGCGGTGAACATGAGGCAGCTTCTCAGCAACTAAAAAGGCCTCTTCTCCTTTTTTCTAATCAGGTGATCTATAGCAAACACCTACCCTGTCCTTACTAGTCTGCTTGTGAATACTGACTTTTAAGCCCTCAGCTGGCTCATCACTAATCCTTAGGCACTGCTCCATGCCTTTCTACTGCTTTCTTTTATCACCCTGAAACCTTTTCTTGCCAGCCTAGTTCTCCACTTCCTCACTTTTTTCCCAGTCACTTTTAGTTTAAAACTCTCCTTACCAAGCCAGGCAGTTGGAAATGATGCTGTTATTCCTTTTACTCAGGTGAAATTTATCTTTTTACTGGCTATCTAACCTCAAAAAGGATCCAGTCTTCTCACTTGCATGATTGAAGAGAAAACCACTTGCATCCTCGTGGCCTTGATTACAACTCTTGGAGACACTTAGCCATAACTGACAAACTCCTGAACTCCAAAACTCCAGCAATATTATCAGTCCAGGGACTGCTGAAGCCTCGGATGCCTCTCCACAATGTCACTGATTAAAGTTCCAGGCTATTGGAAAACTGCTTGACAGCAGGTCAGGTTAGGAGATTGGGGCCTTCATCTCCTGCAGCAGTTGGTATCTACTGCTCTCCCTGATCACACCTGGATAGTATCTGGTAGTTCCTCAAAGAGTTCCTTAAAGATCTTCAAAGAAGTTCTCAGAAGATCAAGATGATCTCCAGGCAGTTTGATGCCTCTGTTGGCAGTACTCAGCCATTCCAGATATAAACATTTTCTTGCATTCACAGTCAGAGATGCCAAGAGAGTTTCTACCTTTGTCCTTGCACACAGAATGAGAAATAGTCAGGAAACCTACAAGTGACCCCAGAAATTGTGGAAAAGATCTCTATCAGACTCAGTCAGAGGACTAAACTGGTGAGAGGAGTCTGAAAGATTAGGGGCTACAGAATGAATGAGTCTGGAAGAGGAGTCTAGATTAAAAACCTGCAACTTAATAAAGCAGAATGAGTCTGAAAGCAGAAATATTCAGGTCTGAGACAGAATTGCAGTCAGAGGTCGTGGCTTGGAAGAGATATACTGAGGAGCCTTTGCATATTAGACTGTACATTCTCCCAGAGCCTCAAATTGAGCACTAAGCATCTCAAATTGTATCCATTCAACTTCAATCCCTCTCTGCTCAGCTTCTCTATTACAAATGAGAACAATAATATTCCCCTCATCTCAAGAGCAGTGCTGCAAAAATAAAATTATCAACATTCATGAAACATTCATCTATTCATAGCAAGGCTTAGAAATGTGGAATAAATGAGACATGGGGTCACACACTGAATAAGGAGAGGAAAATCAAACTACCAAATAGCTGTTCATTAGGTGAGTGCTATACATTGCATAAAGCAATGTTCCATAGTAAGACTGGAATATTTGTCCAGACAATTATGACTGTATGATCCCAAAACTATGGAACTGTGCATATGCAAAACTAAGGCTTCACCACCCCATAGTACTAAAGTTTGAGGCTTAACATTACTTTTTCACGGCTGTAGATTGTGCACAAGAATTGTGCATATGTGTGGGTGTATGCATCAATATACTTACATATATATGCACATGCATATAACAACCTCATAAAATTCAACATCTGGTTCTAATTAAACTGAAGGACCTATATGAAGAGCTGTATGAAAACATGCAGCTGTAACCTGTTGACCTCTATTGATAAAAAAAGGACTTTGTGAAGCTGTGCTTCAACATATCAAGGGACAGTCATTCATTTTTCAAAGGTAATCCCTCACAAACCACTTATCCTCTCAAATCTCTACCTGCACACAGTGTTTGCATTAGGGACCTTGATTTATGGATTCCCACTCCTTGGATGGAGAGGCCGACTTCCTGTTGCCGTGGTTACTTGGATCTTGGTTCAAGGTTAAACTACTCCCAAATCAAAATCAGTGGCAGGCACAGCATCTAACAGCCAGGTTATTGACTACCCTAGGATGCTTAAAGGTCAAAGACCAAAGTGCTGCTTACTGCCTTTGGAGTGAGTCAATATTTTCAATATTTTTATTCTGTTTCTTTTGAAGAAGTAGTTGCTGCTCAATTACCACCTACTTGGGTTTAGCAAGGTCATACAAATCATTGAGAAAAAATCCTCCCCCTACAGAAGAGGTATGAATGTAATGAATTACTTCAAAGTCTACGTGGCCCAATTGCAGCTCATCACTGGAGAATCATGGATTTGGCCATCTGTCTTTTGTTTTATACACTTGGTTTCTTGAGCCTCTACCGATCACCTCACTGAGTTTTGCCTCTGAATTGAGAAACAGGAATAATTTATGGATTTGAAACACACAATAAGGAAGAATAATTGGATTTCTTTCCCAGATACCAAAATGACTGCTGAGAATTGGTGGCACCACTAGAAAGCCATGGAGTTGTAGTCCACCACAAATTTGAATAAAGTAAAAATAAATAGTTCAAAACACAGTGAAAGGGGGCTCACTAAAATTCATGCTCTACCCATGACTCAAGTGTTATTTTGTCTTTTTTTTTTCTACTACAGACAAAGATCAAGATGATGTGTATGGGTGACCTGTTTCAGACTAATTTTTTTATTTTTATTTTTATTTTTTATTTTTTTACCACTTTCCTGTTGATCTTTGTTTATTTCCTCCAATTTAGAGACTACTTCACTCCTTGAAAGACTTGTGTCTTAAGTTATCTGAGTCCTACTGATATCACAGACAACAGTGCATGCACATGCAAGTGAACAATGGATGGCAGAGCAGGGAGAAAATCAATCATTACCTATTAAATGAGAAAGGGCAAAGGCAAAAGACAGCTTCAAAAGCAGAGGCAGATGTATATGAAGAAGATTATCAAGAACCTAATACAATAATGGCACGATTATAAATAAATAATCATGATGATCATTAATAAAAGGGTGAACTACGAATAGCAATATTCAGGTTCAAGGCAGACTGACAGAAAAGCTGTGTATGAGGCAAAACAATACTGATGTAAAACGGATCCTTTACTTAAAGATTTATGGGTCCCCTGGTACTGGCTAAGCAACTTATGAGCTCTGGCTGATAATTAATACATTAATTTTAAAGGCCTAGTCATTATTATTGTTGTTATTAAGTACTAGCATTGCAAGTAATGTGGTCTAGCTCTGCAGTGCTAGGTTCTGTACAAATGGATTAATTAACTGTCTTTACTGTTATATTGTGTTCACTCTGCTTATTGCATTTGTCTGTTTTTTCTCATCTTGTAAATATATGGAAAACTTGTTGGACAACGTCCACCTTTTCTTCTTTTACTTGTGTGCAGAAGCCAGTGCAACATGTAGCTGAGCTAGAACTCTAATTGCCAGTTCAAAAATGATCAATATTATTTTGCCATTGGAAAAAGAGAGAAAGTCAGGTGATAAAATTGATTTTTGTGAAGTTTCTGCTAGGGAAGATTTGTCTTTAGTAAGTGCCTTGAGTTGGATTTCACACTCCCCACAGATTTTGGAAATCCATGTCTGTTCTTAATGTGTTTATGCATCCCACTATTGTTATCAGAAAACTCTTACAATTTTTCTCCCATTCTCTTTGTACAATGTAGCTACATAGAGCAGTTGCACAGGAATGCACATTTGAACATTAAGTTAGTCACAGTATTTGCATTTTGATAGCTACTATGTTTTGAATAAGGAACCAGAAGAAGCCTCGTATCTGGGTGAATCTTTTTAAAGGCTAATTTTAAATAAATCAGTCAAAAGTTTGGCATTGCGTCACATTCCAGAAGGGAGAACTGAATTACTATGTGATAAATGTAGTTAAGGAAAGTAATTATTCTTCTTAAAGTAATATTATTACCTTTCTAGCTTATGGAATTCATTTCCCTGGATTCTATTTGACGTGTATTATCATTTTAAAATAACTGTACTTTCAACGTACAGCACTGCTTTATGGCTTCAGCTCCTTTTATCTTCCTCCTTTTTCCACTACTGCATTAGAAACCTCAAATTTCACCTCTCCCATGAAGGATTTTCTGTTCTACAGGATGTATCACCCTGAATAAAACCAAGTTCCTGTAGAATAATAAAAAAATAAAATTACTCTCATTGCCAACAGGCAAAAAATTTAAGACACTGGAGACTGCTTTATTTCATTTCAGCTACTTTCTTACTTTTTTCTTACCTTTTTTTTTTTTTTTTTCCTTTTTTAAAGTCGGGATCTCTTTAAAGAAAGGGAGAGGGAGTCTAAGAAAGCCATCATTAGATAGATCTTCTGATCTTTATCTGCAGTAGCACAGTCAGAAGAGCTAATGCTATGATGATAGCTTTGAAATCTCTTAGGAATTGGATAAAGAGAAGTGATAGTGATGAACTCCCAGCTAATAAACAGAGAGTGCTTATTTCTGCAGAATGATCAATTTCCAGATGTCCTGAGGCTTGTCTGATACAGTTGATTTACTCATTCTCCCTCACTTCACTAATAAAGCTCAAGTCCAACATCAGATTAGAGAAGAGCCAGATTTCTTAAAGGGGCAAGAGGAGGGCTGGCATCACAGAACATAAATGCTGGGAGACATACTAATCTCTTCTGCCTCCTCCCATAGCCACCAAGCTGTCTTAAACAGCTGCCTTCTGCTGAAATCATACACTTTATCCGCTTTGGGTTAGTACAGTAATACAGACAATTAATTTGTTATCTTGTTAGTGGAAATTTAATGCAATGATCTAAAAGAACTCTTACATATTGTGATAAACTTTTGTGCCTCCAGGGTGCTTCTCTTCCATAGGACTCATTTCACATCCCATCCATTATGTAAATGAGATGTGGAAATAGTTTAGTTCCCCTAATGTATCTGTACACTGATGGATTGCACAAAGTCAGCCCTACTGAAACTAATGAGGTTAAATGCATCTTGCCATTTCTTTCTACTTCGGTGAATCTCTGTGCCTGAGTTCAAGGAACTCAAGTCCTCTTCATTGTCCTGAAGATAACTGTGTTTCTTGACAGGAACCATAGTGGGAAGTGTTGCATACCTGAGGCCTCAGAAGGCATTCCTTGCAACCAGAGCAAATGCTATTGCTATATACAGATGTAGGTTTGTCTGCAGAAGATTTAACTCATCTTGCCCTTTAGGGAAGTGGGTCCCAGGACTGTGCTATATAAGGTCATGTATTGTTTGAAAACCATCTAGCTGTTGTCATTCTTCATGCAAGAACTAAATTCAAGGAGGAAAGGATAAGAAAACATTATTTTGCTCATCATCCAGATGAATCTCCTGCCCCATTTGCCCTTCCAGCTAAGAGGATGTTCAGCTGTAATTTGATTTAAAATGCCAATATTCCAAGTGTTTTCAACCTTGTATTTTATATTATTGGGCTTTCTGGGAGATGATGGAGTCTTAGGCCGTGCATTTTGGCTCTGTTTTGGTGTTGCTTTTCCCATGGAATCTTCCATCTCTTTCCCTTCCACCCTCTGCATATCGCTAACACAAAAATAGAGGAGACATGAAACAGGGGACTGAGGAATAACAGATGTGCATCTTTGGCCATGGGAATCAAAATGATGTGTGCAAAGAAGTTCAGTCCTTCAAGGACTGAAAGATGAAAACTGATTTAATGGAGCTGATGGGAACAGTTCAGATGCTAGAACAGTGCAGGACAATGACCCAAGGGCCTTGAGTGTGCTTGTGCTTAGTCCCCTCCAGCCTCCTCTCCTTCAGGCAGTGTGGAATTGGGGTTTGAAGATATCATGGAAGAAACCACCAAAATTTGTCATGCCAGGAACTGATGAACATATGACAGGAGGATTTCCAGCAGAACTTGGATCAAAGTAGAAGACTGTGTGAGCTTTTGTCAGGTGACAGCAATCAATAAATTTAATGAGAGAAAAACACGAGGGTTCAAAAGGCTAATTCAGAGTCAAAGGCTCCAATATCCCAGGCCTTGTGAACACAGATTTAAGCTACCGGGACTTGTTAATGGGTTCAGAGTCAAAGGTTTGTCCTGCCCAGAGCCTGGAACTTTCATTGAGCAGAAAGACACAGTTTACAGTTGCTGGAGACAGACAGAATAAAGAGAGACAGACAGAAACTGATGGTGCTGAAGAAATTAAATTTGCCGTGAAATATTTCAACGAATGAATCATTTAATACACAGTGATGAAGAACTAACTTCTCTTGCAGAGGGAGAAGGACAAACATTAAAAGCTTTGAAAGATGAGAAATAAAAATAAGTGTTTGAGGAAGCACGGGAGGATAGGGTGGAAGAGTAAGCTAAAGATCTCTTTTTTAAGGCATTGAAAGCCATTAGGTATTCTGAAGGGCAGAAATAATAAAAAAAAATACATATACATAGATGTAGCTGGAAGCAAGAACCAGCGTAAGAGATGAGTAGTCATGCTGAAATGAACTGTCATAGTGGATGACGATATGCTCACTCGGGAGGAAGGAAACAGGAGCTAGGATTTCTTTCTCAAGAACACAGCTGAGGAAAGACAGATGGGGGAATTTCAGTCCGTAAGTAATGAGAAAAGTCAAGGGTGGTGTTTGGAGTTGTTGTTTTTCTTAACAACAGGAATGATCATTTTTAAATGTGGCAGATAGAGCTGATATCCCCTAGGCAAATGGAGTTGGGAGCAGTTTGTATTTATCACAGATTAAATGGGACAGTGACAGCTTTGGTAGGAGAGTGCTGGCACAAAACATGGGCAGAAGAGTCAAGTTGCTGGTGGGGGAGGATGAATGAGGCACCAGGATGGGACTGGTGTAATGATGGAGTCATTTTTCAGGCACATTTAGTGTAGAAAAGGTTGTGAAAGCTAAGAGCAGTAAGCAAAATTATTAGGAAAAATCTTGCTGAACAAGTTTGACTAAAATACTTCCACTGAGAAAACAAAACACAATATTTCACCAGAAATTATGTGGCTTAGATTCTCTCTGCATGTGCATCCGATAAAAGTGCAACTGTATAATGCAAAAAAAAAACCAACTTAGCTGAAGTTTTTTCCTTCGTAACTAAAATGTCATATTTGCATTAGAATGATTTCAGTAGATTGATGGAGATGTCTGTTTTAGAAAGGTAAGCTGTACCAGAGATGTTACTAGAACCCGAATGCCCACTGCACAAAAGAAATACCAAAGAACCAGGTGGGCATCTCCACCATCTGGCTTAGTCCCAAAATATCTGACCTTCTCTCCACAGGGGTTCACACCTTTCTAGTCACTGCAGCTGCAATCAAAGGCAGCTGTGTCACAGTGGTAGGCCCTTGGGAACAGGTGGGATAAAGATGAGCTGAAATCCTTTCCCTGAATTCAGTCACAGAGTTGATAAGAACATCCAAGACTGCTGACTTTCCAGTTAGAATCCTCCCTGCTGAGCAGCCAGGGCATTTCATTTCTCTTCTTTATGTATAACAAGCTATGCTCCAGTTCATACAATGAGAAATACTCTGAGTACGACATACACTAGAAATAAAATCTCAGCTCTTAATGGAACTCCCAGTATGCCCTACAATCTAGGAGACTGTAATGGAGGAGTTTTTATTTTTAGAAGATCTTGTGCTGACTTTGTTTTAATATCTGAGTCCATTTATCCCACTTTAATGCTGATTTATCACTAAAATGAGTGCTTGCTTTATCAGCACTAGGAATGAAAAATAATACACACTGGGAGTGCATATATCGTTCCTCTCCCTCTCTATATTTCAGATCAACAGATACAGGGCATTTATTCTGAAAACCACAGTAATTGACTGGAATATGAAAACTGAAATCTATTTAAATGGATGTATAGGTAAGATCATAAGTGTTATTACCAATTAACCTTAGCAACGGAATCTTAATAATTAGTTAGCACTGCAGTATATTGTATTTTAATTGTTGCTCTATTCTAATGGCATTCTGAAAATGATCTCTCTTATACCCCATCAAAAACTTCAGTGATAACTGTTGCTCTGATACAAACCTTTGCATAAGGCATTTGGGCCTGACATTTTTTTAATTATTATTATTATTCAATTAAAATTCTGGTAGGAAATACTTCATTGAGAGTGATTTTCATTAAAATTCCTGCTGCAGAATGTTTCCTTTAGCAGTGTAAGAAGTACAGCAGAGAGACCATGTGTAATAATGTCAGAGAATGCCTCCACGGAGCACAGACACAAGAAGGGATCCAACTGATGAAGAAGGGGTTAAAGAGGTGAAGAGTGCAAAGTGGAATGAAACAGAGAATAAAGGACGTACTGGGAAAACCCTAAATGCTCTTAACCACTGACATTTGAAGTTACATTATCAACTTGAATGCTGTATATCTATGTCAATATCACTCCAAATTTCCAGAGTGCTTTTCTGTAAGCTTATCTTCAATTTTCTTGTTTAGTAATACCTTAAAAGATGTTCTAGGTCCTTTTTCAATGAACTTCTGTCCACATAACCACATATACTTATAATATTGTACTGCGCAACCAAATAAAGTAAGATATATCAGGGTGGGAACATAAGGATCCAGAAAGCTCTGGGATGGTGTCATGACAGAGAAGAGCTGCAAGCCGATCTTTCCATTAATTAAAATGTCTTTGCTTAGGTAGAAGAAGTTTAAGAAAATGGATATGCTCAACAGTGGCAGAATCTGCTGAAAAAAAAAAAAAAAAAAAAAAAAGGAACAATAATCTTTAGGAATCTGTCAAGAATAGTATCTATCTCTCTACAACCTTTGTGCTTGAAATTAATTTCAGTTCTCACATCTCTGTAAGGATTTACCAAATGATAAGTTCTAGATTCAGACAATTGTTTACTATGTACAACCACTTTTCTTCAGGAAAACAAGAATCCCCAGAGGAAGAAATTGAAAGTGATCTTCTTTGGAATTTTGAGCATGAAAAGCCACAGAGAATAGCCTTTTCTCCTACTGGGACAGCTGCCAGTAAAACATCTTAACCCCATTCAATATTGTGAGTTTTGTCTACAAGACCAAATCTTCAGATTTTTACTTATGCCATCCTTATGATGTTATAAGAATAGAAATGGTTCATTTCAAGAAATTTCAGGTGGCAATGGCCCAGTTTCTACATGAGAACAATGAATCTAGGCTCCTATTACAGGCAACAGAGACCAAACTAATAGTCAAAGAAGTGAAATGGGTGATTCAACAGAAAAAGCGGGGGTTTTCTTTATTCCAAGACAAATTACTCTGCAGGATATGCTGGCTAAACTTTTACCAACTGTAACAAAAATGGAGGCATTTAACTCACATAGTTATCTTCTGCTGGTGAGAGGATCCATCCCTCCAGAAGCTTGATGGTCAAATGTCAAACACTCAGGTTTAAATTCCTCATGCTCAAACAGAGAGGCTAAAATATGGATAGCATATCCCTGGGCCAGGGGTGTAAGCTCTATACAGGCACCTGGTTGTGTTTGAAATGCCCTGAGGTATTTAAAACCTCGAAGGGTAGCTGGCAGATATGATAAAGGACTTCAGGCAAGACCTCTGCCCTTCTGCAAGAGCAGCTGGAGGCCAGGCAGAATATCCTAGGCTTCTCAAATGACAGCTGACAACTACATGTTAGCAAATGAATCGAATCCTGTGCCTTCATCTTTGCTTGTCCCAAAGTCTCCTGTGGGCAGGGAAATATCTCATCATTGTAAATATCCCCTTGTCACCAATGAAGGAACAACACAAACATGCCCTGTCAACTCTTTCCTGAATGGGAAGAAAATGGTTTCAGTGCAAGGCACCGAAGTATATAAAGTATATAAAGTAAACCATGGAAACTTCCCATACTTCTTTAAGATTAATTTATTAATCAGGAAGAAAGAAACGAACTTCTTTTTCTGTCTAATGATGAATGTTTTTTACTTGGTATGGCAAAGAAGGAAGTACAGTTTTTTTCCCTTCTAGTAAAATGAGTAATAAAAAAATATCTACAACCCCTGAAATTCAAAACTGCATGGACTTACAGGACATAGCTCTGTAATTGCTAGCACAAACAGAAGGAATCAATGAAATAAACACAGACTATCCAGCAGATATAAGCACAAGTCATCCTGAATGTATAATTCATTTCATCTGCATCTTTGAGATAACTTAAAGCAAAGAGAGCAAAATGTCTCAGGCTGATTAGACAACTAAGTAACTTCAGCATTTCCTCTCCCTCCTTGTTTATCCATTCTTTATTGTTCATTTAGTGATGGGAAAAGGTTCTGGAAGTCAAATTGTCAAGATGGCTTATGCTCGTGTATCACTTAAACACATTTCAGCCTCTCAAAAATGCCTCTAAAGGGAACCTAAGTTATGATTAGGTCTTATGCTGGGCTTCCCCACATTAATTTCTCTTCTCCCCACAAACATAAAATCCATCCTGGCTAGAGATGCGAATCCTCAGAGATGGGGGGAAGGGGGCAGGGGGGAAAGCTGTAAAATGTCAAAGTCACATCAGTAAAGTATAATGACTGATGAAGATTAACTGTATCAATAAAGAGAGAAAAGAAAAACTTTAGCAAGTGCTGGGCATTTCCAGGGATTGCTGTGCTATTCCTGTTTAGCTGTATGGCTGTTTCTCATTCCAAGAGTTACAAAAGAAGTCTTCTGTTTTTTTAAGTGATCCGGAACCACTTGGCATGTGACTTCTGAAGTGTTTAGCGCAGTCTTACAAAAACGTCATGAAAATTTATCAGCCTAGGCCCCAAATCTACTTGCCTGCCTTGTACCATCAGTCATCACGCTAATGAAAATACTAATGACATTTCAATTGCGTTTCAAGAGAAATGAGCTGCTTCAGCTGAGCAGAAATTAGAAAAAAAAATTAAATTTTCGCATGAAGAGTATATCACTCTCCCTTGTTATTATTATTAATTAGATGAAGCACTTGACTTCACTGACATCTGGAGTCCCGCTGTAAAAGTTACAGTACATATAAAAAGCGAGAAACAGGCCGCAATGCTAAACAAAGAGGAAAGGAT
Organism: Excalfactoria chinensis; assembly: GCF_039878825.1. Lineage (NCBI taxonomy): Eukaryota > Metazoa > Chordata > Aves > Galliformes > Phasianidae > Excalfactoria > Excalfactoria chinensis. The sequence continues at coordinate 2,569,413 of NC_092857.1, forward strand.
CAGAAAACAGAATGGGAAATACAAACCCTCAACATGTTTGAGTGTCACACTGAAGTTTCAAGCTAGGATATTTTAGAGTGATGGTAACAGAGAGAAGTAGGCATTTCCAAAGAACAAACTCATCATACTTTGAACAGAAGCCTATCTTTGGGTGATGTCAGTTGCCCCTGAAGATGCTCAGATTGGTTCGTGTAGACATACAGCCAGACAAACTGCAGGCAAAATATCTGTTCATCATGACACAGGAGCTCAGTAAGGGATAAGATTTCCCTCTCTTGGTCTGCAACACAGTTTCTTACCACAGCCATCACCTCAAATCTACTAGTAGGATGGGTGCAAGCAACTCATGTTCTTTGAGGCATGAAGGCTGGAGAAACAAGGTGTCTCAGATCCCTTTGCTGAAGAATGGGAATGAGAAATCAGCTGGGTGGGATTCCAGCAGCCAGTCAAGATCAACATATAACAGAAAAAGAAAGGGAGGGCTTGCCCTGTGTTGGGTCTTGTATTGAGTGCATGTGGGTCATGGTTCTACAAAGCAGAAGATGTTGCAAGAGGTTGGGGCTGCTGTGAGACAGGGGAGGGGGACTTTCTCCCAAACGTGGATGCTTTCATGTTGTTTGGGAAAGATATAGCACCGAGTAGCTTCCAGAATTTGTGGGTGAGCAGACTTGAGAATCCAGGAAATGCTTGCCAGGATCTACTGGCAACACATTTTGGAAAACTTTAGGATCTTTTGAGTAAAATTTTAAGAGGAGATGTAATGCCATTCCTACAACAAAACAAAACAAAATAAAATCAAACCCTGGAAAACCACAACTGTTCTTATGTTCCAATCTGCTCTGCCATGAAACCAGAACAAATAGGCTGTGGCACGGTTTTAAGAGTCGATTATAAAACACCCCATCAGAATATAAACAACCCACATCGACAAAGTAATCTCTGTGAATCTCAGCGGGCCTGACCTGCTGCTGCCCTCTTCCTTGTATAGTCATGAATACAAATGCAAGGTGAATGCTGGCTGCCTTATGATCTGGTGACATTTTACACCCATGTTACTGATGTCAACAACTGCATGAGGCAGCAGAGAATCAAACTCAGGATAACTACTTGCAAAAAAATAGAAGAGCAACTAAAGGCATGTTTCCAAGGAGTTTGGGTATTTCAGAGATGAAGCCTTCATGGCTAAGTCAATCCTCTCTGCACTTCCACATTTACTTAGGGAAAAGCCTTCTACTTAACATTGTATTATAATTCATTGCTGGAACACATGCTGCCCTATCTCAACGGGAGAGCTGTTCTCCATTCCTCCCATCTCTCTTTGTGAGTGTTAAATCCGTGTACAGAAATATATCCTTGACAAAACCGTTCAGAAAACTTCAGAGACCAAAGCCTGCAACTTTTGTCTCCAGTGTGCAATGGGAGTAAATTATGACTCCTGGCTCATTCTGCTCAAATGGTCCCTTCTCTTTTAAGCAAACAAATGAATAAACACTAAATGTCCTATTCCCAGCTGGTATTAGTGCAATGTTATGTTTGAGACTTTAAAAATGTAAAAGTCAAACCATTCATACTGATGGGTCCCGTAGCAAATGTAACACTGTCCCAAGGGTATGTACATAGTGTGGTATTGCTGCACATGGTATTAACTTTTATGCCTCCATCTATATGTGCAATGTGGCTCATTTATGGTTGCTCTGGGAACCACTATGTTTACATAAATTTTAATTTCCTGTCTTTTGTTTGTTCTCTTTATCATCTCTCTAAAACAAAATTTTCCTTGTGAATTTTAGTGCTCAACCAGTTGTCTGCAGATGGGGGCAGAGGAGAAATTATATCCTCTGATTTTTCCACATGGCCCTGTCAGTATGCCTCCATGTAGGTTTGGACCCATCAGACACTACAGAGGTACAGAAGTAACACTCTTGTTGACTAAAGTGGGCTTCTTCCCATGGGTTGCGCTGATTTTGGTCCATGGTCTTCCTGGGACCTGGCCAAAATCTTCCTGATGTGTTTTCATGGACCGTTTTTTATCACATCACAACTCATTTTCTGTTTCTGTTTTTGGTTTCCTCTGAAATGCAAGCAGTTTGTGAACTGAATGGATGTACTGCTTGGTTTCATATAGCCACGCTTGACTTACATGTCTCCAGATTTTGATGCCAAAGTCCTTTGCTACCTCCTCTGTTAACTGAAAGAAGATGTTTACAACTGCTTGAAATCTATCTTTTATTTAAAGCTTGCACAACTGTTGTCTCAATCAGCAGAGTTCTGACTGTACCTTGTTATGAAACATTACTATAAAGGAGTGGAACCTTAGAGATGCCAGCTGCACCAAAGAACAACACAACAGTTCAGCTACAGATTAATGCAGTGATCTTCATGAGCAGTTAATTAAAATTCAGTGTTGACAGGACCAAGCCTTGTTACTGTTTTTTAGGGAAACAAAGAATAACAGATAAAGCCAAATTATAATAGGTCGATGCAGCAAATCCAAGAAAAATATGGCAGTTCTCGGCAGCTGTGATAGGAATCCTTCCTCTTCTTGAATAATAAAGGCTTTTGCTAATTTTAACCAGAGCCGAATCTGAAAAACCTGCAGTCGTGTGTGACTCAGAGAGCCCCAAGGGAATGGGAGGTGGGGGGAGATATGTGTGTGTGTATGTCTGTGTGTATAATCTAACAGTGCCCAGAGCTTTTGCGATCCTGGACCACTTCAATCGCACAGTCCAGATTCATTAAAAACCCTGGCTACATTCCAGCAGTTAAAATTGAAGCAGCATATTTATTGCATTTTGCTCAAATAAATCTGAAAATGTGTGAATCATATCCCTTGGAGAGATGGTAAGAAGAAGTAAACAATCTCGGGCTCACACTTGGAAGCCGGCTATGACGAAGAACAAAGATGCAGGAGGGTCATCATCGTGGAGAGCTGCAGGATGCTTGTTGATTTGGAGGTTTTGGGAGGCTGAGAGCTCCGCCACCATTTTGTCCATTTCTGCTATTCTGGCTTCAGATCCTAGGTTCAGTTTTTTCTATTTTATTTACACCCATGCACGCACACCCACGCATATATTTTAAACAGCCTCTTTGCTTATGCAACTCCACTCTGCGGTTCTCTGTGGTTTTCCAGATGCTGTTCATGACGCTGGCACCTCACCCCAATTGCAGCTGTGTTCAGCTGGGATTCAATTACAGCCTGTCTTGCACAGGCAGATTGGTTTTTCAAAGATAACATATTTTGGGGAGGGATTTTTATTTTTTTTTTCCACCCAAAAAGCAATTTTTATTCGGAAAGGAGAAGCATGACTTGCAGCTTGATCTTGCCAGGTGCTGAACACCTCCAGACAGGTCCTCAGCACCCTTGATACTGTTTTACTTCATCACATTTCAGCACACAGCACCCTGCAGGGCTAGATTCTGCAAGATTAAAATGCTGGTGGAGTAAGATCCTGCTGCTCCCCAGGGAAAAATTTCTATCACAAACGGTACACTGATAACTGGTTTTCTCGTATCTGTTTTTGCAAACTGTAATCAGCTTATAATTAGAAATCCTAATTACTGATTTTTTTTTGGACACTGGGAAGTGAAGGAAGAGAGGTACTGCTAATACAAAAGATGCTTCATTATTTCCACGAGGCATTCTAAGTACCTCAGTCCATCCTCTTCCTTGAGACAGGTATAGCTCCCCCTGAAATGATGCTGTACAGGAAAGAGACCTATCTCTTGGCTAGGTGGGATGCAGGAGTTGTGGTAGGTGTAGGAAAGATCACTGCTGGTCCCCAGCAGCTTTGTGTAGACCTACTATGAGCAAGGTGAGAGGGAAAAGATACGTTTGCAGGCTACAATGGACTCAGGGCTTTCTGTCCTTGTTTTCCCTTAACCACATTTTCTTACACAATTATCAACATCTCTAATGATCCAACTTATTAAAAGTACTGTTTCCATCCATCTTTGGGGCTCAAAGAGGCTAAACACAATGCTGGAACTCAGGGTGCAGACCCCACTGCTTCTAAAGCATCATGAGAAATCAGACAGAATGAAATCAGACATCACCCGCTTCTGATATTAGGAAACAAAATAAGCAGCCTGACTTTTGGGGATATCAATAGATGTGATATCTGGTGAAATCCTCATGAGCAGCTAATGAGGGACTTTGGCGTCCTAGTGGATAAAAAATGGAGTTTGTCTAATAGTATACAGTTACTCTGGCAACTGTTGGTCTTGCCTCAGCTTCTCCTATCTTTAATAGGAGCAGAACAGTTCTTATCTCAGCTACAGGGCTGGCAAAAATAGATAGTAATAGAAAAAATAAAAAAAATAATAAAAATTGCTTGTTGCAAAGAAACAGTGCTTATTAAATGAAAGCACACTGAGAGTGTTTGCTCTTTTTGCATCAGATAGGAAGACAATAATAGCCTTATTTATTACTTGTGTACAGCTCTAGCTTTTCTCAGTCGTTCTATACGTGATTCATCTGCATGCCATCAAATCTGACTGCCCTTTTCAGAGACTTGCTGAAATCAGTTAGTTGAAGGAGAAGCAGCACAAAGAAAGAAAGCAGATCTGGGAAATAAAACAACGTGACTTTGACAGAGGAAATTCTTCAAATTAATAAAATCTAAGCAAGTAAGGCAGACAGAGCAGCAGAGAGAGAGGTGCAGGCATGGTACAGCAGCAGATAGCCTCAATATTAATCCTCCTTTTGCAACCAGTGGGCTGACAGAACACTGCTTTTTCACAGGTATCTCTTTGCCTGTTTGACATATTTAGCTACAGTGGGAAAGCTTGCAGTAGCTATGAGAAAGCAAGATGCTCTGAGGATGGAAGAGATACAAGGTGGCTTTTTCTTGAGTTAGACAGGAGACATGCAGCATACCTATGGGTAGGTTTCCTGTATTATACCAGTAGTATCTGTATGGCCATTTGAAACAGAATCATATAATTATTTACATTAGAAAAGACCTCTAAGATTATCAAATCCAATCATTCACCTAGCGCTGCAAGTCTATCACGAAGCCAAGATACATACAAATAGTTTCATTCCCCAGATAATGTTTCCTTTTCTAATTAGTAAACCTGAAGATGCAAGGTGTAATTGAAGGTCCATTCTGTTAGTTGCAGGGAAGCATTCCCACCATAGCACTGGGATGCTATCACATGAAATTGTAGCATGAGAGTGAGGGAATAAATGAGAGATCTCATCCTCAGAGGAAGATCTGTAAACATTCAGCATTCAGCATACCTGATATAAAAATATTCTAGGTAGTGAAAATCACAGAATCACAGAATCATAGTTGAAAGGGACCTCTGAAGGTCATCTAGTCCAACTCTCCTGCAATACACAGGGACATCCGCAGCTAGATCATGTTGCTCAGAGCCTGGTCCAGTCTGGCCTTGAATGTCTCCAGGGACAAGGCATCAACTACTTATCTGGGCAACCTGTGCCAGTGCCTCATCACTCTCCCTGTAAAAGACTTACGTTCATCCTAAATCTACTCTCTTTTCGTTTGAAATAACAGACTGTAAAAATTATTTTAATGACTTGATCCTCAGCTATCCTAAATAAAGATGCAGAGCAGAGGGAAAAGGAAGACAATTATCCTTTCTGTAACAAGGCTCCAGGCACCTAGGTGCCCTGTTGATATCAAAGAGCACCTGCCTCTCTGTTGCCTCTATCTACATATTTCTTCTTCAGCTTTGCTGATTATGTAGTAGGGCACTACAAGTTGATTTGTTGCACAGATTTCAACATTAGAACATTCAGCTGGTCAGTTTTGTTTTGGAAGAATAATATTAACAAACAAAACAAAACAAAAAAACAACAACAAAACACACACCCCAAAAAACAAACTACAGGAAACAAGTTAGCAAATTTCTGCTTGTGTTGATGGGGAGGAATTTAAGGTAGGTAAGGAAACCTTGTCTAAATATTGGCCCATCTGACTTCTGGAATGTGTTTGATAAATACATTTTTTCACAGTGTCATGGTCCAATGTCCACTAAAGCCATGACTAGATTTCTATGGACCACAGTGTGCTTTGGATTAGACCTTAAATGAATAAAATAAAATTAACATCTGCATTGTCAATTCGATGCAAGCATATTTAGTAGAAAGGTTTTCATAAAATGGAGGGAGAGTTGTGAAGCTAGACCTCCAGGCATGACATCAAAGATTTGGCCACAGAAAAATATTTATTAAGGCTAAGCAGGCCTTCAATCAGTGCAGTTTAAAAATAAAAGCAATGGTCTCAAGACACAGTGCCAGATCTCTGTTAATTTTTATCTTCCTCATCACATATATTTTCCCTTAAGGAAAAACAAAATTTCACAGACCACTTGTGTGGCATTTTAGTTGCTGTCTGCAAATAGAAACAGGCATGTTGCAGGCCTCTGAAAAATGCAGTTTTTTAACTGTAAGACCAACTGACCCTCAGCTGCAGTTGCACTTTGTGGACCTCACATGCAAACAATCATCTATTGATTCTCCAGGCCTCCCGCTTCAAACTCACTTTTGTTTTCAAGAGGCTCCCAGTTGCAGGCAAGAAACCATTGCTGCTAAATCTCCCTGCCCTGAGGCTGCTCTGTATTTCTGCTGCTTTCTTGAAATGTTATCCAAATAACAACGGTTTGCAAAGCAGTATTGTTGAATGTTAGTTTTTCACTGTTTTGGCACAGAGGTAGTGAACTTGTAGTCATACAAATGGGCTTTTACAACTGCCCTCTTCACACATCTGCCAGACAGAAAATTGAGGAATATGAAAAGAGGAATATATGGGACCAGGAAGAGGGATCATAGAATCATAGAATTACCCAGGTTGGATGGAGCAGATTAGCTACTACTGCCATGCTTCCAAGGGCAAATTTCAATGAATCAAAGGCCATTGAGGAAAGCTGCTTAAGCCCTCTGTGTTCCCTGTAAGCACATTACTGTACGTATGTCACAAACAAATCTGCTTTATGGACTACAGGATGACAGGGAGGGGCACTACAGAATGAGAACTGAAAAAAAATTAAGGAAACGTCCTCAAGCCTCATCTCAGATCTTCATCAGGACAGCAGCACTTAGCACTGCCATTGCCCTGTTCAAAACTCTTTGCAATGGTTACAAATATTCAAACAGTGTTGGCAGATCACCATGTGCCATGGTTCAGGAGGGTGGAGAGTAGCTAGCCCCATTGCAACAACAGCTCAGGATGGGCTGTGAATGCAGTATGTTGGCTTAGAGGACACAACCAGCTAAAGCAGCAACTCATACGGTCTCAGAAGAAAGAATTTATGTTTTTGCTGATATGCTTATGTAGATTAATATCAAGTAACTGAAAGTGCCTGAACATTTCAATGTGTGTCGTCAGAATTTGTGAGTCAAAACTTGCAAATGTGAATGTCAGGATGGTGTTTCCACTGATGTCTCTCCATGAGCTGAATTCTTAGCAACACTCTCTCTCATTGTAAACAAGTGTGCTCTTAATCTGTATTCCTGAGTAAGGCTTTATTACTGGTGTAGAACAGTGAGCTGCTGGTTCAACATTGTGGATATCCCAAACATTACCTGGGTGCTGACTCTGGGGAAGACACACAAACTCATGTCACAATCATCCTCACTCCTCATCAGGGTATTGTCAAGATAATTATGGAGCTTCATTTTACTAAGCATGTGATGAATTCAAACATGAAGGAAAACGAGAAAAAAAAAAAAAAAAAAAATTGGATTTGGGTAGGAAAGTTAATAGGTGAGCACTGAAGGAAAGCACTTTATATAGGAAATAAATTACTGCTTAGGGACTTAAAATTCTTAACTATTACATATATTCCAGTAGACATACTGAATGTTTATGGTAGAACATGGCACCCAGAAAACCCACAAGAACTGAGAATAAGGCAGTCTAAAACAGGGTTGCTGTAGTCACATACACAGAAATGATAGTCATTTGTTTGGATCAAAATTGCTGTATTAGCAAGAACTGGACAGAGACTGTGAAGGAAGTTCTGGCAGTAATCTGAGCATGCATCTATACCCGAGAAATACAGAAGCTGCATAAACTGTTACTGCTAGTTATGTTTGCTTTAAAATCTTGCAATTTTGTTGCTCTGTGTTTTCCTTAAAAGTGGAATTTGTGTGAGACAAGTGATGAATGAATATCAGGTGTCTTCAAAAACAAAAGGAGGTTCTTGTAATGGCAATGAAAGAAAATACTACATCTGGAAAACAATACAAGAAATAATATGCTAAATCTATTGGAAACTGCACATTTGTAAATATTAAAATTGATACACGATGTCAGAGCATTTGGCATCAATGTCTTCATGTAACAGAATGGGTTTCCTCCTCCTGGCCTATTTTCAGGGCATAATTCAAGAGAATGATGAAGCTTCAGTGAAATGCTTTACTGGGTGTTGTGGAAGATATGATCTCCCCCTGCAGTAATCTTCAAGGCTGATTTTCATGAGGCTCCAACAATTCCCAAAGCCTCTACCACAGGAGGAGAGCAGGATGATCGAGTCTGCATTATAAACCTTCTCTCCTATGTGCCCAGTAGGCTCTGGATACTATTGTGTTGCTAAGGGCCAGGAGGAACCTTCTACTTTTCTGTAGTTATTTACAGGGAGAAGAGGAAGAGTTTTACCCTTTCTGCACTCAACAAGAGATAGAGATATTGGAGACAAATACACACAGACATTGTTTGCGCAAGGAGATATAATTGATTGATTCCTATCCCCCATTTCAGATTTTGTTCTTTGAGACACAGCCATACTCCATGCCTGACCTGGCCACTGTTCTCAGCTCCAAGGTAAGCAATTACAGAGGCTTTCATTTTGTTTCCCACATTGCACTGATTTTCATATCCTCTGTCTCTTTGGCCTTATAGGAAACCAGGGTGGCCAGCCTTACATCCTTACTTTGCTGGGGAAAAAAAAAAAAAAAATATATATATATATATATATATATATCTCTGCAAAAATGCAATTGATTGTTGTAATGATCCTATAGTAGTTGTTTTTTTCATCTGATCTCTTTGGCTAAACTGACAAAAAAGTTGTATACATTGTTTATTCTTAAAGCCCAGATTTCAGAGAGAAAGAATGATGAAATCACTACAAAAAAGAAACTGGGCTATGGAAGCTCATATGAAAAAGTGTGTGTAAAAAGTATGTATGTAGTTAGACTTAAAAGCCTTTACATCCTGAAAAATTACCATGAAAGTAAAGCAACGCTTCAATTCCTAGAACTCTGTTGACCATGGTAGGTGAGAAGAAAGTTCAAGTCATATCAAAGCATTAATATCAGTATTTCCCACTCAAAGTATATTTTTCCTCCTTGGATATTTTTTGTTTTCTTAAAAACTGCATTATAACAAAACAGACACTGAAAGTTGAACACTTTTTCTTCAATGCTGCTTCCACAATTTTTCATTTCTTTCTTCAACTCTGTTTCCCCAGTTCCCAAACAAGATGGCATGAGTTCAGAAATAGGAGGACTGCGTCCTTGCTACTTTTGGAGTGCAAAATGTCTTAGCACAGAAGTTGGAGAGGAAAGAAGACAAAAAGCCACAGCTGACTGTCCAGGGATCCTGTGGTTATGACTTGTCTGCCTACTAAAAACACTGTTCCTCATTTTCTGGTGTGTTCCTTGAAAGCATATCTGCCTGCGTTGGTGGGTCTCAACAGTCCAAGTTTAGGTCAGATATATTAGAAATGGAAAAGCCATAGCAGGTCAGCTTCCAGGCAATCCATTTGGCCTGAAATGACAGTGCTCCCCCAACCTCCCTGCGGGTTGTTATTTCAAAATATGATAGGTTTTCCTTGTATAAGCCTCTCCTGATGTTAGGTTAATTTAGTTTCATTTTATTTTATTTTATTTTTTCCTTTCTGAAGGGTTGTAAAACCCATCATCTGATGTGGGGAGGACAGTACTGCAGGGGCTCAGTTTGAAAGAGCAGATTTTCTCAAGCTGCCAAGCACCTGAAGAAAATGGCTTTTAAAGGTCCACATCTGGATGACCAAGTTACTAGGTAATTTTAAAGGTTATCTGATGCCACTTATACAAATAAATGGACATATGCATGTGCACATCTATATATGCAAGCGGAATTTCTGCTGAAATGCTTGTCTGCAACATTTCTGAGGGGTCATCTCCTCCAGCCTTCTTCCACAGAACTGTCATTGTATACATGGCAGATTATGAGTCCCTGAAGAAGGACTGAACATCACACTTTACTGTGAATAAACAGGTTATATAGCCTCTTTTATGGTCCTTAACATTGCACAGCAAGACACAGATATGGAAATAGCTCTCTACAGCTATGATAAGCACCCTTCCAGGCTGTACATACGTTGTGATATGGATTATCTAACCATTGGCTGTGTGTAAGAATAATAGCTTTAATTATAAAGGCACAAATCTATCATCTCCTCATGCTGTGTGGCTGTTGCTTCAATGAACGTAGAGATATTCCTGCAACTGGGAAGATGGTGGAGGAAGAGAAACTGCACTACCAGAACCAGTGAGCTGGCTCTGGTACTATCCCATTCAGAATGACAGTCCTTGAGGAATGTCTGTCATTCAGGCAGTTTAGCAACACTGCCATGTAGCCCACATTACCACTGCTGTTTTTCTTTCTCTGCAGGCACTGGTCCTCTTATTCCCTTGTCCTGGCTCCAACACACATTACTCACTGACCTCTTTTCAATCTCTGCAGCTTTCTTCATCAATGCAAGCTCTGCTGGCTTTAAGAAAATTGGCCCCAATTTCCCCTCCCCACCCCCCCACCCTTGACAAAGAAACTGGCAGTAGCTCATCTGTTTTTCATCTGACCTTGATCCAATGTTCTATCTTCTCTGCAGAAATTTGCCCCTTACTTTTCACCTATAAAGTGGTTAATTTATTTTGGAGGCATAGTAATAATTAAAAACAAACAAACAAACAAAACCACTTGGTTACTGCTCCCAAACAAGTGTTATCTTCGTCTGATAGAGACAGGAATAGATTAAATACTTTGGATATAAATATTAAACCAGTAGGGTTTAAAATAAAGATGTCAGGGCTACATGTATGCTGAGAGGGAAGGGGGATTAAAGAGAACACATGCACAGCATCCTGATATATCTTACAGGACTGAGGTCCAGAGCTCATAATTCATTCACTGCAGCATGGCAAATGGACCTGCCATCTGACCTGGTCAGGAAACATTTGCCAAAGGTGGTGTAATCAGGTTGGAGGTGACCAAACTGGCACTGTGCTAATGGCACCTGCCTGACAGAGCCCAGAGAAAATCATATGGGGTGGGTACTGTTTCTTCCCTGGGAAACTCAGTGGGGAAAAAAGCACAAAGACACTCCTGAAGGCTTTGGTGAGCTCTGGCTCTGAACCTTCCTGCTGTGCTACAGGCACAGTTTTCTTATCAGTCTTTTTTTCCCATCCTCCTTTTTTTTGCACATTTACGAAGGTTTGTGGCATTTAGGAAATGAACAAATAAATCTCTGTGAGCTACATGGGACAGACAGCAGGGAAACATTGTCCTTGGCCTTTGTACAGCAGAGAGGAAAATAGGCTGTATGGAACAGTTTAGACACTTCTGTGCTTTTTACATCAGGAAGGTGGAATAAGAAAAGTGGGAGGGAAAGAGATTGGAAGAGGGAGGGAATAGAGGGAGAGTGCAAATGATGCCTCACTCCAAACAAGGGGGATCCGAGCTCTAGGAGTTCTGTAACACCACAGTTTACTTTTGCCCTGTAGTAAACGCAGGTACGACTCCATCAAGCTGACAGTAACGTGACACAGCCTGTGGCTGTAATATATTGCAATTTCTATACATCAGAAATGGTATGTTACAGTGGCTACAGACAGACAATATGATAGACGTGGATGTGAAGACAGACTGGTGGATAAATGAGAGACAGAGCAACAAATAACATCCTCTAATTTCTAACTGGAAGCGAAAACCTTTGGCAGTGGCTTTTCACACTCTTTGAGCTCTCCACCTAAAGTCCATCATGAAGACATCAGGTTTCTCATTTCCCACCACCAATGGAGGAGCAATATCCAATGATGGGTGCCAAGGCAGTTGTCAATGTTATTCTCTGGGAACTATAAAATATTTAACCATTTTTTCCTTTGCTTTCTGTTGATTCTGCTGACCAGAGACCTACAAAGAAGCAGGTAAATCCAGAAGAATGCCTGAGGCTGCTGTAGAGAGCCAGGTCTCTCAGGATTGCCCAGAGACTCCAAAGCAGACCAGGAAACAGCGCGTGGCTCTCAACAAAGTTTACAGCATCTCCATATCCTTAATGTCAACCTTTACTCATCAGAATCAACCTCAGTACCCTGGGAACAGCTTAAACTTAACCATACACAGCTCTCTGTGTGATCTCTCCACAAGCAAGTGTTAATATCATGCTAAGAGGCCATTTGTTCCGCAGACTCATCATTCCTGTGGATGAACCAAACTTGAAGCTGTTAATTTTACAGATGCTGCTAAACTAGGACCTGAATTAGAGAATCTCTAAACTCTTGCACAGCTGCATGCTTTTGCCCAGTCTTTCCAAATATCCTGTCTCTTTTTAATGGAATAGCAGGGGGTTGAGAGCCCAAACTTGAGTCAGGGGCCTCAGCAGGACTCCAGACTATTTTATGTATAAAGAGCTTAAATGATACAATATGAACTATTTTCCTCTCACATAATTTCTTTCCAGCTTATATACTCTGGTCTGGGTGGCACACAGACTTTCTCAAACACTTTTGCTCTCATTTGACAATTTACTTACATGTGTTTAGAATATACTAATGGCTTTTGGGATAGAAAATATAATCAAAACAGACCATAACCCGTAGTAGCAAAAATCAAGTGTCTTTAGCTTAAATATTTGTTTCCCCAGAAAAGTTGGGAAAAAATGGTTTTCAAGTCACAGATGGAGAACTGCCACTTACTACAGCACAGGGAAAGAGTCATAACATATCTAATATATTATCCCCAGACCAGCACGTTATGGCTAATTAGTCAGAACATAAACAGCTGAAGTTAAAATGCCAGAGACAAGCTTTGACTGCTTAGCTGTGAGTTCAAACCACATTGCCATGTTTCAAAGAGCTTTGAAGCAGTAAGGATTGAAACAACACAAACATTTTGTTGCCCTGTAGAGGAGGGGTGGGAGAAGAAAATGACCTGTGATTACGACTTTGCAGTTGACGAGTAGTCAGAATTTTAAACATATCAGGAAACCTCTTGATTTCAGTAGAGTTCTGTTGATTAAAGGAGCAATGAATACATAAAAAAAGTGCAAGCCACCACTTCATTAAACAGAAGTTGGCTTTATCCAAACCCCAGTTTCAAAGGTAAGCTGCTCTCTCTCAGCTTAACAGCAAGTAGAGGCTTCTTTTTATTGAGAGACTAACACAGTTTTATGACAGCACTAAACAGATACAACTGTGTTCTTATCTTACAGAAAAAAGGGTGGCTGTAGAAATAACCATATTACTGGGCAGCTACTGTGTTCCCACAGAGCAGTAAACTCAAAGTTCAGATCAGTGCCATGCTGATAATGAGTCGATAGCAGTCATATAAGAGCACAGATAATCAGTAGAGCAGGTAGATAGATAACGCTAAAGTTTTATGGCCCTCTTCATTCAAATATAAGGAAGCTGTAGTGATCACAGAGAATCACATTAACGGCTAAAGGCAAGAATGGAAAGTCTCTGCCTGCTCAGTGGGCTTTGCTGTTGCTCAAGAGTTTCTGTGTTCCAAGAGCAAATCTCTATGTCCCTGTGCTTCTGTTTCCTTCAGAGTTATCTAAGTAGAAACCCTGAGGAAGAACTAGAAAAGCCACCACACTGAGGAGCAAGAAGCAGTGCATCCAGAGTGGCTGCTTCCTCTGAGTTATTTGGCTATAGAGAAAAGCATCTCTGAAGCATTCCTTCTCCCACCCCATACATATTAGCTGCAACAAATTGGAGAGCACCCATTTCTGCTAAGTTCCAGGGCATGCACTGAGTTTTCTTCCTCCACGTTCCTTAAGCTCTTAGAGTCAGGGAGAGATGGCCATCCTGCTAATACTGTTCAGTCAGCATACAGGCAGGATGAACCTGCCCTTGAAGCATTCTTGTTGCCTCCTTCCCAGGGTACAAAGTGGGTATGCTCATACTGAATGTGGGTATCTACAGGGGAAAGTTCTGTACCACTCTGAAGGTGACAGAGTACTGGAACAGGTGCTGAGAGGTGTTGTGGAGTGTCCTTCTCTGGAGATAGTCAAGACCTGACTTGATGCTTTCTCATGGAACCTGTTTTACCAGGTTGTGAATTCACTGATCTCAGATTTCTCTTCCAACCCTTCTGATTCTATGACACACTGACCTCTGAGTAGCTCCTTTACTGGCAACAAAAACTGGGCATTAAATGCATCAATTAAAAGGCAACTCAGCCTAACACAAATAGGTGCTTTGAGACAAGAAAACCAGCTGCAAATTCCACTGAACTAAGCCTTGCTGATGCCTTCATCAATGCCCTGTCTCACCTTGCACTCTGCTGGTTGAGTCAGTGGCTCTGGGTTCAAATCTACTAACACTGTCTCAGCTGCCCATTGCTCTCACGTGACCCTCATCAGAAACATGCAATGCAAATGAATGAGCCAGGATCCTACAAACCCTCACCTGCAACATAGCCCTGTTAAGTAGTGTGTACATCGTGTTCTTTCATCTCTGCCAGCTGCAAATTTACAGCACTCTGGGACAGCAACACTATCTCTGTTGCTCGCTTCCACTTTCCTTTGCCTGTTGCAAAGTGTGGTATTTGCCTTATGCCCCCTTGTACAAAGCAGAGGGGACAGCAGAGCCTGGGATATGCTGCTGCAATCTACAAGAACGAGTTTTTGCTTTAAAAACATCTGTCAGAGAGTGAAGATTGGATCCACTGCTGTAGCATGAAACAGGAGTAACTTCCTTGCAGCCAGAGGGATGAGATGAAAACAAGCCAAGGACATAAGGGCTGCCTGCTTGATTGATTTATTGCATCAAAATCTATGCCTTCAAAGCTCTTTTTTTTTTTTTTTTCTTTTTCTTTTCACTTTATTTTCGGTTTTATCTGCTTAAAAGGTAGTTGCTCTAAACTAAAATAATCATAATCATCATAAAAGGAATTGAGCTGCTTCTCCCCTAAATGAGTTCATTTTCTTGGATAGTAGGAGGATTGAAACAGGGCAGATAAAAGCTGGAGGCTGTGAACAGAGAGGGTAAAGCCACCCACACATTGTAATAACAACCAGTATTTTAAATCTGGCACTACCTTTGGAAACATTTACGGTTTTAAAACGTAATTATAAAGATACGGGGGTGGGAGGGTGGTGGGAAGAAAGACACACACACACACACTGAAAAGAAGAAAAATGAGTGAAACAACTGTTTAATTTCTTACTGTCATTAATACCAGAGTATCAAATAAAATATCCCAGATGAATAAAATGGCTCAGTTGAGACAAAAACAAAATTCCACTGGACTGGCCCTGTTTTTTACAAATAGCAATATGTGTATGCAAAGGAATTCCTCGTCCCTGAAAATGTTTACAGCTCAGAAATAATTGAAATCAGAAACCAGCCTTTTCCACAAAAAAGGGCCTTTTTTTTTTTTTAATTTTTTTTTTTTTTTTCCCTTCTATTTTTCCTTCTCTCTCTCTCTCTCTTCTTCTGAAAGTAAGGCTCCCTCTAATGTTAACCCATTCCAGCTCAGATCAAGATGAAGAGCAGAGTTCCCTTAGAGGTGTGCCAAATATTCTTACCCAAGAAATTCAACACTAACAAGCTTCTCTGCCTAGGTCAAATTTTACAGATCTTAGTGAATCCTTCAAACCGCAAATGGCCTCTGAAAGAGAGGAAAGTACCATCGTTCCCAATCTACCATTGTTACAAACCCTTTTATACAGCCCACAATTAGAAGTGATTGAAAGGCATATAGAAATCAATTCCATTGGAAGGAAAAAAACATTCTGGTGACTCATTTTTTTTTTTTTTTTGTTTGGTTTTCAACAATAGAAGGACTGTACAGTCCAAAATCCCCTCGGTTTCCCATACCTTTCCTTTTTCTGCTTGGTTTGGTTATCTCTGTGGAGTGAAAAAGTACTTTTGTTCCCTGACTAATTTTAGACCTGCATCAGGACATGGCTGTATGTTTTTGAGAGTAATTAAACTGGTGGCCTCTGGTGGGTCTACAGTGGATGGGAGAGCAGGTCTACTCTGTTTACTTTTACTAGGGTCCACTGTTCTACTGTAAACACACAGAAACTGGAAAGCTTAAACCATACATTTTTGGGTTGCATAAATATTCACTACTTATATGTTGAAATAAGACAACGTCTTTATTTTTCATTAAAAAAATGCTCAATAGGAAGAACAGTACTTCTAGCCAGCAGCAAACTAGGCGATTTTGTGCAGAACCAATTACTGCATTTATTACATTGTTTTGAAACATTTCTAAGGAAAACATCACCTGTTTTCAGCTTTTTAGAGGCATGCTACAGAAAACACAAAATATTTAAGTATATATTATATACATTAAGTACTCCAGTTTTCACAGCTGGGAAGAGGGGGAGACTGTTCCAGCAGTCTTCTGTGTATCTTCCCCAGGTACTTGAAACTGAATAGCAAAGATGGGCAACTGAAGATGTTTTATTCTTGTTCTACCCCAAAAACACCTAATGCAACTAAAAGGGTAGCATCATCTACGCTTCCTTGACTTCCTTAGAAGAAAGCAGAATCACAGAATCATAGAATTGCTCAGCTTGGAAAAGACCTTAAAGACCTTAAAGATGGGGGTTGGACTCGATGATCTCTAGAGGTCCCTTCCAACTCCTACAATTCTGTGATTCTGTGATCATCAAGTAATAGAATGAGGCAGATAATCAAAGCAGTTTCTGAGAATGCTTCTATCACATTGCTTCTCTGATATTCAGGAATCACTTTACTACAGATAGACTTTAATTGTCCAGAAAATGAAGTCTCTCAAATCACTGATCATTCTGGAGAAATACAGCAGCATCTGTGCCCAGAAGAGGGCCAGGAGATGTTAGCACTGACATATTTAATGTCACAAAGAATTATTCAAACAAGACTATGCTGGTGGACAGTCATTTATGGGCTAAGATTTCATTCAAGTGAAAGACTTCATCTTACATGGTAGAAGACAAAATTTCACAGAATCACAGAATAACAGAATTATCACAGTTGGAAAAGACCTAAAAGATCATCCAGTCCAACCATCACCAATACTTCCCAGCTAAATCATATTCCTCAACACAACATCCAAACGTTTCTTGAACACCCCCATGGTCGGTGACTCCACCACCTCCCTGGGCAGTGCATTCCAGTGCCTGACTACCCTTTCCAAGAAGTAATAATTCCTAATTTTTCTAATAGAATAGAATTTCTAATATCCTAATATTTCTAATAGAATGGATCCCTATATTGTTTGAAGTACCACAACTTGCATGCAGTGCGTGTTATATGTGTTGGTCATTTCACTGCTGGCATGAGAAACAGACAATGTTTTGCAGAGTGTCTTTATGAGCAATTTTATTGTGTCTTAGAAAATATATCTATTTGCTGACTGTTCTTCAGAAGTATTTTTCATTGTTTTCAGTACCTTTGCATTTGCACCCTCCTTAATTTACACACAACATCTGTTTTCATCTGGGAAGAATGCAGTGATACTTTGTGATCCCTTCCACAGTATTTTTTAAACACTAGTCTGAATGAGAATAGCCATTTCATGAAAACAGTTTGGAACTGTGGAGGGGAAAAAAAAAAAAAAAGCCATTGGCACATCTTCCTTCCTGGTTTATGTGTGGATATTCCTTGTTATGCCTACAACTGGAGCCAGCAAACATCACTTACTCCTGAACCTCAGCCACTTCATTTACAAACTACTCATACGTGGTCTTCATGGGCAGGAATAAAGCATGAGTGATAACTCAGGGAGTAGTCTGGGGCTGTTCTTGGCTTTAGGGGCAGATTTAGTGCCAAGAAAAGTAGTTGGGTTCTGGTGAGAGTACTCTGACAGTCTGCGTACACGCATCCAAAGAAGACTCAATGACTACAAAATATCCAAGATGTCAGAATTACCACACCATTTCCGTAGAATTTTAATTAGTCAATTACTTAGCAATTACAAAACAACCAGAGCTGGAAAGGGATAGCATGTAAGCACAAACTAGACTGTGATTTGTTCCAATTGAGTTTGGTTTCAGGGCACTTGAGATTTTCCAATAAGATCAGGTCATGCGTGTCTTTGTCCATGAAGACAGAGTGTCAGTACAGCAGCAAAACAGCAGCCTATTTTAACATCAGTGTGGCCTGTGTCAATAGATCGTACTAAAAACTGCTGATGATGAGGTGAAAATGCAGTGAGAAAATGCAAAACTACAGGTCAGAGGATTTTTCTCCACTTGTCTTGAACAGTATTCAGTGTATACTGGCTGTCTACCTTTAAATTGCTGCATTCAACTAGACGGAGATGGTACGTATCCACATATGTATTTTTAGCATCATTAAACATCATGTAGCAATTTCAGTCTGTTAAATAGGCCTGGGATCTGCAAAGATGCTTGCATCTAGATTGCTGCCCACTTTTGAAAGTGAAATGGTGCTAATGATACCCAAAACAGCAGTGGAGAATGTGTGCTATTTTACGGCACAGCCACCGATAGACAGGAATGACCTTCAGATGTAATGACTTTATATTTAAGTACCTACATTTCCCCAGATGCTTGCTCCAAATAACAACAGGCATTAAGATGGGGTCAGAATGGGCTGAATTGAAAAAGTAATGTATTTAGCATACAGTTTTGAGGCAGATGTGTGACATTTCAGCCATATCTGATAATGCCCATTGATACCCAGCCGAGATCTCTGTCTAGTCTCCTAGATTGACAAAAATCCCTATGTAATGTCCCTTTAGGTAGCATTTGCTGCTGAACAGCCTCTTACTGCCTCCAAAACGTGGTGCTAATTAACGTGAACCAAGTTACAATATGTGCTAAAGATTCCAGCTTTGTTACTTATTTAATGAGCTTTGTGGGATTTGAACATGAGGCTCAAAGTAGCAGGGGAAACCTCATAATTAGTATCAATTAGAAGAAGTTCCTACGCATTATAACTATTTGATAAACTGCAGAGGGAAAAAGAACTACTGAACAGATACAAATCACTAGCTTTGTTTCATTTGTTATTATACTTATTTTCTTCTTAATTAGTGCTGATTGGCTGATGATCCTAATTAATGCAAAGGAATTTGGAATGGTATACAATGGTATGGCTTAGAAGATGCCAGAGTGTACAACTGCTAAATTATTGCTAATTGTTATTTACGCGAGGACAGGAAGACTAAGTAATGATGTGTTGCCTAATTAGCATTAAAGATATGGTTTCCACTTCTAAATTAAATGAAGGCAAATGGGATAAAATCATTATGGTTACCAAAAAAAAAAACAACCCAACACCCCTTATCCTTCTCTCTGGAAGTCAGTAGTTGCATTGCCAACATTTCATTTATTTATTTATTTATTAATAAACAAACAAAGGCCATCCAAAAATTAAAGACACTCAAGAAAATTCAGATTCTTAATCCAAAGTGGACACTGTTAAAACCTTTTCAGCTACCACCTGAAAAGATTTGCTCCATCCATTATGGCAATTCATTACTAGTAGCAAGCAATGTGCCAATCTCAATTACTGAAGACCGTAATGATCTTAGTGGTTAGTTATTGCAGGTGTGCCCAGCCTACAGAATTACTCTTCTTCAGTGGCTGCAAAGTGCCGGCATTTTCAATTATTCCTTTTAGAGCTATGTGGTAAAGTGTCCGACCTTGAAATATGGCACTTCCCAGACAACATTTCTGCATTTTATCCTGGCTCTGCCACTGGCTCACTGACTGTCCACCTCAGTTTCATCTTCCTCATGGACATAGCAAGAGCAATACACTCATTTGCACTGATTAAGCACTTGTCAATATAGCCAATCTACATCCTCATTTCAGAGGCTCTCTGCAAGAATCAATGGATTCCCCAAATACATTAAATTCAATATTAGTGTCATTGTAATTATGTCCTTTTATTTTTTAATCACTGAATACTAAAAAAAAAAAAAAAAATGTTAAAAATATTAAGGTTGATGGAAAATTAATGTGAGAAAGAGCGAGCCCAAGGCATTGAAAAAAAGTTCCAAGTTCTTTTTCTTATTGCTATATATTAGTCTGGATAGATCCCTAACAACACACAGTATGGTGGCTGTTGCAAGATTTTTGTTCACAGTGTGATTTCAGAAAAAAAAAAAAAAAAAAAAAAAAAAGATATTTATAGCTTTAATGTTTTTTTTGTTGTTGTTGTTGTTGTTTGCTTTTTTCCATGTTCTCCTGCACCTCAGTACCAAGGGAATGGCCAGGATGATCCAATAGGTCTTTTCAATCTCCAATTCCCATGATTTGATGAAAAACTGCATTCTACACACTTCTCCATGCCATACACAAACATTAGTGCAAGTGGCAGAAATGCTGCTCTGCTACACAGAAAGGCTCGAATCCCAGGAGTTGGACTCGATGATCTCTAAGGTCCCTTCCAACTCGCACGATACTGTGATATTGTGATACTGTGATTATTCTTGGCCATGAGGGATGTCATTCACTCTATAGGTTTACTAACAGCTACTTGTCTCTATATAAACATACATGCATATATTGTTACACAGTATCAACTTGTGAATATATATATATATATATAAATTATTTTAATAAAAAGAAGGCAAAACATATTTGAGTCAGAGAGACTGTAGGTATTGGATGTTTTCAGACCAAGGAAGTGTATACACATACACACCTATATAATAAACATACAGACATATAATAGGACACTGCCCATGTTTGCATGAGTTCACTTCAGGGCTCAGAGAGTTTGTGTTTTGTTGCCAGTAAGGGACCTTTCATTACAAAATCATTGCAGATAACTCAGCAAAGCCCTTGGCCTTCATTCTCACTTATGTGAGGTCTTCTTTGAAATGACAGAAGGGGTTTAAAGGTGCATTCAGCCCTATTAGGGTTTTATTCTGCCAAATCTAATAAAAAGTGACATGCTGGAAATGAGAACTCAGCCTACAGCCCTTATTGAAGCTGCTTAATGCTTGGTTGGATTTGTGCTGAAGTTGTTTGCTAAAGCCCAAATGCCTTTAAAAGTTTTCATTTTTATCTTGAATGGTGTTTTGAGCCTTCTGTTGAAAACATGTCTCTACCCATGGCACTTGCACACACACAGATCCTTCCTTCCTTGTAGTTGGCTCTGCTCTCTCTGCCCACTCCATTGTCCCCCTCTCAAACCCTCAACATCTGCTGCATGTCATTCCAAGACAGGGTGGGTTGCACTGTCAGGGGACACCAGCAGTATGCATGTCACTAGATACACATAGTTGAGGATCTGCTTAGAAAGACAACAGTGCGCTGCTCACTGTATATTTCCTTGGTCATCATCTTCCATTTCAAGGATGTGGATGAATTTCTACCAGGTTGAGAGGTACATCAAGTTGCAATCTTCTATCTCTCAAGCTCATGTTCTCTTTAGCTCACCTCTCTGCATTCATATCCATATTGCTTACTCTCATTCATCTCTAGGTCTCCTCAGGAAAAACAGTTCCTGCTTTGCCTCTTGCAGAGGCAACCTACCTTAATTTTGCTGTTGTGCCAGGGATTCCTAGCCAGGAAGAAGCCTCTACTCTGCTGCAAAAATTTTCCAGCCTTCAGCTCCCACTCTGCAAGCCCTGTGCTTCAGCAATATCTATATGTGCATCAAAGTTCCAAAGACTTCCAAAAAAAGGCACAAAGACACCCAAACAACTTCCTTGATGACTTGCTACCTGAACTCCAGCCCACCATGATAGCAATGGAGAAGAAAAGACAGCACTGGGTATGCCAGAAGAAACTGAGCAGCTGCTTTATTCTTAATGGATTTTGCATTATTATTATTATTATTATTATTATTATTATTATTATTTATATTAAGTGTTTTAAAGTATAATCTTGCTGTGAGTACAGTTAGTGGGGGGTTGTATTATTCATCTCACCTAGAGCAAGAGAAGGTCTATGTATTTACCCGGAATCTGATACTAGCACTTATCACAGGAGCATCTCAGAGATGTCAGGATCCTGCCTTTGGTATCTTTGGCTTATTCAATTGACTGACGTTGAGTTGTACTGTAGAAAAAAAACACTCTGTGGTCTTTATTTATTGTCCAAGGGAAGAAAAAAAAAAGCCTCAGGAACCAAGTGTATTAAAGGAGACATTCAACTTTAGAGGACAGTTTCTGAGCACTATAAGAAATTTAGCTAAGGTCACATTCAAGAACTTCTTGAATATACATCTTTCAGATCATTTGTACCTCTCAAATGACACACCGACAACATTAATCAAAATCAGTGGCTGTGAACTAAAATCAGAGACTGCCTCAGACTTACGGATTTTCAATTCACAGAGAACACTACATGTGGATAGCTCACTGAATTTGATGCCTTAAGCTAAAAATCAAGTCCAAATTCCCCTTCCCAGGCTGCTGCAGTTATCATGAAGATTTTACTATCCAATGGCCATAAAGCAGCCTCTGGAAAATGAGAATATTGCCATTCCTATTGCTAGTGGAGATGATTCTGTTACAAGAATAGCATGAAACAGGCACTAATTCTTTCAACTCTTCTCAGACCTTGAAGGCCGAGGAAGGCTAGCTGTAGAATACGGTGGATGCTTGATGTGTAATGCATTTACTGTCCTTGAAACAAACAAACAAATAAATAAATAAATAAGTAAAATAAAAAAAAAAGATTTATTTATTTTGAATATACCTCATTCAGCCCTTTTCTTCCTATCAATAAGCTCAATTACATCTTGGATAAACACAGAGGAGGACCTTTGGACAGGCATCTTCAGAATCTGTCTTGAACAGACTTGTTAATAGATTGAATGTCTGCTTATTTTTTATTAAAAAAAAAAAAAAGTGACAGAAGTACCATGAAAATACAGTTTTCCTCTTATTTTTTGAGGGAATTTTTGAGCTTTCTTAGAGAAAAAGTTGAAGACTCAGTTCAGTACTGTGAAACTGGGTAAATGAACCAGCACAGAAATGAATGTTCAGCTTGATACCTTCTCAGAAATGATATCAAGCTTTTCTGCACATACCCATATGAACATAAAGACAACAGAAACTAAGCACTGACATAAACATCAAGCTCTTGATCATTGGCCATCATTAAGATATATTTTCAGATAGGGACCTGAGACAGCTGTGGCTGAGTCTGTACAGACAAATTAATACCTTTCCAACTATCAGGAAACAAAATAAAACACATAGTGTAAAGGCATAGGGTAAGAACCAGCTGACTGCAAACTATCTGATGGCAAAACAATGTCCACATAACCACTTCCTAGGCAAAAAGTACAATATATCTATTGAAGATAGTAGATGTGAGAAAACATAAGCTACTCCTTGAGTAAGTACTGTCTTAGTCATTATGTATGATTAGTAAGATATTTAAGAGAAAAGTCCCAGTAAATCTAACGCTGAAAATAAAGCAGCAATAGAATAATATATGCCTATAGATATGTACTGAGGCGATGTATTTAAGAGTCACAGAAAACAAATAAATAAAACAGAAAAATGCAGAGTATGATCAGGGTTGACTCATAAAGCAGAAAGGCCTCAGGATCTACAGTTCAGAAGCAGTACATCAGAACTAA
This sequence comes from Excalfactoria chinensis, assembly GCF_039878825.1. Classification (NCBI taxonomy): domain Eukaryota; kingdom Metazoa; phylum Chordata; class Aves; order Galliformes; family Phasianidae; genus Excalfactoria; species Excalfactoria chinensis. The sequence goes on from NC_092857.1 coordinate 2,593,159, forward strand.
GTCTCATTTTATTACTACAGTTATTGATCCAATGAGTGTTTTTTTAAAGCATCACATGACCATTTCCTCATCTTTTGCTGGTAACTGAATCTCCCTCCTCCCTCTTACCCTTACTGTTTTATTGGCTTTAAATTAAGTCAGCAAAATGATGGCTTTTTTTTTTTTTTTTTTTTTTTTTTTTTTTTTTACAGCCTAACTGGTTAAATGTTGAAGCGTAAAATGAATGGTGTCAAATCATATCCTGAAAGCTGATTAAAAGTAATCCTGCAGATGCTAAATATGGATTACCAAAGCAATTACTGAAAATTCATAACCTTGCTAAAAAGGCATTCTAATGGAGTTCTGAAGCACACTGTAGTTAAAGGCTGTTTACTTTTTCAAACAATTTGCAGTCTTAATGTGTGGAAACGTGCTCTTATATAAGCTCCATCTATTTCTGAACATGAAATTGTTTGTGGCTGTTTAGAGCTCTCCCCCAGTATCTGATACCACTACAAACAATGTTTTGGCTATCACTATCTGCTATTGGACCAACACTGACTCATATTATGTTCTCATTATATCTCTTTTACAGTTTAAAAAGGTTTGAAATCTATTTCATTGCTAATTTAAGGCCATTTCATACTATATGTTACTCTAGGGCAAAGAGGTTGATTGCATTAAGGCTTCTATATTCAAGCTTGCTTGCTCCATGGACTTTATTTACCACCACTAAACCCTATCACAAGTGATAATCTAATGACCAAAAATCTGGCCGTTTTAAAGAGTAGCCTCTAAATAATGTACTTGAACATTGAAATGCTGTCCATGTTGTTCTTTAATATAGATTTAACATTAATTTCAGTGACAGTTAAATCTGTGTTGAGCTTTGGGAAATTCTTATATTGGCAACTTGATTTAACTGTAGTTCTCCACAGATATTAATGGTTAAAGTTCTCTTTTCCAAGACTGAACTCAGATGGAAAGAGAACATCATCTGCTAGCTTCAGAAGTGCAAAACAAATGGGAAATGGCTAGGTTCTTCTCTAAATTTTGCTAACATTTCTGGCATTCCAGCACTGTTGACAACAGCCAAGAGCTATGGATGCAACTACAGTACGCTACTGCTGTCTTCTTGAAATTCATTTTATCTAAACTTAGGATTTCGGGTGGTTCTTCTTCCTCATAATAATAATTTTAATAAACAAGGGAGATAGGGGTTGTAACTGGCACTTCACTGTGTTTTGTTCAGTGAGATAAAGTACCTTTTATTTTTTTTTTCAATACATGAGGAGATGTTGTTTTTGTAGAATCTTTTCTTATCATCTCCACTAACTATAGAGAAACTGTAATAATAAATAAGAAGAAAACAGTGCATGAGTTCACCGTATAGCCCATTCCTAGGTAAGAGCATTAGAGGATGGAAGTAAAGGGATTGAACGGTTTAATCTAAAGTTTGGTTAAGGTTAACACGCAGTATCCTTCCTCCCAGTGACTTGAAGGCAAATGGCATACATTTGCAAGTTTTGAAATAAGATACCTTGCTTATTTTTCCATTTCCTGATAAGAAAACATTACATATGAGGGAAACTGATTACGAAGGCACAAATACTTTGCCCTTATCTAGCATCACTTCATGGATGTCATATTGAAACACGATCCCTCTACATAAGCATGATAATATCAACGCAAACAAGAAAGAAATATGTTTCAGCTGATAAAACCATCCTTTCTGTAGCAACAAATGAATTTCATGAATCATATACTTACAAAAAAAAAAAAAAAAAAAAAAAAAGAGCTAGCCTAAGGTATTTCCTTCCACGTTTGCTGTGTTCTCCTCTGCCTAATGGATACAATTACACTCTCCTTGTGGATTAGATCAGTGGTGGTCCCAGTCCTATTAGAAACCATGATGACAAATAAGCTGTTTGCTCCCCTCCACTATCCAGATTCCCAAGCTTGGCTACTATTAAAATCCTCCAATATGCTCTTTAGAGAGAAACTGGTACCGAATTGTCCTCCTTACATTCTGTGCTTCTCTCTACAGTCTTCCAAAGATACTAATCAATTTGAGACCTGAGGAATTATTGTTTTCTCCTACTCTTTTCAGTCTGTGTTCAGCCTCTGCTAAACAGGATGTACAAAGATAATGAAGTTAAAAAGTAAACTTAGATTTTTTTCCACTCTAGTGATGTATTCCCTCAAAAGAGTTATCTTTTGTGTGTGTGCCAGATGAGGAAGAAGAAAGACTTTTAATTACATCTCAGTCTGATTACCCCCATCTCTGCGGAAGAACCCTTGACATTTCTTTTTTTGTTGTTAAATCTAGGCATCTTCTGTTGTCCCAGTAATAGCATGTGGATGACAGAAACAGAGTGTGCTGCCTTTCCTCATTGGTAAAATGACCCATGCTCCTAATGACAAAAGCCCTCAGAGCTTTTTGTTTAGAAAGATCCTACAAAAATACAGATCAACAGCTTCAATTTGATTCTCACCAACCCATCTGCAAAAACAATATCATTCATATGTCTGCTGTCAACACAGTTGCTCTCTTCTATCCAAATAATTTTGAATTAGATATTTCTCCTATTTTTAGAGTCAGATGTTTTGTAGATTCAGATTAATCTGAAAAAGCTACTTCTTTTTGCACAGCTCTCTGCTGTATAACACTTTCTATCCTATCTTCTGTGCATTAAGAATCAGGTATCACACAGAAATACAATTATCTTTTCTTTAACCAAAAAAAACCCCAAACACATACAGTGACTTTGAAAGATTCCTTTGCTAACACTGTAAACTAAATAGTGCACAGATTTTAATATAGAATGGATGTACTTCTTCTGAATAGTAAGAGCACTCTTTATCATTCTTGAGATAATGGTGGAATTCTGTAAGGTGTTCAAAGAGAAGACACAGTGAGAAAGATGGAAGTTTGATCTTCAGGTAACCATAACACAAATTATATAGACCCAAGTAAATGATGACTAAAAGTAGACATGATAACAATCTGCAGGTGTTTGATGGAGAAAAAACGTAAAGGAGGAAGAGATTATACTCAGTGTCATCCAAAGGGTAAAAGTAGCTGCAAACCTAGATAGACAAGATAAATTAAAAGGTTTTTCTTCACCTCTAATGACTGTGATTCTATTACATTAAAATAGACGAAAAGCTACAGAGAAATACTGAACCCATTTCTAAGCTAGACCTTCTCTGACAGATTAGATAGTACAGTAGATTGTAATTTCTTCTTTTGTAGTCAAATGTTAATTAGATTCCTCACAGCTGTCTGTATATCCCTCTGAGTTAGCTGATGAGCACATTAACAATGTGAACTGATTCAAGAGTGGGGTGAAACTTCCTTGTGAAGGATAATGACACATTTGAAGCACAAACTGGTCCTACCAAAATACAAAACCCATGAGTACAGAGGGGCTCTGATGCAGATTTTATATGACATCCACATAGTTTTGCTGCTGAAAGCAGGCACCAAAAAATCCCATGAGCTTCAGAATATCAACCAACACAGCTACTGAGCATTAAAAATTAGAGAAATGGAAAGTTAATACATGGTTTTTTTCCACATTTGCTAACTAGCCATAGGAAAAAATCAAACCACTTGAAGTTTCTAGGACTTTTTCATGTATCTGCAAAACAAGGACATGCTATTCCTATTGTTAGTTTGCTGTTGCTAAGACCTCATAGTGTCCTTGGCTGAATATTATTAAATCGCAGACTACAGTGCTATTATATCAATGTCAATTTCCCCTTTCTTTTTCCCCCTAGGTGTTTTGTCACTTTCGTGGACCTTTAGCCATGCAATGAACTGTAGATAGAGTTCTCTGTTTTATTACCTTCTTCAAGAATTGTCTTCAAAATGCCTCTTTCAAAGACAATTTCGATTTGATTTTATTAATAATTAAAGTTCAGAAGTTAAGATTAGAAGTGAAACAACTGGTTGAATTATCCTCAAACTGATGAATAAAATACTAAGAATTCACCTGGTTCCTTTTTTTTTTTTTTTTTTTTTTTTTTTTTTTTTTTTTTGGTGGAATTATCTGAAATTGCTGCTTATACACATAATCCTCCTGTTCAAAAGTCATAGGACCAGGATTTGGATGTAATAATTTCCACTGAAATGAATGAGTCATCCTGCCTGAATGTCCTACTTGGCTTTGAAAATTCCACTTTTATCCTAAAACCTACAACAGTGTTTACATGATGATCTGAATCACCTCTATCTATAACTACGAACTTACAATTTACGGTTCTAAATTACATGAATTAAAGATTTTGGGCAGGACTTTTAAAACTTCTAATCTATGATCACAAATCTTGAGTGCAAATTAGGGCAGGCGAGATGAGCTGGCATCACCATCAAATCAACTAAATGGATACCCAACTGCCATCATTTCCATCTGCAGTTTATTCTAACAACAGTTACTTTTTGAGGTACAGCATAAGAACATTTTTTGAAGGGTGAATACTACAGCAATGACATTTCTTTCTGTAAGTCTGATGTTTTGTCCTTTTAAAATAATGCAATTAGACCACATGTTTGAAAAATGATCCTGCAGTGGAAGGATAATAGAATATATGATCTAATAAGTCCTGTGATTCTTACTTATGATCTAATTGCCAGCCAAATAAAAATTCTTCTTTAAAATAATATCTAATCTTTTCTTCATTAGATCAAAAAATTGCTTGAAATGTGTCTCTTCAAGAGGAACAAAAATTTATTTTTGCTCTTTGCTGATGCAGCCTCAGCTTGAACACTGTTCTTGAGATAACCACATAAAGCATTCCTGTTCAAAGGTTCAGTCATTGTCAGAGAGATGAATTATAAAACAACTTTATATTGTGCAATCTGCAGATTTTATTGACAAAGGTGTCATGAGCATAAGAACTGGGAGTCTCTGTGCTTGTCATGGGATAAATAAGAGGATCTTCAGAGCTCTTAGCTTTATTCAATTTGTTTAGATACAAGTTGACTGTGAGCATTGATTCGATGCGAGACCAGTTATGGATTTTTAGGTAGGTACATACACAGTGGGGAGTAATAGATGCCTCTAAAGTGAGTACAAGGCTGCAATTCACTTGGGAGGATGTAGAGATCATGTAAGTCCAGCTGTATAAGCATGCAGGATCAAGGGCAGATGGGATTGATCCTCTGACAGAAGTGTTTTCTCCTCCCACCACAGCAACAAAACATTGCCTGCTCTCTTCTCCCATGGGGGTATATTGTGACAGATCATATTTGTTAGAGTATTAGTCCCTAGTATTAGTCCCTTGTTCTTTAAAGCTTAGTTTCCCATCTTTATCCTCAAGAAACATTGAAAGTCTCAGGTGCTGAGTAACTGAATCACAAAATACCAACTGACTTTCTGTGTAAGACACACCAGAGCAAGAGGTGAATACATTTTGCTCCTTAACTATCAAGTTTCTGCCATAACACAATATCTTCTACTCCATCTATAATATGCCACCTATCCAGTCTACCCTGTCCCTGGAGACATGGTCTTTGACTTCATGTAACATACTAGTTTGCTGAAGACATGCTACAAATAAGTGGAGATTATAGAAATATGCAGAAACATAACCCTAAACTCTCAGAATACATTATCACGATTAAAACTTGTCCAGGAAATTCTTCCAGACCTCAAGCAGTAACAGTCTTGATTCTCAGTGTGGGCTTCCCTATGGATGCGAAAGTCAGGAATACATGGTTAGGATGGAGGCTGAATGACAAGAAGATCAAATTCGAAAAGGTTATTGAAAGTCCTTTGCCCTAATAACAATGTTTTAGTACCAGTGGAAGCTTCTGTTGAACTTCTCTTGACTGCTGGGTTTATAATGTATTTCTGCTGGGTACTTCTGACAGTACTGCTATAGAGATGGATGGGGCTCACTACAGAAGATGAGGGAAGAGGTTAGGGAGAGTGGGATTTATTTCATATTCCAGCCATCTAAAAGTTATAGATGTAATCTTAACCAGCCATCTATTTGTCTCCCTCCAAAAGGACAAAAAACTGTCATGTTGGTTGCAATTTTTGGTCACATCTCCAAGAAGATTTAAACTGAAAACCAACTCATTTTGGTCTGAAAAAACACGACATGGCAATTTTAAGTGAGTATCAAGCTGAGTGGGATTTGGTTTGAAATCTCTGGAATAAAAGATTGCTTCCCTAAGATGTTCAGCGATGTAGGCTTCTCATATTGTATCAGTTACAAGGATTTGACATTTCATAGCCCATGAAAGTTAGTTCAGACTTGCCCTTTGTTGCTTTTCATGCTGCTGAAGTAATTAAAATTGGAGAATACTCTGAAGCATTTTGCTGGTAATGGTACTTTAAACCTAAAAGCCCTCCTTCATCTTTGTTGAAACTCTGGATTTTCACTGGTATAAATTATTACTTGTTCATCGCCAGTGGAATTTTTGGCTTAATAACAGCACTGAAAAGAGAACAATGTATTTAGGAGGATATTGTTTCTTAGAAATTGTTTTCTTCAGCCAGATCCCTAGCTAATTCTGTTTATTTTTCAACTCCCAGGACCAGTGAGAAACCTGAAATGTTTTGATCTTTCAAACATTCTTCCCCAAATGCTCCAAGGTCTCTATCTTAAAGATAAGTCTAGTCTTCTATTTTATTATTTGTTCAAACAGAGCTGTTCCAAACTAAGAGCTCAAATATTGTGCTTCTTACCACCAGTTAAAGCTGGAAGAGAAAAGACAACAGTTTCTTAGTGGGGTGAACTGCCTCATTAAAAAGCTAAAATAGAAAATGAATTAAAACTTGTATGATCTCCTAAGTATAGCCTCACTGGCTACTTTCAAGTATTCTGAAAAATTTCCAACATTACCCAGTTTCAAAACAACTGATGATTTAAACAAAGCCACGAGAATGTTATCAGCTGATTGGTAAATAACGGTGTTCTGGAAGATCTGGCTCCTAATGCTAGATATATAACAGGTTTGGGAAAGCCACTTAGTATCTCTGAATCTTGCTAGTGTTTCATAGAAAGATACTGAAGAACTCGAGGCTGGACCAGTGCCCGCTTTCCAGCATCAGCAGCACTGAGTCACTGATGTTGGAAATGCTGAAGGTCTACCCGTGACAGATGAAAGTACAGAACACCAATAAATCATACGACAGAGAAGTTCAGATTTTAAGGATAGGGACTGAATTTCACTCAGTATCTTTTTATCAAACCAAGTGATTTGTGTGTGAAGGCATACTATCAGGCACCTAATCACGATCAGTATTCCTTAGGAAATCAAGCATCTACACTGTGCTAATCACAGCCATACTGTCATTATCATCATGTATTTCTTCTGTATTCCTCCCACTTTCCTTTCTCAGCCCTTTGCCCACATTTGAGCGTCTCAGTCTGGAGCTGAATCCCAGCCATTCTCTTCACATTTGAAAACCTCCCATGTCCCATATAACACTTGCCATTCACTGTCTAAACTGTGGCTGCTGTCTCTAATCTACCAGGCTCCATTGGCTCTCTTAATATTTCTCAAATTAAATGTTTTGACACTATTTCTCATGTCAATTTTGCATGTTAATGTGGCTTTCTCTAATTGTCCAGTCTTCCTTTAAACTCTCCTTTCCTTAGAATCAGCAGTCTCTTTCAGATCACTCATCTTCCTACCTGCCTGCTCAATATATTGTTGCTCCAGTGCCTGCCTTTAACCTCTGCCTATCTTTTGTTTTATAATTAGATGACAGAGGTTTTGATCTCTGACCAGCCCTCCTTATTATGGGCTAAGGCTGATAATAAAAACTCAGTGTAGGAGTGCAAATATTTGTTCTCACACATCTTCCCCGTCTCTCTGCAACACTCCCCTCCCTGTTCTCACAAATCACAGCTGGGCTGGTTGCAGACAGCCCTGTGTGGTAGTACAGCTCTTTTAAGACACAGTACATCACTAGGAATTTTCATTCTTTCATTCTTTCCTATCTTCCCTTTGACATAAGGAATTGAAAGTGTATTTGTAGAAGGAAAAGAATAATTTAGTTAAGGGAACAAGATTAATAAACTCCTTCCCTTATGAAAACACCCTCCAATTTTTAATAGCCATTAAAGGTTCGAAGGATCTAATTTCTTAACATTTAACTCAAGGATTTTTTCTGCCCACAGTAAATGGCCAAGTACTCAGTAGATCTACATTAGCTTGGATGATGCTCCTGTTGGCATTTTAAACTATGGCTAGACAGCTCTGAGGCATATGGCTTAAGCCACTAAGCCACTGTCCGTTGTCTCTGTTTTTCATTTACTTGGGAGCTTCCTGAAGTCCTGAATTCATCCTTGAGGATAATGCAAGCTTTTCCTGGCAGTGAATGAGCTGTCACAACTTACCTAAGTGATGCAATATTTAAGGGGGTGTAAGCAGGATTACTTTAAATACCTGACTTAACCCAACTAACACTTGACCTGGCACACAATATTTCAGAGTCATTTTTGAATGTGTGGTTTACTTATTTACATGTTGCTGTCTGTTTTCTTTGGAAAGTTTCAAATATCAAACAAGAGTCTATCCTCAGCCCAAGGTTAATAAACACAGTAAACAAGGATATTCCTAGTACCTGTCCAGAAGTAGCTTACCCTCTGCCATACTCATGACCAAAATTTCATATGCTTTTGAAAAAAAATTAGCTTAAGAAAGTGTTGAAACCCTTAAGCTTGAGAAATGCTAAATTCACTTTTATTATTATTATTATTATTATTATTATTATTATTACTGCTTTTTCAGAAACAGTTGTGGTACTTGAAATAATAATTGATTGAAAACAACTGCATTAAACTTGTGCCACAGACAGAAAAAGTGGACCTAGCTTCTGCTAAAGTAGCTGACAACATATATAGAATATAATTTCCCTAAGAGTGAAAGAAATAAAATATAACACTCCTTTTCAGCTCCGAAACTCCAGTTATTCCTCCTGGGCAGTGACATGATGTTTCCTGAAAGCAAATAGCACTGGGGTCTAGCCTGCTGCCTGTCTTGCCTTCTTGTGCAGCTTCACATCAGGCTTCCTAGGGTGGAGAAGCATTTTTGAGACCCTTCTTCCATGAGCAGAGATGTTAAAGAATATGCCAGCAGCAGTGAGATGTGCTATCAATCAGGGTTCTGAGTCTCTTACTCATCCTAACAAATTCTCCCACCTCTCCAGCATACAGAAGCTCTCCAGATCAACTTTCACAGGCATCTGCTGGGGTTGGTCAGTGGCTCCCAAGCATTGATTTTTCTGAGCTTATCTCAGCAGTGATTCTTTTGGTGTAGATGCACAGTTAATCACATCTAGGAGTAGAGACAGACGAAGCTGGGGAGAGATAGGTACCTCTCCAGTCATTCCTACAAATGACACGTTCTTGGTCTCTCCCAAGGAGGGTATAGCATTGCTGTCTGTCCCACACACTGCAAAGTCTCCCTCTAGCAAAACAGCTGTAATCAGCGCTGTTCAGCAAATCATGGCAACTACCAACATGCTCATGCGGATATTGTTTGCAGACTACTGGAGATGATGCCAGCCAGACACTTGGCACCATGATCCAATCTGGGAGATGAGGAGCTTTCTAGGCTCATACATAACATTCATTATTTTTGTATTTAATAAGAAAATTGACGCGACACATCAGGGAAACTGGTCAGTCAGCTAACATGGAAACTATTAGTGTAGAAAAAATGAATAGCCTGGCAGTTAAATGTCTGTAACACCCACACACTCCCTGGAAACAACTTAGAAATAGGGTTATTCATTCAAATTTATCCCATGGTCCCTGGGCCCCATCGTGGTGGTTAAAAGTGGCTGAAACACTTTGCACAGCATGTTGCTGGATGCGGGCACACTGTGGCAAAGGGTAACTATTTCTAATGCAGGCTTCTCCTAGCTCAAAAAATTCAGTAAACAGAGCTCAGAAACTCCGCAGAAATGCTATGATATGGGACATTTGCCTGGGTATGAACTGCCCAGAGACTGTTTTCACAGAATCACATAATTGTAGAGGTTGGAAGGAACCCCTGGAGATCCTTAGATCCATCCCCCTGATAATGCAGTTTACCTAGAGCAGGAAAGCATGCAGGTGTGTTCTGAATATCACCAGTCGAGACTCCATAAACCTCTTCATAAGAGGGTCTGACAGAGACTGTTCGAGTACTTTGTCACCCTAAAAGTAAAGGAGGTTTCCTCACATTTAGATCCACTTGACTCTTCTCCATTAGATATTTATCAAGATTGTTAAGATAGTCTCTCACTCTTCTTCAGGCTGAAAGGTCCAAGGTTGCTCATTCTTTCCTCATAAGGAATTTTCTCCATCCCCCTAATAATCTATATAGCCCTCTGTAGGATTCTCTCTACAAGTTCCCTGTCTTTCTTGAACTGAGAAACTCAGAACTGAATACAGTATTCCACATGTGGGCTTACCAGGACAAAGTAGAGGGGGAGAATCACCTTCCTCTTCCTGCTATCCACACTCATTTTTATGCACTTCAAGCTACTATTGGTCCTCTTGGCCACAAGGGCACACTGCTGGCTTATGGCCAGCCTGCTGTTTACTAGAACACCCAGGTCCTTCTCCACAGAGCTCCTTTCCAACAGATCAGCCACTAATTTATACTGATGCATGTGGTTATTCCTCCCCAGGTAGAGGACTCTACACTTGCCCTTGTAGGACCCGACAATGTTCCTCTCTGCCCAACTGTCCAGCCTGTACAGCTCTCATTGAGTGACAGAACTGACTTCTGGTGTGTCAGCCACTCCTCTCTGCTTTGTGTAATCAGCAAAGTTGCTGAGGGAACTCTCTATCTCATCATCCAGGTCACTGGTGATGTTAAACAAGATGAAATACAGTACTGACCCCTGAGGACAACCTCACAGTCCTTCAACCAGACTCTGCAATTTTGGCTTCAAGAGGCATCTGTAGCATGAGAGGTTTAAGAAAAACACATATAGTGGGTCCTGGAAATCACTGCTTACAAATTCTGTTTTCTGTGTTCACTCATACGGGATTAGTCTCCCACCAATACATCTGTAAAGCTGCTTGATAACACAAACTCTGGTTGCAACTTTTCAGGCAAGCCCTCTCAAATTCAACATTCATTCTCTCATACTGTTTTATACACTGCTTGTATCTCTTAACTGTGTGTACACATGTAAATAAAATAAGCCAGAACCTATTTTCTGTCCCTGAAAGCAAGTAGGTATCATGACTTCTTTTGCTGGGATAAAATTTCCTATGCAAACAAGGGTAGCCTTATGTGTGTGATGCTAGCTGTAAACAGCCTCTGGCTTAAGATGTCTAATAAGTTACACTTAGGTGTTATTTGAGGTGAGTCTACCTTGTACAGGCCAAGACATCCTGGCAGAGGATATCAACAGCTAATCAAAATAATCTCCTATCCACATTCAATACATTGGTACAGATGTTGCTGTAATTCATTGATTCAACGCCATTAAGATCAGCAGGTACATAGGAGATTTACACTCATGTTTGCAAGAAAAAAGTCTCCCCTGACTCTTAACTTATGATGTGATGGATCAAGTGTGACTATAGCAGGAGTTCAGAAGACTGGTTTCAACTGGCTGCGTAGGGTTTGGATGGCCAAAGTCAGACAAAAATCCCATGCTAAGGGATTAATGGCTTCCTCCATTTTTAAATCTGAATGGTATTAAAACTAACCTCGATTTTGCAAGGGAATGAAGAAATCTTACCAAGAACATATGCAGTTCAGCTCTTTCCTGTTAAGTTGCCATATGGCAGAGGAGTGATGAGAAGAAGAAAAATATTGACAGTGATGATATATCTCATTACAGAGCATACGGACCAAATTTTCCTCTCAGTTACACCAGTGAAAATCTGGAGTGAACAGCCCTGACTCGATAGGAAAATCAGATCAGTCAGTGGATATACAAAGCCAATTATGAGAATGAAACAAAAGCAAACTTAAGAAACATGGTATAGTAAAAAAAAAAAGGCATGCAGTAGAATGCCAGAAGACAGGAAGTCATTGGACTCAACATGCTTACTCTTCCTTTGCAAAAAAATCTTACAATTTATAATAACCAAAAGTGGTCAGGATCTTGTTTTATGCCTGAAGTTGGCAAACTGTGTGAAAGCTGCCCAAAAACATCTGTTCTGACTTCCAAACTTTTATACAGCCCTTTGTTAGGGTACCAAAGATGGCATCACATCAATAGAAAGGAAGTGTTCCAGAAGAAAGCAGTACAAGGATGCTAGAGGGATAAGCACAAGTTTAACACAGGATCTACAATGTTTTACATACCAATAACTTTTGTTTATTCTTTTCTGAACATTTAGATGATCAAAACTATAAATAATATATGACAGATAAAACCAGCAAGTGCTTCACGGAGTGAGAATGCAGGAGGTGCATTCCTATTTCCCCAATATTTGGTTGGAAATAGTCAACTTAGCAGCAATAGCTTCAATAATAGCATTGTTTGACCGCCACATTATAAAGACACAAAAACAAACACAGCAGAGAGGATTTCTGGAAATACAGTCGGAAACGTGTGGCTTACTCAAAGCTTACAAGCAACTAGCAAAAGAAGTATTTTACTTTCAGTAATCTTTTTTACCCATTTTAGGATAGGCAGAACTATAGAGTTTTGCTTTGACCTATATGACAAGATGGTGTCATACGTCAAAAAATAATAAATAAATAAATAAATAAATAAATAATAATAATAATAATAATAATAAAAACTCAGACCAAATCACACAAAAAAGAGTTAAATTGCAACTTAATAAATAAACTCTTTTTTTTTTTCTTTTCTTTTTTTTTTTTCTTTTTTTTTCCTCCCCCTCTTTTCTTTTCTTTCTTGGAGGCATACAGAGACTGAGGTTTTGCAAAAGATTTCAAAGACAAATTATAGCCAACTCAGTGTCCACAGTTTCTTTGGAAGCAGCATAGAACATTTGGCCAGAAGAAAGAGTGACAGCTCTCCAGTGCAGAGCCTATACTTTAATTTGCAAAAGTAAAAAGCTGTGATTTATACCTCTGAAAGGAAGAAATAAAGAAAAATAATAATAATAATAAAAGAATCTAACAGTTCATTCTATGTAGGTTTATTATTGTGCCAACAGTTTGTGGGTTGGATGATGAGGTACGTTCCTGAAGATTAGACATCACCATTTTTTTAAAACAAACAAAACAGCAGGAAAAATCAAAATTCCCCTAAAGCAGAGGCAGTCCTTGAAAAAGTTCAGAGCTGTTGTGGCTCTTCCTTGGCTCTTTTTTTTTTTTTTTTTTTTTTTTTTTTATAAGAGAATTAATCAACCAACAGCATTCATCAGTTTTGGCTCACAGATAGCATTTTTGCTTCCAGTTGAGGACAATCAGAGGCACAGTGTCAACTGATCATTTATTAGGTTGTGTAAAGTTCTGTGGATACACATTGTTTTTGTGACATCAAAAAAATCTCATGAAAAATGGTGCTGTTACATGCAGACATCCCCTGGTTTCATCTTTTAAACTCAACAGATTTAGTAGTTCAGGGGAAACTCAAGTATTTTCGAAAAGAAAGTTGTATGGCTTCAGGGTCAAAATCAACTTGCAAATGAAAATCAAACAGTGTAAATGATAAGTTATCAGTCCGTTATTTTGAGCCTGATGGTATACTTCATAACACAGATAAGGGGAAAAGGTATTGATTTACATAGGTATGAAGAATGAAAATACTTAAGAAGATGAAGATTTGGTCCCTTTGTATTTATTGTGACAATGTTGCATCAGATTACTCCCCCTATATTATTTCTTCAGCCCACATAAAACATCAGAATCCTCTCAGTGAACATTTCTGGTAGGTAACCCACAGATATATTCATGATATATTCACATGAAAGCACTCAAAATTTGGTCAGATATTATGGTTAAAAATTGATTATTATTAGGAGAATTGGGTTTTTTTTTTGTTGTTGTTGTTTTGTTTTGTTTGTTTGTTTGTTTGTTTTTTAAAGAGAAGGCTCTTTTTCATTGCCATGACTTCTCCCGGCCACCAAAGGCCTATTCTAACACTGCACATTAAAAGTCAAAATACATCACAAATACATTGTGCAATAAATACATTGTGCAATTAAAAGAGCCCTGCCAAAGAAAAAGTGCAAGAAAGCCCAAAGGATGAAACAATGTCATTCTGTCATTCTGCAGACTGAAAAAATATCACTTATTGCTAAAAAAAATAAGTACTCGTATGCTGCACATCATTAGTTCTTCTGGGTTTCTTGGTAGTTGGTCTGGAAAATCTATTTCTTTAAACTCATATTTAAAATACTTTCTATAACCCTATGTACAACAAGAGAGATTTGGGAAACGAGAAATTACGCTTAAGGTAATTCCAGGTAGCTTTTGTGATGGTAATCACACTTTTCTGGTATAATTTCTGTGGGTTTTCAGAGCTCCACTGCCCATCTGTCCATTTCCTCCTCAGAGGTAGTTTGCAATAATAGAAACACATCTTTGTACGTAAAATTAATCACCCCTGGAAACATTCAGGAAGCATGAAGGTACTTTTCCATAGGTCCTATCTGATACAGATCAGAATAAATCCTTTCTGTAGTCTTTCTTGGCCCTGCCCACAACTCTATCTACTTGAGCCTCGTGTTTCATGATTCACTGCTATTACTCTTAAGCTGGTTTCCATGAGGGCTTTCATCTTTAATGTTTTTATTCCTAATACATTAGTCTTATTTCAACTTTCACTTCCTGTGGCAGGATTTAAAAATATATTAAAGTAAAAATAAAATAAATAAATAAATAAAATGCTTCTGAAGTGTAGTTGGTAAGAACATTTACTTCTGCACTGGGAGAGAAAAAAAGAATATGAAAAGACTGGAGTGAATCTGTTAATCAAGGGGAAGGAGAAGGATTTGCATAGACCCAGTGTGACATTTTCCTCTACATGCCTTCTTTCCCATGTTCTTCAGATGGGTACTAGATGAGATGGATATAACACAGCAATTACTATGTCTTTATGAAATGTGGTAATTGAATAAATCACAGAAGTGTAGTACATCAGGCTGACGTGTGCTTACAGAAATACATGGCTGATCAGTCTTCATGGCAACAAGAATCTTCTTATTTGTGTGTATTTCACAAACAGTATTTTTAAAAGCATTTTGTTCCTCCTTGTTTTTTCTCCCACCTATTCAATTTTGTATTATTTCCTAGGATCTCTTAAACTAAGATTATGCCCCACTGTCAAATTTTCTTATAAGAATGTCATAGTCATCAAGAGAACAATGTCATTTGGATGAATTAGGACTCCCTTAGGAACCCTCATAAGAGCTGGAAAATCTATAAAGTTCTTACTGAAAGGTAACCCAGCTTGCGATTTTGTCTTTTAAAGTAAAATATTAGGGCTGCTTTAGAGACTTGGTGCACTTCTAGTCATGGGAAGGAGAGCACCATTGCTTTCTTAGGCTATCAGTATATATTTGTGGGGCAGCAATAACTCTTCTAGTGAGTTTCATGTTCCCATTCAAATATCTGTGCTTATTTAAAACAATGCTGCAAATTAAAAATATAGTGGCTTGACAGTTGAGTTAAAATAAGCACTGCTACTTGTTCGATGTAAATACTAGGGAAATCATATCCTAAAAATGACTTCTATTGCCCCCGGGCATGATCACTGAGGGGGAGAAATGGCACCTGCTCTTCTTTAGTCATTTACTACTGCTGGGGAAAAAGTCTCTGGAGAGACAATCCCTGTCTGCAGAGAAAAGGTCAGGATTGCTCTATTTCTGTCTTTGGTAACTCTGTATAACTTTGTGGTTGACACTGCAGTAAGAATTACTGACACTTGTGCACAATGATGCATTAAAATCTGTTGCAATTAGCTGCTTCTCGCTTTGACGCTGACCTTCTGGCATTAGACCTTCCTGCACCTTTGTTTATCTGCCCGTAAAATGAGGATAAAGATACTGACCTCTCTTGTAAAACCAGTCTGAGATTTACTGCTGAGAAGAGCCATGTACAAGTTAGGTAAAGTATTTAACACCCAATAACTTACATGAAGCGAACACAAATTCTACTGTCTTGTCAGTTCTCACTGAGGGAGGCAATCTTGTGAGGGTCACTTCTGTCTGAACTTGACTCAAAGAGCCTAGTTTATATGATATGCTGCTGACCACCAGACAGTTTGCACTGGTAAAATTTTAGTTGGCTTTCAGAGCATCTCCTATTCCCCAGTTACTGATTTCTCATGGGAGAAACAGTAAATCCTACCTCTGATGAGGGTACAAGGATGATAATAACAGAAATTATGATGTTTTCTAGTTGCGGAAATGGCTTGGAAAAATTAGTGTTCTTCTGTCCATAGCTAAAGGTTGTTAGTTTGATACAGTTTAGTGGAGCAAAGATTACATGGAAAATGGAGTGAGGGCCTGATGGCAAGGCAAGATCCCTCTTGCACTATGTTGGGAGCAACATCAGCTGACAGTACCGTGCTATACTGTCAAGTATAAAAAAGCTGCCCCTGGTCCAGAAGACCTGATGACAAGATCCCTTGACCCACACGCATGGCCATCCAGCCTCCTCCCCCAGAGAGCACTGGTTTTGATGGCTCACTGGAGTATTTAGAGACATCACCCAGTTTTATCTGATTTAGTGGGAAATGTTTCCCCTTTCTCCTGAGTTTGCCCTGTAACATTCACCTGTTTCACCTGCAAGTGAACGGGAAGTGCTTAGTGAGTAGTAAGATTATAGCATTCTTCATTAATTATTTAAATATAGAGAAAATTAAATCTGACTTGAAATCTAATGAGCTATTTTGTAATTTGATGAAATGGTGTGATCTACCAAGGGACTTAGTCCAAAGAGTTTTGTGTGCTAATCTGATGCTAGGCACACTAAAGGACTTCAGGAATACCAGCTTCTCTTGGGAATCTTGCCCACCACTGAAACTGCATGGCTATAATTAATATCAATCATACTAGCAAAATGGAAGACCAAAAGCTACTTGAGGGACCATAGTGCTCACGATGAGCACCAGTGCTAGCCAGAACTGTCACTGGGGAGTAATTAGGTAGGTCTTCTGCAAATCCTAGTAGGACTCTCACATCTCCAACTACCTTCTGGCACATCTCTCTTTCTGGAGCCCCGAAATACATGGGTTAAAACTGGGAAACAGATTTAAAAAATAAAATAGAGAGCTACACTCTTGGAGTGAGAGGCAATGTCTCTTCCATGGAACATTTTAACAACTGTAAATATATCAATACTGTCCACATTTTAAGTAGGTTTCTTTGTAACTCACAATGCTTCAGAGAATGTATCTGCACTGCTCTCTACCCAGGTATGGTGTGAAAGTGAAGCAGAAATGCCATATAGTCATAATAATACACTTCACTTATAGATCTCTTTTCATTCCCATCATTTCAAAGCCTTGCCAGTATTAATTAATTAAAATCTTGCAACAGCCCTTTGAGTTAGGCAAGGACTATTATACCATTATATATATAGGTAAATGTGGAGACCTTGGAGGCTAGACTGAGAGTGCTTGCTTTAGGCACTCATTTTATATGTTGCAACATCTGTAGAAGAATAGGTGCTTGGCTTCAGCAGAATGATTCAGATCACTTAATGCATGCGCCTACGCAAACTGCATAAGCAATGCAGAGACAGATGCCTCTGAAGCAGCAAAGTTCACACGTTTCTCCAGTGACAGAATGGTAAGCTGTGGTGCCTCCATGAAATGATTTAGTGTGGTTGCACACAGCTATCCAGGTGTTGGCACTAGGAAATATTATTCTTGGGACTGTGGCCAGGTAAGTGCTCTCCTATCTACATGGGATTCCAAATGCAAATTCCCTCTGAAGGGCAAGCGTCTGTGTAGTGGGCTAAGTGGAAAGAGGAAGCACGAGATATTGATGGTTTAAGAAATAATACAGAAACTGGAAAACAAGAAGTAGTCTGTCCAGCCCAAACAATATGATCCCAGTATTCCCACTTCCTGGGGCAATACCAGGCTATAGGTGAGACTGGGGAAGCAGTATTAGTTCCTCCTCCTGAAGCTTGACTTCTCAGCAACTGGAACGTAAATTACAAATGCTAGATTGTGTCATAACAAGTGGAAGGGGAGGCTTTTTTGATCATCAGCTTTCTATTTTAGAGTTCTGTCATGGAAAGACATGGAAACAGACCGTGGAACAGGTGGACCCATGTGTTCATGGCTCACCTGGCAGTTATGAGCACGCAGATTCTGCTTCCATACTGCCACATTTTTTCCATGTCTCTCTCCTACATCCTGGTATCCAGATCTTCCACTCCCTGCACTTGTTAGCTAGAGACATTACAGAGTCATTTGTTCCATCCAAGAGGAAAGCTGGGCATGGCCAAGAGGGTGGCACGCTCCAGGTTCCTCTACAGGCATATTACGGAGACACTGCATAGTGAAAATGAGGATCAAGCACTGTGCAGCATTCTTTGGTCTACCCACATGAGACAGTGAAAGCCCTCAGCTGTGTGAACACCAGCCTTCTTGTAATAAACAGTTCAGAAATGGTCTCTCTTCCTGATTTGGCCCACAAAACCAGTAAAAATATGCCCTGATTTTCATTTGTTGAGGTGTTCCATGCTAGCTTAACATCATCTAAAAACAATGGTTTTGATCAGACTGTGAGTCAGTGAAGCTGTCCCTTTTCAGCACCTCCAAAAAATTTAGTGTCTGATAGATGCTATACACCTAACTGCTTTGAGCCTTCAATCATTGAGCACATGTGAAAACATATGCTGTTGATCTTAAGTTACTCTTAAGTCTAATATGCACTGTACAGATTCATATACTTGCTCAGTTTCTCTGGGATGTAAGTACTACTTGAGATGAAAAGAATGGAGTCATTCCCTGGGACTTAGATACATCCAATTCACTCATGTGGGGACTCCAGTTGACTCATGGATGATTTAAATCACATTCACTGACTTGTTCAGACTAGGCAGCATCTCAGAAGCAGAACCAAGAAAAAACTCAGAAATCCTTAATCTGGGCTTGAGGCTGATTTATTATCATTTTTACCTTCAAGAGGTTTCTTTAATCTCAGCAGGACTCTTTCTCGAATAGCAGTACAGAAGAATTTGGGTTAATGCATCCTGTTCTACCCACATAAGAGTAGCTCCTATTAGTGTTTTAGCAGTTGCCCTTTTTTTGCAAGAACTTGCAGAGCTGACTTGGCTAAACTTTTAATGGGTATGCTTCTAGTGTGGGAGGAAATGTTAAGCGCTGCTTATTGTTACTTAGCATTACACACCCAAATGCCATAACTCTATCCAGAGTTCACATGCATCTAGCTACTTTACTATCTACCGCAGCACACCATATCACACATACAATCTTCCTTACTGCCTAAAGTAATGTCATAATGCACTGTAGGAGCTGAAGAATGCTGGTTTTGCAAAATGCACGCATTGCTTCAGATTGCAGTGAATCCATTCAACAGATCAGGAAGCGACCATTAATTTTAGTGCAATGGATTTCTCTACTCTTCTTATTTACCAAGAAGCTGCCTCGCCAGATCAAATCAATGAAACTGCAGCAGTGCCAGCTGATATCTGCAGAGCATCTCAGGGAGGTATCTATTATAAAATGCCTCCAGTTTCTTTTCTGCCACAGCTCTACCACTCAGTCTGTTCTGCTGGAAATAGTAAAGTTAAATTTTTCCAGTGTACTTGGCTGAGTCAGAAGTGCGTTTGGGCAGTCATGCACAGGCGCACGTATTGACTGCTTTGCTAGCAGTAACTTTGGCCCTGCTGTGCCAAAGGAGATGTGCTATTGTCCTTGGGTGCACTTCTAGAGGCCACGTGTGGGGCGTACGCAACTCCACCCTCAGCTGAGGTAGGAAACTTGTTCAAAGTGGTTTTGAGGTTTTGTCAAGAAGCAAAACAGGAAATCTGCATGAATTTGGAGTTTAACTATTTTTTAAAATTTCTTGCTCTCCTAGAATATAAATTTATATATTTCTTTCTAACAGGAAATAAATATCAGAGCACGTCCCAGTTCTGGGATAAGACCAAACTTTTAGTGATGAAGAATGAAATTCAGGCAGCAAAGAGATCCTGGAGAAGGCTTGGGAATTTTTCTTTTCTTTTTAAAGCAAACCAAGCAACTCAAAGTCTGTGTCAACTTACTCAAGTGATCTTATGCCAACTAATCATAGCTGGCACAGAAAACAATGCTGACTGTTGCTCCTTTCTCTGCCTACACTTGAGGCAAGGAAGGCCAAAGGCATAAATATGAAATGGCAGCCCTATTCCATCTGGAGAGACCTTGTATCCTCAGACCTGCTGCTCTGGAGCAGAGGAGGGACCACCAAGTAGCTCCTAAAAAATCAGTGACAACAAACACATCAGTGGGGCAGAAGTCATAGAAAGCTTTCAGGCAGAGTAAGAGTTAATTTAAGAGCTACGTTCTCATGTTCAGTAAACAGCATGGTTGATTAGAATCTTATTTTGCCCAGAATGAGGAGCATCAACACAGGCGTGCTTAGCCCTGCGTGCAGTACTGCTATCACTGCTGAAGGCATCTAGTGCCCCTTGTCTATTTGGTCCCCAGCCTTCCCTTTGGTGACCACAAACAGAATAAATATCTTGGTAACATGACTTCTCCCCACCCCTGAGAAAGCTACAGTGAAGCAATCAAGTCATCTTAGAGAGAATGCCAAGCAGTCCAGGAATGGCAAAATATTTCCATCACTTCTGACCACAGAGTAGGACCTAATGGCAAATATCTCCATCACCAGAACTGCGGATTGCTGTGGGCATGTCCTCAGTGCACTGCTGATTCACATGCTATGATACCACTAAACAAAGCTTACCTAGATGTCTCCACTACTCTGTTTCTAGCACTATATAACACCATATTTGGGTCAGATTCTGTGATCAGATATGTTGGTGTCAGTCACAAACAGCTGCAGTAAGACTAGCAAGGAACTCATAGATATGATACGAACTGTCTGTGATATACCTTGCAGTTGGTATCAGCTAAGAAAATTCTCCACAGTTTGCCCCCAGCTTTTTTAAGTTGCCTATGTCAGTTGCACAAGGTCCCAGCAACACTTTCACTGCTGCTGCAGCATCACTCTGACGTCAACACTTCTATTTGATTTTCTGTCACTGTTCTTACAGATTAAATTTCAACCACTGACCTACAGCTTGATAGCTCATTAGCAAAACCCTCCAAGCCATCCAGTCCTCCCCCTCCTTGACAGTTAACTCTATGTGGCACACACTCCTAAAGCTTTCTGAAATCTGCACTGCCCCCTGAAAAAAGCTCAGTCAAGATCACTTCTGAAGCAAAAGCCCATGAATGGTCCTACACATGTGCATGTCTTCAATGAAAGATCACTGCAGATCACTCCTATTAGTCCTTCCATCTTAAAAACTCGATGGACACTCAAAATTTTCCTCATCCGTCTTCTCAGGCCTTCACATACAGGGGAATTACTCAGACATTCTTCTTGGTGAAATCTTAAAACGTGCCGTTCTTCCTTATTTTCATGTTCGGCATCAGTACTACAATACAGTAGGTGAAGGCAACTAGAACTATGTTCTTCTGGCTTTCCTCTGCTGTAGCACATTAGCTTAATGTTCTTACTAGGCAGTGAGAATAGAAAAGCCAGAGCTGAGTATGCTCAGGAGGTCAGAGAGACCAGTTCTCACATTTTCAATTGAGTTGGATGGGATACAGGTCGCCCTGAATGCATTATGATCCAACTCACTAGCAGATGTCTAGAGCTCAGCTCTTCCTGTGCCCAGATTTAAGTCCCAGTGACAGGCAGATTAACAATGAAAATACAGCCACAGCTTCATTTCACTCCCTCCCTGCATCTGACCAGACCTCTTGTATTGTACTTAGCTTATCAATGTCTTCAAGCAAGAAACAATATGCTTTTATACTGGGTACAGTCTGGAGCTGTAACACATATTTTTCTTTCTAGCCTTCTTAAAACTGCATCTCAGCCACTGTCAAAAGCCTAACCTGTTCTCTCCCTACTAGCTAATGAAATCTTCTCAACAAATATTGAACTCAGATTAGCTTCAGCAGCTCCTGAGGCACTCAGCAGGCAGAGCTCTGCTGCCTGGGCTCTGTCCACCAACAGAGTCTTCCCAGCCCCACACCCTCATTTCACCTCAACAGAAACTTCTTTAAGGTTGAAGTCAACTTTGCTGACTTCAATTGAGAGACACTTGATTTATGTGGGGCTGAGGAGAGAATCAGGCTGTGATTCTTTATTGCCTTTTAAAGCCAAGAGCCCAGCAGAAGCCAATTGTGTCTGACGTGAAGCTGCTGCACACCCAATGTGGAATCTGCACAGTTCTACAAACCAGCAGTGGTCTAAATAAAAACTTCAAACAAGACATTCTGGCATTGGCCAGAAAGAGTGGAGATAAACAGCTGGGAGCCGCCAAGTTGTGAAGGAAGAACTGCTTGACTGTTGGACAGAGAGCAAAGTAAGAGGCAGAAATTAGGCAGGGTGCTGGGAGGCTTGTAAGACTCCCAGAAAGCAAAGGGGTCACAGTGTTTAATCTGATTAATTCGTCACTAGTCCAAAAGACTTTGTACTGAGCCTCAGGCAGTGCAATAAACATACAATCATTAAGAGAGGAAATAAAATATTGGTTGGATGGTAAATACTCTAGCTCTCTCTCCCACTCCTTCTTCTCTCTTGTTTCTTCTCTCCTTGGTTGGTGCAAAGGATGGAGGCAACACAATAAGTGAGTGGTGGCACTAAACAACAACAAAACTCACTGCATTTCACATTTCCCATCAAAATATTTTCAAGGAAATCTTTGACTTGTTTTCCCCATTAGCCTTGCCTTTCCTCAACAGCCTATTCCTCTAGGAATAACCATGGACAGGATGGAGCAACAGCTACATCAGATTGGCTTCTCTTCTCAAGACCAGAAGAAGACTTAGTGAAAAACAGCAAGAAGGACATTTATCCTAAGGCACTTTCAGAGGGAATTTCAGTAGTCTTGGTGGTACATACAAGCATCCAGGGGCCCAAACTGATGCTTTTATAAATGCAATTGTATTTACAAATAATGAGATTTTGCAAAGATCTGATGCTGAGTTTTATGGTCCAGATGGCATAAACACTCAGCCTCTAACTGTACAGTGCCTGTCCCTCACCACAGGACACAGCAGGGAGGAGAACATCCTGAGTGACACTGGATCTGAAAAACAGTTGCAGCTGCTTGAAGCTATGTAGGAGCATAAGGTATCAGAGGATACCATGGCAGAGTCAGAGCTGGGAAAACAGAGCATGACTAATGCTCTATATGTCCTGGGCAAGTGACACTCACGTCTGGACCTTCTCCCATACACTTCAAGTACTGCTACTTCTCCTGTATCACACTTGCTGAGCACCAGTTTGTATGTGACCTCAGCATGGCTCTCTACAACAGGAAACAGCTTTTACTCCCTTTTCCCAAAAGGGGAGTTGCTAACCCTATTTAGACATTTTCTGAAGTCACATGAGAAGATTACACTACCTGAGGAGGGTCTCCAAACCCCAGTCCACACATTAGCCTACATCTGCAACTGTGCACACAATGCCATGTGACACTCAGCTCCCATTGAGTCCAGCATTACTAAAGAAAGCAAAATGACTACATGTTGATATTAGAAGAATTCTTTTTTTCATTCACTATTTTGTCTCTTCTTCTCTCTTGTTTCAAGATGTAAATGCAAATCCATGAGTATATACCGAAGACTTAGTTTGTACACAGTCTATACTGTAGACATTCATATCACGTCTCTAATCAAATAAGAAAAATTTCATCAAATATGGAACCAGTGTTTCCACTATTCCTAAGGTAATATATTCACTAGAGAATAATGAATCAGTCCTGTAAATCTAGTACCACAAAAATATTATTCATACAAATTATTACAGAAAAATCAGCAAAGTTTGATTAATAAGACAGTTGACTAATCTTATTTGACTGGGTCCTTCACATACATTCAGAAGGAGAAGTAAGTTTACTCACTGATGATGAATAGTAAAACTTTAGCTGATTAAGGCTTCGTGATAATGATCTAGAAGAGCATACACTGGTTCTTCTAAAACAACAAAGAGCTCTCCTCACTGTGGCTTTGCCAGTATTTCACCATGTTTCTTTTTGCTCATAGGGAGTCCTGATCTAATTCAAAATCATGCATTTGACTTCTGGGAGAGGATGGCTAGAGATTTATTCTGTGTTGTTTGGAAATGGCTCTTTCTAGTGGAAAACTGTGTTGTAAAAGGGAGTTTTGTCAGAGAAGAAATCTCATCTGGATAAATAGCACTCATCAGCAGAGCATGGTTACTTGTATTTCTAATAACATTAGAAAAATACTGTTCGTTTTCTTGATCATCACTTCTCCCTTGTCCCAGTAAACCTCTTTCTCTCTCCTTTGGAAGATCTAATCATCCAATGTAAGGCTTTTTAACATGAACAAGGACAATTTTAAGATAAAGATAGTAAAAGCAACTTTAACAGCATACAACCATCAATTTACTAAATGTATTCATCATACATATAAATACCTCACTTCTTCACATCAAATCATAGGGCCAAAATCTACTCACTGTACAATACCTACACTTCAACTATAACTGGTGAAGGTGGTGAAACTCCTTCAGAATTAAGCCAGCACCATACATAGTAGTTGCTAAAGAAAAGTCAAATTTGAATAAATTCAGCTAGTTGCACTGTTGGACCTTGGGAGTAGAACAGGTGGAGCTGACTGTAAGCAAGGTAAGCATCAATTTGTAAAACATGCTTGCCATGCTAACTATCCAGCATTCAGAGACTGACAATTTCTACCTCCCTAATAAGTATATATAATTAAATTTACATTCCTGTAAAATTACTGTGCATAGTGTCTTTGCTATATCTGATGAAAGTCATGTACTTATTTGCTGATCTTTCAGTCATGATGTCTACTTTGCAAGACAATCTTTGTTTTATAATTATCAGCTTAAAATAAAAGTCAGAAAATGTCTGAGCATAAAGTAGCAAAGATATCAATTAGACTCATTACAAAGAAATGAAGAAATACGTTCCTATATATAGTGGCTTTTGTCCTGTGCTTAACCATCAGCTACATCCTGGTCTGTCATGATTGTAACTAGGAAATAATCAGTTTGCATACATAAGATGGCATATTTGTCTATGCCGTCTTGAATGTTAAACGTGCTTTTCCTCATTTTTCCAACTAACGAAAATAAAATAGAAGTAACTCCCTACTCTTTTCAAAGTACAGCTTATGGCATCAGGACTGTGTACCAGCAACACAAGTCTCTTCCTCAGCTCTATGTATGAAAATGAAGCAGGCTGATGCATCTAGGCAATGAGGAGTTTGCTATGAGGACCTCTTTTAAACACAGCTCTGTTCAGTCTCCCCATCCCATCTGTGTCATCAATCTGCAGCCTCTCCCTGGGACACTCACCAGGAGCTTTGGCAACAAATGGAGTGCAGATGAAAAGATCAGCCATCCAGCTGAGCACAGTGCCTCAGGTCACAGAGTGCTGGATAGACTCCAACGTTTTGCAAATGCGTGAGGTGCACCTTTGGCTGTGTAGCATAGAACGAAAGAGACAACTGAGCCAATGCTTAGTGCACGCAGCTGGAGAGATCTCTTTAGGATGTGTCTTAGTGACAGTACAGGCAATGCAGGATCTGAATCACCTTTTGCTATAACCTTGTCTACAGAGCTGACCAATGCCACGCACCAAATTTTCTATTTCAGCTAAGTAAGCAAGTAGGGTTCATTAAGGTGTTATCAATTAGTCTTTTTAAATGCAGCAGGTTTGGGTTGGCATAAGAAATAATACATGTAATTTTAATTTCTGAAAAATACAGCAGAAAGACACTGGTTGCTGGCAGAGGATGTGAAGAAATATGTGGCAGTTATCTTGTTTTTGTTTTGTTTTGTTTTGTTTTCTTGTTTTTTTATAAAGTGAAAGAATATTCAGGATAGTGATGGAGAAACAGGCAGAGCATATATAAAACAGTCATATGCATTTGCAGAGCACTTTTAAATGTGAGAGGTCCCAAAATGAGTAAAATAAGCTAGAAATCACAAGGTCCCCTTTACTGAATACCCAGTGACAGCCCAGTGCAGATCATGGATGTTTGCTGTGGCCAAGGAAGCTGGCACTCCCCCTGTGTGACCCTTCACTGTAGTAGAGATTTCCAGCTCTCCCAGAAAGAAAGTGTAACAACTTTTCTCTTGAATTTCTGATCTTTATAAATTGTAAAGTTAAATACAGGCTTTAAGGTTATCTGGCAGGACTGTTTTCCGCCACGCACATGACCTGTGAATAGCAACAGGGACAGTGATCTTTTCAGAAATAGCTAGGTGCTGTTATAAAACAAAATAACAATAAAAATAACTGCAGTACAATGGCAACTGCAGCCAGCACACTGCACCGAAGCTAATTACTGTGCTTGAATCTGAAGAGCACTAACTGGCTCTATCATCACTCTTATCACAGATATCTCAACAGAGTGTGGGTAGATTTTGCTCAGTATTTCATCTCCAGCAACATACTGTGAAGTTGCAAATGTCATTACTGAGCACTCCAAAATGCCCATGTAGTGAATATAACAATGAAATCATGATGTAAATCTATTTTCAGCTTTCATCTGAATATTCAGGATGTCTCTTCTAATCTCTGTTATATGTCATTTTTATATAGCAAATGATGACAAATCCTGAATGGCAAGAACTATCAGGCTGAGGAACTGCCTCCTTGCACAGAGCTGTATGCTCTTGTAGGATTTCCCCCCTACCCTCCCTTGTTTTACCTTTTATTTTTATGATTAGTCAATCACTGTTTAGCCACCTCAGGGAAAAGCAAGGTGAATTAGGAGAAAGAATGCCAAGGTTATCATGGAAAAGTTTAATCCCTCCTCAGTGGGAACCAGTTAATAGCTATGGCTAGACTCAAGTATGGACCTCTGTTGGGAATCCCAGTGAAGGTCAAAGGCAGAGAAGAAAAAAAAAGCTGCACTGAGATCTTAGACAGTCACAAGCAGACAGATGTTCCTAGGTTTTAATGAGCAGTCTTGGCTCCAGGTCTTTCTTGGCAGAGATACTTAGTTTTAGCATTTTCCCTTGTAGTGCAAGGTATGGCTCTGGTTAGCTGGCTTTGCTTAGCTAACTGATGATGATTTTTCCATCTAAATAATAGCTTGACAATGAAGAAACCAGTTCATAATCTGTGACTTGATGGATTAGGTCATGGGGAATAATGTGTGGTTGTAATCACGAAAAGAAAAAAATAAATAAAAATAATAATTTTAACATAAATGAGAAACATTTTAAAAAGTTTAAACAGCAAATTTGATGAAGATCCTATTGCAAGACTTCCATCTCATGTTTTCATTTTCATGGTAAAATAAACAGAAGAAAAATGACAGGAAATTGATTTTTTTTTTATTTTTATTTTTTTCCCTTAGCAAATCCTACTTCCAAATCAGCCTGGTGGGATCACATCCCTACTTTGAAAACTCATTTGGGTTCACCAGTGCTAATTTTCTCTTGTCAGTTTTCTGTGCCTGAGTGAAAGATATTAAATTGGAAAAACAGGCTTAGCAGACATCTTCTGTTCAGAAGGCGGAGGCTAAAAATCCAACTGTTATCAAACTGTGAAATCAATAGCTTTCAATAGACAATAGAAATAACCTAATCAAAAATTTCAAAGACTTTTGTTTGCTGAAACACAACTTCCTTACTGCAATAGCTTACAAAATGCATGCTGGAGAATGATTTTGTTCTTTGACAGGCATATAACAATTCTCATGTAATTTGGGACTGAATTCAATCTCTTTCCAACATTTTCATGTCTCTCATTTCTGGGTGCCACAACTGGTCTGCTATTGTATGATGTGGCAAATGAGTTTTCATGGGATGAACTCCCATTTCAGACTGATTTTCATCATAACAGCCCAGATCTTGGTCTCAGTGAAGGAAATGGAAATGTCTAAGTGGCTTAAGTATGAGCAGTCTTTGGATCTCAATCAGATACAAGTCAATAAAGAACTGGAGAGGCAGAGAGGCTCACCCTGGCAGGTTGTACACATTCTCTGCTCCCTCTCTGTTCTCTGTTGATTCTCTCTCTCTCTCTTTTTTTTTCTTTTTTTTTTTCCTTTGTTTTTGTTTTGGAGTCTAAATTACGTTTCTTTGAAGCTTTTTCTAGCACATCAGAATCTCATCTACTGCTGGTTGGTTCAGTAAAGCTCACTTTTTCCCAAGAAGTATGAAACCTACTTTGTGATAAATATATGGTGGTGCAGGAGCACTGGGCTTACTCCCAAGATAAATTCATTTATATTCCAGCAAAACACCTGCCTCTGTGTCACCATGAAGTTAGCTCCCTAATGTAAAGTACAATTCAGTCTTTCAGGCAAGATCTGATTCCTTTCCCCGCTCCTCAACTCTGTGGGAGAGGAACAGATGTCCTTAGTATTCAAAAGAGTTTCTTCCTTCCCTATAATCCTAGCTTATATTTCTATGTCATACAACCTTGAACTCTTCATAGCCAGTCAGGATTTATTGTTTCCACAACACCAGTCCCTTCTTTCAGCCACTTGATTTCAGGTTAGTTACTTTACATCACACCTACCAACCAGAACTGACAGATTCACATAGTGATTATACCAAGTGTCTCTTCATATTCAGTGTAGCCATCACCATCCTAGGTCCCTCTGGATCAGTGGTACACCCTAACAGTCAGGGAATACTGATCCAGTTCCACAACATCTTGCTCAGCCCTTCAACAAATGGATTTTGTACACTTTGTGGGCAAGAGCAAAGAAAGTCTGCTGAGTACTGTGGCTGTACTGGGCAACAACGATCACCTTGAGACATTAGATCTGAGTAAGAGAGCTGCCTTCTTTGCCAGCAGATGTTATAATTGACGCTGTTGTGGAATGCAATGGGTGGACATTTGGTGGAAGTGCAGCAAGCAAGGATAAATACTCAAGGTAAAGAGAAATATTCATAAATGCTGTCTAACAACCCAAATACTTCTGTAGGTCTCAGCTTAACATGTGGCCAGCTTTCTTGTCAGTATCCCTAACATCTAGATGGAAAATGAGAATCAATTACAGACATAGAAGTGAATGACTTGAATATAATTATTGAAAATTGCAAGTCCCTCTGTTCAGCATTAAAATTAAAGTGCAGTAAGGTATAATAAAATAAAGCAGAACTTACCAGAAGAGGCAGAAGAATCATAAGTACTTCTATCCTTCCTATTTATCCTGAAGGGCTGGATGTCCTTTTCTCTGTAGGTTCCAAACCCTTCAAAGCTTCTTCTTTTATTCCCACTTCCATCATTATCCCGTTTCTCACTCGAGGAATTCATTTCACCAAACACGTCCAGGGACTCTGACCTTGCATTACTCTCAGTATTACCAGAGTATCTCTTTGTGCAAGAGTCAATGGGGTCATTGCTTGAATCACTTTTATCTTTACTCTGTGTCCACTGCTGAGCATCAGAAAGTGATAAGGTAGACAGTGTATCCACTTCAAAGTTGCTCTTTGAGCTTTTGTGTCCAGTTTCACAATGCTGGTGCTTCTGCTTCTCCTTATACTTGCTTTTCTCATTGAGCAAGGAGAGATCTTTATCTGAGCCACTTAGCCTTTCATTGATAGAGTGACTGGAGAAGCCAGTGGACTTGCTAGCAAAGAGACCACTCAGATCTTCATGTGTCCCCAGTATCCTCTCATCCTTATGCTTGTGCTTATGTTTGTGTTTCCTTTTGTGAAGTCGGCCACTTGAAAGGCTTGTTCCTCCAACCTTCGGAGGAGCCAAAGAGGACTGCATGTCTCCAAGGCCCATTCCCACAGGTGTTTGTAGGTGCACTCCATGTTTTGCTTTATGCTTGGCAGTGGTGGACATCTTCATATGAGAGCTTGCATGGAATTGGGGTGGTGGCACGGTAGGTCTCATAAATGGGGAAGCCGCTCCAAGCGTGTGAGACAGGTACAAAGGAGCTGGATACTGACCATAGTAACCAAGATTCATCATAGGCATTGATGTGTAAGGCATTCCATAGGGTGCATAGTAACTCCCACTGGGAATAGGGTAACCGAACCCTTGTAAAAAAGGCACCTTTGTCATGGTGTCATTGGTTTTGGCAGGTCTACCACGCTTCTTCTTAGACTTCATGTCAGAGGTCCTACGAAGATAGAGCAATGGGTCATACTGGATATATGGCACAGGGTAATAGTGATCAAAATTAATCCTGAAGATGCTGGGATATGGATTTTCATGATAGAATGTGTAACTACGGTGTGAAATCCTGAACACTTGAAATTTATTGATGAGTTCCTCAAGGTCTGCCAGAAACTGGAGATCATCTCTATTTTGCAAGCTTTTCCTTTTCCTCTTGTGCTTTGGCTTTTTCATGCTCTCATGAGAGAGAAAGTTATCCACAATGAGATGTTTCTGCCGGTGACCATGCCTGTTTTTTGTGCTGGTGTCAGATGGGATAGCCTCTGGATTGTCCAGGGTGCAGAAATCAAAGGAGTATCTCCGGCGGGATTCTGAGCTTTTCTCAGCTTGGTCAGAAGTACTGTTGTTGTCTGTACCTATCCCACTGTCACTCGGAATGGTTTCCTCACTGTGAGACTCACTCACTGGTGACAGAGTAACTTCTTTTAAAGAACCTATTTCACAGAGGTGGGAAGGTGAATTAGCCATTAACCTGGGTGGAGACAGCTTCCAAGTTCCACTGTGCATTCCTTTCTGGGTTTTTGTAGGAAGAGCACTGATAGGTTGAAGATTTGGCATAGTTTTTAACTCTGAAAAATTTGTTTCAGTGCTTGCAGGGCTAAGGTTGCCATTAGTCCCCACTAACTGTGTCGAAAGC
Organism: Excalfactoria chinensis; assembly: GCF_039878825.1. Taxonomy (NCBI): domain Eukaryota; kingdom Metazoa; phylum Chordata; class Aves; order Galliformes; family Phasianidae; genus Excalfactoria; species Excalfactoria chinensis. The sequence goes on from NC_092857.1 coordinate 2,624,025, forward strand.
GGATGAATAGCTGCTGGTGACGATGCCACAAGTGACTGCAGGTTGGAAGGCACTGCTGGGTTTTCTGGCTGGCTGGAAACAGGCCTTGAGTGCTTCATGGCTGTCTTAGGTTCTTCTGGTTGAGGCTGCAGCTCTGCTCTTGGCTTCCTGCCCCGTTTTTTACCGATGTAGATAGTCCCCCTCTTGCTGACATTGATCTGCTTCCCTAGTCTGGCATCAATGGTTGTTGGCCCAGCACAAGAAGGTGGTTGGATTTTTGCTTTCAGAGCTATGCTGCTGGAGCAGGAGGACAAAATCTGATTGAGAATATTCTTCCTTTTGAGGGTCTTCATCTTATTAATGGTCTTGATAGTCTTCTTATCCAAGACCCCCAGCTTTCCAACCTTTTTGTGAAACTTGAGATCACTGATGGACTTGTCCTCTCCAGGGACCATCTGAGCCAACTTGGCCAGATTCCGTCTCCTCTTTCTTTTCTTCGTGCCTGGAAATTCACGATTGATTGGACTCACTGGGCTAGTGGATGTTCCCTCGTGAATGGTTTCAACAGTGAGCAAAGGCTGTTTCTTTGGTCGTCCTCTTTTTTTCTTGACAGGTGTGATCACAGTAAGACTGTCTGTATTGGTATACAGAGGGCTGGATGGTGTGATGGGATAGGCTGAAGGAGGTTCCACCATCATCTTCTCAGACGTTGTCATGGAGGTCTCCCGAAGGATAGATTTCGGTTTGCTGCAGGTCCATCGCCGTTTCGCTGTGAGTTTGGGGTGCTGGACCTCAGACAGTTTGCTAGGTGTGGGGAGATCAGTGGATAGGAGAGTAGATGTCACAGCTACAGATTTTCTGAGTCTGGTGGCACTGTTGGGGGAAGCTCTGTCAATAAGCACACTGCTGTCAATAGCTGCTAAGGGGGACTCATTTTCAATCACTTTCCCTGGCTTTGTGACACGAATATCTTTTTTACTCCCTTCTGACTGAGAGATACTCCTGTTTGCTACTTCACTGTTTATAGCAAGTCCAGAAGGCAGACTTTTCTCTTGGATAACTTTCTCCATTGAAGATTTTGTAGATTGCCTTTTTTTCCTTTTGTGGCTGGATATATCTGTTGTTGGAGACTTTATTGGGATAGTAATTCGTACATGGCTAGTGTCATTTTCACAGCTGCTGGCAGAAGCGGGATTCTGTTTTGATGGTGACGCATCCAACACACTGTCCATTGAATAAGATTCTTTTTTTCCTTCCATGCTGTCATGACATTTGCTGTCAAATGCTTTCTGAGTGCTCTTCACCCACTCAATGTCAGCAGTTTGGATGGTTTGACATATCAAGTCCTTTTTGCTCAACTTCTTCTTTGTACTCCCAGTAGACTGATCAGGGGCTTCCAGCTGCACACTTCCGTCTTGATCACCAATAGGCAACAGCCCATTGCACTCGGAGGCACTGCTTGGCTGAGCAGCCACACCAATGTTGTTGGGTGATGGGACTGCACTGCAAATGGCAAGCTCTTTGCTGCTGACAGACAGCTGCCCCCATGTGCTGCTGGCACAGGACTTCTTTGCTTGGGATTTACTGAAGGAAACTCCTGGCTCCGGAGGGGTGACCTTAGTAGCACAAACAGCTTCTCGACTGGGTTCTGTGTTGATGAAGCAACTCTGAGATGCGGATCCAGTATTGGAGCTTGCTGACCAGTCAAGATGGTGCTGGTTGCTACTTTTCTGCTGGTGCTTTGATTTTAAGGTATCACCGGTGAAGTCTTGTTGGAGGCCTGGATCATAGTGCAGGGTAGAATGTTTCTGTTGCCTATCATAAACCTAGAAGGTGAGAGAAAAATAAATAAATAAATAAATAAATAAAAACAAAAAAACATTAGAAAAAGGTTAGTTTATCTGTCCAGTCACAGCCACTGGCTGAAGCACTTTAGTTGCATAGTGAATGACAACTGATCTAAGCCAAAGTCCTCATAACAGTTAGGAGCCTTTATAAAGTGTTCTTATACTTCAGTCAAATTTGCATTCAGATTCATGCATTGTAAACAAATTTTGTGTGTTTTCCCACTCTAAAAACAATGGAAATATTTCTATAAATGCTAAGTTGCAGAGGAAACATCTTTTATTGATTTTTAATTTAAAACATGAGTAAAATATTCCCTTCCAATGGATGAATGGTATAACTCAGCCTCTCGGTGAGAATGCTTTTCCTTAAAAATAATCCCTAGCAAAACTTGATGCTCAAGATTAAACCCACCAATGTAAACAACAAGAACTACCTAGGAAGCTACAACAAACAAGAGGAAAACCCATGAGTTCATCTCCCCACAAAGCCACAATTCTCAAAGATCGACTGGTTTAAATTTCCACATAGAAGCCATCACCACAAAATCAGTTGTTAAAAACAATAAGCATAGCATCCAGTGTGTGAGGTACACTTGCCAAGTTCAAGATTTGCATTATTCTCTTTATATTTTAATAATCTGCCATTTGCAATGTGGGTAAGCGACACCTTCAGTAACGATTTTTAACCTGATAGCAAGCCTTCAAACTGCAGGGGTAACAGAAAAGGCATAATTATGCAAAAGTCTTCTACTGAGCATAATAAAGGCTACTTTATTCTTGGCAGGCCTCCTTCATTAGAAGGAACTTATATTCCTTTACAGATATAACTTTTTCAAAAATCTTTTAAATGTGAAAAAAAACAACAATGGAACAAGCAAACTTCTTACTTTCTCTCACAGACCTCCTCTAGCCATTTGTTTTCTCCGGTCACATTCACATTCTGTAAAGCTCTGGGCCAAACTGTGCAACTGATTTTGAGCACCTAGTACAACAAGCAAACAACTGTTCCTAACAAACTGTAATGACACCGTTCCGAATACCAAATAAATGATGAGAGACTTAAAATAAATGCGTAACTAAGGAAAGAACAATAGAAAACAACTGCTAAGTGTCTCATGTTTCTGCAAACATGCTGTTACAATTAAGTTTCAATCAGCAGCGTTACATTAGATCCCTGCTTGGGTTGTTTGCCACAGAGATTTTGGGGTCAGCACAAAATGGTTCTGATCTCCTCGAGACCTAGCCTTCTGGGAAATTAGGTGTCCTCAGATTTTGAGCCATTTCAGAGGGATTTGAAAGGTGCTAATCACCCCAAGTTCACGGTATATTATTTGGTGACCAGCAAACATGCATCTTATAGACAATCCAATGTTGAGGTATACCTAGTATTCACATGAAAAAGGACATGTGGCCTTTCTGGAATAGGCAATAACGATGAAGTTGTTCTGGTCCATTGTCTGTGGAGTAATTGGGGACTCTTAAATCCTGTGGATAGTTCAGCTGTTGTACATATGGACCAGCTACGCTCAGGGAAAGCAGAGATTTCCAGGAATTGTGGAGTGAGAAAATGAAAGCACGCAGCTGTGGTGGAACTGCAGATGTTACGGGTAAGAGACACACTTTTTTTTTTTTACTTTTTTTTCCTCTTTCTTTTTTTTTTTTTTCAGCCTGAGAAAAGAGCCGAAAGCATAAACAGGCCTCGGGGAAGGAATCAGCTCTTCCTCATCGCAGCGGCCTCCCACGCTCAAGCCACAATGTGGCCTTGGAGCACACAGCTCCCACAGCACAACACCAGTGTCCTCCTTGGGTAAAATACAAGGCAAAATGCAGCCCACCTGCTTCCATGTCCCCAGAATAATATGTTGTCATGCCTCACAGAAAACATATTCTTCCAGCATACGATTTCTGACTTGGGAAAAAAAAAAGCCTGGAAATAGTGGGTTGAGGTCTTTCCCAGCCCCTGGGGCTGTGCCAAGGCAGAGATCTCAGCCCTGCAGCCGCTGTCAAAGCAACCCCTGCCCCTCATATTATTTCCAAAGCGCCGAGCTGCAAAACTAAACAATCTGAGCAATGTCATCTGGAAAAAGAGAAGGTGACTGCAGCAAGAGAAAACATCATAAGCTAGCAACACTCTGGTGCCTCTAAGTGCACTGCACACACAGGAATCTCTGGTTTAAAAGGAGCAATAATCTCTATATTTAAAGCTGTTAATGAGGGCTCAGCATTGAGAGGCCAGCTGTATATCAGAGATGAGTGCTGATATATCAGTTGACTCCTCCAGGCTCATTTCCTTGCTCCACATGCTATAAAACTGTGATGCAACTACCAACATATCCCTAATGATAGCCTTGTCATTACTCCAGCACCACAGGCCACCACAACATTAATCTTACAATTCATGAGAAAGATATCCCTCTGTCGTCAAAGGTGCCAACGCTTAAAGCACTTAACCACACAGATAAATATTCCAGTTTTAACAGGGCCTCAAAAACCAACCAGTCGGCAGGATTGGAGTACTTCATTTCCGAAATAGGATGTCAAACTATATATCTACTGTAGCACATAGCAGTCCACTGGGTCTCTTCATGATACTTCTTCCAGCATTATGTTTACAGTTTTCTCTTCCCTGCCAGACATGTCCATGTCATCCCAAAATAATTCTTCTGCAGAGAAGACCAGAGTAACCCAGAGAGCATGCAGCTGCAGTAGGTTGGGTTTCATAAGCTGTATCAAATACATGGGGACTGTCTTCTTAAAAGCACTAGGAAATCAGCTGAAAGTAATGCAGCAAAATTTGTTTCTTTTCATGATGTATCTTTCCATACTGCTTTCTGATTCCACTGGTCCTAACATGTAGGCTTCATCTTGCCTATCTAGGTGAGCACAACCCTAAGAAGCAAACAAGATATAGCAGAATATAGCTAATCTTTGAGATGAGCTACTGGAGGATATCAGGGCTGTCAGGGAAGGAGGCAAAAGTGGGCTTGGTAAGAGTAAACGAGGCTCTTCAAAAACCTATATCTTGGTATTTACTTATTTTACTTGTCAGTGAGCATGTAATATACTGCAGCTCTATAGATCTATAGCTATGGCAGCACAGCTTGAGATCAGCACCAAGAATGGTGAGCTTTGAAAAGTGAAATGATTAACCTGTGTTTAGTTTTTGGTTTATGATATCCTGAAAATACTTCAAACTTCAGTACCTGTCTCTGTAATTCTCTCTTTCATTGAAAGAGATTTTCTTTAGCAGCTAACTATTCTGTACCAGGACCCTTCTCCTTCATCTGATGGAAAAACAGAAACATATTTTAATCCATGCAATATTACCACTAACCTTGGTCAATGTTTCTCTTGATATTCAGTTTATCAGAAAGCCTTATTCAGTTATAATCCCACCTTTCCTCTAAAGAGTAAAAAAATTAAAATCTTCTGCTTTATAACTACAAGGAAGTTTGAGCAACATAGCAAAGTATATGCTAAAACTAGACTAAAAAAAAAAAAGTGGCCTATGAATCCTCTCATCATTAGCGAAATGGTTTTACTGACAAGCTCATGACTGTCAGTCCTGACTTCAGGTAGCTATGAGTAGACTTACAAGCAGCATACATCCTGTTTACAGGCAACTGAAGAGAACCAGACAGGGAGCAAGAGATGGCAATGTGTGCTTTCACTTGCCTTGCCAGACCTGTGTATCCCTACACCTACAGATATACTTATCTTGATAATTTTTTTCAGGCATGCAGGCTGCAGCCTTTAAAAAAGAAAGACATACAGCCATCTTCCTGATGAATAGCCCCTTACTCTATAAAGCGAGCTGAATCCGTCCCTCTTGGACTCTTATTTTAACTACTAGATGTATCACTCTGCCTCCACATCCCCTCTGAACTTCTCTCCAAATCTAAGTAAAAAGCAGGAAAAGATTCCAGTAAGAAACCAATAAATTAATATGAACATGAGAAAAAAAAATCCAAACAAATAGAAATAATAATAATAATGATGATGATGAATACAACTGAAGAAGAAGAAAAAGTAAGGTAATACACACATAGATATCACCTAAGACAAATCTAGTTGCTTACAGGGTGCAGTACCTTTTTACTGCTAATACACTTTTATTCTAGAGGTAACACACATACAGATTGTCAGGAATCTGGCTTGCAAATCAAAGTTAATACTACTACGCCCCCTCTTTAAATCATTCGCAGATCCATCTGTGTAATGGCTCCTCAAGTGTAATTCCCTATTAAGAGGCTTTATATGGAGAGATAAGCAGCTGGTTCCCATGTCACTAATTGCTGTCTGCTGTGATTTTAAAACATCTGCACCATTGTGCTCTTCATTTTCATATTCTAATCACCCTGAAACTTGAAAAAGGTACATCATTGATTGTTTCTGTGGGTTAATTAGTACACAGTCTCCTTGTAGAGACAATTTAAAGGCAGTCAGAACCTCAATCAGCAAGTTTGTTTTAAAAATTAATAACATTGGGAGCGTCTGTGGGGACTGGCATCCACAGTGACACATGAGAGAATGCTCTGGGGACATACCATCCTTTGTTTTCTTCTTCATAGGCTGAAAATCTATTAAAAAATAAAAAGAGGAAAGGCTTTCCTAAACCAATAATATCACTTAGAGACTTTGGAAGTGCTTGCCTTTTTCTTGGGGCCACTCTTGCCTCTACAGCAAACAAGAATCTCAGAAAAGCATTATTCAGTTCCTCTGTGTGGTCTCAGAACCTGAAAGGTATTTTTGGTAGCAATTCTGGCAATGAGGAGCTGACATCTCATTGGAAATCAATGGGGTGACTGCTTTAATATATGCAAGCGTTTGGTCTGTTGGCCACCTGGGCCGGTTGATGCTGAGTCATAAGATTGTTTCCAAGCCATGCAGAGAAGTATATTAGCTCAGGCACAGCACTCTGCTAAGGGAACTGTGTTGCATGCAGACTAGACCTTTCCTGCATCTAGCCAGATTTGAGAAAAGGTAAAGCTGTATTCATTCCTAATTCAGCTTTGAATTTGACAGTGTTGATAATGTATTCAGACTATGCTGAAAACAGGTCTTTGGTAGGGCAAAAGGTCAGCCTGAGATTTTCAGGACTGAATGAATATATCTGGCTGTGAGGAAGGTTAGATGAAAACACAATGTGCACCTGCCTTCTAAAAACAACAGATGTTGCCTTGGTCCTTAACATGGTGTTCCAAAAAAATGGGAGAAACTCCAGGTAATGTGTTCCTCTTGAAAAGCTTTCTCTTTACTTTCTGCATCCTAGACATGCATGAAAATAAATTACTGGAAAAGAAAACCCTTTGAGAGGAAGAAAAAGACTGAGATATCCTGCTCCAATACATGAATAAATAATCCTAGCTCAGCTCATACTTTTGCTCAAAACTGAAACTGAGCATTTCCTCTCATGTCCCAGTGGGGCAACTGAAAACAGCTCACTTGAAGCTTATAATCAGAACTAAAGGTTGGAGACAGTTCACATCTTTTGGTGAGTGAACTGAGCCTTCCTGAGGTAGCTTTACTCTGTAAATAACATATGCTAGGTGGAGAAGATTTCAGGTTTAGAGGAACTACGCTCTGGTCTGATGACTTATGGGTTTAGCAGTAATTGTGGTCAATTTATATCAGGACTGTGTGATTGGATCAGGTTGGTTTGTAAAAGCAAGTGTCTGAAAGGGCTTAGGAAGTCTTGCATGTCTTTAATGACAGCAATCAGGGAGGAGGGATCACAGATTGGAATATGACACTTGCAAGAATGGCAAACAGCAGTAATGTCTTGTGAGAAACACTGCAGAAGCTAGTTCGAAACTGATATAGGGGCTTTAATTCCAATTAAAATAGGGATGGAAAGCATGTCATCAGGCATTAATATGAAATTCATCATTATTGTCCCAAAGAAGGGAAATTTTCCAGAGTAGCGTATGAAATTCAGCACTTCTGGAGTTCACTGCTGCCCTAAAACCTTGAATCTTCAATAGCACAAAGTCCAAACATCACCACATTCACACGACTGAGGATCATTCATTAGATATTGAAAGAGAAGCAGGAGTTAACACAAAGCTGCAGGGGGACTACTTGAGAGCAAGACACAGCATGGGATAAGAGTGGGTTAATTAAAAGCAAAGCATCACCTGTTTTTTGTCCATTTACTGAAAATAAACATAGCAGACTGTGTTACGATGCTGTGCAAATCAGGAAGAGTTCCACTGAAGGTGCTGGGGGTCCCTGCAGATTTGCACTGTCATTGTTACACACCTCTGTCTTCCCTGAGATATTTGTGTGATCATATCAAGACAGGAAAGGAAAAGTTCAGTGGGAAAGTTGGTGCTGTTATTTGCTGCTGCAGCACAAGAAGCTTGTTGTTCATACCAAGGGCTTGCTCAAGATAACTAAGTAAAAATATTGATAAAACAATAGCTTTGGCATCACATCCCTTCTGAGAATGCTTATCTAAAGCACTTAACCTTACAGAAACAATAAAACAATACACAGAGATTACTGAATGGTCTAAAGATGCTCACATGATTGCAAATAATACAGTTTTTCATGCATTCCAACTAAGGCATCCTAATTTGCTTTATAACTATCAGATTCTACAGATATTCCAAATTAATTTTGGTACTGGATGATTTGTATGCTATTTCAGTGTTCAGCTGCATTCCTAACACCTTCGATTTCCAAACACAGTACTTGAGGGTTTTATTTGGGTAAATTGCAACAAATTTTGAATTTATAAAGGTTGGATTTGGAGCTAGGAGCTGATCCATTCCTTACTTGCAGAATAAGCTCACCTCTGCACACACTTCTATTATCAAATGTTTAACAACACTGCTCTTCTCAGGACTGCGTATTAAGCACCAAGTCTGGGAAAACTCTAAACAATGGGATTTTTCTGTCATCTCCAACAAAGAGCCCATCACCACTGACATAACAATGCGGTTGAAGTATCATGTTAAGCATAACACGTTTTGCTGCCTAACTTTAGGCAGCTGGAAAAGAACAATTAAACACCACCTAAGGTGGACTATAATGGAACTAATGCAGTTTTGGTGAGTCAGCCCTGGTTCGGTCCTTGCTTGATCTTAAGCCACTTAAAAGAGTTTTAAGCATTTCAGTTGGACATTACATCCAAGAAGCCAGAGTTTGCAGAGGAAAATGCCTTGCTAAACTACTTCTTTTCTTTTGTCTAGAAGCTGTGCTAATGAACCTAATAGCATCACTGACAAACACTCTAATACTGATGTTTGAAATGTATTTTCATCCTTTCAGAAGTTCTATAGTCCCATGGAGCTGATGTGCAAGTAAAAAATTGCACGCCTAGCTGTATATTTCATGCTCTCTCTTCTTCCTCCAAAACTTCGGCATTTGAGGGCAAAATCAAATGGCAGAAGGATCCCACAATGGATGGAGTCCTGTTGGCTCCATAGAAATGCTAGCAGTAAGTATTTATCTCTGAAACGTCTGTGGTGTTGTCCAGAACATTAATGCTTCAGCACGTCTCAGATTACTAAATTGGAAATACGGATGCGAGCAGCTGTGTGCTCTAAGTTTCTGCTGTAATTTTTAAAAGCCTGCAGTGTTTAATTTGCATCAAAAGATTTCTTTTATCTCTCATCTATTACAGGAACTGCAGCTTTATCCTGAATGCATTTTTATTTATTTATTTATTTTTTTCCCAAGGAGTGGGGGGATTATAAATGGCTTTTCCATTGAGGCCAATGCTTCTTTCCACTAGAGTTAAATAATTTGATTATAAATTGAGTCCTTGAATGTCAAGGAGATGCTGAATTCACCTGAAAACAGGCATTTAGAAGAGCTCGTAAAAGCTGTGAGCTCCAGTCAGTTAGCTCATCATTCTTTTAGCATGCACTTCATTTAGCAGTTACTGACCGCCAGATTAATTCTTTCAAAGCATTCTGATTGCAGCTAGGGTCTAGCATGAAGTATTGCACATGCTACAGCACAAAGTCCAGAAATCTGTCAAACATCTATTTGGTGAATCTGGGTTAAATCTCATGAAAATTTGCAAAGGGGTTTAAATATACTGAAGGAAAGAAAAGTGATTCCACTTCTCTGCATCAAGGGGTGAATCCCGCCCTACCAATTCACCCTGAAAAAATGAAACTGATCCACAGCAAGATGTGGGTGGTTCATTCCTCTTGGAAAATCTGCCTGAAGATGTCATACATGATAAATTTCTAGCTCCACTAGGTATGTACTCAAAACCACATTCTCTGTAGAGTCAGCAGATGATGTGGGATGTATACCATGTTCTGGATTCCCTCAAAAAGCTGGTCTACATCTCCTGAGTGGGATTCTCCTTGGTTTTCATCAGTAAAATAATTATCTTGTGATGAAAGAGAACAGGAACACACTCATTTAGCCTCGAACTCTTATGCTGTCATTCCTAACAATTCAAGCAATCATGCGGTGAAACCTACCCCATATGCAAAAACCACAGGACAACTATTATTTCAGATTTGTCCTCTCAGTCTATATGTACCCTGTGCCCATTTTTCAAAGATGTTTTGGATGAAACGTAATCCTTTTCCCCATATTCCTAGTACTAACAGCAGCTACATGGCACTGTTTCTGGGGAGATTTGCTGTAGAGGCTGAAGACACCAGAAGTGTGACAGCAGATTGTTTCTAGTCTAAAGATGATGTCCTCTCCCATGGCATTACCATCAGCTTTAGTATTTCACCAGGTGAGTTCATTTACACCACTAAGCAATTAGGTTTAAATAAAAACACCAAGCAATTCACTGTGACATCTGAGGCGTGTGTGCATTTTTAGAGGATGCCAACATCCATCTGCAAGTCCTCTTACAGGAATATAAGAGCAACAGTTTTGGGTGGTGTTATCATCACAAACTGCCCTGGCTAATCCTTCTGGACCAATTTTATCGTCCTCTGGATGTGGCTCCCCACAGACACCTCTTCCATCTAGATGCATTTTCCCTCACTGCACCTATAGCAAAGGCTTTCCCATCAGTGGAAATTTGACCAGGCTAGCAATAATGTTTTGGGGCAACAAAGAAACAGTAATGTTGATATAAATTATTTTAGTGGCAGTGGTAGTTGTGGTGATGATGAGTGATACTGCATTTTGGGGGCATTTCTGTTCTTTTTCTGAACAACATGCGTCTCTTTTCTGATGTTCATTCCTTGTGCCTCCTCCCTCTCCTTCCTCTCCAGCTATCACAGAATCACCTTTACTAATAAACCTCCAGTTCAAATAGCAGGTTTTATTTAGTGTGCTATAAAAACAGTCATTTCTCAGATCATAAAAGGGGCTCAACTGGACTGCATCATTTTGCTGAAGTGAGTTTTCTGGTGCAGTGATTCTCTCTTCTAAATGCCACAGTCTCCCACTTCCAGTATTTATGTGCCAAAATAAAATGCAATTTTCTGTATTTTATTAAGTGTGAATCTCCAATGGAAATCCATTAGGGAGCTGAACTCAAGATTTAATTGTCCCTTGATTTTATACTTTCAAGACTTTCTCAGCCATTTTCACAACAACTGTGGAAAAAAGCTACACTTTTATTAAGGTAAAGCAGCAATCCTTAAAGGCCATGACCAAGTTTAGGTTTGTTTTCTATAGAAATAAAACAGTAGCACAGACGGGAAAAAAAAAAGAGAACACAGTACAGCAGTCTAAAAAAAAAAGGTTTGCAAGGCACACCAAGCATTACTTTATGCTCAAACAGCCTCCTAGGTTTCCCTGGCATCTAACCTAAGACATCTGGGATAAAATTCAGCTCATTGAATCTCCATTCTTTCACCCATGAGGTAGAATAAACAGGTGGAAAATCTTTTAGTATGAATCCAGGTCTGGGATTAGTATCCAGAACAGCAAAGCTTGTAACTCTCCTGGCTCAGGATTTGCTTATCCATGCAGATGATCTAGTCCATAGAAAACAGAAATAGAATAGTCCACAGAAAGTCTTCAGTTGTTGGACTTTTGAAAAAATTCAGAGATCTCTCTGTATGTTCTCTCTTATGAGTGGAATTGTTGAGACTACATACAGAGATAGTACAGTATTACCAGCACATCAGAGTGTAGCTCTTTTAATAGCCCATACTCTACTAGATTACATAAATACATTTCTTCACTCTACACATCTTGATGAAGCAGAACCATTCCCAGTGCTCTTATTACCTCCTCCTCAGTGTTAACTGCGTGCTTGACTTGAGTAACTCCATAAAATTACTGACACCAAAGTTAAAGTCCACTATCCCCAACCTTGATGCACTGAGTATATCAGGGAATGACTGTACACACTTCAGACACCAACATGTACTTGTCCATTTCTGAGGGAGCAAAGTTAGACCTAATTATACGTCTTATTTTTTTTTTCCTCCCCAAATATAGCTTATTCTGAAAGCATCGGTAGAGATGGTAGAAGGTAAATTTCTCCAAGAGGTACTATAGGAGAAAGGGAGATGAGCTAAAGCACTGGTGATACTGTTGCAAGCATTTGAGGTTCAGCAAAAGGACTTCAAATGGGGACAACGGTGTCACAGCAGGTCCTTCAGCTTCGCAGACAGATGCAGGGTTTGAAGCAGAACCTAACAAGAGTAAGACGGAAATATGGCCTACATTTTTAATAGGGAACATAAATAACCATGAGAACAGCTTATCATGGCAATGGATTCTCGATTACTGGAAGATTCTTGTAAATCTAGGCAGGGTGATTTTTCAAACAGATATGCATTAGTGCATGACAGATATTGGACTTGTAACAAGAATACATCTAGGCAAATCCCCTGGTATGAGTCATGCAGGAGGTTTGACTAAGTGATCACAATGGCTCTTTCTAGCCTTAAAAATCTGTGGCCATATATCCTCTCTATATCCTCAAGTGTTTTGTCCAACCAAGTGTTAAGCAATTCCAGCAATGTGTCTTCAAGCCCTTCCTCTGGGAGGCTATATCCCAGTGTAATAAATCTCACTGCTCAGAGCTCTTCTCTCTTCCCCTGGAATCATTTCTATCCCTAGACACACCTCAGTTCTGGATTCATCCCAGTAATTCTTCCTCATCCTTGGCACCAAAAAGAATATTTCACATTTTTTAACAATTCATTTCACTTGCCATATTCCCTGCTGCTGTAAAGCAGCTTGTCCCAATGGTACAGCAGAGTTTATTTACTAGGAAGGACCTTTACATCCTGACAAGCCCAGTGAGATGCAATTCTCCCCAGAGCAAAGATGAGCACGTGCAAAGAAAAACACATTCATCTCTATGCATTCAGGAAACCAATGTACAGGGGAAGTTGTTGTGATTCCTGTAACAGTTCCTCTGTGCTGGCTAAGTGTGCACACACATGGACTTTCAAGAGATGAATAAATGTAAAATATTCCTCCAGACTGACCCTGTCCTCACCAGATAGGGCTTAACTGAGATTTGGCCTTGAGCTTCCAAATGAGGCACAAAGTCAGATTTCCAATCTGGATCTAAATCTCACATACATCTGTGGAAGTACACAAAATCAAAACATCCTGGATCTGAAGACATGAGGAACACTGGGGTAACTTTTAGGCACTGGCTGCATGCTGCAACAAGGCAAAACAAACAAATAAAAAACCTGTTTTTTCTTTCCTAACTACAGAGAGATATATTGATTTGGTTTACATTTCTCTGCTATTAAGAACAAGTCCAGATGCAAGACCTCTGAAATGCTGTAAGCGTTTGTCTGTATCCAATGTCCCAATGTCATGTTTGGTGCTCAGTAATGTTTTTGAGGATTGTGGGGAGACAACGAGCAACAAAATCTAAATCTCAAACCACTGCATTTTAAGTTACTATTTTTTCTTTTTCTCTTTGTTTTGTTTTTGACCAGGCAATGCTCTTAGTCTTTCATGTTCTCCGATCAAGGATTTCTCTCAAAGATATACGTGCGTATTTATTTTCTGCAAGCAGACAGAAAAACCTTCTAAAATCAGTGCAAATTCATCACCTACACTGCACTCGACCTTATCAGCAGTTGCAATGGTTGGCCCCTGTGGAATACTACGAAAAGGGCAAAGCTGGAAAATGTGCACTTTAAAGTGCCAGAGACTTTAGTTCAGTGCACAACTTTGCTACATACTGTTCAGCTTGTTATGGATATCTGAGAATTTCAGATTTCCTTGACTGAATGTAGTAAAAATTATTACAGTAATTTTTAACTCATGCTTGTTTGTTTGTTTTTTTCTCTTGGAGTAGGTTAGGAACTACTGGGGGTACCAGATACCTGCATGTGTAACATCTCCAGTGAAGAAGAGAAACAGAACTTCTTTGAGCTTTCCAGAGCCTCCCTTCCCACCACGTATAACATATTCTGGATTAACATCTACTGATCAAATGAATGTTCCAAGAGAAGCCAATGGTGTGCACAAAGACTACACTCTGGTAAATGATGCATTATTTTATATATATATATATATAAAAGACCTAACAAAAGTTTAGTACGGGTATTTCCCATCAGGGTCTTCAGAATGATATCCAGTGCCTCATTCACATAGATCAGAAAGCCTTTTCATGATCTAAATTTTATAACCAGTGAATCCCAAAAAACCTCATGGAAGAAGGTGTCATTATTCAGAAATACTGAAGTACAGCAATTTACACAGTGCCTTTCCACAGTTTTCCACCAGTGCTAACAGAAGAAATTGGGCTTCCTGGCCTTCGCTTTTTCCAGTGCCCATGAAGGTTCCCAATACCAAGGTCCCAAGTCCAGATTGCCAAGGCACTTTTGCAGTCTACATTAATCTGACTGCAGATAAATGCCTATTCAGACAATGATAATCAGATACACCTTCCGTTACCAGCACAAAGCAAGGAATGTTCTGTAAATTTAAACAGTAAGAAGAAAAGGCAAGTGAGAATTCTGTTTCCTGTATGAAGTGAATGTCTTCTCTGGTTTATATGCAAATGTTTGGTAAAAGAACAATAAATACTGAAAATATATTTTAAAATGCCCTTGCAGGGAATGTACAGTCTGCATGTATTTATACTTTTTTATATGTTATCATTAAAATGATACCCCTCTGGCAGAAGTTGAAGAGCAAACACACTGATGCTTTGCTATACAAGACTGTGTGTAAGTGTGGGTGGCTAAATAAAAAGCTTCCAAGCAGGCTGAAATTATGACTTTCCATCAGAAGTGACCATCAGTATCAAAGCCACAACTGCAAAGACTTTTGCAAAAGCAGAGCAAATGTGGAACTGTGCTTTAGAGCAGCAAGAAGGCTTTCACAGAATGCCAGTGGGGATTTGGAAATGTCTCAGATGTAGTGGGCTAGCATTTCTATGTTGCAAACACTACACGAGTGATGTTTTTACGTTCCTTAGCTTTGTGGTGATATTAAAATGGATTATTCATACATCTGTGATCACAAAACACATGTAAAGCTCCACCTGCCCCACTGTGTGCACTTGTCCGTTCATGTGTGTACACAGTGCTAAGGTATTTAATTTTAAAGATAGACTTTGTTGCTTTTTGTTTGTTTGTTTGTTTGTTTTTTCCTCAAAGAAGGAAAGCCCAAGCTGTGGGGAAGATCCCCAGTCATCCATCTTTGAGGTAATTACATCAGAAAAAGCTATCAAGGCTATACACTTTTGATCAAGCAAAAGACGTGGTCGCAGGCAAGAAGTGACCTCATGTTTCTGCTGCTCAAACTCCCAGCAACCCACAGCAACTTAAATTAGAAAGTGTGCAATGTAATTAGGTTTCCTTCCCTTGCAGACTTGTTGTACTCCTCCGGTTTGCGAAGGAGGGGACACTTGAGGCTACATCTCAGCAGGGCTGGCTGCTGCTCACTAGGGTTTTTCTTAGAGAAAAATAGGAAAAGGCTGTGATTAAAGAAAAGCTTTTGCGCTTTCAGCTCTTGTCCTCCAGAAACTGGGTTTCTAGTTAGGAATGATTAAAAAAAAAAAAAAAAAAAAAAAAAAAAAAAAAGTACATCATAGAATTGAAGGTAAAATAAGAAATTCAGGTCAAGATCCAAATCCGAGTGTTCCTCAGGAATGAGATGCTTGTTGCAAAGGCTATAGTTGGGACCAGCCTGATGATCTGATATAAGATCAGACTTGAAACATCACCCATGCAGGAGTTGGCTCTCCAGCTTGTTGCAGCTCATTAGTCAGAGCAAGGAACGGAGGTCACAGCTTTGGCCACCCAATCTTTACTATCACCTGGTTGAGGAGCCCAAGCTCCTCATGTTGTCAGTAAGGCCTGCAGAGAGGAAAACAGAGCATGCTAAATCACTCTGCTGACTATTTGGGCACCTGCACAAATAGTTCAGGCTCCTGAATTAGCTATCAGAAGGGAGGGATGATAAGTATAGCCTCAGTTACACTGGTGTCCATTAATATGCTTTTAACTCCCTTCCACACTAGGACCCTTGAGAAAAGAATTTCTTGAAACATTTCCCAACAATGCAACTGTTTGGAGGCTTAACTTGTTTCTGGCAATACTTTCAAGATTTCCACCTATCATTATTATTTCTTGTTGAGTTCTATGCACTTTTTTGAAAACATGTTTTGAACACAGTAAGATGTGAACCTTTGGAGGATGTTTGATGCCATCACTTCTCCTTGAAGCAGAGAATTTTTCATTCTTTTCATACAAGTTCTACCATTACAAAGTCTTAATTAAAATTGTTCTTGAATGAAAGACTTCTCTTTCCTTTTTGAGGTAAACCATGGAAGAGCAAACAGATAATCTTAAATATACCACAGTCTTGTTCCCAGGCAAATAAAGATTTGGAAAGCAAAGAACAAACTTACACGTGTCATTCAAATTTAAACCCAGCCATTTTCTAAGTGAAGAGAGGTTAACACTTCCTTGCACACTCTCTCTCTGACAGTGCTACATGATACAAATGGACATCTGGATACAAAGAAAATCTTTTACTCAGTTCAAGTTAGTCACATCTTAGATGTTCACACTTCTAGCTTCACATTCAAACATAAGTTCAGACTTTTGAGGTTAGTTCATCAGTAAGATCTCAAGTTATGTATATTCTACTAGCCACATAATAGAGCTAGTGGCCACAAGAAAGAAGAATGCAACTAGGCTTTCTACCTGCTACTCAAGGAACAGCATCTCCTGCTTTAGGCATCCTTTTCTCCTGCTCCCTCCATAGTTTGTTTCCCACAAGCCTGTCTGTTCCATTCTTGATGCTTCAAGAAAGGTTTAATCCCATTGCTTTCTAGTGAGCAATGCACTGCTTAACCCTCTCAGCAGAATGTGGGCAATTGCTGAGAGATTAGCAAGGCTTTGCTTTGGTTCCGTGTGGTTTGAGGTAGGCGTGCTTTATTCTTTCTGTCTTTTGATTCTTGGGCTCTGTTCACCAGGCCTTAAGGTTCAGAAGGTAAAAAAACACAAAATCTTATTACAAAAAATGCCAAAAAGAGGACACCCTCTGACCTCTGACTTGGAGAATAGGATACTCTCCAGCAGTGTGGCCTATGGAATTTGACCACACTGATTAAACCAAGCCTTGACCTCTACTTATGATGTTTTCGGAGAGCACAGCTCCAGGTGTGTTGCTGCTGAAGTGAAGGTAACTGCTTTATTTCCTCAAAGGAACACAAAACAAAAAGCAGCAGACTAAAAAGGACCCCCCTCTTTCCCCCACTGCCCCCAAACAAACAAACAAATAGAGGATGAAACACATGAACTTTTGACTATCATAGATGAGCACCTCATTTGAAAAGCCCTCATCTTAATGAAAAACTCTTCTCAAGAAAATATAAAGAATGGTTCGTCCAGTGACTCTGACATCTGATCTAAGCTCTGTGTCCTGATTTAAATGAGACATCTTTCCCTTCTGGTAAGTGGTTTCGCCCAACACTAACATCCCTGGCCAGTAGATGACCTGCCAACATGTGCTATGCCTACTCATTTATTAGGTAAAAACCTAGAGCTACAGTAGCAGTGCTCTTTATGGATGAACTGAATCTAAAATTTCTCCCTTCCAAATAATATACTCTGATGGGAACCCAGTAAAGCTTGATTTTTTTTCAGGTGAACAAGGCTTAATGTTAGGAAAAGTGTCTAAGAAGCATCAAAGCAGCTCAAAACCCCCACTAAAGCACACAAGAGAGGTCATAGGTTCCTGTTTAAATTTTCTGCCCACGCTACAGGAACACGGGCAGCAAAAAAAGCCAGGCTGGTGTCTAACAATCTGGTCTCAGAACCAGCCATGATTTGGGAAAAATAACTACAAAGCTATGGCATAACTCAAATGAAAACATGAAGGTTACTAGGGATACGAACAGACTCATGGAGTAATTAAATAACCAACAGACACACACACCCACACATACAGCCCTCATTTACTCAAATCCCTGACGGTTGTTTATTGAGAAGTAGGTGTTGACGGTTCACTTGTCTTGGATGGATTTCTCCTGAAGTAAACACCAGTGCTTTCAACATGCCTAATCCTTTTCCCCGTAAAAAACAAAACAAAACAAAACAAAACACGCAGATACTGTATACAGAATGGGCATCATTACTGCAGTGTGCTGGAGAGATGGGATTCCATGTATGGAAAAGATTGAGCTGCAAAAGTGTTTTGGAAAATGAAGAGTTATTTCGCAATAGGACATGATATTTCCCTTGGAGAAGACTTGCTTAGATTCTGCAGATTACTTTGCAGATGGAAAAGGGACAAAGTCTGATTGCTATATTCCCTCTGATAAAGTCAAATTTCACTTGATCTAGAAACATTTATTTATTTATTTACTTATTTCCAGAACACTACACTGAATTTTTTAAAGCATCTATCTTCCTTTAAGATATTTCTTATATTCAAGTGCAGGTGTAATTGACAATGCCACAGTCTCTGCTGAAAAAAGATCTCAGTGAAAGCCAAAATGCTGAGCAAAACTCCCCTTCTCAGTCACAACACTTTATTAGCAGCAGCTTAAGAGATGGCTGCCTTTTACAACATAAATAGAATGAAAGGGATGAAATGAAAAGAAATGCAGACTTAATGCTAGAACTTGCTGACAGTGAGATATATCAAGTTATAGGGCAGCCTACAGATACAACATTAAACCCATTTTTTTAACACAGATCTAGACAAAATCATAGGAAATGAGGAAAAAGAACAACACAAAAAACCAACACATTGCAGAGAACAACTGTGCAAGGATAGGAAGTAAGCCATTTAGTTGATCTGTCTACATCTTTTCCATCATTCCTGCTCATATTTCTACACTAACCCCAGAGTTTCTGCTGCTTGAAAAATTTCATTGTGTGTAATAGAAACTAGGCTACTCTGATACACACCTGATGAAAATGCTTTCCAGGATGGTCTCTGATGGTCAAGAAAGACAAAAATAAGGATATGGATAGCTGAGCAAGGATGGATTTCAATAACCACACCAAGCTACCAGATTAACACTTTTATGTGCATTGAATCTCTAACAGAGATACAGACCCCATTCTTGACTTTCCTTGCATTAGAAATATAGGCACGTTAACCCAAGGCACGGTCTATGTTTGTGTTATCAAAGCATGCAGAATGAATCAGTCCTAAAAGGCATGAGACTTGTTAACAATGCTCCAGACTCCAGTGATTCTTTCCTCCCTGTTCTTTCACTTGTTTTCAGGCACTTTAAAAACAGTTCCTATTCATGCATCATTTTCAGGTGGCATGCATTAACAAACCCATTTGAAAATACACCTTCTGTAGGTATAGTTTAAACATTACACATAATAAAAATTATTATTATTATTATTATTATTTTCTATTTCTAGGATGACAGAGATCCACAGTATTTGTAAAGAGATAGGAAAGTTATGCAAAACTGAATCTCTACACTGAGGACAGTCTGTTTGCACTGATTTCCACACCAGAAATACTGAAATGTATTAAAAGATTTGACTAAGGACATGTAGTCAAGGCCTCCCTACTGCACAGACACTGGGATAGAAATTCAGATCTTCACTTCTATGATTCCTTCAAACATTTAAAAGATTTATTGTAGTCACATCGGTTCATTACTTGCTCTGTAATTATCTGGACACTCAAACAAGAATGAATGTTACATGCTGTTCCAAAAACACAGGAAAAAATCTGCCTAGAATGATTAAGTTCAAATAGTAAAGGCAGAGCAGAGAAAATGAAAGATGAAGAAGCAGACGAAAGAAGCCAACACATCACTCAACACACAAGCCACGTCTTATGACTTCCAAGCTGTGTCTGATAACTCAGGCCAGGATAGAGCTAGGTTCATCACATTCCCTGACTTACCATTCAAAGCATTCAGGCAACTAATCCATCTCACACACACGTTTAAGCAGGACTTACACACTTGCTGTGTGCATTCTCCAGGGGAAGTTTAGATGCTGTTTTGTACACAGTGCAGCATGCGTTTTCAGTGGTGTGAAATAAAAAGGCTAGTGCCATGGCGAAAGTTCCAAATGCAGAAAAAATAGCTCAGGATGCATAAATAATTAAACAGGGTACATTTAAAACATGAACCATTAAGAAGAGCTTTTGTTAAAAATAAATAAATAAATACATAAAAAGAAAAGAAGCTGTAGGATTCAGGTTAATCTTTCATAAGGCAGACCTTCAGACGGTTGCTTCTTTACGGAAACTTCACAGCACTCTTTCTTTTTGAACCAAGTGTTCGTCTAAAAAAGCATTTTGACAATCTCACTAGGATGCTCATCCTCTGTGTTCAGAGAAAGATTTATAAAGATCACAAGGCAGGATTGTGAATGTAATGATCCCAGGGATTAGCCTTTCTTCTAAGTATGGTAGGGCAGTCCTTTGGACCTGCCTGAAATCAGAGAGGGGTCTCTTGACTATGCGCCAGTGTATGGCTTTTTTCTCACTTCCAATGTCTCTTCCAGGCTTTCCCTTGTGAGCCTGCAATACTTTAAATACTTAAAAGTTTAAAGCTGTTATATGTTATCTATCAGCCTCCCCATCAAAGGGCAACAGAAAAATCTCTGTGAAGAATCAGAAAACTTTATTTCTTGTCAGAGTGGATATACTGCTGGGAAGTGCTGATTAAGTATCGATAAGGAGCATATTTAACCTACTGGAAAATCAAGCCTAAAGGACAAAGAAAAGCTCATTCAGAGGAAAGAAGTCTGCCAGAGAGGCTATGATGTATCTTCCTCTGGGGATGTTCAATCCCCTTCTGGATATGATCCCGAGCAACGTACTCTAGGTGACTTTGCTTGAAGGAGGGGTGTTGGACTAGATGATCACTTCCAACCTCAGCTATTCTGTGACTAAGACACTGGATGGGTACTTCAAAGACCTTTTATTTCCTCTTACACTGTCATATCCTCTTTGGCTGGGCAAGGAACTTGATTATAGAACCACAGAATCACAGAATGGTTGGGGTTGGAAGGGACCTTTAAGACCATCTAGCTCCAGTCATTACCAGCCAAAGATTGAGATGAGGATGGCTCCTAGCTACAGGTATTTAAAAGTAGTTTTAGTAGTGATTCTTGTTCACTGTCTGGGTAAAAATCCTGATTTAGGGACATAGTCACCCAGAGATATTTCTGTGGTCAGTAAGAGAGAAATAGTTCCACAGGATGACCAGGCCAGTAAAAAAGTCTAATTTGCTCTGATTATTGTTGGAGCCAAAACATAAAAACAGTCTTCACTGACGATGCTGATTGTGGGAATACAAGAAAAGCTGTTCAGAGCAGCAGATGTGGAGCAAGATAAACATCATGAGAACCAAGGACACCTCTGGAAGAAGGGTCTCACAGCTCTGATTGGATATGTGCCTGCATGGACAGTTGAAAAGTGTTTTGTAGAATGCTTTGTTGACATGTAAAGGTGGTTGGGAAAGTTATAAGGGCGGATGGGAAAGTGAGAAAACAACAACTTGTGAAGGTATATAAGGGATGTGAGAACTTGTAATAAACGATTTGGATTGTTCACATCTGAGTCCGTGACTCGAACCCTGCAGCTGATACTTTGTAAAATATTTTCCTAAATTTCATCATTCTCTGTCTTAAAAAAAAAGGAGCAAAATAATAATTATCTGTCACCCCTCTTTTGCTTTTACCTTGTAAAATTCATGGAGCAGGACTGTCATTTACAGTGCCTATCGTATCGGTCTGATCTGGCTTAGGTCTTCTCAGACTACCTGAACACAGTGGAGATACATGCCAGTCCTTGTGTTTAACTGAATTAGCTGCTTTCACCTCTTGCCCCTGAAGAGTAAAATAAAGGGCAATAACATCACGAAATTGATATATTACCACTCATGCAAGAAGAGCAAACTATCATGCTTGAGGAATTGCAAAAAACCTGTCAAAATTTCCTCACATTTTTATACGTGCACACTTTTTAACTAATCATATTGGTTCAAATAGCCTATATTAAAAGTCTCTTTAAACAAAGAGAAGAAGACAAAAACAACAACTGGCAAAGATGAGAACCTGAGAGATCTCATGACTCAATGAGTTTGTAAGCATGACCTCAATTCTGCCCATTAGTGCAAATAGATTAATGGCACAGACATTAATTACATGGTCACATACTGCTCTTTTCTGCAGGGCCCCTGCTTCACCACGTGCACACAAGAGGTCTTCATTCCTGTAACTTTATAGTACATTAATCATGGGTGATGAGCCCATGAATCAGTTATGCAAGTCATCCCAGATATGTACTGGTGAAACCTGTAATCTGCCACCCAGTATCCATATTCTGATGATCCACCTATGTTACAGATGAACTATTTTTGGAATATTTCAAGCAATTCTCAGGACACTTAGTGCATTTTCAGGAGTTCAGAGGTACTACCACCTCCATAATGCCATGTGACTCAGTCACAATGATGGACTCCGTAAGGAAAAATGTGATCCAATATTTAATGCTTATGGTGTTGGCATCAGGCAACTTTCCGCATAGTAAAAAAAAAGTCCGTCATTCTATCTTTAAAGACAGATTATACTAAATGACGAAATGTAGAGAATCTTTTTCATGGTTTTATGAGGCCCCTAGATTCCGATCCATTTAACAAAAATTAAGCTTAATATATATACGTATATGTATATATTTAAATATCATTTGCACAAGATAGAGCATTGCCTATATTACAGTTTTACATCTACATAAGCACAGACAAAATGGTCCGGATTTGGATGGCGTTTCTTTTTAAAGTGTTTTGCACTGATTAAAAATGGTGCTTTCTAGGAACAGGAGGTGATGTAGTAAAATTCAGAGACAAGTAGATTTATTATACTTTATCCCTGTTTATCACTGAGACTTATATAGGCTATTACAACTATTGGTGTTATCCATACTTGTTAGCATCTCAAAATCTGCCACACACTGAGCGTGGAAAGACCTTTCAGGCCATTCAAGCCATCCTTTTCACATAAGTACAGCAGTTCCTATTGAATATTCACAACTGCAATTCTGTTTCACCTCTACAGTGGTCATTTTTCTTCTAATTACCATGGAAATAATGCAATGGACCACTAGTTCTTCACCACAACAGATATATTAATGTACAGTATAAATCAACACAGGCAAGAAAAGGATTGAACTTGCTTGCTTAGCTCACAGTTAAAATAATTCCAGTAGCAAGTACCTACACTGAAGTAAATTTTTAAACATGAAAACTTTTCTTGTGCTTTCGGGTAGAAGTTGAATAAATAAATAAATAAATAAAATCTTTGAAAATTACTGATATTCAGAATAATTTCCTTAGAAATTAAAATTTGTTTTTCTAGGATTTTACAAGGGAAAGAAATAAGAAACGCTGGCTTTGAATTAAGCCACCTCAGATAAAGAAATTAGATAAGTGCTCATATTTTACAGTGATTTACATCTTATGCAACCCCATTACATTTAATGAGACCACTGAAGATCTGTGTCAACATGGAATGTGACTCTTCATGCCTAAGTGCCATGATTCATAGACTAGGTGACAGTGGTCACTGTTTTTAGGATAAGACCTTATCTCCTGGGACTACTGATAGGGACTTCAGTTTTATTCCTTTTGGGTTTAGTTTTTCCTTCATTTCCTTCTTTAGGAATATTTGAGTGGATTAGCCAGTCAGTCAGATGCCCATATTTTGTGTATTCTCCTGCCCACAATTATTCTAAGGGAAGTATTAGCACTCCCAGAATATATATTATCATATTTTTTGATGGCACATTACTTTTTTATTGATAATATAGAGTGTGTAGCACTCAGAAGGGAGCAGCATTCCTTGCAAGTGAAAACTAAAGGCCAAAGACAACAGAGGCAGTATTTGTAATACATGTATAGCGATATTCTTCCTCTTAACTTCTATTTATTTCTTGTTTGTCCAATTTTTTGTTTTTAATCCTAAAAGAACCTAAAATAAGTATATGTCTTATATGATCTTAAATGTACATATTTTTGTTAAGGTTTATAAAGTAACTATCATGGAAGAAACATGCTAGAGTCCTGCACCGTGGTGTTGCTATGCAGTTTTTGATGCTAATGAAATAAAAGGTTGCATGCATATATTTCCGATGTTACTGAATGAAATGTTTTGGTGCTTTCTGCCATTTCTCAGTAGGGTTGTAAGAGTACAATGAATATTTAATATTTCTATTCTATTTTTATTAGATTTTGTTACAATTTACAAACTAGAAGAAGCACTTGCTTTTTTTTTGTTTTGCATTCACTTTATTTTTCAGGCTGGTTCTGTAAGCCGCTATACAGGATTTAGGGAAAAACACTATGGCAAATTACTTCACTTTACTTAACTACTCTTAAATATATGAATAATACCAAGGGATATTTCATATCTACAGTTTCTAAGGTAGACCTTGAGCACATTTCTCACCTGAAATGCAGCACTCAGGGCCCACTCACACTCAAAAGGAAAACACCGTCTATGTAATCACTTACCCTTGGTGTAGAAAGAAATATATGCGAGAAACAAACACAAGTATTTAACACTCCCACCAGTATATTATGAATATAGAGCAGAATATTCCAAAGGAAATTTGCTCGGGTCACACAGGTGCAGAAGCAGTTTTTATTTTATCCTGTTCTGGCAGCTGCTGGAAGCACTCTAGTGTTTCTCTAGGTGTAGTAACTCTGTGGGAGTTGGATGAAATCTAATCTGGGAAACTCTAAATTAAGACAAGCTTACACTTTGTGCTTCGCCTATGCTCTTAAATTTGTTTTTGTCCATCAGCAACAGCTATCATGAAAATATTGTTTTATGTAACGTTATTTGTACTTTGAGCTTTGATTACTTGCTCAGAAGAATATGTGTATTTAAATATCACCTTTTTGGTGTAAGAGCATTGCCTCTCCAGTGGCACCTAAGATTTCATTTACTTCACAGCTGAGGTAAGATATTGTACGCATTATTGAATGACTGTTGACTGAAGATCAACTCATTAAAATCTTCAAAAGTAGAATGGCTTCAGCAGCAGAATTAGTGCAAAAGTACCCCCAAAATAAAAGCAGAGTTCTGAAGCATTATCAGGTCCTTTCCCATTTCAAACTTCAAGTGGGTGTTTTTGATAATGTTACAGCATTTATCCACCTCCCTCCTGAATTCATGTAAAAAGATCTTCAAGGTTCAGTTTGAATCTCCTGTCCTCTGCTATTCATCTGCAGCTTTCTTCACTCACCCTT
Organism: Excalfactoria chinensis; assembly: GCF_039878825.1. Taxonomy (NCBI): domain Eukaryota; kingdom Metazoa; phylum Chordata; class Aves; order Galliformes; family Phasianidae; genus Excalfactoria; species Excalfactoria chinensis. The sequence goes on from NC_092857.1 coordinate 2,649,471, forward strand.
TATTAATGGCTTGCTTTTCTCTCCCCAGCATAAACCCAGAAAGCCCAACAGCTATGCACCTTTTGCAGAGGTAAAGAGAAATGGGGAAGAAGAAATAATGGAGGTGGGTTTAATCCCCACAACACCACAAAACAACCAGTTGCAAGAAAAGACAAAGGTCTAAGAATGTAAACCAATAATGTATTCCGAGAACTAGGAGTGGCTGGACATAGTGAAGAGCCACAGCAGCTGACGTGGATGGGGTTGGGAGCAGGGGAGGGAATCCTTCTGTTATGGGTTGTTTTTCAGTACTCACATTAGGAAAAACAAATTACAAAGTTTCATAACTTGTCATTTAGTTTAGGGGAAGAAAATAAAATGTTTAAAGAGAAATAATAAAAACATCTCTAAACCACAGAGAACTGCAAGGTGACCTTCAAACAAGATCTGGGGTGAGAAACTCATGTCTTCTTATGTCATTTGCTTTCTAGCTCCCTCTTTACAAAGAAAGCATGAAAGATAATTCCTTGAGTCTGTTGCAGGAAGTTGAATAGAACAGGGCCTTTCTATTTGTACTTCTGTCTTCCTTTTAGAATAATAACAGGGACTAGTCTGATCAGAAGTGACTGCCTGGGGGCTTCTTTCTTTCAGCTTTTAGCGTACTTCTCTCCTTGCTAATGAAGGATCCACACAAGTAAGTGGAGATTTTGTAGTGAAGAGAATGCACAGGGGAAAAAGCCAAGCTGATTGCATACCCGTCAGTTTTCACACAAGCACTGCCAAGTTGCCAAGTATGCAATCCAAAAAAATTAAAAAAAAAAAAAAAAAAAAAAAAGAAAAAAAAAGAAAAAGGAAAAAAAGAACAGCACATTGTGTTCTCTTGCTCTTGAACTGGTTTAACTTCTCACTATCTTAGGCAGCCCTTGTATTAACTACTCACATTTAAGATACAAGTATCGCAATTAATATAATTTCTTTTAATCTAATCTTCCCTTGGACTTATATCACAGTCTGGGTTCATAGATCTTAGAAGTCTCACAGGTATCAATATCTTTGATGGCATTTAGGTGGGGAAGTGAATGTGTAGAAAGATAACGTCCGTTGGTCAATGTCACCTAGCCCATCAGGGGATAATGCTGCAATCTCAGACCTCCCAGATTCTAGACTCTTCCTTTGAAAATTGCTAGCATATCAAAATATGTATGCTTAACAACATATAAACTGTCATGACACATGATAAATAACAAACACTGAGCAAGGCAGTGGATAAGGAGCTTTTTCCTTATGAGCAAATTGTAACTACTATTCTTGTCTACTACATGGTTTCTTGCATTCTAAAGCACAAGAAAGGGGTAGGTTTGTCAGAGTGAGTCCAGAGGAAGAACATAGAGGTGATCAGAGGCCTGGAGCACCTCTCTTATGAAGAAAGGCATAGGGATTTGGGCTTGTTTATCTTGGAGAAGCAAAGGTTCCAGGGAGATCTCATTGCAACCTTTTAGTACTTGAAGCAGGAGACCAACTTTTTACACAGTCTAGGAGGAATAATGTAAAACTGTAAGAGTGGAGACTAGTTTAGATGACAAGAGGAAAATTAATTATTCAGAAGGTGGTAGGGCACTAGCACTGTTGCCCAGAGGAATTGTAGATGCCTCATCCCTGGAAGTGTTTAAGGCTAGGCTGGATAAGGCCCTGGAAAATGTAATCTAGTGTCTAAGATAGTGGTAGGCAGTCCTGTCCACGGCAGGGGTTTTGGAACTGGATGATCTTCAAAGTCCATTCCAACCCAAGCCTTTCTACAGTTCTATGATTCTATCTGATATTGGCGTCACTAAGTAACTGAAAGTTTGTCTTAAGACTTTGACTGGTGTAAGCATTCCTGTATTCCAATGTTAAATAAATCTCAAGATATAAAAACCAACTCATTTACTCAGTATTAAGGTCTAGGAAGCTTTCCTAAGTGAATGAAGGCCAGCTTTTGTTGAATTCAAGTGTTCATTATCAGTAACAGAAAAGGGTTTAAATCCTCATATCCTCATTACAAGTGTTAGCTTTCTAAATATGAACTCATTCATTCAATGATGAAAGAAATTCATTCTTGTTTCCCTGCCACTGCTCCCATTCCATTCCCTGCCATTGATGTTCTCCAGGTGCAGCAGAATCTCTGAATGTAAAGCACTCAGCTGGCAATCATGATGCAATGTTAAGCAGCTCCTGGACCAGAGAACACATTCTGCATCTTCCAGAATGGGATTAGCACTTCACAAGACTTGCCCATCGACATAAGCAGCACCACAGGATAAAAAAGGATTATTATCTCTTAGTAAATTATACCCACAGTATTGAAGCAAAGATACACTTATTTCAAAATGGCAGTAAGCAGTGTGAAAGCACCTGAAGTTCACAAGTATTCTGAATGGTGGTATGTATCTCCACGGGGATGCTGTTATCTCCAAACTATCAACTTCTTGAGCAACTTCTTGAACAGAAGCAGTGTTGCTCACATTTTCATATCCTCAAGTAAACTGATGAATTTAAATCCATATTATGTCTCCTTTAATAAGAGAAGGGTATAATCTCAGTGATTTAAAAATGAGGATGGTCTTTTAAACAAAGCAAAATTAAGAAACTATTTGGGAAAGAAGAAAGAAAGAGGATAGAAAAATAAAAAAATAAAAATAAAAAATAATAATAATAATAAAAAAAAAAGAATAAAAGAAGACCTAAGTGTTACAAATATAAAGAGGTTTTTATTTTTTCCTGCACTCCTCATAGAATCATAGAACCAATGCCAATCACCAGTGCTGGATAAGACCTCCAAGACCATCCAGTCCAACCATCCATCTGCCAGCAATATTTCCCAACTAAATCATCTTAGTAGCACATCTAAATGTTTCTTGAACACCTTCAGGGACAGTGACGATAGTGAGCTCCAGCAAAGTGGGAAAATAATGTCCTTTCAGAACTAAGGTTCACAGATCACCCTTGCAACTGGCTTCCGGTGTTTATTTGCTGCTAGAAAGACCATTTAGGTGTTTTCTGTATCTGTGGTGCCAGTGTAGCTCTTCTTGATATCAGTGGGAATCTGTCACATTGGAAAGAAAATTGCAGTGAAAGGGCTCTACTAAACGTGAATTTTTACAAGTGGAAAGAATGTGTAAACTCTGAAGATGAAAAGTTTACCTGTATTCACAGCTCAGAGCACTGCACAGAGATTTTCCCCAGGGCACCCCTGCACAGAAGTCTCAGTCGCATAAAAATATCTGCCTCCAAGGAGAGTAGCAAGTGAGAACTCACCTCAGCCACTGCATTTCTATGGTCACCCTGGGAGAAGCTTCTAGAAACAGAAAGTTCATCAGTAGCTGAGGCTAAGCAGATAACATCACATCAGCAACAGCTGGATGTGGCAAAAGTATCACGTCCATGTAAATGGAAACAATCAGATTTCTCTACTGCATCGAGTGGGAATGGGAATGGCTAAACAGTCTGTGGTATGGTATCATAGCAGAGTGTAAATTGCATAACCAATAAATAAATAAATAAAGATAGATTCACCTAGTAATAGAAATCCCACTCTTTCCTGTGCTACCTGGCTGTACCATTACTGCTCCACACATCAGGCTGCATTCGCACAGTGACAGATTCAACTTATTGCTCTCTTTGGGAAAAGTGATGAGGGGATCCATGGTGACACGTTTGCATAGACCCTCTACTTCATAGAGATGCCTAAATACAAATTTATCTAAACCAGTGAAGTATGTCAGGATTGCTCTGACTTTACCTATTTGGGTGGCAGCTGCTGTTGGATGATAGGGAGTGATTGTCCATGAAGGTAATGGGCCAGGAGGTGGAATAATGACAAGCATGTGGCAGAAATGGTGACTAGCTGTAAGACCATAAATAAATTGCTGTCTCTGCAATTATATGAAGAGTGATGAACCCACTCTTACTTGGAAGTTCTCTGTCTATCCACTAATGCCTTACAAAGCTTTGCGATTTGTGAGCCAACGCCTGCCACCAACATGAATCCAAGCTATCTTTCAGTAGGAACTTGACTGAGACATCTTTCTCTTCTTATTCCTTAGAAAGACAAAAAGACAGATTTTTTTAGTCTGAAAAGCCTGCCAGAGGTATCCACATCTTCCCTTGATGATGGAGGGTGTTTGAGGTACTCAATTCCCTGTGTAAAACATTGCAGTTCTTTACCTCAGATGTGGGCTGAGCAGTGCTCAGAGCGCACCTTGAGTGTGATGACAGGCTTGTCATCTTGAGTGACAGGGCTAGGCTGGAGGAATTTGGATACCCTACACAGGAGACCACTATTAATGGGATCCACAAGAGGCACAGGTCTAAACCAAATAACACAAAGCGATGAAGTGAGTTTGGAATAGAGCCAAGAAGACTACAAGACCGGAAAAAAAAAAAAGAAAGATGAAAGTGTTTTTAACACTGTGTCTCCACATGCTCAACAAGGATTTTCTCAATTGTCTTTGCTTTATAAATGCTCTGTGATGTACTCCATTTTTTTTTTTTCCAGATCTGTCATTCATTCAATCATTGCTTGCATGAGAAGAATTAAATTGCTATGGCAGTTGGATTAATCCTTTAAAACTGGCTCATTTTTACTTCTATTCTTGAGGCATAAGGTGTGGTAATTTCAACAAAACCTGTGGCTATAGGCCAAGTAACCCAGAGTATGATCTGGCCCATCTTTATCAAAACTATAAAAACAAGTCTATAGACTGAGAACATTGCTCCCTAAATAAATGGGAGAGATGTTCTCAGGTCCTACTTTTAAAGCATGAAATGATGCATCAGCGTGGCAATACAACTGAAATGGTAACTAATTCCTATATAAGGCAAAGCAAGTACTACCACCAAACAAGTCCCAGCCCTATAGATTAATAGCTGCTGTTCCACAGATCATAGGTGTTCCACAGAGTAATGTGTCCCTGGAAGACGGTCTGCATAGTTCTGGAACAGACATGTAAAGCGTGTCACACATTGCTCCCTAGAGATGCCCATTTCTGACTGATGATTAAAAAGTGAGAACTCAGGGTGACCAGTTCAGCCTTAGCCATTTAACTTTAGACATCCATAGTTGTGTGAAATGAATCGCATCCATAAAGGAACTAGTAGATCATCAATCTTTTATATGCCACAGAGCTTCAGTTTTTATGAACTCTTCTGTTGAGCCCAATAACTTTTGCCTAAAATGCTTCCTCCATATAGGCCTCCAACTTTGAAGACATCAAAAGATGAAGAATTCATCACTTCCTCTTACCCCTTGTTTCAATGATTAATCACTATCACTGTTAAAAAACACTGCTGGTTCCAATTTGCCCTTGGTTAATATTGTGTTTCCCTCTGCTATTTTGAAGAGATTGCTGTATTTCCTCTTTGGAAGCTCTGATGCTGTTTCAAATCACCAGATCTGAAGGACAAACGGTCAAGCCTTTCCTCCCTTTCAGAAAGTAAAGATCTTTGTATAAGCTTCTACGTACTTTGCAGAGAAATATATTCATTTTTAAGTTGAACTATGTAATTCTTTACTGATACAGATATACTCCATATCTCAGTCTCCCAGGTATCTGGAAGCATCATGCAAATATCAATAAATTGTGTCTTAGTGTCTCTTTAAATAAATATTGCTGCACATTCATTGAGATCAGAGGAACTAATGGGCAGAGAGAATAAGTAACTGACTCAGGTCTAGAGCAGAGATGGGAGCAGATCTTTTTCAATCGATCTATAATCATGTCTTTAAAACACTGGTTTTCAATTAGGACTCTGCAACCTTTAGTTGCACCCCTTTTCTTTTCCATTACAATGAAACAAACTTGGGTTGGAAGAGAGAAAATTTATCTTCAGTGCTCAGCTTCCAATATTGTAGGAACATCATTTTGTTCTCTTTATGTTAAAACCTAGAGAAAGCATTTCCAACCTCCGACTTGGGCTCCATGGCATTACAACCTATGTGTGCGTTGCACTACATGCAACAGGTCAGAATCATTGTCTGAGATGATGCAAATCTCAAACAAATTCCTGTATTTGACAGCATGGGTTGCATGAATGCTAAGGGTATTAGAAGTGGCCATTCAGCGCAAGTGTCTGTATTCTCCATGTTCCACTGCCATTATCTGCCTTGACACAGATCAAGACCATATTCACTGCTATCAAATGACAGAAATAATATCTGAGATTTCTACTTTTATAGGACATATCTACTGAAAGTGAAAAAGTATAATCAGCCAACCCCACCTCCCCACCCCCCCCTCCAAAAAATGGCATGGCTATATATAGAAGTTAGGTGGAGTTAATCTTATAGTATAGATAACGTGCTCTTGTGATCAGCCTTCAAATACACCTAGGAGCAATACAGTTCCTGCCAATTTTAAGCTTTTCAAAATATTTCATGTCAGGCATTAGCAGGAGGCATCTGTACTTATAAACATCTCTCTTGCTCTTCATTTCTGTTATTTTTATCTTTCAGTATTCTCTTCAACTCATAATTATGACAACTGTTTGCTTTGTTTTTCCTCCTTCAGACTAGTACACTTCTGGTGGAAGAAGTAAGCAACTTAAACATATCTTGTCATCATTAAGCATGTCAGCAGCAGAATGTGCTGTTATAAATGGCCTCCACCTACAATTTGCATGATCCAGTGTCCTGGGAACAGTGTGATCAGAGTTAGTATATGAAGATATGGTTGTTCACAGATACACACAAACAAGCTTCCAAATACATGATATTATTATTATATTAATATTTCCCTACATGTTATTTAGCATATATATTATTCTTTTTTGAGAATGTGTCTTGACTGAATGGTGAAACCATCAATTAGCAAACAAGAAAGAACTGAAACCTTTATGAGTTTACATCTACACCAGCCATGCCACAACCTGACCCCCAAATCCTGTACAAATTATTTTTCCAAGGTGCTTAACCAAAACAGAGATTAAAAAATGTCCAAACACCTTCCCAGAGTGTTTAGCATGCATTAGACTAAAGTCATAATGAAATCACTAATTTTATTATTCTACAGTTTCAGCAGATGGTCTAAACTATTAAGAATCAATTTGAGCCTATTAAGAATACCATCTATTCTGTTCCCAGACAAAGTCAAACCAGTTCAACCTCATTACTTATCTGTCACTATGTAAAGTAACTGAATTTTCATCCACCGCATTTACTTTTTGCCCAGAATTCTTGATGTATTTTTCCAGTATTTCTTTTCCACTAAATTACTGCACTCCTCAAAGTTTTATGGCAATATGGTCATCCATTCCCCAGTCCTTCTCAAGCTCGGCTCCTCCTCACATATATCAACTTATCTACATACTATAATATCTAGTCTTCATTGAGCATATTTTCCCAGGAATATCAAAGTTGGCATAAAGAACAAATGTATCCTTAGACCCACTATACAGATGAGACATCAAAAATATGCAGTGATTTGTCTATATAGTTTAAATCTCTGGAAGTAAATTGAGAAATATATACCTCAATTTTTTAAGCCATATAGGCTACCAAAATTTCCAGAACTACTGTCAGTTAACTTTTCCTGTGACTTCTCTAGCATGTTAAGCCAATTATTATATATTTTTAAAGTTCCAAATATTTATTTCCAAATTTTGCCTTTACTCAAAGCTATTTTTTCCCTTGGAAAGTGTGATATAGTAATTCTACAAATACCATTCACCAACCTTTTAAATCGAAGTAAGTTTTCTTTAGAATATATATTTTACTTTGCTCAAGGTTTGTGTAGTGTTTCATGCTGCATCTTAAATAGCAAAGTCATTAGCAACATACTGCTATTTGTGAAAAGCCCAATCTAATCTCTGGAGGCCTTGTTTTGAAGGGCTGATATACAATTCTATACAATTCTATACAATTCTATATTGCATATTCAGATACTGTTCTCTCTCTCTCTCTTTTTTTTTTTTTTTTTTTTTTTTTTAATATAAAATTAGCCACAAATTGGATAATTGCCATTTGACTCGAAGCAAGATTTAAAACTTCAAAGGCTATCCAGATTCTTTCACTTTATCAATCATGTCTGTTCTAATCACATCTTAACCACATCTAACTTATCGAAATAACACTATCAACAACCATAACTACCACATTTATTTATTCATAAGGACAGATGAGCCATAACCACCAAAGGTACTGTCATTCAACAAATCTCTGTGACTACAACTGTAATATATTCTCTCACATAAATTTAGAGGGAAAAGGAAACTTTTGACTGTGATAACTCAATCACACTTAGGAATGAGTGCATAATATGTATAATCTATCTATTTTTGGATGACAACATAGAAAGATACTGAGAAAAAAAAAAAAAGAAAAAAAAAAGAAAAAAAAAGGAATGATACTGAATTCATTGAAGAGATATATTTGCTGATATATTTGCTGATCTCTAATACAACATCCATTTCAACAGAATGTAACCTTTTTTCACATCATAAAGAATATTTGGAAACATGTGAAGCATCAATCAATATCTTCAGTTGCTTGAGAGGCAGTATTAAATAAGAGAAAGACTGATTCTTCTTCTGTTGCATGCTCCTGTGTCTACACAGAAGGCCTATGTGTCTGCCAGAGCAATTAATGATTAATGCAAAGCACACATTGCTTGTTCAGAGAAACAGGGGAGCATGCAAAACTGAACACTGTATGAACACCATTCTTCGGAGGTAAAAATGAATTCTGAAGCCTTTCTCTGCACACTTTGAACTTCTACAAGGCAGGTTGTTCAGCCTTTTTCCTAATGCAATTGACAGGTAGAAACCTGTAGACAAGTTGCCAATCAGTGTTGGTCTGCAGTTCCTCGTCTTCAAACTTCTGAGTCACCTGTGGAGGAAAGGACTTTGGACTTGGTCATTTAATGTGCTCCACAGTCTTTAAATGCAGCCAGTTTCACCACTAACATCCTCAACATGCTGGTGCTGGAGCATGTTGTGCACCGGAGGAGGTATCTCACAACTTGACAGCTGCTTCTACTGCTTGTAAGATCTTAAAAGCTGTAAATGTTTAACCAATATTTACTCTGTTTCAGTTTATGGGCTGGATTTTGTCTTTTGTAGCCAGCTGGAGGGGCAGTGTGGCACTGGGAAGTACAGAAGAATCTTGGGCTGAGTAGGTCAGAATCCTCTCTAGTATCCCCTGAGGAGAAGATGTTGCTATGGCAGCTTCGCTGTTCTCTCAACTAGTGCAAAAGCTGCTGTTGCTGCATTAAGCCAGCACTACTGGGCTGTGAAGGTGAGCAGTCTTTGGGTAATTAGAAAAGTACCTGCTTCCCCGTGTGCTTCTGCTACCCATCCCTCCATCTGCCTAAGGTACAGACAGAGTTTGTTAGCCTTTCTGCAGGAGATGACCCGCCAGAGCCATCATGCTGTTCATCTATCAAGATTATAGCAGGCAGACCTGGCACATGACGGGCTGCAGCTTTTACTGAGGTCCTTGAGCTGGCACCATGAGGTACCTCTTAGAAGTGAGACAGTGATGTACTTTAATTTTAGATCTACTCTCTGAGTGGCATTCATCCTCTCCAAGTTTCTTTCTGCTCTTTCTAGTGCTTATGGAATTCAATGTCAGACACTGCACTCAGTAAAAAGCCTCTTAAGCCAGTCAATGGGAAGCTGATAAAACTCCCATCTTCTAGGAAATACTACAAAAATTACCTGATGAAGGGCTGAACCTTTCAGGATTCACCCAGCTGAGATCTACAGATTGGGTTCTTCGCCTAAGTTGATAAGATCCCAACCTTTGTTTTAAAAGAGCTGAACAAGGTTGTCCTCTTTACAAGTGCTGCCAAAGGCACGACACTCTTCACCTCTTACGCAAGGCCTGCTGGCTAGATCACAGATGAGCCAGGATTGAAACTCTTTGTCTCTCAAATCCACATCTCACACCTCAATGGAGAAATCCTTAAGGCCACTGACAACAGTGCAGCAGAAATTCACCTGCTGAAACTGTGCCAGATGAAATCAGTGGGACTGGAGGCCTTTACACATAAATCACTACTGCTCCACATGCTAAAAACTTCATCAGAGACAGATCCAGCAACAACCCTTTGCATGAGCTATAAACAAAGCACATCAGATCTGAGGTTACATCAATCTACATGGAGGTAGCAGCCTCTACTTGTCTTCTCATGGCAAGTGTCATTACAGAAGAAGGAAGGAAGAAATATGGTTTGCTGAATATGATTGTCACAGTGTTGGGGGTGATATGAGTACCATATCCATCTGACAGGGATGTTCTGAGAAATGACCACGTGATTAAGACCTTTGAGTTCTCTCTGTTTAGAAGAGACACAGCAATGTTACCATGACTAAATTCATGCATGCATACACTTCAACTCAGACTAAATTCCTGAGGGTGGAAATAAAGTAGAGTTTAAATGTAACAGAGGTAGAATCTCGTAACCAATTCCTAGGCTTCTCAAAGAGAATATCAAATGACATAAAATCCTTAACTACACAGAATGAGACGCAGTCATCTGAAATGGAATTACTTGTTTTCTATCAGAAAATTGTAATGAAGTTAATTCTTTACCTCCTTTCTGCATTCCCCTCGAAAATAAGACTTGCTACAGCATAAATACAGATGACACTTTACTAAAACAAAATGAAGTTTTTAAGCACCTACTTGAAAAGGGCAAGTTGTTTGTGAAACTGATATGATATTATGAAACTTTAGACTTTTATTTCACAACTGACAAGGAACTGGATGCATTAGACAGGCCTGTTTCACATCAGAAGCCACAAAGGCTCCGAAGTCTGTATTCCTCTGGATTTTTCTCTGAACTCCATTGTTTGTGGTTAAAAAACCAAAAGGGTTTGACCCATTTTAAAAGAAGGAAATCATATTTCTTAGGCTGCAAATTATACTCACTGCTAGCAGAAAAACAACTGCAGCTTAATCCTCCTGAAAAAAAAAAAAGGAAATGTACAAGGTCAAAGTCACAACACACAGTCTCCCCCAGAAAGCAGGGAAAATACGAAATACACCAGGTCCAGACTGGTGGTGCAGAAGCACTGGCAATGATTACAAATGACTCCGTCAAGCCCTGCAGATTTCCACTTAACAATTAAAGAAGTGAGATGCTTCTGGCGGAAGGTTAACATTACTTTTTGGCAAGGCAGATTTGTACCTTTATTCTCAAATATCACTTCATGGTGGGAAGTGTTGCACACAGTAATGAAAAACAATAATCTATCTTCAAAATCCTTTTGAAAGATCTAGCTCATTCCAGTTCCTCAGGGGAAGGGAAGACAAAGCTAAATGCAATTGTTTCCATTTCACAAATAGGAAAGATGAGGCAAGAAAGACTAGACTTAATCTACGGGTCTGGAAGGATGACTCCCCTTCTGGGTGCTCAGGTTGCAGGCACAGGCAGTCCTTTTTTTGCATTTGCATTCAATGTTAAAGTAAATATTTCTGAGCTTTCTACCAATGCTGCACATGAGATCACTCCATCTGCAATTCATTGTGTACCCTGAGTGCACCAATTGGCCTGAATGTCAAGAAAGTAAGTTCACAAGTTTGGATGAATATCTGTACTTCTGCCAAGCATGCAGGGATCTTGTTACTTAGGATAATTACTGATTTAACCTCTTTTGAGGGAGGAGAGGAAATTACAAGAGCCAATTCTTTTTCGTCAAGCTTTAGCATGAGATTTGAGGACATCCTGGGTCTCTTTCCTGCTCATATCCCTAGGTTTCCTCTATGTTCCAACAATTCCCAGTGCAAATGGATTTAACAATAAGGAAGAAACTTGTCCAAACTGAGATTTCACTCCCGCAGCTGAAGGAAAGTGAGACAAAGTCATAGCATGAATATAGACAATCTACTACTGAACTTGTGGACTGCTCTGCTTGTTTTCCCTTGGAAACTCAAGTTAATCACTTTCCCTTTTCCTGGCACTCTGCAGTGAGTTGCTCTCTGAGGCACTGACCTTGTTACTACTGACTACCAAATCTAACACTTAATATCATGATAATGGTTTTCACACACAGTTTGCACTTTTCACACACACACACTTTGCAGCCTGGCATAATTCACCACTGCCTCATCCCAATGCAGAAGAACAGCAAAAAACTAGCATTTTATTTGCATACTGTGTAGATTTTCTCTAATGCTCATATTTCCAAGATGCGGGGCAATGGCCATAAGGGACACCAGTTTGTTTTGGACAGATTAAGGCTGAGAGATTACTGAAACAGGTCTCTGGTGATAACAGATTAAAAGAAAGGCTGGATAAACTTCTTATTGCCAGTATGAAACAAAGTACACAATTACTCTGGTTACTCCTTGCATCTTCGAGTCAAGTAATGTTTAAGTAAATCGCACATTCTGAAAAAACCCTCCTATCATATCCCAAGGCAGAAAATCCTCATGAACCAGTTTGGCTTAATCTGTTAAACATTTGCCCATTTATTGTAATTTGTTCTTGTCTGGTTTTAACTTCTGGTCATATGTTCTGTTCTGTTTTTCTCATTGTGGTGGGTACTTTCCATGGGTAATTTATTTGTATACAGAACTCTATGACTTGCACTTTATTATATGACACTCTGAATTGCCTGGCAAGTCAGTCTGTTTCAGTCTCTGTCGTCATGAAAAAGCAGACTGTCCAGCAGAAGAAATTACAAAAAGGATGTGAAATCATGACAGTCCGGGTAATTTCCTTTCCAACTGTAGCTCTGTTGACATTAGCTACAACATTAGCAGCTATGAATTAGGTTTGTCATGTACAGTTCATGCAAAGAAGAAAACAAATGGAAAAATTAAATATTTACAATCTGACAGATTTTTATTTATTTTTAACTGTATTTTTACAATAAACGTCTTTGAAATCATCCCAGATCATTTTGCTGCGGGAACTTTGATTTGCAGATCAGGAGACCGCATTTGCATCAGTACAGCGCAAAGCCAAATGAAAACGAAAACAAAAAGAAATTAAGTATAATGTAAAACTTATTTCATCCACTCTTCAACTATTATTTTATTCATCACTATTGCAAAGTTAAAAACAAACAGACAAACAAACAAACAAACAAAAACACACCACACAAAACAAAACAACCAACAAAAAGCAACACCTATTCTATTAATCTACCACATATCAGACACGGGACTCCAAGGATTATTTTGTTCTTGGTCCTGCTAGCTTTCAGCACCTACTGTTGCTGTGTGGAACAATGCAAAGCAGACTAAACTGTGATATTTTTAAATGGCAGTGTGGTCAAATCATGCTTTCAGTTATTAGCAAATGCCATACCCTAAGTTCAGCCCAAACTTTTTGCTGTATGCTTGAAGTGACTGAAGGGTAAACAAAAGATAAGTGGGAAATTTTGATACTGGCATATGTCATCGGGTTAGCTTTAAGAAGAAGGAAGTGAGAAGATGCATGGTTGATTTGCCAAAGCAGTTGAAAGGAAGAGAAAAAAGTACAGTCTTTCAGTCTTCACTTTCATATGTAGATACCTGCAATCAGACATTTACTCCTGCAGAGTAGTGCCAAAATAAACAGAACTTACTCTCAGAGCATCCATTAACTTCTATTTTGGTACTCAGTGTGCTAAGGATCACTGCAGAAAAGTTTACTTTTAAGTGCCTAGAAAGGGTTGAAGTGACTGGCTAGGAAACTATCATCCTCATCCGGACATTTCTGGCAAGGCAAAAGAACAAGGATAATGGGATGTCTGAAACTGATTCATTTCCTGGGTAGATCAAATTCCAGACTGATTTAATATAAGTGGCCAAAGCATAAAGAAAGAAATTAACATGGCACTGTTCACTGCAGGTAGCATGAGAAATAATGTGATTAAACTGGGGTGAAGGAAATTTAGATGAGACACTGAAAGGAGCAAGTTAATGGTAAGAATAGTTGCATGTTGGTGTAGGTGACCTGAAGGATTCATCACTGCTGTACATGTATAGGAGCAAATTACATGAATGTGTGTTGAGTGGTTTGAGGTTGACTCGCTCCTGTCTTAAAGAGTGATCTCTCAAGCTTAATCTGTTAAGGCATCTGTCATATGTAGCTCTAGAGAGAGAGTATCGTCTAAAGGCGACCGGCAGTGGTACCCGACTGATGTCTCATTCCACAGATGGCCATACTTTTGGTACTTTTATGATCCTATATTCTAAGTAAGTGAGAATGTTACTTGTTGCACTTTATTTAAAAAACTATATGCCTAGTAATTCTGGGAGAGGTGAGGAGAGGATGTAATCTTTTTCCTCAGATTTGTGACTTTCTTTCTAAAAAGACAATGAAAGAAGACTATCATCTTTCTCCGTGCAATTGGATGGCATCTTTTATGCAAAGATTTCAAAGCACTTTTCAACCATTAATTAAACCTCACATGCTCCAGGGGTTGAGGGGGATGTCATTAATCTGCTCATTTGTAAAATACAAATGGAGCTAACAAGGTGAGGCATCTGGCCTCAGGCTTTATGGCAAAGCAGCAGCAAAAAGGCACAACCCTGAGGTAGATTTTTGTCTAAAGACAGTTTTCCTCCTCCAGGACTGCTGAAGAAGAACATCACATGGGTACCACAAGGAAATCAAATTCAAACTTTTATACAAAATGACAAAAACAAACAAACAAACAAACAAACAAACAAAAACACAAACCCACCCAAAACAAACAAACAAAACCCCCAACAAACAAACAACAGCGACAACAACAACAACAGGAAACAAACACTCATGGTTTCATGGCTTTCACCTGCCACTTGGGTCCCTCTCTCTATCAGAGACCATTGTCATCTTTTTCAGTGCCCAAAAGAAAATCCAGAATAATGTAAAGGCCTCTGCATACAGTAATATACATGTGCAGAGAGTTACAGAGCACTGAGATGGTCATAGTGCAGTGTTACAGACTGCAGGATCCACTGGCTTTTCTAGACACCAGGTGTTTAAGGTATAATGAACTCTTAATTAATGGCTAAATAATGGCCTCTTACAATTAAGCTGTCAGTGAACAGAGCAAAGAATAATGGTAAGTACAATTGCCTCCTTATAGTACGAGTCCCTCCCATTTTTTATGACCTGGGCTCTGTTTTTACCCACCTTTCTTTTCTGCATATTTTTCCTTTTCTGTTTTGCTGGCATAAAAGGAGTGCAATTTTTTGTCCCAAAGAAGCTGCCCTCGGGAAATTAGGAGCACCTCTTCCTGTATTCAGGCTGAGGGCAGAAAGGGAAGAATAGTCTGCCTGAAATTTTAACAATGGATGTAGAAATACCCACAGACAAACTCCAAGACCTTGGTTTTTCAGCTACAGCAAAGTTCCCAGCTGGGAAACCTTGGGCCTGTCCATCTGCCGTACAGTATGGTGAATACTACTACAATGGTACTTTAACAATAACCGTGCTCTTTTGAACCTTCCCATTCAAGTCATTCCATTGATTACTTGGAAGAATGCAGACTCTTGTGTTATTTGATCGGCACATACACTCTGAGCATTTAATCCCCTCAAATATTTTTCAATAACTTCCTTTAATTACAAGGAAAACACGTCGAGTGATGCATGCATTGAAGATCTTCCCCTAATGTCTCCCTCCTTTTTTTTTTTTTTTTTTTTTTTTTTTTTTTTTTTTTCCTGTTTAATGAAGAATTTGAATCACTTTTCAGCTTCTTAATCCTATAATCCTGGAAGGAATTTGCTCTCTTCCAAACCCTGGGGGTGGTAGGCTTATGTTTAGTACAGTACACCCCCGGAGATCTTTCAGTAGGGCCTTTCCAGGGGAGCCCTACATACCTGCATTCCTGTGCTGCTGGAGCTTGTGATGTATGGCCAGCCTGTAACCCAGCCCCACCAAAAACACCTTGTTTGAGTGATTCAGGGACTGATACCATCATGTGAGGTGTGGGCTTAACCAAAAGTTCATCTTAGCCAAAAGATCATTAGAGAAGAGAGCTTTGCCAGGAGGAATGCGTACACAGGACCAGCACATTTATCATTTCTGATGAATGCATTCTTCTGTAGGAGACAAAATGACAGGGGAAGGGCCACCTTGTAATGCTGCACCCTTGCATCTCGCTTCCTCCCTCTCCCCAAGGAGCCTGAGCAGTGATGGACAGGTCTGTACAACTGCTCATGTTGGCCTGGACCTGTTGGCTGCATCGTCTGCGTGGAGCAGAGCTGGTTGCATTTACAGTACGCCACGCTCTCCCCAGTGAGCACAGTGTGTTCACTGCACAGCAACTTCAGACTTGTCTAGCTTTGTTCAAAATGGAACCTTCATAGCTGCAAGAAAACATCTTTGTGCAATGAAACCAAGGTCCACAGCTTTCCTCATCCTCGTTTTTCCTATCGCACTAAGATGCTCCAGAAACTCCATGACGTGCAAGCTTTTCACCTTGTCTTTGCAGGCTGTTTCTCAAGAGGTGTACTTTGGATCTTTAGGGATCCATAAAATGTCAAAAAATATAATAATAATAATAATAATAATAATAATAATAATAATAATAATAATAATAATATTTTTTTTAAAATGGTGCATGGAACAACTGCAAATGAATAAAACCACACTAACAATACAATCCCTTCCCTCGTAATTCTGTATGTGCCAGCAAGCAGATTGTGGAAAGGAAAGCTGTAAATACACTTTCAAAGTTATGCAGCATTTTTAGCTGGTTGTAAATCAAACACCTCGAGGCTCCCTTGAACAGAGCAGGTCTTGGCTTACTCTCCAAATGACTCAGTGTTCTTTTGTTACAAGCTGCAGAGAAACACCGCTGTAAAGGTATCCGCTGTTCACTCCTCTCACACTCTAGGTCATGCTTCTTTTCTCTCTCTTTTTTTCTTTCTCATGCTTATTACTTCAAGTAACCACTGCATTGCACTGGCTAGCTGTCTCATTGTGTTACACATTGTTGCTGTGTTTTGTGTAAGGTCAATATGAAGAGGATACCTGTATAACCCAAAGCGCCATACCTCCATTGAGAAATAGACAGGGATGAACAGACAGGATAAGTTAAGTTGGTGCAGCATGGGCATGGTGCTCACAATAGGCGCATGTGTGGCACGATGGCATTGCCTGTTCCTCTTCTGCAAGTCCTAAGCTGAGGGAGATGAAACCTTCAGCACTGGAGCAGCCTAAAAGCCTGGCCTGTTTTCAAAGTGTAACTGATGATCGGTTTTATGATCTGACAATTGACAAACTTACAAACACCTTAAACACAGCTCAGTTGGCAGAAGATGATGAAAAATTATGTCATGCTGTGTGATGTATGACTGAAGCTTTCCATCGCCACGATAGACCCCAGTGCCTACATCCACCCGAATAGCCCATCTCGAGTTACTCTTTCTGCAAAGGCAATGGCTTTGAGTGTTTGCCTGGATGAAATGCATTATAATAAGCAGCATAAATTAGAAGCTCTGAGACTGAAGCAAAGCATTTGCCTTACATTTTCCAAAACTCTTCCCTAATTTTACCAGAAAACTGTATTAAAGGAACATAATTCTGCTGTTATCAGAAGAGAGCTAAGTGTAGCTGACATAAAACTGACTGAAGAATTGCACCTCTAGGAATATTTTGCAGCATAAATAGCAAGCTGCTCATCTATGACAGCAGTGGATGGGATTTGTACTGATGTCCTCTCTAGGAGAAAAGTCTCATTAGAGTGAACAGGAGTGACAGTTTCTCTCCAGATTTTGCATGTTCCTTGTGCCACCCCTCACTTTGAGCTCCGAAAGAAGCTCTGCAAGTTTAATGAATGAAGCCCATTAAATCCCTCAGTGATAGCAGGTTTGCTAGAGGTTGAGCTGAGCCCCATGGACACTGTCACTTGTTGCAGGTCACATGTCAGTTCAGGACTGGAGGCAGTGACAGAATCTGGGAAAACAGCTGAGGGTCCAATATATTTTTAGGTAAAAATCTATATCAAATGGATCAGGAAGTATATCTTCTCATATTGAGTGTGGAAAAAAAAACAAACAAACAAACAAAAACAAACTAGTTATTTTTACATTCTATATTTTCTCTTTTATATTTCCTTTCTTGTTTTCTATTCCATTTTCCTCAGTAGAAAACATGTTTTTGAAAAAAAGAAAATTTTAAATATTTCCCTGGGAAATAGCAGGTTTTTTATTATTTTTATTTTTATTATTATTTTCCCTTCCACAGGTCTTATCTCCATTTTTTGAGCCAGAATTATTGGGTGAATTTTCTCTCATTGTATCATTGTATGAACCACTTATTTGGGTGATGCTATGGTGTTTTTTGTTTCTTTTTTTTTGTTTGTTTGTTTTTTGTTGTTGTTGTTGTTTTTTTTTCTTTTTTTACTTTTTTCTTTCTTTTTTACTTTTTTCTTTCTTTTTTTCTTTTTTTCTTTTTTTCTTTTTTTTTTTTTTTTCCACCACATTTTTTCTTGTAAAAATACAAAAAACCTAAATAATAACAACCAGTTCTCCTTAGGAAGCAACATACCTATACCTCTCTTCTATGCTCACTGCCTTTGTCCTGGTAATAGTGGTAGTATCAGCCGTGACCCCAGTGCTTACATGGCACTTCAAAGCACCACAAGGACTATTATCCCCTTTCAGAAAGTAGAAGAAAGTGAAATTCATTGCACAGAGAAATCGCTGAGATCATGGTGGGACAAAATAAACACACTCAGGAAACGAAGTCCTGCTGAGACAACTCATCTCAAGCAACACAATCTGAGGGATTTTCTAAACAAAAATGAGGGTTTTTTGTTTTGTTTTGTTTTGGTTTTTTGCTCAAAGAGCCGCACCCAGCACTGACACTGGGAAGGCAGCACTGCAGCATCCATAATTCTGCTGTGATGTACTGGAGTCTTTGGCTTGTCCATTTCTTGCCTCTGGAAGGTATTTGAAGATGGGATGCAGGGGTTACAGATGGGTACCACTACAGTGGGAGTCAGCATCATGCACAGATGGGGGGAAGAGGGCACTGACCCCACATACCCTCTGCTCTCTGCAGTACACAGATGGGTAAATTATGAACAAGAAGGGACCCCAGCTACCAAAAACTGCCCTTTTCAATCCTGAAAGACTCACAATTTATTAGATCTCAGGTGTTCTAAACAATAATAATAATTAAATCCTAAGCCTTTTTATAAACACGGATCATCCTTATTTTTCATTTAGGACAAAATCCACAGATCATCCAGCTCCCAGCAATCCCTCCTGTGAGCCTCTGCATCTTCTTTGCAGAGATAGCAGGGCCACTGCAAGCAAAGGAGAAGGAGTGAAGCCTGAGGGTGCTGGCAGGGCACAGCAGTCACTGTGTCACTGTGATAATCTGGTTAAAGGAGGAGGCCGGGGCATAATTAAATATCCTGGCCTGAAGTCCTAATAGATCAGCTGGAAGACCTGATGCTCTCCCCATAATAAACTGTAGCTCATTTATTACTGCTTTGCATATGTATCTAGAAATGAATTCAGCCCCAAGCCCTGGCTCTCTCCATTCTCTACCGCCAGTGATACCAACCTTCTGTTCACAGATCTTTGTTGCAATGACGATGCCTACTTTTATCTGCATCTGAGAAGCCACCAAATGACGCAAAGAGATTTTGCCACACTGTTGTTTTTTGTTGTCGTTATTTTGTTTTGTTCTTTGTAGGAGCCACAAAATCATGTGTGATAAGATTTTCTTTCAAGACCAGTTTTGCAGACAGAAGAGACAGCGTTTGAGATTTCTTTTCCAGAATTTTGCCTCTACATTATCAGATGCACTGAGTTCCCAAGCATCCTCTAGCAGACCAAGGCATGACAGCAGCAACCAGATGCCATCTCCTCAAAAGAGAGGACAACATCTTTTGGCTTCTATGAGTCTAGCAAGACAACAGAGGATGCACTTGCCGTCTATTGATGTATTAGAGATTTAATGCCAGGGAGATAAGCAGGCTGTTTAAGTTCATTTGCACACCGTTACAGCAAGAGAAGAATGTGTAAATAAATTAAGGGTATAAACTGGAAGAAACAGAGGGAACAAGAAACCAAACTAAGGGAACTTAATAGATTTGAATTAAGGGGATTACAGGACACGAGGGATGTTCATCATGAGCTGGTTGTGATGACCCAGGAGACCTCATCCCGCTTTACATTGAAACGGGGCCTGATTCAACCTTTGCATAAAACCTGTTAGGATTAATCAGAGATGATGATCATGACGGTGCTTAGGTTATTCAGTGTGCATGGATCACTCCAATGCCCAGAGCTCAATTTTGGCTTTATAGGAAACCTGTCAGTCCAACTGGGACTATTCAGATCTGTAATGGTAGGATGATATAATTGTATCCTTTGTCATCTTCTTTTCTCCTTCATGTATTTCCTCATAGTTCTAGATTTGAATGGTTTTCCTCATCCTTTGGTAACAGCTATTTTTGGTTCCTCCTAGAGGCAAAATTGAATTTCCCACTGATGTAAAGCAGGATAGCTCCACTTCAGCCATAGAGCTATGTGAATATAAAATTGGCAGGAGATCAGTCAGACCCTCAGATATGGCAGACATTAACGGCTGAAGTTCATTCAAATACTGTAGCTTCCACTTGGATTATCTCACCCTTTTGTCAGGTTAATCAAAACGTGTCTGTCTGCCTTATCCCTGATGCTCAAAGAACACACCACATTCTCTGACCTTTTACAACATGCAAGAGGTCTATATTTCACATGCCAGTTATTCATCAGTAAGAATGGGTAAACCTAATGGTTTCCTGCAAAAAAAGAGTTATTTTTATAGAAATAAAGGGAAAAGCAATCTAATAACAGTACTGCCTTAGAGAGTAGCCGTCATTTTCTTCTTTAAAAATTCATTTTTGCTAGTAAGACAAATTAAGTCAGCCTTGAGGAGTATATATATTTTATTTTATTTTATTTTATTTTATTTTATTTTATTTTATTTTATTTTATTTTATTTTATTTTATTTTATTTTATTATTTATTTATTTGAAACTAAGCAAAAGCAGCTGTAAGGTAAACACAGTACTAATTTTCAGGTGGCTTTAATTTGGAAATGTGAAGACTTTTTTCTGGACTCAGTGTTGAGCAGAAGTAGTGACATGTACCTTTAACATTTGGATGCCAAGCCGTCAGCAAGTGACTTCAACACAGCCCTTATCTTTCCTCTTTTCTATTTATACACTACACAGAGCTATTTTTTCCTGGGTTTAATTGCACATCAAAGGACTAACTGAATGGTTTGGTTTGGGAGGTTACTGATAGCAACGCTGGGGAATCCTGCAAATGTAGGTCTAAAATGTTCAGTTCTTTCCAGTGCTATATTAGCAAATACAGGTAAAGACAGTGCAGGCAAAAGCAGGTTGGCTATGTTTTTGTAGGTTTGAGTTGAAAATAGAGAATGTTAAATAACCATTTATTTTCTTAGCTCCCTCCCTCTAACCCCAAACCTGCTAGCTAAAAACACACCATCAACAAAGCTTATTTCAGTCTTTCAGAACCAGAGCAGCAGATCTTAGAAGGCATTCAGGTGTTTCCAAGTCATCAATATGTCTTGGATAATGGAGTCCAGTCTCCATTCAGAGACAAGTAAAATATTTCCCAGTTATCTTTAGGCTAAATTACATATTTTCCCATTTGCTTGACTTAGCAAATATGGATTCTGAAAGACTGTTGCAGCATCAGAGGAACAAAAACAAAACAAAACAAAATAAAAACAAACAAAAAAAACATAAAAAAAATCATGACATTAATGTTGATTAGATTAGATGTAGGTATCAAACTGAATGTTTCACTACCTTGATAACACAAGAGATGTGAGATGTGGTCACAAGGTACCTTAGCTTGTTTAAAAGTGTTTTCAATGAACTGAGCCCATCTTTGGACTTCATGTAGAATAGAACTCACTGGACTAGTTGCTTCACCTATGCCAAGCCCACTGTTTGTAAAGATGTGAAACACGAGAGGTAAATGAAACAGAGCAGCTTTGGATCTTTTCAAAGACAAGACCAGGAGTAGATCAAACATTTTAGATATGGAAGAAAACAAGAACTTTCAGGGCAAACCGTCAACAAAGTACTATAGAATTACATTGATCATAGAATTTGGAATTTGGTTTGGAAAGAACCTCAAAGATCACCTAATTCCAACCCCCATCCAAGAGGAACATAGCCAACCAGCAGCTCAGGCTGCCCAGAGCCCCATCCAACCTGGATAACTCCAGGGACAGAGCTCCCAGGCTTTGAGCCCTCCAGGCCTTCACACCAGAATTTCTGCCTAACATCTAACTTAAATGTCTCTTCTTTTAGCTTAAAGTCATTTCCCCTACTCATGTCACTACCAGACAATGTAAAATATTGTCTCCCCTCCTCCATGTAAGCTCCCCTTAAGTACAGGCAAGCCGCAATGAGGATTTCCAAGATTCTTCTCTCTTCCATGCTTAACAAGCCCAGCTCCCCCAGCCTATCTTCATATCAAAGGTGCTGCGGTCCTCTGAGCATCTTCATTGCTTCCTCTGGACCTGTTCCAACACCTCCACATCCTTCTTGTGCTGGGGACCTCGGGCCCGGACACACTGATCCTGATGGGGTCTTACAAGAGCAAAGCAGAGGATGACAATCTTTTCCCTTGCCCTGCTACCCACCCATCAACATAATTTTTAAGCTTAATCCAGGCCACTATCAATGCTGGCTGCTGATGTTGGGCAAAGCAGAAACCAGTGGGATGAAACACTCTGTATGTTAAAAAAAAAACAGCAACTAAGTTGTGCAGCCATTTGACTTGATTATTTTTGCCTCCTTTCCCCAGCTTTATTGCTCATACTGACTTAGCTTCTCTCAGATGGCAATGTTGCTGGTGATTCAAGATCCTTAAAACTACTTTGAATGTCTCAGTGTCAATTACTGCTTATTTTTGAAAGGAAAGGAAAAGCAAAATAGACAAACTCAGACTCAGGAAATAATGAACAGACAGAGTTCTACATTCATAAATAAAACAACATACTTTCTATAGCTCTTACATAATGCTAAAGGGATGTTTTGCCTTAAAACCAGCACCATTTTAGTAGGTCTTTTTGTTCTACTACTGTTGTGCTACTTTTAAGTGGGAGAGGTGTTTGACAAGTGGATCTTATCAAGTGAAGTAATGACAGCCTCAGCTTTTATTGACTTTGTTGAAAATATTGAGCTAACTCGGTATTACTGAGCTCAGCAGCACCTGTGAGCATAAACTGAAACAATATGTGACTGGTGCACATTGCATGAGAATGTAGCTAAACTCATCAGAAGCTGATGGCCAAAGCTAGGGAAATTTAAAAGCTGTTGGAAAACTTTTTCCCTCCCTGGAAATCCACCTTTAGGCTTTACTCCACTGCACAAACACACGTACAATTTTCCATAATAGTTTATAATGGTGCACACATTTGTTACAGGGCCAGTTTCCCTAACTGCTTCTTTTCCCTTGCAGAAAGGTGACGTAATGAGGAGTACAGCCATGGAAGCACGTTTGGGGTGAGGAAAAAGAAAGGAGAGACCACTCAACTCTGATTCCTGCTCTGGTCTGCATAGGCCAGTCCCACGGGGAATGTCTCCAAATAGCTTTAGAGAGTGTACCTGTTTGCAGATATGGCAAACTAATTATATGGAGCCAAGTCTCAATGGAAATAATAATAATAATAATTACAATTTTCCAAACAGTGCCCATCTGGGAATCTCAATTAGCTTCACAAACAGTAATTAATTTAGCTTCTTAACTCTCTGCAAGATAGAGAATTACTAATGTTCCCATTTCATGGACGGAGATATAAAAATGCAGAAACATCTACAAGACAGTAGCTGAAGTTATACAGCATGTCTTTACATTGTTTTCTGAACTGGGCTGTCTTCCACTACATCAGCTGGTATTTCCCCTTCCTGTTCATGCAAAACCTTTGGTACGAACCAAAGAAGTCTTGAGTGTCTCCAAGGGTCTGACATAAGCAAAGTCTGCAGTACTCAGCTTAAGACCTGCATTAAATACCATTGCATGGGTATTGTCTGCCCATACGCTGTGATGAAAAATGTTTACTTAGTAACCCAAAAAGTGAAGTTTCCTTAATAAAAATGATGACAAACTTGCCTTTATCTCTTTTGCCAAATACTGCTACTATATAGCAGATCACACACGGAAATTCAGATGAGACAGTAGGAGGAATCGCTGACCATCAAGTGCCCACCTCTGACCTTAGATGCAGGGCATAAAGTGATGGGACTATGTGGGCAGCACTCCAGTCCAGTGAGATAATTAGTCCTTCTCTAAAATAAACCCCAATCCAGCCATACCTTCAGAGCTGTCTTCAGCTTTGTAATCCCTTCGCTATTTTAAATCCCCTGGTGATTTATGATATTGCAGCATACATGCCACATCAGGCAAGTTCTGACCCCTCAATAGCACTCAGTGAGCTTATACAGGATGTGATGGAGTAAGAAAAAAGGCTTAAGATATCGGTGTTCATTGTACGTGACCTTGATTTGCTCTTTCTTAAAATGAAAATCTTTGGGTGTCCTCAAAACATTACGAATATGTATTTTTTGTTGAACTTTAATTGAGTGTGGTGTGGACTTACTGATGGTTCCACAAATATTCCCTGATAAAATGTCTCCAAACGTGATGCTGTACTGCAGATAAGATAGGAAATAGGATCTGTTCCCATCTACTTTTAACTTCTTCGTGGGTAGGATTTTGACTTGGAAAAAAATATTTTTCATTGTGTCCATGGAAGCTGTGCTTCAGTAAATGCAAAATGGATGAAAAATATTTCTATTAAACTGTGTAAGGGGAAATTTCAGACCCAACCATGCTTTGTAGCAGTGTGAGGGACGACATAAACTGCGGGGGAATGAAGTCCGCTGCAGTGACACTGCTGGAAAAGGAGCCCCTGGTCTTCTGAAGTCTATCACTACTTAAACTTTTTCATTTTAGGGTTAATATAGTTTCCCTGCAAATTCCCTTTTGCCACATTTCTCTCATGTGAGCCAGCAGCTCATCCCCTTTGTGTCTATTTGTGGCTGGTATGAACTGTGAGTGCTGAGAAACACATTCAGAGCTCCTGGTGATGAGGAGGGTTGTGGGCAGCAAATTGTGTCACCTACATGTGTACCAATTGCAAAGCTGAAACTGATAGTAGGGTACAAATGGAGATAGCCGATAATCTCACCTCCAACTGATACCTAATGTGCCAGCTTGTGTTTCTGGGGGCTGCTTTGCCTACTGCAATTAGTCCTGCATCCCAGTGATGGTGGGCTCATGTCACCCCAGGTTCCTTGGGGACAAAAGATTAGGACTCATGTAAACCTAACAAGTCTCAACAAAGCCAAGTTCACTTGGGCTGGGATGATCCCAGCTCTGAGTAGAACTCCTTGACAGTAGCCCTGTCCAGACAGACTGGGGAGTTCTGGAGCCCCCAACACAAGAAGGATGCAGAGCTGTTGGAGTGGGTTCAGAGGAGCATAAAGATGATCAGAGGGCTGGAGTATTTCTCCTACAAATGCTGAGGGAGCTGGGAGAGTTCAGACTGGAGAGAAGGTTCTGGGGAGAACTCATGGTTTTTCAGAATTTAAAGGGAGATTATATACACAAGATAAAACAACTTTTTAATTGGCTAGACATTGATATGCCAAGAGGAGCAGTGGATGTTCCATCCCTTGAGGTATTCAAGGCCAGGCTGGATGGGGCTCTGGGAAGCCTGATCTGGTGCTTGAATTAGTGGCTGGTAACTCTGCCCTCAGCAGGGCTGACGATCCTTGAGGCCCTTTCTAACCCAAGCCATTCTATGAGTCTGTAAAAACAAGGTGCACAATCTACCTACTGTTCACTGGTGTGAAAATACTCATGATTCTCTGTCATTCAGAATGATGCTATTACAGCTTTGTGGTTGCACCCTGCTTACAGTGCTCTCCAGGCGCCTGCACACAGGAGCTGGCTGTGAAGTTGAGCCAGGAAGGCATAAGCACAGTTCACCTCCTCTCCCTGTGACCAGCCAAAACCACATGAAGCCGTTGGGAGAAAGAATGGTACGTGCAAAATGAGCCATCACTAATGAGCTGGAGAGGTTGAGGAAGGAGTAAAATTGGAAGGGAAAACATTGTGCACCTGGGAGATGTAGCCAACCATTGGTATCTCAGTTAGGGAGAAAGAAGGGAGCAGCATCCAGCTCTTCACAGCCCTGGTCTAAAGTGTCTTGGGAAGGGAATTCAATGAGATTATTTTCTTCCTGGTAGATATCACAGCAGTTTACATTCAAGTTGTCAGTCAGGCAGATGCACTCTTTAAACGCTCCTGATTAACTCTCTCCCCCAGTTAACAGAAGAATAATCACAGCTCTTGTGCAAAGTGGCTATGGGGACAACCATTAATTTCCACAGCCTGGAATGTAAACAGCAACAAAAAGTTCCTGTTCATTTTTCATGGAGACTCACTTCTCATAAGCATGCATGAGTGCTTGTCTGCCTTTGCCCTTTGGACATATATGAGATCTCTCTGTCTATCCTCAAGACAAAAGTGACAGTTCCAGAACCATCGCTCCCAGCAGACTTTAGCTGTCTACACCTTGACAAGATGCTTCACTTCTTGGGACGGTTCTGGATTTTAAACTTGGTGGCAGAGGAGAACAAGGAGTGTCATCCCAGTAAGTAGCTGGGAACAGCAGTGCAATCACTTGCTCCTGAAAAACTCTTCACCTTTCAATGATACCTGTCCAGGATGACAATGAGCACTGGGGCAGGAGAGCAATTCTGGGTTGCAGCTGGGTTTAAGGGAAAGGAAAAGCAAGAGAAAAAATAGAGAGAAAAGCACTGCAAATGAACAGTCAGCATAAACAAAGCCTATCAGCTCAGGCAAGAGGCTGAAGCATGACTGCACTAAACAAATCACTGTGGAATCAGCAATTGGCAAAGTAATTGGCGTTATTACAGCTGATGGAAAATTTCTGATGCTGCCCATGTTCGCTTTTGAAACACTGCTCAGACATTTAATTTGCTCACTTCTCATGAAGCTGATTGCTCATTTTATTTTATTTTTTTTTTAATTTTTGTGTTGTTTTTTGTTTTTTGTTCTCTAGTGCATCAGTTTGTTATCCATAGAAAGAAACTCTGGGATGTACCTCCCTAGCTCTGTCCACCTGCCACTGAGGAGTGAATGCAGCTTTACAGAAACTGAGCACTGTAGGAGAAAAGCATGGACAAGCAAAGCTGACATAGGAAGCTGAATGATTTTAGACTTTCCTTCATCTCAGGTCTGCATCAGCTCATTTCCAGCGCTACCAAATATCTCTAAGTTTGCAGCACCTAAAATACTGTGAGGTAAATGCAGGGATGAAAATTGTGTTTGTTGATATCACCAGAGGTTTTAATCTGATTTGAACTCCATCCTACAAAATCATCCATCTGGCAGAGGAACCAGGCCACTGTGAGTAGTGAAGATTTCAGGCAGAGGAGTAAAAACTTGTCCTCTGATTCTTTTATTTTTTCTTTTTTTTCTCAGAAAGCCCCAACAACTTCACTGGAGGTATGTGGGGCTGGGTAGCTTTTTTAAAAGCTTTCATTGGAAAGAACAGATTGGCTTGCACCGAACCACACAATTAGTTCTGTTCTTAATTCCACATTATTTTCTAGGTCTCATTTTAGCCCAGTCATCTCCCCTTTGGAGGACATCCATATCACAGAATCACAGAATCGTAGGGGTTGGAAGAGACCTCCAGAGATCATCAAGTCCAACTCCCCTGCCAAAGCAGGTTCCCTACACCAGGTCACACAGGCAGGCATCCAGGCAGGTCTTGAATATCTCCAGAGAAGGAGACTCCACAACCCCCCTGGGCAGCCTGTTCCAGTGCTCCATCACTCACACTGTAAAGAAGTTCTTGTGCACATTCATGTGGAACTTCCTATGCTCCAGTTTCTGTCTGTTTCCTTTGTCCTGTCTCCATACACTGCTGAAAAGAGTCTGGCCTAGCCACTTTTCCCCCCAGATCTCAGATATTCATAGAACTGGATCAGGTCCCCCTCAGTCTTCTTTTCTCATGGCTAAACTGAACTAGCCTTTCTTCATAGGGAAGATGCTCCAGGCCCCTCACCATCTTTGTGGCCATCCGCTGGACTATTTCCAAGAGATCCCTGTCTTTTTTGTACTGGGGAGCCCAGAACTGGACACAATACTCCAGATGAGGCCTTACCAGGGGAGAGTAGAGGGGGACGATTGTCAACCTGTCATCCACCAGGACACCCAGGTCCCTCTCTGCAGAGCTCTCCAGCAGGTCATTCACAACCTGCACTGGTGCATGCAATTATTTCTCCCTAGGTGCAAGACTCTACACTTGCTTTTGTTAAACCTCATCCAGTTTCTTATCGGCCAGCTCTCCAGCCTATCCAGGTCTCGCTGAATGGCAGAACAGCCTTCAGGTGTGCCAGTCAATCCTTCCAACTTCATATCATCAGCAAACATGCTGAGGATGGCCACTATCCCCTCGTCAAGGTCACTGATGAAGATGATGAACAAGACTGGACCCAGCACTGACCTCAGAGGAACACTGCTAGTTACAGGTCTCCAACTAGAGTCTACACCACCAAAAACGACCCTCTGCACTCTGCCAGTTAGCCAGTTCTCAACCTACCTCACTGTCCACTCATCTATCCCACACTTACTCAGCTTTGTTATAAGAATGTTGTGGGAGACAGTATCAAATGCCTTGCTGAAATCAAGGTAGACTACATCCACAGCTCTCCGTGCATCCACCCAGCCAGTGACAATGTCATAGAAGGCTACCAGGTTGGTCGAACATGACCTCCCCTTGGTGAACCCATGCTGAGTACTCCTGATAACCTAGAAGCAGAAAACAAAGTCGATGGGTCTGTGGGGCTCCCAGAACGCCCCACTGCTCTTCTGGATTTGCATCTCCTCACCAGCTGCCCTGGGACCAAAGGGTCTCATGTTCACAGCAGGATTTACCATCACTGTTGTTCCAACTGCTTCGATCCACAGTCGCGTTGTCCAAGCATTGTGTCTGGGAGCCTTGATCTAAGTAAAGAAGGTTGCTATTGACCACTTCCCTCCTCTGTTCTTTTAAGAGCTACATAACCACAGTCCAATTTAACGAGGAAAACTGCAGTGGTAGGAGCTTTGCAGCCACATGAGAGGTTGGCTTTTCAATTACCGGAGGGTCATTCCTGAGCATGCCTTCTCCCTGGAAGCAGCAGGAAGATTTCTGAGCCTGACTGATTGATTCATTCATCAGCTGATTTCACTGGAATACGATCCATTTAGATATACAGCTCATTTCCAAGGAGGAGGGAGCCCAGAGAGGCTCATCCATCATATCCTCCACCACATCATATCAAGGCAGGTCATCTGAGGGAGAATCCCTCCACCAAAGGGAGAGGATATTTGGCAGCCAGACTCACAGAATCTCATGGAGCTGCCAGACACCAGCCCTCTTGCCTTTCCTGGAAAAATCTCTTCCTTCAGAATGCTCTGGCATGATGTGAGCAAAGAGGATTTGAGAAGAACTGGTAGCTTTTCAATAGCCAGCACTGCATTGCTGGACTAAAGTGCAGTCCCTCTAAGACAGCAGTAATCTGGACAGAATGGCCATCTGTAACACAGGCAATCTGGGAACAACACAGATTCCTGGTTTGGAGATCAGGAGAGTGGGTTCAGAATCAAGTCCTTGCTATGGACTGTTCAGAACCCCTCCCACAGAAGCACAAGTTCAGAGAAAAGGATCATTTTGAGAAAGTGTGTTCCTCTCCATGCAAAACAATTGTCTAATTTTGAGTGATCTAGTACCATAGTAAGCCTTCTCAAGGAATTACAGCACTGTCTCCACATCTTTGTGCCTCCCAAGTCACTACCACCACCAGACCTCAACAGCAGGTGTATTGAATCCAACAAAGTTTCAGAAGTACAGCACTGAACCCAAGCCATTTTCAAAGCACATTAGAGACCAGAAGATGATGAATCAAGGCAGGTAAGACTACCTCTTCCCTTCTCTACCCCAAAAAGGATTTGTAAAAAATTCCTCCAAAAAAGCCAATTGGCAGTGGCCAGTGATAGAAATAGAAACATGGATAGCCTCATACTTTATGTTTTCCCTTTCTAATTTATTTTTATTTTTCAATTTCATTCCCTTGCCATTGGCAACTCTTATCACTTAACTCTGTCAGAGCAGAGACCTGGTAGCAACCCAAGGCACCAAGAAGTCAATGGGAAGTTTTCTACTCCCTTCACCCCATTCATTGTAATCCTGTGACACACACATCAGCTTGTCTACAAACAGGTAAAGCTTCTTGCTGGAGATATAGTGCACTCATGGGATGGAATCTAAGAAGACAGAGGTCTCCTCCTAACAATGCTTTTGACCTGCTCTGTGGCCAGAACGAAGTCACCTCATTTTGTGCTATTTCTGTTCTCTGAAATGAGTATAGTGTCCTACTCTTCTTCGTGAAGTGACAAGATTTATATGCAAAAAGCATGACATAAAAACTAAGTATTGTCACATAAAGCAAGATGAAGCTATAAAAAGAAGCCAAGGTAATGTGTGTGCCATTAAAATCCTGACACTGAGTACTAGAAGTGGCTTAAATTTGCTGCAGTACTCCTGCTGTTCCATTTTATTAAGCACAGAGAAATATTGCCTTGCAGATAAACATTGTGATGTGGTAAATGTCCAGAATTTAATGGAGTCCATTATAATTGATGAAAATGTAGCTTTCATTACTTTATAAATGTCTTATTCATATATATTAGAAAAAAAATAAATAAATTAAAAAAATCCAGAAAGAATGTTTTCCCTAAGCAATTGCCAAGTAAGAGAGTAAACAACTTCTGCTAATGTACCTTCGTCTCTTCTCCAGGGCTGTCTCTCCCGCAGAGGAAAGGCTCTTGTTACACATCAGCGAGCCCTCTCTGTAGTCCTCTTCCACACCTCTCCCAGTGCAATGCACACAGCCCTGTAACAGCTGGCCACAGCTGGATGTGTTGATAGGAACTAAAAGCTTTTTCCCACTGCTGTCTTTCTGCCTCTGTCCATACATTGACTCTCGCCTTAACCTTTAATGTCATATAGTCTTTGGGCCAGGAACAATATTATATTTGCTTTATTGTGCTCTAACCGTGACAGGGATTTTTATGGTCTAACACAATATCATCTTCTTAAGTGTGGACATGCGGCTGATTAAAGGGGTCACACTGGCAGCAAAGGAATCTGTAATGTCTTTATTTGTTCACCACGAGTTCAAGTTTCTCCCTCCAGCCACAGCCTCGTGGTGCTTTGATCCCAACCACCTTCAAGAATAAAAGGGGAATTTAGCTCTTAAATGTGATTCGGTCACTGGTATCTCGGTTAACACCATCCATAAAAGCATCTGTTTCTTTGTTACACAAGACAAGTCTGAGACCACGGAGTTTGAAATAGAAGTAGTGTGGAGAAAGAAAAAAAAAAAAAGAAAAAAAAGGATTCTTTTTAGCTATAAAAGGCCAGTCTTTATCCATATAAACAAATGAGGGCCTATTGAGTTTTGATAACTCTCTGTTTTGTTGCTCATTCATGAAGAGGGATGAGGGGATGAGAAGAAAATGTTTTGAGGCCTCAAAAAGCTTTTCTTTTTAAATTAGAGAATTACACAATGTGGTGCTTCAGTACCATGAACACCTGCTGACAGTATGATTGCAAAACCGGACATTCTCGAGGCTGCGGGAAAATGGGCACAAAAAAGAGAATCCTGTTATCAAGCAAAATATCTGAAAGCTGTGGTTTAGTGTGTGTTTTTCCTCTGACTTTTAAAAGCGTCACATCCTCAAATTCAGACAAGCAGATGGCTGCCAGAAATGTTCTGAAACCAGCAAGCTGCTTGCGTTGGACACATCATTTTGGTGTCTTGGCCTCTTGACTCACACATTGATTTTTATTTCATTTGGTTTTGATCCAAGGCAATTGGAGGGGATTTTAAAGTCACCACTGACCTCTGAACTTCAATGATGGCATTTGGGGGCATTTTATCTAAAAGTGGAGATAAGGCAGAAATGGCCACTCACTCAGCTTCTAAGGGAAAAAATAAATAAATAATGATAATAATGACATCACTTGTAGTTTTAGTTGAAGTAGCTGAAAGAAGCTGCTGAGACCATACAGAAAAGAAATGATAGAGGTGAAAAAATGTTTTAAAGGCCATGGCAATGCCTCTTTTTTTTTTTTTTTTTGATGGCACACAGCCTCAGCTGATGATGAGCACCTTCCTGACTCCACATGCTTGCACGGTAGCAGCCCTAAGCTGTAAGTCATACCACTTCCAGCCAGCTGAGGGTCTGAATTTCTGTTTCTTTCCTATCTGATGTAGTGTAGAAATATAATCCTTGATATGAAAATGATTTTTAGGAAACTCCAGTAGATGTGGAATGTTGTAAATATGTCTTCTCTGTTGCTCAAACTGCTCTGAGCACATAAAACCTGGCCTTGATTCCTTATAGAAAGAAAAAATATATATGTACATCTATCTTTCTTCACATAAACAGCCTGAAAAGTTGCCTTGAGCTTCCTCTCCCAATTCTAAATGACTTGCCATACAGGAGATGAGTATGGAGTGTAATGCTGATGAATGTCCTGTTTGGGTCAAAAGGTAACACAGTGAAGGTCACTTGCAAGACAGAACTTAGCAGCTAACAACACCAAAAGAATCTCTTGCTATGCACACATCAATTTGTGACACGAGAAACATAGCCATCATTAATGATGTCCCCCACACACTGCTGGGAGATTCTCAGCTCCTCCAGGTGTGTGGCTGAGCAGAGGCATCAGTGTTAGAGGAACCACCCAAGACTCAGACTAGTTTGTGTCAGGACCAGCATGGGCCAGTCTGCTGCTTCTGCTGCAGGGAGGGCTCTAGCTGAGAGAATCTCCCTGTGTCTTTAGCTCATTCACGTGATAAATGATGACTACATCTCACTTCTCCTCACTGAAGTGGTGCTCTGCTCATTTCCAAGTTACTCGCCCCCCAACACTTCTATTCATCTAGAGACATTTATTAAAGAAATTTCCTCTGTGTCACAGTGCAGTTCTTCAGACCAGAACTATTCCTAAGTGGGAAGTACTGTGCTGAGTATTTTGTGGTGTAGAGATAAAATGCTGGTTTCACTTATCTGGACCCAGTAAAATCTGAAAAGAGCTTCTAGAATATCACACTTATCTCTTTTGAAGGCTGACAATAGTAAAATCAATCTGCCTAACTTTCATTCATGACTTCACTGTGAAGCTGTTACAGACACAACGAAGACTGCCAAACTCACAGGGGAGTGTGTGAATGCACACATGGGAATGGAAAGTGTTTTTTCTTCCTCCCGAGGTAAGCTGGCAGCTTGGAGGAACAGAGGTGGATACCAGAACCGATGCATCTTGATTTTATCAGCAGCTGGTTCGCTGCACCCAGAAAACACAGAAGACTGAAATGAATACACACTAGATCTGCAGGTTGCATTCAGGCTGTTACCCTTGTACTTATGTTCATGTCAGTTATTATTATGCATGCAAGGAGGGAGAACAGAAAACACTGGTCCCTGGGGATGGCATGCTGTCATGATTTTCAAGCTGGTTGCTCTGCAAGTAAAAGCCAGGGTGCTAGCAAGTCGTGACTGCAGGTTTTGATGCCTTGATTTCTGCTGTGTGGATCGATATTAACAGTAATATTATATTTCCAGGGCATACTCAACTGACAGAACTATTGATTATTTGGTATGTGGCAGTGCATTGGTACTTGATAGCAAAATGTGACACTGAAACAATAAATGTGTGGTGGTTAACAAGCAACACAGGGCATTGAGTTTCAGTGGTACAACTGGGATATCATTTTCAAAAATGGAACATCTTTAGCATGTCAAGAATATAATTTTCTTATCTGACTTACTGAAACACCTAGGGAAAATACCTTATTCACTGAAACCCACAGATTAAGGTCATATTTCCAAATAAGTGCCAGATTCAATTAATAACTCCTCCCCCATTGTGACCAAACACTTGAGGTACTCCTGAAGGGAAAATGTTTTGTTCAAAATGTTTAAACAAAATATTTATTCTATCATGCCATCTTGCAATTGAAAAGATTTCAAAGAAAAGTTAATGACACATTATACTCCAGTTGCAGTAGTCAAGACAAAGTTACATTTTCATGTAGGTTTTTGGTTCAGTGAGTGTGAAAAAATACACAGGCATATTTAGATGAGTATAACTTGAAGTATGACTTTCTTTATCGAGCAAAGATTGTACTCATACTTAAAAGACATGCAACATATCCTTCCATGAGCCCTTTTCTTGCATTAAAGACTACAATTGTCTCCTGTGGACACATTTAACTATCAGCCACCAGATCATTAAAATGAAATTATACAGCACACCAGCCTTACGGTTGAAAAGGAACCTCCATATGGCAAGGGAGAAAGAAACTCTTTCTGTGAAGACAAATGGCACTTGCTGTTGCAGGAAAGATCAAGTAAATAACTTAAAACCTATCTGAGCACAGAGACGCATGGGAGGTAACTACTAAATATGCAGGAAATTCCCCTGTACTATACATGGCCTTTTCTGGGCTAATACAGACTTTCTTTCTCCTGACAGAACATTGAACTTTGTCAGCTTATCTGCCTTTAGTCTCCATCTACAATTTGGAGAGGTCAGGGACATGAGAGGCTCAGTCAGTCTCTGATGGAGATTCTCTTCTCTTCTCTGCTGACAAATGGAGTTTAAGGTGATGGAGTCCAGTTTCCCATCTGGGCCTGAGCCTCCTCGGCTACTAGCAAATTAAATGTGACCAGAAATACTGCCAGGCACAGAGGCCAACTGGCACAGAATGGTTCGTATCTCTGCTCACAACCATGTCTTAGCTTCCTTAAGACAGCAGCTAAGTGCAAAATGAACCCTGATCCATGCTTAGCAGTGATTTAATAGTTTGCTAGTTGTCATGAACCAAAAGCATGCCAAGGTCTGGTAGTCTGAGTATCCTCATGTATGCTCATTCCTCTGCACAGCAGCTTTCACAGACACCGCTTAGTTTGCTAAAGACAGATGCAGCCTAAGGCACTGGTATGACATAGATATTCTCCTATCCTTGTCCTGTCCCAGGATCACCACATTCCAGCAAAGTGAAGGGAGGTGTATGGCTCTAAATCTGGTTATAACAATAGTGGTTTTTGGGTTCTTAAGTGAGAAACTGGAGATCTCTGCTGTCTGCAATCTAAGAATAATTGCAAGGAATCAGACATTACATGCTGAAAATGACACAGTTAGGCAAACACAGCTTAACTTCATAAACTGTCCTCTTTTTCCCATCCCACAGCAATGTCATCTGTCTGATACTATTTCTTTAACACTTGCCAATTTAAATGTTCTGTCCCTAGAAAAGCATCCAACCTCTAGAAGCTAACATGTGGTCTCACCATTCTAATCTGTAGAACATAAGATGTCCTAGATTAGCTTCCGTACTAAGCTGAAGATCAGTTAATCTGTTTTCATGGATCTCTCTGAGTTACAGAAACTGAAGACAAGAGCATGTTTTGAGTACGCCGATATAGGGATTGTTTGGCAGAAGACCCAGCAGCATGAAACCAATCCCGTGCCAAGAGGAAAGACTTTAATACAGTGTCACCCAAGCCCAGATAATGTTTTATACCTCACAGAGACCTATGCATTATAAGACTTTGAAGTGAGACGGAGAAAACATTTTGTACCTTTACTCTCTTCACCACACACATCACAAAGCCTCCTCAGTGGAAAGGTTTAAAAGGTTTCACCAGAAGCTGTTACCCTCAGAGAGGTTCTTTCAGAGCAGCTCATTCCTCTGAGCAGCTTCCAGTGCAAAGCTGTCCATGACCAGGTATACCTCAGCAATAGAATGTTTGGAGGAGGTGGAGGCAGCAGAAGGGTTGCTGTCCACCTTTCAGTACTCCTTGTTTTTCCTATTGGAAAGGTGGTGAAGGATGGAGTCAGGCAGTGAGTATCTCTTCATAGCTCCTGGACATCTCTGCAGGCCTAGTAGCTACAGTTTAAGCCCCATGTGGGTTCAAGCTTCCATGTTTCACTGTAGTTCCCTGTCTTGGGGAGTTATAATGCCAGGAAGATGACTTAATGCCAGCAGAATCTAATGCCTTATGATCCTATCCTAAAAGGCAGGAGGAGTGGGAAGCTCAGCAGGCACCTGATTGAAGAGGCTGGGGGAGATAAGAAGAGATATGTCCTGCTGTGAATTTCCTCCACCTCCATAACCTTCACATTTTCAAAGACTTTCCATAGGGCTGTGGCAGCTATTGTTCTCCAGACCTGATGCATCAGAATCCTCTGATAGCAGTTAGAGAACACTGATAGCAGTTAGGGATTTTTGCACTGCCAGGCCTTCTCTCTCTTCCCTTTGGGGAAAAAAACAAAGAAAAAAACCAAACAGATCATTTGGCTTCAAGAGGAAACAGAATTTGTACAACTTAGAAGTTCCCATTCTAGCATGTGCAAGGCTATTTTACATACTCCATAACAAGCATGGGCTTCCTGTGTGTGTGTATGGTGCATGCTCACATATGCCCATTTACATTTACATCATGCCTCACAAATGCCCTGCCTTCTTCTCCATAAGTGGCCTTGGCAGCCAGGTCAAACTTTGGCACAGCCATTCCTAGTGAGCAGAGTCAGCAATGATTGAACATTCTCCTTCAGGCTAGTTATGTCAGACTACTGATATTAGACATCAAGTTAGAAAGGAGTATAATTTAAATCTACAATGAAGTTTAAGGAGTAATCTTGTGCAAGTAGTAAGCAAGCTTGATATTAAAGTTGTTTTCATTTCTCTTTGTCTTCATTAAAAGAAAAATGCAACTAAGGCCATACATTTGTTAAAACACATATTATTTTTGTAAATAGAGTTGAAAGAGGGTTAAGCACTCTCTTTGTTACCTCAAAAATGACACAGATGCTTCTATGTGAGTGTGTGTTTCCCATCCATCCCAGATAACCACATTCACAATGTACACACCTTGGATTTGTAACTGCAGCTCCCTACACTCCCTGGACTCCTGTCAGTATCTAAAGGAAAGCTACAGGAAATAAATGGACAGACACTTTAGCAGGGTCTTTGGTAACAGGACAAGTGGAAATAGTTTCAAATTAAACAAGGGTAGATTTTGGTTAGATAAAAGGAAAAAGTCTTTTACGGTGAGGGTGGTGAAACACTGGCACAGGTTGTTTTGAGACGTGGTGGATGCCCCATCCCTGGAGACTTTCAAGGAGAGGCTGAATCATGTTCTGGGCAACCTGAATTAGCTGTGCATGTCCCTGTGCATTGCAAGGGAGTTGGACTAGATGGCCTTGAAAGGTCCCTTCCAACTCTAAGGATTTTATGATTCTATGGCTCTATCACTCTGTGACTCAGGGTCAGTTTCTGGGTAGAAATTTCTACCAAAATGGGGTTATTAGTGATAGGAAATGTTGCAATGTCATCTAAAGGCTTGATAGAATACAAGGTCTGAGAATATTAGGGATAAGCTGTAAGCTGATATTCATCTGGCGTTGGTAAACTTGAATGTATTTTAATCTCCTGTTCCAATACTTTACTCCTTCATTTTCAAATGCTTGTCCTGGCTTCGGTGCTCTAACCATCTGAATACACTGAAGAAGGATGTTCACTGGAAAGATCTCATAACAAAAAGACTATTCCTGGCCCTCTTACCATCACATCATAATCCGTCCCCTAATAAGGCTTGAGATCTCATCTGATCAAAAGGTCATAAGATGCTGATGCTAAGAATCACTCTGTCTCTGCTCAGCCGAAGGCATTTTTACTTCATACAGCAGTCAGGGAAATGCAATAGCAAAGCCTTCAAATCTGTTTGTATAATAGATGAAGTCTTTTCTATGTAGCATTTATCTTCCTTCAGGGAGTGACACCTGATAAATAAATCTTGAGTTGCCAGTGAATTTAAATAAAATAAAGGCAAATCATATTCTTGCAGGCTGTAAATGCATAGCTGCAGACAGCACAAGTTCCCACTGCCCCACCATTTCCTCCTCTACAAAAGCCATATAGCAATGACTGTTATCAATTTCTGCCAAAATCAAGGGAATCCAAATCTTTAAAAACACGAAGAAGAACATAGTGATAGCATAGGAGGGAATTAAAAATACATCACTCATTTAGACTAATGAAAGGGTATAAACTGACATATTGCTTTTTAAAGTTAGCAAAAAGCAAAAGCCAAAGAGAGGGGCTATTAACATATCAATAAGAGCAATGGAGTGAAAATGAGGGCATGTATAGTAAATGGTGGGATGCCTTTCTCCCTGGAAAAAAAAAAAACAAAAAACAACAAAACACTAGGGCAGGAAATTTTCTATATATCCTATAATGAATGTAAAATCAAATGACACCCCTTTAACCATCACCACGATGGCCAGCCAGACACCACTGCACTTCTGTGTGCAGGTGGCTTCTGCTCCATCAGTCCCATATTGCTCCTGTCCCTGGGTGGCAAGCAGTGCCCATGACTGCCTACCACACAGAGCCCTCATCTAGCAGATCTACAGAGTTAATTTGTGAGAGCATCACAACCGGAAAAACACCGCCTTGTGTCTCCTACACATCTGAGCAGTGGTCACAACTGCATTAAGAACAACTGCATTTAACAAACTCTATCCTATCCCTGCTCTCCAAGGAGCACAGCTATGCACTGCAATGGAGAGACATTGCCTTTTACTGCATCTGGCAGTCATTTTGCTCCTCTCTGTGCTTTCAAAGCTGTGAGACATCAAAGATTAGTTAAAAAATCATGACTATTTCTCCCTAAGAAGAAATACTGGTGATAGGCTTCAGGAAAAAAAAAATCCTCCTAAATGCAAGTGATAAGTGTAGACTGTGTGAAGGCTGGCAGGTCTGATTATAATTATCACTGCAAGGGAACCAGCACTAACCTCCCTTCTGGAAGGCAATGACAATTCCTGGAAGGGAACATGCGAGTGTATTATCATAAACAAAATCACTGCATGTGGAACTGACGTGCACTGAGAAATGAAATAAGACCTTGATTTGGAAGAAGAAAAAAGAAAAGCTCAAAACAAGTACGATAACAACAACAACAAAAACCCACACACATATTGAGAACTCGTTCATGTTTGCTTCTGTAGAAGACGTTATCCAGACTCTAAACTTTTACTCACTTGAGGATGATACCTGGGGTGGAGTCATGCATTAAAAAGGTGTTTGGAAAGAAAGGATCTCTCCTGAAACCATATTTTAAATAAGTGCTATGCAAAATAACATGGACATAATGTCCCAGAAAGCACGTTGGTCCATACTGAGCTAAATAACCAGAACTAAGTCAAAACTCAAACCTCAAACCAACCACTCCGCTTCCTCATGTCCTAGAAGGCAGAAATCCAAACAGAACCAACACAGAGGTCTTTAAATTGAACCCATACTTTGGCTGAAATGCAATAATGTTAGCTTTTCATCAGGTTTCCAGGAGTCCTAGGTATGATAAGTAGTATACTTTCACGATCATTCTTTCCTATCCTTCATTGTGCTTTCTCTGACGGCATGACATTTTTCATAGGCTGTGGATTGCTTTGCTATTTCTCATTTTATTTCCATTGGAAACTTAGAAATATAAAAACTCGGTCAGTTTGGAGTAGGTGTAGAAGGACAGCAGATTTTTCTTTCTGAACAAAGAGAAATAGACATTATCTTCTTAATAGTGGGCTATAACTGCAAGGAAGATGAAGAGGAGGGCCTCAGAGTCAAAGGCAGTTCGAGGAGTTCCATTCTCATTATATCTCAATGGAGTGAAGCAAATAAATTACACAAAGAGACATATGGAAGCTCACTACGCAAATGGCCTATTTAAGGCTCTTACTTCCTAATTAGGTCCCAGTGTCAGGAGGTTGGTAACAATTATTCACATGTAGATCATTTGGATACAATACAAACTATTATAAAACCCAAACCATCATAATGATATGCATTAAAAAGAAGTCCTTTCTGACTTGATCTTTTAGACTTTTTCACTTAGCATTTGCAATGTCGGTTTCTGTGCTATAATGAGTTTAGAAGGCAAAAAATCTTCACAGACATAATTCCTTGGTCTTACCTTATTCACAGACTTTGTCACCGGACTCTGCACGGGGAATCCACACTCTCTTCCCAAATTCTTCATCTGGTTCTGTGGTGTTTTGCAGAGCAAAGAGAAAAGAGAAAATATTAGTTGTAGACACAAAAGTGCTGAAAATGACCACAAATATCTGAATTTTCACTCTTTTCCAATTCATTACATACTTCTTTGTGCGCATCACCCAGGACTCTTTGAACTGGGGTTTACCCCCACTTGCCTCAGCCCCCACTAGTTTTAGTAGGTCCTCCAAGCTTCTCCTTGAATCATACGGAGGAATAAGTTTCTCCTCCATGCAGCTCAGGTGAAAGTGGGCAATGTGGTGCCATCACGACTTTGCTCATTGGCCATTAGGCACATCTCAAACTGCGATGACTAGAATGAGAGCCACTGATTCCTATGACAACATACACTGCTAAAGCTTGGGAAGAGCAGGAAAGGTCTCCCATGGTGCCAACTGATTTGCTTTGTCTAAGACTTATAGCAGAGGGCTAAAGTCAAAGATTACACTTTTCAAAAACATTTAAAGTAGGATAAGTTGTTTTAATTCAATATCATTCCTGTAGCATGCCTTGTATTTCTGTATTTCAGGTACAAAAATTCCTCTCCTCCCCTCCCACCTCGTCTCCTCTCTTTGTCCACCTCTTGAGCCCTTCCCACAAAAGGTGAAATATTTCACATTTTCACCTGTGGTAATACATATCAGAGAGTATTTTCTTTGCTTTGCTTGTCACTGATTTTGCCTGTGGCATCTTTTTAAGCAACAGCCTGTGCAAAGATAATAGGTGGCACAATTCTCTGTAACTGGAATCAGCAACAAATCAGCCATCTGCCACTCCAGGGGTCTGAGATTAACCTAGCTACTGGACTGTGACTGCAAAGCATTTGCACATTTAGATTACAGAAGTGTGAGGCTACTGGTCCAAAATAAATAAGTAAATAAATAAATAAATAAAATGCTGGGAGTGGGGAAGGTGTTGGGAGAAGGGGTGAAAGAAAGCATTGGAAGAGACCTCTGGATTAACCCTTCCACATGCAAGTCATCTCATAACAATTCCAAGCAAGCAAGGTTTTACTGTAAGATATTAAAAAGAAGTGTTTGAAGTAAAGAACTTGAGATTCGTGAGATATTATGCTTCAAGGAAATGCATACCAGAGAAATTAATAGTACAGGCAGAAAGACAGAAAGACACTCAGCTGCATTGTCACTGCTTCACAGAGTCTACTGGGAGGTTATGATCAGATGGCTTACCTGGACTACTAGAAAAGTACAAGAGAAATGTCTTTGTCCCAGAATGGGCATCCTTACACAAGCACTCATACTCCAGAGCATTGTCAAGATATTGAGGAAATAGAAGAGATCAGTGTTCTGCAGTATAAAGCTTTAGGAAGATCCCTTCATTTGTCTGTTCTCAGTCTGTCTTCCAAAATATGATACAACACAATGCTGCACTGCACACATGAATACTGTTGGAACGCATTAAATTTTTGTCCATGTATTTGGTATCTAGTCTATAGATCTGTTCACCAATTGTTACTTGGAAAGCAAAATACTAGGAGGTTTAATTCAGAAGGAAAAACAAGTTGGCTGGACATCCCAAAGCATGAATCATAGAATCACAACATTGGAAAGGACCAACAAGATTGTCTAGTCCAACCATGTTCCCATCAGCAGTGCTACCACAAGCACTAAACCACATCTCGTAGCTCCTTACCCAGATGCCTCTTGAACACCACCAGGGATGGCGACTCCACCAACTCCCCAGGCAACCATTCCAGTGCCTGACCACTCTCTGAGAGAAAACGTTTTTCCCTATGTCTAATCTAAACCTCCTCTGGTACAGTTTGTGTCCATTTCCTCGGGTCCTGTTTGTTGCCTGGGAGAAGAGACCAAGCCCCTCCACATCACAACCATTACCCTCAGGAAGCTGTACAGTGCAGTGAGGTCTCCCCTGAGCCCCCTCTTCTCCAGACTAAACAATCCCAGCTCCTTCAGGCACTCCTCATAAGACTTGTGCTCCAGACTCCTCACCAGTTTTGCTGCCCTTCTCTGGACAGGTTCCAGGGTCTTGATGTCTTTCTTGTAGTGAGGGGCCCAAAAGTGAACACAGTACTCAAGATGCGGCTTCATCAGTGCTAAGTACAGGGGGATGATTACCTCTCTGCTCCTGCTGGCCACACTGCTTCTAATGCAATCCAGGAGCTGTGCTCTGTGCAGGTGCATGAGTTTTAGGACAGCTGCCAGGGTCTTCTCTGCTCACTTTGATGTGGGCTTTACTCCCCATTTCCAGTGTTTGCTTTTCCAGGTTGGCATCTTGTGGTGAGGGAACTCAGGTTAAAAAGAAGGGGCTGCGCCCAGAGAAAGAGCAGCAGCATCAGCCAAAACCATCAGCAAGGACATCTGGGAAATTCAGGCATATTCTGCATGGTATGTACCTTTGGTGAGGATGGTAGCTTAAATACACAATTCACCTCATTAAGTCTTAAGAGGCAACGGAAAAGCAAACACCAAGCCCATGTGTGCACATGCAAACACATATATTTATGTGTGTACTTTATTCAGTGAGAGCAGGTGGCATCTGGTGGAAAGCACAGTAGCACAGCAATTACACCAAGTTACTTGACCAACTTTCTTGTTGACAAGGGGGAATGGTTTTAAACCAAGGCAGGGGAGATTAGGTTAGATATTAGGGG
This sequence comes from Excalfactoria chinensis, assembly GCF_039878825.1. Classification (NCBI taxonomy): domain Eukaryota; kingdom Metazoa; phylum Chordata; class Aves; order Galliformes; family Phasianidae; genus Excalfactoria; species Excalfactoria chinensis. The sequence goes on from NC_092857.1 coordinate 2,692,246, forward strand.
GAAGTTTTTCACACAGAGCGAGGTGACGCACTGGAACAGGTTGCCCAAGGAGGCTGTGGATGCTCCATCCCTGGAAGCATTCAAGGCCAGGCTGAATGAGGCTCTGGGCAGCCTGATCTGGTGGTTGTCAGGGGTGTTGAAACTAGATGATCATTATGATCCTTTTCAACCTGGCCATTCTGTATCTATTCAGTACGATTTTTTTCCTCACCCACTCCAATGATTCCAAAGATGAGTTCCTCTCTTGTGACAAAGAATAAAAGAGAAAGAAGACCCACATGGTTGGAGGAAAGGGGAGAGAGAATGGTCACTGCAGGCATCCATACAAAGATGGTTCATGTCACACCAGAAATAAGCACATATCCTAGCAGTGTTAATCTATGGCTGTGTTTCTAATGCTCTGAGAGGAAGGACCATTGATCTGCAAGGAGCTGTCAATGGATAAGAGGAGGATGAAGTAAAGTAGCCAAATAACAACCTTTTAGTCACAGTCTATCTATCACATTATTTCCAACAGGCATTGACTGAGCAGAATCAGGTGCTCCAAAACCAGGTTTACATGTTTAGAACCAACATGAGATTTGAATAGTTACATAGTAATGCAGGAATTACAATGAGATAAAGGTCACTGAGATCATCCCACATTTAGGACTACAAACTAGGCCAAGCTAACAACATGCAAGCTTCTGAGACTCAGCAAGCTGACGAGCCTCTGCTTATGCTTTAGGAAGGTTCCTTGAAGCTGATCTGCTAGCTACTGATAAAACAAGATCTGGATCTGTTGTCAGACCCATGGTTGGGGTTTTTTTCTCCCCGGTCTCGAATTATCATCAGGACCACTTGAAACTAGTGATCCAGGCTTCATTATGATCCAGACAGAAATGCATGTATAAATGTGGTAGGGGGAAGATTTTTTGTTTTCAGCTTCCATACTGCATTCTTACAAGAATGTTTCTAGATGCTGGTAAACATTTGAAAATGGTTTAAAATGATGCTGCCTGCATAGTTCTTTTCCCACCCCATGAATGAAGGGAAGAGGGGAACAACACAGGACAAAACCTTCCCCTTCAGAGAAAAACCACAGCAAAACCCCAACCCAACCGATGTGAATCAGTTATGAATTTCTGTAGAGGTTTCAGATCTCTGTTATTCTTATCTCTTTTTGCCCAGGTAGGCTTTGCAGGAAGGGGATTTTACAACAGAAATCCCACACATGCATTAAGCAGGGGCTTGGCTGACCATGTAACTGTGGCACACAGCCTGGAAGTTGCCACATCCCCTCAGCAAATGAGAAGCGCATGGAAGCACTGATGCAGGCAACACTGCACCTTGCAGAGATTTGCGTGTCCTACAAGTAACCTTGCATCATGACACAGAGCAATGAGAGCAGCCTTATGGGTACTGTGAGAGGAGGAGGACAGCAAGGAGGAGGGAAAGGAGTGGCAATGGGGAAACAGTCAGAAAACACCCTGGGAACCAAGTCATCTCCTTATTTCTTCCTAGGAAAAAAAAAAAAAAAAAAAAAGAAAGAAAGAAAGAAAGAAAAGATAAAAATCCTTCTGAACTGCGATTTCAGCAAGCAGGAGGAGATGGGTGTGTTACCTCCTTCTGTTACCTGTTTATAATCCTTTATATGTAAGCTTGGTAACATGCAAAGCCAATTTCTGCCTGGCATTTGCTGTGCCAAGGATAGTGCTGTTGGAGATGCTGGGGGCTGCCTGGCTCCTGCTACCCCATCTCTGGGATGGAACCAGTGCAAAGCCAGGAACAAGAATCCCTAAATATCGCTGCAGATGGGCAAGGAGAGAAGAGGATGGCATTTAATAGGTAAAAGAGGAGGGAGAAGACTCCTGCATCCAGCTTGTGGCCCCGCACCACAGCTATTCTCATTCCTGGCACGTTTCTCCACTCTCGAGAGCAGCCCTGCTTGGAAATATTAGTGCGGCACAGAGCGCCGTTTTCGAGTTGCTGCAGCTCCTTCTTGGCACCGGTTCAGCTTTTTGTCTTTTCTTCTCCTCTGAGCACACAGTGGAGGGAGGAGGAGAGGAAGGACAAAAACAAGGCGCTTCGCTCTGCAGCCGCATTCCTCCCCTGGCACCCCCAGCATCAACCCCACACCCCTGGCCTGCTCCCACCCAACCCCAATCAGCAAATGTAAATCTTCCCACAGCAGCCAGTCTGTAGCTTCCTCCCCCCTCCTGCCATCCCTTTTCATTGCTTTCTCCTTTGTACTCCTCTAAATTTTTCCAGCCAAGCGTTGCAACCTTCCACCCCCTCCTCCTTTCTCCTCCACCCCTCACCCTCCCACCTCCTCCCTATGCATTGGAAAAAAATCGTGCCATGGTTGCCAATATCCTGGCATCTCCTTGTAGCAAAAGATGATGGCAGCTCCCTTGTGCACCCCTAGATCCCCTAGTCCTTCTGTCCTAAAAGTGGGACCTGTGGGGACTCCAGGTGCTTGTGTGTACGCCCATGTGCACATCCTTGAATGTTCTCCATTTGCATCCCTTGATGTAGCTTTAAAAACAAACTTCCTGCAAGCAGGCATTTGGCAACCAAATGCCTCTTCATGCTTGGGCCAGGGAAAAAAAAAACAGAGGTGGAATATTGAGGGAGGGAGGGTGTATTTTTTTAACCAACCCAAACATGGCACAGAGCTCTTCCACCAACTTTGTCCCAGGCTGCTATGCTGTGCTGACGGTTCCAGCCTGGCACCCACTTTCATTTCTTTTTCTCTTCTCTTAAACTTTCTCCTCCCAAATATTTATCCCCACCCCACCCTCCACCCCCCCTCCTTTTTTTTTTTTTTCCTTTTTTTTTTTTTTTCTTTCTCTTTTTTAAATCCCTTTTCCCTTCTTGTATGCCCACAGGAAGGGCTCTTTCCCTCTCCGATCCACAAATCCAAAGCAGCATGTGTGGAAGTAGCAGCAATGGGAGTGAAACATGATGCAACACTCAATGGACCAAGAGGGAGGGGAGGAAAAGCCCCATATGTACACACAACATATGTATGTTCTTCTCTGAGGAAGAAGGAGGGAGGGAGAGATGCCCTGAAAGCAGGCAAAGCAGATGCCAGGATGAGGAAACACCATCTCCCTCTTTGGAAGAGCTTTGTCGGGGGAGCAAAATGCATTTTCCTCATGGGAAAAGAACCAAGAGAGCCAACTTTCAGCCCAACATGACTCCAGTTAAATCAGAGTTTGAAATGAGCATATTCATAGTGGAGTCAAAATGGCATTAAGTGTACATCATCTGGTGCCTGGAGGGAAGAGATATTTTGAGGGTAAATAATAAGAAGTATGTTACTGATGCTGGAGGTGGTCTGGGAGGGATGTGCAGGGAGGAGAGAAGATGCACTGAGGATTTTAGCATGGCAGAAACAATGGCAGGAGCACATTAAAGCAGCAAGCCAGGCTGGAGATCCAGACTAGAGTAGAATCCTGTGAGCAGCCTGTGAGATTATCTGGGGGTTCTGAGGAGTCAAGTTAGGCTCCCTTCTCTGCTGGCACATCAGAAGTGACTCCTGGAAAGTCAGGGCAGAAGGAATGCTGTGGGACAAAGGGACACATGCTGCACCCCAGCCCTGATGCTTCCACTTGCTGAAGCTATGAGTCCTTTGGGAGGACCAGAAAAGCACCTGGTTGGTTCTTACCAACCATGTTCTAGTCACCCCGGGTAACAGTAGAGCAAGCGACTGAAAAGCTGGGTCACAGAGACAGACCACAAGACAGACAGACAGCATGCTCAGGGTGGTACAGACAAAACAGCAGTGTCCTGAGCAGCTGCCTAATATGTATCTTGGCAAAATCTCGCCTGGCTGTGGATGAAGCAGAAATTGCATGCTGGAATCGTAAAGACATCAGTTGGTCTGACTTTTTCTTCCCTGGCCTGCGTGCTGAATGCAGCAGGAAAGCAATGGGCTGGTGGCACAGAGTATCTGCCAGGAGCCACTCGGAAGAGTTGATCCTTCAACTGATACCAGCTGCTGAGTATGGAGCAGTCAATGGGCAAACACTGAAGTGGGCTGAAAATAAGCAAATGCCCTGCAATGGCTGTGGTCATTAAGAGGCACGGGTAGGTGCACAACTAAAACCCTGTGCTCATACCTTTAGGTGCAACACCACCACTGGAACATATCCACTGTTCAGGGTCCTTCAGTGGAGCTTTCTGCAAGCCAGCACAGCATAGCTGGCCCTTGCTGGGCTGGATGGAGCAACATCCAGGTAGGACTCCAAATATCCTCCTATGAGATGTGGCTTCGCTATTTGAAACTGCGCAAGGATACTGCTCAACACTGGCATTGGCTCATCCTAATATCCACTTCCAAACAGAGCCATCACCAACCTGTATCTTCTCTCCTAGCCATTTTACCTTCTGATTTTCTCTTTACTGTTCCACAGACTTAGGGCAGGTTTCCACCTTTTCCTCCAGTCTTGAGGGCCTGGTTGCATCTGGCGAAGTGGATGAGTCCCTCATGTGTGTCAGCAGCTTAAGAAGACTCTGAAGACACCATAGAGAAACATCCCTGCCTGGGGATATCTGTATTTCATTGAACGGGCTCACAAACAAAAGCACTTTCAGATGCTTTGAGTGGAAAGGATCTATAAATAAAAGATATTACAGGCTAACAAGTTCTCAGTTGTAAACTGAAGTGGGAAAGAATATTTTAGCATCCGCTTTCTAGGCACATTAACTATTGGCAGATATGATCATTCGGGTCCTCAGAGCTGAAAACTTCACAAAGCATGCAGCATGTTGGGTCCACACATTCCACCTCCAGCTTCAGTGGCTCTAAAATCTACTCTGATCTATGATATGCTCCCCATGCGCAGATAGCATCCAAATACAGCGTCAGTTTAGGGGTTATGACAGTAAACAGAGACTACATGGTGAGCTTTTCCAGGAAAACTGGGGTCCACTGCTGCAGTAAGCTCACAGTAGATGTTCCCTGAGATTGTTATTAACTGACTTCTGATGCTTTCCTTCCCAGAGTGAGCAAGCACTTTGTATCAATCTGGCTTGCTTTAGTGCAGTGACCCAGCACTGTGCTCTGCAGCTGAAAGTTCATGTCCCAGCTGTGGGGCTAAACTCTTGCTGACACTGTGCTGATTTCTTTGCCTCTGTCACCCACGCTACCAACAAGGATTTTGTGTGTGTGTTGGGGGGGTAAGGGGGAGGGAGATGTAGTTTTTTTTCAGAGACAGAGAGAAAAACACTCTGTGAAACAGAGAGAAGATGCAGCAAAGCAGAAGAACGAGGACAAAGTGATGGCAATATGTGTACTGTTAGGCTGAAAGCAGGAAATCCTTTGGACAGCATGGGGCAGTTCATTGCTTTCTTCTTTTTCTTTCTTCTGCCAGGGAGAAGATCTTGGTGGAGAGGCAATTAAAATGTTACGAGCAAAGAAAACCATGCTCTTTTAGGATGCCTTGAAGAATGCTTGTTTGTGCACATTCACAGGGAGAGACGTGCATGGGAGAAATCACTGTTTAGCGATGGGTGAGCTACTAAAGATTTGGTAGTTTATTTTGGATGGGGATCCACAAGCAGATGGTTATCTAAAGCCCTCAGTCTTCAGAGCAGGGCTGGAAATGTCTTAAGAACAATCCCTTGTTGTATGATTTCCAGTATCTCTCAGAGCAGTCGCTTATGCCAAAAATACCATGAAAACAGCTTTTTTTTTTTTTCCTTCTTCTGTGCAGTGTTTTGGCTCTTCTGCATCTAGTTCCAAGCAAAACCTAAAACCACAAAGTCTTTGACTTTAAGGTTGGACTGTGCTTATTTAATTTCAAGCCATCCTGGTTCTCATGACTGCACACATACAAGGGAAATAAGGAAAAATGATCCTGTGATTCTATGGAAACCTTTAAAAGAAAAGACTCCCTGAAAACTGACAGGATAAACAAACAAACAAACAAACCTGTCTTCCCTAAGAGTACTACAAGTCTTGATTTCTCTGGTCTTAAGTAAAATGCTTATCTGTCTAGTCTTGCTATAGATGGCATGCAAGATCACAGCATTCCCAATTCAAATGAGCCTGTTAGCCTTGGGTTATTATTAGTCAGTAAATACTATTGAATCAATAAACAAAATGAGGACTTTGAAGAGACCCTTGTTTCCACAACCAATCTTGAAACTCATCAGATCTGCAATAGACATAATTTGACAGAAGGAGGAAAAAAAAACAGTCTGAACATGATATAGGGCTCTCCAGTTTTCTTAAATCAGAGTATAATTGAGGTAAAATAGCCTGGGGATGGTGTTGTTGGGATGAAAGCTGTATGCTTTACTTTAGTCCTCAGGACAAAAAGTGTTGCTTCAAGGCTGGTTTTAATCTTTGGCAGAATGTACATGAGGATGTCTCAAGTAACATTACTCAGTATGTAAGGCAGATCAGAATCAGGTCAGTGTGTAATGGAGAAAGTTGCCAGCTACCCCAAGTCCCTGGAGTATTCATCCCAAAAGGAATCTGAGCAAATCCATTCACTAGTTGTATAGTAAAGAATGAATGTTTCGTCTATTGAAGACCAGGTGATGCTGCTCCTTCATGGCTTCCTGTAGTCTTTTTCTACCTTTCTTATTATTTAATGACTCAAGCCTCAGTCTCCAGCTTATCCAAGTGGTTTGAAGATCAAGACTCAGATCTCTCTTTAGATGGCAGCAATGAGGGTAACTCAATCCATTCTACCCCATCAGCAGAAATAATACACAAAGATAACACTTTATACTATGCAGACCTCCAAAACAAGAGCTTAGCCCTCCATTCAACACAGCACGTTCATTTCAAGTAGTTTTCCACTGCACTTGGTATCATTTCTTTTGGTTAACCAAGATAGATACAGAAGGCCCAGGTCCCCATTTGTGCGAACTGGGGGGTAGTTCCATTCCACACCAGATGCTGGTCTGTCTTCTGCTTCTTAGTTTAGATGGAGGGAGGAAGGGAAGAGTTTAACTTTTGGCTTGAAGGAAAGAAAGTAAAATTTCAGGAGCCTTTCAAGTGCTGAGAAATCTGGCCCTGAGCTTTTCTGAAAAAGTGACCCAATCTATCTAGCCATTATACCTTTCTCAGCTGATGACTAACACACGGATTGATATTCCCTTGTAGGAAACATTGGCAAAGGACCGGGGTTCCCATTCACTTGTGCTGTTTACTGCTCCCCAGAGAGCCCAGGCTTCGGTGCCGATTAAGCAGACTGCTCTGCAGGTGTATGTTTTGCACGCCAAAATGGGTTGTAAATCAGAGCAGAGGAAGAAAGGGCTGTAATAGCACTTGTTTGTAGAAGCGACCATTGGAAAAGGATGTTGACCATGTTCATTTTACAGGTCTGATCTCCTAAACCTGCTCTTGCTCACACTGGACAAGAAGGATTGAGTCCCTGCTCAGAAATCTAAGAAGCACAGCAATAATTTGCCGGAGATTACACATGGGGTGAATTTGTCCCTGATCTCCATTATTGGTTTTCAAAAACAGAAATTCTCATACCCTTTCGGACAGATGGTTGGTCCCATTATTTCTTATGTTAGATTTCCCATTGAGGCTGAAAGCAAATCCATGTTCAAGCTGAAAGTAAACAACCTGCAAATTCAAAAGGCATTAACTCTAACTGCCAAAGCTTTTGCTACGTATGCCACAGATGTCAAATAGACAGTTTCCCACAGCACTGAGCCTAGACACATAGCTAAGCTACACAGCAAAACCTTCCACACAGCATCCTATCCTGTGCAAAACTTGCTCTCCTCTGGCATTCTAGGGCCAGAGCCTCAGCTGGAGTGAATTAATATCTTTGTCCTGATTTGAATAGAGCTATGTCAATTTATACCAGATGGGGGTTTCATCCTTTGCAGAATGAGTGGGAAATAGCTACCCAGTACCTATGTATATATATATATAAACAGCATGAATTGAGTAAAAAACTAAATGGGGATGTATTTTAGAGCACTGTGTAAAACTCTCCCTTTACATGTCCATGATTAATTTCTAAAGAAAGCTATCACAGAGACTGATCCTAAAAAGCTGGGTTTTATGGAAAAAATGATGGAAATAACAAATTATAGAAATACAAATGATGTCAGTTATGACACTTAATTTGATTCCTGATACCTTCCAAAATGCCAACAAAAAGTTCACCATCAACCCAAACATGACATCACAATGTAGGAAATCCAGAAGATGATAAGAACTCAATAAACCAGTTTCCCAGAGCTCTTTACAGTGGTCACCAGTGACAGAACAAAGGGTAATGGCACAAACTTGGAATGTAGGAAAGTATGTATGAACACCTTTACTTTGAAGGTGACAGAGCACTAGTACAGGTGGCCGGGAGGTGGTGGAGTCTCCTTCTATGGAGGTATTATAAGACTGTCTGGATGCTTTACTGTAACCTATCACAGGTAACTTGCTTTGCCAAGGGGATGGTACTAGGGGATCTCCAGGAGTCCCTTTCAGCTCTTATAGTTCTGTAATTCTGCGAATGAAGAGGACAAACTCATGAAACCACATCATATAAGTAAACAAACAAGCAAAGATACTCATTGGAAGTGCTCTGAACATTAGTTCATCAGTAGCATGTTGTGCTCCTCTGCTGTAAAAGTGCACAAGGCCATTTTTCTGTATATTTTATTGTAAATCCCTCTGAAGTCCAATTCTGCAAATCAGAACTCTTTCTATTTAAATCAACAGAATAAATTCAGAAAAGATATCCCAAATTAAAACTATAATATATTCTTTGTTTTAAGAGGTCTGACTCTCAGACCCAGATGCATCTTGATTTATGCTAAAATAAACTGGAGATCAAATAACAGACCAATTAAAATGACTCGTGATGTTTAAGATGGTGGTAGTGGGAAATCAAACCACTAAATGATTTAACTTAAAGCCACTAGGCTTATGTGGCTCATCGGTAATTTTACCTCCTCTTTCCAACAACTATTCTTATTTTCCCTTCACTATTCAGTGTAAGCAGGCAATTAGCAACACTTTGTCTCTTTATAGAGTCTTCCATCTGAGGATCTAGAAACACTAGGTAAACATTAATGAATTAAGCTTCTTAAAACTCCCTGTGAGACAGATACTGCTATCTCCTTTGCACAGACTGGAGAAGAGGTGAAGCTTTGCCAGGGGTTGGAATGGGCAGAGTCAGAGCTGGGAGCAGGCTCTGGATCCTCAACCTTAGGCTTCCCTATGCCTTCAGCTCAAATATGCAAGGCTTTCATTGGATGTGGAGAATTATCTCGCAAATTTCAGATGATGATAATTATCACTTGGGACTGCCCACATGCCCTGATTTCTGACAGGCTGGAAACATTGCAGGGTTGAGGTTCTCTCCATTCAGAGAACTTAGGTCCCACTTGCTCATTGTTCAGCAGAAACAGTTGTCCATCCTGATCAGATATAATCACCCATGAATAGCATGAATAGGATCCTTTGATACCATAAGCAGGAGAGAAAATTAAGAATGGGGTGTTGTTTTTTTTTTTTTTAATAGTATTACAAACCTTGACAAAATAACACAACGGTCTAAGAGAGCTCCTTTGCTTTTAATCGTGTATTTAAATGCCCTCATCTTTTTCTTATGTAGACGAAAGGCAAAACATTCAGTCCTGCCTACAAGTCACGATGATAGGAAGAACTTTAAAATGTTTTAAAGAAAACCTGAAGGTTTTGCTCCCAACATTGTGAAATGCTCAGATCCCATGCAAGTCTTAGGACAAGGTAGGCATCCACCAGACAAATTGTTATTTTTTTATTATATTATTTTTAGAACAGTCCAGTTGATTTAAGAGCAGCTAATGTCTGTTGCCTATTTGAAGTATATTTCCACATAGCCCTTCTCCAACTGCATGGAAATCAGACAATTTCCATGATGATTCTTCTGTCTAAAAATACACATCTCCCCCTCTCTTCAATTTATCACTGAGCCAGTCAGCCTGTTTATTGTTGAAGTTTTGCTCATTTAATAGTGCACTTAGGAAAGCTTAATACAAACATTGACCAATTCATTGCTGTCACAAAAAGAAAAGCCTTAGAAATCATCCATCTAAGCAGGAGTCAAGAGTAAGAGTCTCTTAGTTAGAGATCAGTCAATAAGAAACAATGTTGTGAAAGCTACTCTAGGCACACCAGATGCAGAGGAGGGGGAAAAAATAATAAAATAATAATAATAATAATACCCCATAAAGACAAAAAATGATGAGAATAGCAAGTAAACTACTTTTTTTTTTTTTTTTTTTTTTTTCTTTTAAGATTTACTGGTGAATTTAAATCCATTTAAATCCCAGAAATAGGGCGCTGCAAAAGAGACAGGCATCCGACATATTCAGTGCGCTGATTTGTGAACTATTAGCAGACTGCCGTTTGCCTAAAAATATGTGTTTGAAATTCCTTTCTAAAAACTCTTCTTGATCTCTTCCCAATTCATGAGCTGTTAAATGTCTGTACAACACGGTGATGTTTGTCTCCCGAACAGAGGGACATTACAATCCCTAGAATCAGGTTTCCTGTGGGAATATTAAAGGCAGTATTCAGGAATATTCCCCGGTATTCATGGCCTCCACAAACACTCCAGCTCAAAAACATGTTTGCTATAATATTTGCCAAGAGCAAACAAGATGGAATGATGGGAGAAAGTGTACAAAGTCTGACCAGGCTTATGAAAACCCAACAGCTAATGAATACTTGTGGAAAATGTCTTATGGTATTTCCTCAGCTGTGGATGCTAATTAGGAAAGCCTATAAAGCTAAAACTCTTTTGCTTCCTACCTCTTCGTCTGATCCAGAGCTGAAAGGCATTTCCATGGGCCTCCTTATGATGCTTATCCCCTTTACATCTGCTGAATCCAGAAGCAGTTTTTTAAACTTTTGTGTGCATATCAAATGGATGAGGTATGAGTAACTGGACAGAGGCCCAGAAACTCATTTTGCTTAAGCTGCTTGATGGCTAACAGCTTTTCACTGTCTCTGACTAAAAAAAATAAAATAAAATAATGAAAATAAAAAATCTACTATAAATTTGAGTATACATGTAGATTGGAGAGTATATCTCATTGCCCAGAATCAGATCACATAATTACAGAGGGATTGAGATGGAAAGGGACCTCTAGATCCACCTGGTCAAATGCCACTCTACCAGAGCTGGTGAACAGGCCAGATGACTTTGGAGATCTCCAAGGAAGAGATTCCACAGCCTCTCAGGAAACGTGCATCAGAGCTCTATTAGTGCAGTGTCCCATAGCACTGTGGGTCCTCTTTTCAGGACCTGTCAGTGACAGAACAACTGATGCAGTTGATTCAGTCTTTTATGAACAAGCACAGTAGATACTCAAAGAAACACAGCAGGCTCACGGTGCCACAAGACAATGGCTCAAAAGCACACGTCTGGGAAAGGAAGGAGAACTCCCAGCAAATCCAGTGGTCACTGTCAAGTCTATATGTCTGGGTGCTCAAGGGTGGTGGATTATTGATGCTAAGCCAAGACAGAATCACATCATACCTCAAATCCAGATTTTTTTTAATTGACAAAGCCTAAACAATCATTTTAATGTATGGCTTTTTAATGAGACTAAAATGAACTTCCTTGATGAGAAACTCATGTAAGGAAACAGTTTCTTCTTTGCTACAAGCTACAGTTTACAAATTCTGCTTGTAATGACAGAGTTTAATTCAGCAGGGCTACTAGCAAAATCCTATGCCATACTACTGATGTACGACAGACTGGTCTGTGGTCAAGGACAGGATAAATTTGGACGTGGGCTCCTCAAATTGTTATTGGAATGCTAAGGCTCACCACTGTACTTTGTATCTCACCACTGTACCTGTTTTACAGCAGTGCCTGATTCTTCCCATTCACCTGACTAATAGTAATAGCCCCAGTACATTTTCTAAGTACATTTTACTGATGAGTGGTGTCTGTAAGGGGTCAGTACAGGAACAGGTGCTCTTTAATATCTTCATCAATGACATCAACAGTGGAATCAGTGCACCCTCAGCTGTTCACAGATGACTGCAAGCTGTGGGGTGTGTTAGGTACATCTGAGGGATGGGATGCCATCCAGAGAGACCTAGACAGACTTGATCAGTGGGCCCAGGAGAACCTCATGAGGTTCATCACATCTAAGTGCAAGGTCTTGCATGTGGTTTGTAGCAACCCCCTACTATCAATAAAACTGGGGGTTATAAGGATAGAGCATAACTCTGCTGAAAAAAAATCTGGGGGATGGCAAGCTGGACATAAGCCAGAAATGTGCCCCTGCAGCCCAGAAAACTAATGGAATCCTGGGATGCATCCAAACAAGTGTAGCCAGCAGGGTGGGAAGGTGTTGGGAGGGATCTTCCCCCCTGCTCTGTGCTGTGAGACCTCACCTGGAACACTGCATCCAGATGGGGAGTGCTCAGTGCAGGAGCATGGAGCTGTTAGAGCACATCCAGAGAACAGGCCTCTTATGAGGACAGGCTGAGAGCTGGGGATGTGCAGCATGGAGAATAGAAAGCGGCAGGGAGACCTGAGAGTGGCTTACCAGTATCTAAATGGGGCCGTAAGAAAGAAGGGAACTGACTCCTTAGCAGTGTCTGTTGTTGCGGTAGGACGAAGGGAAATGGCTTCACACTGAAAGAATTTAGACTGCACATAAGGAAGAAGCTTTTTACAATAAATGCAGTGAATCACTGGCACAAGTGGCCCAGAGATGTGGTGAATGCCCCGTGCCTGGGGACATTCAAGTTTAGACTGGTTGGGGCTCCAAGCACCCAACCGAGCTGTAGGTGTCCCCATTCATTGCAGGGGATTGAACGGGATGACCTTTAAATGACCCTCCCAATTCAAACAATTCTATGGTTCCATTCTATGAAAAAGATTTTTGCTCTGCTGTGCATGCAGCCAGCTCACCTAATAAGAAGACCGAGTTGTTCTCTTTTCTTTAAGTAAAACCTAGTGCACTGCAAATGGGTTTTTATTTGACCAACTCCACCTATTAAATGAGTTCATCATTCCTAATGCTTCTCTCTCTTGGAAAGTAAGGGAAGGCGATGGACCATCTAGAATTTTCACACGCTGTCCCTTCCAGTCATGCATTGCTAGGGATGATACTGTATAACACATCGCTTACCTGCAAAGACACTGGAGAAGTAATGAAATAAGCAGATACTCCATCAGCAGGCTTTTAAAACATTGGTACTGCAATCGGAGATGCAGTCAGCCATTGCATGCACATACCCTTTATTTACGGAGCTGATAAGGACTCTGTGTCAGGAACAGTCACACAGCCTTTTTACTTGCAAGTCTTACTTTAAAGCTTTACTTTCTGACTTTATTGAAAGATGCTGTCTGAATATTTTGTTCTCAATCAAGCTCCAGATCTGAGAGGGAAAGTGGGGTTAACTTACTGACTCATCTTTTAAAAAACAGACAAATTAATCTAAACTTACGACTGGGGGCTCCTTATAGGGATCCTTATCCTCCTATCACTGACATTGTCTGAAATAGGTGGATCTGTCTCACTGCAGGTTCTTATTTCTCCCTGTCTGCTAGAGAGAAAGATCAGGACAACCAGCTGGGCACCAGGTGGTATGGGCACACATGTCCACACCTCCAGTCACACATTTTCAGCCTCTTATAGTTTTGATTTTGAATACATGTCTTTCATAAATGTTGTTGAGGGCAATTTCGAACCCCTTTTCCCCCAAACCCCATTCTAAACATTAACAGTAGATAAGAAAACAGGAGAAAGACTAGCGTGGATCAAAAGGAAGAATGATGTTAACATTAACATCCGCAGTACAGGAACACTTTGCACCATAAATAAAACAGCGCTGCTCAGCTGCATTAGGAGATAAGTTCTGAAGTTACCAAGTTGCACAGCTGTAGCTCAAGGGAGGATTTCAGTTCATGCTGAACGCTGAGTAGATTCACAGCAAAACAGATGATGGGACACAGAAATCTCTTCTTCCCAACAACGCCAAGCAAACTGCTGCTTGCTGACTGACAGCTCCCCAGCCAGCTTATGTGCATCTAATTACTGAGCCACAACCCAAATCAAAATGCCCCACTGCAGCTGGTGTCTCACTTAATCCATTCATAACACAAGCTAATTAGCATTGATGTTTTTGGGCAAGTTTATTCTAAATGTGGTGAAGTCACAGGCTTTCAGCTTGGTTGCTAGGGCCCACTGAGGATCCTGGGAGAGCCTGTATTTCTGCCCTGAAGGCATATACTGAGCTGCGGATGGAGAGTGGGGTCAGGGGGAGATGCTGCGCTTGGTGGAGATGAACACTGGCCGTAAGCACTGCTGCAAAGCTGCTCCCCCTGCCATTCTTCTCCATAAAGAGCCATTCTTAAGATACTTCATAGATTTCCTCCTGTCTGAATTTATGTATAAAAATTGAGGTAAAAGAGAAAAAAAACCAAAAAACTTGGAAAGTGGGAGAAGTGAAGGAACAATTTGGTACTTTATATTAAAGAGCGGAGCTGAGAAAAGAAGACAGTTACCAGAGCTCTGCATTTCCTTTTCAACCTATGGGATAAAAAGATGATAGCAGGTGCTAATGGGAATTTTGCCCATGGCAGAAAATCAGGATCCTAAATCTTCAGTGCTGGAAATCGCAAAGACCCCTAGCAATGACCTATAATGGCTGCACTTGGAAATTGGTGATATAAGGAATTGTCACTTGGCAGAAAACCTACTTTCCACTCCTTCAGCGCACCACAATTTCATTTTAATTTGTAGCAGGATGCAAGTGTAAATGAACTGACAACAGAGCTATCAGCTATTCTGTTGGTAACACTTGGAGCAATAGTTTCGATTTGACTAGACACAGCTGTCCAGTGCATGTAATGACCTTTAGCCCCGTCCTTGGCAAAATTCAATTCTCTCCATGTCTGACTCTGTCCATGGGGACTCAAGCAGCGGAGCTGCCAGAATAATCAGCACATTGCTTAATGACAGGCACTCCAAGGAGCAACGCGATTGTGCATTGTCAGAAAAGGAGCCTGCAGGTCCGGGGAGGGAGGGAGGGTCTCCTTGATATTCAAAATGAAATAAAGCAGTTGCACAGGGCAGATGTGGCTGTATGCAGCCGCCTGTGCTTGATAAGCATCAGCAATGTGCTCAGCTCCACGTGCATGTATGTAAAAACAAGGTTTGCTTGTGTGTTTTGCCAGCAAACCTCCTCTAAAAATTCAGCTTTCAAAAAAGGGCTGGCTTGCTGCTGCTCTGCATTGTACCACTGCAAAATGCAGTTTGTATTTATGTCACGACGTTCATACATAAATCCAATATGGTGATGCATACGTGGCCATTCAGATGTATACAATCTAAAATGTGTATATCTATGCCTAGAGAGCCATACACCCCACATCTTTAATATACTGACCACTGTAATAAGAAAGACCTTTAGACTGCAACCAACTAAAAACAAGAAACAAAAACCAAACAAATGACAACAACAACAAAACCACCAGGAACTTCCCAGATTTACAGCTATTATTTCTGAAAACCTTTCTGTTTGTCTGGGTATATTTCTGGAAGCACCACCACACGATGAGCATGCAGCAGCCCACACCATGGTTATACCACAGCGAACAACCCAATGCTTCCCCACTTCCAGCAAGCTGAATTGGCAACCTGAGAGCTTTGTTCTTTGTTGTCTTCTGCTGAAAACACAAAAAATGGAAATTACATTGGGTCCAAAAGCACCAGCAGCCTTTGCTGCACTGGGGGACACTGGAGATTTGCAGTGCTTTGGCTCTCAAGACTTGTTGCAACTGCTTCTAGTAGAAGACTGCAAGAGGTTAGCAAGTAGTAACACAGGAGGATGCTATGAGGATGGGTTTTCTCTCACTCTCTCAATTGGGAGTGGATGTGCTATGCTCCACACTGATGCCACAGTACACACGGACCAGGTGCTGGGGATAGAGGAGACAGAGCCAGCCCTCCTCCTTTCCTTATCCCTTGGCCAAGCTTCTACACCTGCCCCATAAGCCCCTGGGGGTTTTTCCATGCAGCCTTTGCTATTTTTGCTTTGGCAGCGATGTGGCCCCGGCTCTGCAGAAGATTCATGTTCAGTTATTATTCTGAGCCACTGCCAGCATTTTCCTGAGAAACATAAGTGAGAAATGGGGAACAGCAATCTTGCACAGCTCATAATTCAGCCAGAACGGAGGGGAGTTTCATGAGAGAAGGGAAAGGCATGTCTTCAGCCTCAGAACTTTTATCCCTGCCAAAATTCAAGGTCTCCTTTTCAAACAATGGGGAAATTACAGCTTCTTTAAAAATAAATAAAATAAAATAAAAATAAAATAAAATAAAATAAAATAAAATAAAATAAAATAAAATAAAATAAAATAAAATAAAATAAAATAAAATAAAATAAAATAAAATAAAATAAAATAAAATAAAATAAAATAAAGGTTATGACAATCTGTGATACTGGAAAACATTAGGAACATGAAAGACTCAGCTTTTCAGAGAAGAAAACAAGGTGGTCTCCAAACCTGTGAAAATGTGGAACATGTTGAATAAGCCACATGTAAGAGCCGATGTTGCTGCCCTGTCATATACTTTGTGCTAACTGCTCCTGCAGTTCATTCAGGAAGAGGACAAATAACACAGACCCTTTGAGTTTCTCTACAAGTAATTTCATCCAGCAGCACTGTCCAGGCACAGCTGCACATAGTTGGCCAAGTTCTCACCACATTGTTTCTTCCTCCAGGTCCCTGTAGGATAGCTCTAATACTATTGCTCCTCTCCCCTTCCACCTTTCCCACTGCACCAGCACTTTTGTAACAACCCCTTCAGTATCCCTCCATGGCCAGGTCCCCCCTTGCAGTTGCCATGTGCTAACAGGCTTTCCATTTTCATTGCCCACATTTGCAGAGCTCTCCCTTCTTGTTTTTCCTTCATTTCCTTCACTCTATTTTCCCTTTGCTATACCTGGAACTTTGGATGGCTCCATTTACCTGCAGAAGCATGAACAGTTAACAGATGTTTGTATTTTTCTCTCTTTCTTTCCCTTTTCTCTACAAATGCCTGGATAATTCAGCTGCCAATAATTTAGGCTGGTTGCACAGTATCAACAGAATAATAGTAGGACCTCTTCAGCTATCTCAGAAGAATATAGCACCTTACTGGGAATTTGTATGAAGCACCATTAGTGTCACACAAGGGCAGGCTCAGCATCGCTTTCCTCTGTGTTTGTCACAGATGTTGTTATTCCTGCTCTGAAGTACTTGCTTCTTTTTACTACATAAAGTCAAGATATTCTTTGTTGAGAGTAAGGTAGAAATAAGGACAATGAAGGCATACATGATACCCTTCCTAATTTCCTGTGGGAAGGCAGCATGCACACACCTCAAAATATATATTTCCTTCCATATGTGCAAAGTTCTAATTTCCTCACTAGATAACTGTGATTTTTTTTAATAATAGTAATTATTATTATTTGCTTTTCAGGTAAAATCAAATAGATAAAACAGAAAATAACCAGAAATTGCAAAAGAACTAAGTGACAAAGGAACATAAATCATACTCTTCATGAACAAACTTCCTTTTTGTGGGCCATTATCAATTCCATTTATGAAGCTTAAAATGTTTTATTTCTGTGGGCTCTACTACAACAAAAGACACGTGGAGCAAACAAAAAGTCCCTCAGCAACTCAGAAAACATATTTTCTACATGCCTGAGAACCAGAACATTAAACTGATCCTTAGATAAATAAGTCCTTCCAGGAATAAGTTGTTGGAACAAACAATGTAGTACACAAACCGGAAGGTATTTGCTATCATGCCAGTATGGATAGGCATTCCCCAAGCTCTCCTGTCAATCTCAGTGGCTTATTCACCCTGTCCCTAGCAAAACCATGTGCAGTTGTACAGAGCATTGTGTGCAAATGAAATGACAACTTAAAATCAAGATCAATGTGAGAATCCAGAAATTGTGCTCAGCAGGCAGGTATTGCTGGCATCCATCAGAGGTAGCAAGAAGGGAAAAGTAATGCTAGTTATCTAAATTAATGAAGAAATACATGGGAAGCACAGCAAGGATGAAACGCAGTTATAGTGAGAGCAGAGAAAGAAGTGCTTCCACGGTGATGTGACAAAGGTATCCGTGCTACTCTCTGACTCCAGGAGGGGTGATCTACCCTCACCCAGCCCCTTCCTTAATCCTTGACTCAGACCCAATGGTAACAGTTAGGATTTAAAGCCACTGTGACAGTCATGCTTCCTGGGGAAAGCAGGGGACAGGAAGAAGCCTCCCTCCATTCCAGCTCTTCTTGTTTGCCAAAAGCCTAGACCTCCAGCTACTGCCTTTCAGGAATGCCTCTCCCATCCTTGAGAGATGGAAACTTACACACATTTGCTCAGAAACAGGGAACGCTGCCAGCAGCCTCGAAACCTGCAGATTCTGATTGCATTAATTTGTTCCGAAGCAGGTTTTCCTCTCGAGCCTGGAGTAGAAGGCAATTAATTAAGACCCATTTTTCCCCCGTCGTATTAAAACAAATTAAATGGCAGTAGTAGGACAAGGCTTTCACTCTCATCTGTATGGGAAGATGAACCTGTTACCTTGCTCAGTAGAGCTTAGGTCATCTCTAAAAGGTGCCCTAAGTGTTAGTGCACAAGACTGAACAGTCCCATTGCCACTGTCCATCCACAGAATCTCAGCTGCAAACCAATGAGAAGAAACATGCTTCCTGCTCAATAACTTCCATTACAGTTAATGAACACCATGCTGGGAATTGACTGAAAACAACATCATGTACAAAAAATCCCCTCCCGAACCAGCAAGTTAAATATCCAAAAGCCAACAGAGCTCTTCCCAGCCCACCCTCCTCCTTCCCAATGAGGGATGGAAGAGAGGAAGGCACACAGTATCCCTTTTGGATGTTACATACTCCTGTTGAAATAAAGCTATGTTGGCACAGTGAGAAGCAGTAACAGCTAAGCAGAGGAGTGCTGAGTAATTTCTGAGAAACTGGAGATCAACTATTCAGTCTATTAATCATGAGCACAAATGCACATCAAATTTGATCTACTCTTTATAGGGGATTAGGAGAGAGAAAAGGGATTGAACATAATCCACTCCTTCCACCACCATTCTACTCTCTATTTTTCATCACTGCTGTTCTATATTTTTTAGCTAGGAATTAAAACAAATGTTTTCCAGCTCCCCATCAGCTTACCTGCTCAGGTCCCTAATCCTGCCTAGGGTGAAGACTAAGGTGATACCAAGGTGATACTTCAACCCAAACCCATTATGTGTTAGCTAGAAAAAAAGGCTCTGTTCTCACAATAGCAAGTTAGCTTCCCTTAACTGAAGGAAATTCTCTGTGAATGCACACTGCTTGCAGACAAAATATCTGGAATGAAAGAACCCCATCCAGAATCAACCCATTGGCCCCAAGCAGAGCCTTTATTTGACAGCACTGCAGATATCATTGCTGCCATTGGGCTGTTTCTTAGGGGAAACAGCCAAGGTGGGGAAATGCTGCTCCTCTGTTTCCACCACGACTTTAAAGCTGTATAGAAAAGTGAAAACAACAACAACAAGAAAAGAATCTCCTTCTAATTGAAAACACAGTACGAGCTTAATGGTCTTTGAAGTGCGTGTGTGTGTTTCGTGGGGGAAGGGGGAGAAATGGATCGCTGTAACCAACAACACCCCAAAGGACTATAAATCAAACAGCATACAGCTGTTGGTATCAAATATAACTTCTTTCGCACTACATCAAAAAGCTTTAATTAACAACTAATTTATTCAAGTGAAAAAAAAAAAAAAAAAAAATTCCCTTGCACCAAATAATTGTATTATAACTTGGGGACTAGACTGTGTATTTTCCCCCTCTCTAAAGCATGACAGGAGAGGAAATTGAGCCTTTAGAGAACAGCTAAGTAGAAAAATGGATCAAAGATTCGGAGGGCTTGTTGATTGGCTTTTCAAGTCAGCAGAGACCGAATCAGCCCATTTAATGAAAAAAGCCACACGGAAAAGTCTGTTTGCTCTAGGACCTACTTTTAATAAAAATGTGGATAAAGATAAATGGCAGCAGCTTGAGCCAGGCACAGTGTGGACAGGTGTTGCACATCCTCTCTGTGTAGGGATGTCAAACCTGTTCCACACTTTGCTTTTGCCAGTCATATCCAGGTCCTGTAAAGCAGGCTGCTGAGCTTTGAGCAGCACGGTGCTAGCTGCAGTGTGGCCAAATTTCTTCAGGGCATCCAATTTCTGACTAAGAAAATGCTTCCTCGGGGCCTATCCACACTTGAATCCAAAAAGTGAAAGGCAGGGCTGCTGTCCCACTGCCCTGCTTCTCTCCTTACTGGTCTTACAACAGCAGAGCCCACTCTGACCACACTCGTGCTTCAGGTTGGAGCAGTGACCAGGGCTCCATGGCACAACCTGGGTCGTGTACTCACTGGCCAGAATTGGAAGGATGATCTTTTTTCTAATTTTTTAAAATTATTATTATTATTATTTACTTTTCTTACTTTTATTATTATTATTATTATTATTTTCTTTCTTTTTTTTTTTTTCTTTTCTTTTCTTTTTTTTTTTTTTTTTTTTTTTTTTTGTTTAAATCATCTCTCCAGAACATTGTGCTAACAATGACTAACTGATCTCTGGTGGGGTAAGGTAAGTGCTATTATCCTGCTCTAATGGCTAATGAAACCAAAGCCAAGTAAGTAGTTTACTGGTTGTCTCATCTTCAGGGCCCCATCATGCATGTTTTACTGTTCCTCTGAGTGCAGTGAAGTTCGCCATTAATGCTGCCATTGATTACAGTGTACAGTCTTCGGGGCAGGGACTGTGATTTTCTTTTCATTTGCTTAATGAAAAGCACGCTGCCTTTTAATTCCTCTGGCTGTGGTTACCTAGGTGTTGGGTGGGAGCCCCGCGCCTGTGCCACGTGCTGCACATAGAACAGCTGCAGCCGATGCTGAAGACCAGGAGCTGTGGCTTCAGTGCTAAGCTGAAGCCTCATTAAGACTATACATACAGCCCAATGAGGTTGTGAGAAAAGGTCACAAAGAATACTTTGGGTTTGATGCTGTGAACATCCAACCAATGGCGTAATGCATAAACATTGTCCAGCTTAAGAGGATGTGGCAAACTGGTAAGCTGATTATTCGAAGCATAAGATTAAACAGCTGGGTACAGAATTCTGCCCATACATATCTGGCATCACACCGTAAGTATGTTTTGAAAGGCAGGCAAGATTTATTTTGACTGATGTTGTGATAGCTTTATCCTTTTAGACTTCAAAGCTAATAATAACGTTCAATGAGTTCACTATAATTTATGAAGAGCACTCCAAAAAGATAAGAAAGTGCTTTAGAAGGGATTTGCTGCAATCTTTTCACTGTATTTGAAGTATACAGGTATATACTAAAATGCTTTTGTTGCAGTGACTTGAAAGGTGACTTTCACAATTGACGTTATTCAAATTTTTAAATCATGAGCTAAAGGTTTTGCACACGTGAAACTGAGAAATATCTGTGTTAGTGATACTGGCAGATGCTGTTAAAAGTATTCACTTGCTCATTTTAATTTGGTGCCCCATAGCCCTGAGCATCATATCTGAGAGCAGGATAACTGGCAATGCAAACCTGAACACCCAGGTCCTTATGTCCCTGCAATCAATAATTGTACCATTGAAGACTTAAACATGTTAGATACATTCCCCACTCTGTCCTCAACCATTTCTGGAGATCAACACTGGATGCTCAAAAGAAAAAAAAACCCGGGGAAGGCATGGCTATTGGGGGTGGCCTGACGGCAGCCTAGTGGTCTAAAACTCTCCTGAGCTCAGGTCCTGACTCTTCCAGTGACTACAAAGATGATAAAGAGTTCATCCTTTCAATTCCTATTTATAAAATAGAAGTACTCATCTCTATGTGAAATTCAATGGGCTGTGATGCTCAGGATCCTTTGAGCATTACAGATTAAGAAAATAATAATAATAATAATTTTCCAAGAAAAATCTTCCTACTTGCTTCCATCAATGGTAAATTTAAGCCTAGGTCATAACATCTAACTGTATGCTGAATTTAGATGTATTTTATTGTTGACCATATGTTGGCTACCTCCTTAGAATTCTAGCTGCGGAATATAGATTTGCTCATGGAATGTCTCCTGTGAAATTAAGCTAAAGATACAACACACAACAGTAAGACCCAAGCTAAAAGAAAGCTTGCTAGCATATGGAAGTATTTTTGTAATATTTATTGTTCAGACTAAATGCTAAATTCATGTTATCCTCAACCTGGTGAATCCACTTCCTTGCTAGACAGTTGAACCAAGAGCAAAATAGATGAATTCCAGAAAATAATAATAATATTGTATAATATAATAATAAAATAATGTAATAACTATATATATACCTGTCTATATATAAGTAGTATATAAGTAGAACTTGTGTACATTTCTGAGGGCTGCATGGCAGAGCTGGAAAACTGAGTTCAAATGTTTAAGGAGGATTTGTTGCCACTCTAACCTGCATGGGGTCATAAGCAAGACATCACCCTCTTGTACAGAATCAAAGAAAAAGGCCTCAAGGACACCTCCAAAAAATAACCTCCTTCACAGGCAGGAGTTGAAACATGGGGGGAGCCTGAGGAATTTTCCGAAGCCAAGAAAATTGACAACCTATTGCAATTTAGAATAATAGAATCATAGAATCCTCAGAGTTGGAAGGGACAGTTAAAGGTCATCTAGTCCAACTCCTCTGCATAGCACAGGGACATCACAGCTCAATCACAGAGTCATAGAACTGCCTGGGGTGAAAAGGACCACAATGATCAACTAGTTTCAACCCCCCTGCTATGAGCAGAGTCGCCAACTACCAGACCAAGTTGCCCAGAGCCTGATCCAGCCTCACCTTGAAAGTCTCTAGGGATGAGACATCCACCACATCTCTGGGCAGCCTGTTCTAGAGCCACACCACTCTCACTGTAAAAGACTTTTTTCCGTATATTCAACCTAAATCCGAGACCTTCTCCGAGATTCAAAACATTTCTCTAGTTCTATCACCACAAATCCTGCTTAAGGGTCTGTCCCTTCCATACTTGTAGCTCCCCTTTAGATACTGACAGCCTTCTATCAGGTCTCTTCACAGCCTGCTCTTCTCCAAGCTGCACAGCCCCAGCTCTGGGGTTTAATCACATTTCCAAAACAAGAAATAAATGCCTCATAAACTAGGGGGATCTTTCCACCAGTGTGTGCTTTCTCATAGTCACTGCTGCAGAGCTTGAGGCCCGTGGAGACTGCCCCAAAGAGATGTCCAGGAGGATGCTAAGGAAATGGGTTAGAGAATGCTTCAAGGCAGAGAGGCTCTAACGTGGCATCATCCTTCATTTCTCAAGCACTCTTTTACATTTCATGCTACCCTTCTATTTCCTGTTTGCTTCCACTCTTTACCTTTCTCACTTTCTTACCACCAACAATAAAAAAACAACAGTAATGTAAATGCAGCTCTGCGTTTAAAATCTGAGCCAAGAAGGCAGTGTGTCACCCATATTTATGAGCTCTAAATGGCTTTTATCAAAGTGAGGTTGCACTAAATCACCCCCAAGCTGTCATAAATACAAATGACTCGACATAGTCTGCAACAAGCCTTCAGGGGAAAATTATATGATCTGCTGTTGCAGTTATGGTATATCACAGAGCGAGCTCATATATTTCCACTGGCAAGGTAACCTGATCCTTCAGAGGACACTAATAGGTGAAAGGGGGACAAGAGAAACAGTGAATCAAGTGGTGTGTGACTATGTGCGTGCATTCACCTCAGAGCCAACCCAGGTTCCTCTTTAGAATGGAGAAGCAGGTCCCCACGTCTAGGATCAGGATGTTTCCCTTGGCTGCCCATATAGAATAAATAACCGTTATGTATATAAGGGATAAAGATCCGGGGGTGCACCAGGATACATTTCATTTTAGAAAAGAATAATGTGAAGGCATGAAAATTATCAAGATATGAACCAGAAACCTTAAGTCCAATGACTGTGCTACTTCAGAGCAAATTAAAGGAGCCACTTCACCATCTCAGCTGGTGAAATGCTGAATGATAGCAAAGCTCTATAAACCAGCTAGTGGCGAAAAATAGCATGAGCTCCTGAGAGAGCAGGCTCCGATTAGTTTTCTTCATTAACCTCTCTTCACTATATTAAACACTCTTCATATGTACATATTTACAGATATAAACATAGAAACACAAACACATAGAAAACGAAGAAATCTTATCAGGTAAAAATAATCCATGGCAGTAATTTGGAGGAGCATCCAAAGATGGCATTTAGGACAGTATATCATGAAAAGCTTCCATTTGGTTCTTTGCAGAGAGCTTTGCATGATGTGACATGACAGTGCATAGGTCTGCCCTTTCTACGGTTGCATTATGTTGTTGCATTGGCTCACATACAAAATAAGTCAAGTTCAATGAGCATTATTCTCTGGGTTTATATATATATATATCTGAGATGAAGACAGTGTCTCTGTCTGCTTGGCAAACCATTACAGTGATAAGTCGGTTTGGTTTTGCTATCTCCAACATAATCGAGGCAATATGCCAATTTCAGCAGCGCAGGTCGGATGCAGGCTTTTATAATGTTACCCTTCATGGAGAATGAAGTCTCTAACATTAAATTATGTATTTTAATTAAAAGCTGAACTTAGAGAGCTTGAGCTACTATCCTTGATTTTCAACAGCCATGATACTAGCAGGAAGCAAGTGGCAAGCTCTGCCTTTTTGAATTGCTGAGCTTCTCACAATCACTCTGCTCAGAAAGCCTGCTGACTTTTGGGCTGAAAAGAGCCCAGAAAAGGTGAGCATTTGTGCAGATTACCAAAAGGACACCAATGAGGATGATAGAAGTAAAGGAGTAAGAAATCCTGTGCTGAACTCGTGTTGTGCTGCATCATAATGCTTCCTGCAGATGGATCATCTCACACAAGCATCAGGGGAAAAACAGACTAGTCTGAAGCTGGAGGACAAGGGTTATCAGCTGCGTGCTGCCTGCTGAGAAGCCTGAAGTCAAACGGGAAAAGTCCAAGGAGTTTGTGAGCTAAACACATTGCCTGAACCAACTCACTGTGTTTCAGAAAGAGCTTCACCATCTCCCACAGCTGGTCTCTTGGCACAAGCTAACTGTTCAGCTGCACGGGTACAGAGGAAAAAAGACACAGCAAGCTCTTGCAAAACAATGAGGTGGTGGCAGGCTGACCTGTGCTGATGGGTCAAGCGCAAGGCTCACCATCTGAGAAACAGCACCTGGAATCCTTCCAACTGTCTGTCCAATGTGATTAAAGGCAAAATATGAAATGCTTCAGAAGGGGAAGAAATAGGATAGCAGGTCTGGGTTGCATAATATCATGCATTTGTGTAACCAGTCTAAACAGAGCATGTGAGTCGACCAGATGTTTTTCATTTCAGAGCAAAGCACTGCCGACTGAGCAAATCAGAAACCAACAAGCGCCAAACACAATGGTGGCTTTGCCAGCACTGTTGTAATTGGAGATCTACAAAGGGCACTGTCAACTCCAATCTCGGGGCAAGTGGGTCAACATCTTGGCAGGTCAAAGAAGCCTGACCGTTCTTTAGTCTCAACACCTAAGTTAAAAAATCAGTAGTAGTTAGTAAACACAGGGTCAGGGCTCAGTTAGTAAGTCAGTCATCATTGGAAAATGAACGAGGAGGGATGTGTATATGATTTGTTCCCTTCTGGGAAAGGGCCATAAGGAAATAAGCTTTTATTTAGATAGAGCTGGATGCTGACTTTGTGAAACAAAACCAACCCTCATGAATATGTGGAAAGAAAATTGATCACACAGCCCCATTTATAATTACAGCACCATTCTGGCTTGGAAAGACTCATCTCTGTTCAAGGGATATTATCTTCCACCTCAGACAGAGGAGGAATATTTGGTCAATGCTCTGAAGGGATGACCAACTCTTTTGTGCTAGGGGCCACTTTTATTCCCACTTGAGCATTCCGTAGAGCAATACTTGAATTAATAAACCTCACATAGATGCAATCTGGGTCTACAAGCCCTTCCACATGCACAACAATATACTTGGTGGATTGACTCACTGACCACCCGGAACTATGTGGCACCGTATAAACAACATGCTGTGCAACATAATATAGCCTTGGGACACAAACTTGTCATCTTTGTCTCAAATTATGTAGATAAGGATTAGTCACCATGCAGAAGCTACACTGCTTTTGTTATATGGACAGAATCATAACAGGACAAAGAAAATTCTAGAATGCAACTATGTAAGAATGAGAAAAATTATCTTTACATGCATGTGTGTGCAATCTACATGAGCCTTCCAGGTGCTACCTGTGTAAAACAGTACAGCATTTGTCCTAGGTTTGTGATATTTTGACATCAGATGGCTAGAGTAAGTGGATTTTTAAATACACGTTGCCTTTTCTGAAAACTCTCCTAAATTTTCTCACTTAGTTTTATTCATAATATTGAAGCAAACATAGAGCCAAGACCATATGAAAGGGCCATAGCCAGAAAGCCTAGAAGCTGAAATCCTCTTCCAGGTCCATAGCAGGTGGTACAGCAGAATGGTACAAGCCACAACAGGGTACTTCCCAGCTTTCCACTTGAATAGATCCAATGTCAAGTGAGCAAGTCTTCCCTCACGTCCATTCAAAACAGAAAAAAAAATAAAAATAAAAATAAATGCAAATTTAAAAATCTTGGTTATTGGCAGTGGGACAGCTGGGGAAACCAGTCTGAGTTCCCTTTTAGACAGACCAATAGCTCTAAAACCAGGAGGGGATGCTCAATTAATAACCTTGATGTGTACAATCCCATGTTTTAATACAAACCATCCTCCACCAACCTGATTTTACACACAAAAGTAATAACATTGTCAGTCTGCTGGAATAAGTTTCATAATCTTTATAAAACTAGACGTCTTATAGACTCATTTGCAGTAACTGAGCAATGCAGGATAGATTTGTCTTGAAGGAATTGTAAGGGCTGGAACCTTCCAGAGCCACATCCATTGTGCACTTGTTTTATCTATTACTTTTACTCACAATTTGCCCAGGTATTCCACTCCTGTACTTGGACTTGGTTAGCTATGACTGTTCCATTTGTTGGGAGCAGAAGTAACATTTCCTACAGGTGTTCCAGTTGACAACATTTAAAAGCTAGGTTTTGGCCTTCCTGACTATTTCTCACCAATATCTGGGCAAAATCTGGCTTATCTAGATCCCCGGTCTGCACATCCAGTGTGCCTCTCTTGACATAAATTCCCATGGAAATCTTGCATTTCAGTAATTCAATTTGTGAACAATTTGAGTGTTTAATTGATCTTAACTCAATACACCTGTGAAAGCTTCAGCACAGGCTAAATACAGTCAAAATGTAAGTCCTATTTTTCAATACTTCTTTTTAGTCACTGTATGTCAATACAAAATAATGATAATTATTATTCCAGACATGAACCTTCTTTGTTCACCTTTTCTTTTCAAGCATAGCTTCTTCAAGCTTAGCTTAGGGGTTGAAGCAACTTACCCAGGAAAAAATTCAACCAGCGTTTGTTCTATTGGATCAAAGAACTGTATTATAAACTCCTCTGGAGATAACTCTCTGTTTCTTGAAGAGGGAAGAAGGATTTCTACTGCTTCCATCAGGCCAATTTAACTAGGATTCGTAACAATATTTTTAGCTGCTTTAAGTCTGTGATGATGACAATGCTTAAAAGAAACTGACAAAACTTATTCTTGACAAAATTTCAGAGAAAACATCTATCTTAAACATCTCCATAGTAGTACCTGGCTCTATAAAAGTCTGAGACTTGCAGGGAATTCTCAGTAGCACTTCCTTGGATTAAAAGACAGCAGAAAACTAGATGAACGTAGAGGCGACAAAATGCTGAATAGAGCCATGATAGCAGACCAGAAGTCAGTTTGGGATCTAGCCAACCTCACTGTCCATGCAACCTCTATCTTCAGTGAGATAATAAGCTAATACACTTGCCAATGACTTATCCTTTTAAAAAATCCATGTATCCCGCAGGCATAAATTAATATCCTTGTTATTACATGAAAGAAGTTTGATGGTAGAGAGAATGTGCTTAGGTTTTCTTCATTATTGAAAAACCAGCATAATCCAGGCAAGTTCCCTAGGCCTATTCAATAAATCTCAACTCTGCATATTGGCAAGCCTGCTCTACTGTTGCGTTATTACTTGTTATGCTGATACAGTGATCTCATTCAAATCTGATATCCTTTCTCACACAGGTAGTGACTGGTCATCTTTGTAGCAGATGAAAGAATAAAAGCAGCTGTACGAGATCAGGCTTTGAGCTGACACGGGCTTCACCCACAGAGGCTTTAATTGGCCCTACTAATGTGGTCCCATGAGATCTATATGATAGAAAGTTCTTAAAGCTATTCAAAATTCAGCAGCTTATCAAACAACAACAACAACAAAAAACACAAAACAAAACAAAAGAAAACAAAATGAATGTTTGCTCATAGGAAGCCTGCAATAACCTACCTCATGTGCACCAAACCACAATTCCTTAGTAGATACTTTTCAAGAAACTTGACTCATAACCTGCACTGTATGGGGGGAAATGTTCACAGAGACAACTTGTGATGCTTTACCTGGAGAATGTACAGTGTTATGCAAGCCTCTTAGCAAATTCAGAGTAATTCACAGATTCATGGTTCTTAAGGCCAGCAGACACCTAAGAGAATGAACAATCCTCTCTGGCTGAGGGAGGCATGAGGAAGGGGTTACTGCTAGCAATCCATATTTAGATGCTTCTTGTCTCTTCTGGACTAGAATTGCTGCTAGTCCCAGTTTCCTGGTGGCCTCTTCATCTGAGAGGATCCTAATCCCCAACATTACTCTTGACAGGGATCAGTTGGATGAAGAGTTAAACTAAGAGAGCTGAGGGAACTGACATCTTGAAACCACAGGCTCTGAAAAGGCGTGGGAGAAAGCTGTCCAGAAAGTATCTTGCACATCCCAGGTCTGTCGCATACAGAGCTGTTTATCTGACCTCTCATCTAGGTTATCCAAGCTGACCACACGATATTGCCCATGTATGCTCTGAATCATTCTCAGAAATTGCCTAGCTTGATGAATCTTTCAGAAGGTCACACAACCTTGCCTGGAGACATGAAATGGATAGAGAGCCCACAATGAGTTTTGCTCAAACAATTGTATTGCTCTTACTGTTCACAGTGTATTTACCAGCCCTGATGCATGCTGCCTGGTTACATGTTCCTCCTTCCATATGCCTGTCTCTTTGGGGTAACACAGAGCAAGATTCAAGAGAGGACAACCTATCTCTCACAGATTAGCAGAGAAATCCAGCTGCCACAGGGTAAGGAGAGAGTGTTTGAAACTTGCAAGATGAAAAAGAAGTAAAAAGATGCACACAGATGCAAACACACATGGAGCCGCTGAGGACTCCCCCCACAGACCTCTTTTGTCCGCCTAGCTGCACTGGCCCCCCATAGCCCACACTCCCCTCTGTCCTCCCGACCCCTCCTCTCGCTCCATTAATTCTTCCAGAATTTATCCCACTTCTTTAACTCGGCATGTGTCTGGGCAGATGTCCAAAAAACCTCCCTTCAGCAACCGGGGGGAGGAAATTCCTCCAATTCAGCTCAGACTCTCTGCCCCCACTCTGCACCCCGCCTTCACTCTCCCTCTTTTTCTTGCTCCCTCTTCTCTTTTAACACTCCGAGTGATTGATAACACTTGCCTCGCCTTGCCACTGCCTGCTTGAGTCCTTTCTGCCTGCATCTTTAGCTCTGTAGGGAAAGCAGCTCTCCTAGACGGTGGGACAGTGGAGACCCCCTTCGGTTCTTTTCACAAGTTAAATAAATAAAAGAGAAGAGGAGGGCAGGGAAATCTGCAAAGGGAGTGCTGGGAGGGGAGAGGGATCGGATAGGAAAAGCCCTTGATTAGAACAAGTTCAAAGCAAACAAACAAATTAAACACAGCTCCTCTGCGTGCCCCTAATTCTCTATCTGCCATGCAAAAGTGAGAGGAAAGCTTTGTTCTGTCGTTTTGCATTTTTCGTGCCCAAAACATAGGCTTCCAGAGAACTTCTTTCCTCTCATAATGCCGCTATGATGAATGGTTTTGTTGTCTTAAATTCACACCTTCCTGAGTCATCCATCTACTTGAAATTCTTGGATTTCACTTAAAAATAAATAAAACTCTATTTGCCTTTCCAGTAGCCTGAATAAAAGTTAGACAGCACAACTCCTAACACCTTACACATCAGAATTAGAAAATATATCTCTTTTCTTTGTGCTATTCTGTGCATTATATTTGAGCATATATGCAAACATCTACTCTTAGTTTTTTTTGAAGTACTTACAAGATGCCTTGCTTGATTTTGATTAGATTTTAATATTCATTTTATAGCATCTCTTTAAAATGGAAATTCTGATAATCTGATTTTAGGGTTGTGTAAAGCACACACATACTACATATTGTATGATAAGTGTGTCCAACATGAAACAAACTCTTATTGAAACAGTGACTTAAAAATATTATAATACTATTATATTTTTAATACTATTACCATTCAAAATGCAAGCGACACCTCATACCCCATACAAGGATACAGAGGATCATTGCACTGGGTGGCACATACAGAGACTGATAAACCCTGAGGATTATAGAAGGCTGGGTGGAGGCTGTTGCCTCTATTTAAAAGGAATGTGGAGAAAAGAACAGATTTTGAAGAGAAGGATTTCTTTATTTAACATAGACATCTTAGTGTCCACTGGTTCCAAACTCCATCGATAGCCAACAAGCTACCATATTCAATAAGCTGTCTAAGAAAGACCTAAAACGACTGTCACAGATGTGATGTGACTTTGGGATATACAAAGCTACGTCATCTGAATCTACCAAGTCTGGCACAGCTGAGATTTCAGCCCTTGTATTTTATTCCCTGTTCCAGCTCCTCAGCACAGAGAGAAAAAGAAACTCTTTTCTTAGCAATGCTGCCTGTCTTCTTAGAAACAGAAAATCACTCTTTCAAACCAGGAGAAACAGATAGCATAAATTCTTCATATTTTATTAATCAAGATCTTGAGTTTTGAGGCTTTGCCAGGAAATGAAAGGTATGTTTCCATGACATGTTAATTCAAAGTAAAATAAACAAGTCACTGTTATTTAAAAGAGTTACATTTAAATCTTAATAAGATGAAAGCAAAACATAATGATCAGCAAAGTGATTCTGTTTATTTACTTTTTTTTGAAGCAAGGCAAAAGACCACCATGCCAATAATACCTGGGAAAACTATGTTGAATATTTATTCCTTCTTAGTTCTATATAATATCAGAGTCCCTGCATTAAGTGATCTCTGTCTCCTGGGCATAGAGGACACTTCTGAGCAGGTAGCAACCTATATTTACTGCAGGCTGCTGACTACCTTGTCGTAATCAAGGGAAGATATGCCTTCATTTACTTATCTGAAACAACCATCAAGTGCTATTGGGAGATTTCAGAAGCATTTCCTTGTCAGATGTGTCTACACTCAAAATCTCCCAATGCAAAGCTGGCAATTACCAGAGGTGAAATATCCAGTACATATGCCCAGCCTACCTACCAACCCAGCACACACTCAAAGTAACTGAATGCTATATGCAATGAGAATAATCTTTTTTTTCTCCTTTTCAAATAAATTTCCTGCTAGTAGGCTTGCTTCCCTAGGAGGCAAGTGCTAATGTTATCCCACAGATCCAGCATGATCATCACAAGTAATTAATTGGTACCTGAGTCTTGACAATGTAAGACAAGTAAATTCAATTACTTTGAGAGAAAACAGTAAGTTCTTGATTTCTGAGTTCCATGAGGATCCCTCAGGAACTTGAAGTCAACTTTGATAAGAAAAACATCTATGAGCTCCTGAAAATGTCCAAGATGCAGAACCACTCAGGTCTCATCTCAAAACATCTCCAGCTCTTAGTGCTGGTAACAAAGCCCAGAGATGGCAGGCACTCACCCCATTCAAACAATCTTACAGTGGGCTCAGCTGCTGGGATTTGAGCTCCTGGGGGTGCTAATGTGAGGAATTCACCCCTGCTGGTCCCTGAATGTGTGAGTGCTAAATGGCAGTTCTACACTTTGCACTGAGATCTGAGGGATCTCCCTGGCCTGTCAATGGTAGGAACATACACACACGGTGTCCTCTTTCTGGGCCTCTCACTGCTCTCAAATGTGAGGCTGCAACAAATATTTTCAAGCCACATAGTTGGAAGTAATATGGGTTTACATATTCCACAGACGTATTTTTTCTCTTCCTCTTAACTCAATAACTGTCTATTTAAGATCTGTTGAGATCTACCACAGACAGTCACTGTTTTGGGGGACAGAGTGTGTCTATCCCCTGGAATAAATCCCATCCAATTCTACTTTTCCTCTGATGAC
Organism: Excalfactoria chinensis; assembly: GCF_039878825.1. Classification (NCBI taxonomy): domain Eukaryota; kingdom Metazoa; phylum Chordata; class Aves; order Galliformes; family Phasianidae; genus Excalfactoria; species Excalfactoria chinensis. The sequence continues at coordinate 2,724,672 of NC_092857.1, forward strand.
AGAGACAAGAGCCAATCCTAGTGCACAAGGATGGAAAGATATCTGCATTTTAGATGAACATGAAGATAAGTCCTTCACTTTGATATAAGTTCACATGTAAATTCACCCAAAGTATTACTGAAGGTCAGTCTCCAAGTCTCCAACTAACGCCACTCTTTCCTGCAAAATGCATTCCTGTTCCATTTGGAAAACAGACAGGATCACCCAAAACCTCAGTGCCATTGCTCTATTCCATACAGCTGTAGTAAGAGATACTCTCCCCAGAAGACAGCCACCAAGATGGAGCATGATCTGTGGAGAACATTGCCAGGGTTTCTAAAGTGGTATAGGACCTCAATAATCTCAAATTGTACCAAAGCTAATGGGCACCAGCCCTGTAATTGAAGTGCTGTTCTTTGAAGACACAGCTTTCTTACTCCTGTTACTCAAGACCAAGATGGCTACCAGGCTCTATAAATGGGGTATATACAAGTGCTCCTTTGAGCCACGGGTGAGTGAAGGTGGAAATAATGGTCATAATATGGTTATAATAATGACTGCAGGCTTTGCTCTGAATGGACTCAGTAGGTTTTAAACCATTATGCAACCACCAGTGACTGAAGACCCACAGTGTCAGTTTCATTTGTCATGGGTGCAAGGGGAAATAAATAGATATTGCAGATGATTTGTTTATGATTCCACAGAGAATGCAAATCAGAAAAAAAAAAAAAAGGGGGGGGGGGGAGTGTATTTATTTCTTCCCATTTACTGAGATGATTTTCAAGGCAACATAATTGATCATTTGTATGTGGCATAAGAACAGTGAAGAAAAGGAGAGACAAAGAAGCGTGGGGCTGGAAGGTGGACTAACATAAAGATTACCAGATGAGGCAGAAAAGTGACTACCACAAATGTGGAAGTCAGAAGCTTTTATTACTGGTAAGTAACATGGCACCTTCTATAGGCCTTGGTCTGCTAAGCCAAGAAAGCAGACTCCAAGCTTCTTGAATCTCATGTTTTTGGCTTCTTGTTCCATCCATGCTAGGGGATACACTAAAATGAGTACAAATAGCTATAACTATATATTTATTTATATTTGCATCTATATCTGAAGCCACATCAACTATTTATACCTATCTATATCTACATCTATTTTAGGACCAAGATTTTCATATATGTGCTCTCACAAGACAAACAAAAAATGTCTACCTGAAGAACGGCACAGAAATTTAGGGGAATAAAAACGTGATAAAAAGAGACAAAAAAGACTGCACATCCTTGCATCATCCCCTTCAAAATCAGCTTATCAATGATTGTTTACAACCAAAGTTGGTCTGCATCCTGCTGGCCCCGAGTTCAGAGAAAGCTCCTGGTTTTCCCCATGTAATGTATGAATTTAACCTAGTGGGCAACGTTATCATTTGACGCACCAGAGAGGAAGTCCCAAGGATCATCAATTCCCCTAAATGGGTGGCCCAGCCAGTCATTCAACACCTCCTCATCAGCTCAAAATAAGACTTACAGTTTGATAGGTCAGAGTGAAAAAAGGAAGAGAGGGAGAGGAAAAAGCAACAACAACAACAACAACAGAGAGAGACAGAGAGAGAGGTAACAGTCCACATCGAAAGCACTGTCAAAAAATGCATGTATAGGGAGGAGCCATTTTACAACCTCCTGTAACCCAGTTGTCCCGAGGTATTGCCTTTCACCCTCTACCCAGGAACAGGCCTCTGTAAAACACCACCTATTATTTCTGGAGACCGGTACATTGTCTGGAGAGGATTTTGTGCTGCTGCTTTTGCTTCACCAAGAAGCTTTTCTCAGCACAGGCTAAAAGTGCAGGCAGCTCTTTAGTGACTTCTTTTCTCCCCATTAATGCTCTGCACCAAATTTCCAACATAGATATTTGTTTTCTTTTCTTTTGCTTTTTGCCCTCCACATCATTGCTTCCCTTCACCTCCCAAAAATCTCAGAAAGTAGTAGGGACACTGATTCTGAAACCAAACTCAAGAAACATTAAGTCTTTGGGCCATGCTTTGCCACCTCTGGAAATTAAACCAAACACATACACACCAAAAGGGATGAAAAAGTAAAAGCCTCCATGTACAGAAGAAGGTCTCCCTTTGCCTTCTTCTTCTTTTTTCTTTCAAGGACCCCATGGAGGTGAGTGACCAGTGGATATGCTACAGAAACCCAACAAGAGCAAAGTGGCATTGACATCCCCACCTGCTGCCTGTCTCTGGACCTGCCATCCTCTTCTTCCCCTCCCTAAACACCACAGGACGCTACCAAACAGTTTTTATGTCCATCAAGTTCTCATTTGTTGTTTTTTTTTTTTGTTTTTTTTTTTATCCAACATCTTTCTCATTACAAAAGTTTGATGCAATGTTTATCTTTGGGTCACAGTCAAAGCAGGATATGTGGGTTCCAGGCATTCCCTGTTCTCCCTGTTTGAATAACAATTCAGTTTCATCTTCAGTGATATTTTTTTCCCCCAGATTTTCCCAATAGTTACTGTGTATAGCCATCAAATCAGCCACATTGCTCAGTATCTCCATTTTAAGGGGTTTGCTTCCTTCCAGACTATGGCATAATCCTAACAGCTTCCTGGAAGAAGCTATGCATAATATCCATGGATGGACACCTCTATTCCTATGTGGTTGTTTTTCTTCTTTCTTCTATGTTTGGTCCCTTGGTCCTTTCAGTGGACTAAGGCAGCTGGCTTAAGAGAGAGATGGTAGGCTTGAAACAGTGGTGAGAAGGGAGTGAGGAACCTGTCTCCTGCAAGCCCTGTTTACACAGTAACAGATACCTGTTAACCATATCTATTCTAAAAAGTACCGTACAATCAAACAGAACCTCAGCACTCCACCAAGCACTCAAGTGTGGCTAAGGATCCAGCTTTTTTTCCTTCAGGAGATGGATAAAATTTACAGCCTGCCCTCTAGGGGAAAAAGAAAAGGAAAAAAAAAGTGAGCTGCTCCTTGCCACCCCCAGTGTCCCACAGCCTTTTCCTGTCTGCCTTCTATGTCCCTGGGCAGAAAAAGCCAAGAAGAGCTCTGGGAACTCATATAAATTATGAATGTAGGGCAGAGGAAGGGGGAAGATAGTAAAGAGGCTAATGGAATGGGTGATGTAGGTGTTCAGAGTTAACAGTGATGGATAGGGGCATCTTGCTAGCATCCACCCAATATGCTTTTGGTGTCTGGTTAGTCATTATTTTCAGAATGAGGAGCAAAAGAGGGGAGGGCTCTCATGGTCTCACACTCCTTTTTATCGAAATACAACATCACATTTCCAGGTGTGAGAGGGATTGGTAAGAACCTCCTTCCATGGGCACCACTGGAAACCTCCCCTTCAGCAGGTATAAAAAGCACTTTATACATAGAGATTTTGCTAGGACATCAGGGAGAATGTCCACATATATTTCCAACCACGGTGCTAAAAAATTTTTGAAGCCATGCTTTTTCCAAAGTGCTGGAGATCTGGATGCAATGCAGTGGAGCAGAGGCCCAAAGAAACACGTAACACATGGCAGGATCTCTTTTCCTTTCCCTCTCCCCTTGGGAAATGCAGCAAAGGGAGCAGTCTCATTCAGTTCAGGGCTGGAACAGCTCCAGTGACCTTATTCTCTCTGCTCTGCACTAAGTCTGTGCCCAGAATGAACACTTTCTTCATCAGCAGGACACTTTCATTTACTTTCTTGGGCAGCAACTTTTGTCTTCTTGTTCAAACTTCACGGTGTTACTCAGCATTCTTCTTGCTCCATTTAATCATAGAATGGATTGGATTGGAAAGGACTTCAAAGCTCACCCAGTTTCAAACCCCTATGGTTGGCTGGTTGCCCCCCACCAGACCAGGCTCTCCAGGGACCCATCCAGCCAGGCCTTGGACCTCTCCAAAGATGGAGCACTCACAACTTATTTGGGCAACCTGTTCCAGTGCCTTACCATTCTCTGAGTAAAAAATTTCTTCCTAATATTTAATCTCTCTTCTTTTCATTTAAAACCATTCCCTCTTGTGCTATCAATATTTGCCTATGCAAAAAGTCGGTCTCTCTCCTGTTCCTAATCTCCCTTCAGACATTGGGAGTCTGCAATAAGGTCTCCCCAGAGCCTTCTCTTCTCCAGACTGAACAAGACCAGCTCCCTCAGCCTGTATTCACAGGAGAGGAGTTTCAGTCCTCAGAGCATCTTCTTGGTCGTCCTCTGGGTCTGTTCCAACATCTGCATGTTTCCTAATTTTCTTGTCTATTCTGAGCCCTTTTTCCACATCAATTCTTAAAACACCCCAATGTAAAAATACTTGCTATAACTCAAAGCAACCAGCACAGATTCAACTGGATTAGCAGAACTGCTATCAGTGAGTGATCTAGACAGTGAAACAGATCTGTTAAGTACGAGCAAGTAATTGATTTCTCAGTGCATTCAGTATCTTTAAAATTCAGACAGGATATAAACACAACAGCCAACAGGCTACTTACAAGCTATCAGCTCTGACCTTGATTATCTATGACAAATGATCAAGTAAAACCACCCAGAGAGTTTTCTCCTCCTTCCTCACTTCTTGAAAGTCTTTGTATACAAGCCAGTACCTTTACACAGTATGTGTCTCACCCACATCTGGCCACGACCTGTGTTCCCTCAAAGAAAAGACATTTCTTCGTATATACCCATACAGAATACTCGGTTCCAAATCATTTCAAAACCAGAACAGGATAATTGCAGAGCTAAACTTCAGACTGCATTAGCACAGCTTAAAATCTTTCTTTAGCTCCTCCTGTCTCGTCCAGCTCTATGAGAGGATGGTTACTGGGAACCATTCCCAGAAATTGAAACAAATCAAACAGGGGAAAACAAACAAACAAATGACCTGGGACAGTTGGAACATAATATAATTTGTCTCAAGGAACTCTTTCTGTTCCCTAAAAGAATTAAATCCCATGGCACTGAAGTCTTTTCCACTGTAATTTTCCAGCTTGAACCATAGTGAATGAAGCATGGGGAGGCAATCAAAAGAATAATAGAGCACACTAAATATACACGTCTAAGCATCTACCCTTGCATCCCAGAGAGAAAAGGAAAAAAGAAACCTCCTCAAAGGAAACTATAAATGCCTAACACAATGAGAAAGATAGAATTTTATGGGCTCACATACATAACTGTGGAGTCAAGTTTATGGAAGACCCTAATTTCTGAACACATACAAAAAAAAAACCCCCAAAACCAAAAAAACAACAACAAAAAAAACCACATCTGCCAGTAAAATCCAGCTTTTTACTGATAAGACTTTATATTGTCCAGCCTTTTCTGCATTGTCCACTTGCTTAGCAGCTCTGTAAAATACTTCGATGCTTTCACAGTAGCTTCCTCCGTAACCTGCAGCTATGTTATAAAGATGTAGCAGGTGCTGAAATATCCAAACAAATCTTTTTAAAATGTATATCATATGGAATGGTTGGAACATAACCTTAACTCCTAGAAGAGAAGACACACCATATATCTGATAGCGTAGAGAAGCAATACAATAGTATTGCTGATGTGTTTGTTTCTTTTCTCATTGTTGACAAAACTGAAGAATCAACAGCTTATTTACTGACTATGTAATCGGTTCCAGCTTATAAAGATATGATTGATCCCAATGATCCCACATAAAGATGAACTGCAGATCTTGACTTAGGGAAATACATTCCAGCTTGAGTCCACCACAGAAACTCCTGTGTCTAATTAGGCATCCTTGATATGTAATTGCAAGTCTGCCAACACTGCAAGCGGGGCTGTGTTGTTTTCAGTGGAAACCCCTTGGCTCTGGAGAAACACACCAAAGGGCTGCGAAAAACAGGGTGGTGAACAGCACTTGGGAAAGGACTGCAGCCTCACATCCAAACTGCTGGCTTGTACCTTTCTGCTCAGATGTAGACTGCGGAAATCTCTTCTTTATCAAGGTGGGACTAAGTCCTGGCAGCTAAATGCACACAAAGAAGGATCCACGTGCTACAATTGCCCCATTAAAGAGGAGGGTGGCAGGGTTACACTTGCAGAGGAGTTTTCAGGAATGGTTTTGTTTTAGAGAAACCCTTTTTCTCCCATCAGCATGCCAAGCTAAACACTTTCCAAGTTAGACAGCTACTGCACATGATCGTCCATCTCTCATTTTAGCTAATGGAGTGATGCACAGCCTCCAGTGCCTACCAGAGGGCATTCAGCTTAGAAAACACTAATGCATAAAAACGTCTGCAGACTGACGACGTGAATGGCAATATACATTTTTAATTTGAATAATATGCAGTGTTTATCATAATTAGACAGCACATTAACATGATTAAACCAGTGCCGTGGATCAGAGTGGCAAGGCACCTGACGTGAGTCTGCAGCCTTTATTGCTGGGTGAAGCGTGTTGTGCCTGGCCACTGAGCAACTGCCTGCCTTGCCCTTTTGCAGTGAGAGTTGAAGCTGTCATTGCAGGGGGCAAATTTTTCCTTGACAAGCAAACAAATCCATTAACATGTTAAAAGGTTTGGTGTGTACGTGTGGAAAATATAAAGCACACCAACACAACAGCATAGTTAGGAGGATAGTATTTACTCTATGATAACAAAATGCTCAAGTTCTGCTCCGGGAGAGTAGGCAAAGTACTTTTACCTATCCTGAAAGGCAGGAATGGCATTGATTTTCAGTAGTGGCTTAAATAACAGAAATAGGAATCAGCAGAAATTGCTGCTATTTATAGCTGCTAGCTTGTTGATCTCTAGCATCCGCCGAATGGCCACAATTATATTGCTCTGTATGATGGCTTTGTGTGCATCCTCCAAGCACTCCAAATCACAGACTGCTCTTCTATTCGGCGCTGGGAGCTTTGCCACTGATTTCTATCAGGCCAAATCTTCACCCTTGTTTCAGCCAACAGAAATCCTGGCACCCGATCTTTGCTCCGGGGTAAGCCAAACATGGAAAGTAGAAATGACAGCAAATGGATACACAGGCTGTGTATTCACGGCCCACACATTTAAAAGTGGGAACACGATGTTGAGGAGCTTTGTTGTGGACGCTCTGCTCCGTTTATTTAATTCTGAGCATTGGAGGAATGTGAGCATGGACTGCTTAAAAAAAAAATAACAACTGGTCACATGGAGAAGGAAAAATAATAATGAAACATTAAGTAGAAGTGGACCATGATTCATAACCTTTCTTATGCTTTCACTTGCAATATTTGGTTTCTCTCTGAGCGTTAAACAATTGCCCTTGCTTTTATTCATGAAGGAATTCAGCAACAAGAGCTATTCCAAAGCAGAACAGCTGTAGAACATTAAGGGTGCTCTAACCATTAAGGGGCATCTGGAACATCTCAGTATTAGTATTGCATCAGTCCACAGGCCACAGTTATTTCTGTATACTGGGTATGCTTCAGCTCTTTCCAGATTTATATCTGTTATAGCAGTGTGCCCACTGCTTAAGATTGGGAAAGCCCTTCTGAACTGCGATGGTTTTGCAGTTGTTGGGGAAGAATTTTCAGCACATAATCTGTAAAGCAACCCACAAGAAAACATCAAGATCATAACTTAATTTTTACTAATGCTCTTCCTGTTTCACAGTTGTCTAAAGGCAATAAAATTTCCTTTTGAGCATGGTGCAATAAAAGCTTGCAGAGCACCTTACAGTCTGAACTCTGAATGGATAAAGCAAGCAGAATGAAGGGCTGGGATGCAACACGGAAGTAAGATGAGAGCCATGACAGATACAAATCTTCTGCTATTTCGCTATTCCCTGGCATCTTAGTTCTGTTCAACTTAGTTTGACAGAGGGATCATGGAAGAAGAGAATCATTGGAAAAAGAAGACAAAAAGAGAATGAGATGAGGAAGAATAGTCAGAATGCAACTGCAAGAGAATCCTAGTGACACCAGCAGCACTCACAGGTCCCTATCCAAGCTTCTTTCTTGTCCCTTTTCTTCCAGAATGGGATTTGCAGCCGATACTTTCCTCTTTTTGCTTCCAAATGGCCCAAGGCTGAGGGTGCCAATGTGAATGGAAATGGGAGAGGAGAAGAAAAAGAGTTTGTGTGTGTAGTGGGAATAGCAGAGGGTGTAACTACAAGCTTTATATCCAGCCATCGTTGTGGTGAAGGGTGTTGACGCAAGTTAAAAAATCTCTATTAAATACTCTTGCCGAAGGGTTAGGTTTTGAAAGAGGAAGAAAAGAGTGGGATATTCAGTAGTGTCCCCACTCCCAACGCTTGGCAACATGAGATTTTTACAGCTTCCTTCAGCAGTAGCTCTGCCAAACACTTCTGAAAATGTTACTACACACGTAGAGAAAAAAGTCTTAGAAGACTAGGGGGAGGAAAAATAATCAAAAAATGCTTAGTTTTTTTTTTTTTTTTTTTTCTTTTGGCCATTCCTAGAAACCCAAATGTAATCTTTTCACTGAAATTCAAGTGAATATGAGAGCTAGGATCTGCTAGTCTCTTCTGAAGGTCTGCGATAACAGGGTGTTAAGAGCAACATTAGAAAGATGGGGAAAGAAATACAGATCAAAGGATAAAAAAAACTTTAGCAAGGAAAGGACTCTTTGTAATACTTTCTTACGTTTCAGGACACCTGAAAAAAGCAAGCAGAAAAACAGACCATGGCTAGTAACAAATACAAACTTTTCAATTTATTTTCTTTGATTCAATGTCTAATTATTGTTTTCCCTGCTTCCGAGTGGAAGAAAATGTCCAACCAGGAGGTTAGCACTGTTCTCCCATAAAATGCTGGGGTGGGGCATGAGAAGGTCAGTCCTGACAAGGTTTGGTGTTTGCAAGAGCCACACGATTTCAGCAGGAGCTAAAGATGCTTGATGCCCTGAGTTCAATACCTTTTAGCCCTTGGAGGAATTACAGATGGGTCACAGTACTTAAGGGTCACCCCAACACACTGTGGAAGGGAGCAGGACTCATTCTCCCCAGCAGTCTGACTAGAAAGTCCCAGCAAAGCTCCCTGCAGCCTGATTTCAGCTCTTGGAGGATGATTTAGCCTCTGATCCAAGTGACTAAAAAAACATGTTTGGTGGTTGAAAGTGGGCCTTGATACAGTTGGTTGAGCAGACATGAAAAAAAGCTGGCTTAAGGAGCAAAGAGGAATCACTTGTAAGGCTCAGCTGGAGGCCCAGCATTGGGAGTGGAGCTGGCAGTGATGCTCCAATGATGCCAGGATGGAAGATGGCACAGAACCTTGCACTGGTGAAACTCCTAGTCCCTTTCTGTGATGCTGAAAGAGCACTCACTGAGCATAATACCACTGAAGGAGAATCACATATCCCTCTTCCCTTATAAAAGTGAGTACAGAGAGGGGAGCTGGATCCGATGGGATCAGCAGGTACTTGGATGGTACTTGGAACCATCAATCTCCATTTTCTTTGCAGTCTCAGCTCCCAAGGGAAGCCAGTTCATACCTTTATTAATGCATGGTACAATGCCTTTGCTTACGAACTGGCTCAGGCTTGCAAAACATTTGCATCCCAGTTTGGCTTGAGACACATTAGGAAATATATTTCAGATTTGTCCTCCGGCCCTCTGTACTATAGATCATTTTTAGAGTGGCTAAGGGTTGTGACCTGTCTCCTGCACTATAAATCCAAGAGGACAAGGCACTCATTCTGCTTCACTCATGTTCTAAACCAAAATTGATTGTCCAGTGACTAAACTGGAAGGGCACTCGCACTTTTTCTCCACAAACGATGAGAATCAGGTGTCAAAAATACATAATCTCTACTGCTTAGAGCATCGTGAAGGGGCAGTAACACAAAGACTCCTTTCACACATAGTCAGGGTTTGTTTGGTTATATGCTCATGTGGAAGGATGACAAATAAGAGAAAGCAAAGTTAAATTACTCTAAGAACTACTACAGATGGTAAAGGACAAAGCAAACAAGAGTCCCAGAACAGGGACCATTCCTATGTCTTGTGATACTGGAGGAGCATTAGGACCTCAGTATCTTTAAATGGACATTTTTTCATAAAAATTCCTATTAACCAGTGCACATATGACTAGATGATGCTTTATGGTTTGTGTTCTGGTGAAAGTTAGCGTCAATGATGGGAAAAGGTTTATCTTAATGGCCTGTGCATCCATAAATCATTTGGGACAACAAACAAACAAGTCTATCTATGCACAGTGGCTACAGATCAGCTTTAAATCCACAGGAGCACACAGCTGCAATGGGATATGCACACTCCTTTCTCCCAAAGAAACACAAATCTGGTGCATTTGGACAATCAAGTCTGCTTCACTTCAAAACTGTCACTTTCTATGATACAAGAGCCTTGGGCTTTCCTTCCCAGGGAGGAAAATAAAAGGCTGTCTGAACTTCTGGGCACCTTGGGCATTGCCTTCGGCATCCTCGCGGCTTGCCAAATCTTCAGAGTTCCTTAACGTCTCTGTGCTGAGATGCACTGTAACCCTGCTACACTGCTCAACAGAGCCTGTCAGGATGAGCAACACTAGTGCTCTCCTGTCTTAAAAATAGCAGTCAAGGCTGGGGAAGTGGAAAGGAAAAAAAAAAAAAAAAAAAAAAAAGATTCAAATCTAATTACCTCTGAAGGCTTCATCCTCATTCACAACAATAGCAAGAACAGGCTCAGTTCTGTGCCAGGCTCTCACAAAATGCCTGTCCAGCACTGGAGAGCAGAGAAAAAGCCTCAAAGGTGACTGTTCCTCCTCCATGAATGTGAGAAGAGGGATAGACCCTCCTGCTGAGCACACACAGAAGGCACATGGACTGTCTTTTTGTCCAGGTTGGAAAAGGGTTTCTCTGTTGGGAATGCAAATTTTATCTTCAAAAGTTTGGCTCAGGCTAAGCAAATAGCAATCTTTAGTGGGACTTCAAGTAGCACCTGTGCTTTATTCTCTTGTTTTCACCACTTTTTTCACTGACTTCTACAGAAGTGGATCCTGTGCAGAGATCTTCAGGTGTCCATGCTTCTGCACTCTCTGCTTTGGTTGTAGGCTATTTGGAGAGAGGACAGTTACAACAAATCCTTTCTTCTGCCATCCCAAGCAGCACACAAGAAACTTTAATGGAGAGAGAGAGTAGAGGAGAGAAGATGGAGAAAGAGGAACATCAACAGCAAAATACCTCCAGTATCAATGTGCCTCACAGCAATCAGCTCCAATGGAAATAAATTACTGAAATATCACTGATGTGGGGACAGATATGTCAACAGGCATCAACAATAAACCTGTGTACAGATCAGCCCCATATCTCCTCCCAGAGTCTGGATCTATGGCCCACGGGTGGGAAGATTTTTGCTGGCTTGTAAGGGGTTGGGAGAGTAAAAGAGCAATTCCTGACCTAAAAGGAGCATCTGCACAGAAACAGCGTCCGATGTCCATCCATCGAGCGGCACATTCTGTCCTGGCTGTCAGACACAGAGCTGTGTACATTGCTGCCTGATCTATATTTAGTCCCTGATGTAACTAAAGTCAATAGTATTCCATTAGGGCAGCTGCTACTAACTCCCGAATAGGCTTTCCTACATGAGCTCCACCTACGCATGTCAAGAATCTGGACATATACAGCTACAAAACCTCTGTGTGTTTATACACAAAGCAGCATAGTTTTGAATAGAAAATATACGGCTGTTAGCATAATTGAATGGTCTGCTATATAACATCACGGCATTTTTAAAAGACACTGATTCTTCTTGTCCAGGGGTGAGTTTAAAGGCCTTAAGCTTCACTGCAAGGAAATACTGGCCTTTCCCTTTTTAGGGTATGTTTCTGCATCGAAGCATTCCTTATCTTTGCTGCTGGTGGCAGAGTTGGTGGAAGGTTTTGTAGAGTTTTCTGGGAAGGAAGATGTGTGTATGAAAAAGAATTGCAGCACTGAAAATATGACACTTCAGCCTGTAAAAAAATGTACATCTTGTGTTGTGTTCTGTATTACTCAGTGACTTTCACTCTATACCGTATAAATACTCCTACTTGATTTTCCAAAGTAAAATTCCAATTAACATATTCTAGGTTTCTTTTCAGTATTTTAATGAAATGCCACAGGTGGCATAGCAATGACAACCCAAAAATCATGACTGCCTACCCCAGCCCAGGGAAGTGCAGGAATCAAAGTGATTACCAAGGCAAAGAGAAGTGAGAGGCACAGATCAGAAAGCAAGAACAGGGAGGAGGGAGGAATTCTCATCAGAGCTACCAGCTCCAAAAGACCCATCCACCTATCTGTATTACTATGCACACTGTTTGTCTTTTTAGTGAAAATGACAAAAATACATTGAAGAGAACAAATAAATAAAGAGTCCTTTACAAGAGACATATTTCAAGAAATGTTTGAGAGTATGAATTTAGACTTGGAGTTAGCACTGTTTGTGTTCAGTCCCTTGACCTCCACTGCATGTGCTAGAAGGGCACAGAGTTTCTGCCAACATTTCTGAATAAAAACACATCTTTCTTCCCATGACAAAGTACATTCAGAGACACAAAATGATGATTCAAGGCTATCCACACGTTACCATTTATACCAAAGATTAATGCCAATCCAACCAGCTATTAACCAAAGGCTGTTACCATCCGATAACTATCTAAGGGTTTTGAAGAACTGCTGCTGGGCAAAAGCTGGAGGAGAAACAATCCATGGAAGACAAGTATAAATCAGCCACTACAACAAAGGTCATGATGGAAACATCAGAATTCACCTTGCAAATATGATGCTTGCTCTCTATAAAAAATGGAGACAAAGAGCTCAAAAGTGTTGCTATTTGAGACTTGTTCAAGGCTTGCACTCAAGACAGAGAAACTTGCCTTTCCCTCTCCTCCTATTATCTCCAGGAGCTCTGATGTGATAGAGAGAATCTACCTCCAATGCATCTGACTCTTTTTCTGCATACCTGGCATAATCCCATTTCTGGGATAAGCCATGTTGCACCTTTCCAGGCCAAAGCTCAGAATTCAGCACTTCTCACTAACTTCTCCTCAAAGCCATGTCACCAACCAGCTGATCCATGGGCATGCCTGTTGGGGATTCAAGAAACTCCAAAAGACCCAATCAGAGGGCTTAGAGGATGGGATGGTGATAGGAATTATCAAAACAGAACTGCAAGGCAAAGACTATCTCATCTAAATCAGTTCAGAAAATGAAATGAATTCACACACACCAAAATGATTTCTTTAGAAACACATTATCATTGGGAAAAAAAAACCCTTATATGTAGATACTCTCTTGAGGAGACAATCAGCTTTAAAATATGAAGCCTGTAATTTTGTTTCTGGCAATCTATACAGTTTTTTGTTTTTTTTTTCCCAAAATGGATGCTTGGAGATGTGGAAATTCTTGGAACTATATACTACTGTGTAACAGCACTGAATAGATCACACAGATACCATAAGGAATTTGAACAAGAAAAATGAGTTTATTTTCTAATCCTTCAAGAAATACAAGATTTCCAGGTTTAAAAATTCAGGGGCCAAGCAGGTGATGTTTGCATAGAGAAAAACAATAGCACGGAACGGAATAGAAACTCTACTTTCTTTATTCAGGTAAGAGCCTCATTAAAAATCAATAGGCTTAATTTATCCCTGATAACATTCTGTTGAAGTCTGTACATTTACCCTAGGGATTAATTTAGCCTAATGGGTCCTCATGCACAAACAACATAGGCAAGGTTTGATTCTTGGAAGTTACAGCAAAGCAAATGCTGCTACAGGGCTCGATCCTAGCACCTGCTAATACACACCAAGCTGAAGCATCTGATAGGCTCAGAGCCCTTGAACTATGTACAAACACAGCTTGTGGTGGATAAATATTTTATGGCCAATTATATGTCACTATGAATGATTTTATTTATTTATTTATTTTAACTGATGCTGCTAATCATAAAAATTAGAGGATGGAGATCAGTTTGTGTATTTCAAAGAAAAAAAGAGGCACGTGATCTTCCATCCCTTGTGGACACTGGTAAAAGTGAGTCATCCTGACCTACGGTGATCCTTGCAAGGAGGTATTTTCCTCCACTCCTATGAAATGAATGTTCACTTTGCGAGATTCAGCACTTGGGAAAAAAAGAAGACCTGAACGCTAAAAAGCCTGGCTTCACCGAGAATACTTGCAGTGAATTAGTGTACCTCAGGTGTCAACATACAGGCCGGTGAATTAAATTAAGCTCTTTGCTTCTGTTCTAATGTAGCAGAACTAATGCAGTCACAGCTCAGCACTGCAGCTTCTTAAATGTGGGCACTGCTGCCACAGGGAAGGGAACCTGGTTTTCTGTCCCCAAGGGACATGGTTGGAGTCAGCAAGCCACCATGAGCAGTGTGACATAATGTCTGAAGAATGGGAAAGAAGGGGACTAGGCAGCAAAGACAGCTTCAGTTCCAGTCTCAGTGCCATTAGGGGGGAAATCAAGCTGAGTGGCTTTTAAACAGACTCAGGAAGCATCACGCTAGGACACCAAAAAATCCCCAACAGCAACAAAGTCCCAAGTGTGCAGCAGTAACTCTCACTTTTACTTCCCCAGGCAGCAAAATGCAGTGTTTGCAGGTCCTGAGAAAACTCAGGAAAACCCTTCTCCATGGAGTTGAAGTTGCTACAATGACAATCAAGCAACATTAAGCTTTGGAAAATGAAAACAAGCCGTAGTGAACTGCTGGTGGCAGCACTGTAGAAACATTTCTGTTAGAGGAGGGTAAAAAAGAAAAAAAGAAAAAAGGAAAAAAAAAAAAAAAAAAAAAAAAAAAAAAAAAAAAAAAAAAGGACTGTTTCTGAAGACTTAGTGTTCTCATACATTTTGTTCTTCTCTGACTGTCTCTTTCACCTCCCTGCTCCTACCCCTCCCATCACTCTGGCTGCACAGTAGCAAGCAGGGTAAATATTAACCCTGATAGGAAATGATTAATGAATTATCAATTGCAATCAGGTTGCATAATGCAAACAGTAAGAGGGTAAGGAAAAGTACTGGCAGGTTTGACTATATTGTTATGTTAGAGAGAAGGTGGAGGTAGAAAGTAATTTAGATGGCTGGTTTGTCTGCAGAAGATCCTGAAATATATCCCATAATATATGGCCATGCTGGGCAGCTCTTTGTTAAGTGAGACATAAAACTTTATGTAAAACTCTGTGGTTTATCTGTGTGCACGGTTTTTAAGACAACACATACAAAATCCCTTTTTGCCCATGTAAATTAAAGGTTACAAATGCTATCAGCAACCGCTCATGCAAAGCCAGTCTGTTACTACACACACTTGAAGCAAAGTAGGAGCAGGCCTTCCAGGGCAGAAGGTTCCTAATCCTTCCACATTTGATGTCTCCATATTGTTAATGAATAAACAAACATTCTCAAGCTTTTTTCATGAAGTAGATATTTTCACCAGTAATAGCCAAGCCTTATAATTCAGAGTCACCCTAACAAGTTCCTGCAGCGGTCAGCTGAAGCAAAATGGTGATGAGATCAATATTTTCAAATGGAGCTGCCTAAAATATCCAACAAGGTTCATAATAATTGAGACAATCACTAATTTGGATAGCTCCATTGGTGTGTAACTACCTGACTTGAAGATTTATTGTTTAAAAACTTTGGCCTAAACCATTTGCTTGTGGTTAACGAGCAGGTAACAAGTAGGTAACAGACCTAGCCAGAATAGGTTCATGAAGGGCAGGTTCTGCTTGACCAATCTGATCTCCTTCTACAACCCTGTGGCCCGTCTGATGGATGAAAGAAAGGCTGTTGATGTGGTCTACTTAGACTTCAGCAAAACCTTTGACACTGTCTCCCATGCTGTTCTCCTGCAAAAGCTGGCAGCCCATGGCTTGGATGGGTACACTCTCATCTGGGTAAGGAGCTGGCTGGAGGGCCGGGCCCAGAGAGTGGTGGTAAATGGAGTAAAATCCAGTTGGAGACCAGTCATGAGTGGTGTCCCCCAGGGGTCGATGCTGGGGCCTGTCCTCTTCAACATCTTTATTGATGACTTGGATGAGGGCATTGAGTGCTCCCTCAGTAAGTTCGCAGATGACACCAAATTGGCTGGGAGTGTCGATCTGCCTGAGGGTAGCGAGGCCCTACAGAGAGATCTGGATAGGCTGGAGAGCTGGGCCGAAGCCAACGGGATGAGGTTTAACAAGACCAAATGCCGGGTCCTGCACTTTGGCCACAACAACCCCAGGCAGCGCTACAGGCTTGTAGCAGAGTGGCTGGAGGACTGTGTTGAGGAAACGAACCTGGGAGTACTGATTGATGCATGGCTGAACATGAGCCGACAGTGTGCCCGGGTGGCCAAGAAGGCCAATGGCATCCTGACTTGCATCAAAAACAGTGTTACTAGCAGGAACAGGGAGGTAATTGTCCCCCTGTACTCAGCATTGGTGCGGCCGCACCTTGAGTACTGTGTTCAGTTTTGGGCCCCTCACTGCAAGAAAGACATTGAGGCCCTGGAGCATGTTCAGAGGAGGGCTACGAAGCTGGTGAGGGGTCTCGAGCACAGGCCTTATGAGGAGCGGCTGAGGGAGCTGGGATTGTTCAGCCTGGAGAAGAGGAGGCTCAGGGGAGACCTTATAGCTCTCTATAACTTCCTGAAGGGAGGTTGTGGTGAGCTGGGGGTTGGCCTTTTCTCTCGTTTAATTAGTGATAGAACTAGAGGGAATGGTTTCAAGCTGCGACAGGGAGGTTCAGGCTGGACATTAGGAAGGGTAGTCAGGCATTGGAATGCACTGCCCAGGGAGGTGGTAGAGTCACCAACCATGGGAGTGTTCAAGAAACGTTTAGATGTTGCGTTGAGGAATATGATTTAGCTGGGATGTATTGGTAATGGTTGGACTGGATGATCTTCTAGGTCTTTTCCAACCTGAAAATTCTGTGATTCTGTGAAGTAGAGCTGATAGTTTTCAGGCCTAACCACTAGAAACAAGGCATGGTAAATGACTGTAAAAAAAAAGAGCTTGCAGATACATCTCTGTGATGGGAGACTGCATGGCGGTGAAGAGCTGGGATCAATGCTGAAGGTGATCCTGTGAATGTGGAAATCCATCTGTGGTTGAGGTATTTCCTGCTGAGGCTGTGAAAGGGATCATCTCTGCCTGGCCTTTCTCGCTCCCTCTGGAAACACAAGTACCAGTAGCTCAGTCCCTGACGTTCTTTGCATTTGGACATGGATGACATTGAGTGGCGTATCTCTAACAGCTCTTGCTTTTCTAGTTACGCATTAATGTTTAACGAGATCAGCCTGCAGTTGCTTGTTAGTGTGCAGCGCTCCAGCTAATTAATACATCACCAGGAGTGCTGGCCTGCAAAAGGAGAGCAAGCAAGCACATTCCAGAGGCATTTATCAGCCTTCAGAAGAAAATAAAAATACGGAAATATGGGTAAAAGGTTCTTCAAAGAGGTTGGGGGGGTGGGGGGGGGAGAAGGAATCAAGTCCACTGAGTGTTTGTGCAGAAATGCTCAGCTGAGTTTCTATGAAGAGGGCAAACATCGCGCAAACATCTTCCTGATAAAAGATGGTGTCTGAGAGGCAGCTCGAGTGTCATGAAAACACATCATCCCTGACAGCCACACATGTTTTCCAGGCATGAAGAAACAAACAAACCTCCTTCTGCCCTGTCCCTCTACCTCCTCTTGCCTCCTGCACCAGCACGTCAGGGAAGCCTCACAGCACCTGGCTTAGCTCAGCTCCGTCATGCTTTGCTGTTTTAGCTGTTAACCTGCTCAGCACTTGGGCAAACAAGGGAAGGAGGCTGTGCCACCTACCACAGGCTGCCCAGGATGTATGCACAACATGAACACCTCCTTAGATACTGAAGCTCACGATTTGCAGGCTTGGCCTTTCCTTACAATCTGCATGACTTCCCAAGGCAGATTTTCAGGTAGCACAAACCCTTACTTCTAAAAGCTGACTGATATGAGCACTGTTCTTCTCCCTGTACAGCACAGCACCTGACAGACGCACACCTACCCAATGAGATTTTTAAAAGTAACGTGCAATGTTGCTAATTGTCACAAATATAATGGGATTTCCCTGATTTTTCAGTTTCCTGTTTCTACATGCCCATTGACTCCATTAAGTGATAAATTCCCAGCCTTGCTGGGGGAGATAAAATCTTTAAAATATGACTCCATTATTTTCTAGCATTTCAGAATCCATCAGGAAATAATGAAAGACCTTTTTGTTTCCTTTCATTTCCAATTTCAGCCTGATTTTGAAGCCAGTGAAGAATGTTTGGGGCCACTGGGTGGAAACATTTTAATAATTATGGGTCATTCCTACTGCAAATAGTATCACAGAGCCTTGTGCTCATTTTTAACATAAAAAATAAAATAAAATAAAATAAAATAAAATAAAATAAAATAAAATAAAATAAAATAAAATAAAATAAAATAAAATAAAATAAAATAAAATAAAATAAAATAAAATAAAATAAAATAAAACAAAATAAAATAAAATAAAAATATAATTGTATCATTTAATTGGAAAAAGCAGTCATATGGTGAACACATATTTGTATATGATACAAAAAAGAACAGGAAAGACCATGAGAATCACTTAGTATAGAAGTTCATGGTTTAATTTTTAGATATTGATTCTTGGGATTGTTATAATGAAGCAGAGAAATGGCCCAATATGTTTCTCAAGGAACCAGTAAGGGGATCCACCTTTTATAAGGAAAGTGTTTTGCAATTGCCAGCATGGAAGTCATAGTCACTTGGTGATGAATCACACCCACTCTAGGAATAAGGATCATACCTACATATGAACCACAACCAGTACAGTTAAAATTGGAATTGCTAAGGCTACCACAGTAAAAGTATTTGAAGACTGTGCACCTGGTACACTAAGGAAACTGAATTAGCATCTAAATCATACAAAATGGGTCCCATTTATGTGGCTTCTGACTTTCAGAGAGCTTATATATATATTCTCATCATTCATTGATGACAATAAATGCACTTAAAAGAAAACAAAAAAAAAGAGAGGGATAAAAAATAAAGACAACACAGCTGATCATAACACTCTTAAGAATCAAAAGAGCTGACTATGCTGGTCCCTAAACAAAACTCGGCCTGTACAAACCAGCCATCATCCTTCCACTCCGAGATCCAGCTGAGTGCTAAGTGAATAATGTAGGCAGGAGGTAAAAATTCAAATGTTGATCCTCAAGCAAACTGAAATGAATCAGCAAAGTTGAGAACTTTGGCACAGCAAGAAAGAAAGCTTTTCATTGCTGCACACTGAATCTGCAGAGACTAAATGGAAACAGTTCTCTGCCCACATTTTTCTACTGGGTAAATGACAGCTGATGCAGGACAGTTTACTACTATTGCTGGAGATGAGGTGAGAGAGGGAAAAAAGTGTACTGTACAACAGAGAACAGCTGAGAATTATGTTTTAAGGATTAATGGGTCTTTCCAGTATGAGGTATGATCTTTACTGAAGCTAGGCCTTGAGTACCCTTGCAGTAGAAGCAAATGCAGTGCTGGAAGAAGGGAATTCCAACAAGGGAGAAGACATTCATTAAAATAATAAGGCCAACTCTGCTACTTAATAGAAAAATCTAAATCCATTTCCCTTTCATTTCACATATTTTTCACCCAGAGGGTGTTGACACACTGGAACGTGTTGCTCAAGGAGGCTGTGGATGCCCCATCCCTGGAGGCATTCAAAGCCAGGCTGGATGTGGCTCTGGGCAGTCTGGTCTGGTGGTTGGTGACCCTGCACATAGCAGGGGGGTTGAAACCAGATGATCATTTCGGTCCTTTTCAATACAGGCCATCCTATGTTTCTGTGTTCTTATATTCACATTTGTTTGTGTATGCAAACACATTCAGATGTATATGCAAACTTGATTTTCAATAGCAGTATCATCCAAATTACTAGAATAACTATAATCTATTCACTGTTCTCTGACTTCTAGGATTACGTGCTAGCAAATGCCATGAGTACAGGACCAGAGACAACATCCCAGCTGAAGTAAAAATGTGAGCAACAGCAATACTAAGATGCTGCTATTCCGCCATTGAGTGCCTCTGGAACTACTATACCCATCCATGCGGCTAGCAAATTGTTTTTTTGGCAATTAATGAATTACCAACATCTGGCAAAAGACAGGCAGGCGATTCACTCTCAAAGAAGATTCACCTGAATGCCTGCTTTCCTTGTTTCCTGAAAGCTCTGGAAAATAAATAAATAAATAAAATAAAATTAAAATAAAAAAGGAAAACCTAAGTATTTATCTAGCAGTATTTCACTTGGACCTGGGATTATGTGTGAACTCCACAATACATGAGGGCAAAGCTATCATATCTGCTGATATCCTCACCTTGCAGCTTGTTTGATGCCTTCCCTGTACATTTATTTTCTAGGATATTTCTGTTAATGGAAATAAGGCTGGACTGCCAGCATGTGGGTACATTTAATCTCAGAAGTTCCTGTCTCTTTTAAGGGCTCTTTCATCCTAGTGTAATTGGAATAGTTTGAGTATTTTATGGATTAAACTAAGGGAGAACAAAAAGAAGAAGCCACCTTTCAAAGTGATAAAGAACAACAAGGTTTTAGTGGCACACTGAAAATGGCCCTCCTCTGAAATGAACTTGGTGAGAGTCAGATGTGCAACCAGGGAACCCTCAGCTCAAACACTGCGTGTTGCTACAGCCCAAACAACTGCACCAGGGACTTATCCTGGGAAGTGACAGGCAACCTCAGCTATAACAGGGGTCATCATCTCCATCTAAACGCTTTCTTTGAAATATATCTGCAGGGGAATAAAAACAGGATGGCAAACCATTCAAGACTAAATACTCTGACATATCCTGCAATACCCTTTGCACTCTCTTTTTGACTGCAGGAAAAGCTGGGAAGCTGAGTAGCAGCTCCGTTTCCGCTCCCTTTTCACCTCCCTTCAAGAAGAGCGACTTTTAACCTTATTATTTATATTACCTCTTGCATCTGCAATTAGGCACTGCACAAACACGCGATCGGAGGGAAGTACCTGCCCCAAGAATCCTAGAGATGGACAGAGACAAGGGAATCATTAGGCTGGGAGATAAACCATCTGCCCAGCTGTCCCCAAACTCAGCTCGGTGACACTAACCCCTTCCCGTGGTGACACATAGCTGCCGCATATGCCTGTTTCCCCACTGATGACAACATCTGCCCATCTGGCTTCCCAAGCAAGGGAGGTCAAGCACGGAGGGAGTGATTGCATCCCTGCCTGCGTCCCTTTCTGCCAGGATGGAGGCAATTAGCCAGAGTCATTAGGGGTGCCTCCTTGCCTTCGTTAGGGCTGTCCTCCCTCCGATGAAGCCTATCCTGGGGACGGTGGGCAGGCTCTGTTCCATCAGGGTCTTATCAAGGCCAGCTGGCTTTGGGGGGCTCAATAAAGCAAAGACCAAATCTAACACAAGGGGTAGCTTTAATAATAATAATAATAACTTTAAACTGGTATTATTTTTCATCCAGTTTTTCCCTTTACTGTATCTATATTGTCCTGGAGGGACCTGCAGGCTGAAAATCTTTCATTCACCTGCAGCTAGAAAGAAGCAAGATGTTCATTTTCTTCCTCTTTTCTCAGAGTTAATGAGATCTTTTAAACACAAAAGACTGGAAATTCACACCTCGCATCCCAAGTACATCTAGATTCACAAAAAATTATTAGGTTTCCTGTCACTTGCAGAATATAAACAAAGCCCACAAACAATCACCACTGCCCTGGAAACTTTGAAAAACAAAACAAAACAAAAAACAAACAAGAGAAGAGAAGAGAAGAGAAGAGAAGAGAAGAGAAGAGAAGAGAAGAGAAGAGAAGAGAAGAGAAGAGAAGAGAAGAGAAGAGAAGAGAAGAGAAGAGAAGAGAAGAGAAGAGAAGAGAAGAGAAGAGAAGAGAAGAGAAGAGAAGAGAAGAGAAGAGAAGAGAAAAGAAAAGAAAAGAAAAGAAAAGAAAAGAAAAGAAAAGAAAAGAAAAGAAAAGAAAAGAAAAGAAAAGAAAAGAAAAGAAAAGAAAAGAAAAGAAAAGAAAAGAAAAGAAAAGAAAAGAAAAAGCAAAAACTAGCATTGAAGACCTTTGGATAGCATACACGTGTGCACACACACATTCCAAACTTGCTTGTGAGTCAGACCCTACATTGGAATGTGTAATACAAGCACATCAGCTGCCTATACCACTAATCTAAGGAAAAGGTCATGGAAAGGTATGTATCCAGCATTAGCTTTGAAATACTCTGTAAGAACAATGCACTGTGGTGTTTGTATTTTATTATTATTATTATTATTATTTTCCCTTTCTGTTGTTTTCCCGTGCTTTTCTGTGGTCTTTTCATGTCCATGCGCATAGGGATACAAACAGAATTGTCACTGGTACTGAGAAGGAAAGATGTGATTTTTTGGGATGATGGGTGAGGAATCCTGTGCTTAATTTCCTTGTGAAAGTGGAAGGCAAACAGTAATCTTTCTAATTCACATATTGATAGCAAAACTTTAAACATCTCAACCATGAGAAGGAAGTAGTAAAGTCATAGGAATTACTCTGTGAATTTGCCTCAGAAAGGATTCCTTCTCTACCCCTATTATTATTTTTTGGTGGTAGATTATTTTCTAATAGGATTAACGTTACTCTCTTGGCTTCTGTGTAAATGGGTGATTTCACCTTGCCATAGGCTTTTTCAGCTGGAACAGAGAAATGAGACTTTCTTAAATCCCCGAAGGTTTATTGTTGTTATAATAACAATAACAATAATAATAATAATAATATTTCTAAAACCTTCTGTATTTTTCCATAGAGACATCCATAGTGACATCCTTTGTGATGAAATGTTCTTGATAAGGGCTGTCCCAAATGCAACCAAAATTCTAGGAAAATATCCTGAGAGATCATATTGATCCACAAAGCTCTTGCCTTTACAGACATATATATATGCATATATATATGTATATATAACAGCCCCACACTTAAGACTCAACAGTGCCAGAAAGCTGCTCAGATTGGCTAGCCAACACATCCTCCACCTCCTTCTTCTCATTTCTGCACAACAAACCTGTCTCCTTTCTTCTCCCTCCTGTCCTATTGTAGAGAGCGTTGCCTTTTGTGCCCTAACGACATAAGAAATCGCTTAGTTTCAATGCCGCAACAAAGGTAGAAGAGTCCTTCAGGCTGAAAGCTAAGATAAGAAAAGAGACTTATTCCGGCAAGTTAAAGTGCATCTCTTCCAGGGGAGGAAGGTCATTTGCATGCCATTTGGGAACGCTGGGAGAGATGCCTCTATTCTTCCCCTGTCCCCTCTTTCCAGTCTGGAGTGAACTTGGGGCTGAAGAGGGAAGTCTAAATTACACTCTGAGAACATTATTGCTCCGTGCGCATTGCTATATGCCATCAGAATAAACCTGACAGCACTTTGAAGTCTGTAAACCGATTCCTAGGTAACTGCTTAGACTTTCTCCCCTTCCCATGCCCCAAACAGCTTTTCATTTGATGTTCTGGCACAGAGCTAATCTGAGAAAGGATCAGAAACTCGAAGCTATTGACAGTAGTGACAGGACTGTCTCAGTGTGACAGCTGATTGAGCCCGTCTCACATTTCCCTGACAAACTCAATTGCTCCAGTAAATCGAGTGAAAGTCAATACAGGCAGCTCCTCTCTGGCCTCATGTGTGTGTCCCCTCTTACAGCCCTTGTGGGGCCCTGTGGCTACAGCACCTTTCAGGACTCAGACAGAGCCACATCCCTTCCTGCAGTGGGAACAGGACACAGGCAGCAACACAGCACTCACCTTGCTGATTTAAAGCTTACTTTCTATTACCACTGCTCCTGCATCATCATTGCTTTTTGTTGTTTCTTCCCTTTCCTGCCCAACAAAGACATGAAAACTAAAGTTTCATCCTAAATACTCAGCCCAGGCAGCATTCAGGGTGCAAGAGTGCAGTGCCTGAGCAGCCAGCTGGCCCCAAGCAGTGCCCATGTGGCAGTGCTCTTCAGGGTAAGAAAAGGAAATGCAGCTTTGTTTCTGGTGCAAATCAGAAATAAAAGCAGGCCGTGAGGAGCAAAACCTTACAGAGCAAAAGCTGGTTGGAGGAAAGTGTCAGGCTTGTTGCAGATGGCAACCTTGTGTTGGCGGTGAGTAACCAGGCAATTAACTCAGTGACTTAACAGGCTTTTTCCATATTTTAATTGTGAAGCAGGCAATCCCCCCCCCCCCTTCTGCACAGGGTGTCTGTGGCTCAGAGCAAGTAAACCACAAAGCAGACCAAGCAACATACGCAGAGAACCTGAAATTGTGCAGAAAGCAGGGCAGGGATAAGGGCTACATGGCGAGAAACGTATGCAGGCTACTGCTTGCAAATGGAAATCAAATAGGTTGCCATTACCAATAATGAAGTGTGAGGTTGGCGTGGTTTCTGTCTCTCAGATTTCAACACGGTTTATTTTTATAGAGGCGGCTTCCTCGTGCAAAGTGTTGGCAAACACAGTGCTGGCAGGGAGGAGATGGGGGGAGCGAGAATGGGGCGTCTTATGGAGGGTGCAGGAGCCTATCGCACCTGCTGGGGTGCAGCAGTGAGTGAAAGAGATAGAGCTCCGGGAGAGAAAAGTGAAATTTCATAGAGACAAATGGCCAAGCTATTAATCTTCTTGATGAGACAAGTGAGGGAAGGGGTAGGAGCAGAGGGAGGGGAAAAGAAAATGGTGCTGAGCAGGTATCAGGTGCTGAGAGGGCAAAGGTTAAAGACAGCAAGCTGAAAGACGTGCATATGAAATAACAGGCTCTCTGCCACATGGAGTTGAACTCATATGAACGAGTAATACAGGACACCCCTCCTAAGTATATTCCCCTATCCCCAGATTCTTGGAGCACATCAAGCATTGCCTCCACTTAACCGACCCAACAAACAGCTGAGGATACAAAAGCCACACAGTCCCTCCTGCCTTAAAAGAAATGAACTTAAACATTACTACACCTCCACCCCTAAGTTATGCTCCAGTGCCAGGATCAACACGTAGCTGGGCTACCAGCCCTGCTCCCATTGCTGCTGCCTGGCAGCTCAACACCTTGGGGCCAAAGCATCCTGCATGCTTCCCTCCCTCCCGGGTCTGTGTGAACACGTGTGCTCCTAACCAAATGACCTCATCTGGACTGGGTTGAGCCTTCCGAGTCAAAATAAATACAGCACACTAGAACTGGCAGGAATTTTCAAAGGTTTGAGTTGGGTCCCTCTCAATTTTCACTCAGCACTTTATCCATTTTGTCTGCTACAAAATGGGAGCATTTTATATTCCCAGCTCCGATACATATTTTATGAACCTTCAGAATAGCTGCCTCCTGTGCAGTTAATATTTTGGTTCCAAAGTTAACTGGTAAAAACACATATTAATAGATCAAGCATGAAAAAAAAATAAAAAATAAAAATAAAAAAAAAAAAAAAAAAAAAAAAAAAACAAACAAAAAAAAGCAGGTGAGAAATTCTGGGGGAAGAAAAACAGCAGCAATGTTTGGAATGGCTCTGCAGCCAAGACAGCAAACCTGGTCTTTTTTAATGGGACCACCCAAGTCAGCAAGACCTAAAGCTCTTACTCACATGTGCAATGTTCAGTGCAATGTAATTCAAAGTCCAGAGGGGAGTTAGGAAAAGCAATGGCGGGGTTTAATAAGGGCTTAACAGATGAGAGAAAGTAGTGGGTTCCCACCAGAGTTCATTCTCAAACTTGCCAGGAGAATTTCATGTGATCTTGAGTCCAGTTCAGTAAATGCAGGAGCAGGGAGGTGGTGCTGCTGGAACAAGCTGACACTGCTTGGGCTTGCCAAAAGTCAACTTTTGTTCATCAGCTTCTCTTGCATATTCTATTAGGGGACTTTGCTGCAGGTAACATCACCTTCTCCTGTAATCACACTCTGAACTTCCAAACACACACACATAAACATAAAAAATAAAATAATAATAATAAAATCTGTTCTGAAGGCAGACTGTGCTAGTTTCTCCAAAAGAACAGGAAGCCTTCCTTATTTCAAAGTCATCATTTAGTTGAATAGCAGTCCTTTACGTGTTATGAAAAGTTCAGCTGAGCTGGTTGAGTCAGATAAAAAGTTCATTTCCAGGTCACAATTAAAAACATTACTGTTTGAAAAAACCTGCATTTATGATGCTGTAAGTGCCATGATAACACAAACTGAGAAGTAATAAACGCAAGAGAAGTTTAGAAAGCCACCTAAATTAGAAGTAGACAGAGATACAACAGATCGCCCAACGACCAGAAAGCTGAGTTCTTAGTTTAGCATCCCTATTGCTTTCTCCTCTGTAGCTGAAACGTGCCTATCAGCAAAAGCCTGTCATTAGATCTAGTGATGGCATCTAGCAGAACGGAGCAATAATCACACGCAGGATTGGCTGTATCGGTAGCCTTTCACTCTGGGATTACGCTGCTTGTATTCTAGCCTCTAGGAAAGAGGATGATTGATGTATAACAGCAGAGGAGAGAGAAGGGTGACAAACAGGAGGGGGAGAGTAAAGCAAAATCTGATGAAGCATTTAAGCCCTAAAACTTCTGTGGGGATATGATCCTACCCCGCAGTGTTGTTATTTTATTATTATTATTTTTCTTTTTTTGGCCACAGAATTAAAAAGAAGGACTTTTCCTGGTGTCACTGCAGGCCACAGAGGATAAATCCAAATGACAGGGCTTAAGTTATGAATATGGGGAATTAGAGATGAGAAGCAAAGCAGCTTATAATGACTCTCCCATTTGCTCTTCGGAATACAATCTTCAGTATTGATTTTGAAATACCCTGTCTTCATCCTAGCAGCTTCATGAAAATGAAGCTTGAGAGTTTTGTCACCCTGCAGGCTCTTCAGCATGATTTGATAATGATAAAAAGAGAATATAAAAGCTTTTGCAGGCTGTTATTCATCACAATTCATCCTCTTGTTTTCCAGATACAACCGCTGACCTCTAGGGAGGGTGCTGAGAGACACTTAAGTTGACTTCCTTATGAACGTAGCTGTGGTTCAACTCAGAGCCTCCATCTCCTAAACCAGCGGAGGGAGGTATGGAAGTTTCACACATGAATCAACTCATATGAAGTCAAACCTTAGGAGTGCCCTACAAAGTTACCTACAAAAGATCTCTCATCTTTCAGCCCACAGGAACACAGAGTCCATGGAAAGTGTCTTGCATTTTCTTGTCGTCTTGTTGACACAGATACTCCAGAGCCTTAGGCAAATTACTGAATTCTCAGTCCATAGCACCTACAGACAACACAGGTGTCTGCAACCAAATGGAAACTCCTACATCATCACATCATCACACATTTTACACTATGATAAGTAAACGATCAGGCAGCCCAGCATACAGTGAGAAGGCTGTTGAGTTAGAACAGTTAATTTTACCATCTTTCCTGACCCCATCCTTGGGGTATGGAAATCACACTTTACTCTCAGTTCCAAAACATCTGAACTCTCTACAAAGGGCTTGATGCCAACTACTAAAATATTCACAGGGGGTGTCTTTGGAAGGACAAAACAAGGAGCCTCATCTCTCATAACTTCACCCTGTTTGCTCAGTGCCTTGCAGGTAGAGATTAAGCCGCTGCAGCAACAGATTGAAATAACTCCCGTGTCAAATAACTCACTTCTTTGAACAAATACCATTAAGAGGGAAAATTAAAGTGAAGTAACTTGGCTAAGTTTGTAGAATAGATCAGCAGATATCTCAGAAGGAGAGCTGGTTTCCTGGTCACCTACACCAGTATTCAGCTGTCAGACTGATTCTGCTGCCCTCCAAAAATGCTTAAGTATTTGAAGAAGGACAATTTGGTTTCCTGTGGCATTTCATTTCCCTCTCCTTTTGTTTTTCTCCAGCAAAAGAAAAGCCATTAATATTTGATAATTCCTGCATGTAATATACAGTTCTTGAAATGGTTTTGCACATTACAGCCTCCAGTTGTAGACTAAACTGATGACACTTAAAATGTGCTGATGAGCCATAGCAGAACAATCCCATTACACTGCTTTAGTAATGTTCTGTTAGTTAAGGTTATGTTGACTGGTTTTGAGGGTTTATAACCCAGCTGTGAATACATTCTCCAGGCAGGAACCAGTTGCAGGAGGATTAACTCCTGCAAGTCATACAGCTTCCCCCACATGCTTTTCAGATCAGATTTTTGCCTGGACCATTTAGAGATATAATATTAAAAAAATAAAAATAAAGACTAAAACTCCTCTGTGTTGAGATGTTATTAGTAACCACATTATGTTTCAAGCCAGAGTTAACCTATCTGAGACAAGTTTTACACCACTCTAATTTCTGGTTGCTCTCCAGTCCTTAACATGAAGGATATCCATGCTGCTATCCTCGATCTACAAGATCTACAAGAGAGATGAGGTCTTACAGGAATTAAATAATACCTGGTTGTGTTGGAGCCTTATGGTAGAGGGACTGAAGTATCTGTTAAGTAAGCTGAACCAACAGACATAGAACACTGTGAGTAACTTCAGCATAGATGACAATGGAATGCTATGGAGGGGAGGGCAGAGTGAATGGCTAACCCTTGCCTGAGACACACACCAAGTCAAACTGAAACCTCTGTGTATTATGTGCTACATGCACTTGTGCCAATTGGCAAGTAAAATGCAATGATTACCAACAACAGTCTCTCAGTCCACCTACACGTGTGTGCCTGTGAAGATGTGTTTTCTTAGACAGATATTAAAGTTGAATTTGTATTATTTCATAAAATAATAACTTAATACATCCACTGTGGAAGGAACATCCAGAATACTCATACAGTGCTGACAAATTTTGTAACTTTCAACATCTCAAAAAGGTCTCAAAAATATTAGAATAACTTGCAATGTGTTTTTAATTAGTTTTGCAGTATGTATCTGGGCAATATTTCACAGAAAAACAAGGTCAACTAGTTTTATGTTTTTATTGCCCTGTAATACATATAGCAAATATATAAAATATACACATTATACAAACAAACATATCTGTGTTATAATATGTATATTATATATGTTAGCATACATGTATAGATTCACACATACGTATGCACATATATATATATATTACACACACACACAGATATATTCACAGGTATATACATTAACTGTGTTATATATTTTATAGGTTTCGCAGGACAATTTATCTTCACTTGTATCCCAGGCAAACCAAAATGTTGAACGCCAAGCTCTAAACCCAACGTTAGTGTACACATTAAGCTCCTGCTCTCTGTCACCATTCAGACTTGTATGTTCAGACAAGAAACTCACTAAATGAAACATAACAAAAAGTGAAAACATATAAACAATAAAAGACTATTTTAGATGGAACAATGCAAGAAATGTTCCTGTCAGCATAGTCAACTCAACAACAAAACTTGCCCCCATGAGAAACTCAGGAATCATAGAATTACCCACGTTGGAAAAGACCTTGAAGATCAAGTCCAACTACAGCCTAACCTAACCATAGTACCCTAACTCTAACAACCTTCTATATGATTATAGATTTGATCTATCATATAAATTATCCTTGATATGATTTATCAGAATCATATCATCATATCCTTGGGCACCACATCCAAACATCTCTTAAACACATCCAGGGACAGTGACTCAACCACCTCCCTGGGGAGCCTATTCCAGTGCTTAACTACCCTTTCTGTAAAGAAATATAAAGAGAACTGACTTACTGAGATTTAGGACCTCAACTTCATCTTACTGAATCCGATACAATGCAAGTAAAAAAGTGGGTGCAAACTGTCACAGTTCTGCTTGGGTAACATTCTGTGCCCATGCCAAGATGAGTGTGAAGTTCTCAACAAAGATGAAGGCATGACAGGTCCTTCTCCCCTTCTGCTATCTGCCACCTGACACCAAGCTTTTGCATTTTCCTTGTATCTCACAGCTCCCAGCAGCTCTAAGCAGGCCGTTCAGTTTGCACAAACCTCCAAGAAGATGAGATCTGGATTCACATGGCATCTGTCATCTAAGAGATGAGTGACTTACAATGACCCTGCCATTCTGTCTTCATGTGTTGGCATCCACTAAGGATGTACCCAGAGTGTAGTGTGGGAATATGGTCTTGACAATCAAATGGACTAGTCCAAATCTTCACCTATTCCTTTCCCACATTCATCCACTCCTTTTCCACCTTCACCTACATCTTTTCTGTGCCCTGATTGTATCTCCTCTTAGGTCCTAACAGGAGGCATACATTGGAACACTTGGAGAGGTTTAACAGTTCAGTTTCCCACTTCTGACTCTCCCTGTCTGTCTGTATAGAGAGGGATCAATGACGGCAACAAAACAGTTATTAATGCTCTCTCGGATTGCAAACCTGAAATGACATGAAACAGCATTTTCTTCAGCTCCTTTAGTTCTCTTTTAGCACACTCCTACATGTTTGTGTTCGACAAGTATAAATGACCCTTTCAAATTCCAGGATTTGAAGCTGACGATGACAATTGATAACACCAATTTTTTTCATGTGTGAAGTACTTCATTCAGAGGGCTCTCAAATTGCTTTTCAAAGCTGTACAGCTTCCCTTCAACCACCACTGAAATGACCCTACCTCCGAGGTGGAACAAGGACCCATCAGTGCAGTCCACACCAATTTAGGGCAGGAAGTAAAGAATAATGTATTTCACTGCAGGCACAGGGTCAAGTCTGGTTGGAAAATACATTTCTTGTATTAGAACCTGGACAAAACCTTGTTGCCAGAATTCACACACTCCAGTTCAGGAGGAAAAATGACATGGGATCATCACTCACCAGAAAAGGTCAGAACCCTACATTTTACATCTTGAGCAGGGGCAGGACACTGTGTAAGAGTATGCATTCAGAACTGCCTCAGAAGAAGGAAAAACAAAAACAAAACAAAAAACACAACGATTTGCTGTCTGCCATTTCTGAAGCCTTTCCTGTAAAAGTGTACTATGAGGGTGTTTTTTTTATTGTTACTGTTTTGGTTTTTTTTTATTATTTTTTATTTTTTTTCTTTTTTTTCTGTCCCCCCCTCTCCTTTCCTGTAGAAAGGAAAGGTTCTATTGAACTTCAGTCTACACTGTGCTACACTTTACAGGAAGCCAAACCCATTTTTGAAATGAATATGAACTGTAAGAGGAGACCATGAGGTGGGAAACTCTTGAACTTAGTACAAGACTATTCATAAAATGAGTGAGAAAAGGAAATAGGTAATTATATAAGGTCATTTAGAAATGTCAGCTTGCCAATGGCATTGTACAAAGGGAGGTGTAACCTGCTTCAACCCAGGGCTGTTACAGCTGAACTTGTAAAGGACATCCACAGCCTCAGCCTCTTTTGTTCAGAGGTTTACTACTGGGAAGTTTTTTTCTATAACACCATCCCTCCAAAACTTACATGAACCTCAAGAATGGGGATCTATCCATCCAACTTCCATTGCTCAACTACTTCTGCTTCACACAAGAGATGTATAAAACAAGAAAACCACCCAAATCGCCCGGAACATAAGTGATAAACACTGAATTCAGTAATATCCAAATGGCAACTGCTCTGGGAACTGGGGATGTCCAAAGAAATGGTGTCTGCTGAGTCTCATTCAAATTCCTGTTGTTCCCAAGCAGATAACACTGGAAGTAAAAGATTGGAAGCTATAGAAATAATAAAAATAATCTCTGATTGAATTTTCTACAGTATTTTGATTCATCACATGAAATCGTTTCCTGTCTGCAGCATTGTCAGTGTCTAGAAAATTGTGACAGGTGAATGGAAAAAAGTAAAGTCTTTCCACCTTGCTGAGACCAACACTCATGTCATTGGGGGTAAAATAAAACAACTAATGTGGTGCCAAGAACAAGCTGCAGTGATTATGTGAATGAGTGTTTTGGAAAGTAAAAGAATAATGGTGGGGTGGGTGTAATGACTGAGCTTTGAGAATTGCTTTTTGTTTGTACCAGTGCCAATTGGGATGTGTTTATCAGTGGTGTTACCTGTAAATTGCTTCTTCAAGATTTCAGGGGACTGGATGATCTCAGAAGTTCCCTATAGTCCCATGTTCCTTACATGTTCACCTAGCCTGTTTCGTTCAGTGAATGAAAAATGTTTACAGACGCTTTACTGCTGGGGAACCTCAGACAATTCATGTCCTCTCTTTGTATTTTACTTCTTGTTTTATCGCTTTATAACCCACATGGAATCCAATGAATTTTCACACTGAGATTAAATCCCTGCCACAAACAGCAGATGCAGGAATATATTCACTCCCCCAATTCCCTCCTTCTGCTTTCTTCCACCCGTGTATTTCCAACAGTTAGCCAATTCTTTCGTTTATTTTTATTGCTCTGATTTCTTTCAGCAGTAAGAAACATTAAACATGGGGGTGTTATCCAGACTCGCTCAGATGGAGTGTGGCTGCAGAAGCCTTTGCACTCCCTCATTTCGTGCTTCAGTGCATTTCTTGTTGACAAGTGGAAGAATGCAAGGCAGATGAAGCCAAGGCAGATTCCCGAAATCTGGTCTCAGCCCTCTGCTATGCCCTCAACAGACACTGCAGCACCAGCTGCCAAAGGAACTTAGCTCCAACACAGTTCAGGTCAGGCCAGTCAGCTATTTAAAGAATTGGGTTTATTTGTATACTTTCTACCCTTCTCTCCTCCTGTCAAGCTCCCCCCCATGCTTTTTTTTTTTTGCTTTTTTTTTAAGGTGAGAAACTACCAGCAGCCCTTAGCACATAAATTTTTGTTTAGGTTTATTAAGTAATTTATACTGGACACTTTGTCTTTGGTGTTATTTTTATTTTTCAGTAAATTCCTCCAACCATTATACAATGCTACTCCCAGAACAACTGGGAGTACATAGAGATCAAAGGAGTATGGCAGGTTTGTTCCATGTCACCGCTGCTACCTCCAGGTATCAAAGAGATAGAAAGATTTAAAAATGTTACTTCCTTTGCTCTCTTCTAAAGGCTTTTAGGCCTAAAAGCCTAAAGGCCTGATTTTAGAAATTAAAACACATTTTTGGGGAACAGGGAGTTGGGAAGATGAACAATTTCAATACAGTATCTCAACCATTACATTTTTGCTGAAATTGTGATGACATCTATCGATAGCAGCGCTTTACTTTATTAAATGGCACTTGTAGTGCTAGGAAACCCAGAATAAATAGAAGCTGAATTACTGTCTGCTGTCAGCAGATCTCTGTTTTTGCAATCAGTTTGAAGGTATATGCACCTATCCATAAACCTACATGTGTATGAACATCTATGTATATACTCTCTCTATATATAGGCCTGCAATCCCCATTTCAGTGACCTGGAGAGAGAAGCAGTCCTCTTCATATCTTCGATCACAAAGTGAACATTGCTATATACTTCACCTTCAACAGTGTGATGTTTCTTCAGGGAATATAAGAGTCTTTGAGAGTGTTGAGGATCTGGGGGTCTGCTTGGGATAACTGGGATAAGTTCAGGCTATCATCTCCACTCTTAGCTGTTGAAACCTGTTGCAGCCACTAGATTACACATTAAAATTTTAACCTTGTAATTAACTGGATGGGTCAGGCCTCTACATACATTAGGTTGCATTGGGATCTACCCAAATTTAAATCATAATAATAATAATAATAAGAAGAAAAATGTATAAATCAAAATGAAATAATAATAATAATAAAACCACACCTGGTTATTTTGTCCATGAATTCAACCTTTGGAAGGAGACAAACTCTTAGAAGGCCTCAGGTAGGAGGGAGAATGCTCAGATGAGTCTGAAGAAGCCCACAGGGGAAACTGCCCATTTCATTCCTGGAATGTGAACCGTGTGTCTATTTTTGATTTTGAACTGAGTTCCTCTGCCTCCTGCCCTGTGCTGGTGCAATGAGAGCAGTGGCCCAACCACCCCATAATAGCTATTACTTCTTAATAAAGAACAGCACTTAGGCAAGGGATGAGGTTACTGTCAGAGAGGTCATGATTAATAATGATTAATCTGATCCTTGCCAACATGAGCTGGATCTACAATTCACTAAATAATTACTTTGCAGGATAGATACCTTTTCCAGAGGAGGCATACATTTGTCATATTAAAACTAAAAACAAAGGCATGGAAAGATGTACGGGACCTGAATTTTCAATAACATTTGAACTCACATGAGCCACCAGAAAAGATAAAAACAAAAATAAAAATCAAAGGATAAGAGTTATGATGAAGAGCCTATCTTCTGGGTGAAGCAGAGAAAAACAAATAAAACTAACCTCCACAGGCAAAGCTGTATTTCTCGAGAGCAAGGAGCTCTTTGCTACTTCTGGTTCTCAACTTTATGCATACCTTTAATACACATGCTATTTGTCATCCCACACAATTTGCCCCTGTTTTTAAATGACATTTTTCTTCCTCAGAACACATAAAACAGCTGAAATCACTCAGCAGGAACCATTTTTCTTGCTTTATGTCAATATACCATTTAGCACAAGGAAACCCTAACCCAGGATTGCCATTCTTATGCAATAATGCTCCTCAAATAATAAGCAATAGTATAATAATTTATAGAGAGGCATAAATTACTGGGAAACAAATGATCACCCTGAAGAGCCTATATGAACCTTACAATTACTGTAGGATGTTTGTGGTGTAGAGATTTGGTCTTGGCCTTGAAGCACAGATGAGTTTCACTCCCACAGTGCACACAAACAACTAGAAATGGCGCCAGTGACAGTCAAGGACACTGAGGCTTTGCTGCCAAGCTCTATTTTGAGACTGCTCTCAGTCATCCCACTCTACCAACCCAAAGCTTCAAGACCATCCATGGCACAGAAGGAAGATGGTGGACAGCAAGTATACCCAGCTATATGTCCTTGGAAGTTATCAAATACTTGGTGGGGTTCAACTTGCATTGCATACTCTTTTCCCTCAGCATGTAGGTTTGATTTAGACTGGGAGGCCAAAAATTATAGACCACAGGTCCCTCTCCAGCTCAAATGAAAATTTAACATGGCAGTTGGTTTCCTTGTGACTGTTACGAAGTCTCATCCTCACGAGAGACTGTTTGGACCTTCACACTGAACAGCGAGATGGTCAAAATTAATCCATTGGTGATTTGCATCATGGAAAACACTGTAGAGACAAGGACCTTTGGATGTCAGAGCCAGAAAAGCAGACTACATGTCAAGAAGGTAAAGGTGCCCTGCCTTCCAGAGACACATCGGAGAAATACCAGTACATTAAATCCTCAGCAACAGAGTCACTATTTGGTCAAGCTGGAGATTCTCAGTGGTGGAGTATAGCATGTCTGTGACCTTCCCTAAGTATGGAATACATATGTACTAAAAACATACAATTTTTGCTTACACTCAAGCAGATGAAAAAATAATAATAATTAATATATATATATATTGCATTTTCACATAGTTACAATGGCCTTAATAGGAAATGCAGAGAAAGTGAAGAAAAAAAGCTTGTAGCATCAATAATGAAGGTACATCTTTAAAATCTGAGACCGGGGGCAGGGAGGAAAAGACTTCAGCAAACAAAACTAAATCCAATGCAGTGTTTTTCCCCTTCACAAAGTGAAACAAGCTGTTCCTAAAATAATGCTTCCTTGGTTTTCTGGCAATTAGTGTCCTGAAGGATTAGCCTACAATTGTCGGCAAGTGTTTGCCTTTCCCAGCCAGTGTCACCATAGAAGTCTGCTTTTACTTACAAGGCCCAGGGGATAATTTATAAGCTGAGTTGAGGTCCTGCATTCACAGACAAATGTGCCACCCTACCACCCGCCCTTCTGTATGAACTTCCTCCCTGTCTACCTCCTGTCCCCTGAAATCCTCACAGGGGCACAACAGATGCACTTTCCAGACTGAATCAAGTGCTTGCCCAAAAGTTTATGTTGATACAGAAAAAGAAATCCTCAGGTGCTCAACACAGCACTAGATATCAAAACTTAAATTTCAGAAAATAACCAAGATTAAAGACTAATTTATTGCTGTCTCATAAAACATTTAATAGTCTTGGATTGTTGTTTTGTTTTGTTTTTTTCTTTCCTTCTAAAAGCTACTGCACTCTCTACATTTTAAGTATTGTGATAAATGAATTTTAGGTCCAACACAGAGTTTGTTAGAGGTGGTGTTTTGTGAACCATTCCTCTGCAGTCAAGATGTTCCCTCTCCATTTTTAATTTCCACTGCAAGAGGTCTGACCCTTTTCCATCCTTGTTGTAAATCAAGAGCTACTTAACTTGTGTACATCAAAATACAAGAGTAAAATTCACTAAAGTGTTTCATTTATATTTTTCTCTTGATGTGACAGAACTTCAACATGAGAAAATTAAACCTGTATTTGTGAGAATGGGAAGTTATTCTTCAAAGAGAGGTCACAAATCCTTGTCTTGATCACAATCTGATAGTATAATGCAAGACTATGATGTTGTCATTTAAAAATATTAAAAACTAACAAACAAACAAAAAGACACAATAACTTAATCCTACAAAGCACTTGTGAGAACAGTGCACCCCCAACACAGCCCACCACAGCACAAACAGATTTGTTCTCAGATCTTCTCTGTGAAGCTCCAAAATATTGTTATTAATTAGGTTGATGAACACGCATGTTGAAAATGAAATTATTTTCCTCTTGAGAACTCAGCCCCTCTTCCACATCTGGGATCTGGAGATCCCAGACTTTTTCTTCACACTGAATCTCCTTCAGATGTGTATCTGAACATGGGTGTTCACAAGCTGCACTGGACAGCAATCAGCCAGTCATATGATATTTCAGATCAACAGATTCTCTCTATTGCAGTGAATACTGGATAACCCACTATCTATTAAAACACATGTACTCAAGCCAGATTCCACTTCATCTTCGGAACAAATGATCTCTAGATTCAGACATCTCTATAGTTGGAAAGACAGGAGGCAACATCAACGAAAACTTTTTTTAGAGACAAGCTCAGCTGGTCAGAATAAGTGCAAAATGGTAGGAATAAACCATTTTCTGGCATTCAGAGCACAGACCCCCTTCTCTGCAGTTGCTGGATCCTACCAGTAGTCCCACTGGTGACAATTCGACAAATTTTAGAATAAGGGGCCATTCAGTCTGGGTAATGGATATTGAAACCTGGCCACCAGTTTTCAGTTTGTGAACAAGTCTATCATGACGAACTTCAGTCCTTATTGAATGTTCTTCTATTGGTGTCACTTCAGAACAAAAGCATGAAGCAAATGGCACATTTCTTTTTAACGACTGCATATCCACGCAGCTACAGTTAAGATAATAAAGGTTGTGTGCATTTAGCCAGCAAGAAAGAAGTGTGATAGTCTTTAAGAAAAGCATTGCCTTGATTGGATTATTAAAAAGAACCAGAATTCATAAGTAAACAAGCCAGATGGGAGTCTATGTCAGGCTGAGGCATTCACAACTCTTAGTGCAATAAATCCCTGATCTTCCTTGAAAGTGATTTCTACAAATAACAAATGCAAAAACATTAATGTGGTGTCACTGCTGGCCGTGATAAAGATTCTATTTGTGTCCAGCAGCCCTGCTATGTAGCCACACAGTTTAAATCAATCAAACATTAACACATTCTGTTATTTCTTCTCCAGTTAAAGTACATATCAACTGACCTGATCTGAGTCTTTCATCTGAGCATTTTTCCCTTTTCTGCAACCACAGCTCATGAGCAGTTTTGCATCTCCAATGACTTTTCCCTACAAGAGAAAAGGCAAGAAAAATATCATCACAATCTGAACAAAGACCAAGTTGTTTGTATTTAAGACCAGGGACAGGGAAAGAGAGGGTACTAGGGAAATCCATGGACTCATCCTTCAATCCTTCATTGCTTTGAGATGCTCTTCCATTAAGAAGTAGCTCCCAAGCTGCTAAGAAGACTTCTCCAGGAACCATTTTTACCACATTAGTGAAGTCACAGGGGCACAAGGAAACCACAGTGTATGGAAAAAATAACAGTGGGAACAAACCAAAGTGAAAAAGAACAGGTTATTTCAACCCAGTGCTATTTCAACCCAGAGATTTTCATACATGTACATGAGTAGAAAGAAATCCATCACCCTCATGATGCACAATTAGCAGGAGTGACTTGAAGTAAAGCTCCTAGTCAGCACTCACATTCACCATTAACAAATTAGTGCTAATTTGAATTTAGCATAACCAGATTCTGCAAAATACAGGCCTACAGGCATAACTTACCCACATTTGGACAACTGGTCCATACAACTAATAACAAATCCTTGCCAGGACTTCAACAGCTCAACTTCACCCAACACCACAGTCCGCTAGAATAAACCCTGCAACAGCAATAGCATGCTGGGTCCAATGAAGATTTCAAGAGGAACAACTTCCTCACCTTTCCTTTGCCTACAGAGACCAGTTTTAAGCTGAGTTCAGCCAACTCCGTTTCATTGACAACCCATCAGGCTGACTGAGCAACAGCGTTAACCTAGTTCTTTTCTAGGGATAATCTGAATCACTTTTGTTCTTCACCGAAGCTTTTTTGTTTTTATCAGAACTTGATAATCTCAAAATCTTCATAAATCCCCATGGCAGAAACGGGTTGGGATTCTAGGTTTGGTCACAATGCTGATTAAGTTCAAACAAAAACACAATTGAGATACCATGAGCACATAATATTTACATGCTTTAAAATTTATTGTCTGCATCTGGAAAACAAGTACTCTCAGAATCAGCTGAGCAGAAGGGGGGAAATCTGCTCATATGTAGCCATACCACAACATTAAAGCAGTTGATGAGTTTAGCCAAGTGGAAGTGCTCTACACTAAATGATGAGGATGAAAAAGGGCATGATTAAAAGGAATTGCAGCCATTGCTCACTGTCAGGGCACAGCAGAGAGCTGACCCTTGGTGGCAAGAATTACAAACAGGCCAATAAACTTCAGGTCACCTTGGGAGAGCTTGCAAGCTGCCAGGTGTGCTAAGGTCTCTCTCCTGGTGACCCCAGCATCTCACCAGTCTCAGGAAGACCCAATAATGTGCAAAAAATTATCCTTCCACCTTCTCTCTGCAAAAGAGACACCGAAACAGGGGACACTGAAAAGGTTGTACCTACAACTTCAGTAATTCAATTTGTAATGTCTTCAAAAAAGCATTCCCCAGAAGGAAATGATTAAAATGCCTAAAAAGTAAAGTACTTGCATTAAGTTATTATGCTGGAAATGAGAGCACAAAGAACAGGGAGATGATCATATTCCTAAGCAAAGGCAACCTTCTAGATACCAAAAGCATATAAGGCAAGTCAGAAATACAAGATGGTCTAGGGGAGAGCCCATATTTCCTAATAGATGGCTAAGACACCTCAGGGTGCCTATAACACTAACACACCTGTTTACCACAAGATAAGAAGTTCCAGCACTTTGAACACCACAAACCAAGGAAAAAGTTCAATTGTTAGATCCTTCTCTGGCTTATAGGATGCAGTCCCAGACAAACAACCTCATAGCAAGCTACGTCAGTGTTCTTGTGTAAGGCTGGAAGTATCAAAGAAATGATGGCGAATCATAATCACATGGACAAGCAAGAACAGAAGGAAGATATTACTCCAAAACTTGATAGCATTTTTTTCTTTGATAATGCAAGAATGCAAAGGCTATTCCATTCCTATTAAGAAGTAAACAAAAGCAATACACTGCTTGAATAATCTTATCTCCTTCTTTCTCCAACTGCTGATGTACCTCTTTTAATGGGTATCACCTCAACTAGCTGCTGCCTTCACCTTTTTAGGAAAGCTCTTTATGAACCAATATTTAATCTGGGGATAGGTGTCTAACATTAGGCAGCTAAGTTGAAAGGCAAAGGAGGAAAAAAAAAAAAAGGAAAAAAGCATATGGACAACATTTGCAGCCAGTCGCAACTCCGTTTAAGAGCAGATGGAGGCCTTGTCATTCAGGGGTTTCCTCACATACACCAGGCAGTTCAGTGGGGATAGGGAAAGGGGCTTCTGTTTGGCTGCTTCTGTCTGGAACCAGATTAGAAGAAAGCATGCTTGCAGCAGCACGTGCCTTGTGTTATATTAAACATCCATATGCAACTTCAGCTTTTATTCAGCGATCTGAAACAGAGCCCTCCAGGGTGCTAAGGGTCAGCGAGTTTTTGTTTGTTTATTTCTGTGTTATTTTACAGTTTGTAGTGCCCAAGAAGTTTGTTAAGAAATTAAAACACCTCGCCAGGGCTATCCTGCCATGGTTGTTGCCTCCTAATCTATCCCTCTCTGCTCCATCCAGCAGGGCAGTCCTGCACTCCTGATGTTTGCACAGGAAGGAAAAGAGTTTTATCTTGATGGTGCTACAGACATTTGCTCTTAATTTATGAAACTTCATTCCGTGTTTCATAGCCTTTTAATAACAGGTTTGGGGAGGAGCACTGTGATCTTGGAAACTCACAGATGTACTGCTACTAAGTGTTGCTGTGCTTCTTGCCCTCAGTGTGATGCTGTGGCTTAGAAGCAGGTTGGCACAATCATTTCCAGTGGAGGAGCTTGCTTTGGCTTCCTCTGGCTACTACACACCACCAGATTTCCCCTTCCCAAGGCAAGGAGCAAGAAGGTTTGTTAGTGAGCATAGAAGAAGAAAGCAAAAGTGTCTCATTATTGTACATGTTGTATCCCTGCTACTTGGTGAGTCCCACTGGGTTCACCAACTTCATCACACCATGGGCTCCGGCAGTTGGCCAAAGTTTTCAGGGAAAAAAGAAAGAATAATAATTATAACAGGCTTAATTATCTCAGCTTCATGGGTGACTGGTCACTAGTTTTAGAAACCTGTGGTCAAGAAACATTGAACCATGTCACCCAGAAGTTAAATGAGGACCAGTCACAACTTGCTTCACACCAGTGGACCCAGAGAGCACACAAATCCCTGCTGCTGGGGCTGCCCCGGAGGCTGTGGCAAACACCAGCATCACTGCCGTGCACAGATCTGCCAGCCCCATTTAGAAGAGTCAGACATGACGCACATGGCATTGGCAGGCCTCTGCTGAGCCTCCAGGCTCTGTGTTAGGGGAGAGCTGGCTGGGATTCATGGGAGGATTCTAGAGTCTCATTGAAGCAGGGAGGAGGGAAAAAATAAATGAGAAGCAAAATTTGATCACTGAGCTTCATGCAGCCATTCTGTTGTCCCCAGATGATGAACACAGTTTCATTCAGTGGCTCATGGGCTCCTCACCCTATTACGCAAAACACCCAAGTTGAGCCTTCTGAGGGGTGGCGGTCACTCAAAGCAGGTTTTTACACACCCCAGGGTAACACAAGCTGTGCTAGGGTCTTCCTCCTGCTCTTCCAAGCCTGTGGCCAGTGACAGAAGCACAAAGGGTGGCCTGTGTCAGCAACTCTGTGCCACTCACTATGCTGCCACCACCACATCTTTCTAGGCACTAATCTACTCAACTCTCGTCCGCTTTCCTCGTGTTTGAGCAGCAGCCATTGAAAATACTGGCAATGCCCTCACCCCCAAGGCACTGGCACAGTCTTTCCCTCACACTTCCAAAGACCTCTGAGCAACAAAGCTATGAACACTGCCAAAAGTGGGACAGTGCCAGCAGTCACCGAGGTTTAGCTTATGCAGCACCTCCTTTGAAAGTCCAGGTCCTCTGCCCTTTCATCAGGCAGGGTCAGGCACACACACTACTTCACTTCTTGCTTCCCTGTTGCAAACTCAAGTTGGGACTTAGCCCTGGGGAAAGATTCCATTTCTCCTTGGAAGATCCCACTGGCCAGATCTGACCTTGGCTTTCTAATGTCTCATGCTCTCCCCATCTCTCTTGCTTTGCAATACCCTGTTCAGGAGTGAGCATGCAGGTAGGCAATGCTGACCTCTGATTCCTTCTCTATCTTTTCAAATATCCTAACATTTCCAGCACAGGGGAGCTCCTCTGCAGCCACCTTGCCTGACACCCAGCAGAAGAAAGGTGAACAATTCAACCTGTTGCCATGCTACTGAGACTTTCAGCTACTTCTAACTGAAACCACTACCATTCTTCCACTGTTTTGGACCACTAAGTAAAAAGCACAGGAGAACGTGGTGGTCTTATTATGTATTTTTTTTTACCTACAGACACAGTTCATTCTTTGACCTAGAAAAAAAGATTGCACAGCACCACAGTGGTCAACCCTGGGAATAAAAAACAAACGAGCACTAGGGGAGCTTAAAAAAATATTGAAATGAACAACATATAATCAGTATTTATGGTTTTTATGCTGTTCTTCAGGGATGACACACAAGTCTCGAGGAAATCATGCCCAAGTGCCCACAGAAGGACACTGTAGAGTGGGAGAGGAAGAGAAGGGGGGAACTGAATCCAAGGTGGAGGCAAGCAGGAGTACAACAGACAGCTGGTGTTTGGGTGGTGGTAAATCACCCTGAAATGAGCCTCTTCCCTCAGCTCAATGAGGCCTAAACAACAAAGGAAGGCACAGCTTGCAGCCGGACAGCCTGCTAGCCAACCACAGACACACATGACAGCTTCA
Organism: Excalfactoria chinensis; assembly: GCF_039878825.1. Lineage (NCBI taxonomy): Eukaryota > Metazoa > Chordata > Aves > Galliformes > Phasianidae > Excalfactoria > Excalfactoria chinensis. The sequence continues at coordinate 2,767,065 of NC_092857.1, forward strand.
TTCAGGAGCCCGGAGTCAATACAAAAGCTTCGAAATCAATCCGACATCCTGCGACCTCAAACAATGCACCAAATCTTCTCAGAATTGGAGCCCCAAATGAGGGGGAGCAGCATTCAAGGGAGATCAAACCATAGGGCTGGCATTGAAAGGGACTAAAAAGGAGAAGAATGTTCCCAGTTTATTAATGGTGGGGTCTGGCCGGCTGCATCCCAGCCGCCATAGGTTACGTTCATTAAAGGGCAGCACTTTGCTCGCATTATGCAGAGCCCAGAGTATACGTGCCTGAGTGTGCCCCTCACTTTCCAGAGATCAGGATGTGCCTTTCTGCTTAGCACTGTTGTCTTCATCAGAAATTCCTCCTGTGTGAACCACAAATGTGTTTTTTTCCCACTTGAGCAACTGTATGGGCACAGATGTGAGCACGCCCTCGCACATACGCATGCTCGCTCTCAGCCTTGAGCTGAAAAGCATAAAGAAACACAGGCAGGGTCTTTCCAAGGAAGAAAGCCCTGCATTTCACATTTAAGCAAACCCCTTCCCCTCTTGGCCATGCTTTCAGCTCTCACACATACAATCTACTACAAAAGACTGAAGCATTACATGATGGTTGCTATTGCTGAAAGAGTTGATTGCTCCATAAACACTTGTGTGCATCCAAAGCCATAAAGAACCTGGTCCAACATCAGAGCCAAACCCCCAAAAAACAGAAAAAAAAAAAAAAAGGAAAGGCTTCAGTCCCACAAGCTTCCCCCTCCGGATGGGATTGCCCCCTCTGGGGTAATTTCACCTGCAGCATCTGTCTTGCAGCACAGCATACAAACAGCACCCTCCCCCCATGCATGTGGCACCAGCAACAAAAAGGCCAAGCAAATCCTTTTTATCAGCTTGCCTTTGAAGGCAGGTGGAGAAGTAGAATATAGACACACACACATAAAAAAAAAAAAAAAAAAAAAAAAAAAGGGATAAATACAATTTGCAAAAGTGCTGTTTGGATTTGCCTGTCCTAATTATCTCCTTTTCAGCTGCCACATCTATGAAAGAGTCGGATCTTGGGCTGTAGAACCCAAGATGGAGAGCTTGCATCAGGAGGTCAGACTTGAAAAACACTTATTTATTTATTATTATTTTTTGTGTGTGCAGAAATGGGAGTAAATGATGAGAAAGAGCTAAATTTTTCAAAGCTGCCTACAGATTTTGATGTGTACTTCCCATGTGTTTTCACTGGGGATGTGTCAAAGTCCAATCAACTTTGCTTTTAAAGTGTCACACTGATATTATATTCAGAATAGAGATGGCTGTGGGAGCTAGTAATCTCCGTCAAACTGGAGAAATTTAGGTGCACAGAAACTAAAAACAATATACATTCCCTAGGACTTAGCAATTTCAACACCTTTTACACTGAATAGCTGGAAATGTAGTATTAAGACTCCATTAAAAAATAAAAAAATAAAAAAATCCAGGACAAATTGAAGTGATAGTCAAACCACAGGCAGGAAGGCTGAAACAGTCACCACCTGGTTTATCAACAGCAAGACAAAAAAAGCATCTCCATTAACATTCATAGAAAGAGGAAAACAGCAGTCATGTTGGGCATGTGCCCAAAGATGTGGTAGCTGAGTAGCAGGAAACCATGGAGGTCTGCAACAATTTATAGCAATACCAATGAACCAGAGTCTGCAGAGAGCAGGTGGAGAAAGATTCAAGGTTAAGTTTTATTGTGGGATAATAAGGATGAAATCTTTCATTCTGTGATGTACTTTCTCCATATTGAAATGGAAGATTTTCTTTCAAATACCCAGTGAATCCAAACACAAGATTTTCAAGTGTCAAGAAAGCTCTTATCTGGATGACTTTTTTTCTTTCTTTTTTTTTTTTTTTTTGCTTGCATGCTCACTTTAAACTCTGCTATTTGAATAATTTAACAATCTTTCTTAAATATTTCACCAATAAATCACAGGTTTGTGTTTCTATTTCATGTTACAACTAATCACTGGAGGAATGCCCAAGCTGGAAGTCAAAATTCTGCTCCACCAAGTCAGCCATGCATAATAATTTCTCTACAGACTCTCCAGTGAATTAAAACTTCTCTACAGAACTCACTTCATATAAAGAGTTCTTTGTGCAGGAGAAGAGTGCAATGGCAATCTGGGACAGTCTGTATTCTGCCAACAGGGCTTGATATTTCCAGAGCTAATTGGTTTGTAGAGGTTTTCTCATGCCGCCAAGTGCAAATGTGCAGCTCCCAGCTGAATCCCATCCACACAGAGCTGGGGACCCACTCTCCTGCCCCATGTGATGGGAACAGGTACCAAGAAACCCCAAATCCCAATGGGCAACAAAAGGAATAAATCTTTGCAAGTTTCTTCTACAGCTGTAGTGGAAGTGTAGTTTTGGCAACCAGACTCCAGTGCAGTTTTGATGCAAAATTAGTATGTTTGTGAAAACTATGAGAAATAGACCAACCCTCACCCAACCTCCCAAAGTCCCCATTCACCAAAATGAATCCAGTAAACCTCACATAAATACAATTTAGTGCAATTAAGTCTAATTTTGTCCCTAAGCCACCGAGACAGATTCAAAGCAAGATCTACTGTGGTCTCCCTCAGCAAAAGCCAAAATGCATGAACTGCATGAAGAGATAGCAAGAAGTTTGTGGCCAACATTTTGGGCCCAAAAGGGAAAACAGAATGACATGAACATGAGGAGAGGAGGGGAATAGCTGTAAATAATCATCAGTAACTTGCCTTTTTTATTTTTATTTTTCTATGCGTCAATTTTTGCTTAGTGTTGTTAAAAAAGAAACAAACCTTAAAAAGTAATGCTTTTTCCTCCAGAGAAGTATACAGTAGATGATCTCCCATTCTTACATGGCAGTGTATCAGCAAAACACATAAACAAAAGTGGAGACATGCACAAATGTACACAAACATATGAACAAATAAAAACCAAAATGGGCAACATGACTCCACTCCTGCAGCTGGAAGAACATCCCCTTGTCACACTTCCTAACAGCAGTGAGCTTGACTAGGGGTTAGGCACTGGAATGAAAACTAGAGATGCATCCTCTTCCTCCTTTGAGAACAGAATCTCCATCTTTCCTGTTCACGTGCAGCTGACAAGGCTTCCTACACAAGCTGACTTGGAAACAATTGATTGCTTTGTGCCAGGAGTGTAGTCAGGGCTTCAGTCCTCTGTGCACCACCTCCCTCAGCTTAGATGCTTCATCCCAAAAAGGTTCACCTTCCTCCTGCTCCTCCCCTCCAAGGTGCATTCTTCCTTCTCTTTGGCTTTTGTAACTTATCTCCCTGCAAGCAACTTCCCAACAGGAGCTGAAATTAAACAGGCTGCCCATATGCCATACCTCACTTGTTGTCTGTTCTCCTCATTGCCATCTGGCCTATTTGCTCAGCCAAAGGGGGGAAAAAAGTAGCTGGGGGGAGGGAAGGGGTTAGGAAGAAGAAGAGGGATGAAGCCAGACACAATGAGGACGAGGAGGGATGTGATGATGCTGTCTCTCGCATCTGCTCCTTGGCCAGACTCCCAGATAGATCAGTAATAGAGAGCAACAGAACCAGCGACAATTAACCCAAACACACTCCTGTTTATTTAACCTGTTCAGAGGGATCAGACCATGTGCTGCTCCCTTGGCAAGAAGGCACAGGGTGTTCCAGCAAGGAGCTTCCCATTGAGAAACCTCCAGCTAGAAGAGGCAAACGGAGATCTCTTCAGGATGAGGATGGAGAAAATGCACAGACTGCAGAGAGTACAACAGCTGTGTTGCCCATCTGAGGTTTTCCTTAACTCTCAATTATTTTTTGTACAGCACCTCAAGCAGATGAGCAAGGATGTGACTGGGTATGAAGGGAAAGGCAGGTCTGCCCTGGTTTTGATGCAAAATAGTTTCTAAAGCTCTTAACTCTGAAAAGGCAGTAAAAAGTAGAAAGAAATCAAAAGGGAAAAAGCAGACTGAGTCTGAAATGCCAGGTTATTTCCAAGCTGCTCTCCTAAACACGAGCAGGTTTTAAGCCCTAAGAATTTCTGAGCATAAACATAGCTCCTTATTTCAGAAGGAAGGAAAAAAAAAATATGAAAAAGCTCAAGAAACTTCAGGGCCATTGCTAACAATTTGTGCCAGGTTAGGAAGAAAGTCTGGGAGCACAGCTGTGGAAATATTAGGAGTTTTGTGTTCTTCATGCTGAAACGAAACCCTCAGAACTAAAAAGAACAGGAAAAAAATAATAATAATAAATAAATAAATAAAAACCCTTGGAAAATAATTTAAAAGAAAATGAAAACTACAAAGCTATTTACTCAGCAAAATTAAAAAGCAGGAAGAAAAATGCATTTGCAACACCTCTTACAGCTTATTTTTCTTAATTTGCAGTGACGCATTGCTTACACTTGAAAAGGTTGGTGCACGTGGTGATAAGGAATTTAATTGCATTCCAGTCCTTTTACCCAGTTGCATACGTATTTACCTACCAGAAACAGAAGCAGAATTCATCCTGTGCTTGTCTTCAGAGCACAGACTGTGGGTAGCGGAGAAGTGTGTGTGCAAAAACACACGCCTCTCACTGAGATTGGTATCAAAAGCTATACACTGGCAGATACCACTGAGCCATGAGATGACAACAATTACTGCTAGAGCTCCATGAGATCATGGCAGGGAAGCCCCTGCAGTGAAAGACAAACAGAGAGAAAGAACAGACCTCCTCCTTCTGATGCAGCAGGGCTTGCACACAGGAGTAGAGAAACCCAGGTGCTTCCCAGAGGGAAAGGTATTCATGTAGAAACCATTAGGGAAAGAACTCTTCCATTAGTGATATGTCTACAACTAAGTCCTTCACAGACACAGAGGAGAGGAGGTGATCCTGCTTGTTGGTGGTATCTTCTGATTCACACGTATGTTTTCACATTGCATCTTGACTCTGCAGCAGAGCAGGATGAGTTTTTTCCAAGTGTGGTCATTCCTCTGTTTGCAACCATTGTGGTTTTGGAAATGAGAAAATGTTTTGCGAATGAAAAATACTTTGTGATAGTGGAAACAGACAGGAGAAAACTGCCTAAAGCCGAAACACAGCAGCATTTCTGCCTTTAGCACTGCTGTGGCCGCTCTGCAGCAAGGCCTCCAGCTTTGGGAACCAATTTCTTAGAGCAGCAATAGCAGCGACAGTCAGAGAGGAAGTCCACTCCCACTCAGGATTTGAGTTCCACCACAGGTTTTGGCTGACATCACCAGCTGATCCACACCTCTCTCTTGTGGTTTATGACCTCACCACAAAGCATGTCATGCAGTCATTCCCTTGTACCTTTCTGTAGACCATCCGTTACCCACCACCTAATTGCTTCCACAGTGTGGCTGCAACAGAAGTATTTCCTATAGCTGAACATTTGTGTTCCCAAAAGTTGGCACCTAATGAGTCAAGTTCCTTGGTCTTTATACTAGGTGTTACTACACAGGGAAAGTATTACAGGGAGCAGGAAGGCATACAGAGACAGAAATCAATCTGATTCCCCTGCATGGATTTTCTTTGGAACATAAGGATACATGACAAAAAATGTGTCTCATTACTCTGAAGAAATAGGATAGAAAGGAATGGGAAATGGTGTCTATCACAATCTGTCCTATACAATGTTAAATCAGAATTCCCCAGTTAGGAATAACAATTAACTGAAACAAAGTCAACAATAAAATGCTGCTCAGAGCCATATGCATTAGTGGGAAGAGATGGAGAGGAAAAGGGAGGGTTTTCTGCACGTTGTTTGGTTTTTGTTTTGAGACATGAGATTAACTGGCACTGAGCTAATGGCATCTGAGCTGACATGTGAACACTGTGCCCATTATAGGGTGCCAGCTTCCCAGAAAACCAATAGATTCATCCTGCAAAGAGAATAAGGATGCTCCCCATTTTACAACTGGCAGTGAAAGCCCTGGGAGGTGCTGGAAGGCTCCCACTCACAGGTAACAACATTCACATCTGCTCTAGCAGCTTTTGACCACCAAGATACAACAGAATATCTTCTCACATTTCTAGACTGCATACAGAGGCTCCAAAATACTTTGTATCTGCATGTTGCATTGTTAAGACACAATCCTCTCATTATTATATTATTGGTGTTGAACTGAATTCCACCTCAGGTTTTGGCTGACATCCCCTGGTGATCCACACTCTGCTCATGTGGTTCATCAACTTACCACAAATCACCGCTATGGAGTTGTTCTGTTGTACCTTACTGCAGATCCATTATCCTCCACCTAATTTTGTGGCCCTACAACTCTTTTCCCCCTGTAAAGTATTTTGTATTTGGTAAGTCCCTTTAAGTCTCTGTGATTCTAACCCTTTGCTCATGTTTAAGAGCAAGAAATCTTTTTGATGTAAGACCTCTCTCTCTGATTAGGCTAACAGAAGTATCTCATATCACGCAATTTCAGAACCATCCTGTAGACTTCAAGTGCCCAAATGTGACTCACTGATTTACTCCAGCAAACCATTAGACCTTGAAAAGCTCCGCTATCCAAACACTGGACAAATCTAGACATCCTGGATCCATCAAGATCTGGGTCATTCAACCTCCACCAGAAACTATTACACAATTACTAACAGTGAAACTTGGGGGTATGTGATCGCCCACCTACGACACACAAAACCAAAAGATATTGTGATCTTGGAAGAAGAGCTGTCTCAGTGCTGTATCAGGTCTAGCCATGCTGGGAAGAAGAATATACTTGGTAACTATTGATGTTGTGGCCAAGGAAACCCAATCACATCACCAGTCCAAAGCAAAAAGGATCTGAGAGCAGTTTTAAGATTTGAAACTCTCCACCCTGATAGTTCCCCATCTCACAACTACCAATCCATCAGGTGGTTGGCAATCACACTTATCAGAGCCACCAGAATTCATTTTACACACTCAAGGGATTTGAAGATCCCATAGCTTTCCCAAATACTCCTATCAACTGTTTCAGTATCCAGTTTGGAAATTCAGAAGAAAACAAGAAACTACAGGGCACTGAGTCATAGTCGGCCACAAATCCAATAACTGAGATTCCCAGCCAAGATCTCTGCATCCATTCTAGCAGTAAACAGCAACAAAATCTGCAGGTTTTTCTCTTTGTTTCATATGTCTTCAAGAGCTGGATGTAAAAATACCAGAATGGTTTCTGTAGTAGGAAATTATTGGCCAATGTGAGGCAAACACAGCCCCCAAAAGCCATTTTATTTTCATACGAATCCTGTGAAAGTAACATAGATTTTCACATACACTTTCAAAGCCTGAAATTTTTGCATTTATTCACAAAATAATTACACTTTTGATGAAGACAGGGATGTTGTGGGGTTTTTGTTTGTTTGTTTGTTTTCATTCAAAATTCAAGGGTGAAGTTCTTTCCAACAGAACTTTAACGGATCTTTCCTTTGAATTCCTACCCATGTTACTTCACAATGTTTTAAACGTGTTCACCTATAAGAGAACACCATCTCTGACATGGTTGTAAATATGATGGGAGAAGAAACTATTTCTTCAGTTTCTAAAATATTCCAAATAAGTTCTGTATGAAGAAGAAAGGGGTAAGTCATTACTTCAGCTACAAAAGGCTACAGAAATGGGGCAAGCAATGGAGTTAGTAATACTACAGTGCAGATATGCCCTTACTGTAAAGCACAGTCTCTTCTTTTAGCCCCAGATGTTAGAAACTCAAATTCTTTGAACTGTTATCATCTCTTCCACCCACCATCACTTGGGAAGATAAAAATCAAGGTCTGGGCTGCTGAGTCAGTTTACAAACACCCTAATAAGTCATTTACCCGGACTTGTTTTCAGTCACTTCTTTATTGAAACTCTGTGTCATGGGACTGGCAGCAGGATCTGTTAACCTCTTCGTGAGAAATGAGCCACTGAGAATGAGACAGCACACATGACAAGAGGGAAGCATGCATGACAAGGGGGGGGGGGGGGAAAGAAAAAAAGGAAAAAAGAAAAGACACTGGAGACCACCGGACTATGTAAAAAAGACTCCGGGGATACCACTAACCTGGAAAGGGTGAAATTTAAGCTTTTTGAAACAGTTGTGTAGCATGCATATAACCTCCGGAAACTCATCTAACATATCTGAGACTCAGTTTCCCCTGAAAGCCGATTTTCAAAGCAGTTCAGCTCTTCTCACCACAATGCTCTAATAAAAGATGCTGGTATTATGGGTACAATTTTAGAAGCTAAAAGCTTCTCCTGAGGGAAGCTTTTTTCTTTCTGCCATATGAAGAAGTACGATTTTTCACACTGGGTTTACGTCAAGCTTCAGATTGTCACAGATGAAGGCACCTTGGTAAAGCTCAGACTTTCCATTTATCATGGACTTCTTCAAGTCTTCTTTCTTAGTTTCAATTTTTATTTCCTGCCTCCCTCCCCTTTTTCATTTTTTGGTCTTTATATTCAAACAAAAACCAAAAGCATAATTGACTCAAGAGCTTTTGTATTCTTTAGTTTTGACTCAAAACCAGAGCAGGCCAAACAAAATGAAACAAGACATCATTTTGGGATTCAAAGTGACTGTAGACCTTAGAAACTCCTTCTTTTTCACAGAAGATAACTTCTGCTGTCAACTTATTCTGTCGTATTTCTCATTTGCAAGGCGGGAAATAAAAACAGAGAAAATTTCATTCTTCATATTTTAATTCTAAGGATAAAACACATGTTTCCAGTTCCATGGTCTGCATGCTAGATACATGTGGGTTTTGAGGTCTGAGACTCTTTGGAGTTTAAGCTCCACATCTTCATGCAAATGTAACACCACACATGTGAAACAAAATAAAGCCTTCCTCAGTTTTGGAGATGAGCAGGGATCCATGGCTGGGAACCATGACCATTGTTGCAAAATGTTTTTGTACTGTTAATGGATCTGCTACCCTCTTAATATCCCCAAATGAAAAATATTAATAATGATGCTTGTTTTTTGTTTTTTTTTTTTTCTTTCCTTTTCTTTCCCTTCTCATCTCCTCTTCCTTTACTCTTCTACTTTTTCTTTTTACCTGAATGTGACTGAATTCTCATCTTCTCATTCAGTTTTTTCTCCTGCTCTTCAGCAATTACAACTAGAGCCATTAAAGCTCTCTTACTCCCTACTGCACAAGTAGAGCAGAGAAGTGCTCACATTTCTCTTAATTTCAGCACCTGGGGATTATTCCCTGTATCCTGCAATTTTGACTTCTTTTCCTTTTAGTGCCACTTGCACTTGGAAAGAAAAATTCAGTCCCAGGAGAGAGTATACAGGATGTTTTACATCATGGGACAACACTTTCAGCACTTTGTTTGAGGTCTGAAAAAGGAGGCAAAACAATCACCTGCTTGAGTGAGCTCTTTGGACGAAGCAAACAAGTGACACTTTGTTCTCACTTGTGCAACCCAGGCAGCAATGGAGAGGGGTACAGGAAGGTCAAGACAGATCTGTGATTTAAAGGCAGAAGGATGGTTTTGTGACTGAATGAGCCAGGGCTTCACTCTCAGTTCTTGCTGATAGAGAGTTTTACAGAGAGGGAGGGCTTTAGTGCCTCAGTTTTCCCAGTGAGGTGGACATGCTGTTTACTCCCATCACAAAGTTTCTATTGAAGAAATCCCAAAAGAAATCACAAATTTGTGGTGCTAAGCATCCAGCATACCAGACACTTTGCAGATGTGCAGCTGTAAATGTCTCTTTTCCCAACAGCAGGATTATCTGCACCTCCAGGTACAAGGAAAAGCCACCAGAAGAGAATCCTAGCAGACCACAGCATACCCCACTTGATGATGATCCATGAAGCAAAGCAAACTCTCTTTCTATTGCTTAACCACAGACAAGTTTTGGGCCCACTGATGAACGCTAACATCTGTAACCAAGACCATACTATTAAAATAAAAGAAAAAGCTTCTGAAATTCTCTTGGGTATCTTTAAGGAGCATGAGCCTTTGAGGGTCCAAATGCAGCGTAACTTGCTGGCCACAAATACAATACAGCCTTGCCAAAAGCCTTCCTCCTCCACTGCAGCTTGTATTGGCATCTGTGGCACTCACAAAAAAACATTTTACAAGCTCATCTCTGAGTTTTATGACACAGTCATATAGAAGGAAATGTAAACTATTCCAACCCTCACACTGCCTCTTGGCTTAAGGAACTGCTCCTTTTTACATCTCCCTTTCCTTTCTGCTTATCTCCTTAACTAACCACAGATTTCTAAGTAAAGGAAATTACATTAATTGGAACCTTCTTGGGACATTATCAGCTTCAGCAGGAGTATCTGGGGAGTGGTGAGGCAGAAGGCTTAGGGCAGCTGGTTGACAATCATTAAATCACCTCTTGGAGGAAAATGACAGGGTACGAAAGTCTAGCAGAGTATTTGTGGTCACATCAGGCCATACCTGGATGGAATTCCCTTCTCCCAGGTGCTGTCAAAGACTCCAAGCAAGAGAGACAATAACGCTGAGCTGGAGGAGGTACAGCTGATCTGTGTGTGACACACTGGACAAATAAAGTTTCTCTCTTTGCTTGGGCTCAGTTTCCTGTTGCAGTGGCATGCTGACTGCAATGTACTTTCACAATGACTGTGATTCCTGCTTGTGTGTGCGCAGGCGTCATGCATCAACCTCACTGCTAACGGCAAAGCAGAGGTGAGTGCATCTCCATCAGCACCAAATTGGACTCCAAACCTGTATAAGCGATAGCTAAAATTGATGCCACCAGCCTTACCCATGAGAAAAACACAATCAAGGGATATGGACACCACAAATTCCCCTTTGTTCCACCACGACCCCCTAGGGGAAATGCTGCTTCCAATCTCTTTCTCCCTTCATGATCTTACTTCAGATTGGCAAAGCCATTCAAGAATGTTTTATTACTCCATCTTGAATTTTTAATAATACTCAAATACCGAGTAATTGTCATAATTTACATGCGGTCAGATCTCATCCAAATTGTGTGCTGAAGCAGCTTATTTACCTCCTGACCAGCAGATGATAGCTGGATTCTCACAGTGTCCCAGTTTATTTATTTATTTTTACGTAGGCATCTTCAAAGCTTATGTAAGCAGTATAAGCCATGCAAGAAGCTAGACAATGAAGTCTTATCTGACAGCAAAGAACACAACAGCAAGTGGTCAAATTCTGCTCAGTAGACATTTAGAGCTCACATAATCAGTATTTTGACACCGTAGCAACACAGGAAACCAAGCAAACTGCAAGCCCCAAAGCTCCAGGGACTTCCAAAAGCAGAAGTTAAAAGTTTTTGGAAACAGGTTCAGCTGGAGCGGTGTTTCAGCAATTGTCCTCCCGTATGGACCGGCTGGCTGACGTTCCCAGAGTCTCGTTTTGCAGTCTGTCTGAATACCACTCAAAATATTTTCTCAATTAGAGGAGAAAACAGGAATTTGCCACTTGTCTGCCTCTATTCTGTTGCCTGTCAGCATTCAGCAAATATTTCAATCGCAGCCCTTTGCATGCTGCTAGCCCCGCTCATTTAACCTTTGGCCCTTCCCTAGGCTAATCCATCGGCCTTTACCTTCCAAACTTTACAGCCGAGGGCTGACTGCGGGACAAGCCTGTGGGGAGGGGAGGATGAAAGGGGGGATAACTTATGACAGGCACCAATATTGCCATGTGCTTGGGGGGGAAGGGAGGATGGAGATAGCAGAAATCTCCGCTGGCATCTGGGATTTGTGCTTCCACCTCTGAGAGGAAATGAGGAAAATTAACACATTAAAAAGAGAGAGAGAGAGAGAGAGAGAGAGAGAGAAAGGAAGAGAATTACTCTTCATCTTAGCTCTCCTCAGCACAGCCTACAGCATCTCAAGGAGTATCTGATCATCTCCAGAGCTTTCGCTCTGCTTTTACCACCTCAACAGCTCTTCTCCCCATCTCGCATGTCACCCAGATTAGTAGCTAACAATCCCACTGTCAAAAGCTCATGTGATGAAAATAATGCCCAAAGCGCAGCCTGTCAGCCTCAGAAGTGCCTGCTCAACTTTGACAGAGGATCTACAGACAGTCCAGGAACCCCACGCTGGCCCCCACCCCCCCACCCAAGCATCCCACGCACTCTCCAGGGGCTGCACCCAGCCGTCTGCTCTATGAGAAACCGCTGACCCTTCTGTCACGTGGGCGCTTTTAATTGTTCACGTCGGTATTTTGTTTCTCCCTGCTGTAGACAGTTTGCTGTCTGTTATCTGTCTTTCATACGTAATTAATTGTGTTGTCTCCCAGCTCATTAGAAACAAACCTCTCTCTTCTCCTTCTCCCTCGGCCAAGTCACAGTGTGCATTATTTAGGTTAAATCATGTTTAAACAACTACATAAATAGTAGGTCGAGTTTGCCTTTTGTCTAGGCTGGGGCTGTAGCTTGGCTCTGTTCTCAATGTGCCAGACCAGGAAAGCCCTTATCACTGGGAGCTCCCAAAGGGAAACCTCACCGGGGCAAGGCAGCTCTGTCTGCGACGAGCAGAAGGCTGGGGCAGTGGGTAGCAGGAGCAAGCTGCCAAACTTTAATGAGGCAGGCACAGAAGTCATTGCTGCAGAGCAAAAGCCTGCAAAGTGGATGCTTGCTGTCTAGCCCAAGATAACTGCAAAACTGAGGTGAGTCTGAGGTTTCTTTTTTTTCTTTTTTTTTCTTTTTTTCCCCTTGTAGTTCTACCTGGTGAAGTACATTTTAAGTGACATCATTCCACACATCTTGTGCCATTCGCTATCATCTTTGGTAGCAGTATCTACACAGACCTCTCCCGCAGCTAGCAGGACGCAACACAACTGGAAGACCTCAGAACTTTCACTCTTTTAAATTTCACAATTAAAAATGAAATGAGAGTTTCCGAAGTGGGTTCCCTCAGTGTGCTGGTTTAAAAAAAAAAAGATTGAGGATGTGGGTATATACAGGTTCAAGCAACCTAAAAACCAACATGAATCATCACCTTGAACTCAAAATTTGAACCAAACTGTTGTGCGGGGTCAGGGTAGTTCAACTGAGCCTGAAAAGTTCATTTGCTTACACGTCTGTGCTTCCTGGGCCAAAGCTTAAAATCCCTATACAGCCTTTTCCTGTGCAAAAACATCTCTAATATCAGCTGATGCAAAGATTTGAGGATTTAAATAATCTCCTTCTAGTTGGAAACAACCACTGACAGAATGAACATGAGAAAGCTTGTTTCCTCGAGATTTCCAGCTTAGCTTAAGAGATTTAATCAATTGGATGAGATTCGGGTGAATCACCTGAACTTTTGGATACTGACTCCAGCCAAGACCTCCCATCTTCTTTATGTATGCACATCCCCACTGATGGATCTGGGCTAGCCAAGCATTTTTAACTGATTGGATGAGGCTCAGTTTTGCTGGAAAGCCTGCACAAAGGTTGTGAAGGGCTTTGGTAAAGGCTTCCACATGAAAAGCTCTGCAGACATATCCAGCGGTGTTATATTAAGCTAAATTACTGCTTGGGAAAACTACTTATACAAGGAATGTAAGGCAATGAAGTTCCCTCTTCTCAATGAATCTGAGAAGAGATGATGAGAACAAAAGCCTTCAATGCTGCTTAAGACCAATGAATCTCAGCAGTGACATGAGAAGACCATAAAGAACAAGGGCATAGTTCAGTTTTCAAGTCCGTCTGCTACCAGACCTCTCCACCAAATGGGTTTTAAAATCATGGAGGCCACAAGCCTATATCATGCAAGTCACTAAATTTGCATTTATCAAAGACCCTCAATATAAATTTGTCGGTTAGGCTTGATGCAGCTGCCAATCTATCAGGAAAAGCAGGTTATCAAGATCAACACACCAAAATGGTAATCATTCTCCCCATTCTCTACCCAAACTGCTCTCCTAATGCAGTGTCAGGAGGAGGCAGTCCCCCTTTAAACTCTTCCCAAATACACAGAGACAGTAACAAGATGCCCACCATTTAGTTTGTCGGATACATACACAGCTTTCAGAGGATGCTGTATTAATAATAATATATGCTTAAAAAAAAAAAAAAGAAAAGAAAATCAAGAAGGAAGAGGGAAAGGAAGGAAGAAAGAAGAACGTACACAAGTGGGGGGAGGGAAGGAAAAAGGACAACAATCTGAGACTTTCAATGGGAATGTCCAAAAATAACACAAACAGGATCTCCCTGCCATCTGCTCCGATCCTCTCTGAATGGCTTTCAAAGCAAAAAGCCTTGCCAAAACCTGACAAACAAAGCACCAAGCATAAGTTTTAATGGAATACCAATACTGTGTTCCCCCTCCCCACCCCCTACTTTTTTGCTACATATACACACACCTTCCACACTCCTCCAGTTGCCAAATAAATGACACTATGCAAAAAAAATTTGCTTTGGTTACGAAGCTGAATAAACAAGGAATAATTTTGCAAGTGCTCCCATATGTCTCTGCTTCTCTGCTTACAATGGACACTAATAAGATTTGCCATAACTAATTCATTCTTTCACACCATTATTCTTTATCTTTAAATAAATAAATAAATTCTGCTTACCCCATGTGCATTTTTATGCAACTTTCACACAGCTGAAACACAAGCATTTCAGCAGCAAAACCCGGCCATCACAAAGCAGACACTTGCAATTTAGTTTAGACTGGTCAAAGCGGAGCTATGCTAGAGTTAATGGAATAGAAAAGTGTTTCTTACTTTTTTCTTTGATTTCCCATTCTCATTAAAAAAATAAAAACAGAGATGTCAAATGAGACCAATGGGGAATAGGATAGTATAGGAAAGCTATGATATCAACACCAAAGTTGTTATGTTAGTGCATATAAAAGTTTGAAGTCTCTACTCCAAAGGCAGCGTGCTTGTAAATACCAAGCAGAAAGTGAAATTCAAAAAAAAACAGCAGTTTTCCTGTGCTTCTTCACCTCATCCTGGCTACACAGAGCAAACTCAAAGCAAACACACAGCAATAGCATCCAAGGAATAGGTTCAGCCCCCACTCAGTGCTATGAGTTTAGTCCTCTGCAGAGACACCAACTACAGTCAGCTCCAAGATGCAAAGGTCTCTGTGCAAAGGGCAGAAACTGACTATATTGCTTCTCATGCTGTTATGTTTAAAAGTGATTCACATCTCTCTGGACAAACCTGAGAAAATAGAAAGTGCTTAAATTCACATTTCTTTGGTGCATTTTGTTCCCTCTGCTGAGATATTTTTATGTACCAAAAGCACACCTTTACAAGTGCTGATCCTCTTGCTCTTTATGCATATATATATATATGCATAAATATAAATATGTATATATAAAATAAAAACCATCTGAGGTTTAAATTACTCAAACAAGCAAAGCAGAAGTGCTTTCCCTTGCTCTACCCTTCTCTACCAACACCCCCAGTGCCGGATATGCCCCTCCTCCTCCAGCACACAAATGGCCTCACACCAGACAGGAAGGAGGGTAGGTTCCCAATTACACTTTATTTATGGGGCCATGACAGGGAAAGGGCTGGGAAAGGTGGGAGGACAGAAGATGCTGGTTCCTTCACACTGCTCAAAGTTAGGAGCAAAGGTCACACCACCTGCCAGAAAGAAGCTGACATGGAGTGAGCTTTCAGGCACCTGTCAGCCTTCCCTGTGTCCCTGGGTTGTGATCCCACAGTGATACCCTGTTTTGGAGGGAGGACCCTCAGGGCACCCAGTTGTTCCTTATAGTCCATCAATGGAGACAGCTGAGCAGCAGTGGGAGCCTGATGGATGCACCAAGCTGTAGAAGTTGGCACATTAAATTGGAACTGCAGAAGGTAGATCTCCCTCTTGCCATGGCCCTGGGCCAGGCACCTCTGTCTGCCTCAGTTTCTGCTTTCAGGATGGAGAAGACACATACGGGGGGTTCAGAAAACCTTCACTCATCTGTAATGCTCAGTCATGACAGTTGTAGGGCACTGCCTTTAACCTTAAATTATCCACCATCCAACTCCTTTTTCCCTATCTCTGTGGCAATTTATTTTTTCTCACTACTAGGAAAGTAGCAGTATTAACTTTTTTTCTTTTTTCTTTTTTTTTCTTTTTATTTTTATTTCTTCCCTTTTAACGTCAAAATATCAGTGGTGTTACACCTGATGGTAAACTTCCGAGACTCTCAGTTGTCTTTATTTAACCATCAGACCCTCCCTGGTGCTGCCTGCATGACCATCTCCAGCTGGCAGAGCCTAAATCCTCCTTTCTCCTTACCTCACTGTTTAAATTCCTCTTCCACTGGGCTGCTGGCTTTTCCTTGGGAACAAAACACAGCCCCACTAAGCAAACATTTCAATCCATCTGTGTCAGCAGCCGTGAGAAGACTCCTCTTGCTTGCAAAGCCCTCTGTAGTTTTTCCTCAGAACACATTCGACATTTCCTTGTGGCTCTGAAACTAGATGTGTTCTGGTTGCTCTGGCCAATCTTCAGGTTTGTTTACAGAATCCTTATGCTACCTGAGCTCCTTACTGTGGCTGGTCAGTCAGCTGCTACGTGTATTTTAAGGTCATACTTTAGAGTCTCTTTGACACCTGCTACTTGTTTGGGGTTTTTATTTATTTATTTATTTATTTATTTATTTATTTTACCCCTAGTTAAACACTTAGACTGTTCCTGTAACACCTCTTAGCTCTGCAGTACAACTTGAATGATAGGCAATGCATTTGCACTGTTAGCAGCTACGCAGTCTCAGGTACCTCCGTTTTACTCAGAGATTATGCTTAAACTGCAGGCATTATCCAAATAAAGTGACATAGGCCAGGGGCAGGCAGCAAAGCTGCAGGAGAGCAGAAGCAAAGGGGACTGCAAGGGGACCATAAAGCATTTCTACATTTTCTAACCAGGGATTAACATATGGGTTTTAAACAAGGGGTCTCCCTTCCCAGCTGACAGCAGCAGCTGCAGCTTCTGACTCGCTTGCAGAGTGGCAGGGAATCCAATCAAAGAGAAAAGAAGAAAGAGGACAACCCTTCCTTGGGGAGTAGGAAACACAATACAAGCTATTCTAAAACCCCTGCAAACACTGGCTTGGTTTTAGGTCAGGCTCTCCTTCCCCCTTCTGTCCCATCACCCCCCTTCTCTTGGAACAAAGGGAAATTGGTATTTTTTTGAAATTCTTCTGAAAGCCAAACCGGCAGATGGTTCTTTCCATGCCGGGGAGGGAACAAAAAGAAAAACCTGCCAGGATACACATCACCGAGATGTGACAAAGATGGGCATAGTGGATGGCCTCTGACCTGGGGATTACACAGAGGCCTATTAAATCATCTGGCCAAGATGGACTGAGTCGACTTGTATCTCCAGCACACAGCTGCCATACCCCACAGGCTCATGCAGTTTTATTAGCTGAAGTCAGGCCAGATAGACAGAAAAGTGACAGAGTGTTTTTAGACTTCCACCCCACCTTTTCATCACTTTATGGCAATCCCACAAGCCAATGTCTTAGCAGGTGGAAACGAAGTTCAGCAGGCAAATTCACAGTGTATTAGTATAAAGCTTATTTAAGCAGTAATTAGCAGCTGTCTTACTTCCTTGTTTTGCTGCAAAGAGAATCACAACCTGAAACCTTCACAAAGTCATGTGTACATATCACCAATAGGAACTCCTGTACATGGAGAAAGCCAAAGGCAAGTCTCTGTCAGTCACTCTCTCACAATCAAATACTGCAAGTTAAGGACTTGGCTGTCTGTCAGAAGCTGCCTTCCCTTTTCTTTGAAGCCGCCTCTGCCCTTTAAATGACATCAACAGCCACATTCCTATTATTTTCAATAGTGGCCCAAGAGATCAAGGGTTCCTCATCACAAGCACCCAAGTCTGACATCGCCTCTAAACATGAAACATGCCTTTGTTACACACTACGTCTGCCAACCATAACATGGGGAGCAGCAAAGGATATGCTGCCCTCCTGCAGAGCTGCCCCACACCTCACAGATTCCCATGAAGCAAGCTGGCAGTTGCAGTCCCCGAGTGACTAATGGCAGGTCCTGCCCACACCCAGAGTCAGTGACCTAAGGACAGATCGATCCCTCCCATCACACACTTCCTCCTGCAATTGCAATTCTTATAGTCACAGAAGTAAACAAGCTTCCCCACTCATCTCTCCTTCAAGTCAGGACTACAATTACAAGTAATGCAATGGAATTAAGACAAGATGGAGAAAACACTGGAGGGAATTGATCCAAATGATACCATAAGTTACTGAAGAGATGCCATGGAAAGGCTGAGAGGGGATCTAATTGATGCTTGTCAGTATATCCAGTAGGTGGGAGTCAAGTGGGCATGGAGAGGCCATTTACAGCGGTACCCAACAACAGGAGAGAGGGCAATGGGCACAAACTGAACACAGGAAGTTCCAGCTGAATACCAGGAACACTTTCTTTACCGTGAGTGCAACAGAGCACCAACACAGGCTGCCTAGAGAGGTTCTAGGTTCTCTTTCTCTGGAGATATTCAAAACCTGCCTGAACACTTTCCTGTGCAACCTGCTGTGGGGAACACGCTTTAAGAGGGGGATGGACTAGATGATGCCCAGAGGCCTCTTCTAAACCCTATGATTTCTTGAATCTGTAAAAACTAGGAGCCATCTTTGGGAGGAGTCAATAGAGCTCTGGTGAATACAGCATCACCAAACAAACAAGATGTTAATTATCCCATCTAACTCTCACATACATGGGCTATAAGAAGTAAAACACATTGATTCTGAAGCATTAGATTCTTTGGAAGATGCAGCCAAAGAGGTACCTTCACACTCCCAGTTAATACACACTGTTCAGGATACTGATTTGGGGACTGTTCCTACAGCTGAAAAAACATTGGTTGGAAGCAGAAACAAGAGCTAACCAAACCCCTGTTAGCTCTTGCCCACTGTGAAATTGTTTGTCTCACATCTAATATTCTTAGTCTTGACAGTGAGCTTTCAATAAATTATCCACCTGAAAATATAACACTTGAAGTTTAAGCAAAATTACCCAGGCTAGGACATTATTTTAGCATATGCTAGGGTGCAAGAGAGTCTAATGGAAAAATAATAATAATAATAATAATAATTTGGGAATTAGCATTGACTCTGCATCAAAGGTGTGAGGAAACCATTTCCTGCTCCTCCTGGGAAGTGATTGCCAAGCTTGCTAAAGAAGTACTTTTGCCAAAAAGAATCAGGCTGGGAATAAGTGCCATTGACCTACGGTGAAGCAAGAGCAGGATCACTGGTGACAGATCTAAGCATTCACTGCTCAACCCTCTCATCAGGCAGAGCCAAGCAGTCATCAAGGAGGAGAACATGGCCTCTAGGTAGCTGCTGGTGCCACCACATTCCTCCCAAGAGCATTAGGCAAGGGAAAATTACCCACAAACCCCCTTGGGGATGATTCTCATCTTTCAATGTGTGGATCAAGAGCGGATCATACAAAGCTGTGATCATACAAAGCTATGAGGCTGCGAAGCACAGAAATTCCTCAATGAACCACCCAGGTTTATAGTGCTAGAGTTGCTGTAACACCGATGTCAATAAAAGATACCATCTCTCTCTACAAACTTTGCCACCCAGGTGAGACAGAGAGCCATGAGAAACTGATGAGAAGATAAGAAGTCCTCCAGTAAATATTCCTTGTTTGACTCTTACCACATTTTAGTGTTGAGAGACCAGAAGCAACTGTTAAAGAGCATCTACACTGTCTGATTACACACAGGCCCCAAAACCTCAACTTCTCATTTCTGCAAATTCTTCTTTGAAATAAATCTTATTATTAAAATAGTAGCAAAGATGCAAAGAGTTAGTAGTTTTGATACAAGTTCACCAGCATGAGTGAGAAGATGTCATCTGGATTTCAGAAGACATCACTAACATCAGGCCATCATCTTGGATACTTGACTGTGGTATGGTTAAGCAACCGCTGTGTGATGAAGGAGGCTCAAATATTAGCCTGTCCTGTGACAGATTAATTAATCCCATTACTGTATTTCACACACAGCATTAAGAGAAATATGGTTTCATTTCTCCTCCTTTAATTTCTATGGGATTTTTTAGCTACTTGCAGAAGGACAGGCTCTTCTGCTGCTTTCATACAGAGCCCATAACAGCAGATTTTGATTTGCAATAGGAACTTGATGCATCACCCTGAAATGAATCTGATAGAGACACATGTAGCTCTGAAAATACAGCTGCAGTTGAATGTTCATCTTAATTGACCATTTCCTCATCTTCAGCAGCTCTGTCTTCCACAGTGCCTCAGTCCAGGCCACATCTTCAAAACGTAACCTCATTTCAGTCCTGAGATACACTGGACATTCTTCTGTCCCCTTCTGCTAGTCTGTAGCTCCAGGGGAGGAAAAAATTGTTTTAGTTTTGCACAGCACAAGATACTTCCTTACTCAGAAGGAATGCCCTGCTACTGATGCACACATCTCTCCTGAATGAAGACCAGAACCAAAAAATAGTCAAGAAATTGAGATTACACTTTGTGTCCTGTAAAGAAGAAACCAAGTGTCACTGATCTCACTCTCATTAGTGGCCATGGCAAGAAATGGAAAACAATGCTATTATGAAACCACAGCAAACTGGACTGGTACTCAGGGGTCATATATCAAACAGAATCTAAGTTTCAAGAGTTGGAAAAGTCTCAGCACCAAAAAACAATGCATGTTTATTCTGGATATTTTTAGCCTGGTTTCCTAAGGAAACAAGGCCAGTGGGATCGCGCTGTCTTTTTGTGTATGCAAATGGACACATAAGTTCCTGTCCTCACTATATGACCCCCTCCTCAGCATTTTTTGAAGTATTTCAGTCATTTTCAATCACATCTTTTGGGATAGAAATATTCAATATACCATACTCCAAGATGGCTTTGTTCAAATTGTTAGCTGGCCTGAAGGGCTCTCTCAAAGAGTATGACCAGAATGTTCATTCATCATTAGACACCATAGAAGCCGCAGAAAAGGAAAGCGGTTAGAAACTAACTTTCATAACTTTCAGAGCTAATAGAAGAACATCAGAAAGTGAAAAATAAAAGAAAGTACATAAAGTGAAGCCTCTATTTCTATTAAAATGAGATAAGCCTGTCAGGCAGCTTCATTGTTCATGCAGAGAAACGTGAGCAATGAGGAGACCAGCTAGGAATGAGTATGTGAAGGGCTAGACCTAACCTGAGGGTGAATGACTCTGAGTGTGTGTGTGTGTGTGTGTATGTGTTTGAAAGAGAGAGAAAAAGAGACTGAAGATGAAAAAGCTGGAAGTAAATGAGAAAGTATTTGTGGTCAAGCATGCTCAGAAGAAGGAAGGGGAACACTACATGCAGAAGAAGGCACTAGAAGAATGGATATGAATACAGGAAGGCTGGCACTCATGTGCATGCTTGTGTCCAAATGAAGATACAACCAGTATGGAGGCTTGCAGCTTTGGATGGATGTGCCAGTATATGTCATGACTCCAGCACATCTCTTTAAGCCTGGAGGCCATGGTGCTTTCAAAACACAAACAACGTGCACTAACACGGCCAACATTTTATGAGGCTGCTTGGAAAAGCACCATCTAGTCTACAGTGGGGAGCATGGAATTCTATTCCTTCCCCACTAAAGCTGTGAACCATCTCCTCCATCCCCAAACCAGCACGGGGAACATTTTTTGGCACGGTTTGAAGAGAAAGGCACAGCATGAAGGAACAAGGAAATGTCACAGAGGGCCAGTGAAACTTGGCCGTGGGAGGGACTGCTGCAAAACAAAACCGGTCCTTGACACAGACAGCCTCCACAAGCACTGGTCATGTGGCAGCTAATCAAATACAGCAACTCTTCCTCATTTGGCGCTCTGTGTCAGGCAGTAAAAGCCTGCTCAGACTTCCCCACCCCATCCCTTTGCTGTCAGATGCTTGCTTCTTTAAGAAATACAGTTTTTTTGAGAAGGAAGGCAAGGGATGGAAATCAGCTGGCTCAGGTGGAATGTCAAGCTGGAAGAGAAACTGCTCTGTGTGCCTATCACAAGACACCCACAACATGTTGCAAGGCAGACTCTTCTTTAGCAGACTATGGGAAGGAATAGAAATAGTTGGGGTCCAGCCCTCCCCATTCCTCATAGTGAGAGCTGAATCATGTTCTTGTGGGCTTAGCATTCCCCAGCTTACTACATGGGGACCCAAGAAAACTCTGTTCTTAGCCCAGGCACCTCAAGTATCTTCAAGGACTGAGCTGAATCAGAGTGCTTTTCAGCTCACAGTGAAACAGGACTCCTAAATTCTGAAGTTTTTATGAAAATAAAAAGGGTGGGGAGGGGCGTATGCGTGTGTGTGGGAAAGGGAGGGAATGGAAGGGTGGGGGGGGGGGGTTCAAAGAGTTGACTTTATATAACTTTGCACCCCAATGCTTATATAGAAAGGCTGTAAAAATGCCAGGAGCCTTGTGCCTGTTAGAGCAGCTCTGAAGTAGACTCTCACCTGCTCAGAAGCCATTTTTCCCATACCACAAGTAGATTTCCCCACTGTGCTGGGGTTTTTGAGACTACAAGTAAGATCCATATCTCTACTCCATGTGCCCCACTGCCAGCATGCACATCATGAACCTGCCACTAGATTTATTTAGGGCAGCCTCAGGGATTCTGTATGAGTAAGGACCAAGCCAGAAAAGAAACAGCCCTAGACTGAAGGTGATACACGTGCTCTCATCCCTTAGAAAACAAAGAAAAAAAAACCCAAAAACAAGAAAACTGTAAAAGTCAGAGTTTGCCACTTCAAATAGAAGTACAAGGGCATTCTCCTTGCTAATCCTTGGCTTATATACCAAAACCCCATGGCTTGGGGTATTGGTATAAGCACTTGCTGTGCCAATAACACTGAGAGATGACTCAGAAGACAATTCACATGAGGATACCCTTAGCAAAGGGGAATAAGCATGAACTTTCAGCATTTGGATGATCATGCTCACAAGTCACTAGGGAGAGGAGTACAGCACAGTGGTAATTCGGCAAGAAATGCAGATGCACATGAGAACCTGGAGGGAAAGTGCAATGTGCAGTCAATGGTACAAAGAAATGGATGAAAAGGGGGAGTGCAAGTGTTCATGATACTGTGGAAAAAGAGGGGTCCAAAGGGAAAAGCATATGAATGAGCATCCTCACAGAGGGGAGAACTGGAGGAGAAAGCTACCTGTGTGGGGCTAAGGGGAAACAAATACGATGAATGGAATTTCAAGCAAAAATGGGTAGCACTGTGTTTCTCCTGTGGAGAAACAGTATATACCCACAGGCATGCAGGATGGGAAACAGTGCAAAATACTAATAATAACAATAAATAATAAAATAAATAATAATAACAATAAATAATAAAATAAATAATAATAACAAGAATAATCCGAGGACAGAGATTCATCTGACTGCTCACAAGGAAGTTTTACTTCTAGTCAGCTTGCTGGCACTTATTATTCAGAAATGAAGTGCAGCTGCCCACCCCAAGCTCCCCAAAAAAGAAATTCTCTAATAATTAAAAAAGTTAACATCCCTTGAAGCAAGACATTGCATATGATGGAAGCTCCAAGAAAATTTATCAAGCTATGTTTATAGAAAGGAAGGGGGTGGGAAATGAAGTGTTTGCAGACACAAAACTAGACAGGGTAGCAAATGAAGGGAAGGGAGGGGGAAGGAAGTAAAACAAAACCAGGGAACTGCTACTCATCTGGGGCTTGTTAAACACTACGTGACAGGCAGGGAATGCTGATGGATGGCTTCTTTGCATTTGGTGCCACACTTTTAGTGCCTTTCCAAACTGACAACGCTTCCCTTATCTGAGGGAAAAGGCACTCCTAAGGATGCTGGGGGTTCTGGACTTGAACAACTCTGCTGTAGGTGAGAGCACCCAGAGCAGTGGCTCCAAGGCTCACAATCTGCAGACAGGATACATTGACACATCCTTCAGGCTCCTGGCTTTCTTCTTCCCTCCCCCTCCCATCTAGACTGGTGAATGGCTCCATTTCATTGAGTCCAAAGTGGCTACGGCCCAGCCCACCCCATCCTCAGGCACAGAATGGTTGAAATCAGAGCACACACACTTGCATAACATCTCCACGCTTTGCAGTCACTGCACAAGCAGCTGCACCGACAGCCCAAGCTGCAATTCAACCACTGAACAGCCCCAGGAGAGGGGTAGGAAGCAACTTTTGCTCTTATCTTCAAGAGGGGGAAGCTGATGTGAAACTTGGCAAGGACGACGCTTAAAAACCCAAAGTTTTTGAGTTGCAGCCAAGCCTCTAAGCCAGTGGAACAGAGGCTCCCAACTCTGGAGCTCTCCCGCCCTGCTTCAGGGCAAGGGCAACCGCACCCAACACCATCCCCTGCCGGCATCTCTTCCCTCCCATTCACCATCACGTAACATCCCCAGGGCAATAGCTCACATGGAAAAGCAACATGAGGAAAGTATTTAATGTGTGTTTACATCTTTTAATATAGTGTAGCAGCTGGAATCAAAGGTAGAAAAAAACGCACATGAGCAGTGCAGCTCTTCAGAGCCCTCTCATAATCAGCACTGAACCCCAGACCACAGCTTTAGAAATCAGGCTCTGGCCCCTATTGCCTAATTAGCAGAACAGTGCAAAGCTTAGGAGCAGGCATATCTTCTTCCTCCCTAAGTGGCCACTGAACAAATACTATATCCCCTGTTCACAGCCCCTTTTTACATTGCTGGCATTACCAGTCCTTTGTGTACCCACATGCTGTTACTTAAATTACTTCCATGTTTTCATTACTTGCCCTCTGCACTGCGTGTATTCATACCCTTGCAAGAATGCTGAAGTGGTGTTTCAGAAGTACTGGGGACTACTGGAGATGTGGCTGAAATTATTATGCAACAAACCTGAGTGATTCTTCAAGCCCTTGATAAAGCTTGTTCCTCCTTTTAGAGGAAGATAAACTCATTGAATGAGGTGTAGGACATTCCACTCCCAAAACATGAGCATGGCGTTTGCAGTGCAGGTTATGCTCAACTCTCTATCCTTATATACCACACTAGGGGACCCATATAAATATCTCACATCCACGAGTAAGGAAATGAACTCCTATAACAGCACCACATCCATGCTCAAGAAAAATGTATGCACTGGGTCAAACTCTCCTGGCAGAAATTCACAGAGTGACACAGAGTGATACAGTGACACTAATCTACCCCATGAGTTTGGATGCGTTGTTCCCTGCTACCGCTGCCACTATTTGCTTTTCTTGAGTTCACGCTGATTAAAGCAACCTAACCCTGAAGGAGCACATGTGACTGCAAGATCAAAACCACCAGAATCATTTGAATGTGACAAACACACTGAAACCACTACCACAGTTCTCTCTGTTTCTGCAAGTGTCTACAGAAGCCAACTATGTGCTTCTCTCTCCCAGGAAAGCCCGCAGATGGACCATTCAAGTCGCAGCTTGCCACTTCCTCCTATCTCTATCTCCACAGAAAACCCTGTAGCTGCCACAAGACGTGTAGCAGCCATTAGAGCAATCACACTGCCAGCGCTGGAGTCCTTCTCCCATTGATTTTCCACTTGCTTCTCATGCAGTGCCTTTCATCACCCCTCAATGCAAGATGCTCACAGCCAAGATATGATCATCTAACCCACAGGCTAACAGCCAGCTGTGTGTTAAATCCCATCTGGCTCTGGGCATGCAGGAAGCTCACCACCCTGGGGATGTAGGGTGCAGGTCCAAGCATCAAACCCTGCAAGATCACAGCCCTGTGGTCCTCCAGGACTCCGCTGGGGACTCATCTTCGCCAAGTTGCCTCCAGCACGCTTGACCCTAGCTCAGCAGCTGCTGCATGGCAGCCGTTGGGTGTTATGATAATCGATTCGCCGGTGCGACGGGCCTCTCCCCATCTGCTCAGAGCATCCACCTGCTGTGTTTTCTCTATTTTTTTTTTTTTTAATTAAATGGTTGGATTAGGCCAGTTCTTACCCAGAGTGCTTGCAGCCCCATGCACACAGCACAAACCAACTCAGAGCTCACAACAAAAGCTGAATTCAACCATGCTCAGACCACAATCCTCCCCTTTCCAACTCTTATCTTTCTGCAATTATAGTCACCCTGAAGATAACCATGCTGCTTTCTCTCTCCTTCTCTCTCCCCCCCCCCCCCTCCCCCTTCTGATTTCATTGCAGTTTGCTTCATTTATTTAACCTTTCTGAATGGCCGGATGGAAGAATGAACTTGTCTTCCATACTTATCTAACTGGGAAATAAAGGTCCAATTTCTAAACACTTTCTCTACAACCCATGTAAGATAGGCAGTGGTTAACAAGTCTTCTCTTCCTACCTGACCATGAAGGGATTGTTTGTGACACCCACACTGTCTCTGAGCATATTCTCACACACGCGCTGTTCCCTCTCAATATGCAGGAAAACCCATAACTAATGTATTATTGAACCAAAACTCTTCTCTGCTTTTTTTCCATGAACAAGGAGTATGCCATTTACCAGTGTACAAAGAAAAAGTCCTCTTGCTTTTCCCCTGACAATTTGAGCTTCTAAGAGAAGTACTCTCAGAGAGCAATGTTAATCTCCTTGGGATCTACCCAGTGTCAATGGGAAATGCTTCTGCTTCAGAAAATGATTTTGAGCTGTCAACAGACTCAGCCTGTGAAGGATACTGTCTCCTGATAGGACAAATGGCAAATAGCCTACTCCAGCCTTAAAGTAGCCCATTGTACACATGAGGTGCAGAAGAGGTGGCAACCTGTATACAGCAAGGGATCAAAGCTCATGGAGTAGCAGGACCAAACCAACTCCTAAGCTTTAAGCAGGTGGAAACCTATATCTTACGTGAGCTTGTCCAGATACTCATAAGTCTTTCATTAAACCTGGAGCACTGCCTGAACTCATCACAGTGCCCAAATGTTCCTAAAGATATAGGGCAAATTATTTGTGTTGTGATTAAGCCTCAACCTGACCAAGGTTCCTTGGACTCTCAGGACAAAAACACTCCAACATCCACAATAACATAAGCAGTCACAAGGGGTCATTCCCCCAGTGCTGTTTAAAGCAGCTTTTAAAAGAGACTTAATTCAGGTAAGTGTGAGACACATCACTGAAAATTAAGCCAACTAGAAAAAGAACATTCCTGGAAACAACTAATATACAGCAATATTTTTCTTTCCTTATGCCCAGTTGAGTAAATTATTTTTTAAAAAATAACCATACCAAAATTTCTCTCCAGAAGGATATTTCAAGAAGATTGGGCTTATAATTAAGGTATTTTCTGAAGCATAACTATAGTGGTGCTAGCACACTACTGTAATCAAGAATAATGGAGCTGTTTGCCTGGTATACATTAATGGATTCAATTGTTCTTTGTGCATGTACCTGTATTTTAAAAATGGAGTCAAAAGCTTTAACTGCCAAGAGGCTCCACATATTTGTGCTTAGACACAAAGAAACCAAGAAGTGGGCTCCACCATTTATCGCTCATATAGCAATTAATCTTAAATCTCAATTACACACACAAGTAACAGAGGCACAGCTGAACATCTGATCCTTTCCCACTAGGTTTAGCTGAAGGATAGCTCAAGATCAGCACACAGCAATGTAGGATGAGACCTGTGTTGCATTGCGTTCTTCACAAACGAGCAGGACTTTGCAAATGGTCTGAAGGTTATGCCATGGACACAAGTGCCACAAGTTTCACCTCACCCTAAAACTCTATTTTCATAACTATCTCTGATTCAAGGGGAGATACAGAAAAGCATAGGACTTACCTTCTTTTTGGAGTGTCCTCTGTCCTCTTCTTTTGCCGCTTTGCTATTTTTCCCAGCTCTGGAAAGCTTCTGCTCCCCGGACTGCTTGATGGTGATTTTGATTTCTGGTGGGCAAATATAGTTCTCCAAGTTCTTTGGGGGCTTCTTAGCTCTCTTGGTCGTCTGGATCTTTAGTTTCAAACTCCCCTCTGTGAAGTTTGCCTCTTTGATGGAAAACTCCTGTTCCTCCAGCCCATCTCCTGCCACCCACTTCTCGCTGTCTGCATTGGAAGTGGAATCCACATCTCTCCCAGAACCCATCTCATCCTCTTCTTCAGGCTCCATACGCTCTCCGCTCACTGGGATCCCCTTCCCCGAGCCAGCCGTCGGCAGCACTGTCTCCCCTGTGCAGCTGGAGGCAGATGGTGGTTTGGCAGAGGACACAGAGGTTGGCAGAAAATCCGCCTCACCTCCCCTTTGCCGGGAGCAACCCAAAGACTCCCTGGGCTCCATAGCAGGACCGTGACACACTGGAGTTTTATAAGAGGGAAGGGCAGTGCGGGAGGGGATGGGGAGAGAAAGGGCAGGTACGATCCCAAGGAATGAATGGTAACTGTCTGCCAAAGTCAACGTCTCAATGGCCCAGAGGCTGCAAGTAGCTCAGAAGAGATCAGGTCTGCCACTGTTGAAAGAAAGGAGAGAGAAAAGGAAGTTAACACACACACGTGTTGAATCCAAGTGTGGAAATGACTGAAACATGTCACAGTTAGTCTTCCCCTGTGATATCTGAGTAGCCTTCCATGACACAAAGTGGGAACCAAGGATAGCTGGCATATCTGAGATCCAGATCTAGTACCATAGAGCAGCCAAGCCAAGGAATCATAGCCACATGAATTTCTGAACTGATGAAAATGGATATTGAAAAGTAAATGAAAAGGAACATGTAAACGCAACCTCACTCAACTCAGGACTTGGGACAGAAGTGACGGAGAAATCAGCTCTTATTCTAAGATGCTCCTCATCAATGACTTTTAAAATAGATGGAAAAAAAAAAAAAAAAGGAAAATAAGGTTAAACATTTACCCATTTACCTCAGATTAAACAATAACTCAGTGATCAGACCACAGAAAACACCATATCCCTATGAAAGAGACAAGAGAACACCTAACCCCCTGTTTCCACACTGCAGGTCAGAGAGATGCGCCTGGCTTCTGGCTGTACTGTGAGATGCTCCAGTTTGAATGAATTACTTGATATTTTCTGGGCCAGGCACACACTGTCTGGAGGCTGAGATGTTCCCTGAGACTCTGCACAGGAGGAGGATAGACCTGGATCATTTTTAAAGCATGACCTAGATGTTGAGGGCAATGGAGGAAAGATGAAGTCAGTGTCTCCCAGATCTGCCAGTATGCTCTCGGTTACCAGTGCTCTGCAGAAAATGCTTGAGCCCCCTGAAGCAACAACTGTGCTCTCATGTCCTTGAAATGTGAGCTTTGATTAAGGCATCAGACAGAGCCTCTCAAAATGAAAGCACTCAACTTGGCCACTGTTGGTGGGAGAAGCTGCGAGTACTCAGCCGAGGCAGAAGACGCATCACCCATACATGCAAACTAAGCCAAATACCAAATACTTTGTTAAGGAAAAAACAACTACAAAACAAAAACAAGAGAGAAAGAAAGATACGCAAAATGTCCTTAAAGGCGTGAAAAGTTTTTTGTACTTTCTTTGTCTAATATCAAGCAAATAACCTCCACCTCTGAGGCCACCACACAAAGCCATTTTAGATTTTCATCTTCATTAGGAGCCAAACGTGTCTGAGAGAAATAAACATATTTACATATATTTTTCTACTGTAGTACCCCAAAACGGCTCCCTGATGGATCAGAGGAATATCCCTTTTGAAGCAAGGAGAAGCACAGAAGGCACTGTCAGAAGTAAGGGCTGGCAGCACAGACCTACCTTTACAGCAGCAACTCCCTACTAGATGAGCACTACCGCACTGCCAAACCACACCCCTTGACCAACTACAAGCAGGATCTGAGAACAGTCGGGGGTTTCTCAGGCAATTCTTAGAAGGAATAAATTGTAACAAACAGACAAAAAATAAAATAAAATAAATAGCTACCTGTCATGAAATCATAACTCCACTATGGATGTGGGCCCTTTTGCTTAAAATCATAACTCACCCAGAAAAATCACATGTCTTTGTGCCACTAACTTGTTCTTTGTTTTGTTTTTTATAAATGCCTTGCATAAGCTTAAAGTTCAGGAAGAAGTACTAAAAAGCACCTTTCCTTAAGTTACATAGTTATATTTCCATCAGAGTATGGCCATAGGTCGCTTGTCCAGCCCTAGCATATATGGTTTGTAATGGAAAGTCCGAAGTACCTTACAGCCCTGTGAAGTCATTGGGTGGCCTCCACCCATATCCCAGCAGACACAAATTCAAATAAACTTCCCATAAATAGCACGAGCTGACAGAACAAGCAGAAAAGAAAGTGGAAAAAAAAATAAAAAATACAACAAAACAGGTGTCATGGAACCTGAACTGCTATCTAACTTAGGAAAACATTCTGAAGCTCAGAGTAGATAGAAGTACCTTACTACAACAACACACATACACAAAATAAACAAATAAATAAAAATAAAGCTTATGCTTAAAGCTGTGTAGAACTTCTGGCAATATGGAGAAGGTTCATTTCCCACATTTGCTGCTGTGCTGGTCTTACTGAAGATGATCTTGAAGAACTAACAGGCCCAGCCTCACACATATACCCTGACTCACTCTATAGTCAGCAAGTCTCTCCTTTTCACCACCAATGAAACAAGTATAATGCTTACCTCATTCAAATCTATTGTAGGGTGGATTAGTTAATGCCCTTACATTGTTTTGAACCCGAGTGTTTACCATGTGGTACTCACTAATTACTAACGCAATTAGTACATTAAATCCTCCCAGCTGAAAGGAGCTGCTCCACCTAATTGACTGACCTTGCACCTTGCCTCTCCTTTCTGCCTATGGAGATGATGGAAGCCAGAGTTACCTTCCTCTTATAATCAGTCCAATAAAAATAAATAAAAAAGAAAAAAAAAAAAAGAAAAAGGCCGTCCTATTTATCTGCCATTTCACATTGTTAATCTCCTTGGAGAAGGACACAGTGTACACACACTTCTGTGCTGCAACACAAACACAAGGTGGTAAAAGCTGAGCGGTGCAGCATTCCAGGGAGTTACTGCTCTGGTATGCACGCATGTACAATGGGCACTCTGTGCTGGTCTCCGCCCACAGACTTTTAACCTCTCTCAATGCTGGTTTAAAAAAAAAAAAAAAAAAAAAAAAAAGCAGGTTTCTCACAGAGAGCATCTGCCCCAGCAGGCAAGGCAGCAGGATGCAGCCACCACACCCTCAGAAAACAAAAGCATGAAGAAAGAACCAAAGGCTGTGATGGGACAAACAGCTCTTTTGGGACCTTATGTTGAGTGACACCTGAAACATAACTCCGTACTCTGAGCTGGGAAGGGTCTTTCAGGTTTGGAATCACTAGAGAGTGTTTTATGGAGGATTCATAGAAAGCCATGTTTCTGCCCCAGATTTCAGCCTCAAGCTCTGGATCATTTTGCCCATTCCTTATCCCATTCCAGATGTGCATCTTAGGGTCAGTGGAAAAAAAGCAACAGATGAATAAAGGCATTGCATTGTGCCGATGTGAGATGGGTTTGTGCCAAAGCCAACTTTAAAATCCTACTTTAAAATATTGGCCTTCTGTCACGCTGAGAGTTGGCAGGTGATGATATCACCAAACCCACAGGTAGCAACCCTGCACTCAAACGCCATGCAGAATTAACTGGGTCATTGTTTTAGGTATCTCCTTACTCTCATTCAGGGTTAATAGTTAAATGACTCGGGTGCAGGGACATTATACTTGTCTTTCTTGTTTAGGCAGGCTACAAGTGCTTGGACTAATTAGGAAACCTCACTTCAGACTTCTGAACAAGTAACCTCCTGGGTGAAGTCCTGACCTCTCCTTTCTTCAGTTTGGGGCACACTGCAGCTCTGCAGGAACCACTCAGCTCTGGGTTTTCATCAGCAGGAGCAATAGTTTCTTCCTGGCGACTCTCCCAAAAAACATGGGGGTCTGAGCTTCAGAACTGAAGTTCAAGTCAAAATCAAGTTGAATCTTGAAGAAAAGACTTTAAAAATCAAGCTCCCAAATTGTTTCTGCTAAGTCCCTGGGAAAACCTCAGGTTCCGGTTCAACTCTTATCTTCTGGACTTCTCTCTCTTATTTGTGTCTGTGTGTTTGTATCAACCTGACTTTGGGCTGGCCTGCAAGCAAGAGCACTAAAGGGAAGACAGGAATCAGTTCTTCTGCATTAGTTGGCAATATACAGACCTGGTAAACCAAGGAAGATGCTGATTTTCCAAGAGATTCCTAGCTTTATTTTAAATAGCAAAGATATGAGGGCTGCTGAGGCTTCTAAGTACTTACCCACACTGCCCTGCCAGGCACATAAGCATCAATTCCTGTTCAATAAGCATCTACAGAGGCATTTTACCATCCAAATTAAGCTCCCAGAGGAAAGTGTTACCACTAGCGAGTTTCCTGTAGTCAAGTTAAATTTCAGGAGGATAATTCACAGGTGAATGACAACAAATTTCACAGAAGCTGGCATTAGCTCTTAATTAGGGAGCAATTCACACTTCCTCTGATAAGTACTGAGAAATAATCAAATGCTCAACCTGGCTGCTCACATGTCTCTCATCAGCACCTCTGGGCACCTCACCTCAGACATTCTCCTAGAGGCAAAGGCCTGAAGGAGAAGACCTCCCTTTGGGTCATGTAGGTGCTGGCCATTAAGGCCTCCAATACTCTATCTTTTCCTGCCTCGGGCAACAGCTCACACTTGCAAGGATTTAGGTATCAGGGCTGTTAAGTGATTAAAATGAAAATTTGCTAAGGACAAAAACAAAGGTGAAAGTAGGAAGTTGGAGCTTGAAATGCACCTGTTTGAGACACTCCAAAAATGAAAGCAGGCATAATGCTTGGCACAGCTTTTACCTGGTGCCCAGAAACAATTGCATTTGTAGCAAGCAAACAGAAGCACAGAGGTACCACTGCTTAGGCAAACACAGGCAAGCTGGGTTCAGCTGCCCAATGTTTGTGCTGCTTCTCTCTCTGGTCTGCTTAAATACAGGGAGCACCAGCAGAGAGCTTGGAGCAGTTTTAAGAGATGTTGCCCAAATCCCATTGTACACTAATCTCAGGCATGACTGTAGCTACAGAGCTTGCTTTTGTTTTACCCATAGAGTCCAAAATGCCTTGAGAAGGTAATGAAATATATCCATATGCCTACATATAAGAGGTATGGGCAAGGAGAAACTGAGGCACAAGTCTGAGAGCATTGTGCTGAAAGTGAAATGGCGTTCACATCCACCAAATCCCACATCCATCCTGTTGCCTTTGGGTCTCACATTCTCTCATGCAACAGACAGTTATGAAATCCCTAATCCCTGCAAAATACCAGGAATCCTGGAAGCCTCCTTATGCTCCATCTTTTTAAAACCATTCACCACAAAGCACTGGAGACTATGCAGCAATATTTAATTATGACGTATCACCTTTCACTCCAAAGACTCCTGGGTTGCTTCCTCGATTATATATGCCACCGCTGAAACACAGCTGACTCTGAGGCAGAAGCCACTGGACAACCCACATTTCACTCAAGGGAAAGTTTTGGTCAGAAACCTGCTTTTATGAGAAGTGTCAGTGAAACTTCAGACTCCATCATGGGGCATAAAAAAAGCCAGTGGGCTGATATGAAGCAAGCTGCACTGAACTCAGCTAACCCACTCTGAGAATACAAAAAGAGGCCTAAGCTATTTCATCATTTTTGCTTTGAGAAAAGGACTATGAAGTTCAGGCACGGTACTGTGACCACAGTGGCTATGGTGTCAGGTCCATGCACTGCCAGATGAGCCAGCAGCACAGATCTGGTGCAGACAATACACAAGTGCACAGCAAATTTGTGCAGCAGAATGAGTTTATGCCAGATTGGTATCATGCACCAGCAGTGTATTTAATCTGCTTCTCAGAACCCTGGGGCTAGATTTATCATGCCTTTGAACCTTGGCTTTATCTTCTTCCTGCGCTCATGATACTTTGAACGAGCAACCCATCTTTGGAAGGGAGCTGGAAAAATGAGTTTGACAGCTATTTTCCATCCATGCTATACATCCCACAGAAAACACTATTTCACCTAACGTGTCAGTCTGTACAGAAGTGATGCTGAAAGACTTCCCCCTTCAAGTAAAACCAATGGATGTCAGGTCTTAATAAGGAATGGGAAATGGTTTGGAGATGTTCAAGTCCCAATGGAGCACTGCTCTGTGCATCCTGCCCTTGCAGATCCTTCCATGTAGTGGACTGGGCCATCACCAATTTTTCTGCCAATTTCAGACAGTCCATGCTTGCCTGATGTATTTGTTAGTCTATTATCTCCAGTCTTGAGCAAATCAAGCTCTTCCCTGCATGACAATTTCAGGTACGCTGCTAAAGCTCACGTCTGTAAGATACACCTGGATATAGGCAAGCATCAAATACACGTGGGTATATATCAGATAGTGTAAGGTCCTCAATTGATATGACTAATTGTAAACAGAATGACCATATGTGAAGGCCTGTAATCCACAGATTATCTGTAAAGCTAACTAGCTAACCAGGGCATGTGATTCATTAATACGATGGAATGGTGCACATGTGGTTACAGAGGAGAAAGGCGATGGCTCTTCATGCATTCCTCTGCCCTTCCCTGCTTTCCATGTTGCCCATTACTTTTGCTCCTGCCTTTTCACCTCTGCCTCTGATTTTGCGTGGGTTTTGTGAGAACTGTTTCTGGAAGGGAAGGGTGCTAACTGTCTCGGGTGTGTTCTATGCACAGGAAAATAAAGGGCAAGGATTAATGGCAGTTACAAGAAAAACAACAGAAATGTTTCCATTGGATTGCCTTGAGTCTAAGAGCTATCAGCTCTCTGCAACTCAACCAACGTGACTGAGGAGAGATGACTGATGGCTCTGTCTTGGCATGCCCAAACCTGGCAGAAAGAGATGAGAAGAGCCACACTGGTGGAGAAAAAAGACAACCTGAAGATCTCACATAACCAGACAAGGCTGCAATAATCTCCCATAAAATAAAGAGTCAAAAATAAATGAGATACAACGTATATTCCTAACTATGGAGGCATGTAAGTGTGCACATTACACATATGCATCTGTCTTCTCAACACTGAGACATTAAGAGTAGATTATAGAATCATATTTGACTCCGTAATTAGATTTGAGAGTCCATAATTAGATCAGATAGTCACCTTTCTGTGTAAGTAACTAACTATCATACAGCACTGAAGGAAGGGCCAACTGAATAATTAAACGACTGATATGGCCATAAATCACGAAGTCCATAAAAACAATACTGCCCAAGATACAGCTGTGGCAACAGCTAGTGTAGCAAAACATCCATATGTGATAGGAGGGGAGGTGCCCATCGTGTTGCCCAAGGACTTTTACAAGCTCCTGCCTGAGATCTGAGCCAAAATTCTGTAAATCCATTCACTCACAACACAGAGATATGCCTTGGTGCAGGGCAAGGAAGTATAACCATCAGACCTGTAAACACCTTCTGCTTCTGCTGAACTCAAAAGGACCAGCCTCATCCCACATGTGCTCTCTGAGGCAAACACTGCTGTGTGATTCCTCTACAATTGGTCTCGACTCACTGGATTTACACCTCTGAATCAAGGTGTTCAATCCCAATGACAACAAGAGATCGTATGCCATTTTTACTCATCATCCTCAAGAAGATTAGTCCTCTGAGACACTAAAAAGCAGAATGAGGTGCCAGCTGTGATCCAAATCATAAAAATACAGAGAGCAAAGCCAGGAGATTTGTCTACATGGGGTCACCACTAGGTTGCTGAGCTTCCAGATCAAACATCATCACTGATGGTGTGATGTATGCCCCAGGGAAACTTCTGAGTTAATGCAGCAGACTACCCTGAACACTCTGCTGGGTGCAGCAGTGTGTGTCATGAGAAGAACAGAACTTAATTCCATTAATAACAGCGATAAAATTTGTTGGGGGACTTCAGATGCTTACTCCATTCTACCCAGATCTTGCCAAGTACACCATTCTGGAGGTAGTGGAAGTCACTCTAAGCTAAAATGGAAAGTTTTATGGGTATTCAGGGAAAGCATACTGGCACAGAGACCAGCCACAGAAAGCAAAAGCCGGTACAGTTCCATCATCTGTGTTACCAAACTTTCCTAGATTGCCTCTGCTCTTGGAAAGCTGCCATCAGAGTCAGTAGCCTCCTTCTAACACCATCATGGTACGGCAGTAATCTCTCCTCCCTCTGATCAAACATTTCCCTTTGTGCTCTGAAATGTGCCTGAAACAATTTATCTGTATAAATCATTAACGAAAGCTTTGTTTTTGTTTATTGCAACTGCCACAGGACTCATCCTTTCTCCTGTTCTACTTTTTCTCCCCCTTCCATTATTTCATTTTCACTTGCGTGAGTGCCAAAATACACCAGCTTTCCTTTCCTTTGAGAAATAATAATAATAACAATAACACAAAGATATAAGTAAAATAAAACTATGCATCTGATAGGGAATGCAGCAGGTCTTGATGCAGCGTCCATTCTTCAGTGACTGCACAAAAAGGACCATGAAGGCTTCAGACCAGGATCTATCTTATGCTTAGTCTAGAGGATGTACGAGCAGCACATCCCACGCCATCCAGCGTTCTGCATGCCTCAAATGAGGCTCATGAATAAGGAAGGTTGAATTTTATTCATGGGCAATTGCACTGTGGATTTCTGTGTTGAGTGAGCAGTGATATCTTGGTGCTGATTGTGCTGTATAATGCATGAGAGATGCTCCAAAACTAATACCTCCTATTTTATTATGTTGGTCTGCAGTGCCAGAGGCAGATGGTGGTATGGAGGTAGAGGCTGAATTTTCCCACCAATATTCCATTACATTTTATCAGTGTGTGACAGATGGCAGCAGAAGGGCAGTTTGGCAAAATGGCACCTGACACGGAAGTGCGTATGAAGCAGAGGTTTGAAACTGCATTCCTCCATGTAGAACACTCACTGATGCTAGATGAACATTTATGGTGACCAAAGAGTGGATGTGAGTACAGTGAGGT
Source organism: Excalfactoria chinensis (assembly GCF_039878825.1). NCBI lineage: Eukaryota > Metazoa > Chordata > Aves > Galliformes > Phasianidae > Excalfactoria > Excalfactoria chinensis. The sequence goes on from NC_092857.1 coordinate 2,803,922, forward strand.
GGTGGGTAGTGCATTCAGCAGTGTGGGCAGTGCCAGTAGCTCACCTTTACTGGTGTGGAATTTTACAGATGTGACATGCAAGCTTTTATTCACTGTTGTGGAAATGGAGAGCTAATGGTGGTGGCTATGCTGAAAAATAATGTTTTGTAGCTGAGAGCTTCCTCTACGAAATAGCATTATTTTATTCTGTATCTGTTGAGGTTTCCAAGGAAATAAATAGGAGGCATTACTTTCAGAGCAACGGATGTACTAAGAACTCCCAGCATCAGGAGGGGACTGTGGGAAAACACAGTTTATGCAGGGCATGCAAGGAGAGCAGTAATTTGGGATACTTAGAGGAAGGCACTTCCTGTGTCTTGCAGAACATCTCACTCCTTCGAGGAAGGAGAGGGTGTCTGAGACAGGAAGAAGAAAAATTCCCTCAGAGCCTCATGGTCTGAAGGAGGCCAGAACAGAGGAGGACACAAGTGGACATGGCTGGGTGTGCACAAGAGCAAAAAGCAGCCCAACATTCCAAGACAAAAGGGATAAACATTAGACAGGAGTGTGCTGGTTGGAGGAACCAAGGACAACCAGCATCTGCTGTGGGTAAAGGAAAGGAAAAGCTCCATCTGCAATGGGCCTGAGGAGGAAGTAGTCACAGAAGTGCTGAGAGAAGTTGAGTCAGAGGGGAGATAAGAGCCTGCTGAGTACCTGCATGCCCCAAAGGCCTCTCTGGCTGAACTAATTCATGGAGCTGTTTATGAGACATAGCATGCATCTTACTGCCTCCAAGGAGGCAAAAATTAATGACACAAATCACTGTTCAAGCAGGGTCAGGTCTTTGTCTTGTTATTCCTTTGTAACTTCACTGGAAGATATTAAAGATCAGTATAGGGTCAATATTTGAGGGAACTCCTGGCCAGCACACTCCTGGGTGCTCTCTGTGCTCCTAATATGAGTAAGGCAGATGTTGGACTTGGAGTCTCAGATAAGTCAAGAGACCTGTGAACTGAGACATCCCTCCTGTTGTATTCCTCAGCTAGGGGCTGATGCATGTTTGAATGAAGCTCCAGTCCCCACTTGGAGACACAATGCAGCTTATTGTTATTTTGATTATTAAGGAATATATATATTTTGCTAGAGGTTCTACTTCAGAGCTCTGGGAGATCTGCTCACTAAGTGAAGCCTTAGAAAGAATATTTAGTCCTGAAAGGTGGCATGTTCTAAGAGCAGATCACAGAATCACAGAATTATCAAGGTTGGAAAAGACCTAAAAGATCATCCAGTCCAACCATCACCAATACTTCCCAGCTAAATCATATTCCTCAACACAACATCCAAATATTTCTTGAACACCCCCATGGTTGGTGACTCCACCACCTCCCTGGGCAGTGCATTCCAGTGCCTGACTACCCTTTCCAAGAAGTAATGTGTCTTCAGCTCCCACAAAAGGAAGGAGGAGCAGAATCTATTCTTCTGTGACTACTTCACATGACATGGAAATGGGATCTAATGTAAATCAGCACCTATGGCAAATTACGCTTATAACACTTATCCAGCAGGATTTGTAGGAATGGTTCCATGCTGTTAAGGCCAACAGACTAAGAGATCTTGATTGACTTTAGTATGCCCACAATGACACTTTTAAGTTGTCATAGCTTCAGATGATGTGACCTTTGTTGGTTGTATTTTTTTTGTTCCCCTCACTCACCAAAAGAAGACAGGGGCCTTCAACAAGCCCTGTGTTTACAACCATTTATCAGATCAAAGTCTAGCAGGTTAGAATGTTGCCCTATTTAAAAGCATATTGTTAGAATAATTTAAAAGAGAGAAGTTTTTCCCCTTCTACCCCCACTCTTACTTTTTTTTTTTTTTTTTTTTCTTTTCTGAATAAATTGGAAAATAAAAGGAACAACTGACAGCTGGAGGGAATTTATTCAACCTTTCAGGAAGAAAATTGCCATCAAGCAAAGAGAAAACATGACATTTTTCAACCCATTAGGTGAAGGTTTATAGAAGTTACAAGGATGTGAATATATGGGTTAATATTTTAAACTGTTTTGCAACCTTAGGAATAATGGGCATGTATAATAATACTTTGCCCAGATCCCTGTTATAATACTTTGCATGTATACAATCCTGTTCAAACACTTACTAAACTCCCCTAGTTAAGCTTCACATCTCTGATCCCTTCTGAAAAAAAATATGAACAGAAGAACTCAGCTGAGAATTATTCCTCTGTATAGAATTCAATTGAATCTGCACTATAGAGCTCCATAGGAAGGTTTTAGGGAAAGAAAGAAAGGGGAAAAAATAAAATAATAATAATTAAAAAGAAAAAAAAAAAGGGGGTGGGGGGGGAGGGGAAGAAAAAACTACAGGAAGGATTTCCTTGTCTAGCAAAGTAATAAGATTTCAGAGGAATTTCAGTGGAAACCCCACTGCATTCTCCTAGACCAAAACTTTAGCAAGACTCAAGGAGAGGTGGGAATGGATCAAAGCACCACTCCAGAATATGCTGGGTCTGGAAACACATGGGGAAGTTAGGCCAGTGTCCAAGTCTTAGAAATCACATCAGTAGGATACTCAGGATATGTGGATTCATATGGAGGAAAGACATGACTGTAACACCTTGCAGCCTGACCTCTGGTTTGAGTATGGTTGTTTTCTCCCTTCCATCTTAAAACCAACTTCCTCATCTGCTAAAATACTGGGACAGAAACAGAATGATTCATTGTATACATTTATATCTCTCAGTTTTAAAGGCTAAGGCTAACAAAAATTTCAAAGTAATGTAAAACCTCAGGCTTCCGATCTTTAACCCATCTCTAATTTTAAGGTATTTAAGTGAGTCCTGGGTTACCCCATGTCTGCCTACCACACATTCTTCTGAACAGCTTTCCCAAGCACTATTACAGCAGACAGCGTACTGGAAGAAACTTTGCTTTCATCCCCTGCCACATTCTGGTTCTTAAGCACACAGGGCTGTGCAGCAGCTCTCATGAGAGCAGCACCTCACTGCTTTGGGGAAGGGAAGAGACTGAGTATGGGTCTCCCTAACCACAAACGTTTTGGTTCAACCTGAGTGCTGCACTCTAGAAGGCATTTGCATCCCTATCTCATAGGCTTCAGTGTTCACTGGGGCAGGTCAGAGCCTTGACACCACCAACAAAGATATTGGTCACCCCCTACATGGCTTTCCACACATTGAGCTTGCTTTCAGAATGGCACATGGGAGCTCTACACAGGAAAGACAACTCAGGCTCATCCTTAATACCAGTACAAGTCTTTTTTTCCCTACAAGTCTCCTGCATTGGACGCATGCCTACATGAACACCAGTGTTGTCACCACACTTAAACAAGACTGTCTGGTCCGTGAGCAGCACCAGTGGCTGATACTTCTTCACTGTCTTTCCATTTTTCCACCACTGCTTCAACCCCATCACTTTCCCCTCCATGTCTCATGTCAACAGAGTCATCATCACACACTGACAAGAGCAAGTAGGTTTGGAGAACAGGCGGCCAGGCATATATCATAGAGATACAGTTTCTGGGACCTTGCAAGGTTCCCCAGCTGGACTAGAGACATAAAGGTCAAAATCAAACCAGGATTATATCCTTCCAATCTTCAGGGTGTTTGAGGTCCAGGGTTTTGACCTGGCCTTTTGAAGAGAGAAGTGGCTAACCTGAGAACTCTTTGAAATGTTCTGTTTTATAAAAGACATCAGAAGCCTAAATGAAATAATGTCAGAAGGTTATTTTTCATGTCCGACTTCTCCACAGCTTACATTAAAAGATCATTACTGTGTTTGGATAACCTGTGCTGCAAAGCAAATCCAACTTTGAAAGGGAAAAATAGCCCCTAACTGCTCAGTCTCAAGAGCTGACAAATAGCAGTGACCACCACTAATTCCTTCACTCATTTCCCCAGCTTTGAAGGACAAGCTGTATTATCTGACAGCGTCTACTCAGTGTAAGGAATTATTTTGCCCTCCATATCTTTTGTTTCCTCTTGCTCTCATGCATGTCCCTCCCCTGGCTCTCTCAATCAGTTAAACATGATCACAGAATCCAGAGCCTGTTGATAGGCTGCAGGTGTGAAGATGCAATGAACTTCTGAAGCCACATCAAGTGAAGTTACTATGCTAGAAGAAAGAGAAAGAAGACATCTCTATGGGTTTGAGTGCATCTCAGAAGGAACTGTGCTAACGTCAAGCACTTGTAACCTGACTTAATGTATGTGTCACAAAGCAAAGCAGTCCCAGCTTTGAAAGTTTGGAAATTATTTTCAGGTCTGACAGGACTCTCAGGCTAAAACCTGGAGCTGAAGGATTTTAAAGCACATCTTAATCAAGATGACAATTTCCTTAAAAGGATGAGTCATTTTATGTCGTCACCAATAGTAAAGGAAGGACTTTTTTTTTTCTCATGTTTTTTAACAAGGGGAGAACCTATACTCTTTTTTTTCTGTGCATAACCTTTCTGTCCTGCTTCCAGTGTAAAATGCATGCTTAACTGCAGCTCATACAAGCTCAAAACCCAGCGTGCCCACGCGTTGTGGACAGCAAAAATGATGTGCTGAATTTTCTGAGCACAGTTTAAACCCGACTGAATTGTCCCTGCTGCAGGCTGTGCATCATGAAGCACATTTTGGCAGCTCTTAGTGCTGCTTTTCAACATCATTACAGACCCACAGATCACAGATACTCCAGAGAAGGGTAGTTAAGGGGGAGCAAGAAAGATGCCTGGGCATATGGTTAAACAAATCAGTCATCAATTCACTTGGAGAGTTTTCATTTCCATCACAGCAATCTGTTGGATCCCAGAACTGTTTTTACGTGGTTCATTAGACAGTAGCCTTTCTCGCTACTTGTTGGGTCAAGAGTCAAAATTGCTGTGTAATTGCAAACCTCCAAGCACAAGGCAAGAGGTTTTCAGTCCTGGAGGGTGTTGTCCAAAGGCAAAAGAAAACAGAAGGGAAAGATTATGTGTGAGCAGTTGAGCCCTACTGAGAAGGTGAAACAACAACAATAACAACAACAACAAAACCCCTGGGATTAGCTAAATCTTTTAGTGGAAAACAGGAGTCCTGTTGATAAACTGGCACTTACACCTCAGAAATGTGTGTGCTGGGGAAAGGAGCTCAAAGGATGGGTCAGAATTGAGCAGCAGAGAAGATTAAGCATCATATGAAGAAAAAAAAAAAAAAAAAAAAAAAAAAAGATGGTTGGACCTTTTTGAGCATTTAACTCCTTGGGTTAATTAAGCATGTGGCCATAGAAGCTATTAAAGAAGAGCAGTTCCCAACTTAATCAAAGTACATTACTGGAAATGATACTGAGAAACCTCACTAGAGAACTCAGCAAATATCAAGTCAAACTAAATAGCTCAGTTATGATTATTATTAATAATAAATCATGGCCACTGTTTCTTTTGTTTGCCAACAACTATCATAGTTTATGTCTCTGCACAAACCTAGAACACCATTTTATTACATTTCAGAGAGTGCATCCTCCTAAAATGATAATGTGTTAATAATCTATGCTGGGCTTTTTGGCAGGAACCAAAGAGCTCAAACAACTTGAAATAACATCAGCAAAAAATTATTTATTCCCCATCCCTAGTTGCAGAGAAAACAGAGGTTTTCTTGGCTCAGTTACTCCTCAATAGATTTCTGGTTTCAATTAAAACTTTGAGTCTGAGAAGTTTAAAAAAAAAAAGGAAGAAAGAAAGAAAAAAAAGCTGAAGCCAATAAGAGGTGGAAGAGAAGCCTCCATTCACTGTGTGTTTTTTCTTTCTTTTTTTTTTTTTTTTCTTTTTCTTTTTCTTTTTTTTTTTTTTTCTTTCCTTCCCTGTTTTTACATAACCCTTCCAAGCTAAAAGTCTAAAGTTAATGTACATGGGAGGGTTTTTCTCCTTTTGGCTACAGAGCAAATGGACAAAATAATAATAATAACAGTAATAATAATAATAATAATAATAGTAATATCTGTCCCTTCTGCAGAAGCATCAGATGATGGAGGAAAGCAGTCTGCCAGGGCTGAGTAAGAGAGAGGTGTCTGTAGAGCAGCCACTTGCACGTTTGCATTGAGAGGCATTTTCCCTGCCTGTGACAAGAGGTCCTAGACACTTGATTCTGCAGGTTTGTGATACTGCTTCCTAACATCAGGCGGACGATTATATCATTCTTGCAGCCTGCACCAAGTTATCCCTGGCTGCAGGGGCTGCCGAGTCAGTAAGTGCTACCGCCCGGCTCCAAAATATGCAACATGGGGGTGGATTTACCAGCGCTCCTACACCCCTGAAACCCTCCTGTCAACACCGACGGGATCATATTACTCTCCCTGACAGCAGAGGACTAGCGGGCTCAGCGATCCGCTCGCCTCGCACCCCCTTTGCTGGCTGACAGATGGACATATAAGGCAGCAGGGCTGCTCCCCCGGCCCCACTAGGGCCACCGTGGTCCGGCTGCTGCCGGAACACCTCTACCCGGAGCTGCGGTGCTTCTTTGCCCGGGGTACGCCCCGTGCAGCCCCACTTCTCCCTCTGCTTCTCTCCCGCGGGGACCCGAACCCCGGAGGGGGGGCACGGCAGCTTCTCCCCGCCAGCGAAGTGCCCTTTAAGCATCAGGCGTCGGGCCCGAGATTATCAGTGCCGTTTATTTGAAGCGGAAACGAATCGGAAATCCTTCTCTCAACTGGCTTTTTTAGACACATAAATACACGCAGGCAGGGGCAGGCGGCGCGGTGCGGAGCCCTGCGGGGATGGCCGGTGCCCGGCGTGATGCACACTCATACACTCATGCACACACACACGCGTCCACTGGGGAGCGGAGCGGGAGGCTTCCCCCGCCCCACTGGGGGGTCCTGATATCCCCCTGCCCGCCGGCGAGGAAGGGCTGCATGTGCGTGTTTGTGTGTGTGTGTGTGTGTGCGTGTAAGTCTGTGTGTGTGCCCGGGGGTGGGCAGCAAGCCTTGCGCCAGGGCTGGGGCTGACAATAGCCGCCCTCAGCTGCAGGCTGCATTTTGCCCCCCTTCCAACCCCCACCCCCCCCCCTCCGCCTCCCCCGGCTCAAACACACAAACACACACACACACACATACACACCGACAACACCCCGGGGACGTTCACGAACAGCCCAAAGCTCAACTCTCCGCTTCCACCCGCGGCGAGGAGAGGGGCCACTCTCCCGCAATCACGGCCTCGTTATTAACGCCGATTGATACCGCGCTTCGCTCCGCCGCCGAACAGGGGAGGGGTCCCGCATTCCTAATCCCTCTCCAGCCCCCAGCACTCCCATGCTCCCGCGAAGTGCCGCGTGTCCTTTTCAATGTCAAAAGCAGAGTGGGGCCACGGACGCCCGGGGGCACCGGAGCCCCACCACCTCCCCTCACCCAGCACCGAGCACCGGCCCGGCACACACACACACGCACACCCGTTCACACTCGCGCACACACACACACACACACGGATCCACAGAAGGTTACAGTGTTGCTCTCTAGCTCCACTTAACCTGCAATTTACGAACCGGGGGGGGGGGGAGGGGGGTATGGGGGGGTGGCTGCTCTCCCTGCTTTCCACATGCACACGCAGAGCTGCCACCTACCCCCGGTATCATCGGGGGAGCTCATACAGGCTAGCAAAGCGGGGTGGGGGGCAAAGAGGTATAAATACATTGTGCAAACTCCTTGCAAAAATAATAATAATAATAAATAAAATAAAAAATCGTAACCCCTTCCCAGCAGCGCCGCTGTACCCCCCCCCCCCCCCCCAAAAGACGCACATGCAATACACACACCCCCACCAGCCACAAAGCATGGGGAGGGAAGGAGTCTCGAGGAGAGGTCTCGCATGCATTGCACAGAGGAGAAATTACCCCGCTCCCCTCCCGCCCCCCCAAATAAATAAAGCCCCTTCCGCGCCATTACAAAGTCACAACACGAAAAAAAAGGAGACGACATTAACTTTTGCATGCAGAGGGGAAAAAGGTGGGGAGGGGGGAGAAGAGAGGAGGGTAAGACCCTCCTGCAAACCGTATCATCAAGACAGACCTTTCCTCGATGGCTCAGTTTTTTTGTTGGATTTTTTTTTTTTTTTTTTTTTTTTACTAACCCATATCCCCAAAACGGCAGTGGGGGCTTCTTAGCAGCGTCCTCTTCTTCTTCTTTCTTCCTCCTCCTCCTCCTCCTCCCTCGGATTCCCCCCTTCTTCTCTCTTCTCTTTTAGATCCCGGTTTCAATCCCTCGCCACAGCCCCCAAAGGTGCTTTTGCTTGTGTTGCGGCAAACCCATGGCGGTGTTCATCTGTCAGATTAGGGGAGCGCACGGCCGCGCAGCACACGCAGAGCGGAGAGGGAGGAGGGCGGGGGGAGGAGGGAAGGCACCCGGGGAGAGGGAGATGGACGGACAGACAGACGGATAGATAGCTCGGCAGATAAATGATAGATAGATAAATAGAGAGAGATAGAGCGAGAAGGGGGGAAAATGGCGTCTTGGAAGCCGGAATCCCGGAGTAAATCAAATTAACACGCAACACCCAGAGCAGTCCCGGCTAATTTTAGCAGGATCCAAAATAAAATGAAAAGGAAAAGGGGGGTGGGAAGAAGGAGAAAGGGGGGGAAGGGGAAGGGGGGGGGGGAAAGAACGAGGGGGGGTGGGGGGGAGGAGGAAAAAAAAAAGAGGGAGAGAAAAAATAAAAATAATAATAAAAAAATCAATGCACTGGGTAAAATCCTGGATTTGAAAATCGATGGAGCTTGTCTCTGTCTCTCTGTCTCTCTCGCTTTTCCTTCTCTCTCTCTCTCCTTTCTTTTTTTTTAATTTTTTTTTTTTAAGCGAGGGTTTTTTTCTTGCTTGCTTGCTTTCCTTTCTTTCTTTCTTTCTTTCTTTCTTTCTTTCTTTCTTTCTTTCTTTCTTTCTTTCTTTCTTTCTCTCTTTTTTTTTCTTTCTTTCTTTCTTTCTGTTTGTTGTTGTTGGTTGTTTGAGGGGCCTTTTGCAGGGGGGCGCGGGCGGGGAAGCGTTTTCGCTTTTGCTTTTCCCGGAGAGGAGTTTTAAGAGGAAAAAAAATAAAAAAAAAATTAAAAAAAAAAAAAATCACGAGAGAAAGAGAGAGAGAGAAAGAAAAGGAAAGAGCGAGCAGAAAAAAAAAAAATACAAAAAAATACCAAAAAAAAAAAAAAAAAAAAAAAAAAAAAAAAAAAAAAGCAAAACCCAAAACCCGCGACGAGAAAAAGGCTGCTTTGGCGGCGAGGAAGCTGTTCTCTTTATTCTGGCTCTCGTCTCCGGAGCGGGGCCCGTGCTGGTGCCGGAGCTCCGGCGGGCTGCGGGGCTGCGGCCGCCCGCTCCCCCCCTCCTCCGCGCTGCTCCGCGCCGCCCCGCGCCGCCCCACGCCGCTCCGCGCCGGGCCGCGCCGGAGGAGGGCAGGGGGAGGCGGGGGAGAAGCCCCGCTTTCCTAACGGGCGCGGGATCGGTGCTCGCACACACCCACCCACCTCTGCCCGCTCAGAGCTCGGGAAGGGGGGCGGCCGGGGGCAGTTCTTTGCACCCCGCTAGATTTATTATTTGATTTATTATTGTTATTATTTTTTACCCTTCTCTCTCTTTTATTTTGTCTTTTTTGGACTGGTTCACCAACACCCCCACCCCCCTTCTCCACAAGGGACGGTGATTTGTTTTCAGCAGATTTGAGGGCTGATGGCTCCGTTTCTCTCTTTGCCCTGTTTCTCTCGCTCCCGGAGTCCTGCTGCACTGAGCTGGGGAGGGGGGCTTGGGGGGAGGGGGTGGCGGGAATCCAGGGGGAGAATAAATGGTAACGATCAAGCACACACACTCACACACACACACACGTTCACACTCGGTGTGGCTGCAGCAGTGCTCAGCCCTGGGTTAATGTACTCAACAGTGCCACTACCTGACACAACAGCAGCAGTGATGGGGGCAGGGGAGAAAAGGCAGAGGAGGTGAGAGGCTCAGGTTGGAGCTGTTTAGCCCACCTCAGCTATTTCTCTCCCACTCCCCCCACACATGCCATGTCACAACACAGCTGCTGCAGATTCACTCCCTGCACAGGAGATCTTCATGGTGCGGTGATGGATGGTCAGGCTTGACATGAAAAACCCATTGCTGGGGTTGGAGAGGACAGACAAGGACTCTCAACACCTTTGGCAAGGTGAGGATAAAGCCCACCTCCCTCCTCACACTAACCATCAGTAATAGTGCACAAACTCAGCACAAATTCAGCTCTGGGCTGGAGGATGTGTATGCAACAGCTGTGCAAAATCCAATTCTTTTGGCTTTTGCTTTCCTATCCTTGCTCTGGACGATGCTGTTTTTTGGGTTGCCATTTTTGCAGACTTTTACTCACGAGAGTAAATTGTTACCATGTCTGAGTAATCGGATGAGTGAGGAGGAGGAACCCCCAGAGAAGGGAACATTCGTGGGATGAAGCCGTGGAAGTGTATTTGCAGGTGAAGGTGACATTGAGAGGGCTTTGGGAGTGGCCTACCTGAGTACTTCATTGTGTCCGATGGCAGTGATGGTGCCACTGTGATATGCTGCCATCCCCACCCAAAGCATTGCAGGAGGCTTAAAGCACACAGAGTTTCTCCCCTTTGCTCCAGTACAAATAACAACAAGTTGTCATCTGAGTGACCTGAATTCAGGGTCAGCTGATGCAAAGACTGCACTACTTGACCCTCAGCAGCTGTGAAGGTGTATTTGTATGCCACAGTCCCTTAAATGCATAGTGAGGCACATGTTCTTCTACAACATATACCCTGATATAGCACCAACTGAGTAGGAGAGCTCTACATGACCCAAGAGATGCCAGCTTGCCCATCACCACCACTCTTCCACATCACCCACCTCTGCCATACTGCTGGCAAATGATGAGCTTGGATAGAGGCAAATCCCAAACTGGTGTGATGGGGTAGAGGCAATGGGCTTCATGCATGCTTCTTCTCCCATAGTCCTTCTATCCTGCTTCCCACCGCAAACAGTGGAGCACAAATAAATCAATAAGGTACACAAAAATAAACTACAGCCAACAGATCACCCCTCCCTCTATCTCAAACAAATGCACGTCCTGAAAACTTTTGAATCAGAAATGTCACACCAAAATTGTTGACATTTCTGATTGAAACCAAACAAGCATTGTCGTTTTGAATCAGCACTTTGACACGGAGTAGAGCCTTGTTTGTTTAAATTAAATCGCCCAACTGGAGCTACATTTTGTCATTTTGTATCTGAATGAAACAAAGAGAAACAGTTTCGACATTTCTTGGCAGAGCTGAGAGTGACATTTTCCTGTGAAGGATTTTGGTTTTGAAAAGTTTTGGCAGGTAAATCTTCAGCGCCAAAGAGCTCCACTGACCCTCATCTTCCTCCTTGGAAGAAGCCAACACACATGATTATAAAGCAGTTGACTTGATCAGATTAACGCAGAAAACTGAATCATGGAGGAAAATGCTCCAACGGGGACAATAACAATAATAATCTTTTTTTGTTATTGTTGTTGTTCTGTTTTGTTTTTGTTTGTTTGTTTGCTTGTTTTTTGAAAATACTATTTTGTTTATATTCAAAAAGTTTTGGATAAAAACTGACTCTTAACCCATTGCTCCTTTTGCTTTCCTTCTCTCCTCTAGCTTCCCTCTATATTTGTTTATTTATCTATCTAAGAAGTCCCGTTGAATTCATTTCAAACTGAGAAGTTCAATTTGGGAAGCAATTGAGATAATGACTTACTTAATGCTTGCTTACTTTGAAGACATGGGGGAGTATAGCTCCCTCCCTCTTTCTCCCCTCCAAACAAAGAAAAGGAAAAGGGAAAATGAAATGGAAAAGGAAAATGGAAGAAGAAAAATAAAAAAGAAAAAAGAAAGAAAGAAAAATTGAAAGGAAAATATGAAAGAAAAGAAAAAGAAAAAGGAAAAGATAAAAAGAAGAAAAAAAAAGAAAATAGAAAAGGAAGAAGAAAAAGAAAAGAAAAAGAAAAGGAAGAGGAAAAGAAAAGGAAAAAGAAAAGGAAAAAGAAATAGAAGAAAGACAGAAAAAGGGGAAAAAAAGAAAAAAGAAAATGAATGAGAAGACAAAAGGAAAAGAAAAGGAAAGGAAAAGAAAAAGATTCAGACCTGTTTAAGGAAGTTTTTTTTTTGGTTGATCCACAGTTATTCTCGTGCCTGTATTGCATGCAACTTATGAACAAAAGATTATCACACCTAATTACTTGTAGGCCACAAAGTCTGACTAGTCCCATTGGACCAAATTTCATAAGCAGAAAAAGACCCATTCCTATCAGTGATCATGCTCTATAATGTGTGTGCATAAATCACCACAGTTCAGGGTTGACATCAAGGCATTTCTTACCTTTGCCTTCTGGATCTAGAACATTTCTGCTCTTCTAAAGATTCTCTCCAAACTGCACTGTAAAATACCAGGGAGTTAGTACAATCAGAGTGGTTCATCTGCAGAAGTTTCCTTTTCTTCGTTCTTTTCACTTAAAAAAATGCCATGGCATTCATGAAGTTGGTTTGGTTCCTGTGGTGGAACCTGAGATGCATTTCCTTTCTTTTTTTTGTCTGACAATCTATGCATAACCTTGGCAGCATGAGACAGACAGATGTTTTATAATGAAGGTCAGAAGCCTATATTTTTTATGTAAATATCATATTGAGCTAAATATATAAATAAGTCTTTCTGGGTTTGAGGTATAAATGAATATTATGCAGAATTACTGGGTGATGTGTAAGATAATGTGAAAAAATAATAATAAAGTATTCGATAAGTTTCTGAATAAAACAATGGTAACACTTTACAGGCTTCAACAATACACACCAATCATTAAAAAAGGAAATTGCTATCTACAGTCATAAATAAAGTAAATTAAAGTAAATTAAAGTTGACCGGTTTCTTCATGAGCTTTAGCTTTCAGGCTTCTAGGAGCTTTATACAGTAGATATCTATCTTATCATCTATCTATCTATCTATCTATCTATCTATCTATCTATCTATCTATCTATCTATCTATCTATCTATCTATCTATCCATCCATCCATCCATCCATCCATCCATCTGTTGATCCATCTGTCTATCTGTTTATCCATCTATCTATCCACATATCATCTCTTAGACATGCACTGGTTAGCAGTACACTGAGTCTCACTGCAGTGTAAGAAATGAGAGATTATGTTTGGAGACAGGTGAAAACAGTGAGAAATATGAATGCAGCTCAGTCTTTCCATTTGTTTTCTTCAAGAACTGGAAATTCAACTGTTAGAACAATTGGTCTTAAAATAGAAATAACAGTGATTTTAAATCTGCCCTTTCATTTTGTGAATCCCTCAGACTTGTAGGACTGAATTTCAGCATTGTAGTGTGAACAAGGGCAGCCAAGAACAAAAATTCAGGGCTGGAAATCAAGTGCAAAACTAATTTTAAGAGACACAAATCTCATCTTTTGGTTAATTCTCCACAGATTTAGTATGCTTATTCTTTGGCATTCACTAATCATCTACCTTCTGTAGTTGTGTTCTTTCTATCTCAGCATCTCCTTCATGGACAGCTACTCTGCCATCATCACTTCTATACAAAAACAAAAGAACAATTTATTTATTTTTTTCTCTCTCCAATTTCTCAGCCAAGACAATTAGAAGAAGACCTTAGTAGCTTAGAAACATCATATTGCAGTATGGGAAATTACCTCCTGGGAGGCTCAGTTCAAGTCAAATAGTTTCTTACCTATCAGATCTTTCCACAGCCTCCTTCCCCTTACAGAGCCAGTGACTGAACATTCATCTGTGATCAGGCTGTGCACAAAAGTTGTGGAACTCAGTGATGCAGCACTTGCTGACACACCAGCAGAGGACCATCTGCCTTTGCACAGGCTGTTCAGACAGGAGTGTCATTTTGAACACCGTTGAATGTTGGTCTCCTGTAGCTCTTTCAGCATCTATCAGTTTGTTCTTACTCTTACAGCTGTGGTGATATTTCGCAGTCTTTCCAGTGCCCTGCATAACTGTGATCCTAGAAGCACATGAAATTCTTTCCCTCATAAATAACATCAGAGAAACTAATTACTAACAAGCATCAAAACCTGCCTTGGATACTCATATGCATTGCTGATGTAATATGTGGTGGATTTCAATCACAGTTTTCATGCTGATTACAGTTTTACATACAGATATGTATAGTTGTGTCTACATATATATGTAAAGCTTTATAAACTAATAGAAAAGCAATAACATGAATAAGAAGCATGTAAGCAAGAGTGTTGCATCAGTCAATGTAGCATAGAACTGGCAGGAAGTAATTTAAATCTATGTAGTTTAAGATAGGAAGTGAATGGAAACACTGGATCTTTTTGGGAATCATGGGTATAAATAATCATTTGAACTGGTTCTAAAAGGAAGCTGTAAAAGGAATTGATAATAGAAGTCGAAGTCAGAGAGAAAATCACATTTCTATGAAGTTGTATGTGGCTCATAGTGATTAATCATTTCAGAAACTTAATGGGAGGATTGGTAAAAATCACCATCTCATGACATTTTCAGGTTGAAGACTAGATGACTTTGTAGAAGATACTTTTTAGCCAGGGAAAAGTAATTGGGTTCAGGACAAGAGCAGACATGAAATGAGTTAAGAACTGCCTAACTGACAGATTTTTGAAAGTAATTGTCAATGCAGAATTATTGTGGGAGAGGAGTGTTAGTAGAGTTTTCCCCTATGCTATTCATCAGTAATTTGGAAGTAAATATAAAACTACTCCTGATGACATTTGTAGATGATATTATGGTTGGCAAAATAGCAAAGAATGAGAGGGCAGCCTGGCTAAACAACCTGCAGCGCCTGACTCAGACAAACAAAATGCATTTTGGTGCAATAAGATGCAAGTTCTGCTTCTTGAAAGCTCAGACAAAATCCTTTTAATGTGATCAGTTACAGCCTGGACAAGCACCATAATTCTGGCTCTCAGCTGGACCCTCAAATCTGAAAGTACCGATGTGATCCTTGGCTCTGCAGCCAGGTGACTTTCAGTGTATGGCACCAGTAAGGTTGAACCTGAGAGGCTGTTTATGGGTCTGACAGCCACATTTCAAAACATATGGTGACAAAATTGGAGAGGGTACAGAAAAGAACCACAAAAGATGATTGAGGGCTGGGGGAAATGATTTGCAGGGCAAGCGTTGAAGGATTATGTTCAGCTATCAGAAATAGATTTGACTTCAGGAGGAAAAATGCCTTGTAGTGAAGGAAATTGCAAGGTACCAAGGGATCAGAGTCAGGCACCTTATTTCTCAGAGAATTTGGAACAGGACTGTTTCTCCCTACAGCATTTCCTATATAACATTTGAAGTGACCCCTATCCTCTTTATATCCAACTAATCCCTAAGTCTATCCAGGAACTGTGATGGAGAGACCTCAGTTCAAGCTTTGGGGGTCTACTTTGTGGCTGGGTATTGCATTACCCCAGTGCAATTCTGGACCTGGCCTGGGACTTCTTTCTGGAAGCAAAGGTTTAACAGAATAAATTAAACAATTTATTAGATTAAACCAAGGTGAAACGTGGTTGACTCTGACAGACTGGAGACAGGCTGGATGTGGTCCTTTTTGGCTTGAGAGTCTTTGAAAATACATTTGCAGCAGAATCATGTAAATGTCTGTTGAACTTTGGCTGACAGCAACACAGACGCGGCCCCAGCTCTCATGAAATACCCTATTCCAACTGATGAAATTCTGCTATTCCTTGTTGAAGGTATCAGTCATCCAATGGTTGAAGGAACGCCACAGTAAGGGGGAGGACAAATTATAATTTGTCTTGATAAATTGTTGAATCGCTGAAACTGACAGATTTTCCTTTGCCTGGCTTCAGAAAGGTGGATTTCTTCAATCCAGGATGAACTACTTGATGCAGAATTTTACAGAGCCTAACCTTCATGGTAAGATCCCAGTGGTAATGTGTGATATTATGCTTTACAGTTCTAACCTATCCAAGTCAAGGTGGACACATGAATCTCCTCCTCCAGATATAATATGTTGGTTATTCTTGCATGGATCAGCCATTGTATTTGGTTGGACTGCTCTGTTAGTCATGAATAGCACTAACTGGATCAGGGATAATTGATTGCCTTTGTCCACAGATCTCCTATGGAGAGGGTAATTCTTTTTTTTTTTTTTTTTTTTTTTTTTTTTTTTTTTTCCTTTGGAAAGAAACAAGCCAACAAAGGAAACAACAACAACAACACAGACACACACACAAAATGGCATTGGTTTTATCAAAGCATGAACTGCACTCCCACCTCTGTTCTTTCCCCCTTCTGATACCCCAAACATAAAAGAAACAACAACAAAAAAGAAGCGTCAATAAACTTCAGAGAATATGAAAATGTCTTTCATTATTCTTCCTTTCCCAATGTGATCTTGCTGGACAGGTCACAAAAAAATAGAAGGCCACACAGGCTTGAGATAATGTCAGCAGTTGGAGGATGCATTTCACAGGTGAGTTGAGATCGGACTCAGAGTTGTCTGGAGGAAAAAATGAGCATGTCCACATGCTCTTATTGATGTGAAAACCTCTCAGACAAGGCTGGCCATGAACAGCATGCAGTTCTCACTGCCCATTGACCTTATTTATCTGAAATGCAAGTGATTTTATTTACTCTTGTCCTCCCAGAGCTTCACAAAACTTGACACATGCGTGCTTCATGTGTTTTAATATTTTATTGTTGTTGTGGGACACCTGAAACTTTCGAAGGTGGAAACATGAGGAACAGGGTGTATCGCATTTCAGTGTACAGCTCTATCTGAATAACAGTGTGCAAACACAAGTGATATGTTGGGATGTTTGGCACCCTGTGCATGAATGGGTTCAACAGCCCATGTGTGATGGGAATGAGATGCCAAAAGGCTGGGGTGCAACACTGAGCAAGAATCACTGGTGATGTCAAACCTCTGTCATCTGAGCTGGATCTCATGTGAGGGACAGGGCCTTCCCAAACACAGTAGCTGGTGACATCAAGCTCATGGGATGCTTGAGTCTATACCATGGTAAGGAATAACACGTTCAGTAGACTGCAGATTTTGTTTGTAAGTGCCAGAGCTACAGCACAGCCTCAGGATACCCAGTTCTGCCTTCCCTCCCCTCCCTGTTTGTTATCATTCCCTGATCCAGCCTTAGATCGGATGCTGAGGCAATTCCCTGAGGCATCAGCATCAGCTTGAGCTACCCTCACTCTGAACCCGAGGGAAAAAACAAGCAGGAACACTTGCTCTGCAGAACTGAGTGTTGATTGATTCCCTGTGCTCCAGGGATTGTGCTGTGCAACTTTTTAATTCACACCTAAGTCATCTATCAACGTTTTCTTATCACAGAATTTCCTTATCAGCAAGCTGGAAAAACTCAAAGCTACTGCGTGCTCAGTGCATGGGGAGAGCAGGTGGGTTTAAGTTTGCTGTACCATACCCTCTCCCCTCCTGCACCACAGCAACTTTTTAATTTTTTTCAACGTTTTTATTATTTTATTTATTTTTCTTTATTTTTATTTTATTTTATTTTTTTCCTTCTCCGGCCTCTTTCATTTTTAAGCCTTCAGTGGCTGTGGCTGAATAGACATGAGGCATTGCCCCCTGCTGGTAGGTCGCGCACCTGGCTGCCAGCTCAGGGCGGACGCTGGAGGTCGGTCTGCAAGGTTTTGTGTGGTTTTGCGTTATTTTGCCATTTTTTCCCCCCCTTTCCTTTTCATTTAGAATATTGACTGATGAGGCTTCTTAATTTTAAATATTTATTTATTTATGTATTCATTCATTCATTCCTCCAGCTGCGCGACACTGTGCTCACGCAGCAGGGTCTGAGAATAGGAGAGACTCGCACCCACCCCCTTGTTCATTAGGGGTGGAATGCTGATTAATGGCGTGTGTGGTAAAAAAAGTCACCGGTGGTAAAAAGTTGTTGAAGAGCAGGATGCAGCTACCTCAGGCCTTTGATTACAGAAGGATCAGAGCAGAGAGTGGTTTCGCACTAAGTCATTTATTCTTACAATCTGCTGGATGTGAAGGGGATGCAATTCTTGTGTTTTACAGGCCAAAATTTAAGAATTGTATCTTTCTCTCTCTCTATATATATATATAAATAATGAGTTGCAAGGTAAGCTTTGGATGAAGAGCATTTCTCATGCCCTAAGCTCCTCCGTCCCACCCCACAATCAAGGCCTCCCCACTCTGAGGTTTGTGCCTGCTCTGTCCATCTGAAGCTGAAAGGAATTTAGGTAACAGGATATGTTTTTAACTTTTTTCACTTTCATAAAGCTCTGTATTTCAAATAAATTATATAATATCAAGAAGAAAACTTTTATTGAGAGCAAGCTAAAAATACAACATCCCCCCCCCCCCCCATTTTTTTTTCTCTCCATCACAGCTCCTGTTCCCAAATTACACTCGCCTTGCTCAGAGTCTTAGATAGCTGACACAGAACAAATTGTCCTATGTAAATTACAAGTTTCCTTTCTGATTGACAGCAATCCACAAAGATGGACTAATTCCAGAGGAAGTCAAGCAAAGACTGTGTCACAACTATTAACCCAATTTTAAAGATGCTCCAAACTGCTGCCAGCGTGTACTTTATATAATGGTATGTGTGAATCCAAAGCGCAGGAGCCATTCAGAGCACATGTGGGCAGGGTGTAGTGGGTTACAGGTTGTATCTATGCACTTGACAGATCCCATCCTGTTAGTTTTCTCCCCTGACTGCTGCTGTCTGTGTGGCAGAGGGACAGCTTCATAGTCCTCAGTCCTTTCTGGGAACTTTGATCCTGAAGACATGCTATGGGCAGTCAAGCATGCCACTAGTTACATTCTTTCTGCCTGTTTTGGCTGCTGTTATTCTTAAACCAAAACATGTCATTAAGGGAGCAAAGACAATTATTTCTGAGATTAGTGTGAAGGAAAAGTGAGGGGGAAATGGGCTGCTGGAAAACTGATATTGTCACAAGGCTGATTTGACTGTGCCACTCCTTACCATAGAGCCATGACTGAGTTTATCAAGGTCTCCCTTTGCAAGTGATAATAAACCTAATAGCTGCCCACAGCTTAATATTTTTTTCTTGCACTACATATGTTCACTTTTTGTCCTCAGATTATTTTTTTCTTCAGTCTCCATCTGTTCTTTTGCCTTTGAGGTACTTTAGTTACCATGGAAATGACAACATCATCTGGATGGGTGGAGCTCAGTGCAGTGTAAAGTTGGTTTCCTATATAAAGTGATTAGCAAGGTACAGGGATGGCTGAGGAAAAAAAAAATAAGATAGTGTGGCATTCTGTATGATAGATTTCCATATTTTAGGTGTGCAACAGAGATGTATGTGTGTGTGCTCATGAGAGCACAAGGCACAGTGTTCATGTTCCAGGAGTGGACATGTATATCATTTTTGATCTGGCAGATGAAATCCTTCACTTCAGCTTTTCATGCCTGATTTCTTAAAAGCTTTGCTTGAGAGTTGGTCTTTATGCGTGAAGGTCCTATTGTAAGACACATGCTGAGTCCTATGATTGTCAGGTGGGTCAGGCAAGGTGGAAAGATCATTCCCTGGGGTTGTACATCTTTTGTCATCATCACCAAGAAGAAGAATAGGAGGAGTTAATTTAGTGGTAAGCTGTCATATGGGCTTTGTTATCTAGTTATGCATGTGGAATTGCCTGCTTAGTCTCTGGAATGTATCTCATGCCTTCAACAAGTCCATGTGACAAATGACCCATGATCAGTATAATCCTGAGCTACAAGGATCACTCATTGAGTACAGGGATGTGGTGCTTTTATCTCAACACACCTGGAAAACCCAGGGCAGAGCCCAAATCAGACACTGGGATAGAGGCCACAAATTTTAGCTCAGTCCCAGAAGCTGTGATCCACTACTAGAGCCTAGCAGTATTGATTTTACATCCTCACAGAGATGAAGATATTGTAGATTAATAATGGCTTTTGTTTGTTTGTTTGTTTTGCAAAGGACATTAAAAGGGCCAGATACATCAAAAAGATGAAAACTTGGCCAAGGAAACTTGATATTAAGGCCTGTATAGTCTCTAAAATACTTTTAGGCTAGTTCATATATTCTCTTAAAAAAAACTGAAGTGTCCTCTGCTTGTCTAGGAATATATATACAGCAATGTCATAAGACACAGAAAAGACTGTAATGCAGTTCCCACTGGGTCTGAAGCAACTATAAAGAGCTTATTTCTGAGAGTACACGCAAACATGATTTTTTGATGCAGACTGTCGTGAAAACAGGCACATCTGGCTACTGGAAGAACATTTAGTCCTCTGAGAATTTGTTGGGGAGGGGGTGAGGCTCCTACAAAACAACAGGGAGTCCCATGCAAAGTCCATGGAACATGCTGAAGAGGGAAGTCTAAGGTCAAGTCTTTGTAACCTCTATCCTAAGCATATTTTATCATGTCTTTAGCACGGTAGGTTTTTTTTTTTTTTTATTTCTATTATGATTGTTTTTAGGTGCCTTAACTTTAGCTGCAGACATTTCTTACTGCGGCAGTCCTTTCAAGAAACAACTTCCCCAGAAATACTGGAAAACTTTCCCATGGAGAAACAACAATAATAATAATAACCAACAAAAAACCAACAACAACAAAGCAAGCAGCCAACAGCTGAAACCCTCCTCTAAGTAACATTCCGGCCATAAATAAAGTCACGATTCTTAAAAGAACAGGAAACAAACAGGTGTTGATAGGTTTTTTGCCATAATTCAGAAACGCCCACATCTTGGTTCACTGTGGATGGGCCAGGAACACCTCAGCAATCTCCCAGAGTTTCCTTTTTGGGCTTTGGCTGCAGAACTGAGTAAAACATGAGCAATTGCACCAGTGAACTCCAGAGCTAAGAGTATGACCTGTTGTAATCTGTGCCAAGAGCTCCTGGCTGGGTAGAGACAGACTTTCATTCATGAAGTGAGCACAGAAGGAATCTCAAGACAGACTCATGAGGAGACAGTGAGGGCCTAGGGAAAAAAAATAATAATCTCATTTCAGCCCTCTCAGAGATCTGGACATATGAAGGGATACCTCCATGAGGGCTGTGAGCAGCCAGAGATGCTGCCAGCATTGCATTCTTGAGCTCTCAGACCAATAAACTGTTTCATAAGCTGGCAGAAAAATAAAGCTCAGAGGGACTGGAAGAGGTCACCGCTGTCATCTTTGCTGCCCCCTGACAGGAACAGTGCAGCAAATACCAGATCTGAGAGGACAGCTTTGAAACTTCTTGGGCAGACAGAAGCAGAAGCAAGCAAATAAACAACAACTAAAGAAGCAAACAAGGAAGTGTTTTTTTTTATTATATTTATTTTTATTATTATTATTTTCCTGCTTCAATATGACCAGTTAAGAGAAAATAAGGTTTTACCAGTGGAAGTTGTCCATGCATCTCAGTATTTCAATCCTTCTGATTTCTCAGCTTTCTTTACAGTTAAACAAGCCGAATTTCCTGGGACTACTGCAGAAGTTCTCCATCATTATTCTTAAAGATCATATTTGTTTTCCCAGAATTTCTTCAGTAAGTCATGGAATCTGCTGCTGGATGCCTTGTCAGGACAGCTGGTCACTATATGTGTCCTTTATGTATCACATAAGGTCCTCAGGACTACAGGAATACAGAATCTTCTGAGGACAAAGAGGAGGTATTCCTTAGCCAGAAGGTTAGCAAATCTTAAACAAAACATACATGAGATCCAGATCAAGATAAAAAGGGAAATAAGGAATGAGGAGAGATACAGGCTGGTCCTAGATGCACAAATGTTTTATTCAGCATAATGTTGTTACTTACTAAATTCCAGTTGTCTTCTTCCCTTGAGCTGTTTCACAGTGACCAAAGTTTGGATTTCTGGTCTTCAACATCTTTAACAAAGATATAAATAATAGGACTGAGTGTATCTTCAGCAGTTTTCTGATGACACCAGGCTGAGTGGTGCAGCTGATGTGACGGGAGGAAAGGACACCATCTAAAGGGACCTGGAAAGGCTGAAGAAGTGGGCCTACATGATCCTAATGAACAAGGCCAAGTGTTGAGTCTTGGGTTGGAGCAATCTGAGATATAAGTACTGGCTGGGAGAAGAACACATTGAGAACAGTCCTGGTGAGAAGGAGCTGAGAGTTATGATGGATGAGGAGCTGGATGTGAGGCAGCAGTGTGCACTTGCAGCCAGGAAGACCAACAGTATCCTGAGCTGCTTAAAATAGGTGTGGCAGTGAGTGGGGAGGGGATTGTCCACCTCTTCTCTGCCCTCATGAGGCCCCATCTGGATGGAGTAACATGTCCACACCTGGGGGCCCCAGAGCAAGAAGGAAGCAGATCTGTTGGAGAGGGTCCAAAGAAGGGCCACTAAGATGTTCAGAGAGCTGGAGCGCCTCTGATATGAGGAAGGGTTAGAGCAAGATGTGCTTAGCTTGGAGAAGAGAGGCTCTGGGGAGACCTCATAATAACCTAATACTTGAAGGGAGCTTATAAGCAGAAGGAGGTGCACTTTTTGATGTGATTGGAAAGGAGAAATTGCTTTAAACTTAAAGAGGGAAAATTTAAGTTGGGTGTTAGGAAGAAATTCTTTCCTCAGAGGGTGGTGAGACCATAGCACAAACTGCCTGGGGAAGCTGTGGATGCCCCATTCCTGGAGTCATTCAAGGCCAGATTGGATGAGGCCCTGAGCAGCCTGGTTTAGTGGCTAGCAAGACTTCCCATGGCAGGGAGATTAGAGATTAATGACTTTTAACCTTCCAACCCAAGCCATTCTATGATCCTATGCTGTTATGATTGTATAAAGATAATCCAATTGTAAAGTACAAAACTGAGGGCCTTCATTTTGATCCACAGTGAAGTAAGCAGATCCCTAATTTCATAGTGTCTCTTATCTTCCCACTTTATAAGTAGCATTTTAGAACCCAGGCTTTCTATTGATTCATTTCCTGATTTAGACCTCTGTAGGAGTATACACTGTAAAAATAAATAAATAAATGAATAAGTACAAAACTTGAGAGTTTCTCCTTAAGGTATCTGTTTTCAATGAACTGTTTATGTTCTACACAGGGATTTATGTGCAGTCAACTTCTTGGTCTGTAAGCCAAACCTCTGAAAGCTGTATGAATGTATTATTTTTCTGCATATTATTCAGCTATTAATGTTTTCTTTTATTTTTATTTTTATTTTTTTTCTGCATACTGTTAAGCTAAAAAAAAGAAAAAAAAAAAGCTGAACTCAATGTGTTTCTATCATCATCACTTAATTTTAGATAGGTGTAGGCATTAGAGAATGAGAAAATAAGGTATTTCAACTTGAAAACATATAGCTTTCTGATCAAAGTTGCTTCTTTTTTTTTTTTTTTTTTTAAGTGTAAAATGTCATTGGGATCTAATTAGGATCAAGAATTTAAACTGTCATTGTAAATTGGAGTAAAGAGCTTCATGTAATTCAGGGTTACTTAACCTCTGCAGGAAGCGGAGAGAAGTGGTTTGCATCAGCTGCACCCTGTACATTGTTTTCTCCTTCGTCATCAAATGCCAGGAGTTACAGTAATCCATCCTGGAAGTGACAAACATATGATACCATGTGGCTTGATCCTGTGGGAAGAAGGGTGGAATTTCCTATGGGTGCAGATGCATCAAGAAAAAGGACATTTTTTAAGTCTGAACACCCTTCCTGGCTGTCCCAGGTTAGTGATGAATGAGGCTTCTCATCTTTTCACTAATTTTCTTCATTCTTACAGCTTTACTGTGTTTGTTGCTTACAGTAGGAATAATTTCCATATACAAGATACCAGTACTTTTTTTTTAATCTTTAGTTTATTAATTAAGTACTTGTTGCATCTGTTTCTTGTACCCTTGTTTCTCACAGTCACATATCTGTTAGGATATAATCTTAACTTCAGGTAGAGAAAGAAAAAAAGATAAATGAGGTTTACAATGAAAATCTTTGGTGGAGGTCATTGGCATGGAAGCCATCCTCTTAGAGACAGCACTAAGGTTTTAAAGCCAGAAGGGACACTATTAATTACTGATCTGATAACTTCTGGACAATCTGTTTTCCACATTATCTCACATGCTATATGGTTTACCTGTAACTGTGTTGCCAAAACCTGTGTGTTTGGGTAATTTAACAATGCTTTATAGTCCTGAAACACCAGACAACACCCATGCCATATGCCAGTATCTTCTCTCCTTCCTCACATCGCTCTTCTTCCATCTCCCGTTGCCCATATTTTTCACTCAGCCTGTCACTATGTCAAAAGCAACAACACAGTTGTTGTGAGACCTCAGCCTCTCTAAGCAGCCACTGGAGTGAACTATAGCATGAGCGATGTGACTCAACATCTAAGGCCTAGACCTCCTGAAAGTCTGGAGACCTCTTTCAGCCTGGAGAAGAGGAGGCTTAGGGAAGACCTTATTGCTCTCTATAACTTTCTGAAGGGACGTTGTAGTGAGATGGGGGTTGGCCTCTTCTCTTGTGTAACTCGTGATAGGACTGGAGGGAATGGCTTTAAGCTGGGCCTGGGGAGGTTCAGGCTGGACTTGAGGAAATATTACCTCTCTGAAAGAGTGATCAGGCACTGAAATGGGCTGCCCAGGGGGGTGGTGGAATCACCAACCCTGGTGGTGTTCAAGGAATATTTGGATGTTGTGTTGAAGGACCTGGTATAGTGAGAACTGTTGGTGATGGGTGGATGGTTGGACTGGGTGATCCTGTGTGCCTTTTCCACATTCTATGATTCTATGAAAAAAGGCAATAAGGAATTTTGGAGCAGGAGTAGAGTTGCATTCAACATCTCTGCAGTTCCACATCTGTGAAAACAGGAATAATTGTGGATTTGCTATTACACGTCCACACAAAGTCACTTGTCATTACCTCAATACACAGGTACTGAATAGTTATCAGTTGCTAAATTTACATCATGGTTTTACACTGAAGGCTAAGGAAGTTCATCAGAAAATACACCCCACTGTTTTCCAGCTTCTCTTTAGATATCAGTGGGGCTGAGAGTGGCTGGGCTTAGATTCTGAGTGATGCAGTAAGTCCAGTTGTGTCCAGTGTATTGAAAATTTGTGATTATGGATGCAGAAATAGTACAGTACACTTTCATCTAATTGCATTCATTGAACTCATATGCCCACCCTCCTCCAGCCCCAAGGACTTTGCTTGCATTCCATGAGGACTTTCTTGGTTAAACTAATGAATATTGCTGTTTATTTAAGCAACAGATTGCAGATTCTTTTGGATTGCTGCTGATGATTGCACTGTCTGCAGAGCACGTGCAAATATTAAGAATATGAACAATACAGCCAACTGCTAACATGCTGAATTATGGAATAACTGCATAGAAATTTCTAAGTTTCTCACAGAAGCACTTGTTGTAGACAAGTGCATGAATTTTACCCAGCAGGTGTCCCTGTGCTGCGGGAAGTCCAACGACTGATCCCAGAAGTCAGTGATGTCCTTCTGACTTGTCTGTGATGACATACTCCCTAAAATTCCTTCTTTATACTGTTTTCTTACTTTCAGATGGAGTTTGTCATACATACTTTTGCTGTGATTGATATTAAGTCCTTTTGCTTGTTTTTAAAGTTATAAGCTAAAAAATAAATAAATCAGAGTGCATGCTTGCTGTGGGGTGGTCACAACTTGGAGGTGGGTAGTCTTTGGGATGGAGGTGTATTTTGCTATGATAATGAGATTACAGTGAGCAAAGTTAATAATGAACCTGGTTTCTCAGTTCAAAAAAGACAGGGATCTCCTAGAAGGAGTTCAGTAGATGGCCATAGGGATGGTAAGGGTCCCGGAGCATTTCCATGTGAGGAAAGGCTGAGTAAACTGGGTCTGTTCTGGCTGGGGAAAAGAAGACTGAGGGGGATCTAATTAATGATTATAAATATCTGAAGGGATAAATAAGGGATAAATATCTGGGAGGCAAATGGATGAGGCCAGGCTATTCTCAATGGTATGTAGCATTAGGAACAGTGATGTAAAACTTGAACGTAGGAAGTTTTATACTAACATATGGAAGAACTTCCTTACAGAGAGCATGACAGAGCACTGGAACAAGTTGCCTGGAGAGGCTGTAGAGTCTCTTTCTATGGAGATATTCAAGATCCATCTGAAGGCCTACCTGTGTGACTTGCTTTAGCATGAGACTGGACTCAGTGCTCTCTTGAGGTCACTTCCAACACTGCAAGTTTGTGATTCTGTGATTCTGTGAAATTTCACCTAGAAATATGTTTTCAACACATGAAAAACATATTAAAAGAATGAGGAAAAAGAAAAAAGGAAAACCTGCTCACTGCTTATCAGTTCCATACCATCACCAAATTTGTATCCCTGTGATGTTATTGCGGAGCTGGGCCATAGTGTTTCCATTCTTCTCCACTACCTGTGCAGTTTCTTTGTAGTTTCTTTTAGGATCATTGCATTGAATTCCCCTAGTGTTGTCAACATCTAAGGTTATATGGCATAAGGAGTAATCATGGAACAGATTCCTTGTATGTTTACCATATTATACTCTGGAGGTTTTCTCAGTGTTGTATCTTCTCTAAAGAGGGGGTCATCTCATTAAGTTACCTCCAGTAATTATTCAGTGAACAGCTAAACCCTGCTGAAACTCTTCTTGACTCCCATGTTGGTTGTTCATGTGCTTGTGAGAAGAAAGTGGTCCTCAGCTGCCTGAATCATTTCAGATGTATAATCTATGGTACAGTTTATAACACATCTCTTCCTGAGGAACAACTGATGTCCTTTTGGCACCATATTTCAACCTATGGACTATGCCATGATGTAGCTGGAAAGTGTTTATTGCGTAAATCAGGGTAGTATTTTTCATAGGCAATCACCAAGCCAATGTGCAGCTCCACAACCATCTTGTTCCTCCTTGTGATAGACACTGCTTCTAACAGCATGGCTCAGACATGCACTTAGCATCATAAGAGGCTGAATGGAGCACTCTAAGTTGGAAGCAGTGGCAAATCTCATCCTTCACATCACTTTGGCAACCCATGGGTACCTCTTCTTCTGATATGGATTCTAGGTACTCCAGACTTGTCTTTTCTCCCAGTGCTTTTCATTCATTTTCTGACCTTTCATTATTTGCCCTTCCTTTTCTTTTAAGCTTAACTCTTCGTCTCACAGAAACCTACAGTATATAAAAACACAACAAAATAGTTGAATTAATCTGTCAGTTTCCCTCTGTAACTTTATATTTCTTTGTTGAAGTATCTTTATACTCAGGAGATACAGATGGTAAGAAACCTTATTTCCTGTCCAGAAATAAATGCTGATCATAGAACCATAGGAACTTTTGAGTTGGAAGGGACCATTAAAGGTCTTTTAGTCCAACTCCTCAGCAGTGAACAGGTACAACTGTATCAGGTTCTTAGAGCCCTGTCCTACCTGGCTTTGTCTCCAGGAATGGGACACTTACCACTCCTTTGGGTAACCTGTTCTAGTTCCTCACCATTCTTACCATAAAAAACTTCTTCCTTGTATCCAACCTAAATCTCCTCTCTTAAGTTTAAAACAATTCCTCCTTGTCCTACCACATACTCTGCTAAGGAGTATGTCCACTTTTTTTCCTCCAGCTTTCCTTTAGATATTGACAGGCACTCTCAGGTCTTCCCAGGGCCTTCTCCAGGCTGAACAGCCTCAGCTCTCTAAGCCTGTCCTCATAGGAGAGGTGCTCCATTCCTTGGATCATTTTTGTGGTCCTCCTCTGGATGCTCTCCAACAGCTCCATGTCTCTCCTTTACTGAGGACTCCACATTTGGACACAGTAGCCCAGGTGAGGCCTCACCAGCACAAAGCAGAGGGGCAGGATCACTTCCCTCACCCTGCTGGCCACACTGCTTTTGGTTTTTCAGAATTGTTCAAAACTGAGCTTATGGAAAAAAATATTTTCAGAATTTTTCATGAAATTAATATCTAGGAAAAAAGTCATAACTGAACATCCAAAGCAGACAAATGACTTCTGTCTTTCATAAAGTCCACACAGAAAACTGGTGGGATACTTCAGGACATCTCAGATGGCTATGAGCATCCATGCAGAGGAAATAAGTCTAAGCTCTGACATTGCACGTATCTTATGTTGGAGGATCCGGTTTGTGGGCTTAGTCCTACTTCTGCCTCTTTGACAAAATTATCTAGCAAATCTCTTTCAAAGTATCAGCACTATACTGACTTCAGCAAACATGTCCATATCAAAGAGATATTTTGCATAATGATGCTTCCAGACAGCAAAGAAAGATGTAGACCTCTGAATCTTACCTGAGTCCTTGGTGCCAGTCTTGGAATATAGGCTTGAGTCAAAACGTTTACTTAAAGTTGAGGCTGTGTGTATCTGACAGCATGAGTATTCCTTGTAACACTGCTCTTTTGTCACATGAAGAAAATTAAATTTGTATTCCATTTCACAAAATCTTGTATAATTCAGACCACACAGACATCCTCACTGTTGAGTATATGCACTGTAGTAACAGTACAAATAACTAGGGAGTTTTTAAAAAGGTTGTATAAAGAAGAGAAGAGCAGATTAAAATAGATTGGGTTGCAGATGCTTGAGTCACTTTTATTTGCAGTCCAGCTCTTTGCTATCACTGCTTAAGTAATGTTCCCCTCCCCTGCTCTGACCTTCTCTTTCAGGCCAAACTGATGACCTTGGGTGATCCAGATCACTTTACATCTTGGCCTAATTACAGCCAGACAAGCAGAGGGTGGAATATGATAACTGTCCACATCTTTATCATGGGTGAAAACAGGCAGAGTAATCGTTTAGGGTGGTTGAAGTAGGTAAGGCTAGGAGTAATGAGATGGAAAGTTTAAATTGAATATCAAGATAAAATTACCCACAATACATTCTTTTAGGTGAGGGGAAATATTAAGGCTCAATTAGTGGCAGCATGATCTAATAGCACCACAGCTACCGACAGCATTGTGGTCTCTTGGCTTATTAAATCATCTTTCAAAGAAACCGATGGAAGGCTGAACTGGGCAAACAATGGGTAATTGTAATATAAGAACTAATCCCATGATGGAGCCAGAGTGGAATAAACAGGCAACTTCCACGTGACTCATGAGAAGTCTTTGTATCAAGTAAATGTATTCACCAAGCTCTGCGTCTATGCAAAGATCTTTCATGGCATTTTCAAGACTGCCAAAGGAACTTAGCAGCTCTAATCCTTTTTTCAAAATCAGCACCATAATTCAGGCATATGAAGCCTATTGTATCACCAAGGGAGAATTACCTTGATGAAGACCCCTCTCTTAAAAGTCTGTGGGTATAAAATGAGCATCTAAATACATACATTGGTATTTTTGTGCAGTACTGCAAGCAGGCACAGGCTTACTCTGTTCTTCACAGCAGAGAAAGCTTGTTGCAGGATAAATTAGGCCCCTATGCATTTTTTTTGGCACATAGTGAAGGGTCTTACCTGTGATTTACAGTGTAAGCAAACCCTAAACCACACTGAAACTAGAGTGGAGACTCCCTAAGTAGCATTTTGTGGTATGTTTCTTTCTGAATGTGTGCTCTGATGGCATGTGTACTACATGAATCAATGCATGTCACCACCAAAAGTAATATATCTTCGATGCAGGAACAGACTAGCAGTGGATGAGCATCCAGCTCTGAATCTTCATGTCACTGCCACAGACTCCAATGCTATAGAAATCCAGAGCATCAGGAGTATTATTGAAATTTGCATAAGTAGAAAACACAGTGATTATAAGTTGTCAAAGAAAACTAATGCTCAGTTGTCTGTTCCACAAACAGATTCCAGTGATGTCTTTCCAGCTCCTTCCTAATAATCTCCCTAAGATCTTGCTAAAAGCTGCATTGAAGTAACCTGTCATTTATTCTTTCACCAATTCATCTCAAAGAGATGCACCAGCTGCGATCACTTGGAGTCAGAGCTGCCTTGTTGCAAGGCATTGCTACAGCTGCAGGCAAAATGTATTGTTTGGAAGATCTGCTGAACCCAAAAGTCATGGAAAAAACAGAGTTGTACCATCCTTAGCATCCTACTGTAAGTGCAGGAGAAATTCCATCCTCACAGATGAGAGCTCAGTCTCCAATACATTTTGCATGTGGTGAACAGGGTTGCTATGTAGGTAGATGTTCCTTGTCCAAATGACACCTTATCTTCTCTTTTTAAGGCTCCTGCTGGCCTCTGGCATGGAAGCTGGGAGTGGAAGAGGCTGTGAAAAGCTGCATGGGTCACATCTCGATCTGGAAAACCTGAAGTTTTCTTGATGGATAAGTCCTGATCTAACTCAATTTTCTCAGTTTGTAATGTTGAGTGCCACAAAACCAAGGAGGTATTATGCAGATGATATCATTTCCAGATTACATGTGATTGGGAGGATAGAGAACACCATTATCAGTTAAATACGATGTTTCAGGGTAGAAAATGAGAATAGACCACATAGTCAGTTCTTCCCACTGCCATGTCTCTCTGCTCTAGAAAGCCTCTCTTGACACATATGTTCTCAAGTATCTGGACTTCTCTCTCCCATGCACAAGGTTTCTTCCCTTCCCTTCCCTTCCCTTCCCTTCCCTTCCCTTCCCTTCCCTTCCCTTCCCTTCCCTTCCCTTCCCTTCCCTTCCCTTCCCTTCCCTTCCCTTCCCTTCCCTTCCCTTCCCTTCCCTTCCCTTCCCTTCCCTTCCCTTCCCTTCCCTTCCCTTCCCTTCCCTTCCCTTCCCTTCCCTTCCCTTCCCTTCCCTTCCCTTCCCTTCCCTTCCCTTCCCTTCCCTTCCCTTCCCTTCCCTTCCCTTCCCTTCCCTTCCCTTCCCTCCCCTCCCCTCCCCTCCCCTCCCCTCCCCTCCCCTCCCCTCCCCTCCCCTCCCCTCCCCTCCCCTCCCCTCCCCTCCCCTCCCCTCCCCTCCCCTCCCCTCCCCTCCCCTCCCCTCCCCTCCCTTCCCCTCCCCTCCCCTCCCCTCCCCTCCCCTCCCCTCCCCTCCCCTCCCCTCCCCTTCCCTTCCCTTCCCTTCCCTTCCCCTTTTTTCTTCAAAAAGGAAAACTACTTTGCTGAGATCAAGAGTGAGATAAGCTCTCCTGTCAAAACTCAGGAGAAGGGACATCCAGAATGACTCTGGGCTGAGTCTTGCTGGTCTGCTTCACTCAGACACTTATCCTCATTCCCCATTTCATTACCATTCCTCTAATGACTAATATTTATCTGTGTTAAATACAAATGCCCCTGTGACAATGTTGTCTCAGACACTGGGGCCTCTTGGAAACAGCCTATCAATATTTACTGTGTTCTTGGGGCTGAGTGAGATAATTACATTTTCTACTATAGAACCAATTAGATACTGATAATATAACAATTATCAGATTAAATCTTTACTTTCTGTCCTTTAAAATTACTTTAAGTCTTCTTCTGTCACTAAAGAGCATGATGCTACACATCAACAATAGCCATACTAGGAGCTTCCTGGGTGCAATCATTGCCAAGATATTGGGTGCCAAAAGGTCAAATCTTCTCCAAGGAGAAGACTGATCTGGATCAGTCTGAAAGCAAACTAGATGAAAAAGAGATGAGGCAGCACTAATAAAACAGATTCATGGACGATTCTCCTCTTTTTCTGGATGGTGGTTCAGGTTAAGTTTCAAGTGATTTTTCATTGTGACACACCAGTATTAAACCACATCCACTGGACAGTTTGATTAGACTAAGGACTTTGCCCCAGTGTAGTCAACCTCCTGAACTCAGTATGTTATATTGTTAACCTCTAAGCCCATTATGCCTTAAAGTATTTAAGTCTTTATCTACACTGTGAATTGTAAGAGGAAAAAAAAAGAAAATGGAGAAAAAAAAAAAGGGGGGGGGGGGGGGGGGGGGAAGGGTAGGGGGAGGGGTGAGAAGGAAGGGGGAAGAGGAAATTCCAAATTCTTAAAGCATATTTTTGTTCAGTTTGGGGATCAGAAGTGTCTGAGACCTCTCAGTGTGAATGAACCTGAGTAGTTTTCACTATGTAACAGCGGTGAGTCATAAGTCCCTTGAAGTTTGGAAAAGAATGTGGTCAGATTTGAATCTAGGTCTTGGAGCCTGAGACTTATCCAGTTTTCATGGTAGTAGTACCTGAGTACCATAGCTCTTATGGTTAAATAGATGCAGATTAATGCATTATTTTCAGTTGCAACATGGTAGTACAGAGAACTAAGTAGTCTCTTCTGGACTTGCTTATGTCTGACAGCAAATCTTTGACAGAGATAGTGAATAAGCCATGGAGGCCTTCTTCTCATCTGTAACTCATCTTTCTGCTATCAGCATAGGATTTTGAATATCCAGGCATTGCATGCAATGAACTGCCTCTTCTTACAGTCAATAAAATAAAATCACCATGAGTTCTTCCAGAGCACAGCTAAAGCTCAGTGGGCTCATATTGTCCAGTTTTTCATTGATTCATACTTTGCATTGGAACTTTGAGACTGAGCAGTCTTCTTGTTGCGGAAGAAAATTTCAACAG
Source organism: Excalfactoria chinensis (assembly GCF_039878825.1). Taxonomy (NCBI): domain Eukaryota; kingdom Metazoa; phylum Chordata; class Aves; order Galliformes; family Phasianidae; genus Excalfactoria; species Excalfactoria chinensis. The sequence continues at coordinate 2,836,392 of NC_092857.1, forward strand.
CAGCTTGGCTGCTTGCATGGCAGCATTGCATGGACCTGCAAAACAGCTGAGAGACACCCGTAAGTTTCTTGATGAACCCGGCTCAAATGTGCCTAACTTCTGCTCTCATATTCAGTGCTTCCCATACCTCCCATGTTTTGCTTTGGCAACATGTACTCTCAGTGCCCTAATCCTGTAACACCTAAAGATAGTCCTGAACCACATCATTTAGTTTTAGATGAAGATCTGAATTTCTGAGCATGACTGAACCTGAGATTTCTATTTGGACTGACATAGACATGAAGTTACCTTGAAATGTGAATATAGAAAACAGGATCGATTTTGAACTCATGAATACACTCTATATCAAGCAACAACACTGGTATTTCAAACCTTGCTAATGTCTGTAAATAAAACAGGTTTTCTTGGTATCAATACAGTGTCAATAGAAATAGGACTTCATTTTGCTCAGAGTTAAAATCGTTATTTGATCCAGAAATCTAAATAACAGGAAAAATTAGTCCTACATTACAGCTAGGCTTATAAACTTTTTGAGTTTACAATACAATCTACAGCAACACAGAGAAAAAGTCCCTGTAACTCAATGTTTCATTAAGAGGGTAGAACATATTAATAGAATGGAGGATGTTGTCTTATAGCAAATGCTATAAATCAATTTATTTTATTCCTAGGTACATATTCATATGAAATTGGACTAGCTTTCCTCTCTGTCAAATGTAATACATATGGTTCTAGCAACATCTGTTTTGTTTCACTTGCTGGAGCTGAGGGACTCTAGACTCAATAAGGTCCTTCCAATTGAAAAAATAAAATCTTCTAGGAAAGCAAGCCAGGAGCCCCTGTTTTTACAATAGATTGCTTGGCTTGTTTCACTCCTTCCTGCTAAACATATTTTTTAATAGAACATGGTGTGAATATGAAGTACATGAATTAGCAGCTTCCCTGGGATGTCTCCTCCTAGGTTCTCTTATTTGATTCAATCTGGTCTCAAGTAAGTAAAAGTAACAAAGTGGAAACAGCCTTTGACCCATTAATTAATCACTTGCTTCTGTTAACTATTCCTCCGTCAATGTTATTAAGTGGTAGCATCTAAGGGTAAATAGACATCCATGTAAGGGGATCTGCCATCCGCCCTTATCTTGCTAAGGTTCTTTCACCCTTTAGTGTTGATCCTTTGTTCTTATTGCTGTTTTCTCTTTTTTGTTTGTTTGTTTTTCTTTTCCTTTTTTTTTTTTCTTTTTTCTTTTTTTAATCTTTTTTTTCTCTCTCCCCTAGAAAGAGATTTGCGTGCAACATGATTAAAACCCACATCTGGCCAACTCCTCTTGCTCTGCAGCTGTTTGAAAACACTCAGCAATCGTAAGCAAGTGTGGTTACAGATGCAGTGTTTATCTCTCACTGATCAGAGTAACGAAGACAGCAATTCCTGTCACACACAGAGCAATGGTGATTAGCAATAGTTAATGTGTGCGTTGAATATTAGCAGGCAAGTATTTACTCATACAGTCTTGATGATGTCTTGCAGTGAATAATAAATAATCCTTTCAAGAATGAGCCTAGAGGATAACTACTTTGTAGTACTCTTTCTGTTGGATCATGGAGATACATGGCTCTGGGTATCATTCATCATTCCCTTCCTATGCCATGCATTTTGTCCTACACAAACAATCAGACAACAAACAAAACAAACAAAAAAAAAGCAAACAACAAAAGAAGATTTATTTATTTATTTCATTGATTCATCTCCGGGATGGTGGTGAATAGTTCCTGCAGGTGAGATGAAAGATGGATAGCCTTAGAAATGCTTGTGTAAGATGACTGTACCTTCATTCACATCTCTAGTTGCATCTTACTCCCTAAACTGTGATCTTTCTAATGCTAGATGAATACTTGTTTCTTTCTGGTGGCTTGATAACATCTAAAGTCTTATTAATATATAAGGTCAGCTTTTTTTTTGCTAACATTACTGAATTTCTACTAGTATTAGGCAAGATCTGCGATGGTATAGATGCAAAGAATAGATTATTCTGTCTTCAAGACAACTCAGATTAAATTTCAGATCTTAGTGTCAACAGAAGAATTTCTCCATGTTCCATGCTGTCAACGATTTCCTCTCCAGAATTCTTCCTGAGCAGGTTTTCCACTTGTAGCAGCCTGGACTTCCAAATTTACTACCTTCCTCTTCCAACCTCCTGCACTGAAATTCTCTGCTGGATGCATCTTCAGATTCTTGCTAACATCACTCCATACTTAAAGCCACTGCAGCACAGCCTAGTGCTGCACTTGCATCTCAAATTACCTGTGTGAGCTCTTCTCCCAGCTGATGCAAGACACTTTCTGAGTGAGTGTCTGCCATGGGAACAATGAAAAATCAAAATATTTAAAGACATAACTGATTGTGCAGGATATCATGGGAGTGTCTGGTCATAAGTGCTGGGCAGTATTGCCTTAAAGCAGAGTTGGTTGAGATTCTGGCAGCACTGTGACACTGGGGAATTGGACACGATCATCTCTGGAGGTCCATTTCAAACCCCCACAATTCTGTGATTCTATGATTTATTTCTTCTGATGGAGAAGGAACTTGCATTATTTGGAGGCTTCTGGGACTATGGGCCCAGATCTTTTTGATAATGAAGTGGACTTACGAATTGTTTGGGGTCCAGTCCTAAATCAATGTTCTTCCCAAAGATTCTTCTAGTCTTTAAGCTGGATTAATGTTGAGTAAAACAATATTAACTGCTCAAAAGATTTGCAAAAGTAGAGCCATTATTTCTTCTTTGCCATGAGCAATATGTAAAAGTGGGTGGGATGTTTAAAATCTGTGTACTCGCCAGGCAGAAGTGGAAAGTAATAAGACTGGTGTAGTTTCACAAACTGGTAAAACGACCTTTGTATACAACCAGAGTGGTCAAGTCAATGGAGCTGCAGTAATGTAATTGAAGTTACAGCCAGGCTGCCATGGCAGGGTCCTTCCCTTTGCCTTGGTTCGTCAGAAAGCAGAACCTGGCCCAGAGCCTGTAATCACTTTGAACAATCTGTCAGGTGCTTTGGGATCTGGAGGTGAAAGGCGCTGTGTAAATGTCACTCATCATTTACTCAAGCACAAGACCCAGGCTGGGAAGCATAGCATGCCAGAGACACTTCAGCAGGGGGTTAGGAGTGATCCTCTTGCAGAATATATTGCACTAGATGTATGGATGTGTGTTGAACAGAATCTCATAATTCTGGTTACCATAAATCACAAGACACACTTTCTTTATCTCTCCTTATCTAATTTTCTCCCAAGTTTTCTTTATTATTTAAATAAATCAAACCAAACAGCACATTGTAAGCTGTATATATGTGAGAGGAATGATCCTAGCTTCATAAAGGTTTTTAATAGAAAATAAGAGCTGAGTGAATAATTCAAGCTGGAAGGTTTATTTGGTTATGAGTTGCTCTTTTTGGTTTGTGAAATGTTTATGAGCCAATCACAACATTCTCACATATATTCCTTACTGAAAACAACCTGTGAAGTAATGAATAGCTCACACAGAGGCTGGGAAAGACATTCATTGCTGAGTCTTCAAAACACACACTGAATGTATTACTTACCTCCGTCACCGGGTTGTCTCACTGCTTCCTGATTGCATTACTCAATTAATTAACTAACAGAGTGTGAATTTTGAGTACTGCACCCGCATACGTGGTTTGAGGGTTACTTTCGGTAATAATCAATGCCTCAAAGGATTTGAATTTAGGCCCAGATAAACAAGGCAGTTCCAGGGGAAGGGATAGGTTATAAACAGCCTTCTATTTGTATGGTGGTTGTTTTTTTTTCAGTGACCATTTGTCACTTTATGTTCCAGGTTTGCTTTTCAACAGACTGAAACTTCCTGAAAGCGAGTGCAAAAAGGAGGAACTATCCTTCTATTTGGGTCCTCTGTGGCACAAAATCCCTTTCTGGGGAAAAAAGTGAACACAAGTTCATTTCTTTGAGTGCTTGCAGGATATCTATCATGCCATATATCACTGATAAACAGACACCCTTCCTTCCGTAGGGAGAATATGCAGAATGGTAGAAGAAGGTGTAGACTGAAATCTACAACAGGTCACTTCTATGATCTGTTTAGGGGAATTTGGGCTTCAGATATAGAATATGCAAAATCTTTCCACCTAAGGCATGCAATTTCAAGTTTTCTTTAGATAATAATATGATTTTGGTATGATTCTATTTCAGAATTCTGAAAGTGATGTTTGTTTGTTTGTTTGTTTGTTTTCTTCCTATTTTTATAGGAATTATAGGAATAATTTCATTTTGACTTCCAACACAGATGTAAATCTCTCAAAAAAGTCAACTGCGAAGAGACCAAGATGTAATTATAACCATAAATTTTATACTTGTGTGTGCGTGTGTGTGTATCTGTGTGCTGATAGAGTATTGTTTTGCTTCAGAGAGAAGAATGAATGACACCTTAGTATTCCTACAAGCTAGTAAAGACAGAGAAACAGGTAATAGCAGCAATGTCTGAAATAGTCTTTGTGGAGCAGAGTTGTATGTGTTTGATCTGTTTAATTGGAAATTCAAGACAAGCTAAAACCAATAAATAACTTGTATAAACCAATAGTGGAAAAAAAAAAGTTACTGAAAAAGAAGCTCACATATATCATATGTTTTGAAAGTAATTTTCTCATCTGATGGCTGAATGGTATCTAGTGTGCTTATTTTAGTGTTTCTTAGCTTATATATTAGTGACTCCATGTTTTTAGATTTAAGATCCAATTTTTCCACATTGAGAAAATCAGTGAGAAGAAATTTTTTAATTAAAAAAAAAAAAATCTTACAAAAAAAAGTCACTCAATACAAGCATGCTGATTCAAAATAGATTCTGAGCATAAGATGGTGAATTAAAAATGAGTGGAAAATATGATACATCTCTGCTCACTAATCTTTGGTCTGAACATTTAATAGAACCATAGAATTGTTGGGATGGACACTTAAAGGCCATCTGGTCCCTGCAATAAACAGAGGCATCTACAGCTCCTTCAGATGCTCAGAGTCTGTTTCTTCCTGATCTTGAACATACCCACGGATGGGGCACCCGCCACCTCTCTGGGAAACCTGTGGCAGTGCTTCACTGCACACGCTATTTAAAAAATTCCTCATTATATCCAATGAAATCTCCTCTGTGTAAGTTTGGAACTCTTCCAGCTTTTCCTGTCCCATGGACAAGTTTAGAGAGTGAAGCTGAGAGCAGATACCGTCATGAAATGATAGAGATATTTGTGATATACACCTGTGGCTTCCTGCTCTTGGGAAAAATGTTAACACTGTACTAGAATTTAGTGCACTTCTACATCAATCTTAGGTGAGACCTTAGCACCAAACCTGATGGCTTCTTCTCATCAAGACACTTAAATCTCCTGAGAAAAGTGTAGAAAATTGTAATGACTTCTAGAAAGGATGTATGAATATAACAGAAAGGTGAAATAAGGTTAAGCAGTAGCTTCCAATAGTTATAATATAGATTTTTCAAAGCGTAGATTTAAAAGAGAACAGTCATAAATTCTTAAGCATTTTTGAAGTTTTTATACAGCTATATGTTAATGAAAGGAATCCAAAGTAGAGTTGGAGTGTGGAAATGTCCTGTTTCGCATAAATATGAACTCACAAACTGAACACATTTTAGCTGAATATCCTGACCACAACTACATGATCTTGTGTTACAGATACACTGTGTAATACACTGTATAATAATTCCCTCTTCTCTCTTCCCATCAGAAGTAGGGTAGCCCAGCAGATACTTCCAAGTGACCGTGAGGCTGTCAGACCAAAGCAACTTTATCTCCCTCTATCACTTGTTGTAGCTAACAAATTAATGCCCACTTAGCTCTAAGCTCTACCCCTTCCCACCTGTAAAAATATACCAGGAGGTTGCTGGCAATGATTTTGCCATTATTTCTGCCTCCTAAGAAGCCAGCCCTGAAAGAGAAGATAATAAGGCTGCTAGTCTCAGCCATATGATTATCCTGTGCTAATGTCGCCCACTTCCCCTGGAGTGCAGATCTCGTAACTATTACATGACTTTCATTTTTACATATGTAAGGAAAACGCCTTGATTCCCACAAGCTGTCAGTTAATGTTACAGTGCTTTAACTGAGAGGCTGCAAGCATCACCCACTCCTTAAAATGCTAATGATCTGCCTCAGATGTGTGATCACAGAAGCCCATGAGCAGAAGCCCATGAGCAGGGCTGTTTTGTAGTCCCCTTGTATTTTTAGCTTATAGCAAAAATATAATGCTGTGTACTTCCATACCAGCTCACTAGATAGACCCAGGGCTGGGGGGTATGGAGGGGAATTCAAAAAGCTTACCTACAAATATTTCTAAGTCATAGAGGGAAAGAAATATGAAATGCCATGGGAAAATTAGAGTGGGATATGCCACAGAGGCAGAGGTCAATTCTATTAATCTTCTTGCAATGTCTTGCTCTATGGAGCACTCAGAGCTGTGTCTGGCGCTACTTGTCCTCCTGTACCTCTGAAGGGTGGAAATCTGCAGTTCTCTGGGATTCTCCAAATCTGTTCCTAGAGTTCAGATTCATTGTGAAATATTCAGGGTCAGGTCTATAGTGTAGAAAGTTTAATCTGCTGATTGGGCTGCAGTACAGAACAAAGCCCACACACACTTCCTTCTTCTTTCTTCCTGGGAATGAATGTCTCTTTGCAATGTGAAGTATCTGATTTTCAGCTGAGGGTTAGGTGCTGAGCAACTCAGGCTCATGGAGGCTCTAAGGGACATAATGAAAAACAGCTTCAGTACAGACCTCAGCACATTTACAACCAAGATTAAGGGCAGTGTTTGGAGGCTTAGAGTGATTTAGAGAAGGTGAAAAGTAAAGTAAAATGCTGAATTACTCATTCAGAAAAAGGCAATAATAACTGAATCAATAATCATGATCTGGGATGCATCTCAGGGTTTTTGAATGGCCCTTGTGGGTACGATCCTTCAGATGAGCCCTACTTACTAAGCACAACACGCATTTCACACTCTGCAGAACTTTTATTTATTAGGGAGATGGTTACTGTTGGCACTTTAATTTTCAGTCTAAACACCAAAATTACCATTTTGTGCAAAATGTTAATATGGTTTTGAGATTTTGTGTCTGGTCTGAATGATTATGATCTCCATCTCTCTATGCTAACGAGTCCTACATTTTTATTTTTATTTACATTTATATCTCTTTTCATCGCTGTGAAGCTTCAAACAAAAGGTGACCTGAATTTTCAGAACACACGTACCTGACTGATCATTTGAGGTTCAGCCCAGACTGCTTTCTGGGTGAAATATATTCAAGAAGACACTAACCATGACACTTCTTTAAAATAAACTGTCGAGACAGCATTCACTGTTATGGGAATCCTGATGATTTGAGATGTGATTCCCTGTTTAAATCTGATGGAGTCCTTGAAGGCTTTAGCATATCTACATAGAGAGAATTGGACTTCATTTTCAGGGGTCTTGGTCTTAGGACAGAATATAGTCTTCAGGCTGTGTCTTTCCTGGGGAATGTAATTGAGTATGCAGTGTATTTCACCTTTATTGGTTAGGAAAAGAAGCCATAAAAGAATGTAGTCTATTCCTTAGGATTTTATGGTGTCATTTCAATGAAGTTAGATGTTAACTACTTGCATGAAACACTTTTTAATGGAACACACTTTTTCCAGATGTGAGAAAATATGCTGCTTGCTGTTTTTTTTTTTTTGTTTTTTTTTTTTTAATATATATATATATATATATATATATATATATATATATATATTTTGCATTTCCCTGAGGCTTGTTCTGTATTACAGCTATAAACCCAACTTCAAAACCCAATCACAAGAAGGAGGTTGCCATCATACCTCATTGCAATGTGGTTAACAGTTCCTAAGCTAGTGGTATTTCTGTAACAAGGAAGGACATCACAGGGTACATTAATACCACTTACAGCTCAAAGATTCAGTGAGATAAGAAGGAATTGGTTAGCACTTCATCAGTCCTACTGGTTCAGTTATGTTGAATTCAGTTCCTGGCTGAGATTAACTGTATTTTAATCCAGGTTTTATGTTCACATTGCTCAGCATGCGGCTGTGAGAGCAATCATATTCAAGTGAGCGAGGTTTCTCATGACACTTAACACTACAGGATCAAAAATTTAAGCTCTTGTCACTTTTTCCTCTTCACTGGAGATTAAATTGGACTGTGGGGCTGTGCTAGAAACCAAGTTTTGACAAAAGAGATGATGCATGGTTTCACAAGACTTTCCCTCAGAACCACCTGAGACCATACAGGCCTCAGCCTTGTTGATGTATCTCAGATATGGGAAAGTTTAAGTGAGTGGGTTGTATATTTAATACTGTATGTTCAGCCTGTTTTTGTCTGTCTGCAAGTGAAAGTATGATTGCAAGGCCACAGCCCAGAATTTGACTGTCCATAGTTCTGAGCAACTGCTGTTTCTGGTGGCTTAATCTACAGAAATATGTAGCCAATGCTTAGAAATGTGAATCATTGAAAGATTTCACCTTTTATCATTTCTCATTGCCCAAGGCAACACAGTTGCCTAGAAATAGTTAATGGTGATCCTTGCAGTGTCTCATTCTTGTTTTAAGGGTCATAGTTATCTCCATTTGAAGGCTGAACTGGGATTTAAATTTAACTTTGCATTATTGAGATGCAAATCATCACAGTCTCATAAGTATTATATGTCTAAACCATATTTTTCATCATGAAATTCACTCTGTCTTTTTTTAAAGTGTTTCTCTTTAAGTACAGTTTCTCATTAAACTAAATATATGTTTAATTTTTTTTTTTTCTCCTCCAAAGGCAAGGTTCTTTCAACTCATGCCAGCGTTATTATTTCTCAGAACGAGTTTCATCTTGATCCATAAACATTTTATGCCAAGAATAATGCTGTTTTAAAGACAATAAGTGCCTATTTCTGCCTGAGGCCATCGGAAAACCTGTAAAGGAGGCAGTAGGAATTAAAGGTACTTAATCATATGTCCCCATTTTTAACTGTTACTTTTTACACTCTGAAGCAGTTTTTCTATCCTCACTGAGTCCTACTGAATGTCATAAATCTTAATTAAAGATATGATTTTTTTTTTTTTCTTCTTTATGAAATCTGAGCCGGAAAGAACATTTCTTATTTTTAAGACTAGCACAGCGTGCAGGCTCATAAAACAAACAAGACTTTTACACTTGCAGGGTTTCAGACCCAGTTATTGCCGCCATCATATGGAATTGGCTCCATAATTATTATTATTGTTGGGTTTGTTGTTTTTATGATTATTATTAATGCCTGAGCTTTGCATTTTCTATGTACAACTCATCATAGGGAAACAATAACTAAATGTGCATATCTGTATGGAAAATGGAGGAAGGCTTATAGAAATGTACATATCAGCACAGGGATTTGTTTTTAACATATAAATTACAAAGGACTGTTTGTATATATGTGTGTCTGTGTGTGAACATATGCAGGAGCTTTTTTTGGTTAGTTAAAAGACTGCTTGGTGTAAACTTGCATCAGTTCACTAGAGCCAAGGGAATTATATTGCTCTACATTGGGAGAAGTGCTAGCTCTGACACTGTGATTTCCTCAGTGCTACTCATATTTTTCCTATTGAGGAGAGAGAGGAGAGAAAGATTTCACTTTCTTATCTGTATTGGTGAGAAGAAATAGGCCCTCCATGCCTCTTGAGATGAGACAGGATCCTTCAGTAGCTGAAATGGAAACCAGTGCAGAAAGGTTTCCATCTGAAGCCCATTAAATTTGATGGGAAGATTTGTTTCAGCTCTCGGTAGCAAGCAGCATTTACTCTGTCTTAACAGCACTTGCTGGAGGTAAGTCATTTGACAGTCTTATTCTGGATACTAAAGCATTTTAACTGTGTGCTCCAAAGTTCCAGAAAATCAACATGAATTCTCTCAGTAATTTCACCATGTCATTTGATCGAATTTCCTATAGGTTAATTACAGCAGATATCAACAGGGTGAACTTCCTTCACAATGGAGAAGTTCGTGGATGCTGGCTACCAGATTTGATGGTTTTCCAGCCACTTACCACAGAAACAGACTGATGCCATGAAAGAAAAAGCCCTTAAATACTCTGAGTGCTCCTATCAAAAAGGGGGCACCAGTGAAGGCAAATGTGCTCCACTTACCCTCAGGTTCCAGCCTGGTAGATGCTGAAGGAAACCAAAGAGTTTCCATGGGAGAATTTCAGACTTGACATTTAGCCTATCTCTGTGTTTATGTACTAACAGACTCATGGTCCTGTACATTGAAACTAATACCTTCATTTAAACTTGGTTCTAGTACCAAGAGTTTTTCAAATTAATACTGATATTTCATAGTATTTTAGAAAAGAGGACAAAAGAAAGGCTGAAAATACTGCACACCAAGCAGCAGGCTGTTAGCTATGCGCAAGGTGTGAGCTGGGTTATGAAAATGTGGTTCTTCACTTGTTAGGCACATGAGTAATGTTGCCCCTGTCAGTAACGCTGCTGAAGTAAGCAATAAAACATTCATGTGAATGAACCTACTGATGGCTAAGTCTTTGTGAGGGTGCCACACCGTGCTCTCACCTTCTGCTGCAAGGTCAGTGTGTTTCCACAGCTGCCAGTTCAGCCAATGAGACACCAGTGACTTTTATTAGATGCTCATAGTTACTGTTCCTTAACATAACATGACCTTCTTCAATGAAGCTTGAATCAAAAGGCCATTGATTTACTAGCTGAGAAGTGATGTTTCCTCACTGGCATCTAATTACTTATTTAAAATATGGTTTTGCCAAGAAAACCTCTCATTATTTTAGTTTCAAATTCCAGCATTCAAAGGCATTTTAGAAGACAGTAAAAATACCAAGAGAATGTATTCCCATCATCAACTGAGCAAGTATGCCAACCACATTCTTTATTTTGTGTGTGCGTTGTGCTTATGGCTATAGTATCTCACTTTTGTATGGCTACTGAATTTGAGAGTAAAGCAGAAATTATTCATTCTCTATTGCAAATTAGTTGTTGCATTTTTTAGTCTCAATTCCATGTATGATAATAATTGTACTGTTTCAGCTATTCTGCATCTTTCTACTTAAAGGTCATGATTTTTAAACCTTATTTTTTTAGTTTTTCTTTTTCCTTTTTTTTTTTTTTTTTTTTTTTTTTTTTTTTTTTTTTTTTTTTCTTAAGAACTAAAGAATCCTCATGGGAAAAACAAAAAACAAAAATCCATGTGTGCAAGTCTATGGGGCCAGATGGCGTGCATCCCAGGGTCCTGAAGGAGCTGTCTGAGGTGGTTGCCGAGCCACTCTCCATCATATTTGAGAAGTCATGGCTGTCAGGTGAGGTCCTGGATGACTGGAGGAAGGGTCACGTCACTCCCATATTGTAATCGGGTTATCTATATTTACCTGTGATAGAGGCTGCTGCCCCTGGAAGGAGGGAAATGAACAAAAACAGTGGCAGCAATCTAAGGAGAAAACTTATTTTACTAAATATGAATAATACTGGAATACAAGATGACACAATATGATACAATATAATTGCAACTACTAAATCAATCAAGACAGAGAGAGAGAGAGAGAGAAAAAGAGTCCCCGAGAACCGGGGGCCTACTGTGATCTCTAGGCGACAGGCTGGAACGTTGCTGATAGAGGGAGACGGCAGGGATGGAGCGCTCCAAAGCGATAGATAGAGCGAAAGGAAGGACGTTCCAGCCCGGGAGTGAGACTATATATGTGTCCTCCTCCAGTGATTCGTCTCTGGCCGCGTCATCCCCTGGGATATGTAGTTCTCCTCCGAGAGCTGAGTACTCGGGATTGCTGCCATTCCACAGAACTGGAGCATGAACCTTCCACACTTCCACATACCCTCTGTTACACTTCCACATACCCTCTGTTACACTTCTGTATGCCATTAACAACTACACTTTCTTATACCACCAAAACAGTTTACCACTATTTGTACCCTCAATTAATGATTCATACTGCATATGATGTCATGATGTAGAATATTGACAGCAACAGCACAAAACCATGACACATATACAAGAAGGGGAGCAGGGAGGACCTGGGGAACTACAGGCCGGTGAGTCTCACCTCTGTGCCTGGGAAGATCATGGAAAACATCCTCCTGGACAACATGCTTGATCACATAAAGAATGAGAATGTGATCCGAGACAGCCAGCACGGCTTCACCAAGGGAAGGTTGTGCTTAACTAATCTTGTGGCCTTCTATGATGGAGAGACGGCGATGGTGGACGAAGGGAAGGCGACCGATGTCATTTACCTGGACCTGAGCAAGGCCTTTGACATGGTCCCCCATCACATCCTCATCTCCAAATTGGAGGGAAGTGGATTTGATGTGTGGACAACTAGATGGATAAGCAATTGGTTGAAAGGCCGCAGACAGAGGGAGGTGGTCAATGGCTCTATGTCCAGGTGGAGGCCAATAACGAGTGGTGTCCCCCAAGGGTCTGTCTTGGGACTGGTGCTCTTTAACATCTTTATCAATGACATCTATGAGGGAATTGAGTGCACCCACAGCAAGTTTGCTGACGACACCAAGCTGAGTGGTGCGGTTGATATGGTGGAAGGAGGGGATGTCATCCAGAGGGACCTCTACAGGCTGGAAAGCTGGGCTCAGGTGAACCTAATGAGGTTCAACACAGCAAAATGCAAGGTTTTGCACTTGGGCCGGAAGAACCCCAGGCACCTGTACAGGCTGGGAGTAGTACTTGAGAGCAGCTCGGCAGAGAAGGACCTGGGGGTCCTGATGGACGAGAGACTCAACATGAGCCAGCAGTGCGCAGTGGCGGCTCGGAAGGCAAATGGGATCCTGGGCTCCATCAGGAGAGGGGTGGTCAGCAGGGATAGGGAGGTGATTGTCCCTCTCTACTCGGCTCTTGTGAGGCCCCATCTGGAGTACTGTGTCCAGGTGTGGAGCCCTCAGCACAAGAAAGACATAGAGATTTTGGAAAGGGTCCAGAGGAGGGCCACAAAGATGATCAGGGTACTGGAGCACCTCCCCTATGAGGACATGCTGAAGAAGTTAGGCTTGTTCAGCCTGGAGAAGAGAAGGCTGCAGGTTGACCTCATTGCAGCCTTTCAATACCTGAAGGGAACCTACACCCAGGAGGGGAGTAAACTCTTTGAAAGGGCTGACAATAGCAGGACTAGGGGAAATGGATCCAAGTTGAAAGTGGGAAGATTTAGGTTGGATGTTAGGGGGAAGTTCTTTACTAGGAGAGTGGTTAGGCCCTGGAACAGGCTGCCCAGGGAAGTTGTGGATGCCCCATCCTTGGAGGTGTTCAAGGCCAGGTTGGACGGGGCCCTGGGCAACCTGATCTAGTAAATGTGTATGTTTGGTGGCCCTGCTAGGCAGGGGGGTTGGAACTACATGATCCTTGATGTCCCTTCCAACTTGGGTCATTCTATGATTCTATGATTCTATTGCATCCCACAGAAGTTACTGGGCTTTGGGAGAGCATGTCCAAGACCCCGTGAGGCTGAATGTGTACAACTCAATAAAACCAGATGACATGCATACCAGGATCCAGAAAGTTCTGTCTGATGTGGTTGTCAAGATGCTCTCCATCATATTTGAAAAGTTATGTCTGTCAGCTGAAGTTCGTGGACAGGAAAAAGAAAACATTACTTCCATATTCAAGAAAGAGAGAAAGGAAGTCCTGGGAGACTACAGGCTGGCAAGCCTCATCTCTGTGTTTGAGAAGATCATGGAACAGATCCTTCTAGAAGTTGTGTTAAGGCAAATGTGGGATATGAAGCTGTAGGAGGGGCTCCTGGGGAGGACCACAGAGATGCTCAGAGGACTGGAGCACCTCTGCTACTAAGACAGGTTAAGGGAGCGGGGCTTGTTCAGCCTGGAGATGAGAAGACACTGAGAATACCTCATTGCAGCTTCCTAATACAAGGAATTTACAATCAGGAGGGACTTTTTATGTGAGCAGATAGTGATAAAACTCAGAGTACGACTCTAAAATAAGAGAGGGGAGATTAGGATCAGATCTCAGGGTGAAATTTTCCACTCAGAAGGTGGTGACAGACTGGAAAAGGCTGCTCCAAAAAACTGTGGATGCTTCATCCCAGTGGGGAGCGTTCAAGGCCAGAATGAGTGGGTCTGGTTAACCAAATCTAGTGCTTGATCTGGTGGTTTGCAGCTGTCCCTGTGGCAGGAGGGCTGGAACTGCATGGGCTAGATGGTCCCTTCCAAATCAAGCTGTTCTGTGATTCTATACATACATATGTAATATTACGCATGCTATATATACATAAAGTCATCATTTTTCTTGATCAGGTCCTAAAGGTTGGACACTGAAAGAGATTACTGTTAAAGCTGTATTATGAGTGCAGGTTTTGCCCTGAGTCCTTCTTATATAAAGCTAACAGATTACAAGAATGAGAATGTTTTCTGGATTGGTATGGATTTTGTATTCCTAGCCACAAATACAGCAATGGAATGGACACTAGATGATAGATCAATATCTGTAGAATGGGCAAGTGTTTCTGATGAAAGTATGTAGCTGACAAGGTGAGTTCTCCATACGGTAGGCTGGTGAGGAAATCAATGGCTGATTCTTTTTTCAGTAAAGCCTACGTTATTTTGCAGTGGGGAACTTGATGCTACCTAACCAAGCCTGAACAGAATGTCCCAGTTTTCAATTGCAATTAGAATGAACCTTGAGATTGTGATAAATGGGCTTTAACTTACTGTTGTACTCTTAATCCATCACTTATGGGAAGTTTTATTTCTATGATCGTGTAAAAAATTATTTACTGAATTCACTGGCACTTTAAAAAATACTGTCATTTAAAGGGTACTTTATAGCAGAAAATCACATCTAGGCTGCCCTAAGAATTAGAATTAGGTATTAGCACACATACTCTCATCTCTGTCTTGACCTCAGAAAAAAATTGAAGATACAACACTGCACTTGCACTTGTTGAATCCTGAATTAAGAAAGTAGAATATGTAAACAATCACCAGTCTTAAAAGATGACAGGATTCAGATCGGTTCTGATATCTGAGGTCTATGGTGTAGGTTCATCTTTGTAATAATATTGTATTAATTTTAAAAGGCCTTCCCCTGAAGTTAACAGGCAAATTTTAGCAAGTATCTACCTTCCTAGCTCAGTCATTTTTCCCCCAGTATATTTAAGCAGTGTGAATACTTTAACTACACAATTATTTGCACAATAATTTCTCTGGTATGCCAAAATTAATGTTCTAATGAAGAAACAACAATTAATAAAGAAACAACAAATAGCGAAAAAATAAAATTATGCAGTTCTACTTAGAAATGACAGAACTGCCTTGAAGAGACACAGACACATTTTCACAAGCCTCTGAGTTGTTTGCATGCCCTTATGAGAAACTTTGTGAATGAACCAAATGACACTGCTAACTCCTGGTGGGGTAATAGAAGGAGTTGTTGGCTTTGGTGCAATGGGGATCATGGTGAATAGCTGGGGAGGTGAGCAGTCCCCCAGCTGCACAAACACAGCCAGGGTTACACACGTACAATAAATGAACCGGATCTTCTGAGGCTTGTCTAGGAAAGTGCTGCGTGTCGGAAACTGAAGACAAAACAAGAACAACAACAAAAAACCGAAAGAAAACAAAACAAACAAAAAACCCCACAGGACAGGATCCCATACATCCTTACATACTCTTAGGACTTCATCCCAAGTGAATAGGACTGAGTTGTACAGAAAAGACCTGCAATCAAAAAATGAAACCAACCAACCAAAAAAAAACCAAAACCCAACAAAACAGATGTTTGACTTTCATGATGTTGATCTTTTCCTGACTGTAATTCTACAGCCTAATTTTAAATTGTCCAGTCAATTTCTTACCCAAATAGTGTCTCCCAGGAAGTACAATCTCATTACAAGAGAAAAAGTATTAGAGGGGTTGGCTGAAAGTCAGATATTTCAAGAAGAAAAGTCTAAAAGGTATGAATTAAAATTGTTGCTATGAGGTGTTTTTTTTTGTTTATTTGTTTGGTGGGTTTTGTTTTTGTTTGTTTGTTTGTTTATTTGTTTTGTTTTTTTCCAGGTAGAAAAAAGTATTTTCACCCTAGTTTTTCCTAAATAAATTTTGATTACTTAAAGAAAAGCAAACAAATGTAAAAAAATATATCCCAGAGATTTAACATCATATAGCGTACCTACATACACTACATTCTTACATTCTATATGTGGAATTAAGATACAGCATTTTGCTTTATTAGAAATGAATTATTCTCTCATTTGAAGTAAAAGCAGCTGGGTGGAGCCTTGCCCTGGTTAGGCAAGATGCAGTGCAGATACGCAAACCAGGCTCACCTGATTAGGGCTCAATGTTAGACAGCTGTGAATAAACTGAGCAAACATGGTGGAAGAAAAGTGACTTGTTATTGTCTTGGCTCTGGACCAATGGAACTCAAATTTGTGGTTCAAGAATGATGCTCTGGACACGGACACGGGGAGATGCTGAACTCAGAAATGTATTTTGATGGCAGGCTTACTATATAAACCACAGAAAAGCCAGGTGTCAGCCTACCAGCTGTAACTGTTCTTGTTACTTGGCATTGTACACAATATTTTGAATGCAATAAGGCCTTACAATCATGGCAGGAAATTGTCACAGGTGTAATTACACTCATGGTCTGGTTAAAATCCAATGCAATATGTATTACCACCCATCAGTTGCAATAATCAACGTACAGATACAATCTGTTTCCTGATAAAAAGCAGAGGTTCATAACACTCTATACATTGCACAAAGAGAAAGCCTGGCAGTGACTCAGTGCCTTTTAACCACATTAATTGTTATTACTAGTAGTTGCACGGTACCTAGGGGATAATTATTCTTATATAAGCATGCTTTGAAAGGGCAGAATCTGTTCAGGCAGCTGAATTGGTAAAGTGAGAACTAGTGATCTAGGTGGGGAAAGAGATTGTTCACACCGGGCCAGATTCTTCTTACTAATCACAATCCCCCTTTTGAAGAAGAATGTGGAATGACTCATAGCATAGGGACTTCTAATGGTCATTGATTCCGTCAGCCCACAGTCTGTCCTGCTGCATGATGTTAACCTTACTGGGTATTGGACTCAACTTTACTGAACCACAGGAATTTTTTCAGCCCATTTCTCCAGTCTATTTCAGTTCCTAGAGACCTCTGTCCTTCACAATGTTGACTTCTCCATCCAATTTGATACCATCCAGAAGCTTGCCAAGACACCAGTCAATTTTACTGTCTGGTTCCTCAGTAAAAGTGTTGAACAGTACTGTCCCTAGTGTCAGTCTCTGACACACAAAACTGGTGGCTGGCATCAGTCCAGGCTTTGTACCACAGACCGTTGCTGGCAATCCAGCTGTTGGTCATAAAAGTTGGTCATCATAAAAGTTTACATCTTGGCATTTTGGCTTTAAGTCTATTCTGGGAGACTGAGTGAAAGTCTTTGCTTAAATAAAGCTGTGTAACATCCGGTGTTCTTGCATTGCTCCCCATAATCAAATTTCAACCACAAAAAACTATGAGGACTGCTCCGAAAGTAATGCTTCCTATTTTATTATGTTGACTCATTATATCAGTAGCAGATGATGATGGTGCAGCAGTGGAGGTTGAACCTTCTCACCAATATTCTGTTATGTTTTATGCCACATGACAGATGACAGCAGAGGGACAGTCTGACACGATGACATCTGATGTGAAAGTGTATATGAAGCAAAGGTATGAATTCCTCCATGAAGAAAAAGTGACACCCACTGACATTCATTGATGCTTGCTGCTTTTTTATGGAGACCAAGCAGTGAGGTGCTGGATGATGCTCTTCAGCAGTGGTAACAGCGCCACAGAAGACAAGCCACATTCTGGATAGCCATGTATATCAGTCGCACCATGAAATGAAGATATTCATGATAGCTTCAGCTATGTGATTGAAGTAATAGTGGAAAAGAGTGATTTGCAGCTGAAAATGTGCTCTGTCAAATAGTGTTCTTATGCACTTTGTATTTGTTGTATTTTTCATGTAAACAAAAAGGAGGTACTATTTTTGGAGCAACTTGCGTGTAAACATTTTATTGAATGAGCAGAAAGAAGAGTTAGCCACTGATTTCTGGGATCAAGATGAAAGTTATTAAGAAGTAGATATGATTTCCCTAGTATCTTTGAAGGGATTGTGTCTTTTTCAGAAGTAGGGAATATTTTGTATTTTTTATGAGGATGGGTACAAAGCAGCTGCAAAGCCAAGGTTCTGTGTGCAATACACCATTTCAATTGTTATATTTTAACTCTGTTTATGGGAATCTCTTCCATCACTTGAAATCAGAATGCACTGAATTAGCTTACTGCACTGACACAGATCAAGAATCTCAACCGAAGTCATTTGGTATGACTTAATTAACTTAAAGCCACAGACTTTTTTTTTTTTTTTTTTTTTTTTGTGTGTGTGTGTGTGTGTGTGTGTTAAACAAAGCAACTCAGCATTTAGACCATCTTTCTACTTTCAGCTTGTCTGGCATGTAAATTAAGAGCTCTTCTGCTAACCATTGATTTTTCTCCCCTGGATTAGGATCCCAAAGGGACACATCTTGCTGGTTTTATTCTTGAGGAAGTCCATTCCACTGCTTCACAAAGTTGGCACTGTCAGGAAGATTTAGCTCCTGATGATAAAACATCTTTCATTGTGAATTCTTCTCATCATAAGGAGCTTACAATTCCTAAATCACAGTGGGGCCACCCCTTCTTTTGCTCTCAGTGCACAGTCATAATTCTTCCACCTTAACTATCAGAGGAATGCTGTCTATGCCTCTTATCATGCCTGGGTCAAAGGTGAATATCTGAGCATCTAGGTCATGGCGATATGAACTGCTATGAAATACGGTCATAGCAATCTTTCAGAGATCTCCGAGTCTGCTCTCTATATGTACAAGCAGTCTGTTTGCCTCTGGTTTTTGTCTTCTACTGCAGATATGATGCTACCTTTAAAGAGGAGGTTAAACATTCTCCTGAAAGCGGCTTCTGTGTTTGGGGTGGTGAGTGGGAAAGGGACAGGTTTCAATCACTGATAGCACTGGGGAGCAGCTGGGAGGGGAGTTTACACAGCTAGCTATCTTGGCTCTGTAGCTGAGCTCGCAAGCCCTGCAGGTTCGATGCAGGTTGCCATTGTAAACAGACACTGATTGCTCTTGGAGTCATACAGTAACCTTTCAGCACTCTTTCTCATTAAAATCGAGTACTTTGTGGGGGAAAAAGCAAAATGAATCTCACCCACGAGTTAAAATCTAGTGATCAATTAACCTCTGAAATAAATGTTTTGGGTTTTTTTTGTTTGTTTGTTCATTTGTTTTCTATGTTCTCTGCTGGAACTTGGTTCCTGGGTTAGTCTGGTATATTTTATTTAAACAAGAAGAGAATGGAGTGCACAGAAGTGTTAATGACACACTGCTGCTCTTCACTGAGATCTGTGTGCCTGGGGAGTGTGTTCAGCTTGCCCAGTGCATGGGCAAATCTTGAGTGTGAAGCACCAAGGTGATCGACAAGGAAAAATGAAGGAATTTCCCCAGCTGGTGACGGGCAGTAAGGCAGGCTGGAGGAACAAAGCAATCTTTTTGTTGCAGAGCACGGGGAGCAGCGTGAGTACATGGTAATAGAGAGGAGAGGCCAGACACTGCCGGTGTGCTCTGAACCCGTAGACATCACTGACATACAAAACACCGCGAGATGGAGCATGACTGCCTACTGCCAGATGCTCAGAGAGGCTTGCTAGCTTTTGCTGCAGAGACTGGGAGGCAGAAAGGAGATGTGCCTTTCCTCTGTGCCTTTTGGTAATGTGCAGAATCTAAATACACCCAATGGCTGCTGGCAATGCCGTGGGAGCGGGCACAAGTCAGTCCCTCAAAAAACTTGTTGCACTTCCTTAACCTCAAAAGGGGATGAAAGGAATCCATGCTTCACAGCATTGTGGCAGACAGGTTGTAATGACACTAGGACATAAAATCTAATTCAAACCCAGCAGAGCCTAGCAGTCTCATCACCAAATTCTGCTCCAAAGCCCTCGTGGTATCTCTCTGCCCCTCATACTTCCTCTGTCACACTGTCTGACCCCTCCTTCTCCTCATGCTTAATATCCATAAGCTTGCTCAATAATTACTGTGATTATGATTTGCAACCTGTCCAGGAAGTGAAACACAGCCTTTTCAAGTGTGTGGATGAATCAATCTGGCTCCAGTCAAAACAGGGAGATGTGTTTTCAGCTAATTCAGAGGTTTGCTGATGACAAGCCCCATCAAGTATAGATGGCTGGCTGTCAGATTCACAGCTGTGTCAGGAACTTATCCTGTAGGAATGGAAAAGGCTCTTTTCTATTTCACTTCATTTAATTATTTATTTATTACTAAACTCACATGATCATACAGACCAAATAAACATATAATGTTGGAGTTAGGATTGTCTCAGCACAAAATGGAAACCTTTTTTAAAATCAGCCTTATTTGTTTGTTTGTTTGCTTGTTTGTTTTAACCTTTCTTGTCTATATTCCCTCCTTTTACTGGATTCAATATCAAATTATATTTTTAAGGGCTGTGACAACATACTTTTTGCAGACTTCAGTCTTCTGGTGTCATAATTGGTTATTAGGACTGGAGGAAAGCCTGGCTGCTTTTTGTAGTATCACTAGACCAAATATTAATTCTAATAACTACAGCAGTAGTAATATAAAATCTATTATAGCAGTAGCAAACGGTAATATCCAAATATATTAAAAATGAATACTACATTATTGGAATGGTCAAGCAAATATGAATTCAAGCTTTTATTTACAATTCTGACTTAACCAGAGCCTAATAGATTTCAAGACCAAAACCAGACTTTAAACTATCTACTTTTTCAACATCCTGTGCAACAAAGCTTTAGAATGTCATGCACATTTTTAAAAGGCTGAGAAACAGTCAGTTAATTTTCCCTTTCTCTTTGTTGTTGTTGTTGTTATTATTATTACTAATAATGAGAGAGGAAAGCAGAATAACAAGAAGACTGATGCAGTTTTTTCAGTTTTGAAATTTGTAAGTACAATACATAAGTCCCTTGTATTGCACTCATATGATATTACAGTCATCAAGACCAGAGTGACAATCTGCCCCTTATTGTCCTAGAATCATGGAATGGCCTGGGTTGAAAAGGACCACAATGACCATCTAGTTTCAACCCCCCTGCTATGTGCAGGCTCACCAACCACCAGACCAGGTTGCCCAGAGATACATCCAGCATGGCCTTGAGTGGGATAGGCATCCACAACCTCCTTGGGCAACCTGTTCCAGTGTGTCACCAACCTCAGTGTGAAAAACTTCCTCCTAATATCTAACCTAAACCTCCCCTGTCTCAGTTAAAAACCATTCCCCCTTGCCCTATTGCTATCCACCCTTGTAAACAGCCATCTCCCCTCCTGTTTATATGCTCCCTTCAGGTATCATTCAGTTCTGCTATACGTAAAGGGCTCCCATTTCAGCTTGACAATGACATCAAAGGAAAAACCTGAGTTCTGCTTCTTTTCTAGATGAATTCATTGGTCTTTTAAAGCAGAGAAGTTGTGGATTAAATTATTTGCACAATATTGTAGGTTTTGTGGACTATTGACTCGAAATACACCTGTGTGGAGAGTGAGAGAAATTACGTGCAACTGATAACATAGCTGTGAGTTTCTTTCATGTACTGTGTATGTACGTGAGTTTTCTATATGGGAAGACTTTCTTTAAAAACCAATAGGATTTATATGAGGAGGAGAATGGTATATGTTCCTATAAAGACTGTACCTATGTATGATCTGGTGCTGGTCTGGTTGGTAATCCTGCAACACTAGTGAGGTTCTGAACTAAATCAGAACATTCCTGGATATGAACAGAATTATTTGCAAAGGCTGTGGATATTGCTCAGACTTAACTAGGCTATTTAAGTGTTTTAAGTAATTTGCTACTGCATCCTGTTTGCTCTCATGTGTATGAGCAAAATTATCTTGAGCTGAAAATGAGCAATCACAAAGTATTATTGCCCTATAAATTGCTGTACACAACATTTCATATGTATACATACTTAGTCAGAGATGTAAGTGGAAAGAAAACTAAAATAATTTTTCAACATAAAGGATAATAATTTGTGCTTTAGAAAGCTCTCTCATCCTCCAAAAAATGAAAAAAACAGTATGTCTGATCTGCTTAATCTAATTAAGAAAGCCAGTGAAAGATGATGTATGATCATTCTAGGAAAAACGTTCTGAAAAAAGTATTTTTTTCTGGAATATTTACACTCAGTGGTGATCTAGAACCGTGGAATAGCACAGATTCATAGAATCACAGACTGGTTTGGGTTGCCAGTGTCCTTTAATATTGTCTACTTCCAATCCCCCTGCTAATTGGCAAGGATAAATCCCACCAGACCAGGTTGTTCATGGCCCCATCCAGCCTGTTCTTGAGTGGCTCTAGGAAGGGGGATTGGGAAGTACTTCGGTGACTCATATCTTTAACTCAAAGTAAGACCAGTATTCCAAATTTCTACCAATGTAACAGAAACATCTGTTGAACTTTGTTTTGTGAAATATTTGTTGCACATAATTTCTAAGCCTGAAACCAGAAATACTTTGTATTACTAAGGTTTGCTAAATACAAGAACTGAGACTGACTTAGCAAGGAGAAGGAAACCAGTGCTGACTCTGACAGGTAGCTCTATGTTGCTTTCAGAATAAGAAATTGCTGAGCTACTCTGGCACTGCCAAAGTGACGACATTTTTTTTCAGCCTTAGACATCAAAGTGGTAGATATTTAGAAATGAACATGCTTCTTCGGGTTCCTTTTCAATCAATCAAGAGAAATAGGTCATTTTCAAGCCATCTAACCTACTTTCAATGTAAATTTTGAGGATTTGATGAATAGCACTTTAAAGCACTTCTTTCTCCTCACTGGTTGTAGAAGTGATACCTCTAATGCATGCAGTGGCCTCAGTGTGACCAAGCAATGCTATAGGCAAGTCAGGTGTCTTTATCACTTCACTAGCCAACCACATTTAGCTCCCCTTCCAGTCAGTGGAATAGAAGGTATGATTCAACTCGTGCTAAAGCAAATGTTTGCACAAGCACATGAACTGCCTAAACCTGTATAGATTAGATTCCCACCAACAGGAAATGAGACCATGTTAACTACCTCCAATGTACATATCAACACTGTAGGCGCATGAAATTAAGTAGCAAATTCAATTTGCAGTGCCTAAATTTGATCAGGTGGAAGTTTGTTGAGCTCTGGGCAAGATATAGTTAGGGGCTGACTCAAGAACTGCATAAGATAAACAACTTTTATAAAACCAAGTTTTATCTTTGCAACCAAATAGAATTCTTGACAGCCCTAATTAGGAAAATGCTATTTGATCTATGTGTTTTGTTCAGGTATAGTTTTTAATGCTTATATTAATGAAATTAACCTTCGAGACTGAACTAATGCCTAAGAAAATAAATAGAATTCTTTAAAGAAAGCCCAGGGTGTGGTTTATGAAGGTAGTTAGTGATCATTTTCTTTTTCAATTTTCACTCTTAAAATATTACAGCTGCTTCCATGGACAGGAATATTTAGATATCATTCAGCTAATCATAGGAGGTATTATTACATATCATTTTTGTTGATGCAAATTTTATATTTTATAACACTTGTAGTATGTAAAAATGTAAAACAGGATATAATGATTATTTTTTACTAAGTCTTGTCTTTCAAGAGTGATCAAAGTAAGATGAATTTCAGAGGAAGGGAGAAGACAGTACCCACTTGTGGTGGTTCTGGCAGCAGTAGCCCTGAGGCACATTTTCCTTTTTTAAAGAAAAATATACTTAAAGATTACTTTAAGTCATGAAGCAGGAAGGATTGTTTTAGTATGGTGATGGTGTTTCTTTCTGAGTTAGTTGGGTTTGAATTTGGAAAAAAGTAGTTTTGGGTTATTTCAGGAAATAAAAAATGCCTTAATAAAACTGGAACTGTGACACCCTGGCTCTCAGATCTGCCTACAAACAGGACTTATTTTAAATGGAGCATCATAGGATGCTGCCAAATTTCATTTCCTGATGAAAGGAAACTAAAGCTGAGGCACCATTCTAAAGCAAAATTTTGGACAGTATTTTTATTCTACAGCATTTTAATTTGCTCAGCAGTTGCTTTCTCTCAAGCCCATTTTAACTGTAGTTATGACTGCAGCATTATTAAAACTAAGAAACAAACAAAACCGGGATAGGACTGCTGTATAAGGGAAAATGTTTAAGATATTCAGCTATATCCTAAGAATTAGGGTGACTTTTGTATGAACAGGTAGGCATCTGTCAGAGAGAAATTTCACTGAGCAGCTTAATTAGCTCTTTATGCTATTTAATGTTATGATAAATGACTCACCAGAAGTTATTAATTAAAGTATTAAAGTCTCATTATTTGTTAGTAATGGGGCATATGGGAAGAGGGGAAGAAATAGGACTTCATTATTAACAAATTTCAGGGAAGACTGAGTAAATTGGATAAACAGAGGAAATATACATCTGGTTGGTTCCATTTGTTGTGTAAATCATTTCATAGTTTACACTTGTTGTAGGATGTGTGTATGACCAAATACTTTAAGCTCCTAGTCCTATTGGCTTGTGGTTGAAATAAATCTTTCCAGAGCCAATTTTAGGAAATGTGGGTTTCCTCAAAGGCTGTTTTTTGGTCCTCCATGTATATCTGACTGCTTTTAGCCACATATAATGCCAACTACAGGAACGGTCATTTAACTTCAATACATTTTTTTATTGCAGAAACTGCAAGTAATTTACTTGTTATTGGGCTGACTAAATGCAGAGCAGCAAAAGGAGGTGAATATCAGTATGATGAATATCAGATGATGAATCATTTTGTATTAAAATGTATAGTTAAACTATTAACTCATTGCCAGAACATACTGTGGAGGTCAAATACTCTTAAGACAGTTGTTGGTAAACAAGCTGGTACTCTGAAAGTTCTGAGGATGACTGCAAAAGCAGGTAATGCCAAGAGGAAGGTACTATCCTATCTCATTGCTCAGACAAAAATTAATAGCAGCTTCAATTAATTAATGATTCTGCAAGTAAGATAATAGGTTAGACAAGTCTTTGGTATGACTTGCTATTCCTACATATAATATTATGTTTCTGTGCTCTGACTGTCATACTGAGGTGTCTTCCATAAAAGGGAGAAAAAAGACTGTACAGATCCCAGGTCTGACTGTGTACATATCATTCCATAACAAACTACATTAGTTAGCAGAATGAATGTAAGGGATTCAAACAGCCACATGTTGGGATTTATTTGTTTGATGGATGCCAAGAAAGGAGTGTCATACAATGGTATAAGTGATCAAAATGTGTTTGACTGAGGAGCTGGTTCAAAGGGAATGCCCTCAGAAAATAAAAGGGAAAATATTGTTACTTACAATTATTGTCACGTCTCCTATGTGTTTGAATATCCTCATTCACAGAAGATATCAGTGTTTTTCCAGCCTACGGAAAGCTTTTAAATAATCAGACTTCTTTGGATGATGAACCACTTATGTGAAGATGTTCCTATTAAAGGTGTCTACTTTCTTTAAGGGAAGCTCAATTCCAAAGCATTTTTTAAAATAATTTGGTTGAATACCTAAAAGTGCTAAGAACTTTGTTGAGCCCAGTCTTCTCTGACAAGTCAAGACATAATAAGAAAACTTGATCAACAAAACGTCTGGCTTACTCTGATTAGATTATGTCATATTCTTTTCAAGCAGCAGTTTAAAATATTTGATCTCTAGTATGTTTGGATCGTTGTTAATAATTTACCTGTTTCTCATATTCCTGTCATTCAAGTAAAGACAAGAACAGCCACAGGAAACAGCATTTCAGTGAAATAAGAGTATCAGAGCACAAAAATGCCATTGTTGGAATGTCAGAGAGCTTAGGGTAAATGTGAACTGTATCAGAGAGGCGTGTGCAGTGATAAAGTGTGCTGTTGTCTCTAGAGGTGGTGAATCCTAAATTCACCACAAGCCTATAGGAATGCATGATAATAAAATATGGTACTGAAGATTATTTGGCAAGGTGTCTGAATAAATCTTGCTGGGAATTCTTATTTCTGGGCTGCCTGAGAAGGAAGATAGGAGACCAAAAGTAGACATCTATATCAAAGAAACCTGTGAACTTTAAAGACCATCAGAAGGGATGATGTTAGGAATGTCAAGTTTTAGAGTGGAGGAATTTGTTTATTATTGTATAGCTTTTGCAAAGCTCTACTAAGACTTATTACTGTTTTCCAATTGTGAAAAAAAGGGGCTCAGGAGTACCATCTAAGAGGAGTAGAGTGGACAGAAATCTTTTTTTTTTTAACCATAACTTTCATGTTTTTGGGAAGGATTTTCTTAGATGATTGTTAGCAATGTGAAAATTGTGGCCTTCATGGCTGAGACTGTCTGGTCTGATCTTCTGATACACAGAGAATGTCTTCTAGGGCTGCAATGGTGTAAACCCCATGCAGCCTCTTAAACGGTTTCTGTGCTGGTGTCCCACTTCCTCTTCAGCCCCTCTTGACTTTCTGACAGCCCTTGTAAAGGTCTTTGGAATTGAGACTGTCCACTTAGATGCTTATTCTGTACCAAATCCCTCAGAGGCTATCGCTATAAGTAATACAGTAATGCCAGTGCTCTGTATCATTAGCTAAACTTAGTAAAGAACCAGAATTTACGTTTTCCATGTGGGACTAATTCTGAACTCAAGTGCAAGTGACTTCTTAATATTTAATTATAAATTCTTGTCCTCTCCATATTCTTTTTTCTCTCTCTCTTTTTTTTTTCTTTTGTTTGTTTTTGTTTTGTTTTGCTTTTATTTTTAGATCTCCAAAAAAGCAAAATGGTAAGTTGCTCCCCTTTATAGACAATTATATGGCCTTGGGAAATGCCAATAATCATCAATAATCATATCTCCTTTCAGAATCTGGGAAATAACTTTTTTTTTTTTTTTTTTTTTTTTTTTTTTTTTTCCCAACTTAGATTCAGGGTTGTCTTCTTTGCTCTGTGTATCAAATAGAGGGTATGAGCAGACCACAAGGCCAGACCTTCACTCATTTTTAACCAGGCTTGCAGTCTTGATGAAAGCTCTTCCTTCCTTTAGGTGAAAGTGGAGACACATTATAAGGCTGCCTTGTAGGACAAATATTCATTGCTTGTGTGAATGCAGTTGTAGAGAAAATCTTGTTGGCCATATGTAATGAGCATTACAGCTTATTATACTCAGGAGGTTCTTAGAGAAATATGGCTTTGCCTTAGGAGGAAGTCCTCCACCCTTTTCTCATTCATAAGTTCTTGTTTTCATGCTGGCTGCTGCTGCTGAGACTGGAATGGAATGAGAGCACAAGTTATTTAGTTTCCCTCAGAATTGGATCATATGAGGAGACCTATATGGAAATAGGTCTATAAACAATGTGCAATTCTAAGCAGCCAGCTGTAAAAAGTAATTAAAGAGGTAGTCTAAATCACAGCAAAGTGTAGTGAATTTTAAATAGCCTGACTATGCATATTCCCGTCCTTTAGCTAAGTAATTCACAGTCACATGGCAGTTCTTTTAACTACATGATAAAATTTGCCTTTTCTACAGTGATCATACATAGGAACACAGAGTTCAAATTCATTCTCTGTAACTCATTATATTAAACTATTTTGCATGGATGGGAAGAAGCTGCAAAGGAAGGAGATGCAATTTGATTTTTTGGGTAATTTGAATGAAGAGCAATCCTTTGCTCCTCTGAAAATGGAGACCTTGAAATGGTCTCTAAGTTTACCACGTTCTGACCTCCATCAACTCCCACCCTTCAGGTAGGCTGTGGACTTATAAATGAAGAAAGCCGATAGTATACTGAGCATCTTGACGTGTTTGAGTAATGCTTAGGGACTCTTCTGTTAGTGATGGAGGTGTCTTACAATGAGAATTGCCACAGGGTCATGTACAGATGGTAGGTGGACTTCTGGCAGATGTTCTTTAAACAATAAATCATCCTTTCATTTTTCAACATCACGCTGTCTCTTATGAGTGGTTAAGTGGAGTCAGCAATTGTGATTAACAAATCTTTGATTTGAATTTAAAATTGCAAGGATGTCATCTCATCTCATCTCATCTCATCTCATCTCATCTCATCTCATCTCATCTCATCTCATCTCATCTCATCTCATCTCGTCTCGTCTCAGTCTCAATCTCAGTCTCACCTCATTCTATTCCAGGTTCAGCAGCAGCAGCCAGCTTGAAAGCAAGAAGTTATGAATGAGAAAAGGGTGGAAGACTTCCTCCTCAGGCAAAGCTGTATTTCTCCATGAACTTCCTGAGTATAATAAGATTAACAAATATGTGAGTTGAGATATTGTCACCTTTTTCATGTGTCTGTCCATACTGTTGTTAATAATTTTGCTCCAACTGTTGTCCTGGCTTCAATTTCAAGTCATTTTGCTTTAACTCACTTTACGCCTTTTAACCACACACAGATGTCCTTTCACCTATTGATGCACACTCTGCTCTGGGCTCTTTGGGGTTAATCTAGGATGTTCTGATCAGACAGTAATTGCCATAAAGCCCTTCCTAAACTTTTCAGACATGTAACTGATATTTTTACAGTCAGTGTTGAGTCTCTGCTGGTTGTAATCCACAGCATTGCACCTGGATGCAATTGTGCTTGGAAAACTAAACTTGACTGATGTGTTTCACTTAGTGGGGACTCCATTTGTTTCACTGTAAAGATTAGAGAGTGATTCAGCATTCATGAGAAAATGTGGCAACAAAAGGTTAGCTGAACAATACTAGGAGTGGAGCCATATTGGGAGCAATTGAAGGAGGAAATGGTCTGGATTTATTGTCTGCATTAAAGATATTGTGAGTCCCATGGATACCAGGAGTGTCATGGAGACACAGCTAATAGGATTTTTATTGGATTATTGTCGGGCTGTTGCACCTGCTTCTGACGAGGATGATGCAGTTGGATTTCTGGCACAACCCTTGAACAAGGAATCAGAAAGAAGCTGAGAGAGCTGGAAGCTCCAATATTAATTCTGTAGGAAAATTTTACAATTGCCTGAAAACCATTTCAAGCAAACCAGCAGAACTAGGTAGCCTTTCTGTCTTTTTACAAATACCAGTGTGTAGAAAAGACACGGGTCACTTCAGAAGTAATGCCCATTTATTTCCATGGGAACTACAACAGGTACAAAGAGCACAATAACACTGTTTGATATACAAAATTCTCAGCTACAAAACATCATTTTTATTTCTTTTTTTTTTCAGCACAGTCACCACCATGGGCTTTGCGTTTTCAATAGCAATGGAAAAGAGCCTGCATGCTGCTCTCGTAAAAATCTGAGCTATGGAGGTGACCCATAGCTGCTGTTGCCATTGCTTAAACACTCCACCCCAAACCTCACTGTGCTGACATCCACTCTTTGGTCTCCACAAATGTTCAGCAAGTATCAAAGAATGTCAATGGATGCCATTTATTCTGCATGGAGGAGTTCAGGGACACACCTTTGCTTCCTGCACACTTCCATGTCAGACACCAATTTGTCAGCCTGCCTCTCTGCTGCCAACTGTCACACAACAACAATGTAATATTGGTTGAGGTTCAGCCTCTACTGCCATACCAGCAAATGTAGAGTGCTATAGCTGAGAAGAAATTCCCATATCCATCATTATATCCATGTTGACGTTCTGAAAAGGAGATCTTGAAGAAGGACCTGTGTGTACAGCAGATTAGCCATGAGTTGGCAGTGTGCCCTTTCCACTTCCATATACTCTTCTACTATAGTTAAATGCTGTATCTCTTATTGTGTTTTCATGTGTAAAGCAGAACTGCCCTAATGAAAACGTTTGGCATTCTCTGTATTTTCCATGAGGTACCTATCAAAATTTCTGTTCCTTTGTAAACAAATCCCATGTACTTTAAAATTTGGCTTGCTTTAATCTTTGTAGAGAAATACACATCTCCCTCAAGATTTATTTCTGAACTACCCTCTTTCACCTAAAGAACTATAGTGGATAAATTTTAAAAGAAAGACTTCAGATGAGAAAGTGCCTACGCTGAAATACTGTCAAGGAATATAAACTACTACCTCTGTTACACAGTTGCTTTGATGACATTTTTTATCTATATACACCTATAGGTGTGCATGTACACTCTAGCAACAACAGATTTTTGTAATTAATAAAAATGAAGGGAGACAATTCATCTCACCATAAGGTAGGTCAAATAATTGCCTTCTACAGCTGCCTTATGAATATAAAGGTAGCTTAAAATTACTAGCTTGGGGATTTAATTCTGAGTTGTTTAAAGCTAGGTAAGGCAAATTCTAATGTGAACATTTCTGTATCTCTGTTCTTCCACCTGGAAAATGAAGTGAATCTGAAATCTGCACTCATTATCTCACTAACATGCACATAATATTTAAGGGGCAAGCTTGAAGATATGATAGTAGGAAGCAGTTTAGAGTTAATTATCCAAGAAAGAAATCTGTTCTCAGTTTGCTAGAGGAAAAGTGAAGGTTGACTAGATAAAAAAAGAAGAGAGCAAGGTAGTGAGCTATCCTGCATATGACCTACCTGCTTGGGCTACAAGATGATTAGGATGTGGAATGTGCATTTTAATGTACTATTCATGTCTTTCAAAGCAGGAGGAACAAAAAAAGTTGACCATACTTAAGCTGGAAATCTTGAAATATATTTGTAGTCACTCTAATTGAGTGACTGGGACAAGACCTAGTTACTGCTCATCAATCTCCGTTACTCCCCAAAGATGTGTTTTCTAAGGCTAGTTAGATGCACCTGTATTTTGCTTCATCACTTATTTGCATGCACCCTCTGCCTCTCTAGGCACTCACGGAAGGTAGGTAACACTAGGAAAATCTGCTAAGGGGAGGAGTTGGATGTATGTCGTAATAATGGAAACTTGGCTCGAAAGACTTGAGCGGAATAGATGGATTACTGGTACTCAAAGCAACAACCTAGCTCTGGATGTGTCTGAAGTTACTGCCTGTAAAATGTGCCAGTTTAAGTACCTCTAGAGAATGGTTAGATTTACTTATTGGCCATTCTGGAACCTTCTACAAAAAGAGCAAGAAAATCCTGCCAAAGTGTCAGTTTTGTTCAGGGACATGAGATCATAAGTTGGGAAATCAAAATTAGATTCAGAGTTATAGTGAACACCAGAACTGAAATATTGATAAAAACACAGATAAAAACATAAGTGTTTTTGTTTTTGTTAAAACCTTCCCCTGCTTCTCCATTTTATTTTATTTTATTTTATTTTATTTTATTTTATTTTATTTTATTTTATTTTATTTTATTTTATTTTATTTTATTTTATTTTATTTTATTTTATTTTATTTTATTTTATTTTATTTTATTTTTTAATTTGAAGGTTAAAGTTTTGACTCTTCATTCCTGTAATTCCACATACACATAATAAAGCTACTAGTAAAAATCACTGACTTATAATACTCACTGCTATTGTTCCTGAGAGAATAGTAAGATCATTAAAGAAACAGACTCATCATGTGCACGATCCTCTATGGCATCAACCCAAGCTTTGTAAAAAAGTGTTTCTCCCATGTGGGCTCATTCAGGTTTCCACCAGTCTCCAGGATCAAACCCTTGAGTTCAAAGGATTTGTGTTGATAGTTCGCTGACAATTCCAGGGCTCCTTTTCCTAAAAAAGTCTGGACAAATGTCTCACTGTCCTCAGATACAATGCATTTCCAGAGTCAATACTGATAATGATCCATAAAAACAGAAAAGTAGGGGGAAAAGAATGCAAACCAATACATAACAAAAAAAAAAAAAAAAAAAAACAACCAAAAACCAACCAAATGAAAACCCCTCTATGTACACATAATGTATTCATTTTATATAATTTGAACAAGTTCATTTAATGCAAGGACGACATCTGGGGAATTTTGAATGTTGTTGTTGTTCATTTTTGGTGTGTTTTTGTTTGTTTCTTTGCTTTTGTTGTTTTTTTGGTGACTGGATAGTTTTGTTTGTTTGTTTGTTTGTTTTTGTGATAACAGAAGCAGTCTAGGTGTCAAATTCTGAGTTAGACAACTAAGCGTCTTAAGTGTCTTTAGTTTGCTTTTAGTTTCTCACTGCTCTAGCCTGATAACAGTAGTCACTAAATTATGCTGATTTCTGTACATTTAGTCTGTCTTGCTGGTGATAGTAACTGCTGAGTGATCTCCACATCCTTGAGCCCTTTTGCATCTTATTTCCTCTGAGGTAGGGGAATGAAAGAGCAGCATGGTGGAATTTAGCCATTCATCAGGGTGAAACCACAACAGATGGAAGAATTGTGTCTTCTTATTTATGTGTTTGTTTTGCAAGCAGTATTTAGCTTCTGCACAAAGTAGCAGCACAGATATTTAGGTGATTAATATTATATTGTATCAGGGACCCAGAAATATTTCTGTATTTGCAAAAATCTGGAAAATATTATTGGTTGTCCAATCCTCTGCCCTCCAAGGTGCTGGAATTTGTACCATCTTACTAAGTCAGTCAGTCAGTTGGGTGGCCAGTGGTGACTGTGGTGACATTATCCAGTCTTATCCAGAAGAAAACAAACTGCTCCCAGTAATAAAAATCTCATTTTCACCAGGTATGATGAACTGGATCCAAGCTGGGAATGCAGTAAAGAGATGAGGTGAGCTCTAACTAGTGGCTAATAAAAATATATATATAATAATTTTCCTCTTATCTTTGACATTATTAGAGATGAAAATTCAGTTAACAGCTTAAAACATTTCTTAGAAACTCAAAATTATGTTAAGAAATTTCATGCTGGAACTAGATTTGCTAAAAGGTTAAAAAAGATTCATGGACCATTAGGCAAATGTAGGCAAAGTAGCTACAGAACTTCAGTCAAATTTCAAAGTACACTGTACCTTGACAAAAAAGGTCATGGACATATTTAATGTGAGCAGGCTTGCAATATAGCTTGCAAAATATTAGTACTTTCAAACCATGTTGTTATGTGAGAAACTCACAGCTCTTCCTTTAGTTGTAATAATTTTAGCACTGTTTGGATGGCTTACACCTGAATTTTAGATTGCATGCCTGACTCACAGTCCCTGTAAAAGAGAACCAACAGATAAAATATAAAGAGAGACATATGGACATGAAATTACAAGGATCAAAACAAAAACTGTTTTATATAAGATATGAGTAAAATCTTTCAGCAGCTGAACTTTCAGTTACATTAACATAAGACTGCTTAGCAGCTTCTCTGAGATTTGTTTATTCTTTGTGCACGATTGAAATAAGGTCATGTAACCATGAATTTTACTAAAATGTTATCATTTATCTAATAACTAGTCTTAAACATAAAAATCTCTTCGTATATTCCATGAAATTTTACACAATTGCAATATTAAAGTCAAACAGAAGATTTTTCAGCTATCTTATATTTGTTTGAAATGTAGAAAATGCTATTTTCTATCTTTAGGGGAAAAAAATGATTTTCAAGATTCAAGGAAATATTAATTCTGATATTTAAATTTTTTTTGTCTCTGAAATCAATCCTTAAATTCAAGAGATTTCTGTGCCCATAAAGGGTCAACTGGATATTTTTCCATTCATCACATAAAATACTGGACTTCAAAATAAGAACATTCCTGTTAAAAAATGTTGCTTAAGCTGAACAGCAGTATTTGTCATATGTGTTGTTTTATTGAAGCTGTGACTGTTTCTCATTGAAACCATGGTTCTGGCTGAATACTTCATGGGATCACTTGTTGATTTTTGTTAGCATATGTATACACAAAATTCTAAAACAGAAGTTTTCCAACAAATTTTTATTGTTGAATAATAGATGGTTTAAACAAACAGTGAATTCTGGATTTCTTTTCCTTGGAGTCAGTGTGAACATGAAGTGAATTTTAAGTTTAGAATGGTTTGATAAACTCATCCCTTCTTATCATTATTTTTCTTTTCCATCTGTTTTTTGTTTTGTTTTGTTTTGTTTTGGTGGAGTCTGAAAGCACATGCACAGATAAACTTTGTAAAAGCTTTCAGATTGTACTTTCCCATAGAAAAAGGAGAGCTTTAGTCTTGTTTCAAAGAATTAAATAGTTTGGCTAGGTGTGGATTTTCCTCCACACCAGCCTTTTGCCAGACAATAATTTATTGTCCTACCTCCTGATTCAAGAAGCTATCAAAAAGGGTTATTCTCTCTTCCCAAATATTAATTTTTACTCAGATGATCTCATTTCTTTCCATCTTCAATTAGAAATAGTGAATAGGAGCTTAGTTTTGCAGCCATGTGTTTATAAGCTCATCTACATTTGCATGCACTCATTGCAAGATGCTGCTTGACAGCCCCCTGCTAAGGCTTTTCCCAGATTAAGGAATCGTAAGTAGCTTTGGATTGCTTGACCCTACTGGTTCATCATTCATGATGCTCAGAATAAATACATGGCCAATTTGAGTTTATCTAAGCATTTAAGAAGAAACTCTTCAATTAAAGATCATACTAAGTGACACTGACAGTAACTCTCTCACCAATTTGGCACGGGTAAATCAACATCAGATTCTGGGAAAAATGTTCTCTGCTTCATAAAGCAAATTAGAGGGCATTGTATTTGGTGCAGATTTTTCTAAGACCTAATTTCTCATAACAATGAAAGGAAAATAAGTAGACCATCCAGCACGATTTCACTGCATACTTCGAATGTAATTTCTAAATGCCTCAGGTTCGATGGGAAGAAAAATATATTTATGTATAAAAAATAACGATACAATATATATTTCTTTTTCCTCAATATCAATCACACAGAACACTTTATCATTCTAGTAAATGATGCCGTATAATCTTTATGTCACATCAAACACCGAAATAATAAATTCACAGGGGGATATTTACAAGGGTATCTAGGCTGAATTGAGATGTCTTCTAGTCCTTTTTCTAAATTGTTGCATTTACTGCCTGCTGTAGAAAGGAGAAGCCACCAATTGATTTCTAATTCTGCAAACCCCAGGGTGTAAATGTGATTAGCGGTAATTGGAGAAGTTCAGCGACTGTTAATTTCTCCTCTCTTTGTTGTTTTTCCTATTTAAAATATTAACGAAATGCGTATGTAGGCCAAAACTGACTCCGATGCAGCTGAACAAAGGATACATATTTAATCAGAGCTGTGGGACCCCGATGCGGTTGTCTGAAACAAATGTGACATGGGCTTCCTCTCGAAAAAAGTCAGGCAGCTAATAAACAGAACCCGTATTTTGTTGTAATGTTCATTGTCTACATGATGTTGAGTTTAATGGCATTACACTATGTAAAAAAGCCAGAAGTGCACTGATGAATTTGTCTTCCCCAGTTGACTCTCCCTGTGGAGATTATAATGCAAGGGGTGGTTTTGTTTGCTGCATGTGTAAGTCTGTACATGTTCCTAACTTTTAGGTTGTAAAGGAAGGTGGCAAGAAGAGACATTAACCCCTGTGTAGATGAGTGTTTCCTTAGAAAGCAGCCAGTTTACAAAAGCATCAAGTAATTATGAGGAAAAAAAAAACAACCAAAAAACAAAAAAAAACAAGCTCTTTCTATTTGCATAGTATCTCGCTACCTTTTATTATTTTTTTGCTAGACAAGAATCCCTCCTTTCCATAGATGCTAATGTTTGATATAATTTTTACCAAGATACTGGTTCATATTTCAGTCTCAGAAATTAATCTACATTTACTCTAGTTCCCTAGTATTAACTATTTTTCTTTATTAAACTCAGACCTGGAAGGTGATGCATGTGAGAATGTTATGCAACCCATTAAAATGTTTTGAGCAATCCAGAAAACCAGCTTAAACCTTTGTTAGCATGGTTATCTCACTCTTATTGGATTACAACAAGTTTAGATGGATTACCTCTCTCATATTCTTGAAGCAAGGATCTTATGTGGAAATGCTTGGTAAAGGACTGAACGAGTTAATACAGACATTAAAATGCAGAAAGGTATGATGCTCTGTGGAAGAATACTTCACAGATAAGCTCTAGGAGCATCTTTGCATTTGAGCAACAAAGAGATTGCATGGGGCTTCTCACTTGGAAAACCAAAAACAGCAGTAGTGACATGTGCCCAATTATATTTCTGGAAGGTTAGAAGAATGCCCTAGGTAGGCACAAATGTGGTTGGAGTTTCTAAATTTCTAACTACCATCATAAAAGTTCATGTGTCAGAAATATACCCCAAAACAATCTCGCTTAGAAAAGCATGAAAATTTCATAAATGAGAACCTCAGCAGCTCCACCTAGCCTTGAGCTACAGAGCTCATCATGGAGGATTACTATGAGCTTACAACTCTATACCAGTCACAGAACTCAAAAACGTCCATTTACCAGTATTTTGTTTGTGTTTTAAAATGTGTTTGGTATTGCTGATCTATCTTCTCACAATCCAACCTTTAATTCGATATAGACAGCTAGAGCTAAAAAGCTTTTATGCATTACAAGTGTAACATACAGCAATATTATTAATGTAATAACTTTATTATGTTTATGTTATCTATTTATATGGATTTTATTTAAACAGCCCATATACTTTTAATGCACACATGCACACCTATATATATATGTGTATACATACATATATGCAACAATTTCCATTAAAAAAGTACTGATCTCATGAACTAAAAATAGCTATGGGTGGGACTATTTTCCCTTCTGTACTAAAATCCAACTGTTGTTATTAATTTACCAATTAATTTTTCTAGGACATTTTCTTTTAAGTGAGATAGAATATTTTGTTCCTTCTATTTTCTCTGGATTATGTCCCAGATCTGGAGAGTTGTGATCATACTGGAAGTCAGAAACTGGATACAAGATCCTTATTATTTTATTATCACTTATGGAATTATCTGAAGGTTTTGTTTCCTCTTCTGGCTGCTGTTAAAAGCAATTTTGGATGGAATATTTTACTACAATGTCGCTACACACAGCTCTCTGAAACTGAAGTTGCAGAGTAGCATTTCAAACAATTCTGGACTCATCATTCCTTGTGGTTACCATTCATTAGACTCCCAAATATTTAGCCCATGCACAAAACCACTTGGGACATGAGTTACTTTTCAGCAACATTTGTTCCTGCCTGCTGACAACAGAATGAGGATATATATAATAGTTTAAGTGAAATGAATCAGGACCTTTGCTCTGCAGTTATTAGATAAACAAATAAGCCCTTACTCCTATCCAAACAAAGCTACTGCAAATTTTCTCTTAGATGTACCTATTGAGAAAACAGTACAGTTCATGTCAAATAAAAGGCAGCTCCAAAAGCAGAATATCACAGAATCACAGAATCACAGAATTATAGGGGTTGGAAGGGACCTCTAGAGATCATCGAGTCCAACCCCCCTGCCAAAGCAGGCTCCCTACACCACGTCGCACAGGTAGGCGTCCAGGCGAGTCTTGAATATCTCCAGAGAAGGAGACTCCACCACCTCCCTGGGCAGCCTGTTCCAGTGCTCCGTCACCCTCACTGTAAAGAAGTTCTTGCGCACATTCGTGCGGAACTTCCTATGCTGGAGTTTCAGCCCATTGCCCCTAGTCCTGTCCCCACGCACTACTGAAAAGAGACCAGCCTCGCCACTATAGCTCCCACACCTCAGGTATTTATAAACCTGGATCAAGTCCCCTCTCAGCCTTCTTTTCTCAAGGCTAAACAGACCCAGTTCCCTAAGTCTCTCCTCGTAGGGGAGATGGTCCAGGCCCTTCACCATCTTTGTGGCCCTCCGCTGGACTCTTTCCAAGAGATCCCTGTCTTTTTTGTACTGGGGAGCCCAGAACTGGACACAGTATTCCAGATGAGGCCTCACCAGGGCAGAGTAGAGGGGGAGGATCACCTCCCTTGACCTGCTGGCTACGCTCTTTTTAATGCACCCCAGAATGCCATTGGCCTTTTTGGCTACAAGGGCACACTGCTGGCTCATGGCCAACCTGTCGTCCACCAGGACGCCCAGGTCCCTCTCAGCAGAGCTCCTCTCCAGCAGGTCTTCCCCCAACCTGTACTGGTGTATGCAATTATTTCTACCGAGATGCAAGACTCTACACTTGCTTATGTTAAACCTCATCCGGTTTCTTACTGCCCAGCTCTCCAGTCTGTCCAGGTCTCTCTGAATGGCCGCACAGCCTTCAGGCGTGTCAGCCAATCCTCCCAGCTTCGTGTCATCAGCAAACTTGCTGAGGGTGGCCACTATCCCCTCATCAAGGTCGTTGATGAAGATGTTGAACAAAACTGGACCCAGCACAGACCCCTGGGGGACACCACTAGTCACAGGCCTCCAGCCAGACACCGCACCGCCAATGACAACCCTCTGCACTCTGCCAGTCAGCCAATTCTCGATCCACTTCACCGTCCACTCATCTATCCCATACTTCCTCAGCTTTGTTATAAGGATGTCATGGGGGACCGTATCAAAAGCCTTACTGAAATCAAGGTAGACTACATCTACCGCTCTCCCCCCGTCCACCCAGCTAGTGACATCTTCATAAAAGGCCACCAGGTTGGTCGAGCACGACCTCCCCTTGGTGAACCCATGCTGAGTACTCCTGATAACCTCCTTTTCTCCCAGTTGTCTGGAGATGGCATCCAGCACAAG
This sequence comes from Excalfactoria chinensis, assembly GCF_039878825.1. Lineage (NCBI taxonomy): Eukaryota > Metazoa > Chordata > Aves > Galliformes > Phasianidae > Excalfactoria > Excalfactoria chinensis. Next base: position 2,875,089 of record NC_092857.1, read on the forward strand.
CTGTTCCATCACCTTCCCTGGGACAGAGGTGAGGCTGACTGGCCTATAATTACCCGGGTCATCCTTCTTGCCCTTTTTGAAGACTGGGGTGACATTGGCCATCCTCCAGTCTTCAGGCACCTCCCCAGTTCTCCAGGACCTTTGAAAAATTACAGAGAGCGGCTTAGCAATAACCTCCGCCAGCTCTCTCAGCACCCGCGGGTGCACCCCATCAGGTCCCATGGATTTATGGACATTAATGTTTCCTAAGCACTCACGGACCACCTCTTCCCTGACTAAAGGGAAATCTCCCATTCCCCAGATTCTCTCATCAACCACCGGGGACTGGGATTCCTGGGGGAGAGCCCTTTCACTAAAGACAGAGGCAAAGAAGGCGTTCAGTATTTCCGCCTTCTCAGCATCCCCCGTTACCAGAACACCCCCCTCACTTAGTATGGGGCCCACATTCTCCCTAGCCTTCCTTTTGCTGTTAATGTACTTAAAAAACCCTTTTTTATTATCCTTTATCTCCTTAGCTAGATTCAGCTCCAGGTGGGCTTTAGCCTTCCTGGTCGCATCTCGGCAGTCCCTGACTACATTCTTATATTGTTCCCAAGTGGCCAGACCCTTTTTCCACATATCGTGTACTTTCTTCTTTCTGCGGAGCTTGCACATGAGTTCCTTACTCATCCACGCAGGTCTCCTGGCACCTTTTCCTGACTTCTTAGTTACAGGGACGCACCGATCCTGAACCTGGAAGAGGAGCCGTTTGAATGCTAGCCAGCTCTCACAGGCCCCCTTGCCTTCTAGCACCCTGGCCCACGGGATGGCCCCAAGTAAGTCCCGGAGGAGATCAAAGTTGGCTCTCCTGAAGTCCAGGGTAGCAATCCTACTTTTTGTTTTGCTTCCTCCGCTCAGGATCTCGAACTCCACCATCTCATGGTCGCTACAACCCAAGTTACCCCCGACTTTTACTTCCTTAACGAGTCCTTCCTTGTTGGTGAGAATAAGGTCCAGCAGCACCCCGCCCCGCGTCGGTACCTCGACCATCTGCATTAGAAAGTTATCTTCAATACACTGCAAGAATTGTCTGGACCGCGCATGCTTGGCCATATTGGTCGTCCAGCAAATATCTGGATAATTGAAATCCCCCAAAAGTACCAACGCCCGGGAGCGTGATGCTACTTCCAGTTGGCTATGGAAGGCCTCATCAACCTCCTCTTCCTGATCAGGAGGCCTGTAGTACACACCCACTACAGTGTCCCCCTTACCAGCCTGGCCCTTGATTCTCACCCACAAGCTCTCGACTGCTACATCACTCTCCCCCAGGTGGAGTTAAAGGATATAAAGGATATAAAGGAGATAAAGGATAATAAAAAAGGGTTTTTTAAGTACATTAACAGCAAAAGGAAGGCTAGGGAGAATGTGGGCCCCATACTAAGTGAGGGGGGTGTTCTGGTAACGGGGGATGCTGAGAAGGCGGAAATACTGAACGCCTTCTTTGCCTCTGTCTTTAGTGAAAGGGCTCTCCCCCAGGAATCCCAGTCCCCGGTGGTTGATGAGAGAATCTGGGGAATGGGAGATTTCCCTTTAGTCAGGGAAGAGGTGGTCCGTGAGTGCTTAGGAAACATTAATGTCCATAAATCCATGGGACCTGATGGGGTGCACCCGCGGGTGCTGAGAGAGCTGGCGGAGGTTATTGCTAAGCCGCTCTCTGTAATTTTTCAAAGGTCCTGGAGAACTGGGGAGGTGCCTGAAGACTGGAGGATGGCCAATGTCACCCCAGTCTTCAAAAAGGGCAAGAAGGATGACCCGGGTAATTATAGGCCAGTCAGCCTCACCTCTGTCCCAGGGAAGGTGATGGAACAGCTTGTGCTGGATGCCATCTCCAGACAACTGGGAGAAAAGGAGGTTATCAGGAGTACTCAGCATGGGTTCACCAAGGGGAGGTCGTGCTCGACCAACCTGGTGGCCTTTTATGAAGATGTCACTAGCTGGGTGGACGGGGGGAGAGCGGTAGATGTAGTCTACCTTGATTTCAGTAAGGCTTTTGATACGGTCCCCCATGACATCCTTATAACAAAGCTGAGGAAGTATGGGATAGATGAGTGGACGGTGAAGTGGATCGAGAATTGGCTGACTGGCAGAGTGCAGAGGGTTGTCATTGGCGGTGCGGTGTCTGGCTGGAGGCCTGTGACTAGTGGTGTCCCCCAGGGGTCTGTGCTGGGTCCAGTTTTGTTCAACATCTTCATCAACGACCTTGATGAGGGGATAGTGGCCACCCTCAGCAAGTTTGCTGATGACACGAAGCTGGGAGGATTGGCTGACACGCCTGAAGGCTGTGCAGCCATTCAGAGAGACCTGGACAGACTGGAGAGCTGGGCAGTAAGAAACCGGATGAGGTTTAACATAAGCAAGTGTAGAGTCTTGCATCTCGGTAGAAATAATTGCATACACCAGTACAGGTTGGGGGAAGACCTGCTGGAGAGGAGCTCTGCTGAGAGGGACCTGGGCGTCCTGGTGGACGACAGGTTGGCCATGAGCCAGCAGTGTGCCCTTGTAGCCAAAAAGGCCAATGGCATTCTGGGGTGCATTAAAAAGAGCGTAGCCAGCAGGTCAAGGGAGGTGATCCTCCCCCTCTACTCTGCCCTGGTGAGGCCTCATCTGGAATACTGTGTCCAGTTCTGGGCTCCCCAGTACAAAAAAGACAGGGATCTCTTGGAAAGAGTCCAGCGGAGGGCCACAAAGATGGTGAAGGGCCTGGACCATCTCCCCTACGAGGAGAGACTTAGGGAACTGGGTCTGTTTAGCCTTGAGAAAAGAAGGCTGAGAGGGGACTTGATCCAGGTTTATAAATACCTGAGGTGTGGGAGCTATAGTGGCGAGGCTGGTCTCTTTTCAGTAGTGCGTGGGGACAGGACTAGGGGCAATGGGCTGAAACTCCAGCATAGGAAGTTCCGCACGAATGTGCGCAAGAACTTCTTTACAGTGAGGGTGACGGAGCACTGGAACAGGCTGCCCAGGGAGGTGGTGGAGTCTCCTTCTCTGGAGATATTCAAGACTCGCCTGGACGCCTACCTGTGCGACGTGGTGTAGGGAGCCTGCTTTGGCAGGGGGGTTGGACTCGATGATCTCTAGAGGTCCCTTCCAACCCCTATAATTCTGTGATTCTGTGAGTGGTCATACTTAGCTGGTTAAGTTTCAGATGCCTAAGCCACCTGTAGCTATTTCCATCTGCCGTTATCTCCCCTAAGGTACTCAGTATCTGGAAGAAAGATTGTCATCGTAGTCAAAAGAGTCATTATTCATTTCATGAAATACTAGCCTAACTCTTGTTGCATGAAAAACACTTCAAGTTCATGGACTCCATCTCTGGGGCAGCATATTTTGATGAGTAGACCTACACAGCAGCCACAATGATGTAGGAGAGAGGAGTCTCAGAAAAAAAAAAAAAAAAAAAAAAAAGGCAATTTGGCATTCCAAATTTTTTTTTTTTTTTTTTTTTTTTTTTTTTTTTCAAAGCAGTACACATTGAACACAGGTGACAAGCATGGAAACACTCAAGGCTAGACTAGATGGGGCTTTGAGCATCCTGGTCTAGTTGGAGGTGTCCCTGCCTATAGCTGGAGGTTGGAATAAGATGATTTTCCTGTCACATCTCACTAGTGACATGTGACAGGACGAGGGGAAATGGCCTCAAGTTGCACCAGGGCAAGTTTAGGTTGGATATTAGAAAGAACTTCTTTACAGAAAGGGTGGTTAGGTACTGGAATGGGCTCCCCAAGGAAGTGGTTGAATCGCCATCCCTGGATGTGTTTAAGAGCCGCTTGGATGTGGTACTCAGGGATATGATTTAGCAGAGGTTTGTTGTTGTGGTGTTGTTTCGTGGTTGTTTTTTAAGAGATAGCCTACTGGTTAGGCTGCGGTTGGACTTGATGATCTTCAAGGTCTTTTCCAACCTGAGTAATTCTATGATTCTATGATTCTATGATTTTAAGAGTTCCTTTCAACTCAAAACATTCTATCATGCTATGGTTCTATGACTGTATAGTGGTCATCTGTTACAGGCCATCCAACTGGGAAGAACAAGCAGGCGAGGCTCTCCATATAGCAGTAGCCTCATGCTTCTTAGTTGTGGTCCTCATGGGCAAATTCAGTCACCTCCGTGTCTATACTGAAAGGGTATCACAGGTCAAGAGAAGATTCCATGGAGGCTGGTAGAAGTTTTTCCATACCTGAAAGAGACCTATAAGAAAGCTGGGGTGGGATTCCTTACAAGGAATACAGCAACAATGGCTTTAGAATAAAAGAAGGCATCTTTATATAAGATTTAAAGAAGAAAATCTTTACTAGGATGGTGATGAGGCACTGAAATAGGTTGCCCAGAGAAGTTGTGGGTGCTCCATCCCTGGAGGTGCTGAAAGCCAGGCTGTATGGAGATGTTGGTACCTGGGGCAGTGGGAGGTGTCTTTGCCCACAGCAGGAAGGTTGGAATTAGGTTATCTTTGAGATCCCTTCTATGCTAAACCATTCTCTGTGATTTCATGATGTTTTCATGATTCTTATTAAACTTTTTTTTTTTTTCATTAAATGAAAATTTAAAATATAAGAAAAAAGATGCATTTTTCAAATGTTTCCATTTCCAGTTTTAGTAAAATAAGAAAAAAGAAAAAAAGAAAAAAAAGAAAAGGGAAGGGAAGGGAAGGGAAGGGAAGGGAAGGGAAGGGAAGGGAAGGGAAGGGAAGGGAAGGGAAGGGAAGGGAAGGGAAGGGAAGGGAAGGGAAGGGAAGGGAAGGGAAGGGAAGGGAAGGGAAGGGAAGGAAGGGAAGGGAAGGGAAGGGAAGGGAAGGGAAGGGAAGGAAGGGAAGGGAAGGGAAGGGAAGGGAAGGGAAGGGAAGGGAAGGGAAGGGAAGAGAAGAGAAGAGAAGAGAAGAGAAGAGAAGAGAAGAGAAGAGAAGAGAAGAGAAGAGAAGAGAAGAGAAGAGAAGAGAAGAGAAGAGAAGAGAAGAGAAGAGAAGAGAAGAGAAGAGAAGAGAAGAGAAGAGAAGAGAAGAGAAAGAAAAGAAAAGAAAAGAAAAGAAAAGAAAAGAAAAGAAAAGAAAAGAAAAGAAAAGAAAAGAAAAGAAAAGAAAAGAAAAGAAAAGAAAAGAAAAGAAAAGAAAAGAAAAGAAGAGAAAAGAAAAGAAGAGAAAAGAAAAGAAAAGAAGAGAAAAGAAAAGAAGAGAAAAGAAAAAGAAAAACAGTGTAAAGCAGAACTATTTTTTTTTCCCCACAAAGCACAAAAAGAACACCCAACAGTTGAAAGATATGAATCTTCAGAAACTATAGTACTCTACTGCATACTGTAGTAAAGAAGTGAAGGAATTTCAATGGAGTAAAATTGTAATAAATCCTACTCTTGTTAGAATTGAACCCAGACAGAAAATATGGACATCCTGCTTGAAATGTAGGTCTTATTACATTCCCAAGAAAAACTCATTGCTAAACAGTTTCTGGAGTTAGAGCTTTGAATTTTTGGGACGCTTATATATTCTCTCCCCCTTGTTCCCACCACTGGCATTAGTGTTTATGTAGAACTTCAAAAATTCAAGTAGATCTTCACTCAGTTCTCCATCTTCTTCTATACTCCTTTCAGGGAGTTCTCTTCATATCATGCTAACCATCAGCTTCTTTGAAGGTCTCTTATAGGAAACAACTTTTTGTCTTGGTAACAGAGATGGCATGCAAGAGACCACACAAGAAAAGTGTAGTTGATGTATCTATACTGCTAAACAAAAGATGTCAAAGATCTGTTTCTGGTCCAGAGACTATGTGACTTGTTCACATTGTTGCTGCTCAGAGATAGAACTTTTTATGGTAGGATTGCTTCAGAGAGTTCATTGCTGTGGTCTAATGCAGGGCCAAACAACAGCTATCAGTTAGGACAGCTTTAGTTCTTTCTTCTCTTGTTGGTATATTACACCTTCTTAATGGTGTATTTCATGTCAAATATGAACCCCTTGTCTCTTTCTCAAGGCAACTGTAAAACTAGAAAGGACAGCAAAGACTTTAAAATCAAGATTATAGAAAGATGAACAACACCTACTTAAAACATTATTGTTATTACTTTAATCATGATATACCTAAAAATATATATATTTCCCTTGTGTTACTGATTTACTGTTCTTTTTGCTTCTTGCCTGTTGCTTAGACACAATCAAGGCAGGTACTATACAGTTTCCTATGCTCACAAGCTTGGAAACCTGCATTTTTCAACCAGTTCCCTCATTTTTCTACTCTGAATGTTCATAAAAATGTCGGGCTTTAAAGCTGGTAGAAAAAAAAGTTGTTCAGCCACAAAGAAAGTACTGGCAGAAAATAAATATTGTGCCTTTCACACAGGATTAGCAAGATGAGAGGAAATTTTTTGCTTTAGAGATCTTCAGCTCCTGTTACAACTAGTTTATGTCTTTATTTCTCAATTTGCCTATTTTCTCTCTTCTTACAATTTGCTCCACCCACACTTTCTCACCAGAACAGCCATAAAATTGCCTTTGCAGCTAATTTGCTATGCTCAGAAATACAATTTGAATTCTTTAAATGAGGTTGCCTCTTTCCAAAAGGAGAGGGTTCTCACTCCTTTATTATTATTATCATTATTTCTTTTATTTTTTATTGTTTATTTTTTATTTTTTTCACCTGGCGTACATTTAACCTTTCTCCTCCAGAATGGCAAGCATGATAAATGTGTCAAAAACATTCACATCAAAAACATGTAGTACAATTTGTTATTTTGACTCCTCTCGAACCTCCTCTTCACTCTCACGCAGATGTTTACATAAAGTAGCTCAATTTTTTTTCTCCTTTTCCTTGAGAGTAGAAACAGGCATTTCTGTTTCTAGTGAAACTGAAAGTCTTTCCTTCCTCTATTTACTGTGTATGCAACATTTGTGTGTGTGTGGAGGTGGGGGCTGCTTTCCTGCAGGTGTGCATTTCTTTGCTGGAAATGCCTTTAAGGTCTGGAGAAGCTTGCTCTCCAAATATCTATTCGATCTGCAATGAATTTGCTATAGATTTTCCAAACTCTCTGCATATTTGTAAACATTCTGGGAGAGCAGATTTCTTCTCAACCACTCTATCGCCAGATTAAAGGTCAATATTGAGAAGATACATTTTGTATAGCTTTTATGTCATAGACTGTTAAAGCTGCCTAGGCAACTAACTGCTATAGAATTACTGGAATCTAAACACCTACAAATAAATAGTTCTAGTGATTATTGACAGAACATTTAAAAACTGCAGCATTCACTTTGTGGTGCTTCTGGCCGTGAACCAAAAGCTCAGGACACTTCAGTTAACTCCTGAGGAAAAGGTTACCTAGGAAAGGGCAGTAGCCATCTGCAAGGAGCTGGGTAAGCAAAGTATTGAAAGCACTCAGGCGAGTAGTTTGGACTGCCCTCAAGTTTAGGTAGTCAGGCACCTAACTAAATCTGAAAATCAGATTTTATTCATCATTTCCTAGCATGAATCTGCCCTGAAGTTAGCATCAGCTTGGCAAGAGGATAGAAGTGATTGTAATCCACAAAATTCAACATAGCACGGACATTCATTCAGAGACTTAAAAGAGCCCCTACCTGGCACACAGCAAAGACTTAAATCCAAATGGCTTTCATTGCAGTGGAGTTCCTAATCTATGAAGATATATGGAAGCATGGGATATATCCACTTTATTTCTACATCCCACACATTCACCAGGGCTAGTAAAATAGTATGTCCTAAAATTAATCTTCTTAAGGTTTTCATAATGTTAAGACCAATAGGGAACACTGCAATAATCTTGTTCAGATAGAAGATGTTGCCCAGTCTTAAACTTAATACCTTAAATTACAGTAGATATCCTTAGAAGGAGGGAGAGAATAGATTTAAAGACATACATGATGACAAATCCATCACTTCCATTGGTGAACTGTTCAGTGATTAATTGCCCTTACTACTTAAAAAATTACTTCTTGCTTCCTGTTTGATTTTTCCAGAGCTACTTCAATTGTTTCAGTCACAAGTTTCTTAACTTCGAGGTTCTGGCCACAACAGGAAACAGAAGTGCCAAAATACCATGAAAAAATATTTTTGTCTTGTATTTCCTCCCTCAGAAGGAGAAGGAAACAATGAAACTAGTGAAAAAGAAACTAGAGATTTGTTCAGTCTGGACACAGCTTCACTTCTAATCAGAGTGTGCAGAGATGTTATTTAAACCGACCTTTTGCTATTAGACAATCTCGGCAGTTTTTCACCAATATTTCTGCAACTAAGATATCAGATAGGTAAAGCAGATCAGCCCAGCTGAATCACTAACACTAAGGGTCAAATGGCATTAACAACCACATAAATGTTTATGTACTTTCTCCATTGCTACTGAAAACTTTGGCTAGTCTCACAGGGCTGGGATTTGTCAGAACTCCAGAACATTTTGATTTCCATCTAACCAACGCACTTTTGTTTTCTTGCAATATTTGACAATTAATTCATCAACTTTCTTCCAGTCTTTCTAAGGGGAAGGTGCTGTGCTCAGAGCATATTATTCTGCGGTTTCTGACTTTTTCTCTGCAGCAGCTGGCAGGAAAGCGAGCAGCAAAGGCACTTTGTGCACCCAGGGAGAGTGAAGCATGTGTTTACTTCTCTCCCTGAACCAGGGTCAGAGTGGAGGTACTGGACCAGATTGTTTGTTTTATTCTGGCTTCTTAACATCAGGGTCTGAGCTTAGCTTCTCCTCCAAGAAGTGTTTTAGTGTCAGCTTGGATTCAAGGGTAAAATTCTGGTCATACAGAACATCATGCACAATATTTGAATTGTTAGTAAGATGAAAATTCTTGAGGTTTCTTCTTACTTACTTTCCTCATTCTCTTCCTTCTAGCACGCTGCTTTAGTAGCAGAATGAATGCATGCTGTGCATTTCAGCTTACACATTGTTATACCATTAAGCACCTTGATTTCACATAGTTTCTTCCCCGAGGATTTAAATAAATGCATTGCCCCAGTTTCAGAACCCAGGTTACTACACTTTAGCCATGTATCAGGCTGAGGAATATGAGCTCAGAGAACACTGTAGCTGTTTGTACCACAAATATAGCTCTCTTGCTGGTCATAATAGAAGAAATCAGCTTGTATTTCTTTAATGACAAAGCCTCCCTCTGTATTAATTTGGTTCTACATGACAATATGTCTTGTCAGAGAAGCCAGACAAATGTGAAAAATACACTATGAGAATTTTCAGCGAAGTAGTTTATCTCAGGAGGCTGATGATCTGTTTCTCTGTATTGCATGACTCTACCACTGGCAGACAGGCTCCTGTGGATGCACTTGTAAAATCATTTGTTGACAATACCTGTTCGAAAAGAAGATCAGATTTCAGTTTCTTTTTCAAAACATAATCTAGTATTCATGTTACATGCTGTGATGTTAATACGTAGACCTTGATTCCCTGGTTACCTGGTTAAATACCTGTTTCAGTCTTTGGTTAAGAGTCACTGCATTACAGAGCTAGGGTCTGTAAAGAAGGGACTTTGTTTCAAGCAGTAATTTTAAAAGCCTTAATATTATTATTAATAATAATAATCCATAAATGTTATGATAGTCTAGCAGACAAAGAAAGACACAGTAAACTAGAGTTGTGACGATTTCAAATTGCAATTTAAATGGAATACAAAATGGAATTTGGATTGAAATCTGACATTATATTTGAAAGTGAGTGTGTTCTAACTTATCAAAACAGCATAATTTTCCACAGGAATTCAGTCATGTCTTATCATTTTACTCTCTAAAATCAAGCCTCATTCTTTTATACAAGATATACTATACTGACGAAGTAGTAATTTCAGGTCTTTTTCTGCTTTTTTGCAGATGGGAAGAATTTACCTCCTGTAACTAAGCAAGCTCTAGGTATTGTTATGTAGTTTGAGACATTTACACTGCAGATTAATCTTGATTACAATAACAATTTCTGAACTGAAAGTCCATAAAGTCCATTAGTTATTGCTTTAACTCACTTTTAATAAAATGTGCTAGAATAGACCCCTTGAAAAGGCTTGTGTATTCAGGATAAATCAGACCAAGTGAACAGGGTCTATCCTGCTGTAATAAGCACTTACCACTTCCCATTCTTTTGGAAGGGATGGTTCATCAGGAGTTATTCACAAATCATTCATATTTGTAGAGTGATATCTTTGTGGTAGGGAAGGCAATCAAAACTGTACAGTGCCAGAGATGTTTGTTTGTCACTTACAAAGGTTTCTGTTCTTATGATTGGGCTTATAAGGGGAAAACAAAACAAAACAAAAACCAAACAAAACCAAAGAAAAGAAGCCATAAATGTTAATATAATGATCATCAATTCGAATAAATGTGCAATAGTATCCACAGAAACAGACTGTGGAATGAGAGGTTATCCCAATTGTGCGACACCTTTTCCATGACAATATTTCTTTAGGGACATAATTCATACTTTGTGAGTTCATGGCTCCAGTCAGCAGGTTTTCCATGAAATCTTTCACCAGCCAGCAGGTTCAAAGTGATCAAATGTAAGGCCTCAATTTAAATGTGGTACTTTTTCAAATTTCTGTTTGCTTTATGTTATATACAGACTGAAGTGTTTCAAAGGAGCATGGCTTAAATTTTCATTCACACAACAAAAAATCCTGCCTGTGGTTTCTTGCATTGATAACTGGTGGCATCTCAGGCACATCTTGAAATTTCAACTGCTGACATATAGATTTGTCTTTAGAAACAGCAATAAGGTGAATAGCAGAAATGTATAACCAGAGATAAATATTTGTAAGGGAAGAGAGTTCCTTTCATTCGTTTTCCCAGCTCTCTGGCCTTGGAAAGGCTGATGGTTTTCCTGCAGCCCAGGCTCTGTCAGCAAGTCCATCGCTGTGCTCTGACTATCAGAGTTCACTTGTGGGAAATTTTCAAGCCATGCTTGTTTGGTTTTCCTCTTCCTGTTTGACTTGTATCTTTAAATAATGTGGTTACTTCACAACAGCTTGTTTTTTGACTGGGGCACAGGGCATATTTTTCTAGCAGATAAAAAAAAACTTCCCACAATTTGCCTTGTGTTATTTCCCCTTTTGAAGGGAGAGCTGATAAATTCAGGGTAATATGTAATAGATGCTTTCCTGTTTTTACTTATTGCTCTGTCAGGCACGTCAGCCAGAAATTTATTAGCTCGTTTTGTGGCTGTAACGTTTAAACAAGAGAGGGTAAGTAGTTCACTTACCCTATAGAGCAAGTGTGAATAACAGAGTGCTTATGTTGCATTCTGCTCTATAGCCAGGCACTGGGGAAGGAAGTTAGATCTTTTCCACACTAGCAATCCATAACTATATGCTTGTCTTTATTTTGAATGTTTATTCCCTTGTTTCTCCTCCACACTTTTCACACTCCCGAGTAATTGGAAAACCACAGGACAGAGGGTAGAAACAGCAATTGATCTTAATTTCAGCCATCTGAAAGTTAACTGACCAGTCTGAGCAATCACCAAAACCTTCTCTGTAATCGATGAAGTAAAGAGATCTCCATGAGCTGATCTATGCTTTTATTTTTGGATAGGATAGATTATCTTTTAGATCTAATTGCTTCTTTGATGCATTTAGGGAAAAACGGATTGGATAACTGATTGGATATTCACAAACAAAACAGCAAAATTCAGGGAGGTGAATGCTTCACAGTATCTGTGCCATTCAGTGAAGACGGCATTGGTCTGACATTAGATCTAGTGAGAGTCTGAAATTTGGTTATTTTGTTCATATAATAGTCTGAAACTCATGTCCTTTCTTTCATGAAGGGAAGACGTATTTTCCAGGTTAGAAACTGATGTGATGTGGGGTTGAGGACAAAGAAAAGAAGCTTATGTACCTCATGGTGTACATGTCATACATGAAGGTGGATGGGTGGGTGGGGGGGGGGTAAAAGGACACTACAAATCTCTCTGGTCCTTGATGGACCAACTTCTGAATGCTGTAAAAGTCAACAGAGAGCAATGGTTTCTAGCTGCGCCAGGGGAGATTCAGGCTGGACATTAGGAAGTACTACTTCTTGGAAAGGGTAGTCAGGCACTGGAATGCACTGCCCAGGGAGGTGGTGGAGTCACCGACCGTGGGGGTGTTCAAGAAACATTTGGATGTTGTGTTGAGGGATATGATTTAGCTGGGAAGTATTGGTGATGGTTGAACTGGATGATCTTTTAGGTCTTTTCCAACCTTAATAATTCTGTGATTCTGTGATTCTGTGACTTCTAAGTGTTGGTAAATCTGACATGTAATCATATAAACTCTTATGGGAGACTTTGTGTCAATTTTACTCTTCACTAAAAATGGGGGAAAAATGCTACTGCCTTATTATGCTTCACATAAGCCATCAAAATGCTTCCTTATCTGGATCTTTTTGAGCCAATTTAGATGGCTGCTGCATGCAGGAGACAGAAGGAAGCACCAGTCCTGTGGAGCAGCTGGACAGATGGCATTGGGTGTCCTGTCAGACTCATACCTGCTGGAGCACTGTCAGTATAAATACAAACCAGGCCAGGACAACAGGCTTGCCAGCTGGATGGGCACTGAAGAGGCAACATGTTAGTCACTGTCTGTCACTGGAAAATGTCCTGTTTCTATGCTACCAAAGTAACATCCACCAAGGGCTTCCAAGCTTGCACAGTACATGGTAACTAACTTATTCTTCTAATTTTGCAGCCCTTAAATGTGATCTAATAATGCAAATAATCAAAGGTATTCCTGCTTCTTCCTTGCAGATCAACCAAACAGTTATACATCATTAGCTGTGCTGCATGAAAGAATTTCGGGGCACTTTATGAAAAAAAAAAAAAAAAAAAAAAAAAAAAAAAAAAAAAAAAAAAGATAAAAAGAAAAGCTAAGTCACAGTGACTAAGTTTACTGAAATTAAAGATCATTTGTCACTGATCTCCTTACTTTCAGATACTTTAATGATAGGGAAAATAAAAAGAGTATCCCCAGTGTATCTTCAAGGTGAACCTTCCTCGGTGCATCCAAGATCTCATTTCCGCATCAGATAAATCAGTATCTGCATCTAACAGTCTTGGTAAAAACTGGGCAAGAGTTATTTCCTGGACCTCTATTCTAAAACAAAATTAACTGAAACACCTGTCTATCTACACCATCACACTTTCGTATCATCCCTCTGTATGCATCCACTCTACGAACTGTTTTGTTCAGTAGCAGTAACTGCTTTAAGTTCAATTTAAGCACGTCACTCCTTCCACTTTGATGACTGCAGGTCCCACCAGGTATTAGTTCTGACTGAACCAAATGTTTGTCCTTTTTTCAGCAACTTCTTGGAAATCCAGATTATGTCATTTCCTCACTATTTTCCATGGCAAATGTCTACTGTACTCCCTGTATACCAAAGGACTGGGCAGGAAGCAATTTCTATTTTCTCAATAGGAAAATTCCAGTTCTGAAAAAGAAATCAGTTCTATAATCTGAACAGACAATAGTGGGAAAAATTAATATCCTTTTATCCTGGAAAGATGTAAAGAGATGGAAGTACAGTTTTGCAGCAATAGAAAAGAAAGGACTTCTGCAAGGCTGCTATAATAAACTTCAAAGTACATTAGAATTTATTTCCCATCCCTGTACTCAGACATGAAGTCTATACATTCTGTCACTACACACATAAAATGTAAACATTTTCCAAACTGAAGCAGGAAAGAGCTCTACTCCTTATTCAGCAATTAAGAGGGTCAGTTATGGAAACATCATACATTCTTCAAAAAGTTAGTAGTTTCTTGTGGTGCTTGGCATTATTAAATCCACATTAAAAGGATGAGGATTATGAAAACAGTGAAGTCATACATCCAAATGGAATGGTATCGTGATCTGTGTCTATCATGTTATGTTTTCCAAATTACAAGTCTTCATGGTTGTAGACTGAAAGCTATTTATTTCTGTTCAGCTAACCTCTATCAACTTTCCTCCAGTGGTTTCTAAATTGCCACAGTCTTAAAACTTACCTGTGGCTTTGTGAATATACAGGTTACTATTTATTTATTTCTTCTTCTGATTCATCTATTTAGAGATTTAACACTTTCAACAATGAGATACTCATTTATAAATGGCAGTAGAATTTATGAAGAAGATGAAACCAGGCTTTGTACAGAGATATATGATGAATAGAGAGCAGCTTGGCAGAGAAGGACCTGGGGGTCCTGATGGCCAAGAGACTCAACATGAGCCAGAAGTGTGCTCTGGCAGCTCAGAAAGCAAATGGGATCCTGGGCTCCATCGGGAGAGGGGTGGTCAGCAGGGATAGGGAGGTGATTGTCCCTCTCTACTCAGCTCTTGTGAGGCCCCATCTGGAGTACTGTGTCCAGGTGTGGAGCCCTCAGCACAAGAAAGACAGAGATTTTGGAAAGGGTCCAGAGGAAGGCCACAAAGATGATCAGGGGACTGGAGCACCTCCCCTATGAGGACAGGCTGAAGGAGTTAGGCTTGTTCAGCCTGGAGAAGAGAAGGCTGCAGCTTGACCTCATTGCAGCCTTTCAGTACCTGAGGGGAACCTACGCCCAGGAGGGGAGTAAACTCTTTGAAAGGGCTGACAATAACAGGACTAGGGGAAATGGATCTAAGTTAAAGGAGGGAAGATTTAGGTTGGATGTTAGGGGGAAGTTCTTTACTAGGAGAGTGGTTAGGCCCTGGAACAGGCTGCCCAGGGAGATTGTGGATGCCCCGTCCTTGGAGTTGTTCAAGACCAGGTTGGACAGGGCCCTGGGCAACCTGATCTAGTGGGTGTGTATGTTTGGTGGCCCTGCTAGGCAGGGGGTTGGAACTACATGATCCTTGAGGTCCCTTCCAACCCGGGTCATTCTGTGATTCTGTGATTCTGTGTGTGTGACAGTGATCTTAAAATAAAACAAGGGGATTATGACTCAATATACATAAAGTGCTTCTCTACAGGAAAACAATTAGCTATTGGAATCTCTAAACAAGGTTTAGAGATTTGATCCAATCTCAATCCTTGGAGGTTTTCAATATCAGACTGATATATCAGACAAAAGGTACTATAATTCTATGAATTTAGCAAAAACAAACAATTTTGATTAACTGCCATTTACCTTGCTTAGAAAATATGCCCATTCAGTCAAGAATATCTCATTTAAAGCTTGTCAAGTGTGAACCTATGAATTACAATAGCTATGAACCTGAATCATAACAAGGAATATTGTAATTAATTTACTACCTTGTGTAGTACTTTACCTGGTGACAGCTGAACAGGAGAAACTATGGCAGAACCCTTATGACTTTATTAGTTGTTATAACGTCTTTTATATAACTTCTCTTTTGTTCCATAATTCAGGTCTTAAGGAGTCTTCAGACAATATACAGGTGAGAACCTGCTACAGATTCTCAAGGCTCAAGCTTTCCTTCCAGATAGATAGGGGATGTTTTTAGGTAGTATACTTGAGTTTTAAGAGTGAATGATCATTTGTTGGATATGGCTAAATCCAGCAAATACAAACACATGCAGATGTTCCCCCCCTTTCTCAATTATAAAGTGTTTTAATTATTTATTTCGTTTGTTTCAAGAACAATTGCTTTTGTACTTTTTATGATTACAATTGTAACTCAAGAACAATTTCTGGACCATTATCCTTCCTTCACATATTGCTCCTGAAAAAAACATTGAGGAATATTGTTTCCTAACCACCTAAGAATGGAGCAGCCTAGATGGTCTTCTGGAAGCCTCACTCTTTACAGAAACAACTTAGGCTACTGAGTCAAAGAATGCAGTTAGGTAGTTCATATATGGTGGAGAGCATTCCCCTACCAAGGCATGAAAGAGTGGGGACCTTAGAGGTGATTTCATGATATTTAAGACAAAACCATCTACCAATGTCATCTGGGAGTAAATTCTTTGAAACTATCCAATGCAAAGTAGGAGTTTGGGTTTTAGTCTCTCTCCTGAGGTATTTGTGAGTTATACAATACTACATTTTTGAGACACTCCTCAGTGCAAAATAGGTGGGAAGAAGGTTCATTAAGCAGGTCAAGGTAATGCCTTGTGTACAAGATATAACCATAAAATCAGTAGGGTTGGAAACAGCCTCTAAGATCATCCAGTCCAACTGTCCACCTACCACCAATAATACCCATTAATCCATGTCCCTGCATATCACATCACCGTTGTTCTTGAATACCTCCATGGACAGTGATTCCACCACCTCCCTAGGCAGCCTGTTTGACAACAGTAGAATGATGGCAGAAATGATAAGCCTAATTATAAACACTTAGTCAGAGCATCCTTGTTCCTCTTCCTCCCCATCTCTCCCCATATTACCAACACAGGGAATGAGGTTGCTTCAGAAGGCAGCACACTGACCATTCCTGCAGCACTTCCCCACCTGGTAAATAAAGTCAATATGCACATTTGCAGAAATATGGTCTTACAACTCCTGGAAGAAGTACTGATCAATCTTGTTACTCTTTAGCCTCTGTCCTGGAGGTAATTCAGGATGCAAAGGGGATCAACATTTGGCTGAGTGACCTCAGCTGGAGCAGGCAGCCAGATGTGCCAGAGAGCACTCAGGGCCTTACCAATACCATGCAGAACATACTCTGCTGTGATGGGAACAAGGTGGCACAGCAGTTACTTATAAACTAAACACACATGAGGTATCCACAAAGAAAAAAAAAATGTAGCATCAGTAATACATTCCTGTATATATAAACTAATTATTAGGGACAATAATTGCAGTAATAGGGTTGGCTAGAGTTCTCATCATTGCAATTTTATTAGCTAGCATGCATTAATTAATGATGCTATTTATTAACACAGCATATACCGTTTATTGGAGAACATTTATTGGAATTTATTGGGGAATGATCTACACATAAATAATGGGAAAATTTTCAAGTGATTTTCTTTTACACTCATTTTCGTCTTCATGAACTCACTTTTTTGATGAGCGAGCCTGAAGTCACATTTTAATGATGGGGAGTTATACGTGGCAGTCAAATGTCTGTGGAGCTGGAAAGACTAAGTTGTCAAGGAAAGCTGGTGTTTGGCAAATGATGTAAGCCACTAAGCATCTTACAAGGCATATGATCAGAGTTCCCTGACTATGTGCCAGTGACTCCTGAAAAAGACCAGCTGTCAGCCATGAAAAGGAGAATGGCTCCTGGAATGGAGTCTGAGAGCTAAAAACTGCAGCAGCTTGGAAGATGCAGGCCTTGGAGCCTGGTATTTGCTAAAACACCTGCAGAGCATCATCAAAGGGAGAAGAAAAATATTGAGGAAGGGGAAGAGAAAGAAAATATTACACAAGCCTGTTAGGACATGCCTGGGGCTTGGGGAGCATGAAATATCTTCCAGAATGAATCACTCTGATAATGAAACTTTAGAACCTGTCTAAAGCTCAAAGCAACGGGGAGAGGCAGCTCTATCAGCTCACAGCTGTGACTGAGCCTGGGAGGAAGGAGAGATCTGCCTTAAAACCCATCCAGAGAGAACACAATGCAGGGAACATCTGGTATGCTGGAGGAATTAAAAAGAAAGTCTGAAGCAGTAAGCAGGAGAATGCAACTGGTAAGACCCATGTGGAGTGAGGTCAAAATACATACCAGTATATACTCCAGGTATGGCAGGTCCACCTTCCTTCCTACTGGAAGCCCAAAGAACTGCAAATGAAGGAAAATAAGGTATTTATGGGCAAGACTGTCTGTGATAGGGAGAGAAATCTGTAAGCAGGAGATTTTTGTAACAAACAGTGAACACATAATATTAAACCATGAATAGACAAAACAAAATCATGTTGATAATGCAGAATTCTTCCTGAGAAAAGTGACAAGAAAACTTAGGAAGCAAAGATAGTTTGCATTTCCTCAAGTGGACTGGCAAAGCAGCTTTTGGAAAGTGAATGTAGCAAGAAAAAAAGTCTTGAGAAAAAGAACAGATTTTTCCCTTTCCTTTTCCCTTTCCTTTTCCCTTTCCCTTTCCCTTTCCCTTTTCAATTTCTTCCCCCACCTTCTTTCTTTTTTTTCTTTTTTTTTTTTTTTTTTTCCCCCTTGCATTTGCTCTCTGCAAGATTCCTGGCCTTCTGAGGAAGAACACTAAAGCAGAACAGCTTTATATGGTAATGTGGAGTGCTAAGAGGGATTTCTATGGTGTGTATAGAAGAAACGACTTTTCAGAAAACTGCAGATTCAGAATCGGATGACATGTAGTCCTTATCAAATATGGTGGTTTCTCACTAGATATTTGCTCCAGATATGGGGACAAGCCTGGAAAAGGAGAAATGAAAGGTCAAAATGAGTACCTATTCTGAAAAGTGGCCCCTATAACATCCTGTGTTTGAGTATTGGGCCAGAACAAGATCTCTGCAATATGTACCTTACTAGGTCTCATTGGGTCCACACTCTGGATAATATGCTTGAAGATTCATGATTCAGCATCCTTATGATAAGTAAAGAAAGTTAAATTCTAAAAATAAGTGATACAGAGAAACATCATGATGGCTTTAAACATACTTAGTTCTTCTAAAAGCTTGAAGTTTACATGAAGGGGCAGAAAGTTGGAGAGATCCCAAAAGCAATTGTCAGAGAATCTAGTTTATTTGGAGCAAAGCTCAACTGGTCCAGATAGAAATTGTCTTGGAAGTTTGGAAGAAAACTGTTTTACTTTCTAATGCCATAAAATTAATGATGGATGGTGGTGCAGACAAACTTCTGGGAAAATCAGTTTCATTTAAAAAAAAATGTTCCCCCAGACCTCTGTAGAAACTCTGAGTCCTCCCCCATTCCTACCTTAAAACTTTATACAGCTGAAAAGAAATCTAAACAACTGGATGGAGATTTAACTGGGAATGTTGGGAGGTGGTGTGGCCCTGCTCCCTTCCTAACTCTGGTGGTTTATGATCATTAAAAGTAGTCTCTCTAGGAAAAAAAAATAAAATACAAAATGTGGAAGTCTATGAATCATACATTCCAAGCAGTGAAAGCAAAACATTAAAGAAGTCAGACTGTATGCTTTTCCAGTCCCTCCTCCACTTTGCCTCCATTCTCTGACTTAAAATAAAGAGAAGAAATCTTGAGAGAAGTGAGACTAGGGATTAAATGAGTACAAAAAGGAAGCATCAGAGTTACTTTCAGATATGCAGGAAGGAAAAACAGCAAAAGAAATGTACAGCAAAAGAAATAACCATAGCTACAGTGATAGGAATGAGTAAAAAAGCCAAAAGAAAACAAGTACAATAACCAGACTGTAAGGGCCACAGAGGAGCTAGATAAATATATTTGTGTCTCTTAGTCTGTTCTGATCAGTGTCTCAGATCCCGAAATGATAATAGTGTCTTACATGTACACTGTAATAGAGAGTCTTCCACTTTCTAGAAAAAGAGTGAGGTAGAAAGGAGAAATGTACACCAAAAAGGCATCTGTGGGCTATCCAAGTTCATGAGAGAGAACTAGCTCAGAGCACTGCCAGAGGGAGAAATTCAGTTTGGAGAATACAAAGCCTTGGTTATAGCGCAGATCAGTGTCCTGGCCAGTGCAATCTCCATTGTACAGAACACTCTAAACTCCCAGAAATATGCATCACTAAGAAAAGTACGCAAACAACAATTTTCACATTTTCCTCTCTGCATAAAGGTTATTCCAATTTACACATCAGCGAGTCAGGATTAAAATAGAGCTAAACCCTAAATTAGCTATTATAATGGTGGCTCTGAGCTCTGTTTTAACAATTTATTTTCTTAGTTTTTGGAGGTCATTTCTGCCACAGTTGATGACATTTAAGTCTGAAATACTTTGTGAAATGAAACAAAGTCAAGTACAGCCAGTGCACAAAAGGGGCAAGCAACATTTTGCTCATGTTGCTTTTAGAATGGTTTTTCTTTTTTGGAAAAACCTGCACACCAACTTAGTGAAAATCTATTTCCAGTTGGCACAAGCCAACACAGTTGCACTGAAATGGATGGAGTTTACACCTGCTGTGTATCAAATGCAATGAACAGAAGCCTACAAAACCTTGACAAGGAAATTGGGCAAAGCAATGCAGTGTTATTACCAAGCTCCTCTAACAGTGGGTGCATGTGTGCTCTTCCAGAAGTAACACCAGTTTCCAGAGGAATTAATATCGAGAAGTCCAGGAAGAAGATGTGAAATTATTACCAGTATGATCATGATGGGTGTTTAGAAACTAATTCATGAGAAAGAGCAAATTTTAGGTTTTCCTTGTTTGCTTGCCACCTGTGAAACAGTCTAAATCCTTCTATCAAGTAGTGGAGATGATTCATTCAATTAGAAGGTTGGTGATGTTCCTATCAGCTCTTCATGAAATAAAAAATGGCTGTGGAATTTGATTTTGACTAAATCCCAGAAGAACTAGTTCTAAGAGCCAAATGTGGGCCTGGATGAAGAGTCTGAACAACCTACTAAAGGAGAGTGATCTCAAATTTAGTGGCTTGTTGACAACCTTAACACCACTCTGCAGTGTGATCTTGGACTATCTCCCTCACCTTTCCATTCCTCCTGTGCTTTCACAACTAATGCATGCTTTCTATTTATATAAATTTATACAAACTTGGAGAAGAAAACCTCGAGAGCAGCCCCGTGGAGAAGGACTTAGGAGTCCTGATGGATGGGAAGCTGGACATGAGCCACTAGTACGTGCTTGCAGCCTGGAAGGCCAACTGTGATCTTGGCAGCATTAAAGAAGGGGTGGCCAGCAGGGAAAGGGAGGTAATTGTCCCCCTCTACTCAGCTCTTGTAAGGCCCCATCTGGAGTACTGTGTCCAGGCCTGGGACCCCCAGTAAAAGAAAGATGCAGAGCTGTTTGAACAAGTCCAGAGAAGGACCACAAAGATGATCAGAAGACTGAAGCACCTCTCCTATGTAGAAAAGTTGAAGGAACTAGGATTATTAGCTTGGAGAAGAGAAGGCTCCAGGGAGACTTCATTGAAACCTTCCAGTATTTGAAAGAAGTATACAAACAGGAGGGAGAACTACTGTTTACAAGGGTGGACAGCGATAGAACAAGGGGAAATGGTTTTGAACTGAGAGGTTTCTTAAACAGAGGAGGTTTAAGTTGGATATTAGGAGGATGTTTTTCACACAGAGTGGTGATGAACTGGAACAGGTTGCCCAAGGAGGCTGTGGATGCCCCATCCCTGGACGCATTCAAGGCCAGGTTGGATGTGACTCTGGGCAGCCTGGTCTGCTGGCTGGCGACCCTGAACATAGCAGGGGGTTGAAACTAGATGATCACTGTGGTCCTTTTCAACCCAGGCCATTCTATGACTCTAAGATTATGATTCTATGATTCTACATCTGTCCCTCTTTCTAAAGGAAAGCGAAATCTAGTGAAATTTAAAATTACCCTTCCCAATTCAGATGATGACCTTTTAGGCTTTATTAAAAATAAATAAAAAATAAAAAAGTCTGCAGAGGTTTTGAGTGAAATTTATAGCTTAAAAACTAATTTTAGGGTAGGTGAGTTACCTTGAGCACCTACATTCATATTTGAAAACATCAATTTAGTGACACTTTTCATGAGCTTTAATGATACTTTTCTTTATTTGAAGAATTAAAGTCAGAACAAAGTCTCATATGAAAGACTTGGATGATCTGTAGATGAAGGTTGTCTACACCTGAACTGGATGATCTATGAGGTCCATTTCAACCCAAGTCATTCTAGAATTCTATGAGTCTACCAGGACAACTGTCCACAGTGCAGAGGTCTATGCTTTATCATGGATTATGATTTATAATAGTTCCCCAAGAGGGACTGGAAGTTCCCTCAGTTGGTAATGGCACATGTTAAAGAAAATATTCTTGAGAACATGAGCTGCATCAGGAAGAATGAATTTTGTCCATGTAGCAGGGATCTCCTTGGGACAACTAAAAGCATCAATTTTTCTCTTATGTCCCACATGTCCATTCATAGCAATGTTGGGGACGAGGTCCTGAAGTAAGGATCATGATATGATGTAAGAATGATGCAAAATTATATAGACTAGCATGGACAAAGTGGCAGGAGCAGGTTTTGAACAGTGTCTAGGAGATCTTGATGGGATGGAGAATAGAAGGATAGCACTAAAATGGCAGGGAATGTGAGTATACAGAAGTAAATAAATGTAATGTGCTTAAAGCTCAACTCAGCATTTTCTTTTCCTTCCATTCATTCTACTTCAGCTGTTAAAACAAGCAGGCTCACTTTGCTGTCAGCAGTGACGGCAGGATGAAGCAAACATCCCAGGTTGCTTGAAAAAAGTATACTGATTTGACACATCTTGGACAAACATACCAGCAGGTGTGTAATCTGAAGAGCACATTCGTTCTTCAGCCTTGCTCTGCTTTACATCTGGAAAAAGTAAAATAAATAAATAAATAAACAAATAGCCAGAATTGGAAAGACTCACTTCAGATGCGGATAAAATATTAAAACATCAATAATTTTTTCCCTTGTTCTTCTTTGATCAGTGGCTAGTTAATGCAGTACTGTGTATCTGTGTATCTCCTTCTGAGAAACAGTTTCCTGTGCCAATACTATGGAGTCCCTTTTTTCTTTTTTTTTTTTTCTTTTTTTCTTTTTTTTTCTTAAATACACATTAAATCTAAATTAGTGTATTAAATGTGTTAAACCACATGCAACTGTCATCCAATCTGACACTTATCTCACATACCTGTTATACTTCCACCCACATCTTCAGCAGAATCTCAGCTGCATTACATTTCTAGTACAAAAAATAAGCATATTTATAAGACACATTTTAAAACTTCTTATGGCTACATACATAAGAAGTATGAAGATGAATATACTGCAGATGCAGTCATTATACTCAGGATGATCAGCTGAGGCTTCCTGAGATTTCTGATGTGGGTCAGCTCCTTCTTTCTCTATCTAAAACTGTACCCTACCTTCAGAACATGAACATGATGGGAAAGTATATAGATGTAGAAAATTCTGCTTTTGGAGACCTGATTTAATGGCAGGTAGCCTAAACAGTCTGCCCAAAGAAAAAGCATTTGGAAGGCAGCTTGATCATCATTCATAAGTAAGAGAGCAGAACTAAAATATTTATAGCTCCCATTCATGGGAGAAATACATTTATTTACACTTCAAATTGAAAACAAACATATAAATAAATAAATAAATAAATATTAAAAAACATTGCCTAACCCCAAAAAAGGGCACTTGTGTTTTCTAGACATTTTTCTTCCAGTAGCAAAAGGATCCAAATTACAGCTTCTTAAAAAGTAGTGGGAAGATGTATTCATGAGGACTGTACCAGTGAATGCTTTCAACATGGCTCTGTTCTCAACCATGGCACAAGATTTCCTAGGAAAAAGATATAAGATCCCTTCCATATATATATATATATATATAAACAAATCATACTAACAGAACAGAATAGAGCTGAGACAGCTTTGAAGGAGTGCCTTAGTATCATCTAATGATGATATGCAACTATAAGTTATGACAGACACATCAGAAGGCTGTTCGTCCATCCAGAATGGATAGTTGGACAGAAAGAAACCTTATGCAAAAGCAAGTGTAGTCTCCAACAGCTGGAGAGGAATAACCACACACAGGTTAGGGCCTGACCAATGGAAAGGAGCTTTGTGGAGTAGGATCTGTGGACAAGTTAGTTATGAACCAGCAGCATGGCCTTAAGTCCAGGGAAGGCCAATGGTATCATGGGGTATATTAAAAAGAGGGTGGCCAGTAGCTTGAGGGGGGTGATCCTCCCCCTCTACTAAGCTCTGGGGTGTCCATATTTGGAGTACTGTGTCCAGTTCTGGAACTACAGGAGAAAGTCCAGTGGAAGGCACAAAGATATTTGCATGACTGGAGCACCTCTCTCATGAGGAAAGTCTGAGAGAACCAAGACTTCTTAGCCTGGTGAAGACTGTGAGGGGATCTTATAAATGCATATAAATATGCAAAAATGAATGCGGACAGGTTCTGTTCAGTGGTGCCCAGAGACAGCCCAAGGGGCAATAGGCACAATCTAGAACACAGGGAGTTTCATCTGAACCTGAGAAAAAGCTTTACCGTGAAGATGACAGAGCCCTGGAAGAGGCTGCATGGAGAGGTTGTGGTGTCTCTTTCTCCAGAGTTATTCAGGGCCCATCTTGGACACTTTTATGTATAATGCAACACGACTTCGAGAGTTTTTCTCAACTAGCCACCAACCTTCCGTTTGCTAAGAAAAAAGTTTAGCTGACACACTTTGGAATGTCTGACTACTAAATTTCAAATGACAGAGGACTAAACTCAATTTTGCTGTAGAGTGATCTAAAAAGTTCTAAAGCATTTTCCAAATGACAGCAATGCACAATGTGCCATTAATCACAGCTGACAAGTACTCCTGAGCAGCCCCTGATTGATCCTGATATTGTCAAACTTTCTTTTTCTTTTGACATCTCTCTGATTGGCATCTCTCTTTGGTGCTTTTGTGACCTTTCTGCTGTATTGATCCACGCAAATTGCAGAGGACTGAGAGGTTTCATGAGAGGGCAAAGTTGATAAGAACAGGTCAAATGGTTACCAGGACCTCCACACACCACTGTTTTAATGATTGATTAGTAGAAGGGTAGAGGAAGAGCCAAGGACATTAAAATTAGGAATTGATAAGGTCTCAATCATGAGGTTTTTACAGTCATTTTTCTAGCTTCTATGAAGTCTCTTATCTCTTTAGGTTGATTAGTAATGAGAATAGACTTCGTCTTGCACACAGAGATCACTTTTAACAGCAGGTTTCTTGGAAGATGTGGCAATTGCATATAATGGTCCTAATATAAATAGTTCAGTAACGGATGGGTTTGACGTTAGAAATCAGTCTTGCTTCCATATAACATTCACATGCTGGACAGTCCTGAGTGGTGAGGATCTGCACAAAGCAGGGAAGCCAAACAGTGCTGGGATCAAGGCTTTGTGTGGATGCCCACCCTTTGGGTATCTCATAGCACATTGTAGCAGAACTACTTGGAAGGGATTAGTCTCCAGCACAAACCTTCAGGAGATCCACACACGTACAAACAATAAATCAGTGAAATCTTCAGAAGAAATAATAACATCCTCCAGGAACATGCACTCCGGAATCATGTGGGAGTGTGTAGTAGAGTTAACCTGAAAGACAGCTGTCTGAATGTACAAAATTCCCAAGTAAGAGGAAACACAACACACAGTCAAAACCAAAGAGTTGCCCAGAGTCACAGAAAAACTTGTTTGAATTCATTTTCCTCTTTTCCTCCTCATGCACCACTCCGGAAGACTTGATGTTCAGAGGGATATGTTAAACAGGAAGAACAAGCTAGTCAAAAAGTAATTTGCAGACATTCAGAACATCACATTTTTAATCATTCCTTTGCTTCAAAACCGTGCACTGTTAATATAGAGAGCACACACATGAACATGCAGTTGATTGTGTCTCTTTCCTGAAAAGCAAATTACTTGATAACTATATTTTATTAGCAATGGCCAGGGTTATTAGTTTCTGCCATACACCTGTTGCAGACTGGAGCATTTTGAATTCAGCTGCTCAACCACAAATGTGGTTTCAAAATGAGTATAAAAATGGATTCAGTACAAGGATAGA
Source organism: Excalfactoria chinensis (assembly GCF_039878825.1). Lineage (NCBI taxonomy): Eukaryota > Metazoa > Chordata > Aves > Galliformes > Phasianidae > Excalfactoria > Excalfactoria chinensis. The sequence continues at coordinate 2,900,671 of NC_092857.1, forward strand.
CTCATTGAGAGGGGAAAAGAATTCACAGGACTTTAAGCCATCCTCAGCTGTTATACATGTATGACACTGATTTAACAAGGGCAGTAGTGGACAACATTTAGTTATCAACCAGTTTATCTCTGCTGTGTTTTGTACTGAGATGACTGGTTTTTAAATTCTCATATGCTCTTCCTACTGAAAACAAAAATCAAGGTTAATGAAAAGAAACATTTTGCTCATGTCATGTCTTAACCCTCACCCAGCTGTTCCTCCTTCTATCACATGAAGAAAATCAGGCTTTGGTTTAGTCACTGAAGCCCAATTAAATCACAACCAAATAAATCTAACGCTCCAGTTCTTCACATTACTAAAAATGTCCCTGAAATCATCACATTTTTTAAAAGTGGATCATTTAACTCAGAAATACTGTTTGGTAGGAATCATGTTGGTGTGTTTTAGAACATATCCCAAGCTCTTATTTTTTTGGATGTGCATCTGTGTCAATACTGTTCCTGGGATGGTGAAGCTACACTTGAGCAATCTGGTGACGACTAGAAAGATGATCTCTCCATTTTCTGTTAGTAAGTTAATATATGAATCTCATAATGCTTTTACTTACTTTCTTGATCAGATATAAGACCTGACAGTGTTAAATCCCACACTGTGATAAAATTTATGTGGTGGAGTCAGCACTGTGTTCTACACAGACAAGGTCTAGTAATTCTTTGGACTTTTCTGTTTTGGACTTTTCTGGATGCTCAGTGGAGTTTAACAGTAAGTGATGACATTTTCAACCCCATACAATGTCCTAGGGCAGAACAAGTTTAAAGTCAGAGGAGTATCATCGTTTACTTAAGATTTATAGGCTTGACTTTAAAGAATAATAAAACACTAGTGTAATCATATACGGCACTTGAAGCCTTGAGGCAAAACTCCTTTGATGTTTACAGTACTAATTGTAATTACGTTATATTCTTAAGCAATGCATTATGAACTGCACCACAGATAAAAGGCCTCTTTCCCCTTTCCCCTCCCTCCTACTCCCTGCCATACCCTTAATTTTCTAATTTACCAAGTTGATTGACAACAAATGTATTTCATAGAATCATAGAATCATGGATTCATAGAATGGCCTGGGTTGAAAAGGACCACAATGATCATCTGGTTTCAACCCCTCTTCTATGTGCAGGGTTGCCAATCACCAGACCAGGCTGCTCAGAGCCACATCCAGCCTGGCCTTGAACGCCTCCAGGCATGGGGCATCCACAGCCTCCCCAGGCAACCTGTTCCAGTGTGCCACCACCCTCTGACTGAAAAAGCAGTTTAATTGTTTTAGACTTTGGGTAGAATCTGGTGCTGGGAAAGTTCAAGCCATGGACTTTTAGGGCAGCAGCAGGACAAGTAACAGGCATCATCCATGATCTGCAAGATCAGATGCTCATCACTCAGGTGCAACATAGTGTTAACTTGCCCGTATCAGTTTACCGAAGGGATTCACTCATTCAAGTGTAAGCATTCCCAGTGCTGGTTTATGACAGCAACAGGACTTAAAAATTATTCTGCCTAATTGCTCTGAGGGTATTGTTCAGTTTTGAAAAATTTGACTCCTGCAGTTGCAACTTTGGCTTTATTCTTCAAGTAATTTGTGATGACACACAAATTGCAGCTTTGTGAAAAATGTATAATAGCTGCAGTATTTGTGTACTATAACAATATATCTACATATCTACTAACTTGGACATAACTCCTTTCTCTTACATTCAGGACATTTTTAAATTCAGCCTTTTATTTTATTTATTTTATTTTACTTATTTTTTTCTGATGATAATTACTTGAAAGATTTGAAACCAGGAGAAATTGTGAGTTACACATCATTATTTGTAATAAAAGAAGATAGATCCTGAAATTTACTGAACTATGGCAACATATTAAAGTCAAATCATACCATCCCCAAACACTTCTATTCTAAGAATTTTGAGGTTTAATAATGACAAAATGGACTAGTATCCTAGAAATGACTAAGTTAATAATCACAAAACCGGAAGAGGGCTGTTTCTATTTTAGTTCTGAAAGAGATTTCTGTGCCTACAAACAGTTCACTTTTTCTTGACTACATCAATTACTCAGACCAAAATATAGTTTCTTCCAGTATATCTTACTTCTCCTATTGTGTATGCTGATATTAGTCAGATTTTACTGGAAAGATCAATAGAAAAGAATTTTTAAAACCCAGAAAATCGTACCTTTCTATTTGCAAAGGAATTTTATCATTTACCCTTTACAATATCAAAATATTTCAGTGCAAATTTAATTAAATGATTACAACCAAGTAATTATTGGAAAATTAAATTAACAAATTATAATTTATCTAGATTTTAAAGATTTTTTTCCAAATATATAAATAAAACTATCTTTTTTTTTCTTCTCTTCTCTTCTCTTCTCTTCTCTTCTCTTCTCTTCTCTTCTCTTCTCTTCTCTTCTCTTCTCTTCTCTTCTCTTCTCTTCTCTTCTCTTCTCTTCTCTTCTCTTCTCTTCTCTTCTCTTCTCTTCTCTTCTCTTCTCTTCTCTTCTCTTCTCTTCTCTTCTCTCCTCCCCTCCCCTCCCCTCCCCTCCCCTCCCCTCCCCTCCCCTCCCCTCCCCTCCCCTCCCCTCCCCTCCCCTCCCCTCCCCTCCCCTCCCCTCCCCTCCCCTCCCCTCCCCTCCCCTCCCCTCCCCTCCCCTCCCCTCCCCTCCCCTCCCCTCCCCTTTCTTACCCTTTTCTCCCTTACCCTCTCCTCCCCTCCCATCCCTTCCCTTCTCTTTTCCTTTCCTTCTCACTAATAAGTTGGAACTACCACTCTTTCATTATTCTTCTCCTATGAAGTCTAAATTCCAGTGGAACTTTCTGGGATTGGTGCTCAGACTGAGATGCTATGGGTGCTTGGCAAATTAGGTGTTGCTTCACATTGCTGGAAACCTTGACTATCTTTTCATATTGCATTTCATTTGCATTTTCTTTCTGTTGTCTCAGCTTTTTACTCTTTCTGAAGGATAATGGAGAATGATGGTGATAAAGAATGATGCTATCTCTCTGCAGCCAATTTTTCTTTCTGGCTTTTCTTGTAAAGATTCTCACCAATAGTTATCCAGCACCATCCATAAATGACCCTAAACTTCATGAATCAATTATCTGCCATCTGTAGATCAGGAATGTCAGAATAACTTTATTCCTAGCCACCAGATACGCTAGCAATAGTAGTAACTCTCTTATTAATTCCTTCTCTACATGCATTCAAGAAGGGAAAGTGACGATCACACAATTCGAGGGAGCAAGGCTCCAAACTCATCTTAATAATTCTCTTATCTGTGACTAGATATAAGCTGAGTTCTAGCTCTACTCTTCTCATTGTGTGGTGTTTCTTATTCTTGTTGAAAATCCACTGTAGAACGGAGCTCTAACAGCAAGTATATATTTACGAAGTATATATTTATTAGATTTTACATTACGGTTGGAATTACAGTGTGTCTCCAGATCCACTACAAGGAAATTTCCATTAAAAATAATCTAAGAACTATTGCATTAAATGTGAATTCAATTACTAGTGAATTTCTAATCTGGTGGCACAGGTCATGAGAAAGTGAGAAAATATGAATAAACTCAAACAACAGAGTTATACACAGGGACGTATGTGCCTATGTGCATTTTTTTTTCTAGATGCACACTTCTCAATGTGCCATTTCATTTCCATTCTTCTGAATAATTCTATACACAACACAGGCCTAATTATGGACCTCACTTCATTGTTATTGGGTGATCTGTGAGTAAAATAAATCAGATATGATTATACAACCACATTAAATGAAAGGGAGAGATAAAGCAGAAGATCACAGTAGTACTTTCCATGCAAGTGTCAAAGCTTGCCTTTGATTTTAGGCTTCTTTCTCTTATGTTTCTGCTTCCCATCAGGACAGTTTCTCTGTTGAATGGGCAGAGCTATGTGCTGATTTACAGTTTGTTAGAAAAGCTTTGTCTGAACCTTTGCAAAGCTTACATTACACAGCCTTGTGACTTTCAAGATACAAACTTGTGTAAACATAGAAATAAATCTGAAGTTAAAACAAGCTGAATTTGAATTGGATTCAAGATACACACATATACACATCCGCACATCTCCCACACAGTTTGTGTTCAACAAACCCTTAGCTGAAAGAGGAATAACTTCAAATATGAAAGATCTCTGAACCGAAAACAATTAATTGTGTTGTTCAGCATATGAAGAATTATGGGTGTAATTCTTTGCTTTTTACTATATTTCACTGACTAGGTGACTTAGTGGTCAAAATCCATCATAACATCTGATTTTTGCCAATTGGGGAGGTGAAATTTGAATGTGCCGTATTTTCCCAATAAAAGGTCTGAAGAATTCTATCTTACTGCATTATCCAAATTAGAGTAGGAAAGATTACAAAATAAAATCAACATACCTGCTTGCAGAATATATATATATTATATATATATAATTAAAAAAATCAGATGTCAATTTCCTCATTTCCTCATTCTTCTTTTCCTGAAAGTTTTGAATGGAAAGGTAAATCTATGGACTATACTCAGAAGAGCGCTACAGAAGACAACCTTTAAGTTAGGCTGATATCCTCAAAGGGCTTTATCACACCTTATTTTTTTCTAGCATGGACAATAGTGTCATTGGTTTTGAAGTTCACAGTCTTGCAAAAACAATGATTCCAAAAGGATTGATCAGGTTTTACAACTTGTTTTGAACTTGGTACATTTCAAATGTGTTTGAAAAGACATTACAGTAGCCAACAGACTTCAGGCATTTCTGGTCAGGGATTCTGGCCCTTGAAGTCATTAATTTCTGTTTATTTATTTCTTTTTTAATGACTGAATGATGCCAAGAGACAAGAATTAAGTAAGTAGGGTGGAGACTGATTCCAGCCTACCAGTGAAGGCAGAGTTCCTAGGGAGCTCTTGATGCTGAGAGCAATCAGATTATTTTGTACTAATAAATCATTAGATAAATAAATAACATGAGAAATGGTATTCTCTAACATCTGACAATACTTACATTACAATGCGGTCACAGGGCTCTGCATTAAAAGAGGAGAGGACAGCATGGAGAGGGAGGTGATTTTCCCCCTCTACTCAGCTCTTGTAAGGCCCCATCTGGAGCAGTACTGCATCCAGGCCTGGGGTCCCCAGTACAGGAAGGATATGGAGCTCTTTGAACAAGTCCAGAGGAGGGCCACTAAAATGACCAGAGGGCTGGAGTACCTCTCCTGTGAGGAAAGACTGAGGGAACTGGGATTGTTTAGCTTGGAGAAGAGAAGGCTCCAGGGAGACCTATCGTGGCCTTCCAATATTTGAAAGGAGCATAGAAACAGGAGGGGAATGGCTATTTATGATGGTAGACAGTGAAAGGACAAGCGGGAATGGTTTTAAACTGAGACAGGGAGGTTGAGGTTGGATATTAGGAAGAAGTTTTGCACAGAGGGTGGTGACACACTGGAACAGGTGGCCCAAGGAGGCTGTGGATGCCCCATGCCTGGTGGTATTCAAGGCCAGGCTGGATGTGGCTCTGGGCAGCCTGGTCTGCTGGTTGGCTACACTGAACATAGCAGGGGGTTGAAACTAGATGATCATTATGTTCCTTTTCAACCCAGGCCATTCTATGATTCTATGATCTATGTACATAAACTCCCTGTGCTATGTTTGTAGAAGAGAATCATCTTTCAGACAAACATATTTTCCCCTGACACAATTGTATAATTTTGCTCATCTTCAAAATGCATTAATTTGATTTTCTGCAATTAGATGCAAAACTTTCCAGAAGTTATTTAAACTCAGCACAACAATTTGACACTCCCACTCATTTCCACCATCAAAACAAGAACGAAGATATTGGTCGGGGGAGTAATCAAATGATCTAAATTATTCAAATCAAAAATTTTAAGTTGGAAGGTTTTTTCAAATTCATTTGTATCTGGATTAAAACAGGCTCAACCCCTGTCTATCTAATGAAGCTCCTGCTGAAAATCTCAGTTGGAAATTCAGGGAATCAAGTCTATCCATCATCTCAAAGTCATGATTATTTCATAAGTAATGCTCAGTATTCAGTCAAGTCTTTAACTCATCATTTGTGTTACCATAGTTTAACCATACAGGCATCTTTTAGAAGAACTCATGCTGAACGTTACTTGATGAAGCTAAATCCCATTAGCAGAACAAACAGAACAAAAGTCTGTGTCCTGACACCACAATGAGGTTTGTTTTAAATATTCACAAAGGATACAGGTGCAGATTTCTCATCAAATACTGGAGCACATCCAAAGCCTCTAGGAAGAATATTAATAACCCCTTCTCTTGCATTTCTGTTGGAGGAATAGCTCAATTAGTTTCAGTCTGCTGTCTTTTCCTTATCTATTATACATTTGAGTGGTTACACTTTACTTCTGAAAGTGCGCGTGGAAAGATACGCATTAACAAGGTAACTGTACAAGGGGGGGAGCATATGTGCACCCTACACCAAATGTCTTCAGATGATGTAGACAGCTGTGTGCTTGTACACATGTGCTCCTTGCCCCTTTCTCCTTTTCACTCCACTTTTTTGCACAGTAAGAACCATCACATGCAAATGGTTGGAAAAGCTCAGTGCTCCAGACACAAAACCTCAGTTAATATTACATGGCACGTGGACACAAATGAGAATACCATACAAGAAGGATGAAAAGGGTTAAAGCAACAGGAGACCTGAGATGGAGAGGATGGATTTTTTGTAAGGAAAAGAAGTGTGACAGACTGCATCTCCACTGAAGAAAACAGAAGTGGGAAGGGAAAAACAGTTAAATCTGACAGGAAACAGAGAAAGGACACTTTATTTTTGAACTGTGCCCTGAACAATTTCATTTATTGTAACATATCTGTGGGCCTATAAAAGAATAGGTCTTCTGTTAGCCTTTTGATTTTCACTTTTACCGAGTCATGAAGGAGACTTAGATGATTAATGAGGTAGAAGCATAATTTGTGGTATATGCACTTTCCCAAACACCTTCTAGAGTTCAGTGAACAGGTCAATTAATAACACCTATCACCCCTTAAAAGTAGGTTAATCATCTATGGGGGATAATCCTGTCCATATTTCAAACTGTAATTATCTAACGTGATGCTCTAACAAGGTTCACTTTCTATCATGCCATCTACCATAAATGTTTCCCATGTGATATATATAAAATGATTTGACTTTTGAAAATGTTATAGACTGCCGTTATCTCCTAGGATACATATTAAAAAAGAGACTGGAACACATGTAAAAATATCAAAAGAATGTCATTTATGCTGGTCAGATATGTTCAGTTAATAAATGATGGCTTAAGTTAAAAAATAATCATAGCAGCTGTCAGAAAAGGTTTATTGACTTCCACACTAAAATAGTGTCAAAATTCCTAGGGAGAAAAAATAATAATAATAATAATATATATATATATATTCCATTCAGTTTGAAAAAAAACCTTCATGACTTTGTGGTTTGCAGAAATAACGCTACAGAACTCCTTCTCCATAACACAGGACTATTCAACTGAGGCTGGAGAAAAAAAAAAAATTACCGCCATCTGTTATCAGTATAGAGCATATAACACAACCAAGGAATTCTGTTTCTAGGCAGAAGGAAGTGTACCATGTACTGCTATAACACAATCACCGTGCTCACTGGGAATGAATATTCTAAATACTCTAAATATTCTGTTTGAGGTAGCGCTGGTATGAGGCTAAGGATGTGCCTTGAGTCATTTCTTATTCCTGTTCCAAATTCACTTTTCTAGGGAATAAAACATTCTGAAGTGGTACAGAGGCTTCTTGCAGAGCCTTATTTGTGCTGTAGTCTAGCAATCTCTCAGTCAGAGCACTAAACTGACTACGTGAATGATTTATGACTAAGTCTGGCTTCACTATTTATTTGTGTTTCTTGTCAGAATAGACTTAAAACATGAATACCGTCACCACTAATGGAGTATCTCTTTGCCAAGGATGCTGAATTAGAGACTGACCCAACTCCCTTGTTTTGTAATCTAGATCTTTTCTGGCTAGACCATTCATTTTCCTATGAAGTGCATTCTTCCATTTTAAAGTGCTTTATGATTTGCAAGTCTGAAAGTCTTCTTGTCACACTAACATTTTTTCTTTCTTTCTTTTTTTTTTCTTTTTCTTTTATTTATTTATTTATTTATTTATTTTCCATACCATAGTTATTGCATACAAAATGATAACTATTCCTCGGAACAGAGACAGAGTCTTCTCTATTCCATCAAAGGAGAATACTGTTCTCTTTATGCATGCCCTAGACACAGATTTCTTCTCATATGGGTGGAAAATATCTCTGCTCAGATGGCAGCTGCCAGAGACACCTCCAAGTAGAGCCTGGACATGGCAGGAGAAGGAACTTCAGCTTAGGACTCCCTCTTCTTGCTTTGTGAGTCATGAGCAGTTTTGTTCTCTCCTTCACTACACACTTTGAAAGAGGGGTCTGTTATCTTGTTCAATTGTTTGAAGGAGAGATCAGAGGGATCTACCTGCAGAAGGAAGCTCTGAACTCTAACTTCCCTGTGAGCAGAAGTGTCTCCTTCAAATGCAAAGAAAGGCTTATCAGAGGAAGAATCTAGGACTTGTCACCTGTTCAATATGTAGAACCACTGTCGGGAAGCTCTTGGCAGCTCTTTACTCAGCTTGCTGGCTGATTTAAATCTTCTTCTAAAGCGTCTTAACTCTTCTTTTTCTGTGCATATGGAGCACTGGGTTGTTACTCTGTGATATCTTGTCCCACTGAAAGCTATCAAACACTTCTGTATTCTTTAGAGGGACAGGGGAATGAGGAGTAGAAAGGACAAGAGACAGTGGAGGGGAAATTTGATTTTGTCTTTGTGATTTAATTCTTTCTTACCTACTAGAGCTGTGATGAGACACTCAGGGAAACATGTATTATATCACTTTAATAGCAAGTACCTAAGTGCCCACAGTTAATAATGAATCTTCACTCTAAAAGCACAGTAAGAACAAATGAAATAAATCGTGCATGGAGATGGGAGAAGGATCATACCTATAGTGTTGCTGCTAAGAAAATGTTACAGTGGATGAAAATAAGAGGTGATTTAGATCTTTAGATTATATTCATCCAACCTAATTTCAAATTGTAACCTAATGGTGTTATTTGCAGTCTTTCTGCCTGCTCAAAGAAGAGAAATAAGAGTCTCCAGAATTTGACATGATGGCTAGTCTGTATGAGATAAAGAAGGATTAAAGAACAAGTAATTACATGAGATAATTTTAATGAATATTATTATTTTTATTATTTACTCCAAAAATAAAGCTTCCTGTTTAACAATGTTGGCTCATGACATCAGAGGTGGATGTTGATGGTACAGTAAAGTTGAACCTTCCCACCAATATTTCATGTATCAGGTTGTTTGAATGCTCTGGATTATACTGCATATCAGCCAGTTACTGATCCAGATGACTCTTAGTTTCTGTTGATCCTGTGTTATATCCACCAAGCCCATAGAAACATCTTGGGTAGACAGATACTTCAAAATACCTGAATTGACACTGGGCACAAGGCAAATGAATTCATCTTCAAGAGCAGTGAGCTTACATATGACACATATGTTAGATGCTTAGATTAATAAAAGAAAATCACAAACAGAAACTAAACTAATTTGGCCAACACAACGGAGAAAGCATATCTCATGATAGGAGCTGTTTAGCTCTTTATTTCACCAAGTGATGTAAAGACTCAGCTCCCACCTTGCTACCACCTATTACTATAATAGCACAAACCAGTTGTGTTGAAACCAGTGTCTCATATGGCTTTAATGACTGATGTTAAGATTCTAATAAAGAAGGTAGTTACAATGCTAGCATTATACTTGTGAAGTATTCTAGATAATATCATTAAAATTCAAGGAAGCTTGTTTCATACCAATGCAAAACTTGAAATGTAAGTGGAGTACCTAATTTATTAGGATGTTTGTATAAACAGATGTTTATTGTTAAAGAATTCATGTTATGAAACAACAGAACCTTGGTTTGCATCTTATTTGGAATTATTATCCAAGGCACAACTTATTGTCTCAGTCCCCAGAAGTGAGAACTCTGAGTGGCTCACACCCTTAACTTGAGGAATATTATTTAGTCTTGTGCTGGATCAGGGTCTGAAACCCTTTGGCTCAAAAACAAGAGCAAAAGGAGAGTTTCTCATTTTGTCACTGGAGAATGCTGTTTCCCTTAGTATTTGGGATCCCATGTAGTAGGAATAGTGATAATTGGTTGCAAAGATCTTACGCGGGAATCAGAATAAGCCTTGTGGAGAAATGGGGCATCTTCATTGGACATAATCACATTTAATTTTACCATTTTTTGCGCTGCCTTTAGTGCAGTCACCAAAAGAGTCATGCACATGCACTTCCAGAGCAGGAAACATTTTAAGGATAGGGCACCATTAAGTGCAGAGCAAACCCCCACCCTGCAAGCAATCCTAAGAGGTAAACAGGCTGGATCAAGTAGGCTGAATTCAAGCTGCTGAACAGCTTGCTTTGACACGCAGGGTCCTCCACTGTGAAAGGAAGTTTCCAATTGAAATTGTTGACAGCTCTCGAGCATTTCTAGTGCCTCTCTGACTAGGGAGGAAACTTAACCTTTGCATTGCTGTGACACCTCAAGAAGAAAGCCTCTGAAACTGGAAAGAGAGATCAGAGTGAAGAATAAGACACTTCTGTTAGTAAAAATGGCTGAGTAGAAAAGAGGGAAAAATTGTGCTCTTTGGGAGAAAACAAAACAAAACAGAAGGAACTCGAGCATATGGCTCCAAATCTGTGAGTATGCACATATTCCTATCTCTGCACTAGCAAATGATCTTATTACCACCCAAGAATGCTGCTGGTATGCAGCCTTTGCAGATCCAAGTCCAATTTGTAATGTTATAATGTGGCCTAGGTCAAAGCCCATGAGCCATTTGGATGAGATAATAAAACATACAGCTTTTTATTTTGATTTTATTTTTATTGGCAGAGATTTGAATATTTGCTGTTTGCAGTGTCTTTACTTGTTGGTCCGGAATGTAAAACTAAACCTGTCTGATTTAAAATACATGTATTTTTTTCACTTTATATTTGTTTGTATCCGTTCAGTTCTCCTTCAAGGAATAAGCTGCTGACATACCTGCAGGAGTTTATACTTTTCACTCTCTTTGATTTGAAAAGTCTGATGTTTTTTCTGTTTGTGGTTATCAAGGATGGGAAAAAAAAAATAGTCTTAGGTTGTGAATTCAGTGTCTGATATTTGAGTGTACATATATGCATCTGGAGTGAACAAAGAGTGCAACAGTAACTGCTGAATATACACATCAACAAGAATTCTTCTGCCTATGAGTTCAAAAGCAACTTTAGTCAATTTTGCTCCTCACACCTCTCCTCATTCTAAATGTACACAACTGAATCCAACAAGTGTTCAACCAATACATGAAACTTGTCTTGTAAATTTTATCAACCACAAACGGAAAGCATTTGGTGCACAGGTCAAACTCATCTGCAGAGCACGTGCCAGCTCATCTGCAGACAGTACAAGACAACCAGGTTAAGTGAGAAAGGCAGATAGATCAGGTGCTGGCCTCACAAATGGCCTCTTATAAATACAAAAATCATGCAAAAAAAAAAATAAATGTGTAAAAACAAAACAGAATCAAGCAACAAAACAACAACAACAGAATATCAATAGGCTACAAGTCTAACAAGCTGGAAGACAAGTAGAGAGGTGAAAATTAGGCCAGCTCCATGGCCACTGCAACAAGGTGGAAATAATACTACCATTTTATCCTACAGTTGGGTTATTTATGTGACAGTCACCGTACATTTCCACATATTTGCACAGAATTATTTATCTTTTCCTTATAATTAGATACTCTTTACTCCTCTGTACCTCACTGTTTAATGTGACACCATATCGATTAGGTTTCCAGTACATACCACCCCAGACATGTTTATATGGCTATTTCAAATGATTTACACTAACTAATGTTGCAGCAGGAATATCATTTTGGAAATATAATACCAGTCAATAGCAGTAAAGGTTCTGCTAATGGTCAGAACTCCTTGTACCATGGGAACAAGTTGCCACAAACAACTCATCACCTGAAGGCCATAACTTCAAGTTGATGTAAACTGGCATAGGACCAAATTTCAGTGCTCAGTGGAGCTACACAGAGTCATCTCAGCTGAAAGTCCCAATTACCCTGATAGTAAAGCTAGACAGAGTACAGGCAAGTTATCTGTAAAACAGCAAATTGGTCTGGAAGGTTGAGGTGATACATGAAACCAAAGTTCATGCTTTTCCTCTTTCCAGAGATTTCCTCACACTACAGAAATGGTCTGGATCAACAGACATTTATTTCTAAGAAACATTAGAACCACTATATGAGAAAGACTGAGTTTTAATCTGATATAAAAATATAGCATTTAGAAAGCTTTGGAATTTTATAATACCTCTGCTACTATACCTCTACTGTTAGCACCACGTTGTCTCAAACTTAGCAAGACATAAAACAGACACTGATGATTTTTGCTTTGCAAAACAGTTATCAGAAGAAAAGATATTACAGATTCAGAACTGTCTGAAGTTATTGGGTGATTTTATACCAGCTGCTTGAATGGCATATATATCCAGTGCTTTCATGCAAGTGACTTTCTTTTGTAAGTATACTGGCATAATAAGGAGTAATTACAGAATTTAGCTGTTAGGGTTTTATCTGTGAAACTAACATGATGACAAGAAGTATACTGCTTCTACCTGAGCACAAGCTTCTTCATAAATGTCAAGGTAATGACAACTTTTACATAAACCTACAATTTCTGGTTTGCAAAACCCACAAAGATAAATGAAGTCTAAAGGAATGAAATCTTCAGTCTGACAGAAAAGTAAGTGATCAAAGCAAAAAAGCTTTGATCACTCAGTGGCTTTATTAATAAATGAAAGACGTTCCAAATAGCTCTTTGGTGCTAATAGAACTGAATTGCTTTATTTCTAGATTTATTTGTAGATCTATTTGCAGCATCTCAGTACATACCATAACAGTGGCAGGTAGGACAACTTTGTTTTCCAAGTTAAGGACAAACCCTGCATTTATGTACAGCCTTTCCATTACAGGCAGGTTTTCTTTTGCACTAAACTCAAAACCATAGCCTGAATTCTTTGTAGGATTTCAAAGCAGAGGCTAATCTCAGAGAGCTTTAACTTCATGAGTATGAAGTGCAAACAGTTTGTACAGACTAGAAAAAATCTTCTCAAGTTTAGGAAGTAAAATTTCATGAAAAGAAAAAAACTTTCTCCCTTCTAGTCCACTGAAAACAAGAATGGATTTGGAAAAACTTGGACTTACAACCATTGCTGACCACTCCAAAACATACTCCTTTCCTATCATAAGGTCTTTCAGCCGGAATCAGTTAATCTTGTTTAGAATACCAATTCAGATGGATGTACAGTATAGTTGGGGGGGTGCGGGGGGGAAGCATTTTTTTAGAGGGAAATGCATACTTGGAGACAAAATAAATGCAAATTATTCAAAGATAGATCTTCAAAAATGCAAATGAAATTCAAGCAAGATGAAGTATCAAATACAGTGTGGAAGAAAAAAAATAAAATAAAATATAAGCAGTCCCCTGGTTTTAGACAGACGTTCATGCATTTGTCAAGTAAACACATTGTAGAAACTACCAAAAACTAGAGCGTGCACACAGGCACAATGAAAAATGGTTTAAAAAATGTTAAAAGGATGCTTTTGAAGGCCTAGAAGTCAAGTTAGAAAGCCCATTTTGTGCTGTTGAATTACAAGGCAGCATTCCAGAACTGTCTGTGAGCTAAAGAGCTGCTAAAGGGAAAACATGGACTTAATTTTCTCAATCATGATATTATTTAACTTATAAACAGGGGAGATGAATATTGTTGCTTAAAGCAAGAGGCTAAAGGATGACATGAACTAAAGCCTTCCAGTCACCTGACTGCATGCTTATTTAGCTAAAGGAAACAGAACACAATAAATGCATATAAGAAGCAAAGCAGACCTTCACCAATTCTTAAGACAAGGAAGGGGAGAGAGACAAGTTCAAAATTTCTAAATTATAACACAGAAGAGACCTTGGAGAAGCAAGGGGATCAAAGAAAAGACTGTGGAGAACATTTCAGTGGCTGACATCATGAAAGGAAGGCTAACAGTTCAGGGAATGGCTGAGTGACACCAGTGCATGCTTATATTACGAAGACCTATTTACTCACTGAAAAATAGCACTTTAACAGAAAAGGGGCCCTTGAAGAGAATTAGGTTACAGTACACCAGCCATAGGAGTACATGGTTCCATATCCAGGTTAGATGTAAAAGTGTTGTTATCAGGAACCTGAAAACACATCCTTTGAATAAAACACACTCAAAGAAAGTCACTGTGGCTTTGGGGTATTAGGAAAGAAAATTAAGTTGACCAAACCCAAAAATACTAATAGACGCTAGCACAGAAAAGGAATGTATTTTTCACTGAAAGTGCAAATTCAGTGTTGAATTCAATGAAAGACAAACTAATAATTTAATAGAAGTCCAAAAATCATAGTTAGAAGACTTATTTGTAGGGATTTGGGTATGAAACGTGGTGGATTAATTATTATTTTTTTTTAATCAAAGTTTAGGAAACGTACTAGAGTGAGTTAGCTATTTAAAATGTGTTTTAAACCTTTTGTTAAAGAAAAGGAAAATGATACGGCCTGATATTTATTGAATCATAAAATTGTAGAATCATTTGAGTTTGAAAGGACCCTCAGAGGTCATTGATTGACCTTGCAATGAACAAGGATGTCTACAGCTACATCAGACTGCCCTTGAATGTCTCTGTGGATGGGGCATCCACCACTTTTCTGGGCAACCTGTGCCAGCGCTTCACCAACCTTACTTTGAGAAACCTCTTCCTTATGTCCAGCCTAAATCTCCCATCTTTCAATGTGAAATCATTTCCTCTGGTCTTCTCACAACAGACTGTGCTATAAAGTTTTACCCCTTCTTTTTTACAGCTCCTCTTTAGATAGTGAGAGGCCACAGTGAGATCACCTCAGAGCCTTCTCTTTTCCAGGCTGCACAAACATCATAGGAGAGGTGTTCCATCCCTCTCCATCACTTTTGTGGCCCTTCTCTGGACGTGCTCCAACAGACCTATGTCTCTCTTGTCCTGAGGAATCCACATCTGAACAAAGTAGTCCTGGTGAAATATAATCATACAATAAAAATATCATAAGCAAAAATCATATAAAATAATATTTCATTTATAAGGATTTCATGTGATATACAGAATTATGTGTTTGCAATTTCTGTGTTGCAGAACCTGTCAATCTACAAAAAGAAATCTTAACATTGTTGAGATGCTTTCAGATAATGAAGAGACGGAGAAGTGTAAGAATGTCTGGTCTTAATCTTGTCCACAAAAATCCCTGAAGTCATCCTCTAATTTCCATTATTTATGTCACCATTTAGAGAATTTAATCAGTGTGCCTTCACAAAAAAACTAATAAAATAAAATAAAATAAAATAAAATAAAATAGGATTCATCCACAACCTTACTAGGTCTCCAGAATCACCTTGCTGAATAATCACAGAATATTTTTTATCATACCCTTATAGGATCAACACAGATTCTTAGATCCATGCTCTTAGATCCATACAGTAACAAATGAATGATTATTAGTACAGTTCAGCTCAGTAAGAAAAGGAGGAAGGCTTCAGAGTACATTATCAAATCAATGCCATAGGTATGGTTAATTAATTTAACTGGTTTCCTAATGTGAGAAATAACTGCTAAGAATATATATATTTTTTCCAATCCCAGTGCTGTTAACCTGTATCTTATACCATTAAGAGCCTTCAGATGCAAACAGAAATATTACCTAATTCTTACAAAGCACTTTTTGTCAAGATATCTTGAAAATGCTTTAAAAATGAAATAACTTCTTTTTTTTTTTTTTTTTTTTTTTTTCACTGCTAGAGATCAAGGGAAGAGGAAGCAAAGTGACTCACAACAAGCAGAAGCACTGGAAGAAAACCAAGATTTCTTTTCCATCCAGTTAACATTCAGTTCTGTAGGCTGCCTGACATCCTTGAGCTAACGTTACTCATTTCTTAAGAAACCAGAAGGAAAAAGTGACGGGAAACAAGAAGAAAGAATGGCTAAAATAAATAAGTTGAGCTGACACTGTAACTGTTTTCAAAGAAGCTGTTAAAAGGATGTTTCCAGATATAAAGGGCCAGTTCACAGAAGGTACACTGGAAAAACTGAACATTACATTGATGCTTTCCTAATTAGAGCAAATCCTTTATGGGGAGGAAAAGTGCCCAGTACATATGTTCAGCCTATATCAGGGAATTACACTAAAGGTTACACTTTAAAAAACCTCTGTCAGACGGTTTAATGTCCACTTTAACCCCTGGGCTTAGTCAGAGGAGAATACTGGCATGTCTGAGAATTCAAAGGTTTAATTGATGTATCTGATTTAGGAGTCTCCCAGACCCCATCAGAGGAAAGCACCAGATACTGGGATGTAGCTGGAAGTCAGCTTGAACACAGCTTTCCCTCTGTATTGATCTTCCCTGAAAGACTGATGTGCTGTTTGATCTTATCTCTAGAACACAGAAGGGCTGATACCAATCCTGTGGAATTCAACCCAAAAGGCATTACCTGGTGCTTCGTAGTTGTCAGGCTCAGATTCAAGCTGTGAATAAAACTGTGCATACAAGTAATCTAATTATACATGCAAATACCTCGTTAGAGCTCCAGCTGATTATTTGCCTCTGTAATTCCTGTAGTAAAGAACGGCATATTATAGCCAAGCATTTTTATACATGAGGTTCTAAAAGGCTGAGGCTCATCAAGCAAAGCATTTCTTTTCCTAGGACAACAAAACTGTAGAACAGCAGAAGCAACAGCTGTATGATCATGCAGTGGGGGCATGGTCCACCTGCTCTGAAAGGCCAGAGACCTTGCAATTATGGCAAAATCTGCTCAGAGGGCAGGTAAAGTTTCTTCTCAACTCTCAGTAGTTAAAAGTTGGTGCACACCAAGGAGCATTCAATCCTTTGAGAACTCTGAATATTTTACCTAGATACAAGCCTGTCCCTTTGTAATCCTCTGAAATTCTTGGCTTTAATAATAGGGAATGACTGCCACTGATTTCAGAGGACAGTATGGAAATGCACTGCCTTTAACATATTTCAGATTCAGTGTCCTTCATATATCCTTACTTTCATGTTAAAGAGGAAACGGAAGTTGATATTCTTGCATACTTGAATTGTCTCTACACATATGCAGAGCATTCAAGAAAGCACTAATTGATCCTAATGTAGATTTCTACATTTTAATTACCAATTAATAACTAATTCATATGTTGAGGATATATTTCTGATTTAGGAGATAAATGGACGGAGATATATGAGAACCAGTTTCAGCTGAGTTTTCTACAGGTTATTCAAAAAAAAGTCACAAAGGATTAAATTATTATAATTGTTTCTCAGATCGACTTATTCTGACATTCATAGATGTATAATGATTTGTACTCAGCATCTTTATAAATGGCAAAATCATAATAACAAAGAATAAAATGCTTCCTTTCACAGTTTTTGCAGTGTGTACCACATCTGACTTTTTTCACTCAGCACGCAGCAGGCATCAGTGATTCTTGTGTGAGTGAAAGCCTTTATAAAAGTTTATGTACCTCATATCATAAGTGATAGGTCACTTTTAAACATCCTTAAAGCCTCCCTTCCTATTCATGACCTTCATTTCAATAAAACAGGTTTATTAAAGAAAGAAAGAAAGACCCTTAGGCAACTCAAATTGCACAACTCATGAAGGAGAATGTAATTCAAGCGTAAACACATTGCCAGCATTTTCCAATAGGTCCCACATATTAAACTAAACCCACAGACAACATTTTCAAGAGCTTTGCAGTGTATCTTAATATTTAGTAGAATTAGGCACTTGATGCTAAGTATTTATGACCCTAGTCATCTGGATAAAGGTCCAAAACCTGGAATTAGATGTTATGCACAGCCTTCCTGGAAGGACATATGCAGTTCTAATCCTGATAATCAGACCATGAATTAATGTAATTGGTATATTGCAGCCTAAACCACACAGAGCATTTACATCATGTCTATCAATTGCCTATAGATTGCCCAGAAGTTTTAGGTCCCTCAGTACAATGACTTCATCCATGGACAGGAGAGCAGTCTTCACTTGGTGCTGATGCTGGGCTGGGTGCAGATGGCAGGTGCCTGGTTCTGGCTCACAGGCTAATACCTCTCTCTGCTCAAGCTCACTCTTCAAGTTCATATTCCTCACTTCTCATCTTCCAAAACCTGAGGAAGGATAGGGCTCTTCTTTTGGTACAAGACCATTGGAAAACCTGAAAAAGAGGAATAGATCACAGCGTTGCATCCTTGAGCTGAGAAACGACAGACCTTTATCTCCTTTACCCCAGGAGAATGAACTAATGGTCCATGATACTGGCTAGAGGAGCTGATCACCAGCCCTTGCTGAGACTGCACAGCAAGGAACGATGCTGGAAACCACTGAGCTAGAGTGAGATGAGGAAATCAAGCATGAGTAAATGCCTTGAGGCAAGCTCTTCTCTCTTTGTCATCTTACCTATCCACTTTATTTTCTTCTCTGTTCATGTAAGTAAGAATATCTGGAAAAGAAAATGCAGAAATATAGAGGAATTGCACCCCAGAAAGCATTTACAAGGAGCTGGATTTCTGCCTGGAAGTAAAAGAGGAGTAGGTGTTTCCTTTTATCATGCATCTTGCCAACAGACTATAAAGTGCTACAGCAATCTCTCTCGTGTGAAGGATGGGAAGTCTCATCTATGCAAATACACAAACATGATAAAAAAAAATGCTAATATGCTGAAGAACTGTGGGGAAAAAAAAAATACAGCAAGCATATAATTGTAGAAGATTATTATTTCAAAACTGTTAGATTCAGAAGTATAAAGGTGGGTTGTTCCCCCCACACACACTCCATTCTTTTTTCATATTTGCTGAAGATTATACAGAATCACTTGTAGTATTCCAGATATTTTCATCTGAAAACTGAAAAAAATCCAGCAAGTATTCCATAGACATAAACTTTTTTTCACGGGAATGATATCTCAAATGTGATCTGCTGATGAGTGTAGAAGTAATGCATTGCCTTAAGGAACAGAATGATCTATATTCATAGCAGAGATTTGGACCTGAGAAATTTGAACATACATTTTTGCTATCATTTTTGTAGTGCGTAGAAACAATAGCCATGATCAGTTTCCGCGGTGTCCTTGGCACCATACATTTTCAGCATAAACAACACATATTACTTCAAATGACTATGAGTCCATAATTTTAAAAGCCAAACGTTAAAAACAATATTGTCATATTTGTAATGTGGAAACCTGAGGTACAGAGAGAGTGAATTCTTCACCCACGAGCTCAAAGAATACATTTAGTAGAGATGGAAAAGGACTAGCTTTCTCATGTCTAGGCCCAATAACTCTGAGATTAGAAACTTTATGTTTTCTATAGCTTCACTGCTAAGCAGATTCTTAAAAACAAACAAGGAGTACTGCAGTACAAGTACCCCAGTACAAGTAGGATACAGAGCTGTTGCAGTGGGTCCAGAGGAGGACCATGAAGATTCTAAGAGGACTGGAGCATCGCTCCTGTGAAGAGAGGTTGAGGTAGATGGACTTGATCAGCCTGGAGAAGAGAAGGCTCTGAGGAGACTTTGTCGAGGCCTTCTAGTACCTGAAAGAAGCTTACAGGCAGGAGAGGGACCTGCTTTACACAGTCTGATAGTGATAGGACAAGGGAGAATGACTTTAAATTAAAAAGGTTCTGAAATTTAGATTATACGTTAAAAGGAGATTTACTCAGAGGATGGTAGTCCCTGGTACTTCTGCCCAGAGAAGTGTCTATACCCTATCCCTGTAGGTGCTTGAGGACAGGTTGAACAGGACCCTCAGTAAGTTTGTAGATGACACCAAGTTGGGAGGTGGTGTCGATCAGCCTGAGGGTAGGGAGGACCTTCAGAGGAATACAGAAAGCTGGACTGCTGGGCTGAGATGAATGTGATGAGGTTCAATAAGGACAAGTGATGGTTCCTGCATTTTGGCCACAATAACCCAATGCAGCGCTATAGGCCTGGGGATGAGTAGCCATGAGTAGTAGATGAATGTTGAGAGGAAAGGGACCTGGGGGTGTAGGTCGATGCTTGGCTGAACATGAGCCGACAGTGTGCTGAGGTAGCCAAGAGGGCCAACGGCATCCTGGCCTGCATTAGAAGCAGTGTGGGCAGCAGGAGCAGGGAAGGTAATCAGCCCCATGTACTCAGCCCTGGTGAGGCTGCATCTTGAGTATTGTGTTCAGTCTTGGGGTCCCCACTACAAGAAAGACATCTATGACCCTGTGCAGCCTCATCTGGGGACAACCAGCGTATGGCAGGGGGTTTGGAAGTAAATGAACTTTAAGGTCCTCTCCAACCCAAACAGTTTTGTGACACTATGATACCATTTAATTAAATACAATGCTATTGTGACTGTTTTGTTTTGTTGTTGTTGTTGTTGTTGTTTTATATCACTTGATGTAAGCTGTGTTCAAATTCATTTTCAGTAAGCCCATCCACAGTACAATGGTTTGCGTTTGCCATTTCTTTTAATCAAATTATAGGTCTGTTAATGCAAAATGCTAGGCTTCTTAGAAATTAATCAGTGTGGGTTTTGTTTTGTTTTGTTTTTCTCTTTTGTTTTATCTTTATTTTGTTTCAATGTTTTGAGCTGTTTTTGGCAGGCTTACTGCCTTTTGGACTGTTCTTTGCTTCCTGTGGAAACTTTCTGTAGTTTGTTTTAGTTTCTTTCTTTTCTTGCTTGTAACAAGAGGATGTCTGAATAACATGAGAAGGCCTGTCCAGGTGTAATTTTTATGTAATACATGAAATTAAAATTGCATCCCACTAAAAATAATTAAGAATGAACTAGTCACTGCTTCAACATTATGTGTTAATAAATCTAGATATAGCCATGTTTTAAACTGTGCCTTCTTGAGAGCCATGAGAAGTTGTACATGAGGGAGAAAGAACATTACAGTCCCTTGTCTCTTAGCATCCATTATAGAGTTAATCAGTTCCATGTGCATATACCATAGATGGATAGCCACTGTTCAGATTTGTTAAGGGGGGGAAATTCTGAAGAGTTTATAATCTATAACTGAGATTGCCAGTTATCAACCACCACCCCCAGGTCTGTTTGCTCTACAGTCTTCCAGTCACTCTGCCCCAAGTCTATAGTGTTGCCTGGGGTCATTGCGGCCAAAGTGCAGGACCCAGCAATTGGTCTTGTTGAACTTCATCCCATTGGCCTCAGCCCAACTATCCACGCTGCCCAGATCACCCTGTAGGGCCTTCCTATCCCCAGTACATTCCTGCCATATGTTAAACTCAGAAAAGTGTGAATGCTTCACAAAGAATACACCTTTGTTTTGAAAAGAATGTGCTGTCTCTCCAAGTTAAAGAAGAATTAATACCACAGTGGAGTATATACATGTGCTTTTTAGACAATCTTATTATCTGTGGCTTAAAGTGGGTAAGATAATAGCCTGTCTCGAAGGCACACATCCAAATTTCATATACAGTCTTAAATAGGTAATATTTTCCTGAACTTTAAAAAGCACAGCTTTTAAGCTTTTAACTCTCAGGACTTCAAATTTCAAGCTCCAGCCTGTCTTCCACATCCTTGACTATGGCATGATTTCCACTTCCATGAGATATTATTTTTTTAGGGTATATGAGCTGGGACTTGTGTATGAGGAGTAAGGAAATCACAAAACCACTATACTGAAGAACAGTAGATGCTAGGACACTGTGATATAACTCTTGATGGTAAAGGGGAGTCTTCAAAAGTTTTAGTAAGGGAGAAAGGAAAAGAATGATCTGAGCACATTTCTGCTGTAGTTTTGGTTTGAGGTACTGGTATTCTTCTGTGGAGTCCTAGTGTGGAGTATTGTCTTATACAGTCCTTCTTAAACACTGAACCTGAGAACTTCTAGTGGAAGTAAAAGTCACTGTAGAATAACACACGTATGCAGCTTCTTTCATTCTACTGACAAAATAAAATAGAGAAGTTTGGTGTGGTTCAAAATTTCTGAAGAATTTCTCTAGAAGATACTCCCTTATGAAAAGTTTCTTTCTTTATCCAAGAAAACAGGACAGCAGAACCACCTCCATTTCCTAGAGCCTTACTCAAAGATTACTGCAATTAAAAAAGAAAAAAGAAAGAAAAAGAAAAGAAAGAAGAAAAAAAAAAAAAAAAAGAAAAAAGAAAAAAAAAAGCCTGGGACAGAGTGATTTTTAATTCACATGCTGTGTGACTCCAGTCTCATGACAAAATCATTCCTTTGCACCTGTAATAGCTTTGGCTTTTTTACCCTCAAAATTTTATTCTATACTAAACCCACTGCAAAATAGAGCATACTCTTCTTCACTACATTCAGACAGCTGAAAGTATCCCCTCACTCCTCAGAACATACACGTAAACAATTAATGTGGCAAAATAAGTGACGTGGGACCACCTCTGGCAGCAAACTGAACAGTCACAATGTCTTATAGGTCTGTCAAACCAGAAGGAAGAAAAAATAAAAATAAAGAAAATATGTGTAGTCTTACAAAGTTGCTTTAACTGCAAGTGAGACTTACCATAAACCTGTTTTCAAAGCACACTCTCCTCAGAAGATGAAACAAACAGTTCCCAGATTGCTGTATGTCACATCAAGTAGAAGTATCTAGCTATCCTCTGTCACAAACGCCAAGATAAACAGAAGTCTCACAGGCTGCTTTTCAACAGGGCATAAAAACAGCCCTAACTCAGCTATATCTGAGGGATTTATTCCACAGGCAAAACATTTCCCTTAGCTTATTTGCTTCTCCAGATTATATTTAGCAACTGTCCTGAGAGTAGTTGTTCCACCCCTTCCCTTTTGCCCTCAGGCTGTTTTTCTGAGAAACCAATGGGCTCCCACTGGTCATGCGATAGGTTCCATGGTCTTGCTCAGGTTCCAGCTCAAGACCCTTTTCTGCTTGCAATTAGCTTTGTACGCTGAAAGAAGCCCAGATAATGATTACTTCTGTCAAATAACATTCTAACAGAAGCGTATGTTTTATCAAAGAAGTAAAGAGAACATTTATATTTGCTTTAGCAAACCTTTTCATTTGATTGGTTTGTTCATTTTGACAAGATTTCTTGGTATGTGAACAGCAGTTGCAGTACCTCTCCTGGTGTCACAAACTGGCATAGTGATAGCTGTAGCACAGAAAACAAAATGCCACAACATACCGTGAAATAATACAAGCAGGGAAGGCTTGTACTAGCATGCTTATTGTCAGCTTCAAATCTCATTTTTTTCTAGATCAAAAAGTCTCTTCTTCATGTCAGAATGAAACCGTGACACTGAACAAGAGACGGAGTATACAGCTAATGCAGGTAATGCAGCTAATTAGGGAAACAACTATTTTTTGTCTGTCTGTTTGTTTGTTTGTTTTTAATAATAATAATAATAATAAAGAGAAGTAAAAATCATCTCTGGGTAGCCTAGGTAGCTACAGAAAAGGCCTCAGTAGATCTAGGATCAACATTTTTTGCAGTCTCTTGGAATACACATTATAGAATGGCTCGTCCTATAGCTCACAGGACAGACTGAGCTGTTGCACTGCAACAATTCTCTGGTTGAGCTGATGTCAAAAGGAAACAAGTCAGCCAGACAAAATAAAAAATAAATGTGTATTGAGCTTGTAAGGGAATAGTTAAATGAAACATTCTAGCTGCAAATGGCATTTACCTTCAGCATTAATCACAGTAATTGTTAGTAGAAAGTTTTACCACTTTAAATGGAAATGAAAAGTAGTTAATCATTCGTGTAGGTAAATGTTATCAGTATACTTACAGATAAGATACTTTTGCATTTTTGGTCTATAAAAGAAATCCTTCATGATGGAGGTGTGCTAATTTTGTAGATGAGCCACCAAGGGCCCATTTCTGAACAGAAATGAAATAAATATCTCATCCCTGTGAATATATCAGTTCTTCACACAGCAGATTAAGGAACACAGATCTTGAGATAACTGAATGATTTCAGCACCCTCCAGAGGTAGGGGATTTTTTAATTAATTCAATACTTATATTGTACAATGAAATAAGTATCCTTGAAGAAGGTACTGGCCTTTGGAATATCCCAGGGCAAGAAACCCTGCAAAATACTTAGAATCTTTTGAATTTTGACTTCTTCTTCATGTAGTGAAGAACAAGAGAGCTAAAGGGTTTTTATGATGAAAGATTCTATAGTCACATGTCTAAGAGACTTTCCTGTAGGGAGGTGGAAGCATGTTCTGATCTGACAGAGGATCTGAGAGGCGAATGCTGAAATCTTTGTTCACAGTGTCTGTAGTTTGGATAAAGCACACTCTTATATCTCCTGTAAAGAAAAGTAGCCATAATTACATTTTCCAGAGCTAAGATCCTGGCACTGACACTGAATTGAAAATGCTTCTGGATCCTGTTGTTTGGTGGTACAGGGGAAAGGAAGGCCTAACACCTGGATTTCTCTTTAGAAACATGCCAAGTAATTCCCTTGTGGTCAGTGAGGATTGGAAAAATCATAAGAGAAGGGAGACAGCCAGCAGTAGAAGTTGTATGTTGGCTGTGAGAAAGCTTTTTGAATTATTAGTGCAGTTGAATGTCACCTTAATTTTTGCATGGTAACTACTCCTTTTCTTGGCTCCAGCACCGTCTGTTTATTTCTTGTCTTGGTCTTCACAAAGCATGTGTTATTTCAATACATTTCTCTCCTGAACACTCGTTGTGCAGAAACTGTCGTATTTTAAGTCTAAAACAGAAACAAATCATGATGCGACACAACCCAAGAAGAAGAAATTCTGTAATGCATATACTCAACAATAAATCAAGACACCCTCCTCTATCCAAAATACAGTCATGGAATTGCATGGTCTTACTTTTCTGGAAAAAGTAAGAGGAAAACATCAGAGGTGAAAAAAAAAAAAAAAAAAAAAAAAAAGTAAAAAAGAAGTCTATGTGTCTTTTCCATTTGGCATTTCATTTTAGTGCCAAATATTTCTAAATAATGCAGGATTTAGAGCCTTCTGAATACATCAGTTCTGGAAAGAGCACATGGGACTCAATAGTCTGAATGGTATCTCAGAGGACTGATACTGCACTATGTTCATGGAACAGCAAATTGCAATTTATTACTACAGCTCTACATAATATGCAGTCACTGCACAGAGTAAGAAACCTACCCTGCAGAATAAGGCACTCCCCTTTCTCCTTGCCTGAAGAATAGGGTGCAAACCTCTGTTAGAATACCTGCTCAGGAGGTAATCTCTGTTTTAAATTACTGTAAGACACTGAAAGGACTGTGAAATGAGACAAACATTGAGGTCAGTTCTCTTCCTCTCAGCTGTCCTTGTCTGATAACCTTGTGACAACGTGTTATGGTCTGCACCGAAGCAGTGAATATGCTGGGTCACAGAAAGAGATGGTTACGTGGCCTTAGTGAATCTGGGGAGCATATCAGCAGTGTGGTTCATGAAACATGGAGTCTTGTCCAGTTTCACAGCCCTACCTTTATAGGTGTGTGTTCCAGAGCCACTGTGTAGCAGGAAAAACATTCTGAAGATGGAAGCACACAAAGGATCAGTTGTATGTTTTTGCTGCTCCGTGGACAGAATTTGACCAGACCGCAAAAGGCCACAGCTGACGTTTTGCTTTTGGGGATGGGGTATCTCCTAACACTGTGTGTAGTGTTTTCTCCGTGCTGTCTGCTCCTGCTGATATACTGAGGGCTCTATGTCTTTGTTTTAAAGGCTTCGAGGGAACAATTCCCCAGCCTGCTAAAATAAACAAGTATGTCTCCTGGACTGTAAAAATTCTGAATCAATTACTGAAACTGTCTGGGAATCTTAAATGGCTCTTTTAAAATCTGTTGTCAGATGTGTTCGGAAGAAGTAAGGGAAAGCAAATCTCTGCTTGTGCTTTATTTCTGCAAGACCGATGAGAAAATGCCTTCCCCCTCAAGCCCTCCCATCTCTACCTCCCTCCCCTTCTCCCTCTCTTGAATAGTGACACATTGTAGGAACTAACAACCTGAACAGCCGCAAACTATGGCAGTAACTTCCACCCACACACCTCATTAGGCCTTTAACACATTTTCCTTTTCCTTTCCCCAGCACTACTAAGTGGCACAACTGTGAAGTTGCCCTTTCACATTATAATTGGAAGCAGTCAGAGATTTTTATGCTCTGTAATTTTGTAATTATATGGTCTGTCACTAACTGGACACTGGTCTGTCTGGTCATTTCAGGTTTTGGGTCTGTCCGGCAGTCATTAATTATCAAGGAGTCCTCAGCAGCCCATATATAACCTCAGTTCACAGAATTTCTTTAGTTCTGCAGTTTCCTCTCCCCCCTCCTTAATTCCCCCCTATCCCCCCCACCCCCCCACCCCCCCCTTTTTTTTTAAATTTTTTTTATTTTTTATTTAATGTGTGAATGGAGAAACTACTATGTTGTTAGTGGAAACACTGATATTACAACCTGTAATGAGTTCAAAAGACCTGGTTCTATATTTTATCCCAAGTGAAACACTGAATATTTTATCCCATACTGACACCCCGCAGTTCCCCAACTGGCATTATTCTGAATTTGGTGTGTCCAAGTTGTCTGACATGCTACTGCTTACCCTATGCAGGACTGTTGGGGAATATATTTACAGAAGCTTATGTGGGGGTTCTGTACCCAGTTCTCTTGAGTTTTATGATCATTTGCATGATGACTTGTCCTTTCTATGCCCTGTTTTTCCCTGTTTGCTAGCACCCATCAGCTTAGGAAGATTTATTATTTATTTCATAGATGTGTTTCATTTTACCCACCTTTTCCTAAACAGTTCTCTCACAGGGTAAGTAAAAACTCATCTGACAGGTTTCCTGATTCTTCATGCCATTTCAACTTGCTTTGTGAAGGCACATGACCAGCTTCTTCCTTATAAAGATGTAGTACTTACATAGCTCATTGATGAGATGACGTTTCACTGGTAGTGTTTTTGGATGCTGGGCACAAAGAAAATTAGATATCATAGAATCACAGAATCGCTCAGGTTGGAAAAGACCTTAAAGATTATCGAGTTCAACCACAACCTAACCATACTACTCTAACTAAGAATCCTCCATTAAATCATGTCCCTGATCACCACATCCAGATGGTTTTTAAACATATCTAGGGAAAGTGACTCAACCACCTCCCTGCGAAGCCTATTCCTGTGCTTAACAACAGTTTCTGTAAAGACGTTTTTCCTGATACCCAACCTAAACTTGCCCTGGTGCAACTTGAGTCTGTTTCCCCTCATCCTGTCACCTGTCACCAGTGAGAAGCGACCAACCCTGCTCTCACTGTAAGCACCTTTCAGATATTGGAAGAGTGCAATAAGGTCTCCCCTCAGCCTCCTTTTCACCAGACTAAACAAACCAGTTCCCTCAGCCTCTCCTCATAGGACATATTCTCCAAGCCCTTCATAAACCTTGTTGTCATTCTTTGGACCTGCTCCAGTACCTCCATGTCCTTTCTGTACTGAGGTGCCCAAAACTGAACACAGTACTTGAGGTGAGGCCTCACCAATGCTGAGTACAGGGGCAGGATGACTTCCCTAGTCCTGCTCACCACACCATTCCTGATAAAAGCCAGGATGCTGTTGGCCTCCTTGGCCACCTGGGCACACTGCTGGTTCATATTCAGCTGACTGTCTATCAGCACACCAAGGTCCCTTTCCATCAGGCAGCTTTCCAGCCACTCTTTCCCAAGCCTGTGGGGTTGCCTGGGGTTGTTGTAACCAAAATGCATATAACCCAGCATTTGTCCCTATTGAAACTCATACAGTTTGCCTTGGCCCATTGATCCAGCCTATCCAGGTCCCTCTGTAGTGTCCTCCCCTAAGGCAGATCAACACTCCCTCCCGATTTGGTGTTGTCTGCAAGCTTATTGAGGGTGCCCTCAATCCCCTCATCAACATAATTAATAAAGATGTTAAATAGAAATGGCCCCAGTACTGAGCCCTGGGGGACACTGCTCATGACTGGCCGCCAACTGGATTTAACTCCATTGACCACAACACTTTGGGCCCGACCATCCAGCCAGTGTTTCACCCAATGGAGTGTATGCCTGTCCAGACGATGGGCAGACAGCTTTCCTATGAGGATGTTGTGGGGGACAGTGTCAAAAGCCTTACTGAAGTCCAGGTAGACCACATCGACAGCCTTACCCTCATCCACTAAGCGGGTCACCTTGTTATAGAATTAAATCAGGTTTGTCAGACAGGATCTATCATTTGTGAACCTATTCTGACTGGGCCTTATCCCTGTGTTGACCTTTAACTGCTCCATAGTGGCTCCCAAGATTATCCATTCCAAGACTTTACTGGGCACTGAGGTGAGACTGATAGGTCTGTAGCTACCAAGATCATCTTTCTGTCCCTTTTTGAAGATGGGCTTCATATTTGCCAGTCTCCAGTCTTCCAGAACATCCCTGGTTAGCCAGGACTGCCGAAGAATGATGGAGAATGGCTTGACAACCACATCTGCCAACTCCCTCAGCACTCCACATTGCAATCCTGCACTAGGATCCCACACAAACATGTAATGAATTAAACAGCTGTAACTGAAGCTGATTGTGAGGCAGATATTTCCTAAATACTGGATAAGGAAAGTGTAAGCTGAACATGAAGAGAGGATTGAAGGGTTTAAAATTATTTAAGGTGTAAGAATAGCAAGTGATGTTTTAATGCAAGTATATGTTCATGAAGCTGGCAGTATAGCTACAATGATAGTAGCAGTTATTGAACAACAGTAATACCAGTAACAAGATCTGTGTCACTAAGGTGTGGATTTTAAGTTAGAAGAGATTTTTTTTGTTTGTTTTTTGTTTTTTTCTTGTTGTTTGTTTGTTACCATTCAGTTTCTTTCAAGGATTTTTATATTTCAGACTTAGAAATCTATTGGCTATGCTTTGAATATCAAATATAAGAAATTCCAACATATCCATTCTGCTTCCTACCACTTCCTTTGGCTTGTTCCTTAGGGCCTGATTATTAATCATAAGTAAAAATAAAAATAAAAATAAATTAAAGAGTGATTAGATTTTTTAAATCTTTTAATTATATAATTGCATATTCTGAAAGCTTGTTGTTTTCTTTTCTGTAAGCCAGAGGAAGTTATTACACATCTTCCATGTTCATGGGTCAGTAGAGATGAGATCTCAAATGTAACTGAATTCAGTGGAGTTTCTTGTAGCATGCATAGGGACCTTAAAATTTCCTTCCACCTGCAATATTTTTGCATCATGGCAGTAAAACAAAACTGGTATTTTCAAACTGTTGTAGAAATGTCTTTGGAGTTTTGTGAAGGAACAAGGGATGCTGCAGAGCAGGTATCTGAAGGGTATCAATGAATCAGACTCCTTGCTTATAGCCAGAACATTAAGCTGCAGTTTCAGCTTCTGTGTTAATCAGTACTAGCAAAGCACAGACCCAGTGCAATTAACTTTTTCTGCAGTGGAAGTAGAAATCTTAAAACCTCATAAGTGCTATGCCATGCAACTCCTAAAGGTATTCAGTTATTGCAACAAAATTATATAACAACAACGTTGAGTAAAATATAAAGGTCTGAAAGTGACAACAGGGAAATCAAATACTGATACATTAAGTTATACAGGTTACTGCAATCTGAGATCCACGGGGTGTGAATGTCAGTGAGATTTAGCTGTCTTCTTGTGTTTCTCAATGGATTCTGAATCAAAACTAAAACAAATTGTGTATGCCTAAAGGAAGCTACACAACACTTCTTATGCAAAAGTAGAGTATATTTTATATATTAGAGAGTAACAAAATTGGAAAGAAAAAAAAAAAAAAGGAGAAAAAAATATATTTATTTCATTCTTCATTAACTTACAAAACTAGCATGTGCAACGGGCCTTTCAAGACAAGACCTTTAGTCATGCACATGGATAAATAAAGATGTGCAAAGAGTAAACACTGACTGTGAAGGGAATGTCAGTCAGAAGAAATCTCTTGAAAGAATATATTAGCAATTTGTTATCATCGTCTGTGAATTTTCTTAATTATCTATCCTTGGCCATGTCAGAGAAGACAATGAAAAGGAAAAGCCTACAGTTCCGTTAGGCATAGGTGTTAGATGTTATTATTTAGAACTGTCTAATAGTAACAGACTGAAATATAAAAAGGAAAAAAAAAAAAAAAAGTGGAAAAAAAAAGTGGAAAAAAAAAAGTGTGAAGAGCTGAAAGTACACCTCCTCAGAACATGCAGAGGATGTTTCACTTTCTTTCTCTCATTGCAAGCACATCTTATGTCAGGGATGTTTGAGGCTCTCGTCTGACCCCTGTGCTCTAGGATGACCCACTATGGATTACTGCATGCATGTGAATTGATTGTGGTGATTCTACATGAATATTAACAGAAATCAAATTAAAAGCTCACAGAGTGCATTGCAACTTCCTCATCTGTCTATTTAACAACATTAGGAGAAGAAAAAATTAATTTGGGCAGGGCTTTCCTTTGAAGTTATAGACATTATTATTACCCTGCAAATTACCATGGCCTTTATCAGTTCCAGTGAGAGTTCATGAGCTCACTATAGTATCTAACATGCAAATGTAGACTAAAATTATATGCTTCCCTCCAGAAACTCATGACTGCTGATTTCTCATGGTAGGCCCTATCTGTAGACATCATCCCTGTACATGAAGCAATGATCCAGGATTTAAAACTGCCCCTGTAGCCATCAGGAAGTCATACCAGGAAATTGATTGGAAAGACAAACAGTCTCAGAAAACATTTTCGTAATGGGAAGGAGATCACGGTGGTTTTCACTTTTGGTCACAGACTCAGAAACATGATACAAGCAAAGCTGTTACATACAATGTCACTGAGTTGTGATACAGTACATAACATCTGTAGATCTCAGATAAATTCACTGAAGTTGCCTTTATTTTTGTATACATTTTTCAGATATGAAAACTAAAATGTATGCTTGTATATGAAATGACTTGTTCCCACTGATTCTGTCACTGAATCATAGAATCATAGAACAGCTTGGGCTGGAAGGGACTCCAAGGATCATCAAGATCCAACCCCGTTGCCATATGAAGGGTTGCCCGCCACAAGATCAACTGCTAGGCCATATTGCCCAGGGCCCCATCTGTCCTGGTCTTAAACACCTCTATGGTCAACCTGTTTATGTACCTGACCACTCTCAGTAAATAACTTCTCCTTGACATCTAGCCCATATTTCCCTTTTATTAATTTAAAACCATTCCCCCTCATCCTATCACTATCTACCCATATAAAAAGGTGATTTCCTTTGTGTTTATAAACTCCCTTTATATACTGGGAGGGTGCAATGAGGTCTTCTGACAGCCTTCATTTTTTCTGGGCTCATCAAGCCCAGTTCCTTTACCCTGTCTTCACAGGAGACGTGCTCCAGCCTTTGGATCATCTTTAGGGCCCTGTTTTGTACCCTCTCCAAGAGCTCCAAATCTTTCCTGTGTTGGGGCCCCATACTTGGATGCAATACTCCATCTTGGGCCTCACAAGGGCAGAATCATGGGGGACAATCCCCTCCCTTGCCCTGCTGGCCACTTCTCTTCAGATTGAGCCCAGGATACCATTGGTCTTCCAGCCTGCAAGCGCACACTGATGTCTCATATTCGGTTTTTCATTGACCTGAACTCCTAAATCATTCTCAGCAGTTCTACTATTCTCAAAGTGTTCTTCTCCCAGTTTGTATACATATCTAGAATTACCTTGACACAGATGCAAAACCTTACACTTTGATTTATTGAATCTCATTAGGTTCATGAGGGCCGATCTTTTGAATTTATAGAGGTCCCTTTGGATGGCATTCCTTCCTTCTAACCTGCCAACTGCACTGCTCAGCTTGATGTCAACAGCAAACTTGTTGATGGTGAACTCGAGCCCATCATTGTTGTCAACAATAAAGATATTGAAAAGCACCAGTTCCAAGACAGAAGCCTGGAGGACACACTCAACACTGGCCTCCTCCTGGACATAGTGTCATTCACAGTAACCCTCTGCCTGTGGCCTTCCAACCAATTCCTTATCCACTGAATATCCCACCCCTCAAATCTGTGTCTCTCCAAGTGTCAACCACACTGCTCACCTTGGTGCAATCCACAAACTTGGTGAGAGTATACTCAGTCTCATTTGATGATGAGATATATGATGAAACGATTGGAGAATGAGACCTGCGGAGTCAGACTGGAGCTTGAGGTCAGCAACTCTTTAACTTCAGGTTAAGCATGAATTATCTAACTGGACTTTCATTTGGCAGTGAACTATGTACAGTGAGCAAAGACATTTAGCTATGTTCTGTAAGTAACATCTGGGAACTTAAAGTAGTATCCATGTTTTGAAGATTCTTATAATTTCTTTAAACAAATGTTTCATGCATCATCTGGAAACTTACTTTTAGCTTCTTCTTGGATTCTGGCTGTCCAGTTTCCAGCCACTCCTTATCTTGTCATTTTCTTAGACAACAGATACTTTTGATGGAGGCCACTAAAGTGGTTTAATTCATCCCTATTTTTTTTCTCAGAGTTACATGGTACAATCTGGATCAGTGAGATCAACATTGCTTTACCTCCATATACACCTATCCCCGAAAGTCAAACACACAAAGAAAAAGAGGAGACTAAAGGAGTCAGTCTCAGGAGTAATCTTCCTGTTAAAGCTTACAGATAAATTTTTTGCATTGCCTTGTAGTAATGAATCTAAACTGATATCCATACATTAAAGTTCCATGGAAATTTTGACCAAGTGGGAAGGAGCTCTAAACATATCATTCAGTTGAGCCTGTTTGTGTTCTTTAACTTAAAATAGAGGAAACATTAAGCATTAGACAAACAAATTGAAATCCAGTCTTTCTCATTCATGCTTTCTGCTTTTCCAGTCATATAGGTCAGATTTCAATACACCTGGACAATGAACCATTACATTTTACTTCATTTCTAGCTCTACTGTTACTGAAACAGATTTAGTTTATCTCCAAACCATACCACTCAGAATGCTCTATCCCTGAACTTGTTGTAGGAATTATTCCTCTTGAAAATATATGACAAATGAGGAGTTTGCATGATGAAGGCACAACTGGACACTTCAGATATATTTTCCTACTTTTTCCTGTTTTTCTGTAAGATTCCAGCCAACACTTGTGTTCTCTGTGGTGCCAGCCATACCTCAGCATGCTTAATTTAAGGAGTTAAAGAGAAACTGACCTGTTAAGCTCAGATGCCAATTGTTCCAGAAAAGAAGAGTGGAAAATTGAATTTAATGACTGAAGGCTGTTGTGGGTTTTAGGCATGGAGAATGAGACACATGACACCAGGCCCACTCAATAGGACATTGGAGAGTTTGTTGCAGGTCTCTCCCTGCATTGCTGCCTGATTCAAGCCAGTTAAAGAGGAAAATCCTTTCTTGCCACAACTGAGTCCTGTGTCACTGTGCCATCCAGCTGCTCCAGGGCCAAGTGTCTTAACCATGTGCATCTCTTCTGCTTCTGTTCAGCGCCTTCCCATATTCTTCCACTTTTCACTTCCAACTTCCACAGCATTGTTTACTGCACAGCGAATGCCAAATAGGATTAAACCTGATAAAGAGAAGCAGATGCATTACATCTGGCAGAAAGCAAAAGATCAGCGTTTGGCACAAGGGTTGATTGTTTGTGACAAGGCTTTGGAATGTAATTAATTTTGAAAAGCCATGCCAATGGATGCCATTCATACTCACCAGATGTGCCAGAGAGGGAGATGCCAATTTTTTTTTTTTTTTTTCCAAGAGGATGGCTTGATGCCTGCTGACTCTTATTTGTGCAGCTCCATGGGTGTCGAATAAAATGATGTCTCTTTGGATAGCAGCAAAGAACAGGCTATTCTCTACAGACCTGCTGCATATGCAGTGACAAAAGGGGATTTACTCTTGATGTTGATGTAGTTATTCTGAGTGGCTGTGTTGATTTATTTATCTATCTGTTTGACTCTCTATCTATGTAATTTAAGCCTTTACCTACAATTAAATTCTGTGCAGAACCAGCATTAGTCTGAAGTCACAAGCAGACAAACACACAGTCAGACACAGACTAAAGAACCTGCACAGCTACATAAATAATTATTCATGCAGAATGGGAAATGAGATAAAATGAAATTTCCTCATAATATGGCTATTTTTTTATTTTTATTTTATTTATTTATTTATTTATTTGTGCTCACTGGGAAACTTCTCCAGATGCTCATCTTGCTTCTGGCAAGAGAGAAAGTGTGATTTTTTTTTTTTTATTATTATTTTTTTTCCCTTTCCATTCCCAGCAAACTTTGCTACAGAACAGACGGAATAATACAGGGTACAGTCTGCAATAAGATGCAGCTGTTAGTGTTTCATTTTACTGGGATTTAAAGATTCTGTAAAGCTGATAGCAGAGGTGACAGGCTTTTAATGGGGCAGGTAGTTTACTCTTGCCAACTGGTGGCTGCTCTTAACATAAAGCACATATTCTGTGCTTGACTGTAGATGCCTGTGGGTGTAAGCTGGGGAAACCACAGGGTAAGATGAAGCACGATGAAAAAAAATATAGAAGGGTCCAGGAAACTCTTTCCTCCATAGCATGAAGAAGTTATTTACAAATTAACTCGGTGCTACTACATTAGCATAATTTTTATAGCATAGCTGATGCTTCCGGTCTGCCAAACCTCTGTGTTCTGCCTTAGGCTCCTGCTCAGCAACTGTGAGCTTCTTCCAGTAGGAAGTTTGTAATGAGTGGAATAATAACATCATCAGGTCATAGAACTATAGAATCACAGAATCAGAGAATGGTTTGGGTTGAAAAGGACCACAGTGATCATCCAGTTTCGACTCCCTGCTATGTGCAGGGTTGCCAACCACCAGACCAGGCTGCCCAGAGCCACATCCAGCCTGCAGGGATGGGGCATCCACAGCCTCCTTGGGCAACCTGTTCCAGTGTGTCACTACCCTTTGAGTGAAAAATGTCCTCCTAATATCTAACCTAAACCTCCCCTGTCCTAGTTTAAAACCATTCCCCTTTGTTCCATCACTATTCACCAGTATAAACAGTCATTCCCACTCCTGTTTATATTCAAATACTGGAAGGTCACAATGAGGTCTCCCTGGAGCCTTCTCTTCTCCAGGCTAAACAAGCCCAGTTCCCTCAACCTTTTTTCATAGGAGAGGTGCCCCAGCTGGTCATCTTAGTGGCTCTCCTCTGGACCGATTCTAAGAGTTCCACATCCTTCCTGTGCTGGGAGCCCCAAGCCTGGATGCAGTACTCCAGATGTGGCCTCACAAGAGCAAGGAGTGGAGGAGTGATTGGAGGCAGCAGCAATGGTAAAACAACCCTACTCTTTCTTCCTTTCCAGTTCCTCCGTGTCTCCCACAGCTAGAGAACCAACTTTGCTTAGCATCAGCAGATGAAGCTGACTATAGATCTATAGGCACTTCCTGCACTTTGGCTTTTTGCATCCAAGTTATAATAAAGGTGTCCTTTTCTATCAGTGAGAGATGAAAGATGTTTAGAGGATGTTTAGAACAAAGAAATATCTTAAGGGCAGCTAACACAGTGTTTGAGAAGAGAGGAGACAATCACAGGGCTGGAAGGATACTCAGCTGGTGGGGAGATGTCCAGCGCTGAGTCAGTTAGACCATCCCACAAAGCTCCATTGCATTATAGTCTTATTGTGGTAGCTGGTGCATACCTCCAGCTCAGTTTTCCTGACAGAGCTCAAACCTCATCTGTTATCCCTAGGATTGGTAGAAACAAGTTCCAGTTTAGGCCATATTAATATTAATTAGGATTTTTTTTGTTGTTCTCTAGAGAACACACTAGCCAAAATTCAGATGAGAGAAGGGACAGGAAAGCAAGATGCCTCACATCATCAAAAGTAAGCAAAATGAGCTAAGGATTTTTGTACCTTTGAGAAACAAAATGGGAGGCCAGCCCTTTAATGCCTTTGTGTTTGTATATCATGCTGTTTTGGTAATTAAAGATATTTTCTTTCCTTAAGCACTTTTTTATTCAGCAGAACTGATTGTACCGGTGTGATTTTTCTCCCAGTCTCCCATTAGACCTGTATTGGCTTCCTCCAGTCTCTGCAAATCCTGCTTCAGCCTCCAGCAAAAACTTGGCATCTCTGTGTTCTACTAGATGTGTTTTCCCCAGACTAATTTTCAGAGAGGCTTTATCAATTTTAATTAAAATGTTGCCATCTTGTTCAGTGCTTGGTGCTTGGAGTACATATAGGCAGCAGAACATAGCACATCCATTGCAGTGTGGAAGTATGAAGTGAAATCTAATGCCTTGTCATGGTGGTGTTAATAAAGCAAATGTCTGAACTTTCTTTTCTTTAAGGCATTAGAGTATATTTTTATTTGATCTGATTATTGTTTATTTAAGACCTCTTCTCTAGTAATATTATCATGAGTTGATTTTGTTGAAGGAAAGAATCTAGTGAAAATAAATTGTACAGTCAGCACCTACTCAAAGAAAGCAAACATCATTCAACAACAACTACAACAAAAAACCTTACAAAAAACAAAGAAACAAACAAACAAAAACAATGCTTTTTTTGTCACTTTCAGTTGGCAAAGATCTTCAGTTATGATGCTGTCGATACTGTGGGACCTTAAACTTCTAGTGAAGCTTAGGGCAGCAGCTGATGATCAAGAAGAGAGCAACATGAACAGGACTGTGGTAGAAAACATGGTGTGTCATAAAAGACTGATGAATATGGGAGTGTCAGATGAAGTAGTAAGAAAGAATCATGACAACATGAAAACAGAAATAAAAACAGTTGGAAACTACACAGAAGTAAGTCACTTTCTATGTCTACTGAAGATAGGAAGGTCAGCCTTGTTTTCAGTGGTAGTGAGAAGTTATTGCTCAGAGATGGGGAAAATGTTTCCTGCTGTTAGGTCATGAATCCAGGGGATACTGGATCTCCATCACTGAAGGATGTTATGAAGTGGTTGTACAGATAGTTGCCATGAATATTCAAAAACAATTATACTTATTTAAAAGACTTCCAAAATGTCTTCCAGCCCATTTTTTCACTGAATCTGCTTTCCTTCCTATCCTTGTAAGAACAAAATGATGATGTTGTTGGGTGGTTGTTTGAATGATACATCTTCCTAGCTCCTAGCCCTCTGCATCTTAGAGCTTATTAGACATAGGGAAAGTACCCAGAATTTGCAACCAGTGTCTTGGCATCGTGTGTTAAAAACAATCTGATATGTTTGGCAGAAAGTAATGCAGTAAAGAAAATGAATGTACTGAAATAACAAAGTAAATTTTCCCATAAGTTTACTTAAAGCCATATCTTTAATTTATTTTCTCAGTAAAGCAACATGTGTTTGAAATATGCTTCCATTCCATAGTACTTTTTGTGAACCAGCTGAGACCTAACAAATTGACAACAAAGGAATGAAAATGCTGAAAAGATCTTGGAAAATGGTACACAATATTTACACATAGAAATACCCAACAGCACACTAGATAAAGCATTTTGGCAGTCAGGGCTTAGATCCCTCCATTTCAAGGCTTTAAAGATTGGTTTACAAAGAGGTCCATCTCAAGAACTCTTTTTAGTGATAGGAGCAGCAGTCATTGAAATGCCAAAGAAAATACAAGGATTTGATCCAGTTGCCCACACATAAAAATGTAATGTTTTATTTTGTGTCTGCAGTCTGGTTGGCCTCCAGCTGTCTCACCAGGAGGGTGAAGAGTTCCCATTGTTTCTGTATCATATTAGTGAGTTCTATAAAGATGTTAAGTTGAACTCTCTAAGGTATCTCATGTGTGGGTAGCTGAATTAAAACCAGGGCAAATGTCTCTCCTGTGCTCATGCATCATAATCTTATTAACCCTGTTATCATGAGGATGTCTGTTAGCCCCAAGAAATTCCAAGCATAGCTGTTTCCATCAAGCCAGAAACACTAATTCACTATAAACAAACAAAAAAACAAACAAACAAACAAACAAAAACACACAAAAAAACACCAAACAGAAAACTCACACCAAAAACAAACAAAAAGCTCACTAATAGCTAGTGTTCTAGTATTCACAAGGATCTGAACTGACTCAAACACTCTGAATCTGTTCCTCATGAAGGAAAATTAAACTGGTGACTTTGGTGACACTACCTGATAGCCTCATATTGCCATTCCCTGGTCAAAAGAAGTCAAAGTAGAAACTCTATTGTGTAGGTGCTTCCTTTACCTTGAATTTCTTGTAGTGCAAAGACTGATGAGTGCTGTTAGAGATCCCTGTGCCTGAACTCTCAGTTACATTGAACACTGGTAGTGGTAAGATGCGCATTGAGGTGATGTGAATACAGGTTACAAATTGTAGTTGTGGGAGACCCTGAGAATTCAACAGCTTCCTTCATCTCAGTTCCCATTTAGGCCATGGGCCATACTATCTTTCTGCAGGTAACTACTTTTCCATTAAAGAGTCATTGAAAGTATTAAGGAAAGCAGTTTTCATGTGCAGTATTTCTTCATTGCAAGAATAGAAAGGAGAATGAAAAAAAAAAACAACACTAAACAACAACAACAACAACAACAACAAAAACACACAAAACAATCTTCACCTTCCAGCTAATCTTTACAATGCCATTTTAGTATTTTATAGTGTATAAACAACACCTTGATGTTATTGCTCTGCCAGAAGGTTGATTACGACAAAAAGCAATAATAGGCCACACATGTGCCAAAGTCCAACTGCTACTTCAGGCTTGTTTTTTATAGAAGGACACATTTTCACATTCTTCTTTATTGACTCCCCCTACACCCCTCCCTCCATGTGCTGTTAAAAAAATGCCAACATAAAACTGGCTAAAAATAAAGCCAGTTGGGGCATATTTTGTTTGTTATTGTAGGATAAATAAAGCTGTCTAAAGAAAGTATGCTATTAACCATGAATCATGGGGAAAGCAAGGCTCTCACTTGACTAGTGTTGGAAGGTATAAAGCATTCTTTAAAAACAACTCTAACCGTATTTTAGGAACTATATATATAGGATTTTATTTCCAGGTACTTCCAGAAAAATAATAAATGCAGTAAAAAAGAAAATTGATGTTAGAAGTGGACCTAGGTATTTTGGAAATAAAATAAAATAAAATAAAAAAATCTTAAGTTTTTATAGACTATTTTCTGGGTCTCCATTTGTCTCCTTTTGTCACTCCTGTCTGTTGCTTTCTTTTTTCCCATTAATAATATGACCCCACTGCTGGAACTTGAGCCACCCAGTCCAAATCAAATGAACAAGTAAGAAGCAACAGTTCACATACAAGTAATTGTGAAAAGGGATGAAGAGGGAAACATAGGTACAGGAATTCAAATATGAAAATTACATTACAATTAATACCCCTATTCCCACATGTAATTGACCTCAAAGGAGTTGGTTTTGTGATGCTGAGCATTAATGAGATCATAGGAACAGAGACTGAAAAACTCTCATAGAAATTCTTGATAAGATATACTAATATATAAATATAGTTGCCTTGCTTTTCAGGCCTGCCCAGATTTGGGAACTGCTTCACTGCTTTCAAAAATGTGAGCAGTTAAACCATAGAAGCATATCTTTCTTAGCATTCCTGGCAGGTAAATAATTCAGAGGGAACTGCAGAGTCTCATGAGGTGGACTTCAACATCAGATTTAGTAAAATAAATTCAGATTGCTTAAATTTGTGTGCTAAGTAAATGCCTTCGCAATAAGAGTTGGTAGATACCTAGCAAATAATGTCTGTTGAGCTTAGAGAATGTGTTAGATGATGCTGGACTGCAGTGCAAAGACGGTGGATTCTTGTTCATAGTGTCTAGTCAGTTGTCCAGTGGACTGCACAGATTTCCAGGTGTCATCTCAGTTGGTCATACAGGCAGGCAGGTATCCTGTGCCATTTCAAGTGCTCTTGAATATCTTGCATGATCTCCAACATTAACTCCAGGAAGGAATAGACATATGAACAGAATCTGATACATTTACCTATCTCTGGAGGATACCTACATAGCAAGTTATATCACACAGTACTAGAAACCCATGCTTAATGAACTGAATAGAGCCACCTGTGACTAATGGGAATGACACAGACCTTAGAGGTGTGTATGATTACAAATAAATACCAAAATTGAGATTACTGGTTCTGAACCCGAATTTCTCTCCATATATATGAAGTTTGCTGAGAATGGAAAGAAAACGCTAATCTAGATAATATATCTTGTTCAAGTTAATTCTGCATGTAACCTGTAATCAGAAAATGGGCACAGAAAAGCACAGAAAAAAAATATTTAAAAAAACACAGAAAAAAAAAAAAAAACAGAACAATTACCAGTCATAGACCATTCTGACAAGAAGTCAAAGTGAAACTTTAAAGAATTATTTATTATCTCCCTTTCCACATAATGTTTGTGGTTTTTTTTCCAACATAGGGTGACAGAGAGTATTGAGCCTCGATGCACATCTGTATCTCTTCAGATCAAGGTCAGAGTCCCAAAGGGAGCTTGATATAATGCTTGATATTTACAGCAGTATGAGAATATTCAGGAGAAAAGCTCCTGAGACAACTGAGACAAGCAGAAACTTGTTGGAAATAACTTTAAGAAGAATTATAATTGTTATCTCATTAAATAAAACTATAATCCACAATTTTACTCTTGCATAAACATAGGGAGGAATAATTTTTTCTTCCAGTTAAGGTACTTTATTCAAAAGCTCCCATGCTGTTTCAGTGATTCTTAACTGTCTTTGATTTGAGTACTTAGAAAGATCCTTTTATTCATGTTTTAGCAAGTACATTTTTGTTGAAAAGGTTATTGCTGTTTAAATATATTGCTCAAATTTTCTTGACAGGCATCCCAAAATACACGTGCGTGATTAGAGAGATGAAGACGTAGTGAAAATGTTGTGCTTCTAAAGCATTCATAGTTACACTGAAACACAGTAATCATATTCTTAAAGGAACATTTACATATAGTATAATATAATGTACAATATAATAATGAGAGTATAGAAGTAAATATATAGAAGTTTTTCACTCAGAGGGTGGTGATGCACTGGAACAGGTTGCCCAAGGAGGTTGTGGATGCCCCATCCCTGGAGGCACTCAAGGCCAGGCCTGATGTGGCTCTGGGCAGCCTGGTCTGGTGGTTGATGACCCTGCTCATGGCAAGGGGTTGAATGATCATTGTGGTCCTTTTCAACCCAGGCCATTCTATGACTCTATGATTCTATGAAGTAATGAGTATGTCTTCATTCAGTTAACTTCCCTGCACTAACATCTTACTTTATTTTCATTGATCAGTTGTTTTTGTTTTATTATGGTCAAGTCTTTCCTGACTTTTTTTTTTTTTTTTTTTTTTTTTTTTTCCTTTTAGATGTAGAATTCCTAAGTCTGTTGATTTACATGGCAGTCTACACACATAAGACCAGTACAAAGTCTGAAGAAATAGAAATCTTCATGCATTTTGGAGGTGGATTTTTCTTCTTGCCTATTTGTACAGTTTCGTTGAGTGTCACAGAAAAAACAAGATTGTGTTTGTTTGTTTCTTTGTATTTAGAAACTCCAGGAAGGTAATTTTGAGAGAAATTTAGCAAAACTCATGTTTGTGTTTGGCTGTGGAATGTGAAAACAGAATCTGCAGTGACCTTAAAACTAAACAGCAATGAAATAAAAAGCTAAGTATAATTGTGGATTTTTGAATACCTGTGTCTGTTAATAACTTTGTGTGTTATGGAATGGCAAAAGATTTTAAGATGAGAACAGTGTTTTGAATAAACAAAGGGTTAGTTCATGCTGACTGCTGTGGATGTTTGTCTTAGACACCATTGGTATTGTAATTTACTCCTTGCCTAAATTCTATTGTCTGGGTTTTAGAAATGCAAGTCTGAGCTAGTCATGCCAGTCTCTAAGTAAACTGAGCAAAATTGGCACA
The DNA here is from genome assembly GCF_039878825.1 of Excalfactoria chinensis. NCBI lineage: Eukaryota > Metazoa > Chordata > Aves > Galliformes > Phasianidae > Excalfactoria > Excalfactoria chinensis. The sequence goes on from NC_092857.1 coordinate 2,942,832, forward strand.
CCGAGGTGGTGACTCATTCTTCACCTTATATGATGCAATGAATTTCTTTCTGAATATTCCTGCTTTCCTATACTGAAGGTAACAGGGAATCCACTTGCTGAATCTTAACACCGAATTTGTAACAGTTTGAGTGATAGAAGACAAGTCTTGCCTGTCATATCTGAGTTCAAGAGGGCGCTGAACAGCACAGGCTGCCTCTTGCTCACCCCTGCCAAAGCCTTGCTGTCTGTACAGCTAATAGAGGGAAGCAGTCTTACTGTCTAGGTTGACATCTGTGATAGGATTTTAATGTCCTTGTTCCTCAGCATTATTTTTTCTAAGTTTTATGTGGTTCCAGTGTAATTTTTATGAGGAATCTAATTTGCCTGAAGTTCTCAATTTTTCCCATGTGGGAAGTAGAAGGGAAATGTGCTGTTCCTATCAATTTTCAAAAATATATATTTATATATGTGTCTATGTATATATAGAGAGCGAGAACATTCTTTATGGCTGCATTGAAATCAAAGTAGAGTAAAAGGTTAATTTGTAAATTGGCTTAACATTTGCAATGAACCTACCTGAAGGGCAATAGTTGTTAGGTTGTCTCTCCTGTTGCATGGCAGCAACTCCTGAGACACATAACTGCAGTGCTTTAGTGGAGCCTCACAACACAAAGTGAGATTTATACTCTATTTAGCTGCCAAGCCCACTGTGAAGCAAGCAAAAGTTAGAAAAACTACACCCGTTATCAGATATTGTGTAAAGAGTTCACTCAGGTCTGCTCCTGTCACACAGAAACAAAAGGGATTAGTTTGATATTTCCAAAGCCACTTCCATGAAGTAATCGTTCTAACTTTATACAGCCTTTATTAAAGAGACAACACTGCCATAACCTGCCATATCACATGCAATGTTAGGAAAATAGTGTTGATTTATAATGTTAAAAATAATCTGTATTCACTGGCAGCCACAGAAGGATTTATGGCTTCTGAAAAATTACAGTTGCATCATAGGTGGAGGCAACATTCAGATCCTTATAAATCTATTTATTGTCATACACCTGTGACTGCACAAAGATTCTGAACCTACCAGCATCCCCAACCACCAAAAGTACCATCATTTGGGTCCTCCCCAGTGAAAAAAAAACCTTCTCTCCCTCCTAGGAGTAAACTGTGAATTTTACTGCATGTTCCAGTTAATTTTCTAGGAAAATTCATAATAAAGAGTGAAAATGTTAGAAATAATTGCTTAGAAAGTAGCTGATATTTTTCCTATGTAAGAAGAGTTATTCTGAAAGGATAATTGCTTTTGTGCATTCAAGAGTATGTGTGATTTCAGCTTGTAAATCAATTGAGTACTTGTAAGGCAATGAGTTGAAATTATGAAATGAAATGAAATTAAAATGGTGAAAGAAAAATTCAGTAGGGAAGTGGAAAATAATGTATTTAATGTAAAGTATTTGCATACAAAAGATAAATATCTGTTGGTCCTAGGAGTCGTAAAATTAGGAATACCAAGACCAGACTAGCTTCTGTCATGGTGATATCGATCTGTGTTACATAAATACTGGATCCTTCCCTCATGACTTAGTGCTTGGATTTCTCTAAGTGTTTTGTTTATCACGTTCCTCTCCATGTGATGCCAAATCATTGTTAGGTGCACGCTGGTTATTTTGTCCAGTGATGAGTAAATCAAATTGAAATCAAGAAATCAAATTTAGTAGAAACACTATGATTCTGACTGGGGAGGAACGTTTTTCAGAAATGCAAGAAAGAAACAAATAAATGAATAACCTTAATCTTTTGCTGTTTGTTGTTGTTGTTTTGTTTTGTTTTGTTGTTGTTTTTTTTTTTAATATAATTTGAAAAATTCAGTCAATACAGTAGGATCTGGATAGATGGATATGCTGGATATGCTACCTTTTACTGTCTCTTCTCCCTTTCCTTTTCTTCAAGCACCAACAAGCTTTATATTCCAGACAGAAATTGTGTGATTAAATCCACATTCAGAACAAGTAATTCTTCATTTTGGGGAGAGATAATGATTAAAAGAGCAGCTTCTTTGAGGACAGCATTTCAAACAGAATAGTAAGCTTGTAGTGTTACCAACACAAGCAGAATATTGTGGGGCTATCAGATAACCAACAAAACGGCCAACAAAAAGGAAAGAAACCAGTATGACAATGAAAGGTTATGAAAATTTAGTTATGAGGATATATTCTTTTATCTATCTATCTATCTATCTATCTATCTATCTATCTATCTATCTATCTATCTATTTAATATAAGATATGATTACTCTCTTTCAGTGCTAGAATCAATCATAGAATCATGGAATCATTAAGGCTTGAAAGACCACTAAATTCTTCTAGTCCAGTTCCCTACCCATCACCACTGTATCACTAAACCATGTCACTCAGTTGACTCCTACCCTTTCTTGATAGCCTCTAGGGATGGCGAGCAGTACTTCCCTGGGCAGCCTCTGTTTCTATACCTCACTAATCTTCCTGAGATTAAATTTTTCCTACTGTTCCACCTGAACCTCCCCTTGTGCAATTTAAGGCCATTACCATGTAAATGTGAGGCAACTATTCCATCCTCACCTGTTCACTTCCAGCGTCAGTGTGGAGAAATGTCTCAGACTCATATGGTAAAATGAGTTCATTTCTGAACATATTTGTTTTTCTCTTTGGCAACAAAGATTAACCAATATATAATGTGCCCTAACATCTAAATGGTTAGCAATGTAGCAGGTGAATCATAGAATCACAGAATCATAGAATCACAAGGTTGGAAAGGACCTACCAGATCATCTAGTCCAACTGTCCTCCCTTTACTAACCCACAGAAAACCACTAAACTATATCTCCTAGCTCCTTATCCAGGATCTATTCCTAAATGCTTAAAATGAGTTAAACAAATTTGAGATTTTGATTAATTCCAGTGTGAACGCACTTAAAATTATTTATTTTCCTGATCTCTGGTTGTGTTACTCACCACATGACTATATATATGTTAATAGAAAGCAAGTAATTGAAAGTTATGTGTGAATTAGTGCTGGAAGATTCTTACAACAGTCTTTAGGATGGTTGCCAAAGTTTTTGGTTGCTTTTCCACCAAGAAGCAGATGCATACCACTGTTGAGATTCCTGAATGAATAGTAGACTGAAACTCATTCAGATAGACAGAACTCTTATACAGAGATTCATAACATTCCTGATTTTGGGCAAGCTAAAGAAAAGCAAAAAACAACAGGAACAAAAAAAGCATAAATAAAGCTCCCTCAGTTACAAACAAACAAGCAAAACCTGTGTTCTGATATTTAGTGTTTCAGTAAGTATTACTTATTTCACAGAGAAGTCCGATAGTTAAACATGTTAAACACATATGCTTCAGAATTGAGCATTTTAGATTTCTGTCTATCTATAATATGTATTTTCAGACGCAATAAAGAATAAATGGCTTATCAACACAATGACTTCAGAGTTTTGGCCAAAATACATACTTGAGGAGATACTTAACAGATCCCTCAGGAATATAGGGCAGAGAACAGTTCTGCAGTGGCAAATGTAGGGGCTGGATTGTTTAACAGATACCTACAATCTGTTATTCTCTGGGGAAGAAATAATATACACAGGTTTGGATGACTATGAAGAATTTTCAGAGCAGTAACTATTGTCGTTGTTGACCATTCACCGAAAATAATGAATTTAGTTGAGCAGAACTATATCAGCTTTCATCTTTTCATCCTCCACTGCTCTTTCTTTTTCACTGAACAGCAATCCTTAGGGCAACCTCCTCTAAACTACAGTCTCTGTTTGAAAATGATAAAGAATTCAGCAATGGAATGACTTTTATTCAAGAGTCTAAGTAGTCTATGACTCTCTTTTTTATAGAAGGGGACAACTGAGGGTGTTTTAGAAGTCCTGAGGAAAGCCATCAGTGACAGATTCTCTTTGTCTGGACTTGGTGGAACATATGGAGGCATTTCTAGGACCAAATTCTGACAGGTTTTATCAAATTTTATTTACTTATTTATTGAGGGGGGAAAAAAAGTTATGTCTTGATTTTAAGCCCACATTTAATCCATATTAAAAAAAGCTACTGACTTCTGGAAGCACTGAGTCAGGACCAGGATAGAATGTTTCTTAATTTAGATCTCCATTTTTTCATGGAAAGGTATTTTATAGCCAGTTATGTATGCAGATTAAAACACTGAATATTATAGTTGTTGGGTATCACAGTGACTGTTTACTCTAGGTAACTTTCAGATTTCTTTAATAATTTCTGGTTTTTCTCTCCAGAATTGCAGAGATAATTTTTTCTTCTAATTACTAGATGTTATATGCAAATGTTATTGGATTTAATTAGCATTTTTTCCCCTTGATATGATAAATAAAGCTCAATAAATTTCAGATGGATCGTGTTTTACAGATACTACTAATGCATTTCCACAGAAGATATTATAGTTGTATCTCCCCAGAGGATTAACAAACATCAGTTTGGCCTGTAATGTGCACACAGTTAAAAAGGTCATGTCTAAACAGCACAGTGGAGAATACTGAAACCTGTGTGTTAGCATCCACTAGACTTAGAAGTCTATGTACTATAGCACAGAACAATAATGAAATATGTACTTATTCCATAAAGTAACACAGATGTGTTATATCCTCAAAAGGGTGGCTCGGGAGCTGAACTGATGTCAGTGGATTACCTGGAAGTAAAATAGAACAAGAATGTATATCTTCCCATAGTGTTTCCAGACCAAACAATAGGAAATAAAATCTGCTCTTGAGAGAGTTAGCATGTTATGGTTTTCTTCTATTATACCAATCACAAATCACCATGATGAAAGAATGAGCATTTGTTCAATGTCATTTTCAGATCATGTGAACTTCCATTTAAAATTTATCTTTATTGAAACTATTAGTGCACATTAACTAATGAACACCAAATTTGTACCCAGTCTTAATATTTACTCCTTTTCAACATTGTACTGTATGGATATATTTTTTACTTGAATTATAAATGAAGTTCAGATGTCTCTGAAAGTTAAATCAACACACCTACTAGTGAGAGAAGAAAACAAGAAGGTTAGTTGAGCTAACATTTGTAAATTTAATATGTTTGAAGTTCAGCAAGATTAATTCAGTTCTATAATGATAAACAAGTATATTTCCTTTGAAGATTTATGCATGCATATAGCCCACAATATTCTTATGTACACAGGTCCTTACAAAGACACTGTGTACAGATCCACATCATGATGGCAGAATGTTTATGACACTTTTTCTCCATAACTTACATTTAGACTTCTTACACTTTTATTGAACTGCAATCAAGACTCCCATTAGCTTTGCAACTATTTATGGAATTTGGCCCAAAGATTTGAGTCAGTACCATGTAAGGGACATAGTTCATTTTCCTGAGTTCTCCTAAGTGAACTAAACTACTAAACAAGCAAACAATTAAATAAATAAAAGGGAGCTCTCTTGATCAGTGATCAGTGATTTGGGCTGTAATTTAAGCTGTTCTCTTGAAAGAACCTCAGTTGACCAAGAGGAGGCATTCACTGATGCTTAACAATGTTATTTAGCCTTTCATCTGTCCTTTGATTTCATCTGTTTGAGGATCAAGTATGAAGACTGTCTCAGACATACATGAAATGAGTATTTCTTTGAATAACTAAGAAGACTCAATAAGACCCAGGAGAACTGTAAAAAGAGGACAGCTCCTAAGTCATATTTAATTGTCAGTCTTCTGTTAATTCTTCTAATTCTGTTTGTTGCTGTTGTTTGTTTGTTTGTTTGTTTGTTTGTTTTCCAGTACTGCCTAAAATTTAACCATTTGTCATATCGCCCTCAGCAGGATTATTAGGCATCAAAACACAAATAATTGGTGGAATCTGTAAATTTTTAGAGGAATAAATTACACAGGAAGTGGAAATGTAGGGAAAGAAGTTGGTTAGTGAATCTCTGCTGTAAGAATATAAATGTTTGCATAGGGAGATGAACAAGTTATAGTTAAAATTGAAGTGACTTAATAGATTTGGGAGATTTGACAGACTATCGAGGGAAAATTTAAGGAGTTTAATGAACTTAGCTTTTTCTTTCTCATATTCTACACTAAGAAGATATAGATAGCATCCAAAGCATATTCATTTCCCTTGAATCCCTTGACAAGAGGGATTTATAGTGACCAGCTTAACTATGAATTGATACAGTCAACATGTTTAACGTTAGTTGAAGTGGATATATACTTCTGCAAATGTTTTAAAGCAATATCACTCACTGCCTCAGCAGTGTTAACCTTTACAACCCCTACTATTATCCTCAAACATATTCCATATTTCAGATTATTTTCTTCACAAGTTTTCTGTCTAAAGTATTTGCTAGTTAATAGCATTTGGTACACTAGCACAACTTACTACTACGACTGTTGAACCACTACCTAATTTCAGACAGCTGTGTTAGAGAGACTAGCTAGCCTACCACATGTAGTTATCCATAATAATAATAATAATAATAATAATAATAATATTTTTTCTATTGAACTAAAGAAGAAAATTTTAGCCTAAAGGCTAAAGTCAGATTCAGCATTTAATTTTAAGGAATAGAAGAGTTAAAACTCTGACCTTTGAAGGTGACTGGGCTACAGGTAAGTCTGCACAGGAACCCAAATCATTGTCCACAGGTCAGTAGCAACTATTATTACAGTATGGTTTTGATGTGAGTTATATGTTTTGAGGAAAATCAATCCATCTCCTCTGGCAAGCAGAGGTATGTGATGGTGAGTTTAAAGGGTGAGTAAGCTCAACAGCTCAACAACTTTATATTTCAGGAAAAGCAATAAATAAAAACAGAAGCACAAAATCAAAACCAAATAATAATCATAAGTAAAAAACAGCAGCAACAACAAAAACACACACACAAAAAAATAAAAACAAACAAACAAACAAAAAATCAACAGGTGGAATTTGTAGTGCCCAAACTAGAAAATTCTAATGCCCATTCTGGAACAAGGTAAACTCAGTCACTTGAGTTCAACTTAAAGCATTAAAATGCTGTTCAAAAAAGGGATCTATTAACATATTTGCATAGGTAGGCATCCATTTCACATAAACCTGATACCTGTGGAGGAATCATGATGCCCAGTTAAAAAACCATCCTAGAGGTCATATTTATTACTTTTAGCAGTTGGAAATGTGGCATGTCGTTGTTCCCCTTCCCTGTTTTGGATGTTTGCAGTTTCCTTGCTTCCACCTTTTGTATTTCATGCATTGTCTGTATCAAATAGTTTCCAATTCTTAAGTCTCTCATCTATGCATTTGTAATATTGGTTTTATTTTTCCAGGCCCCAGATAGATGTACAGTGAGTAAGAGACTGTTGCAGAGTTTGGCTGAAGGGAGGCAAAAGGATACCAGAACAAAAAACAAGGAATTATCCAGCCTGATTTAAAGTTGAGCCCCTCAGTCTATTGCTTACTAACTCTGCACTGCAAAGGAACACAGCAATTCCCTTGTTCATCCTGGAAACTGGTTTTATATTCTCATAACAAACTACTTTTCCAACAATCCAAACACTCTCCTACTGGGAAACATTATCACCTGAAACAAATTTTGTTCCATGCCTGTGAGTCAAACCTTCAAAGCTTTTCATAGGTGACCTTTTAATGGGGTGAAAAAAAAGCTGACAGAGTAAGCAAGAAAGTACTCAGCTTCCAGATGAACAATACACAAAAGGCATATAAAAGAGGCAGTAACTAAAGACAAAACTAACAAACACAGAACAACTCATTCCAGACAGTAAGGGTTGTTTTTAGCCATTGTCTACACAAAATACATCAATTGACTTGAATATTCTTCAACTATTTGTAAATGCTCTTCATTCCAAACAAATTTGCTACAATCATCTAATTTTCAGTGTCTATCAGTGGTAGTTCTCCACAATTTGTGTGCCTGGGAGGGCTCACTCCACTACTGGGATAAATAATATAGTACACATCCTAATGCTTCAACATCTGCAGTGGCAAAAGTAGCCCTTCTCTCTCATCTGTTCTCTTTGCTTAACCTGAAGACACTTAACAGCAGAGAAGCATGTATTTTGCACAAGTTACCTTATGTTTTTTGTTGTCTTTTTTTTTTTTTTTTTTTTTTTTTTTTTTATGTTTTGAATGTTTGCTCTCTGGTAGAGGACTGCCTTTTTTCCCTTCCCTAAAACTAATTCAAACCTCCAAGCTGTCTCTTTCTCCATCTCCAAACACTGAGAACTTTAGAAAGTTTATTGAATAAATGGCACCTCAGCCAGACTAAGGAATATTATCATATTTTTTCCCCATTACCTATCCACGATTGAGCATCAAAGACTGACAAGGAGAAAAGAGCTGAGACTAAATAAGAGGAAGAAAATCTGTACTGTGAGGGTGGTGAGGCACAGGAGCAGTCTGCCCAGAGAAGCTGCGGATGTCCCATCCAAAGTGTTCAGGAATGTGCAGGGCTTTGGGCAACCTAAGGTGCCCAGTCGTCTGGGAGGTGTTCTTGTCCATGACAGGGGTGGTGGAAGTAGATTGTGTTTATGGTCCTGTCCAATCAAAATCATTCTGTGATTCTCTGTTTCTCTTCCTAAAATGTATGGTTCTTCGGTGGCTGAAAAATGGATCAGAAGTTGTTGGTGCACTGTGCCGATTCTTCAGCCATCTGCACCTAGATTTTCACAGATGGGCTGTAACATAAATATTAATGTAGAATGATAGATTAGTTTGGATTTGAAGGGACCTTTAAGGCCATCCAGTTCCAAGCCTCCTGCAATATACCTCCCACTAGATGCTGACACTCAAAGACCCATTCAGGCTGGTCTTGAATGCTTCTGGGGTGGAGGCATTCACAACCTCACTGAGCAACCTGTTCTGTTGTTTCATCACCCAAACAGTAAAAAATTTCTTTCTAATATCCAGGCTAAATCGACCCTCTTCCTGTTTAAAGCCATGTACCCTGGTCTTGTTACTCCATGCTCTTAAAGAAGTCCCTCCTCAGCTTCCCTGTAGGATCCCCTTCAGACTCTGGAAGGCTGTTGTAAGGTCTTCTTGGAGCCTTCTTTTCCGCAGGCTGAAGAGCCCCAGCTCTCTTAGCCTGTCCTTATAAGAGCTTCTGAATTGTCATCTGTGACAGTGGGTGTACTAAAGCAAAACTAAATAATTATTTGTTCTTTATTTAAATTTCTGAAGTGAGCATACAGGCTTTTGTTCATCTCTGGTGAAAATTCATAGCTAATGCTGGTGACTATTTTGAAAAATGATGTTTTGTAGCTGAAAATTTGATTTATCAACTACTGCTATCATGCTTTTTGTATGTTTTTCAGTTTTCATGGAAATAAATAGAAGCATTACTTCTGAAGCAACCCATGTATGTAATGGGGCAGTTTTCCTACAGTCATTCCTAATTTTAGCTTCTTCTGGCAGCCAAGAAGGTGAACAGAAAGTTGTAGCTCATGGGGTTCAGTGTAGTCCATACACAGTGACTGGTGTGTTGTAAATTCATGTGCTAATCTAACTTACCCATGTAGACAAGCTGTGAAAGCAAAACTTACTAGGAAAGTATATGTACATATGGCCACATTGAACTGAGGCCAAACTGGCTGCTTAGCTCTTCGGAAAACAGAGCACTTACAGTACGTTAAAGCAGAGCACACCAAAACACTGTATGCATTATGACAGTTCCCCAGTTAACACTACAGCTACCTAGGCCTAACAGCAGGAGACACTAAGAAATAACACAGTGACTAAATCTAAATCATACATTTTGTCATTTGGGACCTCACAGCAGTGAAAGAGGAAGTGGCCAGTTTTGATTGTGATCCAAAACAGGTTTCTGTACTTTTTCACCCAAGAAATGCAATTATAGAATGAAATCAGCCAAAGAAAAATAATTTTATCTGTGCTATGTTTCAGCTTCCTTAATGTCACCCCACTATAGAGGTGCTGGAGGTCCTTTGTGTGAGTTATTCAGTCACTTCACTCCTAAGACATGGAAGCTGTCATATCTAAAAAATCTGTGGTCTTCACATGAACCTTGACTTCAGGTTTCCTCTGTAAAAGAAAACTTATCACATACATCCATACTGAAATTGAGTTCAAACCATTCTCTGGGAAAAATAATTATTATGCTTCCTCAGCATGGGTTTTCAGGAGCTCTTGAACCTAAATATTTCTGCATCAAGCAGAATCTCTTCCATATCAGTTTTTCTTACTGTGAAAGGATTAGTTTATGCAGTACTAATTTATGGGATAAAAGTATGTCTTGCAGATAACACACTTACCTTTCATTGGTTTTGCTTCACAGTTACTCTTAGATACCCTGAAAATGCTGAAAAGGGTGGCAATTTCATTCATGTATAATGTGAAACATTCTTAGAATGACAATGTCGCAAGAGATTTTTATTTTTTTCCCCAGATGCATGAGGAAAAAGATCATATTTGACTAAAGATCACAAGTTCCTGTACTTTTCTTTGCCTAGCAATGACCGTGGATCAGTGTCCTCAAATCTTCAAAAAGAAAACCGACCTCTTGCACTAGACCAGACTTTTTTTCCCCTTAGACTAACAAATATTCTCTTGGCTTTGCCGTGTTAAACTCAGTGCAGTAACTTGGGTCAGTAAAGTAAACATAGGAGAATGCAAAAATGACCACTCTGACCTTGCTCAAGTAACTCTTGAAAAATAATCTCACTTCCTGCTTCTTTGCTGTTTTTCTTTAACACTTCTCACTGTCAGTGCAGAATTTAAGGTAAAGAAATTCATAAATCATCACTGCTGCTGAAGTGAGTAGGCCTGATAGCACAAATCGGTGGTTTTGGTTGAATGGATCTAAAACTACCTACAGTCCCTGTACTGTTGCACAGTCTGAGTCAATGAAATTGTATTCATTTTCACCCATAGGGTTATGTATGTTTTCTAACATTTCTGAATGTTAGGTACCACACTACAACAGTTCACTGGTCCTCTTGAAGCATATGTTCACTCTTCAAATCCTAATCACCAAAATACCTTTATCTGCATTACTGAAAACTACTCATGTCTATATAATGCTTTACTTAGACAATAAATTTTTACTTACAGCTTTACTGCAACTAGAACATATTTACATATGCTTTGCATCAATAGAGCATTGCTCTGTATCTTTCAGTTATACAAACACCATTGTCAAAAGCATTCTGAGAAGTGCAGGTGGAGGTGCTATGATATTGTGTCCATGCCAAACATCATTGTCTGGAAATCTTATTCCTCCAGTAGAACACACACACAAAACAAACAAACAAACAAACAAAAAAGGCACACAGAGAACTTACATCCAAGGCAGCAACATGTAGCAATAAGCAATATTGCTAACATGAATATAAAAAATTGATATATATATATATTTTCCATTGAAACTACAAAGAAATGAAATGTAAGTTGTCTTGTATTCTTTGTTATTCTGCAAAGTGGTGGCAGGAGATATGAGTGAAGGAAATGAGCAGTTCCCCTCATTGGCAAAGTTTTGGTTCAGCATCGACGTTTACAGAGCTTGTAGACAGGGAAACAAAGTCTATGGATTTAGAAGATATCAGCTGAAAGCTTGGCTCATCTTATTAAAGCTTATGGCGTATTTTGCTAACAACTAAAGAGACAGAATTTTTCACATCCTTCATATCGTTGACTACTATTTCTCCTTGATTGGCTTGAAAATTCCCGTGAATGACTTGTAAATGACCAGACATCTTGAAAGCTAGTTAAATCCCAGCACTGCCATGTTGCACATGTGAAAACTGAACAGTGTAAGATGGTGAGAGTTACTATATAGTTCTTTCTTCATTTAATGTGCTTGGCTAATAAGTGCTGTATGTTCCATTATTAAAGGCTTTTCCTTCATCCCATATTAAATGTAAAAGCTTTGAGACTGTTCTCACACAGCCAATTAAAATGAAATTGTCTCTAAAATGAGCTGATGAGCTCAGCTGAGGTTATAGTCCCAGGGTGTCTTTTGTCCATATCACAGTTCTTCAATTTCATGGTAACGGCTATTCTTATTAACAGCTCCCATACCTAGCTGCAGAGTGATTCATACCAGCTTCATAAAGGTTAGCAGAGCAGGGAGTGGAGGAAGAAGGGGAATTAAATAGTTTCAAGGCACTGGGATTGCTCGTTCAAACAGGTTCTGTCTTGAGAAAAAATACTGCCGTTGACAAACTCCTCCATCCTGAATGTAGTCCATAGATACTGACCTATAACTTCAGTGGAGATGGATGTTTTTGATTACTGATGTTTGTTATCTTCAGTCTCACTCTTTGCTGATTTTAATTTGGCAGTATAAGTGGGTGCCTACCAGACACAGCTCAGATTGGGAGTCTGGGTCCTACAGTGCCTGGGATGTTCAGAAGTCAGGATACAACTCCCATGAAACACAGCAGTGGATGGATGAAAACTAATGTCAACTACTCAGAATGAAATATTTCACTTTTCTTGTAATTTCCCAGAACCTATTGTCCCAAGGAGCTTTTTAATATTTTAACTCTTTATTCATTTCTTGATGAAAACACATGTGAGAATACAGTGATTCTGGTCTTCCTTCTGTTACTGCATTTGTGAGCCAAATACACCTCACAGACATTTCTCATAAAACTGAAGGAATTTATATTGACTCCAGTGGACTTTCTCCAGATTTCTGACGTAAATGAAAGCAAGTTTGGGCTGGGAATCTGACAAGTCTGTCAGCAATTAAAAATACTTAGCATGTGAAAAGACACAGATCACTATCAGTCATGACTGACATTGTTTACTTTTGACATGAAAGATCTCTCACCAGGGATAGCCAAAGACAGCAAAACAAATCTTGTATTTGCTTGCCAACCACTAATGTTGACGCAATTTTTTTCCTTCACTATTCAGGCAGTGACAAGTCATCTACGGATCCTGTGACCTATCACTTCACCGCCATGTTATCACACCAACTGCCCCAGTGAGCTCAGGATTAAACGTTTCTCAGAGCTCACAAATTATTTCATCTTTCACAGGGACTGAGACTTCTGCTACTCCAGACTTGCTCTTAGTGAGTAAACAAGGCCAGCCCTCAGGAGCCTTGCTCTTGAAGTTCTTCCTGTCTTACCCTCACTTTGACAACCTCCTCCTCCAGTGGTTGTTTTATGGCAGCTGGTTTGAGTTGCTTGTTCAACTCTTGGAGTAACAATGGAAATTTTTTAGATATTTTCTAGGCAGTAGCTTTTACATTCCAGGATTCCAAGACAGCCCTTAATTGTGTGATGATCCTTCTGTACAATGCTGTAGATGAACTTGGATCACAGGCAACAAGATTCAGAAATTCTTGTTATGAGGAATTTCTGAGTTTTAGTGCTATGAAGAATCAAGTGAAATACAATGCAAACATTCAGTTCTCTTGTAACTAGGCAGGAGGTGTCACTGCTTATAGCAGGGTGGTTGGAACTAGATGATCTTACAGGTCCCTTCGAACCTGAACCATTCTATGATATAACAGAGAAGAACAAAACAAAACAAATTTATTTATTTCTTTATTTATTAAAATTTTCATTTAGATTGCTAATAGTTGAATGAAAAACATGATGTTACATGTAACAGGACATAGGGAGAGTTAAGCCATCTCACAAGACAGCACAACTTGTGAGCACAAGGTTATCTAGTCAATGCAGTGCTCTCACTGTCAGGGAGTAATCACAGGGTCATGTTACCTCAGGCAGAACATGGAACAAGTGACAGGCTCTATTGACAGCTCTGAATATGGCAAAGGGAAATACAACATTAAGAATTACACCAGGGGTCCCACCAGGAGCAAAGGAGGCAGGGCTGGACTCAGGGCAGGGGACAAATAACAGTGTATATCTGAGGGTTCATACATGAGATGATCTACCTACAGTGCAAGTCTGAGATTTATTCAGGAAGCAGGGCTGGAGTATAGCCAGAAGTCTCCAGAGAGCCTGATCGGGGCAGTTAAGATCTGTTAGTTCCATCACTTGTAGAAATAAGTGGTCATAAAACTACAGCATTGATTTTCCTGGTATTTAGGGAGCATAGATTCACTGTTCGGTTTATGTAAGACCAAGCAGGAATCACCTCATTTGTTCAGCAGTTTACCATTCCTGTGTCATCACACTCAAAAGAATTCAGCTGCACACACCAACAATGCCTATCATTAGGAAGACGTTATCTCATTTATGCTTTTCAAACACAGGAAGGGAGTTGGCATAAAATAGGAGTGAAAAGAAAAACTCTTCCATAGGTTGTAAGTGCCATTATGCATATTAAAATTCACTATAAAAAAAAAAAAAAAAAAAACTGCTGAAAGCAAGCAGTCGTGACAGTATTTGGAAGAGATGAGAATAGATATGAACAACCTAAGGAACCAGGAGCAAGTAGGGATCTATGTCTCAGACAAAATAAATCGGTGTAAGCTTGCTGGCTTGAAATGTTGAAGTGGACGTTCAGGTGAAGTAAATGAGCACATTGCATTGTAGTAGCCCTACCTGAGGAATCTGAGGAAACAGACTACAATTGCACTGATCAATTTGCATCTGGACATATGATGTGTTGTGCAGGTGAATGAAATTTAAGCAGGATCAAAGAGAATAAAATATTTATTTCAGATGTAGTAAAAAAGTAAAAAGGAAGGAAGGAAGGAAGGAAGGAAGGAAGGAAGGAAGGAAGGAAGGAAGGAAGGAAGGAAGGAAGGAAGGAAGGAAGGAAGGAAGGAAGGAAGGAAGGAAGGAAGGAAGGAAGGAAGGAAGGAAGGAAGGAAGGAAGGAAGGAAGGAAGGAAGGAAGGAAGGAAGGAAGGAAGGAAGGAAGGAAGGAAGGAAGGAAGGAAGGAAGGAAGGAAGGAAGGAAGGAAGGAAGGAAGGAAGGAAGGAAGGAAGGAAGGAAGGAAGGAAGGAAGGAAGGAAGGAAGGAAGGAAGGAAGGAAGGAAGGAAGGAAGGAAGGAAGGAAGGAAGGAAGGAAGGAAGGAAGGAAGGAAGGAAGGAAGGAAGGAAGGAAGGAAGGAAGGAAGGAAGGAAGGAAGGAAGGAAGGAAGGAAGGAAGGAAGGAAGGAAGGAAGGAAGGAAGGAAGGAAGGAAGGAAGGAAGGAAGGAAGGAAGGAAGGAAGGAAGGAAGGAAGGAAGGAAGGAAGGAAGGAAGGAAGGAAGGAAGGAAGGAAGGAAGGAAGGAAGGAAGGAAGGAAGGAAGGAAGGAAGGAAGGAAGGAAGGAAGGAAGGAAGGAAGGAAGGAAGGAAGGAAGGAAGGAAGGAAGGAAGGAAGGAAGGAAGGAAGAAAATAAAAGCAGAGAAAAGAAAGGAATTTAATACCTCCCATACAAGGACAGGCTGAGATTGCTGGGGCTGTGCAGCCTGGAGAAGAGAAGGCTGTGAGATGACCTCAGAGTGGCCCTCAGAATGTAAAAGAATGAAAAGGACAGACTCTTTAGCATTGTGGGGGTAGCATAAAGGGGAGATTTAAATTGGATATATGGAAAATGTCTTATACACTCAGGGTGGTGAGGTAATGGCAAAGGTTGCCCAGAGATGTGGTGAATGCCCCATCCCTGGAAATTTTCAAGGCAAGGTTGCATCTTACACAGGATGTCCCTGTGAATTGGAGAGCAGTTGGACAAGATGACTTTTAAAGGCCCCTTCCAACTCAGAGAATACTATTATTCTATGATTCTATATAGTTCCTTATTTTTATGAATAGATTAAGTAATAAAGTGCATGAAACTGCCATCAGACAGAAGAAAGCAGTCATAGTTACAAAAGATAATAATCAATGGGAAAAATAAGACAGCGCAATCATTTAAAAGCATGCTACAAACTATTGCACTGTAGTTTAAATCAGCTGTTAGTATGATATTATCCTAAAAAAAGTTGTATTTTTGGTACTGCTCATTGTGAACAAATGCAAATGAATCTCATTTGTAGAAAAAGAAAATAGTTCATATGTTATTGTAACTGGGAAAAAACCAAACCAAAACAAAAATAAAAATGGTAACAGAAAGGACTGATTGCTCTATCCATCCTCTATCTATCCATCAATGAAATCCAAATGTGTAACACAGTTCATAAGGAGCAAAAGGTATCTGCCCCTGCTTAAGACAAGGATACAAAATGTTTTATCAAAAACACAGTATGTGTACGCAACTACTGCAGAGCACTTACCAGCAGCTAACAGGTACAGGGAGATGACTTCCACCCTGATATCCCTAATATCAATGGTAGAATATAGTTGATTTATAAATCATCAGATTAAATGTGGATGGTAAAGTCCTGATGCATTTTGGTGGAAGTAAATTGTGTTCAAAATGACCTGGTTAGATTAAGAACATATTTTGAAAAGAAAATGAATTGATATTCAGTGGAGACAACTTCAAGGTAATATTTCATAGAAAAAAAAAATAAAATCAGAAATAGAAATTTATGGTGGAAATAATTTTTTTGATAGAAGTTCTGTAGAACAGTGAAAGGGATTTATTGAGGTAAACAAGCTTAATGTGAGTGCAAAGTATTGGATGGATGACACAGAATACAATCTAGAAATGATTTGAAATAATATTCCAGTAGACTTAGAAACTGTAAGCTGGAACACTCTATCCAGCTATTTAGCTGGAACACTCTATCCAGTTATGGGCACCTTAACTGGATCTGGAACAGATGGAGAGTATCCAGAGCAGAAGAGTGGTAATGACCAAACATCATTAGTTTGTAACACAAAGAAGAAAAGTATATTTAGCAATTTTATTTTATTTTATTTTAAACAAATTGTATTGGTTTTAAATGTACAGATGGAAACAAAATGTACAGAAGGTATATAAGTGAATAAGTAAAGGAAAAACTCACCAACGGTGGTGCCTTGACTGAAGCAGCTGAGGCAGTCCTCCCTGGTGAGCGATCTCCAAGAGATACTGCTCCAGTGGGAGTCAGCCCTTAAATGAGGTCTCAGAGGGGATGGAGTCAAGCTCCACCCCTCCCGGGAGCACAGCTACATCACTCTCACCTGTGCTCCCACAGCTGACCCCATACTTGCCTCAGCTGATTAATCAGAGGTTCAGGCTGTGATTACCAATCTCCCATACACAAATATATGCATCTTTTAAAACAAACTGAAAGGTGATAAACCTCCAGCCATTTTCTAGGCTAGGAAAAAGTCAGAAGACAACAGGTTCTTACAATACTTGCGTATCACCTCTTATAACTATTAACAGCACCTTATTTTCTAGGTTTTAAAGTTTAACCTGAAGGAAATTGCCCTGGCAGATTTGATTTATTTCTCATTCTGTCTATTTTGATCAGTCTAGTTCTGCACCTGCTGGCATTTATCAGTGCTTGCCAAATGTTTATGGTGACCAAACAGTTGATGTGAAGACAGTGAGGTAGTTGACTGGGCATTTTGTCAGTGTAAGACATGAAGGACGAGTTACTTTCTGGACAACAATACAGATATTTACAAGCACAGTAAGGAAGCTCTTGTTCATTGGTGGTGAAAATGCATAGCTAAAGGTGGTGACTATGCTGAAAAACATAGTTTTGTTGCTGACAATTTATTAAATAGTTTTATTGTGAATCCTGTGACAAAATGGAATATCAAGATTTTCTGTTATGCACATCTGAACAGTGCTTGTAGAGCATCATAGCCTTTGGAAAACATGTTGCAGTTGTCTATTCTCTTCACATTGTGTGAGCCTGATGATACTTTTCCAAAGGTGACACAGATCCTTCATTTTTTTCATTTATTTATCTTTGTCTTTTTTACTTTTTACCCTCCTGCTCTTTTCAAATTTATATTGCTCACATGAGAACATAAAAATACGTTTGGATGAGAAACGCTGCATCTCATCTGGAAATGTAACTAAAAATTCTGACAAGCTAAAACAGAAACTTGGGTTTAGTAAGAGAAGGGAAGAAGTTTAGAATAGAGACCATGGACATAAGCGCAAATCTCATTAAAAGTGCAATCAGGGAGCAAATTTAAGAGGTGATATCAAATTGGTGAGAGTATATGCATGGCAAAGGAAATGGGCTTTAAGCAGTGAATGTTGCTAAGGACCTGAATTTTCATACCTACATTAGGTTACTTAGTTCACATATCCCTACTTTATGTATTAAACCAGACTCAGTTTTTCATAAATTGATCTCACAGTCAAACAGATACAGTTTCTTATTGTAAACTTGTTATAAAGGTCTTTTCTTTCCCCATCTATTTTTCATTGTTGTTGTTGTTTTTAATATAATGCCTCCACTTGAGCATAGTTGGCATGTAAAAAATGCCAGTGTGTAAAGGAAGAATCCATAGGGGAGTCATATTCTATAGAGTACTTTTTCTTTTTGCCAACTTTTACGTAGGACATAGTGTTGAAATAAAAATGTAACAGCTCTCTTGTTGAGGCTCATACTAGTAACCACAGCCTGCTAAAGGAGAGAAGCCATCAGATAAATATCTAAGTCTTTATGAGCAAGGGGCCGAAAACACAAAGGCTGCACTTCATGGGCACTTTTTTCAGTTGGTTGATACTTTTCCTACAACTAATGACACATGAAAGGAGAAAATGATGTTCTCAATTGAAAGAAGTTGGGAAAGTCAAGCCAGCGCTTTCAAGCAGCATTACATGTATCTAAATTTATGTCTTGACTTTCAATTAAGAACTTTCAGGTTCAGTGCAACACAGTGCATGTTAGGAAACCACAGCATTTGTCAAATGGATATTGCTAGCAATGATGTCTTAATTTTGTGCATAATACAGTTGTATTTCTGGTTAGTGTTTATGGTGTTTTTGTTGTTTTTGTTGTTGTTGTTCTTATACTTACTGTCTCTGAAAATCCTCTCACACCATCTGATGATTTTCATAGTTCAGACTTTTAAAATATTGTATTCTCTCATGGCAATTGACATGATCATGTGTCCAGGTGGACAATAAGCTGGACATGAGGCAACAGCATGTGTTTGTTGCCAAGAAGGCCAACAGTATCCTGGTATGCATCAACAGAAGGGTGGCAGCAGGAAGGAAGGGGATTGTCTCCCTTTGCTCTGCCTTTGTGAGGTCCCATCTAAAGTGCTGGGACCCCAGCACAAGAAGGATGCTGAGCTGTTGGAGGGGATCCAGAGGTGGATCACAAAGATGCTGAGATGACTGGAGCACCTCTCTTTAAAGAATGGTTGAGGGAGCTGGGCTTACTCAATTTGGAGGAGGCTCCAGGGAGAACTCACTATGGCCTTCCTGCACTTGGGGGAAGTTTATAAGCAGGGCTGAGACTGATTTTTTACACTGGTGGATAGTGATAGGACAAGGAGAAACTAGAAGAGCAGAGATTTGGCTGAGAAATTAAGCAGATTTTTATTATTATTATTATTATTATTATTATTTTTAGTTTGTTTATTTATTTATTTATTTATTTATTTATTTATTTTATTTAGATAATACTGAGGTACTGTCAGAACTGCTCAGAGAAGGTGTAGGTGCTCCATCCCTCTAGGTGCACAAGGCCAGGCTGCCAGGCTGGATGAGGCCCTGAGCAGCCTGATCTGGTGGGGGACAACCAGCCCATGGCAGAGGTTGGGAGTCAGAGGTCTTTAAGGTCCTTTCCAACCCACATCTTTCTATAATTCCATGACCAAGACCTCCTCATGTGTTAATGTACCATATAATGACCAAGACCTCCTCACGTGTTAATGTACCATATAATTCAGCATTGCTGTTGTTTCATTTGGATGTTCACTTAAGAAATTTCTAAATCAGTGGTTATGACTTCTTTTTGGGTCACAAACAAAAATGTTTGGAAACATATGCTTGTGTCTGTGCAATATAATTAATTAAAAGCTATCATAACTAAAATCAGAAGAGAAATCGCGAGTTGTTCACGGTTTCTTTTTGTTTGTTTGTTTGTTTTTTGTTTTGTTTTGTTTTCAGATTCTTCTTTTTATTACATAAAAAATGCATTTTAAAATATTATTTGCAGCCTTATATTCTAAGCTGTGTGCAAAGATGCCTCAGTGCACATTTCCACTTTAGAAAATTAGAATGAAATATTTCCATGCTCGTGAGATCTTTGACATGTAATAATCAGACCAGTGAAGATTTAAGTTGTTGTTTTCTGTTAACATGTACAGCAAGAGAAATAAAGTGATCCTAGTGTATGATTCCTATGTATAAACTCTTGTAGCTGCTATTGAACCAGCAATAGGTTCTCCAATCTTCTATTAAAATATCAATAGTATTTTTCAGCACTTAAATTGAACAGTAATTTTATTTAAGGCTGCACCTAGACACCACTTTTCTTCGAAGAATCTCTTGTTGCTATAAATGAAAGCCATTCAAACGAGTGTGATTGAAACAGGGACAGGGAAAGGGAAAAAATCAATAGAACGTTTTTCAGGGTACTGTCTTTTCTTTTGAAAAGAAACCATTAATAACATGCTTACAGTAAAAGCAGCTGCTTGTTCAAAGTGCATTCAAGGGTGAGCTGAAAGGATGACTGTCTCTACACAGCCTCCCTGGAGAGAGAGTTTGCCAAGATTTCAAAACCCAACCTCAAACTCTGGACAAAAGCTTTTCCTTGTCATTTTAAATATTCTTATCTAATATTAGACTGTGAAAACAGGACTAAAATGCCTTCATATTTTTGCTCCTTTTGAAAGGCAATGTGGGTCAGTGAATGAGATACTGGTGTGAAAACTACTGTACATACAAAACACTGCAGGATGTATTTGTATCTATGAGGACAGTAGGTGCCATGCTAAAGCTAATTGCTATGGCCCTCAACCGTGATGGGCAGCACCATGGGGCACATAATGCAGTTCTTGTGAAACTGCTGTCTGATTCAACGTAAGCAGAAACTTTGAATATCTTGAGACAAATTCAAGGTAGAAATTGGAACAAGACCAGATCTGGGATCATCTATCTTCAAGTGTTACTACATGTACTTATGCTGAAGGATGTGCATCATGCTAGAATACATAAATGATCAACACCAAAATTTCAGAGATTAACTTTGAAACTGGAGACTTTTTTTTTTTTCTTTTTCATACACTGACAGTCCTGTTTGTGTAATTTTGTAATCAACTGTGTCCTCTTTATTTAGACAATTGAAGAAATGATATAGGTTTTCAGGAAAATCAGGACAGCATATAGGGCATGAATTTAAGGGAAACAAATACACCCAGGGTAGATGACCAAAGACCTAAGCAACATACTAAGTTACTCTGTATAAACTAGTTGCTTTATTTTTGTGGAAACTGTATAGTTAGCCTATCAGCTTTCAATGATTGTTGTTAGCTTTATTACTGCTAAATTAGGCAGCTCTTTCTAAACCTCATGATCCTATTTCCAGAACTTGATTGGTTGGAAGAGATTCAGTATTTCTGATACACACTGAGGGCTAGATTCATTTAATTTCAACTCTCCAAGGTCTCCAAAAGCATTTTAAAATTAAATTAAATTAAATCCTAATTTTTCTTGGTCTCTTCTAGAGTCACTGCAAAGTGACAGATGCCTACAGAGAACAATCTAGAACTTAAGTTCACTATGAACAAATCAAATTGTATAGACTGCAGCTTTTTTGAACAGAGAGGCCTGTAGAGAACACCAGACTAAGTAGTTATAGGACTTCCTTCTGCCTTGGACTACTAGCTCCTACGCTCACATAGAAGGAAGCTTGTCTGAGTCCAAAAATCTCACAGCTAAAAAAAATGATAACACAATAATCAAAAATTCTCTTTTAGAAACAGAGGAAGAAAGCTCAGTTTCCTGTTCCATCTTACATATTGTCAAGAGTTGGGTTGAATCAAGGGAAACAGGTAGGGAAGGAGTTGCTTGCTTGTGGCTTCAATTTGAATTCTAAAACTCCTTGACTGGGAAATCTCAGCACAAAAATAGACTCTATAATGGCTTATATTGCTCTAAAATAAGAAACCATCACTGAAATATTCAGTCAATCTTCCATGCTTTATTTTTTTTTTTTTTCCTTTTTTCTTCTTGATCTTAGATCTTTTGTCTGCAGTTCTGTAGATTTTGTAATTTACATCACAGCAATAACATTTTCAGTGGTATCCTTCATAGCAAGGGATTAGTGTGGGCACTCAGGATGCTGGGTCTCAATGATTATGATATTTCTGAGTTTCTATTCTGAGGAGATACTTCTCATATAATCTGCTGGGTTGATAGATGAGGAGATGACGTTATTGCAATGGGCTGTCCACAGTCCCTTTTCATCATAGTTATAGCTACGGACTAGCAGGAGCCCCTGTGGAAATGAATGTTGGAAATCATAATGGCACTCTGCACAGTGCAGTTTTATGTAGGGAAATACTATTCAAGACATAAAATAAGGTGATCCAGTAAAAAGACAAAACTGGAAGCTTTAATATTATGTTTTAAATAAGAATCCTGATTGTTTTCTATTTATTTTATGACACTTTCAGATTTTAGATTTTAACTCCATTTGCTCCAGTTTCATCTGTAGATTAATATGAGGCATTCATTTCAAAGGGAGAGATTACTAGAGTGATTAAAATCTCTTTTGTTATGTGTAAGCAGATGAAGCAGTTATTAATACTGAGAAATATATTATACTCTTCTCCCCTCTGCTTTGATTTCTCATGAAAGCCACTCTGATCAGGAAGGAGACTTTGCGGGAATATCATTATGAGTTGTTACAATTTTTTTTTACAATTATCTTTGGGAATAATCAATTATATAATTTTTTTTTTTTTTTTTTTTTTTTTTTTTTTTACTGAAGGGAGTACTCTCCTTGAACAGATGGGAAAAAATCCCTGAAAAATTGTGATATCAGGGCTTTAGCTTACTCAGAGTACCTACCTGCCCCTTATTAATATTTTACATATAATATTTATTATCAGAACTATAATTCACCTTGTCCTCATAAAGAAAATGCTACTGTCTGTGTTTCATGAGGGAAAATGGAGTGAGTGTTTATTCAAGGAAGAGAGGGTATCCATAGCATAAAATAAAATTTCTTTTTCCCAAATGCCTATTTTAGGAATCATAGAATCATCAAATCACAAGGTTGGAAAGGACCTACAACATCATCCAGTCCAACCGTGCTACAGCAAACCACTAAACCATATCTCGTACCTCCTCATCCAGACATCCATGTTGTTGATTTTGTTGTTTAGTCAAAATGTGCTCATTTAGCTTAATTTATTTCCAGTATTGAAATGAGGGAAGATAATGACTGGAACAACAGTCTGTACCACTTAGCTACATTCATTACCTGAGCAAGATATCCACTAGAAAAAAAAAATAAAAAAATAAAAAATAAAATAAAAGAAATAAAAATAAAAAATAGCATCCTCTGTTTATTGTTGGAATAATTATTCTGGAGCAAAAAGGCAATATGAGTAAAGCAGAGAGCAAAACTATGAACAAACACAGAATATGACACAGAATATGAAGTGAAAAGGAATATCTGTAGGGCTTGGATGCAAAGGAAGAAGGAAAATGTGGGAGGTTATTTATTTTGTAAGAATATATGATGAAAAATGGGGAATTGAGTGACCTTGATCATGAGAAAAAGCCCAGGGATCTGATAATGAAAAAGTAGAATTAAGTCCAATTCAACAGAGAAGATGAAGAAAGAAGGAGACAAAGTAGGAAAGGAGAAAAAAAAGACAACATTCTTTAAGAAATCTCCTATCTTCTTGTTTGGCATCGGCATATTCTAGTATCTGTAATGATTCTTTGCCAGTAACCACCAATGGATATAATTCTGTGTCATCAGTGTTACATCTGAAGCTGAATTAGTTCACTGATGATATTTCCTGATTACTTCTCTTGAATAGGGAGTGACGTGAGTTCAATGTGTGTACCATACAAACTATATAGATTTCTTTATTGATTGGTTTTGTTGATTTATCACAGAATCACAGAATCGTAGGGGTAGGAAGGGACCTCCAGAGATCACCAAGTCCAACCCTTCTTCCAAAGGAGGTTCCCTACACCAGGTCACACAGGTAGGCATCGAGGTGGGGCTTGAATCTCCAGAGTAGGAGACTCCACAACCTCCCTGGGAAGCCTGCCCCAGTACTCCGTCACCCTCACTGTAAAGAAGTTCTTGTGCACATTTGTGCAGATCATCCTATGCTTCAGTTTTTGGCCATTTCTCTTTGCCCTGTCCCCACACACTGATGAAAAGAGTCTGGCCTTGCCACTTTGACCCCCACATCTCAGATATTTATAGATCTGGATCAAGTATCCTCTCAGTCTTCTTTTCTCAAGGCTAAACAGACCCAGTTCATTTAGCCTTTCTTCATAGAGGAGATGCTCTGGGCACGTCACCATCTTTGTGGCCCTCTGCTGGACTCTTTCCAAGAGATCCCTGTCTTTTCTTGTACTAGGGAGACCTGAACTGAACACAGTATTACATATGAGGCCTCACCAGGGCAGAGCAGAGGGGGAGGATCACCTTTTTTTTTTAAAAAAAAAAACCTTTTTTTAATGCACCCCAGTATGCCATTGGCCTTTTTGCCACCAGGCACACTGCTGGCTCATGGCCAACCTGTCGTCCACCAGGACACCCAGGTCCCTCTCTGCAGAGCTCCTCTCCAGCAGGTCATCCCCCAACCTGTACTGGTGCATGCAATTATTGCTCTTTAGGTGCAAGACTCTACACTTGCTTTTGTTAAACCTCATCCAGTTTCTTACAGCCCAGCTCTCCAGCCTGTCCAGGTCTTACTGAATGGCAGCAAAGCCTTCAGGTATGTCAGCCAATCTTCCCAACTTCATATCATCAGCAAACTTGCTGAGGGTGGTCACTGTCCCCTTTCAAGGTCGTTGATGAAGATGTTGAACAAGACTGCACCCAGCACTGACTGCTTGGGAACACCGCTAGTTACAGGTCTCCAACCAGACTCTGCACCACCAATAATGACCCTCTGTGTTCTGCCAGTCAACCAGTTCTCAGCCCACCTCACTGTCCACTCATCTATCCCACACTTCCTCAGCTTTGTTATAAGGATGTCATGGGGGACAGTATCAAATGCCTTGCTGAAATCAAGGTAGACTACATCCACAGCTCTCTCCCCATCCACCCAGCCAGTGACAACATCATAGAAGACTACGAGGATGGTCGAACATGACCTCCACTTGGTGAGCCCATGCTGACTACTCAGCATGATTTAGTTGCTTCTTGCTGATTTGAAGACATCACATTCAATATAACATCACTTTACCATACTGAATTAATAGAGAAATACAGAATTCAAGTTCACAACAACTGGGGTACATAGCAACTTATTTAGGACCAGAGAAAATGGTTTCAAGGTATTGCAGGGGAGATTCAAGCTGGAGATTAGGAAGTATTACTTCTCAGAAAGGGTGGTCAGGCACTGAAATGGACTGCCCAAGGAGGTGGTGGAGTTACCGACCCTGGGGTTATCCAAGGAACAACTGGATGTTGTGTTGAGGGACATAGTTTAGTGGGAGCTATTGGTAATAGGTGAACAGTTGGACTGGATGATCTTTAAGGTCTTTTCCAACCTTGCTGATTCTATGATTCTATGAAGTCAATGATCTTTAATTACTCCATGCTTTTTAAAGCCGGCTCCAATTATAACTCACATGTCTGTGTTAAAAATTAAACCAGTATCAACAAACAGAAATCTTTAATGATGAAAACCTCTATGTGAAAATTAATTTGCCTCAATTAGTTGTTTGTTTCTTGTCTAGTTCCAGTTCCCTTATGAGGGAATGTTGCTATATGCAGCTGTTTTGTTTTGTAGAATGTATTAGCTTAAGACATGCATGCTTCATGTATGTGCATGTTTCATGTTGTGCATGTTTGTGTGTATGTATAAAGCTCCAAAGGATGGTGATTCAGAAAGTAGAAAGTCATTGTCCTTTTCCAAGCTTATGAGGTTTCAGTATTTCAGAACAAAAAATTGCTGCCCCAAATACTTGTAATTGTGAAGGGTAGAACAAAGAGTGTTGAAAAGCCTAAATAGTTCCTTGTAGAAGAAGGAAATGGAAAACATGTATGTCCTACTATTACATGACTTGCCAAAGTATATTGTCCTGGAAAAAAAACAATCATTAGCCTATGAAAAAACATGATTATGTTTACATATATTAATAGAACATAGGCACAGTTAAACATTAGTTTCCACATAACCACATGAAGATTTTGAATAATTTCAAAGATCTTGGAAATATTTGTAATAGTTTTCTAATTCCACCACCATTTATATCTCCTTCTGTTTGTTTCCTGTGGTTTATTCACTGATGATATTTTGTAATTTTATTATTTTGTAATTTACTAGTTGCAGATTCCTGTGATTCAGCTTGAAATAGTAAGAGCAGATAGTAGTCCTCTGATTTTGTCATACTCTCTAGCCTTTTCCTGATGTCCCAAATGCTGGCCCCTGCAGGCAGAAAACTTCGCTAGAGAGATTGCACGGATGGCAAATGCATGCCGCTGCTCTTCAATGCAGTTGAAATTAGTAAGGCCCTTTGCCATTATTTGGTAACACTGGTTCTGAATTTATTAAGTTCAATGATCAGATCTATAGAACAACAAAGAAAAAAATGTATAAGAATTCACCAGAAAAATTACTTGAAAATGGAGTTGTAATATAATAAAAGCAAAGCTATGTAAATAGTTAGAAGAACATTATTGACAGCAGTGTTTTTAAGGTGTTTTTAATTTTAATTTTAATTTTATTTTATTTTTTAATGTAATCATTCAGCTCCTCATGTAATACCGAGGCTGCCTGTAAACAAATCCACTCTTAGATTGGTATGATTCAAAAGAAAAATTTGCAACAGCTGTTGTGTGAATAGCACCATTCTGAGATTTGAGTTCCTATGCTGATTACAGGCAAACATCTGGAAAATTGAATTGAATCCAAATCTAGTAAAAATTACTGCGTCTGTTAGTTTGTTGTGTTCACTCCAGGAAATGAGCAATTTAATCATAATTTTAGGAATTTTGTTGCGCGGTTGGTGGCATATACATCGAAAGAATGAAGTAATCTTTATTCCTCTGTCATAGAGAAACCATTTCTTATAAAAGGGGGAACTGCCCCACTTGCATCTCCAGACATGATGGTGAGATCCTTCTCACAGAGTTGGGGCAAAAAAATGAAACCTCAGACATCTGCTTACTGAAATGTGAAGTTATTTAGGAGACACTTTCATTTAGACTTTTAGCCTATGAACTGAATCTTGCCTTCTGAAGTTAAGATGAGCTGAATGCAAGGGACTGATTGAATACACAGGATTGATTGAAACTCAAATGTGAGCAAATTTTTTTCTTATGTAGTAAGCGACGGGAAATGCAAAACAAAGGAGCATTTGGAAAAAAGTCCAAGGATTTTGTTTTGATTTTGATTTTTTTTTTCCTAAATATTTTAAAATTTAAAAATATATAAAGATTGATGTGAAAAATTCATTTTAGTCAGAAAACTTGTAGAGAATTGCCTGTCCTTTTAAACTTCAGTGGAAAGAAAAGCAAATAAAAAGTAAAATTACAAGATTTTTAGCCTTTTTTTTTTTTTTTTTTTTTTTTTACTTTCTGAATATTCTTTTAAATTTATTACAGACACTGCAAAATTAAACACTACAGAAGACTAACGATGTGAGGAACCTGACATTGTTAGTATTATTAAGGAACTGGTTGTGAAGCTGTACCTGTAGGGTGATGGGCAATGTTTTAATGTCCAGATGGGCCAACACTGGGACCAATGCTCTTCAACATCTTCATCTGTGACATTAGCAGTGGGATCAAGTGCACCCTCAGCATTTTTTGTGGATGACATCAAGCTGGGAAGTGTTGTCCATGGACCAGGTAGGTGGGATGCCATCAAGAGTGACCTAAACAGACTTGAGTAGTGGACCTGGAAGAACCTCATGAGATTCAACAAAGCCAAGTACAAGATCTTGCACCTGGGTTAAAGGAACCCACCCACAACCAAAGTAAGCTGGTGGATGAAAGGACTGAGCACAGCCCGACCAAAAAGGAGTTGGGGGTACTGGTGGATGACAAACTGGACATGATCCAGTCTTGGGCCCTCACAGCCAAAATGTCAACTGTATCCTGGCTGTATCAAAAAAAGCATAGCTAGCAGTGTGAAAGAGGTGATCCTGTCCCTAGACTTCGTGCTAGTGAGACCTCCCCTGAAGTACTGCATACAGATGGGGTGTCCTCAGTACAGGAGAGACATGGAGCTGTTGGAATGTGTCCAGAGGAGGGCCACAAAAATGATCCAAGGGATGGAACACTTTTCCTACAAGGCCAGGCCGAGAACTCCTGCTCTTCAGACTAAAGAAGAAAATGTTCCATGGTGACTTAATAGTGCTTTTTTAATATCTAAGGAGAACTAAAAGAAGGGGTCAGAATCCTTAGCAGGCCCTTGTTAGGACAAGGAGGAATGGTTTCAAACAAAGAGGGGAGATTTAGATTGGATACAAGGAAAAAGTTCTTTACAGTAAGGGTAGTGAGGCTCTGGAACAGGTTGCTCAGAGATGCTGCGGATGCCCTGTCCCAAGAAACTTTCAAGGTGAGGCTGGACCCAGCTCTGAGCAATGTGATCTAGCTGTGGATGTCCCTGTTCATTGTACAATAGTTGGACTAGATAAACTTTAGGATCTCTTCCAATTCAATGATTCTATGATTCTATAGCTTTTATTTCTTTTCAGTGAAAATTTAGAAATTTAAACTCATAATATTTCATTGTTACTCTTTCCTCATAATTTTCTATTTTGGTTTTCATTGTATATTTTAATCCATTAATCTCAGTACAGATTTTCAATACTCAGAAAACAGTATAAAAACATAGTTGTAAAAACTTGGTCTGAAAATTATCTTGCCTTTCAAAAAAGTCCTATTTTCATTTCAAAGTCCTATTTTTATTGAGTTCCATCAAGGTACTCCCAGAAATAAGGAGGAAGTAAGCACAGTTTACAATATATTACATTATTCATATTAGGAAAGTTTTTTAAATAGACTCACACAGTATTAAATACAAACTTTGTCCTAAAGAATGAATTCATAATGGACTTGGGAACAGGTATGAGTTAGTGAACACTTAGCTTTATCACCTACCCAATTAAGGATTTCTCCATCAAATCTTCTTTTGTTGCACACAAGGCAACATTGTGTTAGTCGCTGCAGTTCTGTCTGGGCTCTGTTTTGCAAATTTCAGTGTTATGTAAACTATCATAAATTTTGCATAGAAGTGGGATAAAAAGATCCTCCATCATTTTGTTGTATGTTTGGGTACGTAGACATGCATCTGGAATAGAAAAAATAGTGGAGTGTACATAATAGGCAGAGTCAGATCAGTGTGGTCCCTCATAAGCATATAATGAGGATGAATTCAAAACAATTTGCTTAACTGTCACATAACACCTTGATTGCTTTAAATGGTGCACAATTATAAGAATTACAACACAAGGATATTTTTTTATAGTCAACATGGAGACAGTGTAAAAAGCAAGAAAGAAGAGAAAGAGAAAAAGAAATAAAAAAAAAGAAGGAAATGTAATAAAGTAAAAGAATGATAAATAAAAGAAACAAGTAAAGAAAGAGCAAAAGAGCAAAATAAATAAATAGACAGAAAAACAGATATAGAGGAAAAGAAAGATAATGCCAACCTTTGCTACAGATTCATCTGAGGTGACAGAAATAAAATGTTGGCCCAGAGATCTGTATGGATTCATTCAAACATCTTAACAGCACAGAGAATAAATCATCATCATTATTATTATGAAACAGGAGACAGAGTTTTGGGGATCTGAAACTGTGCAGCTCAGCTCCAACTGCTGTTCAGCATTCAGAACTACCAACTTCATTTCCTCCTAGCACATAATAAATAACACGTCTACCCAACATAAAAGCATTTTTTATAATAGCAGTAAAGGAACTGCAGAGAGTGTGATTATCATGAACTAATAATACCCCACAGAAGATATGCAGCACAGATTAGAAATGACCTGAAAATGAATCTATGGTTTGTATGACTGGCCAGATAGTGTCCTATTTTGACTATTCCATCCCAAACCACTACCAAGTTTTAATATTCTCTTCCCTTGTCACAGTAATTTTCACAGGGGGAGTCCATTTATCATTGTGGGTTTCCTCTTTATATGATGACTTCTAGCACAAGAGCTAAAATGAATGCTACATTTTTAATTCATGGTGTTGTTAGCTCTGTTCAAGCACCAGCTCACACTGCCTGTAGTTTTTTCACAACATCACACTTCTGAAGGAAACAGAAGGGAAGCTCAGCTGGTCTCTTTTTAGTGCCTCCACTGACACTCTTGCTTTGCAGAGGTGATGACTATACCCTCTAATGGGAAAGAAGTGGTTGTTGGATGGTTAACATATACAGCTGGATATTAGCCAAATAGGATTTGCTTTATACATTTGCATAGTCTTGTGTGATCAGTGACTCTGTGTTCTGCTTGTGTTGTCTGTGAAGTGGATCACTTCCTGCTTTGTTCTTGCATGTGACTTTGTTCCTGTACATGTTCTACAATGGACTCCAGCACAACCCTCAGTATTAATGCTTGAATATCTGCACAAGTGATGCTGCTCTGGACACTTACTCCATGAGATGCTTATCTGTGGAGGAATGTCTCATTAAAGATATTTGCACGTAATCTGAACTAATGAAAAATTAACACAATATCTGGTACCACTGTGATGAAGTGAATGGGAACACAGAAAAAAGTTGTTTAATAAAAGCCCATCCCTCAGTTGCAGCCTCACAGAATATCCCTCAGACTCATTTTAAACAACACGTGAAAGTCACATGAACTTCATAACCTTTTCAAATTGGGTACAAAACTAAAACTATTAGATTACTCTTATTGAACTGCCTTTTAATTGTACTCACCTTCAATGTAACAGCTGAAGTAACATCACTATGACAAGGATCAAGCCTCATCAGTGCAAATGACTTTCCACTGTGATAAGCATTTGACAGTAGCTGTAGTGATCCAAAGCACTCTTCTATGACAGGAGATTTAATCTTCAGTTGAGTTCTTGAATCCCTGTTCCCAGTGTGTCTTGTTAGTGGTATGTTCTAGTAAAGCATAGGTACAGGCTTGGCGGAGAACAGCTTAAAAGCAGCCTTGAAGAAGAGGATTTGGGGGTGTCAGTTCATGAAAGACTCAATCTGAGCCAGCACTTGCAGCTCAGAAGGCCAATTATATCCTGAATTGCATCAAGAGAAGTGTGACCAGCAGACTGATTCTGTCCCTCTCCTCTTCTGACACCCTATCTAGACACCCCTACTATGGGGTCCCTAAATCAAGAGTTATTGGAGCAGGTCCAAGGGAGGCCCATGAAGATCATCGGAGGGCTGGAGCACCTCCCCTGTGAGGACTGAGAGAGGTGGGGCTCTTCAGCCTGGAGAAAAGAAAGTTCTGTGGGGGATCTTCTAGCAGCCTGCGAGTAACTGAAGGGTACCTACAGGAAATGTGGAGAGGGACTTTTATAAGGGAATGTAGTGACAGGACGAGGGAAATGGATTTATATTCGAAGAAGGTAGATTTAGACTAGGTATCAGTAAGAATTTAATTATTGTCAGAGTGGTGAGACACTGGAACACGTTGTCCAGTGAGGTTGTGAGTGCCTCCTTCCTGGAAGCATTCAAGGCCAGGCTGGATGAGCAACCTGGTCTACCCTGCCAGTAGCAACGGGCTTGAACTAAATGATTCTTAACAGTCCCTTTTTAACCAAACCATTCTGATTGTATGGTCTATTTTTTTTGTTTTTTTCTTTGTTTTCAATATTAAAGTTCAACTTTTGGTGGGATTTAATCATATTTTTTTAAGAAATTTTCTATAATTTTGGTATAATTATATTTTCTATAATTTGGTATCTAAAATCACTCTGAGCAGAAGACAGTAATCACAGATAAAAGATTTGCCTCATCTTGGCAGAACAAAGACAGATCTGTGCTTGGTCATCTAGGATCAGTGAAGAAGGGGGCAATAATTATCTGTTTGTTTGTAAAAATCTTTGTAGGACTCCACAAAAAAAATAAAATAAATAAATAAATAAATAAATAAATAATATATATATATATTTGCTTCACTTAACTCCAGAATTAAAGAAAGAGACTAACTAAAGCAAGATGTGTTTGTTTTGTTTTTTTTTCTTTTTTTTTTTTCCACATTTCAAACTATAATAATAATAATAAAATCTATTTAAAGTTTCTGTTCCACTTGAATTGAGAATTTTTTTTTCATTTTTGACTCAGAGAAGTAGCTTAAATGACCCAAAGTGCTTGTCAATCTCATCTTACTAAAATTTATGATTTAGGTCATTTTGATACTATTCAGAGAATGAAGGGGTAGATTAAGAAAGAGGAAATTTGCCTTGTACCTAAAGCCTAAAACCATATTGCCTGTACGTCTTTTACATTTTTTTGTAATGATGAAAGCTTTAGTGAATATTAGAGGGATAAAGAGCTTTAAATCCTTTTTGTTGATGCTATTACATATTGTAGGGCTTATTCAAATATTCATTGAATATGAAAAGAAGTGAATTTTCTGGGAAAGATAGAAATGAAGTCAGGCAAGGTAGAACTATGATAAAGAATTTCATGTCTGCCTCCAAAATTGTCTGATACCAGATAATAAGTAAGAGGAAAGAAGAATTTGTTTTGCTTAGAGAGTAAGGTGCAAGCCAATCCCAAACTCGCTATAGTGAGAACAGATTGTCTGCCCCTGAGGGAAGGAAGCAAAAGAAGTATATGTATGTAAATGAGCATAATCATTTATGCAGATTATATTTACGATTGGTCATAGGATTTTTTGCAGGCCTAGATGATTTGCATGAGAAATAAAACAGCAGGATTTGAACTAAAATTAATACCGTAAACTCATCATTTTACCCCCCATACCTGAGGTTTAGGAGTACTCTCATGATGGATCAAACTGTTACAAGGAAAACTGTGTGTCAAGGCATTGTTCCTCAGATTCTCAGAAGACTGCAAGAACAAACTTGGAGTGTGAGGAAAGGCCATAATGATCCCCAGGCACAACTTTCCACTTTTCAGCTGTAGATAATACTGCAGTAATGCTGAGCTGGAGGCTGGAGATCAGCTGCAGTTCTTAATAGCTCCCGAATCTGTGGACATCCATGGATGTCTAAAATATTCTTTGAATGCACATATACTTTTTGTATGGTGGAAGACTGTGTGGAAATGAGATTCACAGTTAAATGAGAAGAATTAAAAAAAGAAAAATAAATAAATCTGAAACCCCCACAAACAAAATACAACTTCAGAATTTCCTGTCTGACTATTTCCTTGGGCGCCTTGCTGATGTACAGGGAGACACTGAATTATCTCTCTTCTTCACTTTCTTCAAACAATTTCTGATTCCATAGATCTTATTTATAAACTCACTGACATTTCTTTCATTTTCTGGAGAGTCTTCTATACCTTCGACCATCTTTGTCACATTTCTTTTTCCTGTTCAACTCTATACTTGCTTGCTCTAAGGAACAAGAATGTGTTAGAGTTTAATCACACGATGGACAGAGATATGACATTGTGTTGAGCAAAGCTACTTCTACTAGGGAAGAGAGCAAACAACTGTTTTCAGAGCTGGTGAGGAGAAAAGAAAAAAAACTAAACAGTTGGAGCTGACAACAGCAGTGTTTTGTTTCCGGTCAGCATAATCAGATAGAGACTGCTTCATGGCTGTACTCTATTTGAAGAAAACACATAGCATTCATCAGCTGGAACAGATCCCAAAGGCTAGACAGAGCAGCAGCAGATCCTTTGATTCCTCCTTTTTATGTTTGTGGATCCATGAGTTTTAGTGTTGCTCTGAGTTAATTATATCCATATTTGTGCATCAACCAGAAGCTTCTCATGCCTATCATGTTCTCTAAATCTGGTTCTGCTTCTTTTTGTGTGTGTGGTCTATTCTAGTTGCCTTTGTGTAGTAGTAGACTGCAGATTTCTCATTTTCTGCATACATTATTACCTCATGGACCAGTTTCTCCTTGCAAAACTTTTGCCAAACACATGATGCATATATGAGGTTTACAGCTGCAGGGATGTATAGCCCTACAGCTAAGTCCACAATAATCTGTAAATGTTTATGGAAAATACTTACCAAGGAAAAGTGGTTTTGAGTAAAATGTGCATAATAAACTGTAGATGGAATACATTTATTGTGATTGAATCTTTTCTGTGATTAAATAAAAATATTCTTAAAAAAAAAAACTTTCAAAAACATCATTTTGTTTTTTACCTTTTCTCTATTAACAACAGCAAAGAAGGACAAAACCTATTTCTTAATCTCATGCAGGACAAATGGTCAGATTATGGCTATATAATTAGGGAATGGAGCAGGATTTCTCAGTCTTGTAGACCACATCACCTGATAGAGATTTTAGCTGACCACTGCAGTAGTTGAGGGTGAAGAGGAAAGTATTGCTTGCTTGACCCTTTTCCCATCAAAGTCTGGTAGATGTCCATTATGTCTGGGGTGGAGAGCAGAGTAAATCCCCCCACAATTCAGGTGGAAAGAGTTAGAGACTCCACCTGGACCTTCACAAGTTCACGAGACCAGAAGTGATCTCTCTCAGGGTGCTGAGGGGGCTGGAAGACATGATTTGCAAGCCACTTTCCATGACCTATCAGTGATTCTGATCAACAAAAAAGATCCCAGATGACTGGCTGCTTTTTAATGTGATGCCTCTCTATAAGAGTGATCATAAGGAGGGCCTGGGAAACATCTGGAAATGTCAGGTCAATAGTCTTCTGAGGGCAGTGGGATGAAGTTCAACAAGATCAGGTGCTGAGTCTTGCACTTTGATCACAACAACCCCATGAACTCTACAGACCTGGGGCACAGTAGCTAGAAAGCTATGCAGAGGAAATGGATCTGAGTGTGTTGGTCAACACATGGCTGAAAATGAGCCAGCAGAATGCCTGGATAGACAATAATTTCAATGACATACTGGTTTGTATCAGAAATAGTATAGCCAGCAGGACCTGGGAGATTATCTTTTCCTGTACTGTGTTGTGGTAAGGATATACCTTGATTTCTGTATTCAGTTTTGGGCCTCTCTCTACAAGAAAGACATTAAGGACTTTAAGGACATTAAGAACATGAGCGTGTTCAGAGAAAGGCAAAAAAAGCTGGTGAGGATTCTGGATCTCAGTTCTCAAGGAGAGCAGCTGAGGGAACTGGGTTTTGTTTGGAGGACGCTCAGGGGAGACATTATAGGCCTGAAAGGACACTGTAGTGAGATGGGTTTTGGTTTCCTTTCCCAGGTAACTAAGGAGAGAACTAGAAGCCTTAAGTTGCAGCAGGAGTGATTCTGTTTGGATATTAGGAAGAATTTCTTCATGAAAAGACTGGTCAGATGTTGGAATTGGCTGCGCAGGGAAGTGGTAGAACCATTGTCGCCAGAGGTGTTCAAGAAACATGTAGATGTAGTCAGGAAAATTCTTTAGTGGACAACATTAGTGGTAAATAGAAAGTTGGACTACATGATCTTAGAAGTCTTTTCCAATCTTAATTATTCTGGGTATATGATTCTGTGATCTACTTTCCTTCTTTGTGATGTGAAGGAAATGTCTGTTATTTGCTTCTGTATCTAGCTAGAAAATAATGTAGATGCATTATGTAACACATGCAAGGACACATAATGCCCAAAGATGATGTTAATTTCGGTGAGAAGCTGTATTTTAAGGCATGATTACATATGATAAGCATGCTGTCTTAGCTTGTCATCTTTTGGAAGTTCTAGATAAACTCATAGTGAAAGACCTGAAAAGCACATTATGGACTCTTAGCTGCATCTCGTTTTGTTCTCTGACCCAATCTTGATAGTACACTCTCTGAGCAATGACACAAACTCAACATTATGGCCTGTGGGTAGCAACCAGTTCTTGACATCATTATGTCTGGTTTTGGGGAACTGCCTTCAGATGCTTACAATGGTAGTGATTACAATCATTAAGTCCGGGTTAGCCTGTGGAAGGAATGAAGTGACTGTTGAAGATATGTCATCAGCAAGAAAGCTCTCCATAATGTGGAAGTTTGTGGTGGGAAAATTTCAACCAAAAAGAGCCCTGGGAGAGATTCTACCAAATCTAAAGGAAACCATCAAACCACAATGCACTACCAGTCATTGCATAAGGGCTAGAGGAAAGAAGTTCTACATTTCACTAGTGAGTGTCAGAAATGGGAACTGAATGGGGGACTGAAACAGAGAAAGGATTTACTCAATTTCCTCATTTACTTGTTAATAATTCACTAGCTGTGACAGTGGCAATTAAGCACCAGACTACATTTTTCTGTCCTTTCATCTTTCAGCCTGGAATGATAGACTTTGTCTAATTCATTCCTAGAGATCTTCTGTCTAAGCTTCATTTTTCTTTCTCCCCTCCATTCACTGAAGGTCTATTCCCACTTTCAATTACATTAAATTCTTCACAGCTTCTTTTCCTAGTGATATACTATTATAACTGTTCATTTTCCAATGTGATCCTCCTAAAGCCTTCCTGAAATCATCACCCACTTTGTTGCAGTAAACATATTCCTTACTCCTCGATACTCTCCTTGGCTTTTGACCTTCCCATATCAGTCTGGCTAGCCTATGTGTAAGATTCATCTTCTCCATGCCACTCTACACACCAGATATCACATTCTGTATTTGCCCCTCTTCACATTACTTGTCTTCTTTAACATATTGCTTCCTGGAATCCCTTCTCATCAGCTTAACAGAGTGCTATTTTATGAACCCATCTTTTGAAGGAGAGGCTGTTTTTCTGAGTCTGCACACAGAGACAGCATTCATTTCACCTTTTCTTTGCAAAGTTAAAAGAGGGCATCCTACAGTAATAAGGAGATGTATTACAAATGCAATGCATTTGCTGTACTCCACGTGATATGTTCTGCAGACCTTTTGTGGTGATCACTTGTTAACTGTTAGCTCAGAAGCAGTGAATTTAGCCATATATACAGTATTATTTTCATAATAAAAAATAACTTGGTGAATACAGAGAAGGACTTAAGGGTGGACAAAAGATGAGCATAAGAAGACAATATGCATTTGTAGTCTATACAAGTAATCATGTCATAGGCTGCATGAACAGAAGCTTGGCTAACAGGTTGAAGGATGTGACTGTCCTTCTCTACTCCTCTTTTGTGGTAACCTACATGCAATAAACACTTTTAGTGTTCATCTCTGGTGCATTCAACACAAGAGGGAAGCTGGAAATAAATAGATAGTCCAGAAGCGAAACTCAAAGATGATCAGAGGTCAAGGGCACCTCTCTGATGAAGAGACACTGAGAGAGCTGGGGATGGTGAGCCTGGAGAAAAAAAAAGGGTCCAGGAAAACCTAGTTGTAGCCTACCAGTACTTAAACAAGTCTACAGGAAAGACAGAGAAGAACCCTTTATCAGGGTATGTAAAAATAAGAAGTAATGGTTTCAAACTAAAAGCGGGTAAATTAAGAACAGATATTAGGAAGAAATTCTTTACTCAGAGAGTGCTGAGACACAAGAACAGGCTGCCCAGAGAAGCTGTGGTTGCCCCATCCATATAACTGTTCAAAGCAAGGTTATATGGGGCTTTGAAGAACTTGGTCTGGTGTTTGTACTGTTTCTGTATTTCTTATAAACAGAAATACAAGCAACATCTGATTCTTCTCTTGGTTGGAACATACAAGAAAGCACCTCGGGTGGAATAGATCATACTAGTGCCAGTGACACATATATAATTGTTTCTTATAGTAAAGAATTAGACACCAGACTTTCCTCTGCTAGTGGATAAAAAATAATGCTGACTTTCCCCTACTATAAGTGAAACTGGACAGTAACAGGTTCAGGAATTGCCTATTCTAATTTTCCAGGACAGGATCTTCCTGTCTGGGTATTTATACAACTACCACCACTATGGTATCTAGCTCCTGTATTGATTTATTAAAGTGCACTCACAAAGCTCTCTGTATTTTTTTTTCCTTGCTCTGTTATTTTATGTGGTGTTATTGTGGGAAAGCAAGGTCAGTGGAAGAATGTTTTACATTTTGTTCTGAAAGTGCTGAGGCTTACAGTCATTTTGATATGTTCCAGAAGCAAATATCACAACATGGAGCAGCAGCCAAGAAACTTCTGTCTCTTGCTTTCATGAGTTTTGTTATAGCTGTTGTTTGTGAGGAACAAAGATCCTCTGTATGATATTTCCAATAACGCAGGTACACTGAACAGGGATTTTTGGAAAATGAGGAGAAAAATCATCTTAGAAATCATCAGAGCTGTCTCAAATGTTGGTTTGCTATTAGCAGTTACTTGCTCATCAGGTGGATCTGTGGACCTGTGGTCTCCATCAGCTGGAGGATGTGTTTTGTTTTATATTATAAATTTGGCAGTTGCTTGCCTATTCACATTTCAGTATAGTTACCAAAGCCAGCAGGTATGGAAGTGGATAAGCAGATGTGTTATTCTTTGAAGATACAGCCAGAACTCAAAAGGTGAAATGCAGCTTTACCTTGGTTGAGTTTGAGACACATGCTCTACTTTGAGTGCTCACAGTGCACATGTGGAGCCCGAAGAACCACCTTTTCTGCAGGCAGGTAAATAGCAGATATAATAACTTCAGTGGAGTGAAAATACCACTGAAAGACAAGCAGTGCCTCCACTTCTCTTACGCTGTCCAGAATATTTTTTTCTTCATTTATCTACGAATCTAAAAGAATGAAATAATTGAATATATTCCAGGAATAGTAATATTGAATTAGTTGTTCCAGCGGGAAAACCTGCTCATCGCATGTTTCTGGCATTTCTGTCCTTAATATCTTGCAGTGATCACCTCACTGAGAAGATGGACAGGATGAACCTGAAAGCAAGATCCAAGTGGAAGTTTAAGTGGATGTGAATTGTAAAGAAAGTTATGGAAACAGCAGTTATGATGCAAGAGCCTTTTATGAGAAGATGTGAGGCATGGTCAAGTTGTGGCCTTTGACTGTCTAAGGAAAGACAATAAAATCTTGAGCCACCTGTTCCACCTGGAATAACAAGCAACATGTGTGTAAATACCTGTTTCAAGCTTCTTAGTACCATTCCTGCAATTGCTGAGAGCTACAAGGTCTGCCACAGTGTCCCTCCAAATGTCTGCAGTAAGTCAGAGAACCCGCATGACTGTACAACTGCTGATACATGTCCATGAGTCCGTATGGGAGATGAAATAACTTCCAAACGGCACAACTAATTTCTTTATACCTTCCTATCTGTCCCCAAAACATACCAGAGCAATGACTGTTATATTTTCTGCAATGATAGGCTGGGATCTCTGGAAGGAAAGAACTTTGCTATTGGAGTTTCATTCACTAGTGTAGCATAGTAGGAGATTTTTAAAGTTCACACATGGTCAAGATTAAACATTACAAAATTCCCTTTGACATGCAAGGCTGTTTTGTATGAACAGGAGCAGCAGAACTAGATCATACTATTTCCCAGAAATGTGCATGCATAATAATAATAATAAAAAAAAGACAAAAAAGGAAAACTGGAATCTGTGAAAAACAATATATTGTAAATGAAAATTTTTATGAGAAAAAAAATATACCAATGCTTTTTTATTTTTTATTTTTTTAATTAATGTATATTAAGACAGCCAGAACTTTGTTCACTGCTGTGCTGTGCTGATGCTAGAACAAACACAAATATAATCAAACCCAGGTCTCTTTCTCTCTTTTTCTTTTCCATTCAGACCAACACATTTTAATTCAGTCCATATGAATGAAGTTCAACCATTAATTTTATATAACCTGATCTACACCACAGAATAAATAATACATACCCGTTGCTGAATTAGAATGGTCTAACTGAAATAGATATGTGCATTTAGTGAAGCCAAGGCATAATTTGCTTGAACCAACATTAGTACTGAAGCCAATATATGTGATTTTAAGCCCAAAGTACATTTGTATATGGGATTTTGTAATGTAAATGGATATAGTTTTTTCCAAACCATTGTATACTCAGTAAAACCCATCAGCTTCCTTAGGGTCAGCTGACATAGCACTGCTTAATGTTATTTTTCCTCTTTTTGTTTTCACATTTAATGAATTTCTTCCAAAACTTGATAGGTTTGATTTATTTTGTTTCTGGCAGACGCATATTCAAAAGCGGAATTTTTCACTGTGATTCCAAGTTCACTGTTCCATTTCTCAGCCACAGGCCAATGTTATAACTAAGTCTGGACAGAAAGACAAATTTCCAGTAAATGCCTACAATTATTTTGCAATCCTCTCCATGTTTAGGATTTGTGCATTCTGAAGTAAGCATGGAATCAGACCACAAAAAGGAATCGTTTTTGGTAAGGAAGCTTGGTGACAAATCTAAATGATCTGGACAAAACAAGTAGAAATTATTTTCAGCAATGACATGCATAAACAAATATGTCATTACTTTCCTTGATTTCACTACTCCAGTAAGGTATGTTTATTGTTCTCCCTTTCAGGTTATGAAAACAAATCTATTACCTAATTCATTGAAGATTCTGCCTTTGAGCAAAAAATTCGGGTAGAACTGTTTTGGTATAATTAACCAAGTCAAGAAATTTGTATCTGATAGTAATTTTGAAGGAGGATTTCACCAACAGCAGTGCATGTTACTGCTCAGGAAAAGTTATTCCTAGCTGTAGATCTTTATGTTTTTGTTATGTTTCGCATCACAGTATACAGGAAACCCTACATGTGGAAGTGTTACTCTGTTATTCTGCACAATATAATCAGTCAGTTTATGATTGAAAACACCTACAGAGTTTTGCTTCCTGGAAGCATCACCAGAGGGTTACAATAAACACAAGAGATTGACCATCAGATCTTGGGCTGCTTGTGCTGCAGAACCTACTGCAAAAAATTAACTGTAGTGTAGTATGGAGCCTCTCATAATTCTGGACAGCTTTGCCTCATCCCTTCAGTTTTGATACTACAGCACAGGTGGTTTACGGCTAAAAGAAAATCAGATCCAGGAGAGCATAAAAATACATATTTCAGGAACTAAACAATACTACATATTCCAATTTCTTTTAAATGTTTAGGAAATTTTTGCTTCTAGGTTATAAAACCTGATAACATTTCTTACAAATCACATTTCAAAATAAATGCTAACAGGGATATTTAACATCATTTTTAACATCATAAATTAAAAATCTTCTGTAGAGTTTAAAATCATGCAGCTGCCAGATGAGTTGTCCCCTGTCCTGTCACTGTGCATTGTTGAAAAGAGCCTGCTCTATAAACCTGACACCCACTCTTCAGATATTCATAAGAATTGATACAATCCCCTCTCACCCTTCTCTTTTCCATGCTGAGCAGCTCCAGATTACTCAGCCTTCCTTCATGAGGGAAATGTACCATGTCCTTAATCAGCTTTGAAGCAGTCTGCTGGACTCCCTCCAGCAGTTCCCTGTCTTTCTTTAACTAGGGAGACCAAAACTGAACACAGCACCCCAGACTGGACTTCACAATGGCAGAGTGAAGATCACCTCTCTTTACCTGCTGACCATGTCCTTTTTAAGGTGCCCCAAAATATCACTGGTATTCTTGGCCACCTGGACAAACAACTAGCTTAGAGCCAACCTGTCTTCTACCAGGACACTCAGGTAATCCTCCACATCACTCCCTTCCAGCAGGTCTACCCCTAACCTGTACTAATTATTATGGTTGTTCCTCCCCAGATGTATGAGTATCCAGTTCTCAATAATTCTCACTGTCCACTCATTTATCCCATGCTTCTTACCTACAAGGATGTTACTAGAAAGAGCAAAAATTCTTGCTGAAGTCAAGATAAGAAACATCCACTGCTCTCCCTTCATCTACACAGGGCAGATATGACATCATAGAACGCTGCCAGGTTGGTTAAGCATAGTTTCTACTCGGTGACTCCATGTTGACCATTTGTGATGAACTCCTTTTCTTCCTTTTCCTTGTAGATTACATACAGAATAAATAATTCCATCACCTTCCCAGGAATGGAGATGTGAGGCTTCCCATTTCCTTCTTACCCTATTTGAAGACTAAAGTTACACTGGCTTTTCCATAGTCTTCAAGCACCCCTTCCATTCTCCATGACCTTTCAGAGATGATAGAGATTGCCTTGGCAATCCCTCCTGCCAGCTTCTTCAGCACTCATGGGTGCATCCTATGAGGGCCCATGGATTTCTATGCATCAGGTTTGCATGGATGACCTTTGACCAACTCCTCCTCTTCCGAGGTGCTTGAATTTAACCACTTTTTCCAGTGTTCCTTACTTTTCAGTGCTCTAACCCAAGTGATGCTTCCAAGCAGGTCCTTGAGGAAGTCAGAATTTGCTCTCCTGAAGTCCAGTGTTGCAATGCTGCTTACTACATTGTTCCACACCAGATCCTGAACTCCACTGTATCAACTTTTCTGCATCCACTGGTCCTTCCTTGTTTGTAAGAACAAGATCCAGCATCGTGTCTCACCTTGTTAACTCCTCCATCCCTTGTGTCAGAAAGATATTTTCAGTGCACTGCATAAGCCTTCTGAACTATGTATGCCTGGTAATGTTGGTTTTCCAGCTAACATCAAGCTGATTAAAGCTCCCATCAGAACCAGTTCCTCTGATCCTGAGGCTGTTTTCAGCTGTCTGTAGAAGTTCTCATCAGCTTTCTACTCCAGGACCAGTGGCCTACATACCCACAGTAGTGTCATCTGTATCATCCTGCACCTTAATTCTCAACCATAAGCTCTCCCCTCATTCATCATTCATCCCTAAGCAGTGCCCAATACATTCTAGTTGTTCTCTCACATGAAGAACAGCTCCAATATCTCACCATGCTGACCAGTCGTTCTAAAAAATTACATAGCTATCCATGACAGCAGTCCAGTCATGAGAGCTGTCCCACCACGTCTCTGTGGCTATGATCAGAACACAGCCCTTTGACTGCACACATATCTCTAATTCTTCCTGTTTGTTTCCCATGCTGAGTGTGTTGGTATGCAGGCACTTCAAGGAAGAAAAGAGTGGAGGATACAGGTTTCCCTAGTGGGATGCAAGAGGATTCCCCTTAGCTATACATATACCCTTGAGTTGACTGGCCTTCTGGGTTCATGTTACAGAAGGCAGCTAAGGAACATCTGTCACTCTTTTGGATCACCTGGATTTTAGTTCTCTTAAATTATGTAGTTTTTAGGAAACAACAGATTTCTGAACTATTCTTACTCTATATTGCAAGACGGATACTACTGGGATTACGTTAGTAAGTATCACATGAGGATCTGACCTCAAATTAGTTACTGATGGCAGGATGGAAAGCAGCAATAGTACAAACCTACATTTAAAACAAAAACAAAAAACAAAAACACCAAAAAACCAACATTTATTTCTTGTGAAATCAGTTAACAGT
The DNA here is from genome assembly GCF_039878825.1 of Excalfactoria chinensis. Taxonomy (NCBI): domain Eukaryota; kingdom Metazoa; phylum Chordata; class Aves; order Galliformes; family Phasianidae; genus Excalfactoria; species Excalfactoria chinensis. The sequence continues at coordinate 2,986,206 of NC_092857.1, forward strand.
CATGAAAACCCCTTGCAATTGCCAGAAACTAATTGAAAGTGATGGAGAATTACCTGAAAATGTAGCACAAGTAGATGGAATTAATTGAAGATAATTGATAGTGACTGAAATTAATAAAAAATGGAAACAAATTGGGCTTAATTGAAATTTATTGAAATTGAATTAAACTCAGTAACTCAAAGATATTAAATTTAGTAGAATCTAATTGGTATTAATTTTATGCAATGTTTAATAGTAATATAACATTCTTAAAAGGGATTTTATGAGATATTTTATTTGTAAAACCCTATTTTTTATAATAGTAAAAATACGTTTAAAAAAAATTAATCAGAGCACAGAAACTGCAGGCTCCATTTGAAATAGCTGAGTGAGTGGCATATCATACTTGCAACAAAAGTTCATTCCAGGATTTAGTAAGATGCCTTGTGGATTTCATGTCATGGTTGAAACTCCTCGTAGAGTTTAATGTGAACATTCTAATTGTTGAGGTGTTGACTTTGATTTGGTAAATAAATCTGTGACCAGGTATTGAATTCAGAATCCTTATCCCCAACCATACATTGTTTTCTTTTTAAATCCTATGAAATTCCCACAGATTTAGTTCTGTTGTATCACTAGTGTATCTATTTTGGACTCCCTCAGCTTATCAGCTGAGATGGTTAAATACTTCCATACTGAAGCTCATTAATGGATGTATTCAACTCAGTGATTTAATAATGATTCCTATGGTTGCCTTTTTGCAATAACTTGCAGGAAGCTGAAGCATAAAGTGAACATTTTACTCCACTGGTGATATGGTCCACTTATTTCAAGAATGTGAAAGATGAGGGCTTTAAGGAAGAAAATTGTAGAAGAAAATATGTTTTAATACTTTTCATAGTCAAAAGAAACAATTTATGGTACATTTACGGGACAGGCTGTAGTTCTAATTAAGACCAAATGTGTAAATGTATGTAAAAGAAAAATAACTTCCAGAAATGCTGAAAAAGCAGCTGCTAGTCTTAAGAAATGAAGTTATGTTCCTGTAATGCCAAAACAGAGCATAATTTTAGATAAATGCAGGCTTTTACTTTCAGTTTTATGCTTCTTTTGAGTGTGGGTACGCTATATGATGAAAATATCAGTGAGGTTATATTTTGGAAAATTTCAAGTAATTAATTATAAATGATCACTGTCAATAACTTTGAATGCTTAATTAAATGCCTGTGACTATTAGTGCAAAACAAGTTGTTTTAACTACTTACACACGAGCAAAACTCTATTGTTTGTACACATATAACAATTTGCTAGGGAAAAAAAAGGGCAAAAGTAACATAACTGAAATGTTTTACTTTATGCTCCACTCTTAGTTATTAGTTATGCAACTAATGAGGTTCAAACATACTTTTAGGAGTCAGTAAAGGTGGGATTCAGTTTATAAACTACAATACAGTTTAGGAGACTGAATGTGAGTTTGCCTACAATTATTTGAAAATCACCTTGTACTCTTTCCTGCTGTAGTCACTGGAAGTCTAGTTGCTGTAGTTGATGGATCATAGAGTTGTTCACTTGGCTGAACACAGATGTCTATTTCAGACCACATTGGATAGATCTCTGAACTACATGGAATACTTTGGAACGTGATTCTATCCTCCCCACATAACAGCTATGACCATTCAAAATGCCTCAGGGATCCAACTGACAGGCATTACACGAGATCTACAGGAGACCGTGATCAACAGGAGATCACAAATTATGTTCTATAACAGCTCAGAGGGTACTTGATGCTTTAGTTGAAACTATTGCATGGTAACCTTGACAATGACAGAAGTTTAAATGTCTAAGACATATTTATAAATCTGTGCACTACATTTATTATTATTATTATTATTATTATTATTATTATTATTATTATTATTATTATTATTATTATTATTATTATTATTATTATTATTATTATTATCTGAATTTATTTATCTTAACTAACAAGCTGAATTCTTCCTCTGGTTGAACTTCGAAGTTAAAATCGGAATAGAGGAGACTATGTATTTCATAAATAAGGTTTGTACTTTGCAGTCACAGGCCAGTTTTGGTTGGGATGGAGATAAATTTTTTCTCATAGAGCTTAGTATGATGCTGTGCTTTGGCTTTAGGGGAAAAACAATATTGATAACACACTAATGTTTTTAGTTATTGAACAGTGCTGTACAGAGACAAGGATTTTTCTGTTTCAGAGCTGCTTGTACTGTCCTTCCAGTGAAGAGGTCTGAAAGGACACAGAACCAGGACAGCTGACCTAGATTGACCAAATAGGTATTCCATACCATATGACATCATGTGAATAAAGGTTTAAACTGGTGGGGAGTTGGCTGGATGCACAGCTGCTTCTGGAGGACTAGAAATGCTTTAGTCAGTGAGTGGTGAGCAATTGCTTGTGCATCACTTGTTCTGGTAGCTTGTAACTGGCAGTGTATTACTTTAAATCTCTGATGCCCTCCAGGAACTAGGCAGAGATGGTTGTAAGTTTCCTGAAATAGAACTAGTTCTAGTAATACTTGTTAAGGAAGTTCTGATGGGAAACAAAGAACACTGTGAGACTCTGGAGAGAGCAGGGAAATGCACCTCAGGAGTGAAATGTGAAACTGAAATCCATCTATCCCCATTTGTCATTGTGAGTGAGTTAATGGCTTGCTCTATCTGATGCACTGTAGCAGACAAGCCTCTTTGATTTACTGATTATCTGGGTGATTTCAAAGCACATGCTAGGTAACACCATGGATTCTCCCTCCCCCTTCCAGCCTATTTATCCACTTCTGCCTTCCTGCAGAGACATGATTTCATTTGATTAACTACTTGAGTTTAATTGCAAAATGGAAACAGAGACTTAAGAAACATACTCCATTTCAGCAGAGAGAATATACCAAGGAACTTATGGTGGGAGTTAATTTTTATGTCGTCTGCTTTCTAGTTCAGACAGAAACATGTAGGGTGTCAGAAGAATAGGACAAAAGAAAAAGAAAGAAAAAGAAAGAAAAAAGAGAATCCTCAGAAGATTTAATTCAGTTTGGACAACTATTCTAGTGCTTCCCACACTACAACCTGTGACTGCCATCCCTTATTTTTATCCTCTGGAAAGAAAATCATCATTCTCATAATGTCCATCACAAGGGCTGCTCTCAGATCCTTTCTCTGTTTTCTCTTCTCCAAAACAAACAAGCCCAGCTAATACACTTCTTTTTTGCAGATTGTGTAACTTGGGACCATGACTGTCTTGATCACTCTCTGTTAAATCTGCTCTACCTTTTCACCATCTTTATTTATCTGAGGAATCCCAAATTGCTCATAATACATGAGTTGTTGATAAATTTAGTCATGGACTTAATCTTTAGAGCCCTTGGAAAAAAATAATAATAATAATAATTCCTAAAAATGAAAGAATAAGATAATAAAGACACCTCTGAATGAAACAGATGCCAGAAAACAGTCTAAATATATTTTACACAGAATTAACTAAAGCAGAGATAAATATCTTTGCTAAATGCTGATGGAAGAGCAGGACTTAATTTCTTTCCTGCTGGCTTTGTGAGGAAAAAAAAAATAATATATATATATATATATATATAAATTAAAACTGTAGCAAGTTTATTAAATGTTCTTGATTCCAGTCACAGACCTATAAAAACATTTCAGAGAAGGGAGAAACTTCAAAATAAGGACCATGCAAGTGCAAAATCACCTAGAAATATGCATTCAAATGGCTTTCTGAGTTATGAAAGCGTACTAGAATTTTAATGTATTCCTCAGTCCAGTCTGATTTCTTACAAAATGGCTTTGATTGTCCAAGGAGATTTCTGAGAAGATGGGTTAACTTCTGCAAATAGCTCTGCTCATTTGAAATTGCTGTTTAGATATTCTGAACTGTCATATCATATCCTAGCATGAAAGTACACTTTCGCCCTTTCTTATAAATCTTGAATTTCATTATAACACAGCTCAATGTTAGTGATTTTCAGCTTTTTCCTCCTCCTTCTTCTTCTTTTAATTGTATTTATTTATTTATATCATGATTATAGCATTGTTGGGGGTACTGTATAGGCAAGATGTATTTTGGACTCCCACTTTCCCCAGGAGTGCAATTGCCTTATGGTAATTATAAGATGTCGCATGTTATTGTGAAGGTGCCTTATTGCTCAAGCACATCAGGGATATCTGATAATGTAATTACTTCACCTTATAAAACTATCATAAATCATGTATGGGAGGCTTTTTTTTTTTTTTTTTTTTTTTTTTTCCATTGTGAAGTTGTTTGAAGAATTATCACATTGCACAGAACAGGCATATCATAGAATGGCTAGTGTCATGTTCCCTAAGCTTATGATAGGAAATGAGAGTACTAAAATAAAATATTTAACACAAATGATTAAACAAAATGGATTCAGAAAGCATGGCTCTTTATTAAAGGTTTAGAAGAACAGGTTATCATCTGAGTGTGCTGAGTATTTTTGTCTTCTAAGGCATGAATAACAGCTTCAGATTTGCTGCTACTTCTTTTTATTTTCTTGTCTTTCTTCCTCCTTTCCAGCTTTCCCAAGTGCAGTAAAATTGTTATAAAAGCCAATCAATAGGCACTTGAAACATTGGTCATTGTACAAAGAATTGTGCTTCTATTGGTCATCACTTTAATAATGTCTAATGATTATTTCTCCCTCTTTCAGCCTCTGAGGTTTCCTGGCACTTTATTGATTTAGAGCTTGTGACAGCGTTCTGATTATAATTAAAAATCATCAGTGGGCAAACAGAAAGCAATTCTACTTAGCAATAAACTGAATGGGTAATCACTAGGTCAGGTGGTGAAACCACAAAATATTTCCAATAGTGCCAGGTGAAGAATAATTGCAAGTTGCTTGATGAATTCCAATTCAGTAGGGTTTTACTGAATTTTAGACAAAGGCTTTTGAGTTCCTGGAAAACAACCAGGGCTACTGGTCTAAAACAAGCTCTTTCACACTTTGGATTCCTAATCACCTCAGTGAACAAAATTTCTGAGATTTTTGGCCTGAAGGTGGCAACATACTCCTCGAGGATGCATTCAAGGAATCCAAGATTAGATCTAATAACATGAAGAGTAAGTCTACAGAAGAAGATTACAAAGTTACTGTTGGATAGTCTTTGGATTTGGGACATAAACATCTTTAGGTGGACTCTGACATAGTTCAGCTTCAAATTGATGAAGTTAACCAGCATTACTCCACTATTAAAAACAAAAACAAACAAACAAAAAAAGGAAACACCCCAGTTTAAGGAGAAGGACTGCTGATAAATAGTCTAGAGGCCTGAACTATTTTTCTTGCATCTTCTGCCTTATTATCTTAGATCTTCTTCTCCATTAACAATATTCATGGTAAGTACCTGCATTTGAGAAGATAAATTCTGGACATCCTGACATGTACTGGAACTTTTATACCAAACAGTTACTTTTCTTTCAAATATTTTGGAGACTGAATTTTCTGAATTGAAAGATGCAAATATTTTCTGTCCCTTCATCTGGAGCTTCACACCAGATGATTAATATGATGCACTGAGGAATGCTAAAGGGCTTTGGGTTTGTTGTAATATGCTGAAAAACCTCTACGTTCTTCCTGGTTATCTTCTATTGCATTATCTTCTATTGTGAAACAAACATGAAAGAAGATGGTGCTTTTAATTTTATGACCTGACTTTGGCCCTGTATGTCCTAAATTGTTTGGAAGACTTTCTAGGTAACTCTGGGGAGCCGTGATGAGTGTGCACTATTTTGCACACAATATATGCAGCTACTCTGGGAAATCAGGTTGAGTACATTCATCAGTATAACTTTACAAACCAACTATTTTCCATAGACAAAAAGTTGATGTTTCAATTTAAAGCTGCAAAACAAAAACAAACACAAACAAACAAACAAACAAACAAAACCCACAATTTCTCAAAAGGTTGAATGACTGTATTTTATTTTGAGGAAGGACAAAACATCAAGTTCAGGATGAGTGTAAAAAAAACTTTGTGAATTATATACTTTGCCATTTTCAGGTACATGAAAAAAAGTCAGTAGCCTGCTTAATTTCAGGTTACCCCATCCTCACTGCTTAATATACTTCAGCTGAAATCAGTGGTCTGATGTCCCTTATGGTTTCAAAATGCATTCCTTTTACATTTGTTGTCCTGCTTATTAGAAATGCAACAGGCTTAACCCAGAGTTAACTTGTGCAATAGGTCCAGGAGAAGAGACTTCCTGATTTTCTAGCAGTCTCAGAGTGTTAGAATAATAAAAAGTTTTAACTTATAACAATAATAATAAAATAATTTGACAGATAAATATGCCCCTGCAAGGTTCAGATTCTTGATAGGATGCCTAGAGGCTCCTTTCCATTGTTATTTGCACATATGCAATCATTTTCTATTTTCTCTTGTTTTGCATAATCAGCTGATTACCTTTTTTTCTCTTCTAGACTGCTTAACACAATTAACTAATGAAGAGCATTGCATTTCTTTGCTATTGTAGCACTTTGGAAGTGCTTCACTAAGGGATTTTTAGTTCTGGTAACTGGCATATGTGTGCTTATGTGCATATCTCAGCTTAAATCTGCCTTAAGGGGACTCCTTTTTGTCCAGGCAGGGTGTAGAAGGAGCAGCGTGAGAGTGCTTCTTCCCAAATAGTTGCTGCACTCTGCTGGTCAGCCTGGACATGCCACAGAAATCTTGCATTTACTCTGAAAGGTGTGGCATAAGGGGGTGTGTATAAAGGCGCTGATAGTATTGAAGTGCTGAAGGGAAGGGAAGGGAAGGGGAGGGGAGGGGAGGGGAGGGGAGGGGAGGGGAGGGGAGGGGAGGGGAGGGGAGGGGAGGGGAGGGGAGGGGAGGGGAGGGGAGGGGAGGGGAGGGGAGGGGAGGGGAGGGGAGGGGAGGGGAGGGGAGGGGAGGGGAGGGGAGGGGAGGGGAGGGGAGGGGAGGGGAGGGGAGGGGAGGGAAGGGGAGGGAAGGGAAGGGAAGGGAAGGGAAGGGAAGGGAAGGGAAGGGAAGGGAAGGGAAGGGAAGGGAAGGGAAGGGAAGGGAAGGGAAGGGAAGGGAAGGGAAGGGAAGGGAAGGGAAGGGAAGGGAAGGGAAGGGAAGGGAAGGGAAGGGAAGGGAAGGGAAGGGAAGAGAAGAGAAGAGAAGAGAAGAGAAGAGAAGAGAAGAGAAGAGAAGAGAAGAGAAGAGAAGAGAAGAGAAGAGAAGAGAAGAGAAGAGAAGAGAAAGAAAAGAAAAGAAAAGAAAAGAAAAGAAAAGAAAAGAAAAGAAAAGAAAAGAAAAGAAAAGAAAAGAAAAGAAAAGAAAAGAAAAGAAAAGAAAAGAAAAGAAAAGAAAAGAAAGAGTGGCAGTAGGGTCACATTGCCTCTATGTTTCGTTATGTGATAGATGAAAGCTGTGTAAGAAGGGAAAACAACAACTAAACTAACCATCCAATCTCTCACTTCATTTGCTAAAATAAATAGACAAAAATTAACTAGCTTAAAATTTTCCACAACATACGCTTTATTCAGGTGTTATTTAGTTGTTTAGAAACTTCCAGCTGATTTTACATTCTACTGCTTCTCTCCCATTTTATTTCAAATTAGGGAATGCTCACTGAACACACTGGATTGCCTTCCTGTTACTTACGGAAAAGCTTCAAGAAACTGCTGTAGAATTTAAATGATAGCCAATACAGAATTATCAATTAATGTTTGCTGAGTTTGTAGGCTCCTGCTGACTTGAACATGCTGGCTGCTGTGTATGCTGTGGAGTGAATGAAGCAGGTGTGCAGTGTCCATTGCTCAAGAGACTTAAATGTACAGTGAGGAATTGCAAAGCAGTATTTCTGATCTATTATTTGCCAAGACTGCATATTCTTCCACAGTTATACAAATTTTCTTGATCTGCTATTTATACTGATGGTTCATTTGGAGAAGACATCTTTACTTGCATCTTTTCTGTCTCTGCTCTTGGGAGGTCAGGCATGATTAAGTCAAAATTTCTGAAGCTGCAAATGTCCCATAGTATACCTGAAGTGATAAGAACAGGTAAGAGATGCATGCATCAAAGAGAGCGGTTCTTTGCAGCTATCTAAGATAATTGGATTGGAACTAACTTTGTGATGTTATTTTTATCCCCAAGCTTCTGCTGTCCATGTGTCAGAACTGTGTTGTCCATACTCCAGCCCAGGAGTATCTTTTTCATGTCAGTTCTGAAATGAATGGAGGACTCCTCTTACAAATTCGAAGATAGATAATAATGTAGTAAACATACTACTGTTGAGATATTTCTGAATTCCATTGCCATGTGCAGCCCTGTGGACTGTCAGAAACAGAAGGCATCACTGCAGTATGTCTTTCTGTATATTGTAATACTCTTCTCACAGTGTATTTGCTTTCAAAGGGGAAGCTACCCTTGGTATAAAACAATCTTTAGTCCCTTATCAGCTTATCATGCTTTCTTTTCATATATGTTCTTGCCAGCCTCATAGATTGTCTCTGGAGGATGATACTTGCTGTTTTATTCAGTTTCAGATATATTGGTTCTTGTGTGTCACAGGCAAGATCCTGTTGTATTGCTCACTCCCAAGTTGTTGTAGTCAATAGTATCAAAAAACAGGACAAAAGGACAAAAAAACAGTTCCAAAGGGACAAAAATTTGCACTGTTAGTTTTACACAGTAAGCACCTTCAAGAAAACCAATTTTTTTTTTTTTTTTTTTTTTTTTTAATGAATAAGTCAGTGACAAGTCAGCCCAAAAAAAAACAAGCTAGACCAAACCAAAACCAACCAACCAACCAAACAGTGTTGGAATATACAGGGAAAAGAGGAGGAATATAATCTACGAGTTTTATGCTTAGTCATGTGCTAACCCTGTCTAGCTATAAGTCAGCTTGACTCTATGTGAGTTTGTCTGCCTATGAATCAATGCAGCATCAAAGACGAGATAAAAAAGTGACATGAACATCCTGAACTCCCAGCTTAGTTAGGAAGGATACTATGGACCTTCTTTGTAGTCTCTTTTCTACTTTTCTGGATGGTGGAAAGAACTGAAGATCTAAAACAAATTTTATGTCACTTTAAATACTGATCAATTAGTCTGACTCTGAATTCCAATGCTTCAAAGTCTCAGCTACTTTTTTCTTACTGATCCTGGCATATATAAATGTTGATACAAACTGCACGAAGAATATAAAATGATAGGGTCATCAAGTGTTGGAACAAGCTGTCCAGGGAAGTGCTGAGTCATTGTTCCCGGAGGTGTTCAAGAAACATGGAGGTGTGGTATTTAGCATTTAGCATGGCTGTGATGAACTGACTGATGAACTAAATGATATTAGAAGTCCTTACCAACCTTAATGGTTCTATGATTCTATGAAGTGTAAAACAAAGGAACCATCTAACTGGAAAGGAATGTTGAGCTGCAGCTCAGATGAGATATGGGAGAACCCATTTTGCACCAGACAGACAAGTGTTTAGCATAACCAAGCACATTTGCATTATTAAAACAAGGTAGTTGAGTCTATATGCCCGTGTGTGCTTGTGTCACTTGAAATTAAAGGTGGGCCAAATTACCCATAAATAATCTGGCTGGTCAGTGAATGATAGGAGCTGGCATTTCCCAGATACTGCAAATATTTTCCCATTCACTTCACTTTATTTAAAATAAATGATCTGACATCTAAAATGGACTTATTGCAGCCAGGAAAAAAAAAAAAGAAAAAAAGCATGCAGTGTAAAGTCCTTTCCCTATTCTCATGTCTCGTAACACCCTTTAAGATGATATGTTTTGATTGATATAAACTACTATGACAGACAGGAAGAAAAACATATTAGAATCTGAACAGGGTGAATTGTAGCTGATTGTTGACCTATTATTCTAATATATTGAGTGAATACACAGTCTTTAAACTGCAGTGCATCTTTATGCATTTGAGCCTGAAATAACCCTCTGAAATCAATGTAAATCTTCTTATTTGAGGGTGTTGAATTAGACTCTAATGAAATTGTGAAATCTCCCCATTTGTTTAAAATATTCCCAGAAATAAGTAAAAGGGAGAAGTTTCCTTAAACCTTTTACAAAAGGCCATCTAAGCAGAATAGATGAAGTCAAAAATCTGCAAAGACACTTCCCTTTGTCGTCTGTAATAATAATATATTTGTGAATAATCCATAATTAAATGAGAAGAGCATAACATTAATTATTTCATGAGATTGTTAATCAGCAGGGTATTCTGTGCCCCCCTCTTCCTACTAGGTAACCTGTCAGGGTCTAATAATTGTAGCCATGAACGGGGTTGGGTTAAGGTCCCTGAGGAATGCCAATTCTCTTGTTCCATTAGTGAGAGCACATATAGATCATTTTCAGTACTAATCTAGGGCTAAAATCAATTATGTCTTCTTGTATTTAAAAATTAAATTGACTCACCATGGGAGTAGGATAAAGGGAAAAAATACATTCCTCCTATTATGTGTAATTACAATTGTAAAACATTTTCCTTCAAAATGTAATTGCTGCCTATAGAGACTGAAGCTGGAGAGCTTAAACTGTTTAGCTGACACACTTAGTTGTCTTTCAGGTTTTTCCTGCAGATTATTTAATGTATTGAAGTACTCTTAAAGATTTCCCTATTTTAAAGGGGTTTGAGAAGCAGCTCCGTGTTTAAGAAAAATGAAGATGGGACAATGAATTGATTCTGACATCTTATTAAAAATGTGGTGAAAGTAGTTTATTCTTAGAGTTGCTTTATTCTTTTAGGTTAAAGAATGATCAACCAAACATAATCCTAAAATATCAGTTTTCCCAAAAACTGTATAAACTGCTGTATATCTAGGTGTTTTTTTCTTCCTTTTTAAGATCTTCGGAAACCTTAAGGAATAGTTATTCAGTGCTGTGTAATATATTAGATCCGCAATTCTGGGCCAAGTCTTTGAAGGTCACCAATGAGTGCTGGGCAAGAATACATTGAAAATCATATTGATCTACAGGAAGGTCATGTAAGATGTTGCTTAGATACTCAACAACTCAGGTGCTATTTAAGTCTGGGGTCAGGCTGCAACCCTGCACTACATTTTATTGGATGATTTTTGGTGCTCAGGAGTCTTTTATGTTGACCATTAGTGCCAAGTCTCTACATAAACCAAGTGTTCTATGCTAAAGAACAAATTTCATGCAAAATAAGAAATTGCTCACATGGAAATTATGGTCCCTTGTTTATGAATAAACTTACATCTCTGAAGAAATTCTGAATAGTAACAATAGAAGAATCACCCATTTTTCCTGTTACATACTCACATATTAAGAAATTTCTTATAAAACATTTGCAAATAATTAATGTCTTCCACAAAATAGTTGAAAAACAAAAAACTGCATCGCTATACGCACTGCCAATTTTCATGCTTTCACTGTTTTTGCCCACTTTAGAACTCATTGAAAAACAGAATGAATTGCTTGCCAAAGCCTGTACAATAGATGTCTCTGCTTTGCATTTTGTACCCTATTACACTATTAACCAAATGTGGCTTTGTGGATATTATGGATATGAATGGTTTTCTGTACAGTTACAAACACTTTCCAGGATGATGGCTTCTGGACAGCTTATTATTCATGTGGTTTATTTACCATGTTTAGAACTAACCTTTGACCCCTGGATTCCATAACAATTGATTAGCCGTTTATTAAGATATTTAAGAATCCATTATTCATCCTCCATAAATTATTTATAAATGTACTTCTAATTTGATGTATGACTGCTATATTTAGAGTACATAAATAAGTCAAGAAAGGCTAAGTCCTGCAGTGTGTAGCATTGATAAAGATTGTATCTATAACCAAGTACAAGTCCATTGGGAATTTTAGTCATGACTTTGAAAAATATATAGTATTGAAACAAGGACAAATTTGGCCTTCGCTCTTGGAATCCAATCAGCAAACATATTTTAATGTTTGCTCGATTGTTTGTTTGTTTTTCAGTTAGAGAAGTCCTATCCTATCTCCCTAGTGTTATAAAACATCATCCTCTGATTTCATTGAAATTAATTCTGTGTTTCCCAAGGAGTGGTAGCTACTATTTGTGCAAGCTGCTTTCTCAACAGGAAAATACATAAATAAATAAAAAAAGCAAACAAATAAATAAATAACCCGTAAATTTCTGTTAAATTATGCCCATTTCCATGTAGCTGCTCAGAACAGAAGAAATCTAAGACCCAAGAGGAATTCTATGTACATGGAGTAAAAGAGATGATGTGGGTATAGGTCTTTATGAGGTTATTATATGAACTCTCACCAGAAGAGAGAAGTTGTGAACTTACTCTTAAATAACTTTTAGATAATCTGGGTCAAACCACAAAATATTCCAAAGATAAAAATAAAACCTTTAAACTACGTTGCACATTGTGCAGCAAGGCTGAAAGGGAAGTTTGATGAGTTCATAGATTTTTTTGTTTGTTTGTTTGTTTTTTCTTCTAAATTCTGAAATTGAATGGAATTTCCTAAAAAAGCACAAGTAAAATATGGAGAGAACTCAACCTATCAGAGGAATTTAATTCAACTTGTTATAGAAGTGCAAGGGAAAACTGAACATTATCTGATTCAAGGACAAGAAAAAATGATGTTAATAACGAAAAAGATGCGGTTCACATTACCAAATGATTACATAGAATTAACAGAAAAAGTGCTTTGGCACAGAAGATATCAAACAACAGAAACACTAATTTTTATAGGACAGGATTTCAGATCATTGAATGAAAAGAGTGTTGGTGGATTTAACTGAATATATGCTGCAGTAAAAAATATGATCTTGTGATTACAATACTTCTCTTTAAGAGGTGTTGCTCATTCCTTTGCAAAATTGTTTCTGCTAATAGATTTCTCTACTAGGCAGTGTTCCCGGGGCTGAAGTTCAGGTATTGTTATAAACAAGCAAACTCAAAAAAGAACTCTCAAAGCAGCAAAATGGCAAAGGTGTTGTAGAGCCCTTCAGAAATAAGAAAGCATCATTTCTTAAAATATCTTACAATTTATACCAAAAGGTAAACATTCTTATATAAGATATATTGATGCTAGAAGGCACAACATACATATTTTTAGTGCTACACTCTTTCCCTGGCTATGCTTGTTAATGAGATAAAAATTGCAAAAAATCAGGGATCAGGGAAGAAGCCAAACATAGAAGAACTTTGAAAAGTGGTAACCTTCTCCACACCTCACCCAGCAGTGATCAGTTTATATAAAGTCTGACCTACCTAGGCTTTTGAGACAATGGGGAATATCATACTGCCTCCGCATTCTCTGCAGATAACTATCTCTCTCCATTACTGTCAATATGCAGGTGCCAAAACAGATATTGCACAAATACAAGCTATAGAAATGCAGGCAGACAGACAGTAAGAATATGACACTATTTGTCAGCAGTAAGCCATTTTAAAACTCATAAGGTTTAAACAATTATTTTAAATCCTATTTCAATATAACTGATGTAGAGAATAATGAAAGGGTGGGAGGGAGTATACCTGTGTGTTTTTCCATGTATTTTTTTCCCTTTGCTCATCCTCACCATAGAAACAAGAAACTTCATGTCCCAGTGACATCTGACTCCCTCACTACCCTTAAATGCATCCCTAGATAATACATTATTGTGTCTGTAGCATCTTCCCTGAGGTTCACACAGAGGCTTCAAAAACACTCTGGTTTGTTGACAAAACAAATGAGCCTGAGACATTGCAACGAAGGACACCCTTCCCTCGAGTCTTCTTGTAGAAAGGGCCAGTGTGTTATCCATAAATACACTCTTTAGAGGCAAGGCAGATAGAAGATAAGAAAGCTGAGCAATTTGATCAGCTGTACACAAAGACTCAGAATATTATTTGACTGGAAAATATCTGATTGACCTTGAATCTGAAACAACTTGTCAGGGGATTTGTTGGTTCCATTTCTCTGCCAGCTTCTAGGGTAGCAATACACTCCCTTTTGGCTTCCTTAAAATAATAATAATAATAATAAAGCAAAAAACAAACAAACAAACAAACAAAAAGGCTAATGGAAATGTGATAGCTCTGGTCAAAAGCAAAGAAAAATACATTCTTTGATTAGGATGAGATCCTGAATAGGAGAAGTATTTCTTTATTAATGTAAGATCTAGTAATATCCACTGTACCAAAAAATATGCATGATCAGGAAGAAGGTTAAAAAAAAAGAGACCATATAGCAGCCCTCCAGTATTTGAAGGGGCCTACAGGAAAGGGAGGGAGGGACTTTTTATAAGGGCATTTAGTAACAGGGCATGGGGAAATGGTTTTAAACTGGAAGAAGGTAAATGTCAAGGTTTTATGATGTTTGGTTATTGATATTCCAGATCATAACATCATGTAGTGTGCTGGGAGTTAATGCTCCAGTTGCATGTACTTGTCCCAGAAGAGAAGAAGAACTACACCCCCTAGAGGAACGTTTTCTATCCTGTCACCATTTCCGCCCAGAGGGAGAAGACAAATACCAGCCACAAAACATTTTCCTCCTCTTCTCTTTATCTCGGCAATACGTGAGCTCTCCAAATTGTCTCGCCACAGCATTAGAATAAGGCCTTTGGCTTTTGGACACTCTCATCATATTTGATTTTTTTAGCTTTGATTCTAATTATACTGTAGTGTATGATTCTAATTATACTGTAGTGTATTCTATTATAATGCGTCACCTTGTATCCTAGTGTCTTATTAAATAAAATAGTTTGTTTCTTCTCAATTCATTGCCGCTGTTTTGTTTTGGGTCCCATCTCTCTACCCTTTTTCTAAGTGTACCTTTTTCAGGACATGAATCTGCAGGTTTTCAGCCCCACTAGTCATGGAACTGGGCTAAACCACTCCATAAACCACTGATGATAGGTTTAAACTAGACACCGGGAAGAAATTCTTTACTGTGAGGGTTGTGAAACACTGGAACAGGTCAACTAGTGATGTTGTGGGTGCCCCCTCCCTGGAAGCATTCAAGGCCAAGCTGGATAGGGCTGTGAGCAACCTGGTCTAGAGGGAGATGTCCCTGCCTATAGCAGGGGTGTTGAACTAGATTATTTCAGAGGTCCCTTCCAACCCAAACCATTCTGTGATTCTATGATTATGGAACAATACCTAAAGCCAGATGTTTGTTAAATCAGTTAAATTTTGGACAGATTCCAGAGTGTTATTCACAATATATAATGCATTTCTGTGTAAATTATCCCAGCGTTTATGAGATTATTCATTGTTTCAGATGTTCAGCTGTGATATCATGTGACTATAGGTTACTTCAAGTGATCATTAAATCACTTTTCTTGCTCCGAAGCAAGATCTGCAGAGTGATTAATACATCATCCTTGGGATCCGAGTAACCCACTTAGAGATTTTAATATGAAAAAACTTCAAAACATACAAGACAGTCTCTTTGACTGTTTTGCTGTATTAATTTATACAGTTTTTCCTTAATGTATATTTTCAGTTCTTCTTCTAGCTGAAATTATCTGTTGCCCTACCTTCTAGAAACATAAGAACTCATTGTTCCCTCTTCTTTAGGAGTGGTCTGTCAGAAACATATAGACTGCTATTGCTGTACCCAAGGGTATCTTCTACAGACTGAACATCCTGAATTTCTTCAATCATTCTGCTCAAGTCATTTTTCTCGACCTCTCTTGACCTTCCTTATTTTTTATGTTTTCTGAATTCTCTCTAACCTTACCATGGTTTTCTAGAAGCCCTATGTTCAAAACTGATCCCATTGCAATATTTCGGCATGGCGTTAAGAGTGTGGAGGTAACAAAATATTTTTTATTACTAAGCAGTCTTGATTTTGTTTGTTGTTTTTTTTTTATTACAAACTTTTTTATGATATACATGGCTAATTAACACAGAGGAAACAAGTTGAATCTTGTTCAAAGACTAAAGAAGTCATATAAGTTTAATAAATTCAAACAAAAACCAAGGCCACACATTAAAAAATAAAAATTAAAAAAAAATCCTACACTACAATTTCAGCATTCATAAACTGAGAATGAGATTAATCTGATTAACTGTAGGTATCTATCATATATTTTTCTTCAGATGCTTTTAAATAAGAAGAAAAAGACCAGCATTTCTCAATCTTGATTTTTTGTTTTCTTGAGCTAAGATAAATGACTGTGAATGGCTTAACCACATAAGCCCATTTGACACCCAGTGTCATTGAGGTGAACTTAGTGAACTTAGGTAGCCATATTTCGAATATTTGAAGTAAAGGAAGGTGAGACCTCCCTCTAGACAGTGTTTTGTGTTTCTGTGGAAGTTTTACAGGTTAGGACAAAATGTCTTGGCACAAACCCTTACCATTTCTATGCACTGTAACAAATTTTTGTGTACCAGACTATTACTCTGGTTTTATTTGTTATTTGTGGCAGTTTGAAAGCCAAGGAAGTGTGAAAGATTAGACCATGGCTAAGTTATTATATCTTAAATTTTACCATACATTAGCTGAGCTATAATCTATGTCAGTATTTTTACCCTCTGGCAGGTAATTTGATTTACCACATAAGGGAAGAGCTGAACTCCGGATGAAGACTTCTAGATATTGCTTCTCAGGTGACTAGTTTAGATCACAGGGTAAGATTCCTTCAGCCTGAGGTAACTTGATCAAAATCCTGAATTCCAAGAAGAAGACTATCTCTCCTGAAGTTATACTTGCTCAGAGTTGTTGACGGTTCATTAGAAATTGCTAAGGCATAACAACAGCTGAATTGATAAATTAGACAAACCAGTGTTGATGGTGTTTAGTTACAGTATCTCCCACTTGCTAACATAATTACTGCTTCATGTCCTTGTCTTAGTATCAGGCACTGTCATATTGAATATTACAATCTATTCTTTTTCTAATAGGGCAAATGAGGGAATCAAGTTGAGTCAGTCTTAAAACGAGTAACATTAGTGTGCTACCCTGCTTTAGTCTCTATGGCACGAGAAGGCACTTGCATTTGGAGATTCTCTTCTCAGATAAATATTCATTAAGAACTTTACATTAACAGAATGTTAACTTGTTCGTGGACTAGTGTGATTTTTTTTTTCTGCACAGATTGTCACATGAGAAATAAGAAACCTGTGCACTGCATTTATCACCATTTTAAAATATCCTCCTACACCAGGATCTTCTAACAGTCTTTGCAGTAAACAAGTGAGAGATTCATGCTATCTATTGAGCAGAAAACTGCAGTTGCGTTTACATGTGAGTTATATGAGTCAAACCTTCTACAATAAGACTGTGATCACTTGAATGTGTATATAAACTGTTTACTTTGCCCCTGGAAGCTGCAGAAACAGACTTCCAGGTGAGGTGAACTGAGATTTCAGTGCACAAATCACAGCAAAGATGGAGAAGTTACACAAAGCGACCCAGAGACTTAAGAAATATGAGCAGGAAAAAGTGAAATGAGATTCAGTTTGGAACAGAGGAAAAAAAAACATCGTCTAATGCCTCTGGAGAGAGGTGTGCAAAGAGGTAATCTGAAACAGACATTCAGCAAATGAAAGACATGATATTTAGGTTGCAATAACAGTGAAGAAATCCTGTGGTGTGACAATGAGCCATTTCTTTCCTATTAAAAGAAAGAGGATGGGAACAACAGAGAGTGTGAATGTGTTTCTGGGGAGTCCTGAATGGAAAGTCACATCATGGTACAGGGTGGAGGCACAACAGTAGTGACACTCAGCTGTGCTGGAATGATAATGATCTAAAGATGTTGCAGTGAAAATAGTGAAGACAAATGGTTGTTTTCAAAAAACAAAAACAAACAAACAAACAAAAAGATTGAAAAGCAGAAAGCAACTGAGGGAAAAGTGTCTGATGAGACTATCAAGAAGAAAAGAGGGAATAATAATTGTTTGTGTAAAGCTGTCAACACCATGAAGGAAAGAAAATGATTAAGGGTGGTCCTTGGGGGTTAGGCAAGAGAAACTGAGGAAGCTGAGCAGAAGAAAAAAAAAAAAAATAGAAAGGCAAACAGGCAGAATTAAGTAATTAACAGTTCTTAATAGAGAAGTCTATTAGACTAAGAAATGTTCTCCTAAGAGACATGGCTGTAAGCTCTTTAGTGCAGGCAGCGTGACTACTTATATGTTTGCATTGCACCTAGCACAGTGGGGATCCTGATTCTTTTTTGGTCCTGTGGGTTCTGCTGCAATAGAAAGAACAAACAGCAATAATTATGTACTATGGCACAGCCATAAGGGATACACGCTGAGGCTGAATTCTCTTCTCAGTTACGCTCTGCTCAGGTCAATAGGATTATCTGAATACAGCCTGGTGGGGCTGACAACACAATTTGTCCTGATTCATCTGTGAAAATGGAGTATGTGTGATTTCTGCTCCCAGTTCTACCTTTTCATTGTTTGTTGCAGTTTTGATGGATATCCACTTTCTAGCTGTGGAAGAGGGAATGCTTTGTGCCTGAACAACTCATAGTGGAGGACAGGTTGGTAGAGGCACAGTGCTAGTGACTGGAATGCCAACAGGTGTTTTTTCACAGCTTCAAAATTTGCTGGAAGTCATAAAGTAGAATACAGTTCCTTCAGGACAGGAGCTCAGAGTCTGGAAGTGCAGCCTTTCCTTCCCCACAACTTGCATTTCATGAAAATTCCTATCATATTTAATTCTTTTTCCAACAAGCAGGAATGAACTTTGAAAGTTGATAAGACAAAGCATATCAAACGCATAGGAACAGTGATGTTGAAGAACTTGCAGACAAGGGACCTTGGTACTGCTGTAGCTCGGGTGTGGTGGGTTGAGGGCATTTCTGTCAGTTGCTTGCAGAAAATAGTCTTTACTGGTAACAACATAGCACTTTCCTGTCCAAAAGACTGGGAGGTCGCCTTGTTTTTCTCTGAGTACTTACTGGACAGCATTATTATTATTATTTTAATGGCTGAAAGCTAAGAAGTACTGAAGCTTGACAGAAAATTGAGCCATTGATGAGAAAGCAATTGATGACAGGAGTCCAATTCTATAATTTCTTGTCTTACTTTGCTGGTTCTAGGGTGTACTTTAGCAAAATGACTGAAATAAGTGATGCATTTTCAGTCGGTTTTATTCGTGACTTCTGTGCATCTCAGAAAGACCCAGCAGTGGATTTGGCAGATAAAGTGGAAAGCAAGACAGAAGCTACTATTACGAAATGCAAAAAGTCAATTTGAATGTCAACAGCAAAGGCAGGGGATTCAAGCTTTAAAGAGCTCCAGTTTAAGAAAATGAGGGCACTACATTGTGTATCTCTGACTAACTGTTCATTTTTCAAGCTTTATAAGAATGCCACATTTAGATTCTTTGTTCATTGCACATTGATTTTCTTTATTTTAGACCATAGAATTCTCCAGTCTTCTAGCAGACACTGCATAGGTCAGAAGAACTGCTTGGCCTGGACTTTGTGAACACCTAAATTTCATTGCTTAGAAAGTTTTCTCACAGAGAGGACAAAACTGCTATTTATCACTATTTAGGTAGAAGAACCATCTGTATTATAGTACTAAATAGAAACTTTCTCTTGTAAAACTTTTATTGGCACATTTTTTAGGTTGTAAAATGAGTGAATGGAGTGATGATCCTAGGAGATGTAGAACACTGAACACTGGTACCACTCGCCTTCACTGTTTTAGATAAATCACCAAAAAGAAAAACAAAACAAAACAAAAAACACAACACATACATTTGAAAAATAAATAAATAATAAACAAACAAATAAATAAATGAGGCTAAGGTTGAAGGCCAAAGCTTACAGAGTTTATGAAGACCTTTGATTAAACTCTGTGGTTTTACCATTAATTTGAAACCAAAATAAATAACTCTAACTGAAAGACAAGGTTCTGGTTCCTGGCTTTCTGAATGTGTTGCCTCACAGCCATAATTAATTGGTTCATATGGGGTTTTTTGTTTGTTTGTTTGTTTGAGCACACAGGAAGATAAGTGGTTTTTTTTCTAGAGTGAAAGGAAGACCTGAAAGATGCCAACAAGGGAGACATAATGGTAATCATTGGAAGTGATGACTAAGCCAGTTTTATTTCCAGCAATTGAGGTAGAGAGACAAAAATAAATAAATAAATAAATAAATAAAAAGTACACATTTAGGAGATATTAAACAGGCAAAAGTAACAGGATTTATAGTTTGAATATGGAGTTCTTACCGAAGAACAAACTGCCTTTTGAATTGAACCATCCATCAGCCTAGTGTCCTCAAAAGGAAATGAAGTGAAATCAGCTTCATATGCATCTTCCCAATAACAGAATTATAGAGCATTACAATCCAGGAAACAGATCTTTTACTGACATATCAGTTACGAGGAAAGTTTCCAATAGCATTGATTATGGTCAAGGAGAGAATATAAACATATGCTTAATTTCATCCACTCATCAGAGAAACAGATCGTTGTAAATAAGCATCAGTGTGTCAGTAGCTTACTAGCTCCCGAGTTCTAACCAATTTATTTTTGCCATCCTGAAGTCAAACACGTTATTTAGTATCCCTGAATTACAAGAGGGAGATTAAACACATTTAGAGTAAATTTCTAATTCCTACTGCTTTCAGTTCTCTGAAAGGTTGCTATTATCATAAAGGATGGACTTTATTTATTTATCTATTTATTTATTTATTTATTTATTTATTTCCCTCCAGGAATGTGAATAATCTCTTTGGTTCATCTGTATACTTATTTAGAGATAATCACATTCTCAGGTGATTTCCAGGAGAGAGGATGAAAAATTTATATGGATTGGGATTCCTGGGATACTGAAAAAAAATTTTTGCTATATTTCTGGGGAAATTGGACTCTGAGTGCCATACATGGACACACACACCCACGTAGAAAGCCATTTTATCTTCCCCTTTCTTTAAAACATCTGAATAATTCAGACATTTTTTAGAAAACTTTTTTTTTTTTTTTTAATTATCTCATTTTATTTCATTTCATTTTAGTACAGTTTTACAATGCAGCCCTTACAACCGACAATGAACTTAAGCATTAATGAACTAACTTTTCCATTAGGTAACAGAAAATAGATTGCTGCGGTCTTATATTGTCTCTGTGTTCCAATGTCCCAGTTTTCTCCAGCTGCTAATTTAGTATGCTTTTCACTGTTGCAAAGAGCATAGCTAACTGCTGAAGAACAATTTCATTGCCTTAAAACAGTAATATATTTGCATTCATTACTATGAGTCTTAAAACCTATTACTGATATAAAAGAGAGGATAACAACATCAAGAGTTTGAAGGGCAGTAGATAATAGTCTTAAAAGGGCTTTGAAATGTCTGAAGTATCAGACATAAAATAGAAACGATAAACAAGTTCATTATTTGTTAGTGATGGTTATGCTGGAGGGAACATTTTTTCATAATATTTTTTTCCTTTTTAAAGTTTTATGGAGAATGTATTTCAGTCCTAAGCTGGGCATAAATTAAACATGTTTTACCCAGCTGTTCGGTTAAGAAATAGCAAGAACTAATGAGCTGCGTAGTGATTAAGCTGTTAAACCATGTGAAAGGACTATATGGGTCTACCTACGATGAACAGAGAGAAAACTCCCCTTTCTGTAGCTGTTTACTCCTGATTACATATTTGGATTGAGCTCAGCTCTGTAACACCTTGAGGTATATTTAGAAGCAATCATATCTTAATTGCTTGGTGATTGTACAATAAAAATATGGCTATAATGTGAAGGGACCTGGTGATGTCTTCAATAAAAATTTCATTTCCAAATCCTTAATTCTGACATGTTTAAAACATCTTTCAGCAGCTGTTCTTTTAGGTCCAGAAAATCTATTGCTCTTAGAGGCTTTGTTTCAAGACAGGCCTTCTCAGCTTCTCTAGAAATCAAGCCAATGTTTTAGGCCAGGGTATCTGTCCTTTTGAGAAGCTTAGCTTTAAGCACAACACTTTCTTTAGAGAAGAAGGGTTTTTTAGATCATGCTTGAAATCGGACATGGCCAGATAACAATCACTCACCTTCACTTGGAAATTTTCTTCCTCAGATATCAGATGGCTCACTTGTCTTATGACTCATGGAACTCAGGGAACCTCAATAGGTTCCTCTCCACCCAACTCACCAATCTTTTCAGGTCTCACTGAACAGAAGAACTGATATCTGGTGAATCAGCCCCTCCTCTCAGCTCTGTATAATAGAACACTTGCTAAAGGTGCACTCTGTCAATCCATCTAGGTCACTGATTAAGGTGCTAAACAAGACCAGACCCAGTACCCTGGGATCACTGCTGCCTACACTATATAGTTAATGAAGACTTTCTTGTCCCTGATCTCCCTGATCTGATTTATTTCTATGATTCTATGATTCTGTGATTTCTTCATTTCTCCTTGAATGCCTTGATAACATTCCTACTTACATCCGCCCAAGAGGCCAAGATCTTTTTCCTCATTCTATAGACTTCTTCCATTTGTGTTATTTTTCATAAGCCCCTTGCTCACCCATGCTAATTTCCTGCCACCCTCTCCTCTCCTCTCCTCTCCTCTCCTCTCCTCTCCTCTCCTCTCCTCTCCTCTCCTCTCCTCTCCTCTCCTCTCCTCTCCTCTCCTCTCCTCTCCTCTCCTCTCCTCTCCTCTCCTCTCCTCTCCTCTCCTCTCCTCTCCTCTCCTCTCCTCTCCTCTCCTCTTTTATTTCTTATTTAGCTTACTTTTGCATTCAGCATGCTTGATTAACCTCTCAAATTTAGGTGACAACTAATATAATTGCATATAGTCTGCCTATGATCTTGAGTTACTATTACATCTTTATCATAATAATCATCACCACTCTTTCTGTTGTTATTGTAGTTGTCATTGTCATTAGAGTACCCTCATCCCAAAATAGAATAATCATCAGCATAAAAAGATTATTATAGAAATAATTTATTTTATTATAGAAAGAATATTATGCATTTACCTAGCACTGGACTTAATTTTTATAGTCCTTCAAAAGCTGGTGAAGAGACAAGTAAAAAGAGGGTAAAAAACAAAACAAAACAAAACAAAAACATCTTGAGATTCTCAGATACATTTTATTTGTCTAGTTTTGAGCTTCTGCAGTCATAAATCTGAATGATATTTTGAAGGTCTGATGTGCTTTGGCTAAATACAAATATCAAAGCTCTTTTAAAAAATAATCGATATGACAAAAGAAATGTAGTTGGATACAAATAGAGTAGAAACAAACCAAATTTTCATAAACATACACATTTTTCATGCTAGAATGTTGGACTTGCTAGCACATTTGTATATATATATTTTTTCAGCTATTTGCTTCGCTGAAAATTGTAACTCAGTCTCATAGAAATAATGTCCAGATTAAAGTCATTGTGTAACTCTTTTGAAATGACAAAAAATATAGGATTCTAACAGCCCTAGGAAATTAGCCATCTTCCAAAGACAGGGTACCAAAGGATAAAACGTGGAATATGATCATACTACTCAACTTGGTGGGCCTGAGGTTAACACAGCCATAGACGGATTGCTCAGTCTGCAAACACTGATTCCTCATAAATCATTATGAAAAATAGACTGACTGTACCAGTTCATAAATTCAAGGCAAATATCTATTTCCATAAGGCTTGTGCAGACAGACAATGTTAGGGATGCAAACATGTCACCACCACATGCAGTAGTGAATGTGTTAGCATTTTAACAAATTGAGCCACTTCACTGGCCTATTTATCAGTTCAAGCTATTTAGAAATGTTGCTACCATATGTTGTCCATTGAAATGAATGCTAAACACTGCATTTGTAAATGGTAATTTATGACTCATTAACGTCTCTGCTATTAGAGTCATTCTGCCACTGTGAATGGAATTGATAGCAGTTTGTGCACTTCGTGTTTTGTTTTTTCACTCCCCTCATTTCAAGGATATTGTTGATATTAAAACTCCAGTGCCTCGTAGAGGAGGCTATTTAAAAGGCTGTCTGTATCAGAAAGAGGTGGGTTTTTTATGTGCTATCCATCCTGTAAATTGATTTTAGCTTCCAAGGTAACATGTAGGGCTAATTGTTAAAAAAAAAAAAAAAAAAAAAAAAAAAGTCTTTGGAGTATATTGAAGTGTTCAAAGAGGTTTTCAGTGATGATAAGTAATGTATAAAAAATGAATAAATTAACAAATAACCCCTGTTTCCTTTCACCTCCTCCCATCAAAGTCATTTTTACCTTGGCACTGAGCAGTCAAGCCAGCAGTCACAAGTGTTTATGCCCTTCTCATATCAAAATGCAAAATGTCAAGAAGATTTACCTAAACAGTGTTACTTCTTAGCTCTCAATTGAATTTTAGTCCAAATTCATAACTGAATCTTACAAAAATATTAGCTTAGATGCTTACCTGTAAGTAAGAGGTCTTGTTGAAAAGCCTGCAATTATCTGAAAGGACTACTTTTCCTACATAATCTGATTGCAAGTTTCAGGGTGACTTCTAGAACTAAATTTTCAGAGAGTGCCTTTGGAGAATCTCTTAAGGTGGCAGTTTATGCACCTATTATGAACATCAGTTCAATCTAGAAATTACATACAACACTGATGCAAACCACATAACATTTTATCAGTGGAACAAATAAATGAAATGATTACTCAACACACTGACTTTTGGATGGCAAAATGCAGTGCAGAAAGCAAGGAATGAACTCTCCCACTCAGTTTTAACATGAACTTTGGGACATGGCACACTGTGCTTCTGGCTTGTGCTGTGAGTGTTACAGTTTTTATAGCTGACATGGAGTCCTGAATGGTCAGCAGGTGAGCAGAAGTGTTGAAGGAAATAGAATTGGTATCACATAGTTCTATTTCCCATTTCTTAGTGGTGTAAATTGTTCAATGTTTGGCAGAAATGCCTGTTTGGGATAGTTTTCAGTTTTTCAAGAAGTCTTTGCCATCTTGACTCCAAAATATCTTTTCAGAGTTCTTGACTCAATAAACAAAGTTGAGATTCCCACAGAAACATTTCCTTCAGAATCTATGTTTTATTTTTACTCAAAACAACATCTGTTTGTTTGTTTGTTATAATGCTCATGAAATGCCAAAACAATTCTTCTATTTACTTTATACAGGCTAAATTAAATCTGGGCTTGAGTGCTCAGCTTTAAGAAAAGTAAGTCACTTTTTTCTGTGCCTAAAGTAAAAGTCACATTCAGAAACTCAACACCTCTGACTTATGAAAATGTTACTTAGAAATGTTTGACTTTGTTTTAATAACTTCACTAAAATATTTTCATGCACAGACTGTAAAGGGAAAATCCTTTTTAGAGAATAAACTGGAAGTTGGGTCTTTTATGTACTGCTAAATTTAAGCATTAATCCTTTACAGTCAGTATGATTGTCATTCAAAAAAAAAAAAAAAAAAAAAAAGTAAAAAAAAAGTAAAATCAACAGATGGCAAGTACTGAGGAATAAATTATGGCAAATGAATTGTTTTTCAGTTGAACAGAAAAGTTGGAGGCTTTGTTTGTATTACTTCTATCTTGGACTGCTCTTAGAGAGAGCTTCTGTACTGCTGTTGCCTTCTTCTTTTGTCCTTTCCAATTTGGCATTACTTGTGTGGGACATTATTTTCATCCTGAAATGGGGTAAACTTCTGAATGTTAATAATTATAATGTTTTGGTTTTTGTTTTTAATACAGAATATTTTATGCTCATTCTTTCAGTGACAAGTTACACAGGGAATAATCCAGAGACTGAATTTTCAATGTAAAATTTCTTCATCCTGTGCCAGGTGGCAAAAGATAGAATCATAGAATGGTCAGAGTGGGAAAGGACCTTAAAGGTCATCAAGTTCAAAATCTCCTGATCCCCTGCTGTGGGCAAGATTACAACCCAACAGATTAGGCTGCCTAGGGTTCCATCTAGCCTGATATTGAACACCTCCAGGGATGGGGCATCAACAGTTTTTCTATGCAGCCTGTTCCAGGGCCTCACCGCCATCTGAGTAAAACATTTCTTCTTATCATCTAATATAAATCTCCTGTTTTTTAGTCCCAAACCATTTTCCCATGTTCCTAGATTGTGCAAAAAGTCAGTCTTCTCTGCTTTATAATCACCTGTTAAGTACTGAAAGGTCACAATGAGGCATCCTCAGGGCCTTCTCATTAAGATGAACAAACCCAGCTTGCTTGGTCTGTCATTTAAGGAGAGTTTCTCCAGGTTTCCCAGGAGCTTCCTTGATCCTCGGTACAGAATGAAAAAGCTCCACATTCTTCTTGTGCTTGGGGACCCAGACTTGGATGCAGTAGTCCATATAGAGCCTCACAAGGAAGGAGACATGGCAAAAAAAATCAGCTCTGTTACCCCACTGACTGACACTCTTTTCATGCAGCATGGGATATAGCTGGCCTTCCAGACTGCAAACACATGCTGCTGGCTGACATTAAACTTTTCATCCACCTGAGGCACCAAGACCTTACCCGCAGTGCTACTTTCATGAAATTCTTCTCCCGGTATATCTAGGATTGTCCTGCCCCAAGTGTAACACCTTGCAGTTAGCCTTACTGACTCTAATTAAGTTCTTTTCAGTTAAAATCTGTGATTCATATGATTTGTTTTCCGTTTTCAGAATAGAGAAGATGAACTGCACTTTAACCTGTCCCTAAACCAGTTCTAAAGGGAATCTAAACTGACTACCATAGGCATAAGGGTGTGGAATATAATGTTTTTTATGTTATAAGCTAAAACACAGAAAAGGGAAAAAAAAAGATAAAAGAAAAAAGAAAAAAAAAATGTTTCACAGAAGCACCTGGGGGGAGATGGGGTAAAAAATAAATACAAGAAGTAAAAGACAAATAATAAAATCAAAAACAAAAACAGTTTACCTTAGAATGATATGAGAGATGTTTAAACGGAACCTGACCCTAGAAATAAATAGATAAGTAGTTAAGAAGGAAGAAACAAGAAAGAAAATGGCAGGTCTAGAACACATTATGGATGAATTTTCTTTAAACAAATGCTTGTACAAATTTTCTGTATAATATAAAGTGAGTATAATACTATTCCACTACACTGAATCTACTATTCCACTATACTGAATCTGGAAATGGTAGTCTGCTCAGAAAAGAAAGGACCTACTCAAACCTGTACTATAACTGTTTCCAGAATGCTATTGCCAACTCTACAGAGAATCTCTGTGGAGCTGACAACACATAGACTTTTAAGTACGGATATATAAATTTACTTTTAGAGATGTTTCTGGCTCATTCTGTTTCTGTTTGCATGTTTTTTATTTCTATTTTGAAATATCAGCACAACACTGATATAGAATTGGCTTTGTTTCCACAGCCAACAGAATAAAATCTCTTTGCTTTTTACTGTTCATGTTAACAATTGTGTAAACAGGAATCTGCAAATCATTTCATCTATTGACGTTAATTTCACAATACAGTTGTTCATTCTGATAGTTTTATAAAATGTAAATAAAACATTGCAGCCAGAAAACAAATAAAAACTTGTTGCTGAAACACACTGAATAACAATTTCTTAGTATTTTCCGAAACTGAAATCAGTTTTCAACAGACAGAGCTGTTTTTCAAGGTTGCATCAAATATTGAAAATACGAAGCAAAAGGTCTGTCACACATCACCCTCTTTTGAGGTAGACACTGTCTTTCCAAAGCTCATTGTATTCCTTTCAAAACATATTTTACTAGTTGTAAAAATAGCCCCCTCGGTCATTCTTCCTCAGAGTTGCAAGAAGTCAGATAATAAGAGATGAGCTCATAAGACTAAGCAAGACCCTACTAAGAGTATTCTCAGCACACCAAGCTCTGTAAGGAACATCATTGCTTGGGATGGCTGAGCTAGATATTTGTATTTCATAGTCATACATTTTTTCCTTATAATTTTTGGAGCTCAGTCTTTCCTTGAGCTAACACTGATCTCAAGCACCAAGAGAATCATATGGCAAAGTTCTTCATCTTAACTGTAAGTTCTGCAAAGATCAAACTGCCATTTTTTAAAAAACTACAAAAAACAAATAATCAAACAAACAAAAAAACATTCCCTCTATCAGCTTCCTTTCATGCTCCACCTTCTTGCATTAGAAGACGCAGTCTTTGTCTTTTCCACTTTCCATGATATTCACAGTAGTATGGACTTCTATGCTAGTTCTCTTCATCTTCATCTTCTCAGCCTAAAGATTCCCAGATTTTTCAGTGACCCCAACATGTGAAACCCATTCTATACCTTCCTTATATCTGGCTGCTTTTCTCTTGATTGAGACACAGAGAGTAATCTTCTTTTGGGGCACACAGGCAATGCCACTAATCCTCCACAACAGTTCCCAGGGGCATTGCAAGTCTCGTTGAACCCTGCCATTTCATTCTGGACAGCTGAGAGGATTTTCATCACAGGTGTTTTCAGTTTAGAGACTGTTATACCCAGTGGAAAACCATTTCACAGATAAATATGCCTCTGCATAAGAACTTTCTTCCTTTAAATTTCCTTAATTTAATTTGTTTCTCTTCAATAAGAAAATCTGAGAAGGAAGAAGAGAAACAAAGCATGTATAGTAAAATAGAAATTTCATTCTTAGTTAAAGCCTGGTTTCTCTATCCTTGGGAAAGTGAGAAGCTGAACTGTTTCTTTCCAAGAAAATACACGCACCCTTTCCTTGTGCTTGAAAACAGATCTGGCAATAATTGTTTCCTCAGAGACTTTTGTTTCTCCAGCTTATCTAAACAAAAGTGGTTACATCTCAATCACAGTAAGATATCTTTTTCTGCAGTTTTGTTATGGCTCTAAAGTTCAACTGCCATGTACAGCAGGCATCAATAAGAGGGAGATTAAGTGTGGTATACGCACCGATACTATTATGAACACTGGTAGATGGTTAGAAAGAATACCAATAAATGTAAAGATTGTAAATAAATAAAATACTTTTAAAAAGTAATTAATTTTGACCTTGAAAGCTGCTGTAAAAACATGGGATTTAGGCATTAAATAGAACTGAGTTGTATTTTTTATGCTCCTTTTCCTGAGAATAGTTAAATCCTTATGCAGTTTTAGGGCATAGAACACAGGTTGAAAGGGACTTCTAGTGGTCCAGTGTAGAATCATAAAATCATCAAATCACTAAGGTTGGAAAAGACCTTTTAGATCACCCCATCCAACTATCCACCAACCATGAATATTTCCCATGTTGCTCAGTTCATTACAGTCTAATTCACTGCTGAAAGTGCACCCAATTAGTCAGAGTTTTTCAGTATATAAAATCACAGAATCCACAGAGTTGGAAGGGACCTTTAGAGGCCATCTAGTCCAATTCCTCTGCAATGAACAGGGGCATCCACAGCTAGATCATGTTACTCAGGTCCTGGTCCAGCCTGGTCTTGAAAGTCTCCAGGGATGTTGTTGAGTATATCTAGATTCTATATCTGGAAATGGAAATTTCACCATCTCTCTGGGTAACCTGTAAAATACTTGACTACTCTCATCATCATATATATATATTCTGTGATAATCAGAATTCCTCACCTTTCAGTTGGCAGCCATTACTTCTACCCCTTATCTAGTTCACCTTCAAGAAGTCTGATATAGACTTTTCTACACATTCTTGCCACATAGTTGCAGGCAGCAGTAAGATATAGCTTAAACTTTTCATAAAGGTAAAGAAATCCAATTTCCCATCCTTTTTTTCATCTTCCAGACTCTGACCTTCAATATGTCAACTGCTTATATATCCCAGAATTCAAGTGGTCACCTTTAACATACAGGCTAGCTGCTGACTCCTTTCCAACCTCTTGTGCAGAGGAACTCCAAGATAGTTTTCATTCAGAACTTCTTTCTATTTAGTTACCTCAACTCAATCCTAAATTCATTGAGACAGATTGCTATTTATCCCCAGATGTTGTTTATCTCCATAAACTTTAGAAGGCATTTTGAATGACTAGTGTAACCATACTGAAAATGCTAAACTATGGTAAGGTGCATGTATCTGTAGACCTTTCCAAATTCCTGCAGTTGTTGACAAAAGACTAGATTCACTACAGACATTAATGCTGGGAGCTTAGAATTGTGGAGAGGTACCATAGGAGGATGTAGTGGAGCACAACAATATACAAAACATCAGGAAAGACTGCAGTCTTTCTTGCTACCATGCTTGGATTTACCTCTATGTAAATGCATCCTAGGTGTGTAAGACAGATCTAAGAATCATAGAAGAACAGAATGGTTTGAGCTGGAAGAGATCTTAAAGGTGTAGTTTCAATTCCCTTGACATGAGCAGGATTGCCAAACACCAGATCAGACTGCCAACTGACTAATCCAGCCTGGCCTCGACACCTCCTGGGATGGAATTCACAACCTGGGATGGAATTCACAACCTCTCAGGGCAACCTGTTCCAATGTATCACAATCATTTAATTATTTTTTTCCTCCTCACATCTAATCTAGAACTCCCCTCTTCTAGTTTAAAACTATTTTTCCTTGTCCTATTGCTATCAGACCATGTAAAAAGTCAGCCTTTTGATAAGCTTCCTTTAAGCACTAGAAGACCGTGATTAGCAATTCCTAGTGTCTTTTATTTTTTTTTTTTTTAAATTTTATTTATTTATCTATCTATTTATTTATTTATTTATTTTCCCCTCCAGACTGAACAAACCCAGGTCCCTCAGTCTGCCTTCTCATAAGGGAGGTGCTCCAACCCTCTGATCATTGTCGTGGCACTCCTCTGGAACTGGTCCAACAGCTCTGTATCCTTCCTGTGCTGGGAGCTCCAGAACTGCATGCAGTACTCCAGATGAAGCCTCAAAAAGTCAGAGTAAAGGGAGATAGTCCCCTCTCTGCCCTCTGCCAAATCTCTGTTGATACAGCCCAGGGTACTGTTGGCCTTCTTGTTTGAGCATATACCTATAGCTCGAGAAGATAATCATCCAGTAGAAACCTCAAAGAATCCAGGAAGAATAGATAATCTTGTTTACAGTTTGTCCTTTTCATAGGATATTTGCAAATAGAACAATTTAAATGCAGGTTTCTTATTGCTGATTTTATTTCCTATTCTTACCACTCCACTCAGGAGACAAACCTGTTTACCTGATATTGATATCAAAACTAGACAACAAATTAAAGAGAAATAGTGAAACAATATTTTAATTTTCTTCCAACTTCTGTAATCCCTCATCATTTTCCTTCATGTATTACAACTTACTTACTTTTTTTTATTATTTTTCCTCCAGTTCCTGGCTCAGAACCAAGGAGGCATGCGTGGAAGAAAGGAAGTCCACTTCCTATTAAAAGCAGCTGGATTAAGAACAGACATTTTGCCATCAAAAACATCTATTGTACTCTCATGAGAAGTTTAATTTTTTTTTTCATTCAAAATCACTTCCTATTTTCATAATGGTATAGTGATAATGACAAAACAATAACCTGTAAATACATATAATCAGCAGATTCCTGCTTGGTAAAGAAGCCCCTAAGCCCCATATCTTACATGTCATTGTCTCACTCCAATTTATAGGAGGGAGAGGAGGTTCTTCGGTATGTTGAGATTAAGCATGAGATTAAGAAACAACGATTCAAATATTGGTCAGACCAGTTGATAACAAATCTTAATCAGGGAGATGGGGAAGGGGAGGATGGACAATTTAGGGTGATGGGGAAGGGAAGGCAGGAGATAGAAAAGACAGAAAGAGGCAGGAATTGTGTAAAGTAGAGACATTCATAACCAGGATCCAGCAGCAGACCTGTTGCAAGACGTTTCAATGGTCAGAGGCAGAAGCACAGGGAGGGGGGAGGAGAGCAGCAGCAGCGTGGCTGGCCTTGGGCAGCAAGCATGTAGCAGGAAGAAGCCACAGGGTAATGTTTTATAAGGATTCTTTTTCTTTTCAGAAGTGGCTGGTCGAAGACCAGCCTTGAAGAGCTGAATTCGTATAATCATAGAATCATATAAACCTTGGAGTTGGAAGATACCTCTGGAGGCTATCAATTCTAACTCCCTCACAGTGACACCAGGTAGATTAGATAC
Source organism: Excalfactoria chinensis (assembly GCF_039878825.1). Lineage (NCBI taxonomy): Eukaryota > Metazoa > Chordata > Aves > Galliformes > Phasianidae > Excalfactoria > Excalfactoria chinensis. Next base: position 3,018,163 of record NC_092857.1, read on the forward strand.
AACAGGTAGATTAAGTTTCCCAGGGCCTGATCCATCCTCATCTTGAAAGTCTCCAGGGATGAAGCACCAAACACATCACTAGGCAACTTGTTCCAGTGCCTCACCACCATCACTGTAAATGATTTTTTCCTTATATCCAACATAAATCTACCCTCCCTGAACTTGAAACCATTTCCCCTTGTTCTATTAACTTGAATGCTTTGATCATCCCAGTCTATCCAGGAAGGAACTAATTGCCCTCTATTCAGAAAACCAGTGGTGATCCAGCTCTTTAGAATTTTCTATCCAATCCTTTAGAATTTTTCCAGATGCAGTCAGGATCTGAATCTCAACTTCTTTGGAATGTATACCAAAATCCAGAGTTCCTCACACTTGCTTTGTGACAAGAAATTAGGTAAATTTTGTACACAGTGATAATTCTAAATACTCAGTGAAACTACCTCATAAATAAGAATTAGCCACACTGGCAAAGTAATATCCCTGCTCACCTGGACCTAACAGATACAGTATATGTTTCACCATGTGTCTCTCAGAGCTCTATATGCTAGAATGCATTCCTGCAGATGTTCCTGGAATTCAATATTTCCCACTTAGCATATAAATTCCATTGAAAGTTGTATAGCATTTTCTAGTCTACATCATGGCCACCCAAAATAAATACAGAATAAATACGTGATTCTCAAATCTCCATTACACCTAAATTCCTAAATATTTTTTTTCATTTCTTCTTCTTTCTTCCTATCTTTCTTTCTTCCTTCCTTTCTTCCTTTCTTCCTTTCTTTCCTTCTTTCTTTCTTTCTCATCCCCCTTGCCCCCATTGCCTAGTAAAATGATGCATTTGTGAAAACTAACTTTTATTTTCATTTCACAGTGTTCTTTATTGTCTTCTCAACCTTCATGAATAATTTCCCCCCTTAAACATCTCTTTATCTTTCAGCCATGTCTCATAATTTTAGTTTCCCACCCCTGCCAGTGAAACCCGCCTCATCCCACTGTACTGAAGACCTCAAAGCTGAAAGGATAGCTTTAATTTCACTTTGTGTTGCTTTCTTTTTATAATTACAAACCACCCACAAACACAGGCAAACTTTTGACTTGATTTGGAGCCAGCTCTCTGATGTGTTTCCAGCTTTGCCTCTGACTTTGTCTGTGCAGATGTAAATTATTCAGTGAGGGGTGTTGTAGACATGCCTCCTTCATTAATGTCAGTGGGACTTGTGAGGCTAAAGGAAAATCTACCCTTCCCACAGGCATCTCATGCTGAAAATTTACACTTTATGGCTGCCTAGTAGAACCATATATCACCACACTCTTCATACCTTTTATTCATTCTCTAGAAAAAACGAAAAAAGAATAAAAAAAGAAGAAAGGTCTAGTATTCTTTGCATTATGCTGATTCTTTGCAACATTAAAAAACAAACAAACAAACAAACAAAAAACACCTTAAAAAGATAAACAAAAAGTGCTTTTTGTTACGTTTTATCTATCAGCACTGTCAAAATGTAGTGCCCAAAAGCTGGTGTTGTTTGTGATGTAATTAATCACGTGTCGTTGCTTACAGTCTGTGTTGTACCTACTAAGTGATTTTGTAAAACATGGTTAGATAACAGATGTATTCCAGGTGGTGCTGTGTACCCTTCCCTGAATTCCTCTACTGAATCGATTGTTAAAGATATTGACAACCCACAGCCAGTAAATCATGTTGTCCATACCAAAGCATTGTTTGGCCCATGGGCAGTATGGTATCATCATTGTTGTAAAGCACAGAATAATAAGGCAGAGACAAAAAAATAACAGTTCAAGATAGCCAGATCTGTCTGATTTATTTTAATAAACAACTAGGCCAGAAAAGCATACTCAACCATCTGCACTGCAAAGACACTGAATGCTGGATTTTTTTTTTTTCCCCTTACTTGTCATATTTCTATATCAGCACATGTGCTAACTTCAAACCTTTCCCATAACACATGTGCTCCAATTGTGATCATTTGGATGCAATTTGGTTTATGCTTCCATTTCCCCCCTGTTGATATGAGTGGGGTGGTTGTTGTTGCCATTGGAAATGCTTTGACATCTCTGTCTCAATTTCTTAATGTTCTCCTGTGTGACCTTGCCCAATCAAAACTAACAGGTACTGGCACACACTTCTATCTTGATCTGAAAATACGCACAATAATGTGCTAGCCATTTGTGATTTGCAATTGATGGTGCTTAAAAAATACGCATCTGGCCTTCTAATGAGATAAACAAACAGACAGTGTCCTGTTGTAGAATCTGAGGGTGCAAGAAAAGGCATCTTACATATTATTCAATTGAATATTAAACTACTAAAGTTGAATTAATTCCAGACCCACCGACAAATATGAATAAATAAAAAAATATCTCGGTCATGTAAAGAAACCATTAGGAGTCTGAGAATCAGCAGCTCTTCCAGTCATTTTTGTCTGGACTCATTTACGTGAGTTTAGGCTCTCAGTTTATGTTCCTATTCATCCTAGGCTTTCTTTGCAGCCACAAAGAGAGAGAGAAATATCACTTCTGAATCACCAAACCAATGAACTTCATCTAAGACCTTACTCATCTTATGGAAGCACCTCTTTCTTTCTCTCTGCACTACACATGAAAAAAAGGATGAAGGGAACAGGCCCCTATTCTAAGCACCTCATCTAATGCCTTTGCTTTTGTAAGATATGTGCAGAAAAGTTAAAGTCTAGTCACAAATTAAATCACAAATGTACAGCACGTGGAGTAAGTCAGCTGAGCAGGGTAGGCAAAAATAAATAAATAAATCTGTGGATCCAAATCCAGTGTGGCCAAATCAGTGACACAACTGTCCAGTGGAAATATTTATTACTGAAACTTCCCTTCTTTGGGTGCATAAATGAATGCTTGTGCATGGCTTTTCAATGGTCTGAGCGGATACATCATCTTAATTGGCATTAACTCAGGGATCTCTCCAGTTGCTCTAGGCAGACATAACCCTGTTATTAAAAATACTATTGGGCTAAAATGAAGCACATGTAACAGTGCTAGATACACTGCTGTGCTGAGTCAGAGGTGTTTGGAAGCTGATATCTTTTGCATTCATGAATATGGATGTTACAGTACCACAGGGTAAAAACATGTCACAAGCGTTAAAAAGGTGGGCTCAGAGAGTGTAAAGCAGTATCAACAGTTGAATATTTTATTTATTTATTTATTTTCAGTTGAAGAAAGTAGGATGCAAAACCATGCAGGAATCACTGGGAGAATGGGAGATGTAGAGGAGAGAGAGGAAATCCAGTTAGTGGACAAAATGTGGTCATGGTTAAAAAATAATAGTAAAGTGATGTATGTATGCTCCGTATGTTGTGAAAGGATCAGTCAATTCAGATGGATACGGCAATTTTCTGTGAGAAGCTATAGGGTACACTCATCATGGATTACATATTTTCAGAAGTCTCTCCACACTCATAGAATTATAGAAACACCAAGGTTGGAAATGACGTCCAAGGTCATCCAAACCAACCATCCACCAATATTTCCCACTAAACCATGTCTCTCAGTACAACATCTAAGTGTTTCTTGAACACCTCAAGGGTCAGTGACTCCACCACCTCCCTGGGCAGCCAATTCCAGTGCTTGAACTCTCTTTCAGTGAATAAATTTTCCCGACTTTCAGCCTGAATGTCCCCTGGCACAACTTGAGGCCATAAATTCATTCTTACATTAATATTTTGTGATTAATTAATATCTTAGTGTTTCAGTGTTTAGACCAGAGTTATCTTCTTCATTTGTCCAACAGCAGTTTTGTGTCTCACTTTCTGGAAAATAATCTATTTTCTTCATTCCTTTAAGTTCTTCATTTCTGATCATTCTAGGTTTTTAATTGGTTAATAATTATTGTTACATTTTGCTTTTATCAAAATTATTTCTTAAAATTCTTATGGTTAATAAACTTCAAAGATAATAATAAAGGCAATTTAAATTTTCTATCTGTTCTGTGTGTCTTTAACAAATTAAATTCTGTATCTATGGTGTCATGTCCCTTTGGATAGTGGTGTAACTTTTATGCAGAGACACCAGAATTATGCCATGTTCTTACAGACGTACTTCAGTGAAAAATCAGGGATGAACTGTCTCTCCCATCAACCCCCTCCAAAAGAGACATATAAAAAAGACATATATAGATCAACTGAAAAAGACAAAGCCAAGTGAAAAATGCAAATTATCAAAGAAATCAACAATATGTTGTTTTAATGAGAGAGATTGGAGCATTTCATTTCAGAGTTATTAGATACCTGAGTGCAGGTGTCTAAGGCCATTTAAATGCCTTGCAGTGATGTATATATTTTCAAGGGTCTGAGAGGTGCAGATGGAAAGCCACTGCAGACTTGTTGCACCCCTGCACAGTAGCAACTGGAGATCGAGAAGGATAGCTCAGAGCTTGTGGAGGCTTGAAGACAAATGTTAGGCAGTATAATCCCATCCAGAGCTTCCCAGTTCATTTTGGAATGTCATTTTATTTCAGCTTTTGTGCTTATTCTATACTGGTAAGTAAATATATAAATAAAAGTACAAGCAGTGAAACAGATCACCACATCTGAGGTCACTGAAAAATCCTGTTCTAATAAAGGGAATTTTGGGGATCAAATAAGCAAAACATTTCCACCTCTTTTTGTCTTATAAAATGAAACAATTCTCCTCTCCCCAAATATTTATGGTTTACCCAAACACAGATCACATAATTACAAAACAGGAATTAACAAAGAACTCCAGCTAGAATTGCCTGCTTCTGCATGGATATAAAGAGAACCCAGATAAAAACTCTGATTAAATGCCTAACATTAAACCAGATGAGGGGAGATGAAAAGCAGCCTTAAAGGCAAGACTGCTTTTAGTTGCTTGAAGCAGGATTTTCTGAAGGGCAAATACAATTCAAGGCAAAAAGGAGTGGTTGAGGTAATTATTAATTCTATGGTTTGGAAGAGAATTACCTGAGACCCTAAATGCTGTTTAATGAACTTGTGACAGAAGTGACATTTATGGCAGAAGATTTCAGTGGCTTAGATGATTATATGGCTGATAAAAAATAATGAAAATAGACCAATAAGAATTTATACAGTTACAATATTATTAAAACTTTATAAGCACTTGCTAATTGGCATCAGTAATAAAAATTAATGTAGCTACATGCGCTTAAGTATTTCACCCAGTAGTGAGGAAATGAACAGTGACATGATATACTACTAATAATTAATACTATGTACATTTTATTAGGCAAATAGTATGTCTAAGCTTTTGCCAGGAGAAGGAAATAATATTATTCAGTCTGTGTGCTAGATACAGTAGGTTGAAGATGGCTTTCTATCTAAAAGTGTTGAAAATAATGCTTAGAGATATAGATACATTAAAAAGTGATGCCACATCAAATAAACAACAACAAAAAACAATGCTGAAACCTAGACAGGCTTTTCTAATAAATCATGTTGGGCAATTTAGATGGTATCCTTCTGTACTTAAAATTTGAATTTTCAAATAAAGATTGTATCAGTTCTCTCTTGGTGTGTGGTAATATATATATACATATATAGGAATGAGGGAAAAGTATTGGTGACATGAAAGAACTGCTAAAACAAGATGTGTCAAAGGATCTACAGATCTCATAAGTAGATCCTAAAAAAGCAGCAAAAGTTAAAATCATTTTTAGATCTCAGACACCAGCGCATTTGTATCAGCATCACAAGAAAGCCATTCAACATGTTTGATTGAGTACCTTACTGTAAGAAATGCGGGGGATAAGTATATATTCTAGATCTCCTTTTCTAATCTGCTCAAACTCTAGCATGTACAATCAGACATCAGGATTGCTGTTTTAACTCTCTGGAACCTACTTATTTATTTTATCTCCACCCCACACCATGCAAACCAGGAGATATATTTCTTGTTTCTTATGTGAGAGTTTGATAGTTAGTAGAATCCTCAAAAATCCCAACTTTAATCTCCTCTTTTTCCTGAAATATATAAAATGTTTAAAATGTGAACCCTATCTTTGTAGAGACTGCAGATAAACAGTGCAAACTTTGTGGGTTTTTTATTTTTTATTTTTTTTAATCAGTTGATTATTGGATGAGACAAATAATGTAATAAAGCAATGAAACATCTAATGCATATTTCTAACAGGACATCCCGGGAAAAACTAACCCATTGAGATTAATTCATTTTCTTGTGTCCAACTAATTATTTGTTAATCCAGAAAAGCTTAAATGTTTAGAGAACAGAGAATACTTCTACTCTAATCTTCTGTGTAGTGTAACAAGTAGGATCCTTTCATGTTAAAAACTGATGAGGGCAGAAGAATTTTACTATTGAATTTTCAAGTTCAAACCTTCAAGACTGTTCAGGTAGAAGAAGAACAGATAAACTAAATTCCTGCAGCGAGGAATTGAACATAGCTTTCCCAGTCCTCTCGGGCTGCTATAACCACAGACAGACCATTATTTTTTCAATCTTATTCTCTGGAGGGAAGCTAGATAAAAGGCTGGCAGGATGTAGCTTAGATTCACTGTACGTACTCTTCTGAAATACAGCCATGAAAGACAGACTACTTTATTTTGTCCTTGATTACTTTTTGTTCTGAGCCATGAGTCCACCCACAGATTAAATAGGTTTTGTCAATTTTGTCTCAGGGTGGTATGCTGATGATTAGTATTTATTGATATAATTACTCTGTGATCTTTCATTTAAATTCAACCAAATCTGTGACATCTTTTACTGACATGTCTGATCATTCTCAGGCATTTAATTTGGGGAAACTGAAAGTTAGCAGTCTTGGGGGTTAAATAATCTTTCTACTATACAACAGACCCTTTATTCAGAAAGATATCCAACCAGCCTTACTTTTCATATGATTTCTTTTCTTAAAATTGATTGTTAATTTATGCACAGAATTGCTCCAATTTCCATAGAGAAATTAAAGCTTACTATGATGAGACCCTGTATTTTCTGCTGTCTTTTCATTATTTCCCCCCTTTTCAATTTAAATAATAAATTTAAAGTATGGATACAGAGATATATATGACACCTTTTGATTTCATATATACCATATATAAATAAAATAAAGAAATTGGAGGAACTGAGTTTTCACAGCTTCCATAACTTTTGTATGCCATCAAAGAATTCATATATTTTTCTGTCTGTTCTTTGATATTATGTTCAATATTTTGACCTTCCTCACAATGACTCACACAGGCAGAATGTTTTCCCAAGGAATATTTGTCTAGTAGGTGAGTGATTTCATTTCAGATCCCAGTTAATAAGTCACTTTTGTCTGTTTACATCTGTTTGGAGAGATACTCCATTCATTTTCATTTCAAAAACACTTTTCAGCATACATTCTGTTGTCTAGATTACAAAAATAAACAAATTTGTAGAGCAGCATTAAGTGTATCTAATTTCAGATATCTGACATAGATAATGTTCATCTGATCTGTTAGTATAGGTACTTCTAACTGATTATGGAAAGAAATAGGTAATAAGATGAATCTTGTACAGTCTAAAATTAGATAGATCTGTCCTGCTTTAAAGTACTTATATCTTTTCATAAACCAAAAAGAGGGTAGTGATAAGTATTTGAGATGCAAACATATGTTTTGGAACTGTCTAAAGTTAAGGAAGATTATTTCCAGCTGGAAATGAAGAGTAATAGTAGCATGTCTAAGACCACAAGAATATGTTTCCTCTCTCTGCTCTTCCAGTGGAAGAGGTCACTCATCGCAAACAAAATAAAGGGCACAATCATTTGAATAGGTGCACACAAAGCCATATGTAGAATTGCTCAAAGCTGCTGACAAATAGAGTTGAACTTCTAAAAAAGTACTGCAAATCAAATGTTATTCAAAAATAGTTCAAGAATGGGGTGGGGAGATGGCAGAGACAGTAAAGGGTGAAAGACAGTGTCATTCAATTAGTAAACTAATGGGGAAGCAAGTGTAGTCTTAGACCTGTAGCTTGTCCCTTGAGGTCAATGTTTGTTAAGTTGATTGTAGATTCAACTGAAAACCTAACAGAGAAAGTTTATATCACCCTGTAAACAAAGCAACACTTCTCCTGTCAGTTCTCCAGTCTACTTAACATCCTCATTTATATTCTACAATTCTGACTTAAAATCAGGCAAATCAGGCTTCTTTTCCGCTGTAATGCTAAGTGGTGCCATTTTATGGTCCACTATTAAATTATTATAATCTTTCCTTCTTCTTCCCTACTCCCCCTCCACCTTTTTTTTTTTTTTTTTTTTTTTTTTTTTCCCTGTGTCTCCCAGAGGTGTTTGCATTTGTGTGGCAAGCACATGGATTCTTTCCTCATGGTTTGCTCCAGCATGACATAAACTATTTAATTGTCAATTATTAAGTCATCTGTACTTTCCTGAAATGATTCATAGTGGGATGGCAGGAAATTATTCCTAGTGGAATGACAGGATATGATATGATGAAATCACAATTCACATGTAAATTAGATTTCTGCTGATAGAAATCCATAGTCCACTGGGGATTCACAAAAAGAAAATGCTGCAAGGTTTATCCATTGGGTAGATTATTTATTAATGGAGAGCCCCTTTATTAATCCTGTCCACTTTCAGTTGTTAAAACCCAGGGGAATACTCTTCTTTAGTTGCAGTTTGATGTGAAGGTTTTAGACAAACAACAACATTTCTATTCTGCCTTTTTATATATATTCCCCTCTAGTAACTGATTTGTCAATCATCTACATAAATATATATCTCAAGCCTGACCACTAGCTGACATAATTCACTGTAACTTTATTTCTTGAATGGAATTGCGCCAATTTACCCAGGCTGATGTTGCATTGACCACAGATTTAACTATATACAGCTACACAAAAATTGTCACGCTTCTTTATTTTCGTTCTCTTTACAAAGCTTTCTGCACAAATTATCTCTTTGGCTTCCTCTGATTCACTTTAAAAGTGCTACATTAATTTTAAATGCAAATTGCAACAATTAAATTTGACCTTATAAACTATCAGATGTGATGGGAATTTCCCTTCCTGATTTTCTTTTTTTTTTTTTTTTTTTTTTTTTTATCTTAAATTGGAAGGGAACCAAAGCTAGCAAGCAGGGAATTTCAAAGCCCAGACAAATGCTATTCATGGATACAGACTCCTCTACAATAACAAAAAAGAGAACATATGTATGTTTGTACATATGCATGCATGCATTTATGTATGTATAATATAGGTGTTAACCACAAACTATCCCAAATATTTAAATCTGAGTGTAAACCTGGCAATAGCTCCTTTTATTTATTTATTTATTTATTTATTTTAATGTGCATGTGTGTTAAGGAGAAAAAGAAAAAAAAAAATAAATCAAAGTGACCCACATAGATATATATATTTCTTCTTTCTTTAATAATGGATACTTTCAGATACCTCCTAAGGTCCTATTCCTCCTGTCATGTTTAAAGGGTTTATTGTTTCCAGAAAAGCTTTTTCTGCTCCCTCTGGAGACTGAGCTGATCTAAGGTAATATTAATTCTGTGCCTCTCTCTTGTCGGAACTCGACTTCAAACGGAATAAATGAGATGAGAGCTGAAAGAGAGGTTATGCAAGCTGTCATCCTCCATTGTGTTGGAGGCATCAATGACTCTCAGAACAAATTAGGTGTCACTCTACTAAATCGCAGTCAGAAAGGCAAATCAGTTTATAGAAGGCTTATTTGGTCTCCTGGAAAGTTCCTGCATTCAGAGCACAGTTAATCTTCCCTTTCTTTTAGTAATTTAAAAATCCTCATTTTTTATTTCTTTTTAAACAAAGATGGAGCAGAATTTCCTCTTGATGACTCATAACGTTCCCTGTACAATTCATGCTGATTAGTTCATTCTAATTTCTCCCTCTCCAAAGGAGGAAAGAAAAAGTCCCAATGAGGTTTGTTTCTCTCCTAGAAAAGAAATGACTACAGTGTTTTATGAGAATTCTTAATGTTGAGATTGTGGTTTAGGGAACAGATCTATGATAAAAAGAGTGTCTGAATGAAAAAAGATTATTTATTAAGCTTGCTTGTCAAATATAAATCCAATTTTGACAATCTTACAGGTGTTGTTCATTCCATATTAAGGGTCTCTCAACCTATACAAGAGGAATGAGTGTTGATTAACTACTTGGTAATATTTTTTCTCTGAAAAAACCTTTCATCTCCAGTAAGTAAGCTTTTGTTGTTTTGTTGTTGCTGTTGTTTTGGGGTTTTATCTTTTTTTTTTTTTTTTTTTTTTTTTTTTTTTTTTTTTTTTTTTTTAATTTAAATTTTATTTTTATTTCAGACTGCACAAGAAACTTCTTACTTTTACAATAGAATAGAGTACAGTCACATTTTCTTTTAGAAGACCTGCTCATTCACTTTTTGAAAAAAGAAAATTGCCAAACTTCATCAAGTGCAAAGATGAAGTGTGCTCCACATAAACATAGGTACCTATTCTAATCTATGAAGATTGTGTTTTTATAAACAAAGAATGTAGTACAACAATAATATAATGCTGAGGGTCATTTTACATTTAAAAGATATTTACTTAAGATCAGCTTTATTTTAGGTCTGTGAACTAGGACCCAGCAGCTGCTGCAGCATACCAGTTCTGTTTTTGAATAACATTTTAAAATGTTTCTTCATTTAAAAGGCTTCAAGACCCATCCGTGATGAGAACCAAAGAACAATAGCTGGACTTAATCAGAAAACTTGTTTCAGAACATACCCTCAACACGAATTGAATGGAGGTGCAAGTTTCTCACATATTTCAAGATAAGAGACAATAACAGGAGGATTTATGTGCCTAAAACTGAAATGAAAATCAGAAGTCACTACATCACTTTGTGATTTAAGCTGCAAATGAGTTGGGAATTCAGTCCCAGATGGTTCAGACCCAAGGGAACCCAGAGCTTTTTCCAAAGGGATATCAAATGTAATTGACTGAGTTTTGAAAATGTAATCAAATGTAATCAATCAAATGTAATTGACTGTGTGCCCCGGTGGCGCAGCGGTAGAATTCCCGTCTGCAACACCAGGGGGCCCGGGTTCGAATCCCCCCTGTGGAGCAGGGGGTAGAAGTGCCGCTCTGCTACACAGAGGGCTCGAATCCCAGGAGTTGGACTCGATGATCTCTAAGGTCCCTTCCAACTCGCACAATACTATGATACTATGATATGATATGATGAGTTTTAAAGAAAATGTTATACCTCGCTGAGATTAGAGTGTTTTGGTTCCCTGAAGAAATAATGGAAAGGAATAAAACTGGGTTGAAGGAACCCACCAGACTTATACAGGAGTCCACTGAACTTTCTAGTAGGAAAAATAAAGGAAAATTGAATCTCATTATCAATTAGCTAAACAACTAACCTCCTGGAGCTGATCACTGGAGGGAAGTCAATCCATTCAAAAAGAAAACAGAGATACACTGGTGACAGATGGCAAAATAAATAAATAAATAAATAAATAAATAAAATTTAATACACTCAGACAAAAAGATCTGTTACTGGAAGCCCATCCTTCCTACTTTGAAGGAAGGATTTAAATCAGATCTATTTTTTCAGTCAAGTACCCACACCAAAGACACGTTAGGTGTTTGAAAATGAGGCTTTCTAAATAATTTCATTTGACATTTTTTCTGCTTCAGGAGATAAGGGTACTTTTCAACCTCCTCTGGCACAGGAGAGACCTGAACTCTGATCCTCCACATGATGAAAGGCAGATCTAAGAGTTGATTAGTCATAAAAACACAGTTAATTATTTTCATTACAGCTTTAAAAATAAAGATTTTTGACAGAGCCTTTTTGTTTGTTTTCATTAAAGATGGGGGGATTATGGCTGAAAATCCCAACTGGTAATAAATATATCTTTGTAGGAACAGTTAAGATGGCTTAATCCTGAAAATACAGGGAAGTTCCTCAGTACTTCCTACAGACTACCTTGAATATTTTATCAATCCTTCTACTCACATGTATCAAACCCAGTGTGTAGATGCTTCCTCAGAAGTCAGAATCCTGAAAATTCATCTGTGCTAACGAACAGTGCAAAGTCAAAGAGCTCTTAAATGCAAAAGTACATTCCCATAGAATGTTAGAGGAACTTCATGCTTTAATAGTTGTGAAATGTAAAATAAGATGTCCAAGACAAATGGAGAAAGTAGGAAGATCAATGTCAACACTAATAGAATATCCTTTTTCTCTCAGAACATTATGAAGTCTTCCGAGCAGCGATGATTGGACATAGCAAACATTTTCAATGAACAGTCCTTCCAAGTACTAAATATATTTGATTTGGTAGTGCTTGTACATTATTAATGTTCTCTTTCCCTTGATATTACATCAAATTAATTAATAAGCAAGATTATTTGCAGAACCAACTCATTTTTATGCTCATAATGCTTAGCATTTGAAGAAGGGAGAAGAAAAGAAAAGAAAAGAAAAGAAAAGAAAAGAAAAGAAAAGAAAAGAAAAGAAAAGAAAAGAAAAGAAAAGAAAAGAAAAGAAAAGAAAAGAAAAGAAAAGAAAAGAAAAGAAAAGAAAAGAAAAGAAAAGAAAGAAAAGAAAAAAGGAAAGGAAAGGAAAGGAAAGGAAAGGAAAGGAAAGGAAAGGAAAGGAAAGGAAAGGAAAGGAAAGGAAAGGAAAGGAAAGGAAAGGAAAGGAAAGGAAAGGAAAGGAAAGGAAAGGAAAGGAAAGGAAAGGGAAGGGAAAGGGAAGGGAAGGGAAGGGAAGGGAAGGGAAGGGAAGGGAAGGGAAGGGAAGGGAAGGGAAGGGAAGGGAAGGGAAGGGAAGGGAAGGGAAGGGAAGGGAAGGGAAGGGAAGGGAAGGGAAGGGAAGGGAAGGGAAGGGAAGGGAAGGGAAGGGAAGGGAAGGGAAGGGAAGGGAAGGGAAGGGAAGGGAAGGGAAGGGAAGGGAAGGGAAGAAAAGAAAAGAAAAGAAAAAAAAGAAAAGAAAAGAAAAGAAAAGAAAAGAAAAGAAAAGAAAAGAAAAGAAAAGAAAAGAAAAGAAAAGAAAAGAAAAGAAAAGAAAAGAAAAGAAAAGAAAAGAAAAGAAAAGAAAAGAAAAGAAAAGAAAAGAAAAGAAAAGAAAAGAAAAGAAAAGAAAAGAAAAGAAAAGAAAAGAGGCTTCAGAATCACTATTGAGAGCATTAGCAGTGCAGAAGCTTTATTTTTAATAGCTTGATTTATGCATGAAGTGACAGAAAGAGTCTTTAGATAGAGCAGCAGCACTGAGATGATGTAACAGAAGATAAGGACAGACTCGAGAACGTAGGACATTGGCTTCATCTCTGTCATATTCATCAGGCTTCTTGAACCATCTATTCTGTGTCACCAAAGTCTATCTATCTCCTCATTCCTTGCCTCAGTTTATATATTTATTTTACTATTTGTTTTTCTTTTTTTCTGACATATTTGAGCACATCTAGGTTTCTTCATGTATGTGCATGACATGGGATCTAGGACCAATTTTAAGTTTTTTTCCTCCTACTGATGACTTTTAACATTAGTATCAGCAAACTCAACATGAGTATTAGCAATGACTGTGCTGCGTGGGTGGACGGGGCACTATCTGAAAGTAAGATTAAAATCCACAAAATCCTCTTATATCTGTCTCAAGACAGGTACTAAAACCAAGGCTTATTTACTTATTTACTTTTTATTCAAGAAAGGGATAGTTTTATTCTCCTGGAGCCAGAAATAATATTGATATCATAGAAGGGCCTTAGTACTGCACTAGAAAATTCTACAAAGTCTTTGTCTCTTATCCTTAACTGCTTAAAGAGGAAGATGATAATGCCTACAAGAAGAAATATGAAATTTCTGACATGTTAAAATATACACATAACTGTAAAATAATTAATCTTTCTGGCATTTCCAAAGTTCAGGCCCACTAGATGGACTTCCAGAGATGTTAAAAATAAAGAGAGGTCTCTTGGGGAAAAGGACAGAAATGAACTGTATTTATCACACCAAATGTATTCATAGTTGTGGGGAAAACAGAGCACGCTGATGCTTAACCACACTTATGGTTTCACTTACTTGATGTACTCTTGGAGAACATCAAACATGGCCTGAAAATCGGTGAAAGATGGGAAACAAAGGGAAGGAATAAATAGTCAGTGGCACAAGGTGAACAGTGGGATGCCTTGCCTCATTGTTCTGCATTAGATCTTGTGTTTGAAATCTGTATTAATGATCTTGAAAAAGGGTAATACTGAGGTTAGCAAAACTTGCAGATGACACAAAGTTATTTAGCTATCACAGACCAGAGTGGTTCATGAGGAACTTCAAAGAAACTTAGCTAAACCATCTGAGGACTAAAGAGAGGGCAAATGAAGTTCAGTGCCAATAAATGCAAAGTAAGGCATATTGAAGGGGAAAAAAATAAATTAGAGTGCTTGTACATCTGACAGGGGTCTACATTCACTGTCTCAGTGCAGGAAAGGGATCTGGGTATCAATGAAGACAGATTTCTACACCATATGTGGCTGTAGTTTAAAAAAAAAAAAAAAAGAAAAAAAGATTCAAACAAGATGTGAGAGTTTGAAAGAACTGGGATGGGGAATGGTGCAGTAAATACTATACTGGCATTCTATAAATCAAATGTAGACTCATCTGGAAAATTTTATAGATTATTATTACTCTACTCTAAAAACAGAATATTAACAAAAATGTTTATCAAAATAAGAAAGGGATTACCTGTGATGGGCAAAAACAGTAGAGCTGACTTTTAAAAAAGTAGAAAATATGGCATGTAAAAGAACTGAACATGTTGGTAAGAGTTGCTTTGGAACAGAGAGGGAAACAAGACAACGTAATCGAAGGATAAAAATAAATGACTTAGAGAAAACAGATTAGGTGCTTCTCCTCAGCTTGTGACGGGACAGGAGAGTGTTGCAATAAAATTAAGGAGGGTAGCTAGTTCAAAACGGATAAAAAGAAACTTTTTTTTTTTTTTTTTTTTTTTTTTTTTTTTTTTTTTTCCTACAATGAGTGATTAAGCCAGAGAAACTCTGGTGCACCAAGAGTGAAAACTAAAGAATACTTCGAATGAATGCAAAAATACAACCATTTGTTGATAAGTATTTGAAAGCTATCTTTTAAGGTCAGGTCCTCAACTTTCCTTTGAAGAACTCTCTTAGTTTTGTCCTTAAATCCCACGGTCTTTAGATGGAAAAGACCTAGAAGCTTACATAAGGGTTTATTCAGGTTCTGATTTCTGTATTAGAGAATAATGCATGTTGAGCATCAATCTTTATTTTCTTCACACAGAATATTATCTTACCTATGCAACAAACATTTGTTTCCAGAATGCCAGCAGCCTGGGCTCTTCTAGTTCAAACTCTGATCCTACACTACAGTTCCTACAGAGTTTCTCAATATATGCACAGTCATATCAAAAGACACTAAGTATCCTTGTTAAATATTGTGTTAACAATTCCAGATCTTAGAGACGTGGTGCTGGCAGGGCACTGGGCTAGCTGCTTTATGGTTCTGACGCAGTGTGACAACATATGTGTTCCTCTAAACTATGTACAGGACAAGCTGTCTATACCAACACAAACTCTTACCTCTTGTCCACACAGGTTATCTATTACCTCCCTTCCACACAGACTGCTTGCTTCACCAAATCATTAATATTTGTCTTTTAAAATGCAGGTTTATGAAGTGGAGTTATGATTGATACCTTTATGTTTGTAGGCTGTAAAACACAACAGAGCTTCCATTTTTTCAGTGTCTTGGGTTTTGCTAGTCAGTGAACTTTGAGCAGTACGAGTCTATCTTACTTACCTGGGGGAGGAGGAGAAGAGACATATCCCTTCAGTCACATCATGAATACCAACCTAGAGTCCCACAGCAAGCAAGTAGTGGGTGGACATCCAGATTTACACTGTCTGGTCACTCTCAAGAATCCTCTTTATAGTCATTAAAACAAACATCATGTTGTAGACACAAATGTCATTTTTCTTCCAGCTTCTCCAAGTATCCCCCTCTTCCTGTCTTTGAAAGTGAGAGAAACATGTTTTCAAAACTGTCACTTTAAGGAATAAATACTTGAACCATCAATAACTGTATGCACTTTGCCCCAGCAGAATGAAAACCACTTTTGTGAGCACAGAAAAAATAGTACATAGTTCAACAGAAAGAAGCTACCTCAATGTACTTATTTGAGATCTTTTGGTATTATGATAGACAGCTTCCAGTAGATCAAAGAAATCCAGCAGCATCTATTTATTTATTATTTATGTATTTATTTGTTTATTTTCACAATGAGAAACACAAACATCATTTAAATGTTCCCCCAAAATATGCATGCATCACAAATGCACTGAAGGCTCAGCCTATTCTCAGGATGCCATTCAGTCGACATTGTTATACTGTTGCTGCATCATGATGGGAATAAGTCAAGATCAACAAACAGGAAAGGGCAGAGACCTTTAAAAACAAATCTGTGTTATAACAGGAAACACGTGAACACTGCTTTAAATTTCAGTAGTGATGAAACTTGCTGATAATTTTTTATTTACTGATTTTATTCCACAAACTTTTTCCACATAACTTTTTAAATGCAGACCTGTAAGATTTTAGCTGAAAAGTTTTGATCGTTTTTCTTTTTTTCTTTTTTTCTTTTTCTTTTTTTAACTCTCATACTTTTTTTTTTTTTTTTTTTTTTTTCTAATTATTATTATTATCATAAGACACATTTAGAGTGCTACTGAGTATCCCTGCTGGTGGAAGTAGAATCATTTCTCTGAAGCTGACAAATAGCTCTCATGTTTATGGTCAAGTGCCTGAATGGTTTAAGAGTAAAGGGAGCTATTCTGATCACCTACTGATCTTTTTGCAGAACAAAGAGTCAGGGATTCTACAAATTAATTCCTTCACCAAATCCTTAGTGTCTTCATGAGCAAATCTCTGAGACAGCCATCCAGTTTCTAATGGAGAATAAAGGTGAATTAACATCATACTTTGATGTCTTTAACTGGTCTTCTCATTAAAAAGTAAAATCTCATAGTGAGTGGAAAAGACTATTTACACAAGGTAGAGAGGAACTCTGTGTCACTCCATGTAACTCTGGGCCTTCTGCGTGCCTGATCCTCTCTATATATGATTCAGTTAACCTACTAGCATGATTTCCATAACCCTTAGTGCAGCTGTTATACAGATTGACAATGCCGAAGGTAAGTAAAGGACAATTCAGACCATTTTTCTCTTTCCATGTAGAGGTATAGAATATCACAGAAACCATGTTATCATCCAAGGGAAGTAACACAACTTCTAGGTCCTACCTAATAGCACTGCCTGAAGAAACCTTTAACTGCAAGGGCATCAGAAATCCCTGTCCACAGTACTGAACCTGATCACTCTGCTTTCAGAACTACATTGCCACTATGAAAGGATAGACAAGGGGAAAAAAATTAAAAAAGAGAGAGAGAAAAAAGAAAGAGCTTCAACTTGAAAATACATTCTCCTGTTATGATGAAAATCAGGATTCCACTCTCAACACTATGACTGTAATATTTAGATTTTCTTTTGAAACTTCATCTAATAATATAAATATGTCTATGGTATAAACTCAAGCCTACGTGTATCTAGGGGAATAAGTCTTGGAGATAGAAATAAATAAAATTTATATTTCATCCAATCTCATCTGGACCATCAGTCTAAGATCAGATCTAAAGCATTTTAGACTTAGGCAAACCAGCTTTCATCTAGATTTTGACAGGCAGGAACATGCCTAGGTTTCCAGGAATGCCATTTAGAGGGACCTAGACAGACACAAGCAGAGGGACCAGGAAAACATGGCAAAGTTCAAAGAATAGAGACTAAGGGATAAAGCACAGTCCTGACAAAAAGGATTAGGGTGTACTGATGGATGGCAGGCTGGATATTAGTCAGCAGTGAATCGTAGCAGCCAAGAAAGCTGACATTGTCCTGGGGAAGGAAGGTGATCCTGTACCTCTACTTTGCACTGATGAGACCTCACCTGGACTAATACACCCAGACATGGAGTTTTCAGTACCGGAGAGATGTGGATCCATTTGAGTATGTCCAGAGGAGGAACACAAAAATGAACTAAGGAACAGGACACCTCTCTTATGATGACAGGCTAAGAGAATCAGGTCTGTTCAGCCTGGAGAAGAGAAGGCTGTAAGGAGACCCAATAGCAGCCTTTCAGCAACTAAAGTGAGGCTATAAGAATGAAGAGGACAGACTCCTTAGAAGGGTGTGTTGTGACAATACAAAGGGAAATGTTTCAAACTAAAAGGGGAGATTTAAATTGGATGTAGGAAGGAAGTTTTTTACATAAGGGTGCTGACGCAGTGAAACAGATTGCCCGGAGAGGTGGTGGATGCCATACCTCTGAAGGTATTCAAAGTCAGATTGGACCAGGCTCTGAGCACCTGAACAAGCTGTAGTTGTTTCTAATCACTGCAGAGCAGTTGGGATAGATGGTCTTTAAATGACCCTTCCAACTCTATAATGATTCTATGATTCTTTGAACTTCTCTTTGGAATTGCTTCATATTGTTTTTCCAAAGTGTATTCTGCCCTGGTTTCCTTCTGCCTTACTCCCAGGCTCACCTTGATTTTATGCAGACGTTGTACCCTGGAAAATGCTGATGTTTCTACTTTGGGAATGTGGCATTTGGGAGCTGTGTAAATAGGAGCTGTTTGGTCAGCAATCAGTGGAAGTATGGCTGCCTGAATCATTTCACTGGTGTCCTTCAGCCCTTTCACAATCAAATCTTTGTCTCCTTTACAAAATCATGTAGAATTCATTATGGTGCTCAACCTCCTGGTTTTCATGTCTTTCAGGAATGAGTAGGCTGTCATTTTAGGCCTGTGAGCTATCTTTGCTTGTTGATGGATGCCTCTGCATTGCCAACTGAAAAACATCCAGAAATCAGCTATGGCAGACATGCCATGTAATTGCACTGTCACTGAAGGATTCTAGACACTGGATTTATAATTCTAAGAATCCATTTCTATCCATTAGAAAATTCCCAGTTATTTTTCAAAGATATTAAAAATTTCAGTCAGTTTCACTGAAGTGAAAGATGTGTTCAAGCAGCTTGTTAAGAGAGCAAAGCCAAGATATGTCTAATCTGCTACTACCTCTGTGGTTGATACATCTTGTTCTAGGATCTTAGTCATTCATTTTTTCCTTCTTTAGGGCATATATGAGTGAGATTTCTATGAAATCATTCAGAACTTAAGATCATACAATTGGCCCACCATAGATTTGATCCTTTATTTCTGCTGTTAAGAAGCTTGTAATATAACTGGTCTCCTAATTTAGAGTTCTTGCTTATGTGACTAAACAGAGAGGAGATGAAGTTGCAGACAGATGAGTAAGCTGATTTATTTTCTTTATTAGACATCAATTATGACATGAATCAAAACAGAGGTGTCAGTATGCCAATGCTACACTATCTGATATACAGTGTTTTGGACACCCTCGTATTCAGGACAGTTGCTTAGCAACTGGAATACAGACTCAGGACACAGAAAATCTGGAATCTTTTCTCTGCCCAACATGATCAGCATGACTTGGATAAATTACTTCACCTTTCTGTGTTCCTCTCTCCCTTTGTACATTTATTTATCCTGTCTTCTACTAAATGCTTCAGTAGCTACTCTGAAGATATCACTGTCTGTGAATAATGATATTTTTCTTCTCAAATAAAGATGCAGGTCCCAGACAAAGGACCTGGGTGTCATTTCCTCTCACTACTTGTCTCCCACAGGTGGACTACCTTCTCCTTAACTACCTTCATCACAGAAACAAAAGAGCTGCCAATTCTTTTCCAACTAAGCATTGAGGCATTTAAATGAGTAACTGTTTTTCCTCCATGTGTGTAAATTTCAGAACACAAACCATTTAAAAAAAACTAAATTGGCATTTGGCAGAATGTCAGTAGACTTTATACAATAACACTGTCCAACCAGACATATTAGGAGAACAGAATTTGCAAGACAGCATACTCTTGGCTCTGGTACATATTCATGCTACTACTACTACCATCATCAAATAAAGACAGGAGGAAGGACAGTGAGACTGACATTAGACCTTCATGAGGGCTTTCTTTGCTTCAGGTGGTTCATAAGCATTCAACACAAAGATTGAGCGGCAAGGGTTTGTCATCCAAGTTTGGAGCTCTGCTTAATCGACAGATGAATGAAGAGTTGGCTCCATAGTCTGTAACCCTTTGATTTCATGGTTGTTTTCTGCATCCTGATCTTGCTGCAGCTGCCACCTCAGAGAACAGGGTGAAAGTAATTGTGTTGGCTTGCCTCCAAAGCCCGGAGGAGTAGTCACTTGCTACTTTCCCAGATTATCTGCCAAGCAAACAGAAAGGTTAATGATGTAGAGCTTGATTACTTTGCTAGAAATAAAGCAGTTTGATGAAAAAAAAAAAAAAAAAAAAAAAAAAAAATCCTTTATTGTATGTGTGACTGAGATATGATAAAAGGATTCAAAACTAGAGTATGTTGTTTGCTGTATTTTGTCTTTGAACGTGAGAATGTTTGCTTTCTGGCATGTACAGTTTTGTGACAAATTGCTTTTTTGCTCTTTGTTATACATCATTGTTATACATCAGTTTGCCTAAAGATTCTCTTTTAATTTTAAGACATTTACAATAGTGCTGTTGCTTAGAAAACCATTCTTCATTATATATCACTATGAGAAACATTGGAACAAATTTGCCCCTGGAACATATTGAATACCATTAGTTAAAACATGTATCTATAAATACATATATTTACAAAACAAAGACAAAAACATCTTTAATATGTATACGTTCATGTGTGTAAGCATACATATGTATGCTGTGAGCACATGACTTCTTGTGTTCATTTTGAGATAAGTACAAAACAGACTTATGAAGGCAAGGCAAGGCAAGGCAAGGCAAAGTCAGGCAAGGTGAGGCAAACCACAGCAAGCCAAGGCAAAGCAAGGAAATGAACAAACAAACAAACAAAAAACAAAACAAAACAAAAACAAAAGGAAACATTACAAATCCATGAAAATTGAAATCCTCCAGCTTTTGGTTGAAAATTAGATTATTCTTGACCAGAACCAAACTGCAGGAGCCAGTGCCCACTGTGCTTCATGGAAGCTATAATTTAGAAGCACTTTTCTTACATTCTCCCTCTTAAGTTTGATTCTGTGACTGACCTATTTGTCCCATTACTCTTTGGTGACTGAAAATTCCTTTGTCCCCCATACTTTCCTCACCAAGTAGTAGCTTCCAATTTTTTAAAACTTTATATAGGACATAAAATTACCCTCCAACTGATTCTGCACTTCTCCCAGTTTTGAATCAAACAGTTTATTGAGAAAATATACATAAAAAAATTGTTATCTTTCTTACACTGAGTCCTGATTTACATCAGTTTAACTTCTTATTGCAGTTTATGACTTGATTTAAGTGACTTAATTGGGAGCTTTCCAGCCTGCCTTTTTAAAATTGTTCATAATTCTAAAAATAAAATAAAATAATATAGAATAAAATGACTAACCAGAAAACAAACTTCATGTAAGCTGTGGTATAATGTTTTGCTGATGAAGGCACTGTTAATTTGGTAGCTTTGGTTTGCTTCTTGCTTGTATTTTACCCTTCATTTTTTGTTAGAGTCTCATTAAACTATTACTGTTATTTATTAATTTCTGACTCTTATGCTCATAAATATATATTTTATTTCAGTTAAACTCAGGCTAAACATGTCTGTACTGTATACATTCCTCAGCATTTCTGAGGATCTTGGAGATCTTGGGATCCCACCATCGCCTACAATCTCATGGCAACTGTCATCTCTTTGCAGCAGTTTTGGCTCTATTTATCCAGACTTGAGTAAAGACAGAGAGAAGGTAGTGTGGGGGATGATGTTTTACCCTTGATCTTATACGATACACTGTTAAGATATAACTAGAGAAAACCTGTGGAAACACAGGGTATAACTGCTGTGAATTAAGATATAGATAGTGATGGCACTATATTGAATTTACACTCATGGACAGTCTTAATTCAACTTTCACACTGAATTTAACCACAATTGCTTGCAGAAGTACTCTGATCTCTGAGGAAACAGCTCTCACCCCTGTTTGAGTCCACAGAATGCTACAGGATTCCCACAAGCATTTTTGGAGTGAACTGTGAGCCATGCTCCAAGTGAGAATGAAAAACAATTCAAGAAGTAAAAGAAAATCAAATTAAAATGTTTTGACTGGTGAGGTCCCAGAAGACTGGAGGCTTGCCAACGTGACTCCCATTTACAAGAAAGACCATAAGGAGGATCCGGGGAACTACAGGCCTGTTAGCCTGACCTCGGTTCCAGGGAATGTTATGGAACAGATTGTTTTGAGGGAGATCATGCAGCATGTGTGGGATGACCAGGGGATCAGGCCTAGCCAGCATGGGTTCGTGAAGGGCAGGTCCTGTTTGACAAACCTGATCTCCTTCTATGATCTAGTCACCCATCTGCTGGATGAGGGAAAGGCTGTTGATGTGGTCTACCTAGACTTCAGTAAAGCCTTTGACACTGTCTTCCACAGTATTCTCCTGCAGAAGCTGGCAGCCCGTGGCTTGGATGGGTACACTCTCGGCTGGGTAAGGAGCTGGCTGGAGGGCCGGGCTCAGAGAGTGGTGGTGAATGGAGTTAAATCCAGCTGGCGACCAGTCACAAGTGGTGTTCCCCAGGGGTTGGTGCTGGGGCCTGTCCTCTTCAATATCTTTACTGATGACGTGGATGAGGGCTTCGTGTGCACCCTCAGTAAGTTCGCAGATGACACCAAATTGGCTGGGAGTGTGGATCTGCCT
Source organism: Excalfactoria chinensis (assembly GCF_039878825.1). Classification (NCBI taxonomy): domain Eukaryota; kingdom Metazoa; phylum Chordata; class Aves; order Galliformes; family Phasianidae; genus Excalfactoria; species Excalfactoria chinensis. The sequence goes on from NC_092857.1 coordinate 3,040,999, forward strand.
GGGGGTAGCGAGGCCCTACAGAGGGATCTAGACAGGCTGGAGAGCTGGGCTGAAGCCAATGGGATGAGGTTCAACAAGATCAAATGCCAGGTCCTGCACTTCGGCTACAACAACCCTGGTTGACACTACAGGCTTGGGGTGGAGTGGCTGGAAGACTGCGTAGAGGAAATGGACCTGGGGGTATTGATTGATGCTCGGCTGAACATGAGCCGACAGTGTGCCCAGGTGGCCAAGAAGGCCAATGGCATCCTGGCTTGTATCAGAAACAGCGTTGCCAGCAGGAGCAGAGAGGTGATTGTCCCCCTGTACTCAGCACTGGTGTGGCCTCATCTCGAGTACTGTGTCCAGTTTTGGGCCCCTCACTGCAAGAAAGGCATTGAGGCCCTGGAATGTATTCAGAGGAAGGCAACAAAGCTGATGAGGGGTCTGGAGCACAGGTTGTATGAGGAGATGGGAAAAAAGAAAAAAAAGAAGAAAAAAAAAAAGATTTTCATAAGGTAAAAGTCAAAAGATCAAGATAAAAAGGGCTCTTTTCATAAACACAAGATAGCAGTGTGAGAGGACTGAGTGAGGAAAGGATTTGGGACAAATGTCTCAGAGACACCACAAAAAAAAAGATCTTCAGAACACACCAACAATATTCTCAGAAACTGAAGGGACAAGGAGGATGCCACCAAAGTTGCCTAGAAGCTAAGAGCTGCCGAGTCAAGGTATGCTTTAAAAACTAAAATGTCAGGAAATGTCATTCTTCCTAAACATCTACTAGGGCCCAGGGGCACAACAAAAGAAATATACTGCAGCTGCATGGCAATCAGTAATTTTTTCTTCTTATACTTCATGCCAAACTCCTTTTCTTGGCTTCCCTAATTCATGCATCAACACATAGAGGTAATCCAGACACTGAAGAGTCTTTTGTATTAAAATATTTGTTAAGGGCAATATTCAGTTTTTTGATAGAAAGATGAATATAAACAAAAAAATCTCAACATTCAGTGTAAAGCATGAGGGAACTGGGGTCTGAGAAGAAGAAACTGTAGGCAGAGAGAGGAAAAATGAGGCCAGTTTTCTGAAACACGGGATTTTAGTAATTATCCCTAGAGCTATAACTTGAAAGCAGACAACAAAGATGAATATCATGCCATCTGAAATCAGTGTAAGCCAATCATCCTGAGTAAATAAAATTTTGATGTTCCACAAAGCAGAAACTCAACTAAAAAACATTCATGACTCATTTCTGAAACAGAAATGATGAAAAGTAATGTGTGTTGAGGGACAAGGATGTATATATGCATGCAATGCTTATCTTTTTATATGATTGACAACAAAGATGATTTTGCCTGATCTTCAGAAGCCAGAGAAGATTATGTATGGGCTTTCTGAGCTAATTTAACAGGGTTCTGAAGAAATGTGGAAGGAAGAAAGAAAGGGAGAAACCTTAGTCGGCGACAGCATGAACTCCTTCTGCTCACTTAAGTGCATGCCTGTGCCTCCAGCACCCACCATATCTCTTGAATATGATATAACACTTATCAAGACATTGCAAACTACTATTTGCTACTGAAAAACTTCTCAGTGGTTCAGGTACGCCAGGATTTAAGACAAGCCATGCTTTCAGCAGGTGCTGTGTTGTGGATGGGGGAGCTGGGAACAGCTGTCAAAAAAACTGCTCATGATGCTACTCAGCAATCCCTTTCTTCAGAAGTCCTCCAGCGACTGAATTCAGCAGTTTCACAAGTGCTTTTTGTCTCTAAAGTGTCTTTCTTGGGCTTTCATGTAAGGCATGCTTATTTCCAGGGAGAAAGTCATCCTTACAGAGTGTAAGGGATTTTGTATTACTGCTTGTTCACTACCTTTGTTTTGCACCTATTAATGACTCCTCTGGTAATAATCTGAGCAGATCATTAAATCTTATAGAAGAGGGCATTTGGGTGAATTAACCTCCCAGAATGGTATTTTGGAGGTCTATTCCCCTATGGGGCAAACATCCTCTGTTCCTTTAAGTGAAGGAAAATACAGAATACCGAAATGAATGCTTTCTACATTTCAGGTACCATTTGAAACATTTGAAGAAACTGGGATAGGTTAATTCAGGTCTTAACTTCAAATGTTAAGAGAAATAACCTTTTCAAAGTTTGACATTAGCACCAGTTTCTTATTTCAAAACCAACAAAAATGGCAATAAAACATAATTCTCAATAGCTTGTGAAAACAAGGAAATTAAATTAAAGTCTTTTGCAGTTGGACTTGATAATACTGAGTATCTTTTCCAACCTGAGAAATTCTATGATTCTATGTACATATTTTTGCATGCAAAATGGTTGTTGTATAGAGCACTTCCTGATTTCCATTCTACTGATCCTGATTCTTCTCCCATTTGTCTTTCCTTTATAAGATCATTAGAGCATCACTAAATATATGCTTACATGTTCTCACTGTCTCCAGGTGTGGCCCTATGCCTAATAATCCCATCATAGATTGTTGTATGACAGGTGCAAAGCAAGAAAGTAGTTTTGCCTTCATTTCAAGGAGTAGCAGCACATGTAGATTTAAAAGAATATAGGATTCCACTACAGATGTTCACAGGTTTTTCAGTCATAGTATTGTTATATAGCAGGTATAATCTTCCTATATTAAAAAATGTTTCCTGTAATAAGAAAATGTTCACACAATTGGCATCAGGTATCAAGAGCAAAGTAAAGAAAATAAAAACTGCAATAGATGTAAAGACCATGCAGGTAGCCCTTTTATCAGTAGTTTTCAGTTTCCTACAAATAAGTTGTAATTGCTACATTTGCTTTGCACATAAGGAATCTGGGATTAGTTGCACTGCATCACCAAGCCAGCTTCACTATTTAAACTAGAACACATTAACCAAATGAACAGCAAAGATAACTCTTGTTTTTCAGACCACACCACCTTTGGACATGCTTAGGATGCTAGGAAGCTAACATTAATACTGCTTCTTGTCCAGACCAATAATTTATTTTCAACAGAAAACAAACTAATAAGAAATAAGTAAGTCAAATTCATTATTCTCTACTGCTTTGAATGAAGTGGTATCCCAGATGGCGTAAGTAATATTCAGTGTCTATAGTGAAGCTTGATAGAGCACGGTGCCAAGTGTTCACAGACGTATTCCCATTAAATGTCAGAAGGGAGCTAATTTACTAAGTGAATGAAGCAAAAAGAGTGGCAGTATCTTTTCTACCTGAATGAAATGATTAGAGCACTCAGGAATACACCCACACTAAAGCAAACAGAGCTCTTCCACTTGTCCAGGAAATCTTTCCATTGCACTATTTTACCACATTTGAGCAATTCGATCTCTGGTAGCTATATGATTTCCTTTTGGCTTGTTAGTTTTCCACCTGAAACTGGATAATTTGTGATGAAAATCTTGATGAATAATTAACATTTTAAATGAAAATACTGCACATGTTTACTGTAAAAAAAAATGGCCTGCTAAGTACTACTCACAGAATCCATCTAGATTTCCATTATCGTACTAAGACTTGAGTATAATACGAGTGAATACATGTGCTCTAGTGAGAAAAAGGATTGTCTTGATTAATTTTAAGTTTCTAGTTTGGGTACTATGGGTAGCATCATTCATGCTTGCTATGATCCTAAAGCACTTCAATTAAATCCAAAGAACATCAGTAAATATCTTCCAGGGGTTACTAACAAACCATTCCACAGCTGTGTTTTCTGATAATTTTTTAGTTCTTGCTCTTTAAGTTTGAGTATTTAAGATTTGGTTGGATCTCTCATCCTGAAAGTTTCATTGAAAACATTTTACTACTTGGGAAAAAAAAAATAAAATAAAAAAATAAAGAGAAAGAGAAAAAAAAAAAAAAAAAAAGACTAACCCAGAAACTAACTCCTGTCTGTTGCCATTACACAATTTCACAAAATGTCCTTATTATTTTGCAGAAAATAGGAAGCTAGTTATATTATTGAATATGTACAGAGAAACTCAGTTCCTTGCAATCTAAAACAACATATGCCTATGTATTTTTTTTTTTCTCCAGAGTTTCATAATAACATTAACTAGACCTATAAGAGAGCAATAACATCTCTATAAAACATTTCAGGTTTTGATCTTGAGTTTGATGCTTAAAGGTATGCTCATTTTCCACCCCCCTACCCTCAACCTTTCTCTTTTCTCTCAGTGCTTTTTGTTTATTCATTTTGTTTTGTTTTGTTTTTCTTACTGGATATTGATCTTTTATTTATTTATTTGATTGTTTGTTTATTATATATATATATATATATATATATATAACATATATGTAAATGTGTATGATATCTACAAATTCTTAGGATGTGTTGCATCTATTTGCCTCTGAGCTTTGAGTGCATATGAGTCATCATGATGGCTTCAGGTTGTAACTAACATCAACACTGAAAACATTAAACCATTAAAATGAGTTACCCTTGTAATGGTTTATTTGCCCTGGAGGAAAGTATGTAACCAGATGAAATCTCCTTTAATAATAGGAAGGATTATCATAGACAATTCATTTCATCTGGCAGACATTTGCAGACTATCTCTAATAGCGGCACATATTTATAATTCTTTTATTTACAGCAACATTACAATTCACTTTCTTAAGATTCAAGGCAGAGAGGCCTGTAGACCAAAAAGCTTTACATATAACAGTAGGCAGACAAGGATGCGGAGACTACAGGAAAGAGAATAATGAAGGACAATATTAATAAATTAAAGTTGAATCAGTGAACAATTAGCAGCATGACAACACTTCTGCAATACTTTCTCAGGAAATCAGCTTTTATCGTTGATTGAACCTTGAGAGTTTGTTTGCTGTGAATAATAACAATAGCATCTCTGAGCCCACCAAACAGCCATTTCAGAAGGATTGTTATTGCGAAGCCAAGAGGATGCTGACTGAAACTAGATCACTTTACAGACAACAAAATGAGCAACAATACAGGAAAGACTGAGACCTCTGGAGTGCTGATGTAGATGATAACTAAAAGGAGGGAAATCTTGGATGCATTAGGTAGTGCACGGATAAGGAATCAAGGCATCTAACTTGGGGCTGGAAGTTTTGATCTGGTATGTGTTCCCCACAAAACAGTAGTAAAGAGAAATGCCACACATAAACCCCCTTGTATACATACCACTTAAGATTATTTCCAAGCAAAGGCTGAAACTGCAAAGAATTCAAGTTTTCTTTTCCTAACCAGGAAGCTGAGTTACAGAAATGGAAATACTTTGTTGTCCTGTCAGGAATGTATAAAATATCACTTCATGCGCAAAGAGGAATATAGGAAATAAACTTCAATTTGTATACTGTGCTGGAAGATGAAAGTCAGCTTAGCTGCCTAATAATCTAATTCTAAATCTCTATCATGAAAGACAAGTGACAGTGAGCCACAAACAAAAAGTACAGCTTTTAAAGTTACGTTGGCAGTTTCACTTACCCTCTCTATGAATGAAATTCCTTCTGAATATCATCATGATCTATGTTACACACACAAAAAATACATAGCATTTTAAAAGGCAAAACAATAAAAAGCTACTATTCAAACTCTTATTATCTCTATACATCTCTTCCGTAGTTGAATACACATTGGCCATTTTTTTAAAATGAATTGTCTTAAAAATATGTCTTGGAAGGAAACCTGAATGGAGGTAAGAATCCCATGAATCAGTTCTGTGAGACTCCTGTACATAAGGCTTCATAGAGAAAGGTATATGTCTGTGTGTGTGTGGGGGGGGGGGGGGGGGGGTGGGGGGGGGTGGGGGAGGGGTGACTCATGGGAAGAATCTATCGTGTGTGTGTGTGTGTGGGGGGGGTGACTCATGGGAAGAATCTATCATGAGAAAAGATGAAGTAAACGAGGACAGTTTTGCTAAGAGAGAGTGCAAGCACTCAGAAAGATTCAGTAATCAATTGTCTTTGTCATCTTGATCAGAAAATTACAGAATGGTTGTGTTTGGAAGGGACGTCAAGAGGTCATCTGGCCCAAAGCCCCATACTCAGGTAGGGTCACATAGAGAAGATTGTCCTTAGCAGCTGGTCTTGTATATCCTAGAGGAAATGTTGAGATTTATAAAGCTATAAGCAGTGAAGAAATGTGAAAGGTAAAGATCAAATCCTAAGCCTGGTAAGAATAGTTGCCATATTGGAAGGGAGGCCAGAGGGAGACATAAATATCCACAAAAAAAATGTAGTAACCTCTTTGTCACTTCGTGGCTAAAGTCCTGTGCTACTGAGGCTACATAAAATTGTAAACATATATATATATACATTTGTTTGTGAAACATAGAAGGAAGTGTCAGAAGAGTGATAAAACTGTGGAGTTAAGAAAGACAAATTATAAGTGAAATTAGAGTCCTACAGTTTTTGTTTACTGAGCATGTGCTACGTGAATGCTACCAATAGTAAAGGAAAAAGTTGTAAATGAAAGAGAATCAAAGCTGCAAGGCAGAGCTCCTTATAGGAAAAAGAGGATGAAGCCCTGTCCTTTATAATTCTGCAAAACAGTGGAGAATCAATTTACATATAATGCGTGAAAAATTATAGTTACATGCTCCATCACAGAAATCCAAGAAGACTAGGAAGAAAGCCCTTGATCTTCTATTTACTGAAGTAAGGCTGTGGGCAAAGGTGGTGATCAGAGAGAATTCATGCTAACTTACATAACTGTAGAGTGTCACGGAAAAAAACATTAATGTACTTATCAAGTAAAAAGAAGGAAAATGAATAGCTAAGAACGATCCTAGCTTTCTACAGAGAATCAGGAAGCACCTCCTTTTTTCTTGAGAAAAAGTGGATGAAGTATGGCACTTTGTCCTCCGGCCTCCTTGTACCTGACATGAGGGATTAACAAAACAATGAAATATACACAAAGAACGAAGGCACAAAGTACAATTTGGAGTAGCTCACAGCAGTCTTGAAAACACCGTGGAGATGGCACAGGCACCTGAAGAGTAGTATTTGGCTTTGTAAAAGCCTCTTCCTACCTGAGATAAGTTGGCTGCAGGACAGAATCTATCGTATTATCTCATACTGTCTTCCATGAAGAACATTTAATTTCCAACATAAAATTCAATTTTCAGCAGCTACAGATCCTGTTATTGTTAAACTCTGTGTCCTGATAAGTATCAGAGAGACTGATCACATTCTGCTTTCCTTTTTTAAAAAAGAGATTAAGTTTTTTCTGAAATAAACCTAATGCTTTGGTTACCTTGCCTTTGAAACTATTAATTAGACCTATTAAATGGCAAGTATTTAAACTCCTTTATTCGACTGGGAAAAAAAGATCATATAAAAAATGGCAATAAACACACCTGCATATTCATCTGCTCTGTCTAGAATAATAATAAAAAGAAAACCAATAAAAGCAACAGAAAAAACAAACAAACAAAACAAAATCAAAAACACAAACAAAACAACAAACAAACAGAAAACAGTGTGCAAAGCAACTCAACGAGATACAAATCTTAATAACCTTTTCCAAGATATGTATTACTCCTGTGTCTTATAGAATCAAGTCTTTTGCTGTAGCTGCTTGCCTTGGACACGTGGTAGTGGGTCATACAACCAAGTGAAGCAGACTCTGGTTCAGTTGTGCTGATGCAGACTGCAGGAGCGACTTGCCAACCTGATTTGAAGTTCCTGCTCAGTGCTTCTCAAACTGTTGGTGTATCCTGTACTATTGGTAGTATTAACTGTTACAGGAAATCCTCCTGACCATATTTGTGCTGTTTTTGTTGTTGTTTATTTATTTATTTGTCTTTATTGTTTTCTTACTTGTGTTTATTATTACTATTATTTTTAACAAAAATCATGCAATCACATGTGGCTGTCCTACACTTAGTACAAGGCAAAATTTGTGTCTGTCTGGTGATCTTTCTAAAAAATAAACTTCCATTTTCATATCTTACTTAGAGTGTTTACCTGCAGATAACTGGCAATCCAGGGTAGCTGGAAAATATTTATATGCTATAGTGACAACTGGTCTAAAAACTTGGAAAACTGTTTCACTTTCCTCACCTGAAAACAACAGTCCTTTCACTTCCATTTTTGAAACTTGCTATGAGGGCCTTGGGTAGTGGAATATAATTATTGAAACTGTGTTTCCAGGGCAGTTCAGTAAGAAGTAATCTGCTCATACGAACTGTCTGGTTTATTTGGTACTATAAAGGATATAATCTCAACTTCAAATGGAAACATCTCTATTATCATGCTTAGTCATCTGTACACAGTGCTTGTTAATTATTTACACCAATTAAAGACACAAGCCTGGAGCTAATAACAACCTGCCAAACAATTTTGTTGTTTCCATCATCTCTATGTGAAATCATATTAAGCATCTGAGAGACTATGTTCTGAAATACTTTGCCACTGCCAGATGCATTTCAGTGTGCACTGTGTATTCATTTTGGTGTTACCACATTTTGTTATGTAAGCAGTTCAAACTGTGGGGTCTTCTCTAAATTTCCAGTTGGAGTCAAGAATTTGCTTTTGATTGAAATTTTGGTACTGTTGTTCTACAAGGCAATACAGTTACAGGTTTATATTTAAACTAAAGGAATGGACAAGAAACAATTCTTAAAGGGGAAAAATGCCTTTGCTTGACCACTAGTTAAGATACTACTGTACATTTCCTGGGCTGCATCCAAAGCAGCGTAGCCAGAAGGTCAAGGGAGATCTGGTCCATCTGCTCTGGACCGTGAGACCTCACCTGAAGCATTGTATCCAGATACAGAGTTCTCGCCACATGACAGACATGGAGCTGTTGGAGCACATTTAGAGGAGATGATCCAAGGGATGGAACGCCTCTCCTATGGGTACAGGTTGAGAGACCTGGGGCTGCTCATCCTGTAGAAGAGAAAGTTCCATTGAGAACTGTGAGAAGCTTTTCAATTTCTAAAGGAGGGCTGTAAGAAATAAAAGGGGGCAAACTCTAGCAGTGTCTGCAGTGATAAGAAAAAATGATTTCAGACTACAAGAGGAGAGACTGAGATTGGGTGTAAGAAAAGAGTGTTTTAATGATAATTGTGGTGAGGCACTGGCACAGGTTGTCCATAGCTGTGGTGGATTCCCTGTCACAGGAGACATCCAGCATCAGTCCGATGGGACTCTGAGCATCTGATGGAGCTGGAGTTGAACTGGATGACCTATTAAGATCCAACTCAAAGCATTTTATGAGTGGACTGGATGATCTTTTAGATCTTTTCCAACTTTGGTGATTCTGTGATTCTATGAATCCTTGATTCAGTTATTCTATTCCACTAGGAAACTGAGAGAGTTTCTCCTGAAAAAAAACTGAGAGGTTTTTCTCCTATTGTAATAGGAGAAAAGGTCAAGAGAAAGACCTTTGGCTAACTATACCATTATATTTAAAAATATTGTATGTAGAAATCACTTGTATGCTGAATTTTCACTCATTTTGTTTGTACTGAATATTTCAGTTGTATTATGCATAAGGAATTATGCCTGCAAATGGTTGTTTAATGACCTGCAGCTAATGAAAATTGAAGCAATGAAGATGTCATCTCTGATTCTTTCAAGCTTACATCACACAAAAAAATCTTTAGATTCTATATTACTTCTCTGGAGGAATCTGTTAGTTACTTCTTGCAGTTCAAGTAAAAGGCAGTGATAAGCCCTTTTCTCCTGGGCATACTTTTTTATCATTGCTATTACTTCACTATTTTATCATACAGAGCTATGGACACTGAAAGTTTGATCCTTGCATCTCAGGGAAACATTTGCACATTTGTGTAAAAGTCTACACTATCCAACAGGCATTACTTTATACCCATTTTATTTGAATGGGGCAAATGTTAAGCCAACATAGAGAAAAAATATTGGACCCAGTAATTTTACATAGCTTAAGAAAACAAACATTGGGGAATTCTGTGAGCACTGTCTAAAATACTCATCTAGAAGGTGAGCACCTTTCAATCTTCAATGTACTTATCTACAGAATATCTCCGAGAGACACAGGAGTGCTGTAATTCTTGGTTTATGTTTGAAGAACTAAAGAAACTATATGACTAAGATCTATTCTGAAAACAGATACTGTTCCACTCCATTTTTTCTACAGAGAGAAAACAAATTGTTGTTTGTTTGCTTGTTTGTTTGTTTGAAGAAAACCTTATGATCTTTTTAAAATTTGTACATAGGGAAAAAATGCATGTATAGGCAGATATATATTAATAGGCTGATCTGCTTAGAGCTACTAGTGCTGTTTGAATGGTTATAGGATGCAAATGTCAATCTAATACACTAATTGATGGGCCATTTTATTTTTCCATTTGGCTTTTGTAGTCTTTAAACATAAATGATATCTTGTTTCCAGGTAACCTTTGCCTTTGAAATTTTTTCTTATGTTGACCATGACCAATTATTAATGGACAGTTTTCAAATTATTAATGGGTTCAAGGTGATCCCTCACTGGTTCAAATCTTTTCCTATACATGTATGTTCACAGTCACATTCAGTTCTGATAGTAGCTTGGGTTTGTTCATTATTTTGTAGAGAAAGATTTACAAGAGACATAATAAAATGCTCAGAAAGTAGAACTTGTAAAAAATGAATTAAAAAGGGGGCTATGAAAAAATGTTTGATACAAGCTTGAGAGCTTGAGTTAAAAAAAAAAAAAAAAAAAAGGCAGCAGGGGGAAACTTATTCAAGAAATGAAGTTGAAATCTTAACAGGCACAGCAAGATAAAGACATATAGTGAAGTCAGCAATTACCTCTGCCCAGTGGAGATATGAAAATTCAGGTACCAAGCTTGCTATGGGAGCTTTTTTTTTTTTTTCATGTGGAGATATAGAGATATAGACAGTGTGGTTGTTTGTCTCAGAACATAATTGCCACTAAACTACAATCACTATAACAGTACATGAGGCTTACAATATCGGCTAGCAGAAGCAACAAGATAATTTTCTACCTTCATCAGGTCAGTATCCAGAAAGATTAAAGGAAGTCTACTTTTTTCATATTACCCAGAGAAAATAGTCAGGAATGTGAAATGGCCACAGATGGGTAAACTATGTGTTTTATAGGGAACTGAACTTTTTGACAGCACCCCAGGTGCACAGAAGTACTTTTGTGCTAGAAAACGATACTCAGCAGCTTTATTCTTTCCCTGCAAAAGCAGAACAAACACTGCATAGTCTGGCAAAAGAGACAAGTATTCCACAGGCAGTTTGGAAATTTAAAATGACAATGTTCCTACAGAATCATGGTAATATAAAAGCAGGATATGAAGGAAAACTAATATTTAAGGGAAGGGGAGGGAAGGGGAGAGGTGGGAAGGAAGGGAGGGAGAAGGGGTGGGAAAGGGGGCGAGGGGGGGGGGGAAGGGAAGATGCACTGGGCCAGGAGTTTTTGTGTAGGTCAGGTCTGTGTTTTTCAACAATTCCAATATTCTTGATAAATATTACAAGTAACATGGTATATTTTTTGTCCTGAAGCTTTTCAGGTTGGTTAGTTGCCTGTTTGTTTTTGTTTTTGCTGTTGTTTGTTGTTGTTGTTTTGGGTTTTTTTTGTTCTTTTTTTTGTTTGTTTGTTTGTTTGTTTGTTTGTTTGTTTGACTTCACTTTCTATTAAGTCTGCAAAGGAAAGAATGTCCATGCCACTGGGTACTTCTCTGTGACCTCAGAAAGGACATATGGATGCTGTTTTGTGCAATTATTTGTGTTTTGTGGAGTAGATGCCAAAAACAATAATTGCTTGAACCTCAGTTTGTGAAATCAATCATTTACCTACACAATAACTGACACTCTTATTTACTACACTCAGTGTGGGGAAAGCCAGGCTCAAAGTCCTTGCTTTGTCAAAAAATTACTAGGTGGCTTCTGTGTCAGATTCTTCTTCAGATTGTGTCCACATCAATATTTTAAAAATTAATGTTTCTTCTTTAGATAAATCTATGTGGATTTCAGTAACTCCTTGTTCAGAAAGTTCTTTCTGATCCAGTCCCAGCCTGAACATTATAATGAAGCAGAGATTTTAAAATATTTGAGAAATATATACTCACAGGTATGAGTACCTAAGAGCAAAATAAATCAAGTCAGGACCAGGAACAACATCAGGAACACTGTGAGTTTGGTAAGAACTTCTATTAAAAATTATGGAGAACAAAAATGAAATGTCTGGTTTGGGACAAACCTCTTATTTTAGCAGTGTCAGATACCAGTATCTCCTGCTTACCTGGTACATTTATCTCAACTACATATTTGAATTCATGTTTGCTCACTCAGTTCATTTCATTACATAAATCTTATTCTGAAGAAGAGAAAGACTCTGCAATAATAAGATTACTGTCTAAATATTCTTTGGCCTCATGGCTGTATTAGCTCACTGCCTGTTGACACTGTAGGAAAGCAGCATTCATGGGAACAAAAATTCTGGGTACTAAGGGGTAATGTAGAAAGCTCTTGAGCAATAAATGTATTGGATTAAATGTGCTGGCAGCATTTTAGCATACTGAAATATGTCTGTTTCCCTGGCAATTTCAGCCTTAATGTCTGGTTTAAGTTTAATGTGGCATTTTTGTTTTCTGAAAAAATCAAGTAAGAACATTCAGGCTCTCTTTCTTGTCTTGCTGGGGTGCTGACACTTCACATAGGATAAGGAATATATCAGTATTTTTTTTTTTTTAATTTTTATTTTTTTCCCTTATGCAGGATCACTAATTTATTTTATCATCCATAGTCTCCATGTTTTCATACATCACAGATCAGAGTCTAAGAAACCATGACAGATAAAATTCTTCCATTAGGTATAACTCTTGCAGTAATGTAGGAAATATCTTAAACACCTTCTCCTCCACTGCTGCAAAAGAACAGAAAGGCTTTAACATTACCTATTGGCTACTGCACAGTAAGAGACTATTTTCAAATGCAAGTTCTTAATATTATAATAAAATAGCATTTCAGGCAGAAGCATACTACACAAAGAAGATAAAAGGTCTTCTCTGGTTACCAACATAAAGTTCTCCCACATTACTCATTCTAACATAGTCACTTGGTTAAGGTAAATGTTTTCCCAAGGAATGTTTTAGTCCATTTGAGATCTCAGTTGACATACAGCGATACCTCTCATTTTTCATTTCCCATTCAAGAAGTTTCAAGATGTTCACTTGGCATGATCACTTGAAAGTCTAAGGATCATCAGGATAAATCCTTCTTTTGGATATTTTCTTATTTAATTCATATTTGTTTACTTTCTTCTTTCACTTCCTTCTTTTACTTTTTATTTCCACCATGAAACTGGACACTTTGAGTCTGAATGAAATTTGACATTTTGACATCATCAAAACGTTATGGATACACACACAGCAGTGAGTTCATCTGTATTCTTGTTTTACTGCAGTGGTCCAGTGTGCAAATTATCCATATGTGCTCATTCAGACTGGCTTTGATTTTGAATGAGCAAATTAGTACCCTTGGCTGGCATAAGCAGGCATGAAACAGAGCAATATGCCTTAGATCCAATCGCCTGCAATTCAAATGGATGCAAGCCAGTTGATGTCATTTGGGCTAAGACCCAGAATGCATTATATTATGTGAATAACAGATATGGCATAGGAATAGCAAGCATGAGCTGGGATTCTGGATTTTAGAGTCGTGTATGATGAAGAGTTGCTCTTTTATCTAGTTGTATGAAGGGAAGGAGACAAGAAAAGTGATTAAAAAATAGAGGAAGAAGTAAATTCACTGAAGCCAAGTGTCATGTAATTACCTGATGCATCTTATTAAGTTTCCTTATTATTTTCCTATGTTGTTTCCACAAGTAGATTTATCTAGATAAAGGGAAACCCAAGGCACCATTATCAGGCAGATCCCCCTTGTGTTTACTTTTTAAGATGAAAGACTAAATCCATTAAATGTTTAAACTTTAATGAGATCAGGTCTATTCTAGCCAAGGGTGATTTGTTATCCCAAATCCTTTTGCCATCATATTAATGACTGCTTGCACCAAGGGGCACTCAGGGTAATCCCCCATTTCTAACAATGTCAACTGTGCTGTGATAGCTATGTAATTTATCCAAGACTAATGCTGGAATGAGGACATTGTAATCTAATGCAAAATGAAACTTATTAATGATGTCCTGCATAATTTATAGGATCTAATAATTATAATGCAGATACAAACGTAACATGTAAACTACTCTCCTTCATTAAGTCCATGAACTAACACATCATGAGAAATTAAGGGTTGGGGTGTTTAATTTTGCCAATTGTTGTTCAATTGGTCCACTTTAGCATGTTGCAAGAGTAATTGATTTTTTGTATAACTCTAAAACCAGCCACCAGCAGGGGAAATATTTGCAAACATTCCATTACATGGTATTTGCATTCCTATTGTGCTTTATCTGACTGAAGTATGAAATCCCACTGGGCCATCTGCTGCATAAACACTGCCAAAGAGCATCTCCTACCCCAAGGACCTGGCTGTGGAAGGGAAAAAAAGGGAGTTGGGAAAAGGAAGCATTATTTTTCTTCCTCTTTCATATAAGGTAATTTTTGAAGAAGGAAGATGGAGAACTGAGAAATTAATAACCAGATGCACAAAAGTGTTAAAACTACTACCTTTCAAAGATAACTACCTCTATCAAATTGCTCTACAGCTAAGATCTACATGCAAATTTAAGAATTTGACTAAGGAAGAGGATAGATAGTTTGGCCCACAATAAATCTATGAACCAGGACTTAAACTGACATCATTTAAATAAAATAAATAATTATATAATAAAAAATCTTAATTAATGAATAAAATATTTATTTTAAATGTGGTTTTCAAGTTAAGTTTTTTTTCATCACTGAATTTAGATATAAATATGTGCAGATGCAAACATTCCACCCCCCTCTATCTCAGTTTTTTAAAGGAAAAAAGTCCTGCAAACCAAGATCATATATGCCAAGTTTCAGCTTTATTTAATTTTTTTTATGGTTGTCGTTATGAATGCCTGAATATAGTGGCTTATAATGGCACCTCTGACAGGCTGTTATAACTTCAATAGCACTAACAATACTACTATAATTAGTGACTTTTGTATTGTGTTAACAAATGCCAGAGTATGCTACCAGTCTTCCAGATGACTTACCCAGGTTTTAATTAGTGTCTATCTTTCTTTTCTTTGTGGAGACACACACTTACTAAAATGACTCTATGCTTTGCACCATGTACAGGTCAAAATATCCACCTGTCAAGTGGGTTTAGAACTGCATGGAAGGAGGAAACTACTTGCAACATTTTATTAATGGAACAGATTGCATATTTCTCCAAATAGAAACAGGAGGAATTGTGTGACAGATGGATCAAATCTCTCCAGTTCTTGAAAACCAACAGATGAGACAGACTTCTCTTATAGCACTAGATGGATGACAAGATGCTGATTAACTAAACCCAAGTCAATCTTCTGCCCTTTGGCTCAGAATGACTTATATATCCCATGATTTCTCTGGAAGGAATTTTATATGTTAGCAAGACAGATATAGTGCATAAATGTGTACATATATGTGTATATTTATGTGTAGCTGCATAGACACTAGTATAGCCATACCTATTAACCTCTCATTACAAAACTGTTCTACTTTATGTCTTAATTTCCACAACAAATTTCTTCATAATATATGTTAAAGATGAATTTTACCATTATTGAAATATGTACAGTGTCAATACATCTAGGTATAAATTATATTATCTAAATCAATCCAAAGTTCTACATATTAGTTTGCCAGGGTGTTGACTTATCTCATTAAAAAAGGAATTTATCAGTGACTATTGTACAATATATAGAGAAGGATAATCACGCAGATTGGAACTGAAATAGTGTGATTATTTATATATAACTCTAGTTATATATTAAACATTAGGGCCTTCATATCACTGAGAGTTATGGCATATATTACCTCCCTTTACCTATCTTTATAAATATGCTAGGGCTACTCTTTTTGTGGTTGCCTCTGCGTGAACATGAAACTTTATTTGTTTGAACATCTCTCTGATTTCAAAACACTGTTTATAGGATCTAAAGTAAAGCATGTGATTAAAATTGTTATTATTTTCACTTAGTTTGTGTAAAAAATGTTGAGAATAAGTGAGGAACTGCATTGTGGTTTTGTTGTTGTCTTGGTTTGGTTGTTGTTTGTTTGTTTGTTTGTTTTTTCTGTTGTTGTTTGTCTGTTTTTCATGCAAGAAGACATCAATAATTTTGCTTTAACTTAAATGGGAAAAGCTCAGAGAATTGCAAGTGATGTACATTTAAGGAGCAAAACCACCATCAAGATCTTGAGTGAAAGAGGTTTGCCATATAATACTCAAGCCTCCAGGAAGAAAGTGATAGATAAAACTAAGTGTGAGGATTGATCCCTTGGTACTCTCTGAGGAAGAGCAATAGAAGTGATAAAAGCACTGAAACAGTTCACACGCTCTGTGCTGGAAGATGAATTACACTCATAATGTGAGTTTTTAGCACAGTCAAGTTAAGGGCTTGACACTTTGTAAAAATTCGATGGCTTGTTATGCAGAAGTCATAATAGTTCCTTCTAGTCTTAAAATCTCCACATCTGGCATTTATTCCCAAAGAACTGTTCTTGTGGGATATGTGTTTCTATTTTTGTAATGGAGAGAAGATGGTGAAAGAAAACGGATCATTGCCAACCTGAGGGCTTTCAGAGTAATCTGCATAATACAAATCAGTACCGCAAAGGCTTTAATAGTTGCACTCTTTAGCTGTTCATAGCAGTGCTCCATTTATTAGGACTTTATTATTTTATTTTATTTTATTTTATTTTATTTTATTTTATTTTATTTTATTTTATTTTATTTTATTTTATTTTATTTTATTTTATTTATCTCATTTCATTTCATTTTCAGAGAAGGAAGAAACGTGGTAGAAGTTTTCTCAGCCTTTGAGTTCTGAGGAAATACTAACAAGCTTAAAGAAGTGTTAAGGACATGACATTGTTAAGGCACTGTAAGATGTTCCTGTGGATTGTGAAATATTGTGTTAGCTTCAATACAGTTTGGAGCTTTGCAGAATATTGCAAGGCAACATCCGTTCCTAGGCTCATGAATTACGTCTCATACCATCTTTGTGTTAAGTTGTATCACAGTGATATAGCATTTGGTGGTAACCACTTACGAGGCAATTACTGTGACAAAAAAAAGTTAACTCCACGTAAAACTGCAGATACATTAACAAGCACTGGCACAGCAATAACTCTTTGCTGCACTCTAAATTGTATGAAGGAGTTTATGACCTCTAGGCTTTTTCTTCCCCTTTTAACTTTGTAATGCTTAATAAAAGTTACACTCAAACTGTTACATTGGCTCAGAAAATAAGAAATTAGTTATGAACACCTCATTTAATGCTAGAAGTGTACAACGTCCACAGTTTCCTTAAAACATCAGTAAGGTAATTTCACTACTGCCAATTGAACATTTATATAGAACACATATAAGTGTGCTTAGTCAATGAATCCCTGGAGTGTTTATGCTTCATTAACTCTTTGTATGGTGACCTCAGTAGAAAGGTTTGAAATGTCTGCTTCACATAATGCCACAGGAAATGAAGCAATAGGCGTCTATGACTTTTCATGATGCATTCAGAATTTAGAAGAATCACATTAGTTTGCTTAATCCTGCCACACCAGGCATCACATCATCTCTTGCTGTGGTTACCTCGCAACTTCTGTAAAAACACAACAGATATTAACAAAGTATCCCATTTCCAGCGGCCTCCATTTTCCATTAGCTAAAATAAGGCAATTTCATTGACTTTCATGGTCATATTTCAAGTACCCCTAATCCCAGACTTTGCATTTGAATGGGTTAACTGCTTCCGCTCTCATTTAATAGAGCCATTATTTGCCTCATGAATCACAATGACAAAGAAGCCCACTATATTTAAATTTTAAGATGCTGCCTTCCAAAACAACAACTTTCTAACTCAGCACAAAGTGATCAGGAACATTTCACCTTACATGATCCGCACTTCAGTGAACAGAAACAACTCCCAGGAGATCGATGTCTGCCCAAGTTATTACCTTGGATATTCCACCACAGAGTTTTAATGGGCAAATAACACATCTTCTCATAAACAACAATATGGATAAATAAATATCATAAATAAATAAGTTTAAATTTAATGACATAAAATACTATATGATATAGTCATTCTAACTTCCTACTAACTTGCTATAACTGAACAGTCTTTCACAATATTGAAGTAGATTTCATCGACACTTAAAAGGCAAATATATCTTTCAGGTAAAATATTGGCACTGTCTTTGTCCCAGCACACAGCAATCATATAAAGGTTAAGAATGCTCCTTTTTTCCTCTTTATCATGCATTTTTCCTCAACTTTTCCTTGGGGGGGAAGGGGGAGGAGGGTGGAGAGGAAGAAAAAAAAAGTGAGGGTTCTTACATATAGATTACACATACAGTTATAAAAATACTATTAAAAATATCAGAGGATATATAGTTAAGTAGAACTAGATTGTGAATTATAAAATATATATTATGATTATCATATATATTATGAGTTATAAGAGTTATAAAATCATAGAATCATTAAGTTTGGAAAAGAACGCTAAGATTATCTACCTCAGCTGACCACCTACCACCAATAAATCTTATCCCTTCTACATCTACTCTTTCCTTAAATACCTTCAGTGACAGGGACTCCAGCACCAACGTGGCCAACATGTGCCACCGGTTGACACCTCTTTCTGAGAAGAAATTCTTCCTGAAATCTAACTTGAAATGTCAAACATTGGAAGAACAATCTCACTTTTGAAGTGTTCTGTTAGTATGCATAATTGTCTGAACAAGAGACAAAAGATCTTCACTCTAGGCTTTGTTTTGCATTTAGTTGCCCACTGCTGAAAACTGTATCTATTTCCCCTCAGAGAACCTAAGCACAGTAACAGAGAAGTTATAGACTGTAACTAGAAAAGAAGTCCTAGTTGAGTCCACTGTAAGTGCTCTATTGTTCCCCAGAGGGCAGTTGTTGGTGGTGTGCATTGTCTTCTATTAGAAGCCTTCAGTAAAGCCTGAGGTGTTTCTTCTTTTGAATGTAATTTTAATATTCATCAGGAAAATGATGTACAGCAAAATTAATCACAACAGCTTTGTGGAATTTTACACTATATGAATTACAGATTTCCAACACAGACATATGTTCATAGTCCAACGGTCCTGAAGTCAACCTTCAGTCACTTCAGTACATGCAGGTAAAAATACATAGCCCAGTTTTTCATACCCTTTCTTGTAAGAAAATTTGCATTGTCCCTTAAGGACAATTATTATGTAAAAGTCTGGAACTTTTACAACTTATAACACAGAAGCAGCCTCTAGTAGTTCAAGCACTGGGGACTGTACAATTTTTAAGATAGGGTTTCCTAATCCTTAAGAACGGCGAAGGTCTGAATTAATGTTGGAACAACATTTCTGGTGGTGGAGTCATTTTGTATAGCCATATGATATAACTACAAATTAATATATTTATTGAAAGCAGTCATGTGTGGATTCTTAGTAAAGAAATTTACCCAGGGAAAATAATAATAAAAATTAAAGAAAAATGTTTGGATCATAACTCTTTATTTGGCATTAATACCTTATCCTGTGCTGGAACAGGGTCTCTATCATTATTTACTCCTCTATAGTCATCATGATTTTATGGTTTTTGTTATCTGTCTTCCACATCATTACATCATGTTATGCATTGGGAGTTAACGAGTAAGTGCTTCTGTTCCATGGATCCTAGATATTTCTGAGTACCTGGTTCTCAGAAGAGAATAACTGCATACTATATACACCTAAGGACTTTCTGTAGTTCTGTTTCCATTTTCCTTATGTGCAATATGGACTAGCTGTCACCCACACAGACTAAAACCATAGTCTTTTTTTGAGTTTGCTGAGAAGTGAAGACTGAACTAGAGTAACCGAATAGGATAAAGCAGAAGTTTTATGCCACCTTTTACCCAGTAGCACAATAGGCTGCTCTCAGCAGCCTAGGAGGCTCACGTTCAACTGACTCTCGCTTCCCAAATCATGTCAGTGTAAAACTGAAGATCACATAGATCCGAAGTCCATCTCCTGGCTGCTGCAGACAAGTGAATCTCTTTTATTAGCCCTTTCATAAAAATGTGAATAATTATTATTTTGATTTAGGAGCATTTGAAGCTCTATCTTGCCTAGCCTCAAATGTGCTCTTGACTTTTACATAATTCACAGTCACAAGAACAACAAGAGTCTCCGCTGGTATAATTTTCTTTGTGATAGGGAGCACGTATGTCATAAGATTTCACAGTGACTGGACTCTTAAATTTGCTTAAGATGCTATTAATTAATTGTACTGCACTAAAGTCATGACAGGTACCAAAATGACATTTTCAAACTTTTGCTACATGATAATACTGCAAATGCAATTAAGAAAAGCTGATAAAGAGGGCTGTAGTAGGTTGAAAATGTTAATGGCAAGAGGCCAAATGTAGAAAAAAAAGAGTCTTCAAAAACCATAGTAATTTGTTTTCTAAAGAAATACTGTTTTTAAGATCTAAATATTTTAAAGTGGACTCGACTAAAATTTCTGATAGGCATTTAATAGTACTGTGAGTGCTTAGCTTCAGAAGGAACTTAACTGATTTGTTAAGATATATCTAAAGAACAGAAAACATCTACTCTTTTTGTGTGTGTGTCTCTGCTTATCTTTCTTTTTTCCCAGTGTGTTTCTATGCACACAGTCATAATTAAGAAATAAATAAATAAAAAGTAAAATAAAATAAAAAAGCTATAATCACATGGATGAAATCTCATGGTATTTGAAATTAATTTTAAATTAATATTGTGATTTTTTTTAACCTCATTAGAAAAACAAAGATAAATTACTGTAGTAATATTGCTTTTATATTGCAGTTCATTACATCTCCCTGCACCTGTAAAGTAACATTAACAACACTTCCCTGTTTCCATCACCTACATTTATATTTTAGACAAAAATTCCTTGGGTCCAGGACTCTGACTCATTCTCAATTTTGCCAGAACACAGCACCAAAATCCACATCTTCTATGTATATTTTCTAAATGTATTAATGAGTAAATGATACAATTCTTAATGTTTTGTGATATTAAGTATTGAAAAGATACATTATAACTGACAGAGTAATCTATTTATTTATTTATTTGTATTAAATGTGTAGCTCAGAAGTATATATTCAATACCCTATCCATATAACTTGCACAAAATAGTAATTTATGCAAGAAAGACAGGCATTCAAATTTGTTTCAAGCAGTGGGAAAAAAGGAAACTAATTTTGAGATCCTGCCCCTGCCATTTAAATATTTATTCCTCATATAAACAAACACAGATGTTAATAAAAATCCAACCTTGTGAGAATTGGTGGATATGAAGTGGTTTTTATTTGATCTTAGTCCAACTGTACTGAGATGTAGCAACACTGATGCAATCACATGTGCCAGCAGCTTTTGCATCATTAATTTGGCTTCTCCAAACAGTAAGGTTTTATGGGTCCCTGTAGTGATTATCTTGTGGACTGATATACAGTGCAAGAGCATTTTGTATCTAGATATTGAAACTATTAATTGCCATGATGCCATCAAAGTCATAATCTAGCACAGCAGAAGTGCCTGGGTATAACGTCTCAGATCTCCCCAGATACTATGAAGTGTATTTTAAATGTAGATTAGTGTACCATGTTTGCAGAGGTCAGTGAATAATCAAATATTAGGGAAAAGAAAAAAGAAAAACAAAACAAAACAAAAAAATCCCACAAACAACTATAATCAAAGCTCAGAAAGTTAGATGAAATAACATGTTAAATAGCAAGAATAATATAAAAAATTATGGTGATATTAACTGGCCTTCTTTCTCTTCTTCCTTTTATTTATTTTTATATTTCTTTGTTTGCTATACTGATCATCTAGTTTCAATCCCCCTGCTAGGAGTAGGTTCACCAACCACCAGACCAGGCTTTCCAGAGCCACATCCAGCCTGGCCTTGAATGCCTCCAGGGATGGCATATCTACAGCCTTCTTGGGCAACCTTTTCCAGTGTGTCACCACCCTCTGAGAGAAAAGTTTCCTCCTAATATCTAAGCTAAACATCCCCTGTCTCATTTTAAGACCCTATTGCTGTGCACCCTTGGAGACAGCCATTCCCCCTTCTGCTTTTTTTGCTCCCTTCAAGAATTGGAAGGTCACAATGATGTCTCCAAATTTAACAAGCCCACTTCCTTTGATCTTTCCTCAAAGGAGAGGTGCTCCAGCCTTCTGATCATCTTAGTGGCCCTCCTCTGGGCCTGCTCCAAGAGCTCTATGTCCTTCCTGTACTGGGTGTCCAAGGCCTGGACGCAGTACTCCAGATGGAGAGCTGAGTAGATATTGACAATACCCTACTTCACCCTGCTGGCAACATATTTTTTAATGCACCTGTCAAGATTTTGTAATTTTTGCTATTGGCATTCCACATCATAACATCACGTGGAGTACAGAGAAGAAGAACTACACATCCCAGAGGACCTCATGGTCAGAGAGGGAGACACATCACGGAAGTGACACTGGCTCTCTTGCTCTCTCTGTCTCACTGCCTGGCAGCGGATGTGGGTGTGCTTCTAAGCCGTGGCACCTTCAGTTTCAAAGTAGGCTTCTCAGTCTTCAGAAGCCTCTCTCTCTCTTTTAGTTTACTTGATTTATTAGCCTCAATTTCAGTTCGATTGTAATTAGTAAAATAAGTTTTCCTCCTTAGATCGTTGATGCTTCTCTGTTTGTTTCCTTGAGCCCAGCTCCCATCTCCCGACCCCTTTCCCTTTTTTCCCTTCCCATTTGTTGGGGGCCGGGGGCCCCTGGGCCTACTGCCCCCTCACTCCCCTTCATGGACATAGAATGATCTAGGTAACACCATGACAGCACCCCAGAACACATTTGGCCTACAGGGCTACAGGTGCACACTTCTGGCTCACGTCCAGCTTCTTGTCTACCATGATCACTAAGTCCTTCTCTGCAGGATTGCTCTCAAGGAGATTTTCCCCAAGTTTGCATAAGCACCTGGGATTGCCTTATTGAACCTCATTAGGTTCACAAGAGCCCACTTCTCCAGCCTGTCCAGGTCCCTCTGGATGTCTTCCCTTCCTTCCATTGTATCGACAGCACCACTCAGCTTGTTGTCATCTGCAGACTTGCTGAGGGTGCAATCGAAACCATTGTCTGTCATTGATAAAGGTGTTGAAGAGCATCGGTTCAAGGCTGACCCCTGAGGGACACCACTTGTGACTGGCCTCCACCGTGATACAGAACCACTGATCAGAACCCTTTGGCTGCATCCAGCCAGCCAGTTCCTAATACACAGAATGGTCCATCCTTCAAATCTACACCTCTCCAATTTAGAGTGAACAGTGTGATGAGGGACCATGTCAAAGGCTTTGCAGAAGTCCAGATAGGTACTCACCCTTCCCCGGTCCACCAAAGCCATCACTCCATCATAGAAGGCCACCAGATTGGTCAGGAAAGATCTGCCCTTGGTGAAGCCATACTGACTGTCTTGAATCACCTCTTTGCCTTGTATGTGCCTTAGCATAGCTTCTAGGAGGATCTGCTCCATGTTCTTCCCAGACATAGAGGTGAGGCTCACTGGCCTGTAGTTCCCTAGGTCTTTGTTTCTCCCTTTCATAAAAATAGGAGTAATGTTTCCCTTTTTCCAGTCACCAGGGATTTCACCAGACAGCCAAGATTTATTCAAATATGAAGGAGAGTAGCTCAGCAATCACATCAGTCATCACATTCACTTTTTCACTTTTTGGAGAACTTCATGAGGACGATCTCCATTTTATCTCCAGAAAAGAAAAAAATCATCTATTGCCTCCTGTTCCTTGTTCATCAGTAACTACTCAGGGAGGTGCAGACATTAATTCCCACACTCTTTCCGTGCTGTGAGGAATATGGGTTATAAAAAACAACCCTTTCTCCCAGTTCCCAAGACTACAACTTGGTTGCTTTTATGTGACTTCGTTCTTTTCTCTCTACTATGCATTTGCTACACAAAGCCAATGGGAAAAAAATACACAGGCCCATTGTGAAGTGTTCATATCACCTTCACAGGAAGTAAATGGATGCAAGTTTATCCTGGCTTTCTTGCTAGTAACTGAACATTGTATCAAGGGTAGAAGCTGAATTTATGCAACAAAAAGCTGATATTATCTAAAAATCATTTCTATAGTCACTACATAACATTTCTCCTAGCCAGAAAAGGAACATTTCTATGATTTTAATAATCATTGTTTGACTTTTCTCTTGTTGTCTACATTTGGGTTGTTTTCGATTTTGTGGATCATGATCCTACTCTGTAGGCAATACAGGTACAATGAAGGCATCGTCCTTGCCCAGGGAGAATAAGTAAGGGTAATCTCTGTTTCCATTCCTCATTTGCTTCATTCTGTATCTTTCAATACTTGAGCTCATGCACTGCTTTTTGCAAATGATCTTTACATTCTCTTCCAACATGAGATTTTACAATTCTGTGATTCTAACTACAGAAGAGAACTAGGTACCTCCAGGTTATTTAGCTGTTACTACAGTCCAAGCTAGCTGACAAAGTGACAGCCCATGCTTCCCCAAGCTAAGGGAGTTGTACTACCTTCTTGAAATACATTTATCCAACAGCCAATGTTTGCAAAGTCTTTAGATCAGAAATTGTTGATTATGACATAGGTGTCTGTTAGCTGAGGCTCTCATTATCAACAGGAATCTGTTTTGTGCAGTCACTACCATTTGCAATTATGTGATGAGAGGCAAGATAACTCAGAGTCAAAGCTTTTACAGTCTGTTATATCCAGAGATGAGGGCAGCTAAGTTAGTGTATCCCATCCTAAAGCAAACAAACAAAAAAATTCTAAACAGCATGTATCTGACTAAGCATTAGTTCTACCTTACAACTAGAAATCAGTTCTAGTTGTAAGGCTTGTTATCCTTTTCAGCAATAAAGATCAGGTGAATCTTTTCCCTTATGATCTCAAAAACTTCCCACAGGTCTGTTTCTACTCTTCCCACAATTTCCCCTGCCTGTCACAGTCCTGTTCCACTGCAGCTGTTGATCACTCTTGATTAACAGGGCTAGCATTGGCTATACAGAGAGGGAAGCTCATTGGGAACTAGATCAGTTCAAGGAAGGGGAACACAACCACAGAGCACAGCATGAACTGCAAACTCACATTTTTTTTGTCTGTCCCTCAACAAGTTCTTTATACAAATTCCTACAGTTAACTCCTTCATTAATACTTACACATGTCAACCAAACAAATATTAATGTGCAAGTATACTACCTTAACTTATGATGAGGTCAACTGAATGAATAAATAAATATTTTCAGCATTCATAGTATTTCCCATGGGCTATGGATATAAAATTATTAATCTAGGTGAAAGACAAAGATAAATTTAAAAATAAAAGAATAAAATAAAATTAAAAACAACAACAACAACAAACAAAACAAAACAAAACAAAACAAACAAAAAAAACCTAACACAACTACAGATTATAAAATTCAGTATCCAGGACAAAATAAGAAGTGTAACTGAAGTCTTACAAAGGCATATATTACCAAATCTGAATTGTTTTTCTTGCAGTGCAGAGAAAAGTAGGTTTGCATAGACTCATCATCCTTCATTTCAGTATACGATGAGAATTTTGAAGGCACAAAATTTATAAGATCCTAAGCCTACTACGCAAAGTCCTTCCCACAGTATCCTTCCCATCCCTCTCAGTAACTTTCATGTTTTGAATATCATCAGGTGTAGATGTAGGGAAAGAGAATGCATATGACTTGATTTCCAGGAGTGGATGTTTCTGATTTTCAGGACTAGAGAGTTTCTAGGATTTAAGGGACAAAAAAAGACCTTTTTGTTCAATGTTAGCACAGTGTTTTGCACAACACTATGCTTGTTTTCATCAGGATAATAGGTAAGAATATTAAGTGACAACAGGATTTTACTTTATAATTCAATACGTTATTTACCTTCTTGCCTGATTATTTGCTCCAGTGTTTCAGTGATGATTCAGTTTATTTCACCTTCATAAGTAATTGCTTGTCCTGAGTAAACTTCCTTCTGTTAAACTATATTCATTTCAATGAGCTTTCATGAGGGATGAGACTGGAATGTATAACCTATTCTTTTGAAAAGCAAAAGGATTTAGGGAATTGAATTAATTATCTTTGCCTTGAATTGCAAACTGCGCAGTCATCTGCACATTTAATTCTACCCTTTTCATTTTATTTTCTGAGCAAGGACACAATTGGCAACATATTTGACATCTTTCTGACAGTGAGTCTGTGGCAGCACTGAAAAGAAAAGGGGAAGGAGCAGGGTCACAGAGAGGACAAAAGGAAAAAATAGCTGTCTAAATCATATATCATTAAAGTGATGCTCATTGAATTACCTCTCTCAGGGCCTGTCAAAACATGTGGTGCCCTTGCAATATGATGTGAATTAAATGCCTTCTGGCCCCTGAAATATTGTTTTCAAGGCCAAATGTGTACTTTCACAGTTTCCCTCTAGTAACTACTAAAAAACATTTGAGACATGTTGATTGACTCCTACGATTTGCAAAAAGAACTCAAAAAACACTGCAATGTGTTTTCAACAAAAAGCTAGGACACATGCCTACTTGCCGATTGTTGGTGATGGTCACTGACAATTCCACCCACCAAGAAACTGGTCAACATCACTTAAAGTTGCCCCTGAGAGAGAAAAGGTAAGTAGAATTGACTGAATTTTTTCAGTAATTATTTTGTTAGTTTGCCCTTTTTGATCATGGAAAGGGCTGATAACTGCTGTTTGACTGGAAGACCCTATATAAATCATAGAATCAAAGATTCTTTGAGTTGGAAGGGACATCTGAAGGCTATCTAGTCCAAATCTTCTGCACTGTAAAGGGACACCACAGGTAGATCAGATTGCCCAGTGTCCGATCCAGCCTTTCCTTGAAAGTCTCCAGAGATGGGACATCAACTACATCACAAGAAAATCTGTTTCAGTGCCTCACTGCCCCCACTGTAAAAAAATTTCTCCTTATTTCTAAGCTAAATCTACTCTCTTTTAGCTTGAAACCATTCCCCTTTGTTCTATCAACAGATCCTGCCAAAGAATCTGTTCCCCTCTTTCCTGCAGCTCCCCTTTAGATATTGAAAGTACATATCAGGTCATCTTGGAGCCTTCTCTTCCGCAGGTCGAACATCCCCAGTTCTCTCAGATGCCAAATGGTCTGCAAGCATTTCTTGAAGGCTGGCTACAACTGCTTCCTCTACTTGAGTAAGCAAGAATATTTGATGTATTAACTTTAGCAGACAGCCTATCACAACAGCTCCATGAAACAGCTCCATGAAACCTGGCTTCCTTCTACAACTTGGAAATGGCTCTGACCAGGGAGATGTCATTCTTTCCCCTTTGCAATTCTTTGAAAAATCAGAAGTTTTGCCAGTGATTGCTGCTGCTTTTTCATTGTGTTTTTACCTGGTCACCTACTAAAGATTACAAGACCTATGTATGGATAGAAACAGTTGGTCTCTACCTGAATGGTTTTCATAATTTCAAGCTTTGTCAGGTCTGTGTTCATCAAGAGGCACAGTGATTTCTCAGATTCTCTGTATAGCCTTGGGGATTTTCCCAGAAATTGGTATCTGTGGGACAGAGACATATATAGTTAATGCATGAAGAAGTGAAATATTGAATACAGCAATGCACTGTCAAATGATATGACTTTAAGTAGAAGTATTGTACCTTTATTCATTTCAGATAGGTGAACACTGTGGGGGAAGTCTGACCTTACTGTCAAATCCAAGTGTTCAGAATTCATAATCAGGTCCCTCTAAAATCATCACATTTAATGCACTGAAATATTTATGCTAAAAATGATTAGATTCTTTCCACCACCCTTCCCCAAATCCTCTTTTTTATTTTTTTTTTATTTTTTTCTTTCTTTTCTTTTTTTTTTTTTTCTTTTTCTAAGTCTGTAGGGTATATTTGGATGATATGTATAAGATTGCATTCATTTATTCTATTTGTCTATTTATTTATTTATTTATTTATGAGACAATCTTTTCTGGGCTTTTATTTTATCTATTTCTTTCCCACAGTTCTTGGTGAAAGCGATAGTGGTCACATAATCTTTTTTTTTTTTTTTTTTTTTTTTTTCACTCCTGAAATGAAAAATGAAATGAAGGGAAAATGGAGGTTTTGAAGAAAAGGAAAATATTTGGGTATTTGCAACAGAAATGCTGAAACCAATACCACATGTATTTATGCTAATTATAACAGTTTCAAGAACAGGAGTAGTTTTTCATGCCATAATCATTGGATGAAAAATACATGTCACCATGTTTCTCTCAAGACCTCCAAGAAAATTATGTTACCAACTTTGATTTCTTAAGGAAGCTTATATAAATTAAAAGTTTAGAGATAACTTGCAACACATGAGAGTATAAAGCAGATCAGTGGTATTTTTATCCTCTTGTTTTTCACCATCTAACCCTTCTACTAAACTTTTCCACCCGTCTTCTGTATATCCTGACTTTCACACTTCATTTTTCCAGCACTCAGGTTCTGCAAACACCACAGTTTTATGTTTGTTTTATTGTTTTTTTTTTGTTTGTTTGTTTGTTTTATTTTATTTTTAGTTTTAACTCACAAAATCATTTCAAAAGTCATGACCAGGAAATGAAGGAAAGATGAATGTGGCCAGGACCCTCAGATCTCCTAAGGAAAAGCTACTATACACCATACTGTCAGCACAAGACAGAGAGGGGCCTCCACAAGCAAAAAGAACAGTGTGCTTTACAGTATTTCTTAAGTTGTTGATAGCATCATTGCAGTCAGGTGATTTCTTAATTATTCTTTTTATTTGGCAATTAGTAATAGTGAATGGAAGAGTATTCGTTATTTTAGAACAACACCTGAAAACAATCTACATATTCATGAACAGGTGTTCCTATTTTTATGGATAAGCAGACATCCTTTATATAGTTTCTTCATATATTTCTATTTCTGTCATCACAATTTGACAGCACCTTTTTCAATGGAAGATCTAGTTCCTTTACTAGGAAACTAGACTTCAGCACAAGGATCTGTTAGGTGATTTGATTGTAGTGCAAGTATGGAAATCCCTGGATGGTGAGGAGAATTACTGAGCTCCCATTCCGAATCCAGTGAAAATGTCATCAGTTTTATAGGATTAACCCCTGGAGCTCCTAAAGACTTATTTTTGTGTCACCTTTTTGCATTCCTGACAGGCCAGAAATCTTTACTGACAGGAGAAAAAGGGAAATGATACTGGTATCCAGTCAATCAATTCAGACTTAAGGCATAGAAAAATTACTAGATTAGTGCATAGAGAAGGGAGCAGAATACATTGCTTAGTGTTTATTCAGCAGATGTGCACTCTGCTGGGGAAAATATAGTGCTGGCCTAACATATAACTATCATAAGCATAGTATTATAATATGACTATCACAAGTTTTCACCCAGAAAGTCTGGTGTAAGTCCAATCTAGCTTTCTCACCTTTTTAGTCTTTGTGCTTTGATCAAATAGATTCAGCATTTGATTTCTTTGTCTTCTGTAACTTTTTATTATTTAATCAGTAATTTTAAGATGCTGAGCACTTCTGTGAAGTTTTAGTGATTGCCACTTAAAGGTGTGCAGCGCATTTCAAGATTGTGATTTGTGACTTACAAGAACAATTATGTTGAAAAGAAAAAGAAATCTTGCCCCATTAATTAGAAGTTCAATTAAAACAAAACAGCCATTGAAAGCATAGGTCAAGAGGAAAAGCAATGCACAGTATATGTGACATGTATAAGAGACAAATATGCCTTTCTATTTGTTTGAAGGTTAATGTCCTCATTAGATTATAGCAGTTCATTACGCATTTGTGCCTGTGTCTGCAGTGTGATATACCAGTCAACAGGAACATTTCAGGGATGACATAAAAGGAAAAATAACTGTTGACCATGAACTCTTTAAGAGAGTAAACTTTATTTCTTCATTCATGGTAGACCTCTTTAATTAAGGGAAAAAAAAAATAAAAATCATTGAGATGTAAGTAAACTAGTAAAGCGAGTTGGCTTATGAGGCACAGAAATACAGATTTGGGCTGACAATCTTTATGATGACCACAGCTTTCCTATTTTTTTCCACCTCACCCTAAGATTATTGCTTTTGACTGGGCAAATCATGTTATTCTTATTGTAATGCCATTGCAATTCAAGATTCCTTAAGGCACTTGAATGATTTTATTTATTTATTTATTTATTGGCATGCTTTGCATTTCATTTCATTTTAAAGTCACCAAAGAAATTATCTATCTAAAGTTGTACATGTTAATTTTTATAAAATATCAAATAACACCATCTATTTTCCCCCCTCTTTTTCTTGATTAAAAATAAGATATGTTTTAGATTTTACTACACAAGCACTTGTCTGCCTTAATTAAAAACTTAAGGATAAGTTCCACTCGTACTTTGCATTAAATATCAAGATTAATGCAGATTTTACTTAAAATTAAGGGAAAACTCATCCGCAAGGTGGAGATGAAGTGCTGTGGGAAAATTTATAGACACTTTCAAGACAAAAATTGATTCTAGAATAAAAGAAATATGCATTAATTTCATAAGGATATTTATAGCAATTTCAAATGACATATACTCAGACACCACGACAGCTGTAGAAGATCTTCCCATAAAAATAATTACATGATATGTAAACTATAGAAAGAAACAGTCATCTTCCATTGAATCAAATCATAGAATCACCCACTCTGGAAGAGAACTCCAAGGTCATCCAGTCCAACCACCCACCTATCATCAGCATTTCACACTAAACCACATCCCTCAGTACAACATCCTAACATCTGTTGAATACTTGTCCATAACAGATCCAGATTAATACTGCTCTGGAAGCAGCCAGTCTATATGGAATCCACAGAGTATGCTGAAAAAAGATATTTTTAGTGAAGACTTTCATCCCCATGTTTCCTCTTCCTGTAAACCAAGCATACTGATGAAATGTGTCAGTGAATCACATGGTTAAAATTCTCTCTTGCTTCAACTGATTTTGATAATTATTATTTCTCTTACTTCTTTTTAAAGCTTTAAATGCTTTTTCATCTTAATTATTTTATCATTTCCTGGATTAAGAAACATTAAAGACTCAGTGATCTAAAGAAGAAAAAACAAAACAAAACAAACAAACAAACAAACAAAAAAAGCAAGCAAAACAAAAAATGAATGATTACTATGTTAAGATTGCTCTTTATTGTTATCATCATTAACTATTTATTTTTCAAACTATAGCAGTTTGTAAAAAAGAAAACACTGATGTTCTACTCAAATTCTGTGCGCAAATGCTTTGCTACATCCACAATTCTATAGCCTTGTGAAACTAGTTGTATAACAATGTATGATAGTATATAGTACTATCTTGAGAAAGAAAACTTATTTTAGAAAGGTATTCCACCAGGATTATAGCTATGGACTGCAGACTCTGGATCTTTTTTGGAATACTGATGTTTCTCTCTATGCGTAGAGTCCAAAACCAAACTGTGTATTTCTGTTCAGTGTTCTAGCACCCTAAGGTAGATCATAGTAACTAGTTGTGAGACTGATGTTATTTCTATTAACATGTTGTAAAATCATATTCCTTATCCATAACAAGGCTGCTTTATTTGTTATCCTCAACTACTTTTTAGCAGAGCTTCTGCCCCATATGCTCTCCCCTGATCTGTAGTTTTGTAGTTCAGCATTTCCAGTCGAATACAGAAATTCAGGTTTAATTTCCTTTCACAAAACCTTTTGTTTCCAGTTTTGCAGGGCCATTCTCACCAAATTCACTGTTTAGGAAACAGACAAACACACTTTAGCCTTCTACAAATCGTTCTGATTTGCCTCCTTTCACACTGACCAGTAGAAAAACTCTGTGTTTGACTTCATTATACTACACAGTGTTGCTGTGTGTAGACATACAAAGTTTTCCTGTCCTGTTAACTGTGCAAGTCTCTTTGGCACCTATGTTTTCTGTCAGTCAGCTCAGTGCTTCCTTGCACACCACATCTCTGTGAAAATAATGTATAAATCATGGCTCCCTCTCTAATAACCATTTAGAAATCAATAGTATAGATGTCTATGAATAACAATTTTACTGAAGCCTCTGCAGTTCTCTATTCAGGGCAACACATGGAAACAACACATAATAGTCTTTTAATGATTTAAAAATACTCCATGAAACTTCCTCAGCCTCTGGCAACTAAAATAAGACCAACAGAACTCTCTTCTGCTTGTTTACATTCAACATACATTTTTGTACAAAAATCAAGTTTTCTTTTGCTGTTGTGGGTATGATGCTTACAAGAAGTGAACAGATCAAGTCATCCATGTCTTTAAGGACAAGCAAGCTTACTTTCCAAAATTCATACACTGAACTGCTGTAAAGGCTCATAACTATATAGAGTGCACCACTACAAGTACACAGCCTGAAAGAAAAATCTTCCAAAGAAGTAAAATATGCTAATTGAGTCATACAATTGTTATATTTCACACCTACGTGGCATTTTTCCTTCAAAAACAACATGTACTTGAGCCAAGCAAAACACAACTTTAGACTTAAATACAGTGTGACTGCTCATAAGGAACGCTTTAGATTTCTGAGACTACAAATTATTGTGTACATAGAGAGTAAGAAAAAAATCCTAGATTTTTATACTTACAGTTTGCATAGACTTATTTAAAAAAAGTAATAATAAAAAAAGGTATCTGGACAGATGATAACCATCTGTTAGCAATCAGCAACATCAGAATATGGTCAGTGTTACATTTTTTATTTCCTAATAATATTAGGCATAATGAGGATGGTTGTATTGCACAAAAAGAGGATCAAATCTCAGGAAAATTAATGCATCTTCTAGCTCAAATCTAAGGTTGATACATAGGAAATCTGTTCACCTACTTCTCTTTTTGAGTCTCCTTTTGTTGTATTTTGTTAATACAGGAAATTATTTCTTGTACTGAATTTGGAGCCCAAAGGCCAATTAGCAGGATTGTAATACACCGTAGCATATTTCAGCTACTGATCTTGAATGAATTGCAAATTGTTGCTCTGGAAAAGAACTTAATGAAGAAAGTATTTGTCACAGGAAGAATTGCAAGAAAAGTGAAAAGCAGGATCTGGTTAAATAAATAAATAAATAAAATGTTATCTCTTGTTTTTCCTCCCACAGAAGTAGTTGAGGAAATGAAGAAGAGTTTGATAATATCAGAGTTTTTGAAATGAGCTGATGCAGTATCCATGTGCAGATGGAGTAGCTGTGAGACAAAAGTTGTTATTGATCAAGACAGTTATCTGTCTTCATGAATCAATCACAAATTGTTAATGAGTTCAGAAAACTTTTTGATGTTGTACGAAGGGTCATAACTTAGTAGGGAAACATTGGTGGTAGGCAGATGGTTGGACTGGATGATCTTGAAGGTGTTTTACAACCTTGGTGATTCTATGATTCTACAATAATGATGAAGAGATGCACTTAATAGTAATGAGAAGATGAAATCTGTGTCTTCTGGAGAAAATATAAATAAGTATTTTAGATAAAAATCTTACTAGTTTGGAAACTTCTCACAACAGGAACCATATAAATATTGGATTTTGTGGTACTTAAACAAATGCAGTACTAGTGTAGCTCAAATATTTAATGTTCCAAGGGCTAGTCTGATTCACAGTGCTCTGTTATTTTAATCATCAGTATCTGTAGTTCACCTGCACTAAAATTACCACAATGCTCTTTAAAAAGGATGTGTTACATATATAATGAATGTTCACCTTTTCTTAATTTTCTTATACAATGAAGTTAAACTTCTCCATTGAAAGATGTGTAATTTGAACAACATACTGGTTCAGCTGACTACATGTGATTATAGGCACTTACAGAAATATCAACATTAATTTTGTGACAATGAGAACCATTTTTGTGGCCCTCCTGTATATCTCAAAAGGGGGACATGCTTTCTTTGACTTTCCTCTTCTGTTTGATGTACTTGCATAAGCCTTATTTGTTGTTCATTGTATGCCATGCCAAGTCTGGATTCAGTTAGGCCTTGGCCTTCTTGACTGCATCCCTACACAAGCTAGCAGCATCCTTATATAACTCACAGGATACCTATCCCTGCTTCCACTGCCAGTGTGTTTTCTCACACTTAGCTTGACCAGCAGGTCCCAGTTCAGCCGTGCCAGTCTCTTGCCTTCCTTTTCTCAATTCTAGAGATTATTGTGTCTCTGCACTTGGCACTGGTGAGGCCATACTCAAGTACTGTGTTTTGGGCCTCTCACAAGAAAGGCACTAAGGACCTGGAGTGTGTCCAAGAAGGGTAACAAAGCTGTGAAGGATCTGGAGCATATGTTGTGTGAGGAGGGGTTGAGGGAACTGGGATTGCTCTGTCTGTAAGAGAATCCTCAGCCTAGACCATATTGCCCTCTACAGCTCCCTGGAGAAAGGTTGTGGTGAGGTGACTGCTGTCATCTTATCCCAGGGAACTGCTCATAGGAGGAGAGGAAATGGCTTTAAGTTTTACCAGGGGAAGTTCTAATTGGATTTCTTCACAGAAAGAGAGGTCAGGCATTGGCACAGGCTGCCCAGCAAAGTGGTGGAGTCACTGACTCTGAAGGCTTTCAAGAAACATGTAGATGTGGTGCTTAGTGACGTAAATTTAACAAGCATGATGTTGAAGAGTTGGTGGTTGGACCAGATTTTCTTAGTTGTCATTTTCAGCCTTAATGATTCTATAATTCTGTTATCTGATAATTATCCATTAATATTGTCTTTAGACATTCTCAGTTGTACAATTTTAGTTTTTGGATTTTCAAAGGTTTTGAAAAGCTACATAGAAGGATTTCAGTATGCAAATCCCATCCATGACATCTGGATAATAGTTGTGAATACCATTTAAGAATTTATCTCTCAATTTTTCTGCATAAGACAAAGAGAATAGTCTTATAGTCTTACATCTTCTGTAGATCAGGAAGTTTGAGGACACATATTGTGAATATAACAGGGATCTAAAGGTCTTCTTGATGTCTTCTCAATGGACCTTGTATGACGTTGTGTGATGTAAGCATGGACAAGTGTTGCCTATCATTGCTTAGAGGAATTTAAGTTGAGGAGCTTCTTATTATGACTATGATTAGAAAGGATGTCAGTTTGGTGTGAGGAGGTTTCTAGAAAAAATTACACAATTATTGAAACTATTTCCCTTTCAAATGAAATAATAGAATTTAACACGCAAAAAGATCATTCCATCAAGAAACCACATTCCAGGACTTTCACCTGAAAGACTAATTCCTCCTTAAGGATGTGCGACAATTTCAGAAACCAAAATAAAAATAAAAAACAACAAAAACAAAACCTGTTCTGATTTCAAAACCTCAATTAATAGAAAAATCAGCACATACTTACATATATGTTTGTAAGAGCAAATAGACATTTCGTGTTTTAAAGTAGATATGTAGATAAAATTTTCTGTTCAAGATTAATTTTTTTTATTATTTTTTTTCCTTGTATATATTAAAGGTACACTTTTCATAGTTTTATTTTTCATGTTGGTATATATAGGTCACACTCAAACCATCTCTGTTAAATATATCTTGGATAAATGCTGTACCTCTTAAAAAATTCAAACCTAGGCAAGTTTTCCATTTCCTGAGTCATTTCTTTTATACCTTTTCCAATACTTTTCAGTTTTCCATCATTCTTCTGGAAATGTGAGAACTGCAAAATAATCCTGCATGCTTATGTTTTCTCCCCTCTGTTCTCCTCCTTTCTTCAAGAAGTCAACGTCTCCATAGATCACTCTTTGTCTTCAATGGGGATCTTTCATTATGTCTGTGCTATCACTAGAGGTTTATGGTATTTTGGGAATGACACACTAAAAATAGATATCCCATGAACATCATTCTCACATATTCCTTGGTGAGAACAGAAATGAAGCCGATAATCTACTCATGCATCCCTTCTGGTTCTGCTTTTCCTGTCTCAGGAACTTCCCACTAATGCTTTGCTTTGGGAGCAGTGAAACTCGGGGGATAAGAGACTGCTCTTTCTTATGCTGTTGAGGAATCAGTCCTGTCTATGCACTTACTTGAACTTCTGCTAGAGACATAAAATGTAGTGTTTCCTCCTGCTCAAGACAGTAAGCACCATGGGAGAGTAACTGTAGAATGGAACAGAATGGAATGGAATGGAACAGTATGGAATGGGATGGAAAAGAAAAGAAAGCTTATTTCAGTGTTTGAAAACCCATGGTATAGAAATTATTTCACTATCTAACGTGAACCTCTCCGGCACAACTATCATTGATTACATGAGGGAAGAAATTGGCACTTTTTTCTCCATTTTCTTTTCTCAGGAACTGGTAAAAAACAATGATGTCATTTTATACCCTTCTTTTCTCCTAACTAGACAAATGCCTGCTCAACTTCTCCTCATAGGACATACTTATGACACCCATGTCTATATCAAAGCAGGACATATTTTGTGAAGAAGATTTTGGTAGTAGTTTCATAACTCTAACTTGTTCGGGGTTATGGAACATTTTTCTCATCTACAGGTACAGTTCACCAAAATCTTGAGCTGGAATTATTCAATTTTTCAGCACAGAGGTAACTACTTGAAATAAATAAATAAATAAGCAAATAAGAAAAACAAACAAACAAACAAAAACAACAATGCAAAACTGTAAGCAAGGCACAATAAGAAAATTATTTGCTTGGTTCTAATAGAATAATGCAAAAGTAGGACATCAAGATGGAACATCAGATCCATAGGCCAGATTTGATCCTGGGCAGTTCCTCCAGCCTTCATTTAGGGGCAGGAGAATGAAGAACTTGCCCCTCTGAAACTACACATTCTAAGATGTCTCTATAGAAAGAATTTCAAAAGAAGCAGTGGACAGATCTGAACTCATACCTCTGATTTTCATGCTTTTTTAAGAGTTCGTTAAACAGATTGACTTGAAGCATTTTTTTAAGAGTATTGTCTCTTTCCATATAATTGGGTGAATCACTCTGATGTGCAGTTTTGCATTTTGTCTGATTGCCTTAGGGTTATAAATATATATATATATATATATTTTGTTTATCTTGAATATCCTACAGCTGAAGATTTTCCTCTTAGGGTAACTTTGACTTTTAAGAGTGAGAATTCTTGACTTTTAAGAGTGAGAATTCTTGACTTTGTCAATATCTATTACAGAATAGATCATCATGATCTTTCTCCTGTGAGGGAAGGAATCGACTGCAAAATAACACAAAAGCCATGGCAATATACTGCAAAGGATTTATATTATTGGAAATGGAAGCACTGAGTAAGTGTAAGATAGCAATGTCTTTCTTCTGACAAAAACTCCATATATTCCTCACTAAATTTTTGACTGATTCAAAATCATCTTTTCCTTTCGTAGTGTGCCTTTCTTCTTCTTCGTTGTCTTCTTCTTATTATTATTATTATCATTACTATATTTTTTATTATTATTTTTTTTTTTTTTATTCAATGGAGCAATGAATCATGACCAGGGAAATCAATACTCAGGGTCAATTAGTCATAAACTCCAGTGTTCTCTCCACTTAATGCTCCTAGACAATGTTGTTAAGACCAACATACTACTGTTTCAGGGAGTAAAAAGAGTCAGAAGACCAAGAGATATCATTTAAATACTTTCCATATGGATTATGATTTTTTCTGTAAGTTCTACCTTATATGCATAGGAAAAGGGATACAGTATGTTTCTGTTACTACACAGGAATATTTCAGACACCCAGTGAGATGGGGTAGCACTATTATCCTCACTTCACAGGAATGAAAATGATCTAAGATGATCATCTCAAAATACTTAGGCCCCTGAAGTGATAGCTGATAAAAATGTGCTTCTGAGCAAGCCTGAGATCCTGAAAACCTGTACTTTGGCACAACCTCAACTAGAGAAGTGTGGAATGTTTCATATCCCTCAGAATTATCTAGAGCTGGCTCTCCTTGTAGCTAAGAAAAGATTCTGCTAAAGGAGAGACATACAATTTTGTCATTTTATTTTGATGGGAAAATTGGTCAAGCCCTAGAACAGGACTTGGTATAAGGAAGCCGCCACATTTCCATCTCTAGCAGATGTGTTTTAAAAGAAGCTGGAAACAAAATTAGTTCCTTGAAAGAAAAATAATTAAGTACCTAACTTTGGGAATCAGGAATCAAGATAACACAATTCTGTAACTTCTTCTGACATAAAAAGGCAACTAAATGACATATAATGTCTCTGGGTCATCTAACACATTTTTATAGCGGCCCCCAGCAAACCAACTGATCTTAAAGAAGTGTGTGCAAAATTGCAGTAGTGTGTATGATTTCTGGTGCCTCAAGCAAGTCATTTCTATTTCCATTTCATTTCCATATGTGCTTGGTATATAGCATCTTGTAACAAGTCACTTCTCAGAGAATAATTTCCAAATCTCCTTAATTTATACAGAAGGGCTGATCCAAGAAACGCTTGTACATTTAATTGACTTCATGTGAGTGATTTTTTTTCTACGTGGCAATACAAAAGTTGAGTATAATTAAATAAAACTGAATGCATGAATAATTACAAACTGGATGCTATGAATTATAATGTTAACTCATCTTTGAAATATTATCTCCAGATTCTGTTTTATAATGGCAAAGCATAAATATCCAGACAGAAGAGAACTCACCCACAGACCACTCTGATAAAAGTTGTTAACTAGATCAATTCAATTATTTTTCTTTCTACAAACTCCAGCTGGTGTGATCTTGGCCTTCAGTACCATCCAATTAAATGGAAAAATGTTTGAGATAGAAAGTTAATTCACTAATTAAATGACAAGTATGCTTTATAACTTGTCTTTTTAGCTTATTGTGCATTTAAAGAATTAATTAACAATGCAATCAGGCTGCAGTTGTGAAATGCCAATATGGATGTGATTTGAAAATACTTTCACTTCTGTTTTCTATCTCAGTTTTTATGACAGCTGCACAGTAATGAAGATGCTTGACTCTTAATTTGTGTCTGTAAAATTAAAATGGCTTTGTGGTTTCTTGCTCACCAGGAACACAGACAGAATTGTACATTTAGTAGTACATTACTCATCAGCCAACAAAGTCTTGACTCTGTATTTGCAAGCTTCTCTTGCTTTCTGTAATTTGAGATTACAAAACTGGTTTTCCATTAGATTATGTCCTTCTGATAAAGTGTTTTCAATGAAGTGAAACAGTGAAAGTATAATTTAATTAACACAGTCAGTCACTGGGTAAAATTAATATACAAAGCATTTGTCATTTGTAAAGAAATTTAAGAAGTAGTATCTCTATTCTAAGTTGGCACACATAATTTTTTGTTGGTGTGCCAAATCTCACTAAGAAAGTGTCTGGTTTAAGTACTGTTGAAATATAATGGAGACAGCATATGGACTAATGGACTAATTGACAAACAATTTCACCTTCCTCTGTCTGTTTGTTAAATCATTATTTTGCAAAAATAATTATTTTTGTTATGTTTGGATTTTGAATGGCAGTTATTTATGAATGGTATATGTCTGGATTGGCCTGACTGATCTTTTCTGTTTACTCTTTTTTTTTTTTTTTTTTTTTTTTTTTTTCCCCTGTTTTGTTTTGCCTTGTTGGTTTCCTGGTTTTAAATGTCATACAAATATGAAAATGCAACACAATCATAATTCAATCGGAATTTACTATATGTTGTAACTTCTCTTAACAGTCAGAAAAGAATTC
This sequence comes from Excalfactoria chinensis, assembly GCF_039878825.1. Taxonomy (NCBI): domain Eukaryota; kingdom Metazoa; phylum Chordata; class Aves; order Galliformes; family Phasianidae; genus Excalfactoria; species Excalfactoria chinensis. The sequence continues at coordinate 3,080,836 of NC_092857.1, forward strand.
CCAAGAGAAATAAATAGATAAGTAAATAAATAAACATACACACATACATATATACATATATATGCACACATACGTATATATATGTATGTATGTACAAAGAAAGAAAAGGAATGAAAAGGAAGAATAGTCACCTGGCTGTAATCACCTCTTGGGCCACTGAATAAACAAGCTGGTTTCTCTGCACAAGCAGCTATAAATCTTTTCTTCCTTACCACTTTTTATGTTTTCATCAGTGTTAGTCCAACCATATTTTTATGCTGAGTCTTTTATAGCCTCTGTTTCATAAGCCAAGTAGTTACATTCAATTTTTTTCTTTAAAATAAATATTTAGCATATTCATATAGATGTGTGTGTATTGTTCTTATCTAAAGAAAGAAAACAGATTACTTTGCATTCAATTTACTTTGATTTTTTTTTATTATTTTTATTTTTATTTTTATTTATTTATTTTTTTCCTGCCTAGTCTATTGGTGCCCACAGAAGAAAACAGTAATAAATCATTTATAAAATCAGCGCAACCCTTTCTGCAGGGAAATGCAGTGAGGCAGACTGTCTCATAAATTGTTTAGGATAATGCAGCTCTCCAGTGATTTAGCTTGATTTGTTTGATTAAACAACAACAACAACAACACAGAAATCCACAAACCCGCAGATGGTGATTCTTTGCTTTTATGAAGGAGGTAGTGAATGTGCACACTTAGGGCAAAAGTAATGAGTCAAAATAGCTTTCAGTGTCCTTGTATAAAATATAGACAACATCCCATTAACAAACAGACTGTGGACTGGAGAAATTAGAAGGAAAGAAACATTGTGAAATGGAAGAAATGGGAAGGAATTTACATTATTAATTGCAGAGATTTTGTGCTGTTCATTGGCCTGCACTTTTGCCCAATAGGAGAAAAAATGCAAAAGAAGCCTCCTTGAACTAAGCCAGTATCCCAGGTCTTTCCTGTCCTGGTATGTGGATCAGTGACAGTGACAAAATTGTATTGTGGGCTGGCAGCTTGACTTCAGACATTTAATAAGTTGCATGAAAGTTCATCTCCGAATACTTACATTACATTCTATTCCAAGATTGCGGTACATTAAATTGAGGAAATCAGACTGCTTGCTAAGGATCACAGATTTACCAAAAATAAAGATGGAAAAGACCTGTTAGTGTAAAACACTTCCATTATCCCTCATTCGATGTAAGATTTCTCCCTGTGGAAATCTTTTCCAGTACTTTTTCTTTTGTTTTGTTTGTTTGTTTGTTTGTTGTTTTTGTTTTCCACAGTGCACTTTGAATATTTGACTCATGCAACACTTTTCACCATTTCTCTCTAGAGATCAGTGTGTATTCTCATAGATCTCACTCACCCTTGATTTCGGCCTAAATTTTCCATGATTCATTTAGAGCGTTCTTTTTCCTGGACATCTGGTATGGCACTCTGAAACTGGAAGCCAACCATCAAGTCTCTATAGGCAAGCCAAAGGCTGCTAAGAGGGCAGCAGATAGCCACAGCTTGGAAAAGATTTCAGTAGGGTATGCAGTTTTAATATAAGGTTCAAATTTGAAATTTATTAAAATCTTCCAGAGATTCCATATCCCTCATCTATTGATTATCTCTCGTTCTGAGATATATTTAAGTCTGACTCAAGATCTAGATATTTAAAGCATTAACAGCAACTTATGGTATTCCATAGCTCACATATAAAGATATATTTTCTTATTATTATCTCTTGGAGGTAACTTTTGCTACACCTAAATCTCAGTGCTGCTAAAATACAGTAGTGGCTGAGGGAGATCTCCACAGTAATAGGGAAGAGCAGTGCAGGTCTCGCTATTTTTCTTCCTCTTCTACTCCCACAGAACTATGCATAGTCTGATAAACTCTGAAGTTATTTAAATTTTGAACTGAGAATTCCTTTATGCATGGTTAAGGCTCATTTTATCCTCCTATTAGTTGTCAGAAAACTGTTGACACAAAAGTTGATAGGTTAATTATAGCCAGTGTAATAAGTGACATAGGCTAAAACAGTAGCCTAGAAATATATGGACTAATTGTAGGCCACATATAGAAACATATACATTCTATATAAACGTGTATATATATATTGCAGCCTGTTAAATGTGAATACTTTCACCTGCACCAGTTATTTGATATAGACACTCCGGACAGCTCTGTAGCAAAAAAATATGACAGTCCCAATGTTCACAGCATAAGGCAGCTATAGCAGCAATTGCAAAGCAGTGATTTGCACTGACTTCTCGTGTGTTGCTGTCTCTGACAGAGGCATCTCTAAGTTAAGGCAGTAACAGTAAAAGGACTTTTCTTTGTTCTCTTCAGTATTGGGCTCTCAACTTGTTAAGACTTTCCAGGTGAGACTTCTGAAATAATGACATAGAGAAGGTGTGGCATTAGACTATAAGCATCCTGTGGTGAATCCAGACCATAAAATCTCACCTAGCTTTGTGAAAAACCTTAGTAACACCCAAGATCTTTGTAAAAGTTCTCACTGACACTACAGCACATTGTATCACTTTTGGTAAACAGAGCTAATAACAATCTTTCATCCATTACAGTCTTAAAACTTGAAGAAAATAGACAAAATAAATGGAAGTAAACCATATTTTACTTTTAATATTGTTTTGGGACACAATTATAAATTGTTATTCTTTTTCCAAGAAAAGGAGTCTGTTGCACAGTCATCAATTAAATCCATTCTCCCAAGATAAGGCCAATATCTAAACTACATTATATTGTTATTAGTGTCTCCAAAACTTATTTTTCTTTTGTTATTTTCTTCTGCTTCAACTTATGCTCAGTTCTGAAAATGAATTGCGTTCTTCTTTGTATATATCACTAGAAAAAAATCTTTCATGAAAACATTATCTGGAGTAAAGTTATCTCCAATAATACTTGGATAGGAGGGCTCCTTTATTGCTTACATTTTCAAAACATTCAAATTTCAGAGCGCACAGAAAGTAAAATACCTGCACAAGAAGAAAATAAAAAACCTTCTTCTTGTATTATTGTTAGATAAAAGTCCAAAATACCTAACAGAATGTTCTGAGAAGCATGGGCATTCACTGTCAATGAAATAGATGATAAATTAGCCATAAAATGTTCCAGCATGGATGTGTGTTTGATTTACCCCAAGGGAAGTGTTAGGTACAAGTTACTGAGAAGCAGAGAGAGTCAGTGGGAGACTCTTCTACATCTTACAGTGATAGCAGTCACCAATCTACAATGAAATACTAAATAAACTGCCTTATGTTAATTTCATTTTGGCTGAATTATAAATATTGGGAAAAATTTACTTTGACAGTCTCAGATACAACAAAGGCTTCAGTTTATGGGCCAAATAAAGCAGCACTTCTAAAACAAGTGCATTCCTTTGTATCCAGTTAATGGAAAAACATTAACTTCTGAAGCTCTCCAGTGAGAAATTCTCTGTGCCCAGGACAAAATGAATTCTGCCACTAGGATTTTATGTTGCATTGCTTTGACTTTTTGGTGGGCCTTAATGCTTGAGACAAGCAGCGTTTCACACAATGAGAAAGAAAGGAATGTGGAAATCATTCCACCAGACTTTACCTTTCCACACGAATTCTTCCTGTATACAATCTAAAAAACGTGAGTTTGAATGCAGTTCCCAAAGAGTAAGAGTTGAGAGTCAGTAGGTTTGGTCTTACGTTAAGCCATATTTGAAAGGTACGGACTTTATATCTGTCTGTATATCTGTATATCACACTCTTGACTTTCTTTTCCATGCTTAGTGAGCTGATGGTGATTTTGCTTTGTTTTGTTTTGTTCCATGAGTTTTTCATTGTCTTACTAATTGCTCTTTGCTGAGCTTTGTTTTTCTGTTCTTTAGTTGTCAGATAACAGTATAACAAAATATATTGCAGTGCTTATTTCTACCCCTTCAGCACTTGTCTACTGATACATATGCACAGCTTAAATCTTTTTAGCTTACTTGTCTTCTCACAGCTTCATTTAAGCTTACAAAATACTTGAAGCAGAGGAAAAAAAGAAATGCCATGTCAGTGAAGTTAATAGTTGCTTTGACAAAGTCTGTACTGACGATCTACATAAAGTATTCATTTTGCTAGCACACACTCCAAGATTTTTCTTGGCCATGCTGCCCAGAAAATTAGACAGATTTTGTGGTAAGAAATATTTATGTATTATTTCTAAAGGATTGTATGAATAAGACATAGAATTATTTGGCACCCATTTACACAATCCTACCACAATTCTTAAAAATTTTTTACTTTTAATAGATCCCTGCACATTTTCATACCACACCAAAAGGCAAACAACCAAAGTATTTCATGCTATACAACATCTGTTTTAAAAAAGTGAACATATAAAATCAAAATTTTATCTATCTAATAATTACTGTGGTGCTGATAGAAAGTGTAAATCAACTGTAAAGAAAAATACTCTGGGGGGATTCATCCAAACTGTGTCAAGTGACCTCGAGACCAAAGAAAGATTCCTGGTCTTGCTTTAATTAACAATATAGCTCAAGTTTTTTTGCTGTTAAAAGCAACTTGTGAAGAAAATAATCTCAAGTGATATCTCTAGCTATTGCAAAAAAAGAAAACCCACTCCAAAATAAAACTATTACTAAATAAAATTATTAAATTTCTATGGAATTTGTAAGAAAGTTTATTCTACCTAAGATGAAAGTTAGATACTGGTTCTAAATGAGATATTTAGGTTTTCTTTCTGTGCAGCAGAAAATCTCCAAAGAGTGATTCATCTTGGACATTAATCTTTAGATGTGATGAAACATTTTTGGAGGTGCCAATCTCCCTGTAGCTTCTAATGAGGGAGTCTAGACAACTAAATTCTAAGATGGGCTCCCTAGGTTTTTGAAGTTTTCAGTCAAGTGATCTTAAATAATCTGCCTTGATCCTGTTTCCAGAGTTGTTAGTTGCTGAGAGAGCAATTCAACCCTTCACGTATTAATGACTACATCTCTATCAGACTTTCTATATTTCAAAGCATCCTGAACATCTGTTGAGCTCTCAAATATGACACAGAACTAACAAGAGTCTCTTGATCTTGTCAGATGCCTGGAGGTCCAGTGATCAGATGATGGATCTGTTTCTCTGGCACATATAACTAAAATTATTCCAACATACACCACTTTTTGAGAGAAAGCGGTTCGTTCTTTTTTAATCAGATGATCTTTTTTAATCAGTTGTGTTTTTTCACCTGTTGTGTTGGTTCTAATACATAATAATAACCTTCTACAAATTAGGTTCACAGTCATTCTCGTGGAGTCCTTCTCTGATATTTGAAGGGGATCGTGGTGTTAATAGCTGGAATGTGGACTTCTGGGTCATCTATCATTGTGCATCCTTGCATCTCCATTTCTGGATCACTGCTTCAGCATGTGTCTAGATACCTAATGTGAGGGAATTCCTGCCTTTCAGCCTCTTGATTTGAAGACAAGCTGATTTCATCTCCAGAAATATGAATTACAAATGACCTCTTTACAAATGCTCACATGAACATTTTGTGCTAATAGAAAACATAAAAAAGAAGTAAAGGCAACACATTGAGCAGATATACAGATAAAACCCAGTAGCTTTCAGCATATATCTTAAGGGGTAAAAGTGTTGTTTCTTTCTGAAGCATAATTTCTTCTACTTCAATATACTGTGCTGGTAAGGCCTAGTGGTTTTTGTTGTTGTTGTTGTTGTTGTTGTTGTTTTCTCCTTTGATGCTGACACAACCTCAGATGTTACTGTTGCAACCAGCCATCACACTTTATATACTAAATAAATAAGCGGGCAAACATTGCATCATTATGTAATATTTAGAGAGCAGGAATATATTCAGGGCCTTTCGCTTACCTATTAGAATAATGGTGACACAGGTGTCACAAGTTCATATAATCTCTCTTGCCGTAGAGGGGATGTCACATACATTGGGGTACAGGCTATTTGTGTTGCAGTTCTCTGTTGCCTGGAATATAATTATCACTCATCTTTATTAAACACCAGCCTTATCTTTGTTTTGCTCTCTTTGTTGATAGATGTAACCTCAATACTGTTGCCATGGCTACAGTAACAGTAGCTGAGAAGATTTTGTTTGTTGTAAACAAACTGAGCTATACAGGCTCAGATCCTAGTGGAGCGTTTCCAGATCCCTGCCTTATATTATGCTGATTAACATTGCCATGTCCCTCCTGCAACCTATTCCTTATTTTAATTAGCATTAATTTAGGATATTTCAAGGAGTGTTTCCTATCTTGTGCAATTGTACCCCCTTTCTGACAGTGTTTTTTCCCTATAGCAACTGCCACAGGTTAGGACTGCATCCCCGCTGAGAGCACACTCACAGCAAAGCCCTGCTGATACCAACAATTAATCTAGATGTACACACTAGTGTAATGGCAAAAGATTGCTTTAATTTACTTCCTGCATTCTCACCTCCAGGGGTAACTGAACTTGCTCTGGTATTGGACCCTTGGTGATCTGAAAATGTATTACTAATTCTGAAGCTTATTTAACTTCAAGTCAGTTTTTCAAGACTAGGGGCCAAATTCAGCCCCTCACAGAAGTAGATGATGCTCCTCTGTAAACAACTGAGCTGCAAATTCTTATATCACTGTTGACTTAACCTGTGAGATCCTACATGTAAAGAAATGACCAAAACAGATCGAGAAATAATCTGAACTTACAGTAGCAACTAATTCATATTATTTTTGTGGCAGACCTTTCCATTAGCAGGCATTTGCTCATAAACTTAAATCCTGAGTTCTACATTCATTTTATTCATGGTGTATGTCAATGTTAACAGTGTCCAGTCTGTACTATATCTTTTTATTATTATTATATTCATCTTGAAGAAGTTATGAGATAACACCCACAACACCCTGATAATGAAACTGAGAAAGTGTGGGATAGATGATGGGATGGTGAGGTAGGATGACAACTGGCTGACCAAGGGGACACAGCTTCTCTGGGCCCATGCGTGCACCCTGGTGGACAACCTGAGGGGTGAGGTGGCAGTTCAAATTACTGACTGTGGGTTGCTCCATAATCTGGAGATGCCCCTGAGTACCAGGGAGGAGAGGCTTTCATGTCTGCAGGTGTGTCCTACTCAAGGAGCTGCTTGATCAGATAGCCAGGTGGCAGCAAAACATCAGCAGCCTGAGGAGCTCCCTGTGTGTATAAAAGCAGCCCTTAGGGAGTGCCACGAACCAGGAATGCCACTAACAGGATGCAAAACAGGGAGCCTCTAGGCTCCCTGGGCCCTGATGTGATAAATCCTCGTGTGATGAGGGAGCTGTCAGAGGTGTTCTGAACCACTCTCTATCATCTTTGACAGGTCTTCCAGGAGAGAAGAGGTGGCTGAAGACTGAAGAATAGCCAGTGTCACATCAGTTTTCAAAAAGGGCAAGAAGGAAGATCTGGGAAACTACAGACCAGTTAGTCTCACCTCAGTCCCTGAAAAAGTGGTGGAACAGCCTGTACTAGATGCCATCTCAAAGCAATTGGAAGAGAAGAAGCTCATCAGGAATAGTCAGCATGGATTTACCAAGGGAAAATCATGCTTGACTAGCCTTGTAGCTTTCTATGATAGCATCATTGTCTAGGTAGATGGGGGGAGAGCAGTGGATGTTGTCTACCTTGATTTCACCAAGACTTTTGATACTGTCTCCCATGACATCCTGATAATGAAGCTGAAAAAGTATGGGATAAATGAATAGATGATAAGGTGGGCTGAGAATTGGCTTACCAGCCAAGCTCAGAGGATTGTGATTGGAAGTGCAATGTCTGGTTGGAGACATGTGACACTAACAGTGCTTGCCGGCAATCAGTGCTGGGTCCAGTCTTGTTGAGTATCTTCATTGGCAACCCTGATGAGGAGATAATGTACACCTTCAGTAAGTACTCTGATGATACAAAAATGGGAGGAGTGGCTGACACATGTGAAGGCTGTGCTGCCATTCAGCAAGACCTGGACAGGCTGCAGACCTGGGCAACAATAAACCAGATGAGGTTTAACAAAAGCAAGTGTAGAGTCCTGCACCTGAGAAGGAATAGTTGCAAGTATCAATACAGACTGGGACATGAACTGCTAGAGAGGAGCTCTACAGAGGAGGACCTGGGTGTCCTGTGGATGGCAGCAGTGTGCTCTGGTGGCCAAGGAGGCCAACAGGATCCTGGGGTGCATGAAAAGAAGCATGGTCAGCAGGACAAGGGAGGTGATTGTTCCTTTCTATTCTGCCCTGGTAAGGCTTCACCTGGAGTACTGTATTCATTTCTCAGGGGGACTCCCCAGTACAAAAAAGACGGGGATCTCTTCGGTAGAGTCCAGCGGAGGGCCACAAAGATCATAAAGGACCTGGAACAACTTCCCTGTAAAGAAAGGCAGAGCTACTTAGGTCTGTTCAGCCTTGAGAAAAGATGACTCAGGTGATGCTATTAATGTCTATGGATATCTTAAATATGGAAGTCAAAGGGATATGGCCAATCTCATTTCAGCAGACAGTGGGGACAAGGGGAAACAGCCATGAACTTGAGCATAGGAAGCTCCACACTAATATGTGAAGGAAATTCTTCACATTAAGCTTGATGGAGCACTGGAACAGGCTCCATCACAGGGAGGCTGTGGATTCTCCTCTGGAGATATTCAATATCCACTTGGATACCTAAGTGTCTAGCCTGCTGCTGTAGGGATCCTTCTTTGCAGGGGCATTGGACTCAATGACCTCTGGAGGTCCCTTCCAAACACTACAATTCTATTATTCTGTGATATCTGACCACCTGTCTCAGGGGACCAATATTATTTTCTCTGTGAAATATTCTGTAGTCTCACTATATGCATACCTTCATTTTTTGTTTGTTGTTGTTGTTGTTTTTAATATTATTAAAAACCTAAATTCCTTTATTTTGCCTAGACTAAAATGAAGAAAAACTGCAATGAGCTAGAAAAACTGTAAACAGTCAGAATGCTACTATCTAAAAAGAACCTGATTGGAAAATCACAGAATCACAGACGGAATACGGTAAGCCAGGTAAGATTTATCTGTGTCACTGAATGGTGTAGTTCAAATAATGTATTGTTCTGAAAGAACATCATGTTATCAAATTATCTATGAAATCGGTGTTATGTCATACTGTGAACAGCTTTGAGCAATTGTGTTTTGACCTTATGATTCTGTTATGGCTTTTTTAAGTTCCCACCTACTCCTCCTTCACTGTAAATTGATGACTTCTATGCTCAACAATGCAAGGTTGAACATGGTGATCTTTCTCTTCATTCTTCTTCTCTTGGTGCTGCTCATACACTCTAGCGTATAGCAAAGTTTCCATTTGTAGGATGTCAACGAGAGTCTGCAGACCTTGGCTGAAGCGTAAGGCTGTGTTGAGAACAGAGTACCTTCTTATAGCACTGGACAGGATGAGAGTATTTCTAACATTACTAAAATTATTAATGTTGGCATACTTGGTCCATTCTTGAGTCTAAAAGGTTGCAAAGTGAAGGAGTTCCAGCAGTCTCCTGTAAGGGAAAAAAAAAACCATTAATGTTCAGATCTCCAGCTAATAGATTATCACAAATAAGTTAAATGGGAGAGTAGCATAGAACAAAATCATTTTGAGATTCCATATCAGTGATCTCTTCTACTGCTGGTGACTATGATTTTAACAACCTTATCCAAACCTCTGTAGTCTCAGAAGCCTGATGATGTTACAGTGCTCCGTACCTTTCAACACCAGACTTAATGTCTTCTCTTAACATTATTTTTATATCACAAAATTCATTGTAGGTAATGATGCGTCTTCCTTGCAGTCTCTTTTACAAAGCTTCATATCCTGAAGTAATATCAGTCTGTGAGGGAAGGAGCCAAGGAAGAAATTATAGCACTGATGAATTTTCTGGATTGCACAGTTTTACTTTCCAACTCTCATGATGCCTTAATGTAATTTTACAGATGAATGATAAACAAGGTGATGTGCTGACACTCTCAAACTTGACGAATGAGAAGAGAAAAATTACATTCCCTGTGAAATTTTAGAGCAATCTGTGGCAGAACTGAGTACCTGAGGCCACTTAAGTTCTACTCACTTAGGACTGTGAAATCTGGTTTAATTGCTTGTGGCAGCTACGGTAATGGGAGGACAGTTGGACTAGGTGATCTTGTAGGTACTTTCCAACCTTGTGATTCTGTGATTGCATGATTCAGTGATTCTACATGTCCTTGGACACTAAAACTAAAAAGAAAAGACTAAATACTCTGAGAAATCAGGCTGTATTTGACCTTTTGTCATATTCTTCCAAAATTATTACTGATTTTACAGTATCTACCTAGTGCTACACTTAGAGTAGAGACTGTCAATCCTGAGTTTAGAAAACCATAATGGTGAAAAAGGGAAAAAATTTCTCCGTGACCCTATAGATAGACTTAATTAGAGATCTGTGCTACTGATCTACCATGTCAGAGAATGGCAGACCTTTCTATCAAATCCTATCAAATTAAATGAGTTTGTCATTTATGTCAATTACACACAAAATAGATCTCAGAACAATATTTAAATTTAAAGTATTTTCTGAATAAATTGAACATAAGCTCTTTTTTTTTTTCTTTTCCTTTTTATTTATTTTTTTTTTTTTTCATTTTTAGAGATGTGCCTCATTGATCCGTGAGAAGATAATTTTAATTGTAGTTTGACTGAGGTAAATGAGTTATAAAGAACAACACAGAAAACTTGCCACTTTTTTTCCAGTAGCTTTTTTTTTTTTTTTAATTCTAAGCAAACTTGTCATAAACATTTATATCCTGCATATTTATTTTATATTAAAGTATTTCTTAATATTACAGTAATTTAATTTGTTTATATAGCTGAAGCAAGATAAAATTCTTGTATTCATTAAAAGCTGCTACTATAAATATCCTTATTAGAATAAAATGAAGCATTTATTCCATTCAAGAGGCTCATGAATGTTGCATTTGCCTTTTCTGATAATATCAGAGTAGTGTTTCCAGTGCTTCATACAACCTTAAGAATATACATGGAAAAAATGTTTTGCCTAAAACACTAAGTCTAGTTTTCCATGCACTTGAGTGTAGTTACATTGCTTTATCTGTTTAATTAATTCATCCACATATGTTATGTAATATTCTACAGTAAATAAGTAACAGTTTCTTATTCTTGAGTTTCTTGTGTTGGTGAGAACTCATATTGTCTAATTTTTGGCAGCAGCTAAATCCTTAAGACATATTTTCTAAGTCTTCCTTTGCAGTAAATGGAGATGAGGAGTAGGTTCCCCATGAGTTTTGATGCTCTGGTTAGTCATCTTGTGGACATCTATCCACTGCTCATACAGAGACCCAAGTGATCCTACTTCATTATTTTGCTATTAACATATCAGATATGTTTTGAAGTAAGCCATTTTGCACTGTGTTTTTGCCTGCACAAAGGCTACATACAATCAGTAACAGACTGCTATTTTCTTTTTTTCCCTATAAAAACGTTCTCCTAAATATATATCTATTTTCCCCATAAAAGCTTCTGAAAGAAAGGAAATTCAATGAATGATTTAAGTGTTCTGCAGCCGTTAACTTCATTCAGCCCTAATTTCATATATTGGCACTTTAATCTGCTAGTATTTTTTTGGTCAGGACCTTTAAAAGAAGAAAATAAGAAATATCTTCTTGATGCACAACCTTCAATTAGCTTTCAGTTCCTTTTCAGAATGTCCCTATATGTCTATATTTTGTGGTATGGAATTTCCTTTTCTACTTGAATAAAATCCTTACTCTTCACTGCTGGACAGTTATGACTATGCATGTAATCTGGAATCACAGTAAATCCATATGAAGAATGTTATTCCCAGTACAGAGGAGTAATATTGTATATAAATTCCTTCTACCCCTCACTTTTTGTTTTGTTTTCATGTAACTAACCATCATATTTGCTTTTCCCATGGCTGCCAAACAATGAACAGATATCTCAGTCAAACATTCCATGAGTTTCCAAATGTTTTAGATCCTTAGAGAATCCTGCAGCTTGAGAAACATATGAGAAGTTTAGAGTGCTTCTGTCTATAAGCATAACCTTACATGTATCCCAGTTGAATTCCATCTGTCATTAGACAGCTATATCTCCACAATATGTTTAAAGAAACAGAAAACTTCCACCATCCTCTACACTACTTACTGATAATGCAATTTGTAAGAACTATGTCATCAATATTAGACATTTGCTCAGTCACAAATAATTTCAAACACAAATGCAGACAGTGGAATTTCTTATATAGATGTAAAAACACCATGTGACTGTTGAATATGAAAGCTTTCCATTTATTTTATTTTGAGAGTTCTAATGTAGTCTTTAAAATATTAACCCTGATTCCCTGATTTGCATGCTGTTTCAGTTATGTTGAAAAAAATAAAAAAAAATGCTGTATGTAGAGTAGAATCCCCCTCCCCCTCCTTTTTTTTTTTTTTTTTTTTTTTTTTTTTTTTTTTTTAAGGAGGGGAGGCTAGATGGTTATTTTTTATTTGTTTTTCTGTACAACACATTGTTAAAAGCATTGCATTTTTTTAAGAACAAAAAATAGATATGTTTTAAATTTCACTTATCACAGCAGCATTACAGCACTGTAAGGACTGGAAGAGACCTCTAGTGATGATCTAGTCCAACCCCTACTGAAGCAGATTCCCTACAGGTGTAATGAAATGGCATAGAGAAGTTATCGCCTGATCTTGGAGGATCAACATATTTGTTTCACTTTATTGATAAACTGAAAGTATTAATAAATATATCTGTAGAACTTGAATGTTTTACTTTTCTGTTCAGTGTGACTTAAGGTTCAACTTCAGACTGAATTTCTATCCAAACACAAGAAAATATCAGAAAATTTTCGAATGTACTTATCCTCCATTAGAAGTCTAATCTTTGATGTCCTAAATATACACTGTTGCTTTTCTGCAGGAGAATCGTAGTATCAGGAAAAGACACTGCTACTAGCACAAGGTACAGAGCAACCTAAATTCCTTTTTCACACACAAAAAACATCCATTACTTTGCATTAGCTTTGCAAGAGATGTCAATCAGAAACTGAAAGTGCTCCAAGATCTCTCAGTGGTTTACAAAAATATCTCTACTATGTAGAATTTCAATTAAATTTAAATTTACATGTAATTGACTTTGTCTTCCTCATTTCCTGCTCCATTCACAGATGTATGTATAATTGCATTTATTTTAATTAATATTTACTAAATTTTAATCTACAAACCTGTGCTGTTGCTTATCGTGCTTGTTTTATTGATTTATTTTTTCTCTAAGTAGTTCTCTTTATATATATACTCAAAATTTAAGAATTCATAAGACATATGTTTACCAGAGCATATTAAGATCTACTTTTTTTTCTTTCTTTCTGGATTTTCAAAGAATGCTAACTATTAGATGTTTTATAGAAATAGAGTTTATGCCTATCAGTGTATAGTTATCCAAAATACCCCATGATCTTTTCCTCTTCTTTCTAGATTGTTTACCAGATTCCACAAGAACAAAGATTATAACCATTGGTTTGATTTCCACTCGATATCTCCAAGTAGGCAACAAGTGTTTGATACTTTCCCATCCACACTGGTAGCCAACTAGAGAAAAATGGATTTGATGGATGAACCACTCACCGGCTGCGTGGTTGCACTCAGAGAGTTGCAATCATTGGCTCAGAGCCCAAGTGGAGAGTGGTGATGAGTGGCATTCCTCTGGAATTGGTGCTGGGACCAGCGGTATTAAACATCTTTGTAGATTATACAAACATTAGGATCAAGTACGTCCTGAACAAGTTTGCAAACAACGCCATGCTGAGTAGTGCATTTCACATGCTAAAGAGAATGGATGACTTCCAGTGGGACCTAGACAAGCTTGAGAGGTGGTCCCATGCCAACCTCATGACATTCAACAAAGCCAAGTGCAAAGATTTGCATCATGGTTGGAGCTGGCATGAGGTGACAATGTGCACTTGCAGCCCCAAAGGCCTACTGTATTACAGATTGCATTAAGAGAAGAGTAACTAGCAGGTCAAGAAAGGTGATTCTGACCCTCTACTCTGCTCTCATTACACCCCATCTCGAGCACTTTGTACAGTTCTGGGGTCCTCAATGTGGAGCTATTACAATAGGTCCAGAGGAGGGCCACAAAGATGATCAGAGGGCTGGAGCACCTCTCCTATTGGACATGTTGAGAGCTGGGGCTCTTGGAGAAGAGAAGGCCCTGGGTGGACTTTTTAGTGGCCTTACAGTATCTGCAGAGGGCCAAAATGGAGGATGAGGAGGGTATTTTTATAAGGACACATAGTGTCATAATGAGTAAAAATGGCGTTAAGCTGAAAAAAGGTAGATTTAATTGAGATTTCAGAAGAAAGTCTGAAAGAAGAAAGGAGAGGGTGGTGAAACAATGGAACAGATTACCCAGACAAGCTGTAGATGTCCCCTCCCTGGAGGCTGGACAGCAGTTTGAGCAACCTGATCTAGTGGGATGTGGCCCTGCTTATAGTAGAGGGATTGAAACTAGATGATCTTAAAGTTCACTTCCAACCTGTTCTATGATTCTATGATTCCATGAATCTGCTATCTCAGAAGAAACAAATATAATCACTCTGAATTTTACTTAGGTACCATTGGTTCTGCGTCCATGAACTCACTCTCCAGCTAACCATTCTTTTCTTAAAAAAACAAACAAACAAAACAAAACAACTTTTCTTTTTAGTTTTAGAACTGATGGATTTGCAAACGAGGTGTTCCTTTCTCTGCAGTTCCACCACAGATTACTCTTGTCTTTACCCTTTGGTAAATAAATGCAATCTATTTGGTAGCTTGTATTCAAGATAACATTAGCAACTTTTTTTTTTCTTGCTTTCTTTGCTCAATGAAGAGGTGAGGATAATTACATCAAGAAAGAATGTTCCAATTTTAGATGTTTGTTGTCAGTGTCTAGATTTACAATCTATAAAACTGAAAGATCCAAATACTGGCTATATTCAGAAGCTATAGAGCTTCTGAATCATTTATTATTACTATTAGTATAACCATCATTATTAATTTCCCTGAGATCAATGCATTAGTTAACAAAGAATAAAAAGAATAGGCTTTGGATGTTGTACAGCTATAAGGTAGAAAATATTATAGATCATGTTTGCTTTATGGTGTTTAGAAGGTTGTATGCCTTAAGAATGTCATTGGTTTGATGGAATGACTAAAACTAAAAATTTAGTTTTATTACTTAAAGGAAAAAAAAAAAAATAAAAGAAGAAGAAGAAGAAGAAAAAAAAAAAAAAAAGAGAGAAGGCCCACACCACAGTAAACACATATTATTGAAACAAAATATGCTGGTTGAGTTAATTTACATTCTTTCAGATTATTGTTGTGGTAATTTTCAGTTTTTCAATTTGCCTCAAAAACTGTTATGAGATGAGGATTTTTTTCCTGGACCATATCATGTTGATGCATCTTATGGGACTAGAAAACTCTGTGCTATCTTCATAGTAGGAAATGATTTAAGAAATGATGAAATTACTTCACTTCCATTTGAATTACTTCCCATTCATGTGGGTTTATAAACAGTGTTACTGACAGGCTGAAAATCTGAGTGCTTATAAATACAGAACCGAAATAAAAGGATAAAAGGATCCCTGTAGCCACTTTGAATAAAGTAATAAAGCAAATAACTTACTAGTTAAGCAGTCTAAGACTGCTAAAAGTGGACAAGGGTCAAAAAGGTTCCACAGTAAATAAGCTGTATACATATATAAAGAGATGGCTATTAGCAGATGAAATGATAGTAAATAGTAACAATCTAGTGTTAGAGGTGGACATAATGTAAAGGCAAAGCCATAGATGTAAATTATGGGCACTACTGGGAGACTTATGTAGTAAATGCAGAGGTACCTACTCCATAGGTAGTTTAGCATTCAGGGCCTGGAGTTCATTGCATTCTAACCTGGAGAACATCCAAATCTTCTGTGATTATTTGGTAGCCCTCAACATTATGCTTGGCTTAGGAAAAATACAAACAATAAGAGATTCTTAAGAAATAGAAAGGAAACACATTTAGTACACTTTTTCTAGAAACTCTTTAAGCAGCATATGTGTATGTACACATACACATGGGTAGACATAAATATCAGTTGTCTGACAGCCTTAATGTGAATGACATCTGGTTATCTATAATCTCCTTTACAAGAACCTTGCTCTCTGCAATGCACTGATTCTTCTGCTCTGTGTAAGATAAACATGGCAAACAAAGATAATAAGAGAGTTGTATCACAGGCCCTGCTTGGTAGCAGCAGCATTTACTACAACATCAGGGGCTCGGCAAGCCTCTCCCATGTTTGTTTACTCATGTGTTCTGACAATAAGGATAGGAAAGCTGCACAAAGCAAGAATTTATTATGGAACTGAGGCCTGGCTCAAAAACTTTTCTCTCTATTTTAATGGCCATTTAAATTACTACTGCAGACTTAGGGAAAGCTTTGATTATCACACACAGGGATGATGCACAAATTCCAGCTGAATCTTTCATCTTCATAAACATGAATCCAGATCCCTATTGGATCACTGATTTTGCTTCGGGGGGGAGGGAGGAGGAGGGTTCTCCAGATTTTCTGCCAAATACTGCCACCAAGTGTGATCTTAGATTTTCTCCTGAATGGGAGGAGAGGACGGACCCTCCTATAATGTTCTGCTCCCAGTGACCTCAAAAGGGATTTGAAATGGCCCAGAACTGCATCCATATCAGTGTTTCCTCCTCTCAATTTTCCTTGTTTGATACCGAACTGAAGTGTTGAAAGTGAAAGCTGTCTGGCATGCAGCTGAAGTATTATTTCTGTCACAATAATTTCTAAAGACTCTCAGACAACGTGGGAGATACTGTGGCAGCCACCAGTACAAATGAAACGGTAGCCCCATTCTTAGTGTAAATGTCTCAGAGAGAGGTGGGTTGAGAGGTGACTAATGCCTTAGAAGAGAAGAATCCAAAGTAGAAACATAAAGGACATTCATTGCTGTGATAGATACTAAGCAACAGTTCTTGTGCTGTGGTATAATATCTTAGTAAGACGACTGCCTTTTGCCCTTTACTTTTGTATCATAGCATAGCTATGTAACATCACACTACTATGAGAAATAATGTGTTATCAGTCCTTGTGATGGAATAGCTTGATTGTTGCGTAAAAAAGTTCCTCCTAGGGACTTTTTCTCACAGGAAAAGGTACAAATAAATAAATAAATAAATAAATAAATACATTGCATTAAATTAAAGCTGATTAAAATTTTGTATGTTGGCTGTTATTCAAAAAGGTGGCGATCTCGGGTTGACTTTTTGGAGGGTGAGCTTTACTTCTAAATGAGTGTGTCCAGACATACATCTGGTTACTTTTAAATTCCCGGTGTTATTCAGAGTTAATTCACTATGCTTCTCAGCCTTCATCTGCATGATGCCCAAGAAAGTCAATTAGGGGCCAGAGGCACCTGTCAAAAGGGTCCATGAGGAAGCACAAAAAAATTGTATTTATAAGAAAGTGTGTTTTACAGCCTGCCACTGTTGTATTTTGCTCACAATTATGCTAGTTAGTAGGACTGTGGTATTCAGCAATTGTTAATGATCCTGGGTAAGGTGAGACTCTAATAAGGACTACTTCCATTGGCTGTGGGCCTTAATTTTGATGAGAAGAAGTTAGAAGAGTGCTGTTTTTTGTGAGTCTTGAGTGACTCAGGCATAAATGCATAGTCCTGATTTATGGCTCTGATGTTTATCTGAATTCAGTTACAGAATCACAAAATCACAAAATTGCAGTGTTGGAAGGGACCTCAAGAAATCCAGCCCTCCTGCTGTGGGTTACCTCAGGTAACCCACAACACGTTGCATAGGTAGGCATCCGGATGGGTCTTAATTGTCTCCATTGAAGGAGACTTCACAACATCTCTGGGCAACCTGTTCCAGTGCTCTATTACCATACATTAAATAAATACTTTTATGTATTATTAAGAAACATCCTCAGTTCAAGTTTTAGGCCATTACTCTTAGGCATCTTTGTGGCCCTCTGCTGGCTTCCCAGGAGACCCTTGTTTCCTTTAAACTGGGGAGCCCAGAAATGAACACAGCATTTTAGAGGCCAGAGCTGACTGGGAGGATCACTTCCCTTAAACTACTGGCCACACTCTTTGTAGAGCACCCTAGGATATTATTGTGATTTTTTTTTTTTTTTTTTTTTTTTTTTTTTTTTTGCCACAAAGGCACACTGCTGGCTCGTGACCAACCTGTGGTCCAGAAAAACACACAATTTCTGCTCTGCACAGATAATCTCCAGTAGTTCATCCCCTAAGCTGCACTGTTGCATGATCTTTTTATGCCTGTGAACCAGAAATATGCACTCCAAGCAGCTTAGAACAGTGAGGATTTGTAATCTTTCAAGACATTAAATTTAAAATTAGATATAGGATTGCTACAGACAACTAAATCCCAAACTGAAATTCTGAAAACTTCTCTCAGAAAGTCTAGGTTTCTACATCACTAAAAATTCTGAAACCTTTGAATATTCTGAAATATTTGAATATTCTGACTTTTGATGTACACTAATAACTTCCCTTCTTCTAATTGATGCTGTCCATCCTTGACAGAGAACAAAATTTAGCCTTGGACATTCATTAGTGGTTGCTGTAGTTAAAAAAGAAAGGATTAGGCAGCCCCTTGGGAAGTCCTTGAGAATAGACCCTCTGTGAAAGGGGTTCTGGCTGATGAAAAACTGAACATGATTCTGCAGAATATGCTTATAGCTCAGAAAGCCAGTGGTATCCTCAGCTCTATCAGAAGAGGGGTGATCAGAAGGGTGAGAGAAGTCATTGTCCCTTTCTACTCTGCCCTTATGAGACCCCATCTGGAATACTGCAACCAGGTCTGGGGGCCATAGCACAGGAAAGATATTGAGTTTTAGGTGACGGCTCAGAGGAGGGCCACTGAGATGATCACACAGCTAGAGCCCTCTTTCTTTGAAGACAGGCTGAAGGAAATGGATTTACTCAGTCTAGAAAAGCTAAAGGTATGGGGAGGTGAGAAGGTCCTCATTAGGGCTTTGCAATGATTAAAGTGAGAAACAAGTACAATTTTGAAAAGGGTATATAGTGATAGAGCAAAGGGAAATGTTTTTAAACCTAAGGAGGAGAGATTTAGATTAGATGTTGGGTGAAGTTAGGATAGATTTAGACTAGATACTAGGAAGAATTTTTTTGCTGCATCGCATTGAGGGATGACATTGATTTGCGTACGTCAGTTTTGCCTAGATGATCTCTGATCACATCCAACTTGTCCAAAGGGAAATCTATCTTTCTCCAGACTGTTATTTTTCTTAAAATAATGCTCTATTACACTGAAGTTATCACAGCCATTTAAAACAAAACAAAATAAATAAATAAATAAATAAATAAATAAGAGTTTCTGCCTGTGTGAACAGAGAATATGGGATTTTCATTTGATATTTGATCAAGTGTCAGGTTCCCTCTGGAAAACTTTATTTTCTCCCTACCTCATAAATAACTTCTAGAGCTGCAAAGGTCTTGGCATAAAACACCATGGTAAATTTGTCCCTGGATGATCTAGCAAAATCAATAGTGTTGCATCAGGGATAAATTTGTCCTAATATGTTTACCCACAGATAAAAACTGTACAGCTTCATCACATTTATTATTATTTGATACCAGAAGCCACAGCTACTCATAGTCTTCTTTGGTGCCTACATGACTCACAACTAATTTTGAGCTACAGTGGGGAAAGTAGCTATTAAATATCAGCAGCCTCTTCTGCATATTCACCATGAATACCAGGCCTATTCTTATGTCTTAGCATATTTCCATCCAACCTGTAGCTGAGCCCTAGAACGAATCAGAATGCAGAATGAATACTTTAATCCCAGATTTTTTTAATTTTTTAAAATTATTTTTTTCTTAAGTTGGGTCAATTATTTTGAGGACTCTTTGTCCTCATTTCGTAATAGTTTCTCCACACTGTGATAGCACGATACAGTCTTAATTTGCTGAGAATCCGAATGCGAGAAGTGCAAGATATGTTCAGCATTGGGATACCAGGGGAATGGTTTCCCTGGCAACAGCAAGCACATAAAAAGTGTTCAGAGCAGTCCCTGTTTCTACTGTGTTTCAAGTCTCCATTGATGGGGGAATCAAATCTAGTTCAGATTTTTTGTTACTATTATTATTTATTTAAGGTGAACTACAGGGCAGAAATGCAAGAACGTGCCTTATTGTATTTTACCACCTTGTGGAGCAGAACTGCAGTAAGAGTGACTTCTGTGAGAGAAGAAATAGTGATAGAGCCCCACAGGATACAAGAGATAATGTATAGTCACATGGCAAAAAGAGACAATAAGCAATGATTATATATAATAATAATGAATTGGATAATGAGTTTTCTAAGGTCAGTTTTAAAAGGGATTGTAACATTCAGCCTAAGGTTTGGCTCTGATTCAGCAAGGTACTTAGATATCTGTCTACCTCTAGCCTGGGAAGTATACACTTTCATTAAAAATACAAATCTCCTGTGTTTTACACACTTGGGCAGTCACATGGGAATTAAACATATACAGCAATATCTCACTGAGCCATGGGTTTTATGATTTCATATTTTACATCATTTGGGATGCTCCCACTGCAAAGTTGTCTTTAAGAGGGTGCAATAAAACCCAAATTTGTCTTCAACTTACTTCTGTTTCACCTGCACTGACATTTTCAAGTAGGGACATGTGTGTTTAATTTGACACATTTCAGTGATAATGGTCACCATTTCCATGTCTTTGCACACATGGAAAGAGATTTGAACCCTAGATGAAAAGAGTTGGGGATCTAACCTGTCTTTTATGGATGCTTGATTTGCCTACAATCTGCAGCTAAGCAGCTGGATTTTATGGACACTGTTACTGCTTTCATTGAAACTCATAAAAATATGAGTATGCCTCTTTCCTTGAAGAATTCACCCCCTTCACAACAATAAATACAAAAAAAAAAAAAAATAGGCTGTGGAAGATAGTAGAGTAAAACATAATGGAATAAATCTGAGTTCCTAGCATTTTCTAGATAATTTCTGTACACTCATGGGTTTTGTAATTGTTGCAAAGTGGGAAAAATACTTCAAAACCTTTTGTTCTGCCAGAAGCATTTACATGTGAACAAATATTCATGCTCAAACTAAATTTGACTTGAGTTTCTATGTATTTTCTTTCTTACTTACTTCCAGAACCTTTGTTATTGCTGTACTTTACTCCTTTGTATGTTTGTTGAGTATTAATATTCCCCAAGTGTGTAAGTTTTCCTTTATCCTAATTGAATCTTTTCATGCCGTCTTATTTTCCTCTCTTTCTGAAGATGTTAATATTGTCTCTTAATTCCCTGTTTTTCTCCCTTGCCTCCCTTGAGTCTCTGGTATTAGCTTCCACTGGACTTTTCTATGGACTACGAAACAGAAAGGTGACATTTATCACTTGAGGAGTACAGAACTCTAGCCATGGCTGTTTGATCAATCCAAAACAACAGAAAAATACAATTGAATACAGTTATATATCATATGAAAATAATGACTCATAGTTTATTATGTTCACTCATGATTTCAGAGGTGGATGGTAGTGGTATCATAGTAGAATTTGAACCTTTCCTCTAATATTCAATTATTATTTATTTATTTATTTATTTATTATTTATTTTTTGATGTGTGGCAGATGGCAGCAGGGGGACAGTCTGTCAAAAATGGCATCCAACATGGAAGTGTGCATGAAGACAAGTCAATGAATTCCTCCATGTGGAAAAGATTGTACCCACTGACATTTACTGATTCTTACTGAATGTTTATGAAGGAAAGGTGAGCACAATGACATAGCATGTGGTGTGTTTCAGCTGTGGTGACAACGACAGTGGGTAACTTCCACTGTTTTTTGTGGTCGCATCATGCATGTTACTGTTCATCACTGGTGAAAATACACAGCTTATGTTGATGACTCTGTTAAAAAACAGTGTTTTGCAGCTGAGAATTTGGTCTATCAAATAGTGTTATTTTACTCTTTGTATTTCTATTGTATTTTCACTGGTAATATATAGGAAACATTACTTTCAGAGCTATGCATGTATCTACACATTTGTAATAACATGAAATCTTGTCCTTACTTTATCTCTCTTCCACAGTATATCAAGATGCACATGAATTTTGCAACACCAAAAGGGAAGTGTGTTTCAAAGAAGAAAACAAATCTTGCCCACTTGGGCACAGTGCTGGCTCATATTCACCTGAGCACTGACCAACACAGCCTGGTCTGTTTCTTCCATTCAGCCTTCCAGCCACTCTGCCCCAAGCCCATAGTGTTGCTTGAGGTTGTTGTGGCCAAAGTGGCACCTGGTCTTGTTGAATTTCATCCCACTGGCCTCAGCCCAGCTATCCATTCTATTCAGATAATTTGTAAGCAAGTAATCAAATGCTGTCTTGAAGGAAGGAAAAGCTCAAAACACAGGAGGAAATTGTGTAAGATACAATGACCTACTTACTGCTTTCCTGAACTGCAATAGTCATGAAAGATTTCCTTATGACTGGAAAACAAAAACAAAAACAGAAACAAATTTGAGGGCTACTGGCTGTTTTGTGTCTCCTACATAAAGTCTCAGTTGGAGCTGTCAGATCCTGGGGCTCTGTTCCCAATCTGACCAAGGACCAGGGACATCAGGCTTTGGTTGTTCACCCAGACTGTTCCCCCATATCCTTTCATGCTTGTATAGCTGACACCTATTCTTCAGAAATGTATGCTTTTCAGTGTTAGTGAGAGATGAATTGGTGGACTTGGTCACTGAAGTCCTAAAATAAGTCCATACTTAGATAAAATATGATAAAAAGAAAAATATGAAGTGTGAATATTGAGAGGTGAGACATACATCCCTTCCTTTCAGTTCTCACTGTATCTTAGCCATAGCTTGGCCTTCCCCAAAAGGAC
Source organism: Excalfactoria chinensis (assembly GCF_039878825.1). Taxonomy (NCBI): domain Eukaryota; kingdom Metazoa; phylum Chordata; class Aves; order Galliformes; family Phasianidae; genus Excalfactoria; species Excalfactoria chinensis. Next base: position 3,103,839 of record NC_092857.1, read on the forward strand.
ATCTTTTCCTCTTTGACTGCTGCTTTGTGCACATGTTTGCCAGACCTGAGCCATCAAATTTTGCCTACTAACTCTACAAACACAAATAAACATTGTCACAATATTTATAACAAAACAAAACAAAGCAAAAGAAGCCTTCAAACAGCACCTAATCAGTTTTGCATTTGCAGACTGGAGAATTAATCTAGTAATACCTTTCAATTATAGTCATGAAAAATAATTCCTTTCTCAGTCCCTTTATGGGCTGACCTATCCCTCCTCTCCTACATAGGCTTCTATCCCCCAAATTTCCACAACTTTCAGTCCTCCAGCATGGTATGCTGCTATTTGAAGTAAAGCTAGGGGGGATTTGGTATTTAAACAGTATTACTGCATCCACCACATCCATATATGCAGAATTTACTTACTGTGCCATCTGCTTCTGCTTATATACACACTCCTATTTCTGCCCTGAGGAAGAGGAGAGAGCAGGGACCTGACAGATGCTTAGTCACGATGTTGAATATTTCTGGAAAATATTCAGGTGCTGAGTTTAGAAACAGGAGGAAGGAAGGAAGGATAGAATTAAGATAAATTCTCTATAAATCTATCAGAATTATCTATCTGGAAGAATTCTTGTAGAGATTAACATGGGAAGGAAATGCTATCACTTTCTCCCCTTTTCATGCCACTCAGTTGCAACAGCGTAATTGACAGTCAGTCTAGGTTTTATTCAAATCCAGAGTTACTGCATAATGAGATCTAAGACCTACTATATTTATATACCCATTACCATCTCTTCGTTATCTAAGCACCTTCTAGTACAACTCTAAGTGATATAATTAGCATCTGTCAAGTACAACTCTCTCTCTCCACAGGAGGGAAAGACTGCCTGTGGATTTTCTTTTCTTCAAGTATGCCCAGTGCCATGTGTCTATAGTAGACAAGACATAAAAAATAAAAATAAATAAATAAAAAGAGAAAAAAGGCTTTTGCACTTGGAACAAAGGAGAGAGGGGTGAGCAGTAAAGTCTCTTTCATCTTGCCTGTAGAGCTGTACTTCTCCTGGTACTCAGACTGCTGTTGACACAACATATCAGAATATCAACTTGAACTCCTAGTTTTATGCTAGTTCATTAATTATATCTTATGTTCTTAACATTATTTATATAAGACAAGAGAGCTTTTACAGGTGGACCCTCATGTTCTCCAGATGGAAGGCAAAGTTTCCATGACGCACTTAAATACTTGGCCCTTTACTTCTCCACCAGGCCTGATGGAAGCAATGACACTCTTTGACACAAGACCAGCTTCCCAAACCTCATTAAAAAGCTACAGCAATACTTTGGCTCTCTTCTTGTATTCCAAATGTCGGTGAGGCTGGCTAGGCCACAATATCCATTTCAACCTTAAATAAATAAATAAATAAATGCCTAACATAGTTCTAAACTGTCTGAGAAAATGCCTCTGTTTCATTCACGTTCCCTTCTTTTCTCTCACGAAAGCCATTCCTGATGGCAGCTGAGTAAGTAAACTCCTTATTTACTAAGGAGTTTAGACAGCCTTTCAGGTCTCCTGTGTCCTGATACAAGAGCACATTGAAAATAGCCACTGAGGTCTTGAATATTCAACATGATGGAGTTTGTTTAGTCTAGAGGAGGTAAAAAGTGAGGTGACACCTATGTATCTTTGAATATGTAATAAATGGTTGCAGAAAGGAAATGAATAAAGTGTTTTTCACTTCCACTGGGTTAGGGAAAGCAGCAATGGGCTCAAACTGCAGTAAAGGAGATTTAGGATGGACGTTAGGGAAATATTCCTAACTGCAAGGATTGCTAAGGATGGCAATATAGTGCACAGAATCTGTAGGTTCTCTATTACTGCAGATTTAAAAAGAAAAATGACTTAAATGAATCTCTGACAAAAAATGTTTATGTACAGTTGTATCTGAATCCTGAAAATACAACTAGACTTGCTAGTTGTGTTTCTGTGAGAAACCATCTTAAAGCACAAAGTGTAAACCTGAAGTATGGAAACAACTGAGTCCTGAGTACATATTTATCTATGCTTTGTATAGGCAATTGTCACCTGGCAGAATCTGATTCTATTCCCCCTGAATTTTCCCACTGTGAAACATCAGTGAATCCAGATTAAATTTCCTTTTACCATCTTTTAATCAGGTCCTCAAGTGGGACTTCCTCATTTCCCTTTAATTTTAGTGGAACTTCTTTGCCATTTTCTAAAAATTTTGTTAAGCTTTCACTACTAAAAATACTGCAAAGGGATCCAATGGACAAGCAGTCTTAGAGCATTCTGTATGCTGTCCTATCCTTTCTGCAATACGCATTTTAAAAATATAGTTTGCTCTAAGCAGTGGTATTTGTTTTTCAAAACTATTCAAATTGCATTCAAAAAGGATTTGATGAGTAGAAAGCTTAGATGACTTTTATATCCATGCTACGTAATAAATAAATGCTATAAATATGATTATCTCAGCAACGGAATGCAGGGTGTTGATCAAACAATTTTTGCACTGACATCCTTTTCTGACAAGTCAATTTACAGGAATTTTAAATACTCCTAATCATGAGCTCATCAAAATATTTTGTTTTATTCTCCATTGTGGCCAGCAGGGACAGGGAGGATCATCCCTCTCTTCTCTGTTCTTGTGAGGCCTCATCTTGAATACTGTGTCCAGGTATGGAGCCCTGAGTACAAGAAAGACAGAGCTGTTGGAAAGGGTCCGGAGGAGGGCCATGAAGATGATCAGGGGGCTGGAGCACTTCCCCTATGAAGACAGGCTGAGGGTTCTGGGCTTATTCAGCCTGGAGAAGAGAAGGCTGAAAGGAGATTTCATTTCAGCCTTTCAGTACCTGAAGGGAGCCTGTAACCAGGAGGGGAGAAAACCTTGAATGGTTGGATAGCAGCAGGACAAGGGGTAATAGTTTTAAGCTGAAGGAGGGAAGATTTAGGTTGGATGTTCTTTACTTGAAAGCAGTGAGGCGTTGGAACAGGCTGCCCAGAGAGGCTGTGGATGCCTCATCCCTCGAGGGGTTCAAGGCCAGGTTGGATGGGGCCCTGGATGACCTGGTCTAGTAAATGGGGAGGTTGGTGGCCCTGCCTGGCAATGGAGTTGGAGATTTATGATCATTGAGGTCCCTTCCAAGCCAGGCCATTCTGTGATTCTGTGGTAATTCTGTGAAGCTACAGGTTAAGGTGAAGACTGGAAACATGAAGTCTTGAAGTGAAATTTCAATGGGCATCACACCCCAAAGCTTGTTGCACTATCAGCAAGCATCCTGAGAGTGCACTCAACCCCCCTGTCAATGTCATTGATGAAGATATTAAAGGGTATTAGTCCCAGCACTGACCCCTGGGGACAACACTCAAGTTATTGAACTGATCATGAATCTGATGTTCATTTGCCATCTCTTGGAAAAAAAAAAAAATCTCTCTCTGAAATGCAATCATATGAATTCAGGACTTCATCTGGAGCTTTTAGTACTCATGGCAAATTCTGCGGGGAGTGTTGATAGCAGCTTGGTTTCTCCAAGGTTTTTCAACATGTTACCACCAGTTCCTCATCAGACAGTAAACCCCTTTTCCATCTTTTGTGCAATTAGTATCTTAAAATGAAGTAATTGATGCAGCTGTTCAGTCCAAACTTTTTTCTTGTTTTACTCAGGAATTTCCTCCAACACTATCGCTTGAGTTTTGTTGAAAATGAAAGACTTGAAATAATTCTACAGAAATGTTTTCCATTTGACTATTTGATTTCACTGTCTGTGCAATCTTCCAAAACAGAATCGGGAGATGCAGGGCTTGAAGAGTGAAGCATGTCAAGAGTTGCCTTCTGAATAGTTATACTTATGCATTTGCTACAGAATTTTATCTGACTTTATTATTTTCTGATAGTCTATAATCAGGATTTAAACGTGGAACATGCAGGAGAAGGCCTGGCTTGGACATTCATGCAGCAAGTAGGGCAGCTGCCAGGTTTGACTCCACTATGTAAAGTTTCAGAGTAGAAATTTTGTTGCCTCTTAATGAGTATTCACAGGAAATGCTGGAGGAGTAGGATTCTGATCCAGATTAAACAGACTAAATAGAGGTGCTGGTGTGTGGATTGGGTCGGATCCCTCTACAGTAAATGACTGTAATTATCACAGAATTGTAGGGGTTAGAAGGGACCTCTAGAGATCATCAAGTCCAACCCCCCTGCCAAAGCAGGTTCCCTACACCACGTCGCACAGGTAGGCATCCAGGAGGGTCTTGAATATCTCCAGAGAAGGAGACTCCACCACCTCCCTGGGCAGCCTGTTCCAGTGCTCTGTCCCCCTCACTGTAAAGAAGTTCTTGTGCACAGTATAAATAAAATGTATAGTACCAGAGTATCCCACACAGCTTTTGTTTGACACTCCTTGCCTTTTATACATCCTGTGTCATATCTGCAAAGCTTCAAGGAGTGACCTTGCCGTCTAGGATTTGTCTTACCTCCTTCATGAATACTGACAAAAAGCCACTCAAAGTCTGCATCCTGCCAGTCACTGCAAAACAGCAGCAATCTTGTAGGTTTCTCCATTATAAATCTTGATAGTAAGAGCAGAATTACTTTTTCTGCTGTTTCTGTAAAAGACCATAATGGATTCTCTGTTCAGTTTCATCACAACTTTTTTTTAGTTCTTATGTTGCTGGAGATATGCATTTCTCTATTGTGTTTCATCCTCCTGAGAGTTACATGCCAGTTTGCCCACAACTGTTAGATTTGATATCCCATTTATTGTGCACTAAGCTGCAGACTGACAGAAAACAAACAAGACCTGTATTTAATTTCATCTGCTTTGGAAATTAAGGTAAGAAACATTTAACCCTTTCTTAGCCAGGAATTATTTAGAGTAAAATCAATTATCCTCAAGCTTCAGATGAAGAATGTAATTATCTTATTTCCTTGCAGTCTCCAGAGATCACAGTACCTCACAGTGACATGTTAATAACACATTAGATTAGGGAATAAATATTCTTTTATTAGATGAAGCTATCAAGCTCTACAATAACAAATACACAAATACTTAAATGCAGGATTTTGTCTCATGAAAATAGTTTTACCATATGTATTTTCTGCTCATCAAAATAATGATTATTTTTTCTTTTTCTTTTTTTTTCTGTTCTGTGTAATAGTGAGTTGATTAAAGCACTGTTGCTTGGAGGCATGATACTTACCTTCCTAAAAAGCAAAGTTGTATTATTCATTTAGCTAATTAATTTTAACTTTTATTATAATCCTTCTTTTAATCACTGTCCGATTTCTTCATTTATTTCAGATTGTTTTCCTTCCACTTCTGCCGCCATATTTTCAGTCCTTACTACAGAGCTTGGTACTGTTTGGCTTACGAGATCTTTATAAGACGTTTTAACCCAAAGATATTAATCTCAGAATAAGTAATGGAGTTTTTTCATTTCTATGCAGTAAGGATGCTTTTCAGAGAGGCAAGTAGAAGATTCCAAAGCAAATACAAATGAATATTCTAAATTACTCAGATCTTCAATATGTCATCAGTAGCTGTTACATATTTTTTTCCTCTTCTGAGATTCAAAAACATGTGTTCAGCAATTACTGTTACATTTACATAATAGATTATTTTGATTAGCATATCTTGGACTTCTGTTTGCATTTTTAAGTGTGGTTACTTTTAATCTGTATTTTTTCCTTATTCCCTCTTTATGTTCTATTACACCTACATATGCTTTCTTTTGTTCTCGTTTTGTTTTCCTGAGGGCTTGCTGTCTGCAAAGCTTTGTTTAGTGTTTGGTTTTGTAGTTAACATCACACAGTAATAGGATAGCAGGAAAACAAGGCATACGACATATTAAAGTTTAATGAATAAGTTGTGAAACCATGTGATAAATGCTATGCTTTCACAGGAGGAAGCAGGGAAGTAGAACTGTGTATCATAAAGCCCTACAAATACTAAAGTACAGCTCAACCTTGTGTGCTGTTTCAAATTTGAGTACGCTGAGGAATCTTTTGTATGTTTTCATCAGATTATACATGAGATTAAACACCTTATCTTTACCTAGAACCAGCAAAAACTTCAACAAAACATGTTGGAGCAGATTCTTGTTGTAATGATAACAAGTGAAAAGTTTTGACTGATTTTCGCTCAATCAACTTTACAGGAGTTGGATGCAAGATAGTGTTCAGGTAGAGAAACAGATGTAAAAAATTCTTCACTGCAATCATTTGGACTTCTAGTCATATACAAGTTTGTAAAAACTTTGTGCCAGAGCATCTTAGTGCCTCCTTATAACTTTTATTGCTGTCAAATTATTTGTAAAATGCTGTACGTAATTTGATATCAGTGCAAATATCTCTATAATTTTGTTATCATTTCACTTGTTCAGATCCTCAAATTTCAATAGATTCTTGATATGCTATTGCTCATAATATCTTGAGATCTCAGATGAAACACTGTTCAGGTCAGGTTCATTTTCCTTTTCATGGGTTTGCTCCATGAATTCATTGATATCAGTAATTAAATGAGTTGGAAGTAAATCCCAGACCTTTGCTGCATGTTAGTTATCAGAGCTGGTAGCTGAATCTTAATAAGCTGTTTACTGTGATCTTGTGCCAGAGCAGCTAGGTGTTAACAGTTTCCCTAGTGGTACAATTCCAAGTAGCAATCTGTGTTTGTAATTGACTCTGCCAAGACAAAAGAAAGAGGAGATGGAATGGTACTGGATTAAAATGAGGCAGGGTGGTGCAGTGTTGTTAGCTCAAAGAATATGAACTTCTTTTTATTTTTTTTTAATTATTATTTTATTATTATTATTATTATTTTCCCGTGTAAATTGAACTCAATTTTTACAGTTCTCTTCCTTCTCTCAAGTAGATTGCAACATTTCAGATTCAGACACAGGTCCGGAGATAGAGGACTGAGGAGAATCTCTATTTGGAAAAAGAATAAGAAATTCAGAACTTGAAATATTTGGATATTTAATTATCGAGGATAACGGCAATACCTTTATTATTGATGTCCTTTATTATTTTCAGCACACTTGTAGCAATGCTATGTAGTAATCAACAGGCATTACAATGACACAAAACCAAAGTTCTTGTGGATCTCCTTGAACAGGAAAAGTCAAGGCTTGGTATTTTTCAAAGCACTTTACCTACTTTCTGTAGGTATGGTAAAGGGAGGATGGTTGGACTAGATGATTATATCTTCCATATATATATTTCTTATATCTATATCTATATATATAGATATCATATATATATATCTTATATCTTCCATATATATCTTTCCAATCTTGTGATTCTATGATTTATATTAAAGATATATGTTAATATGTATTATATATTAAAGATAAATAACATATTAAAAATAAATATTAAAGCTGGGAAATTCTGAAAATAATGATTTTATTTATGAAATTCCAATGTTGTTTTGAATAATTCAGAGACGTTTCAGTTGACTAGGAATAAAAATATTCTTTCTGTTGGAACACAATAAGTCCAGCAATTTGTTTGGACCAGGTGTGGATCCTAAGGTTCCCATAAATTGCCCTGAAATTAAATGAACTACAGGAGAGAAGGAAAACCAGAGAGCACTGTTGAGTTTGTAATGATATTCAGCTGAGCGCCTTCTCCCAACACTTATGGCTCTCACGCTACATCTCATCTCCCCTGTTGTCTGTGTGTACATTAAAGCTAATCAGCTTTCACTATGTTTCTCCACAGGCTCATTCCAAGAAACATACGTTGCTTGTTGTTTCCAAATGTCAACTCTTTAAAAGAAACTATCAACTTGCAATTTCGCTCCTGCTTATGAAATAGCTGTATTACACTGGTAGCAAAAGCAGATATTTCTTCCTTGTCCCTGATGACAATGTCCCACTACATGCCTACCATTTCACATATACTTGTTCCTTTCATTCCTTTCTCCTGCTTGTCTTTTAAATCTGACTGACTCTATTGCATTTTTATTGACAGAATTTTTTTTCTAAATATCATGCACCTATTAACTTTCTAATGAACAATCTAAACTAAAACAGGAGAGATTCATACAGGATATATGAAAAAAAAGTGTTTTACAATAAAAGTAGTGAATCACCTGGAATGGGTTGCCGACTGAGGTGACTGACCTGTCATTCAAGGTCAGACAGGACTGTGTTCTGAGAAACTTGATCAAGCTAACGATGTTCCATTTCTCAGAGGATTTAGGATATATGACTTTGAAAGTCCTTTCCAACTCAAATGATTCTAAGATTGTATGTTGTTTTTTGTTTTGTTTTGTTTTGTTTTGTTTTCATGGCTGGCAGGATTGCTTGTGCCTATCATGGATGAAAGGGAGCTGTGATGAAAAGGACACATCCTTCAGTTACTCACTTGAACAGTTTTGGCACGATTCATTTTCAAGGTGTTAATATAAGTAAAAGTGCTCAAACGGTTTTTGGATTTAGATAAAATGACAAAAAATGAGCGCAAAATCTTAGTCTCAAATAAATCCACTGCCAAGCCAGCATATGACAAAGCTGAACAGGAATCACAGATTGGAGCTTAAGAGATGGTTTCTTCCTGTCCAATTTGGCACTTCGTACCTGGTAACCAATACAAACAATAAAGGAAAAGAGAAATGATCTAGGAAATATATAAATCTTTTATTTCCTGCAACAATTTATAAAGCATATGTGGTAACACTGGAGAGAAATTATGAGGGCTAGAAGCCCAAGTTTCAGTGCTTGGAGATTTTTAGTATAGTAAGGCTATTTGGAAAACTGCTTCAAGAAATCATGTTGAGAGGATCTTTTCTGTGGTACCAAGGTGGATAAATAAACAGTAGATATCAGGACCTAGAAGGAAGCACCAATCTATGAGATACACATGCGTTTCCATCTGGTTAGAAGAATGGAATCTGCATCAAGCACTTGGTCATCAACTATAGAGGAACAGAATGGGAACTATTAGTTCATGCTGGGACATCCTGAGACTACACAGCAATGAGCAACGAGGAGGATTCGTATGCATTATAAACCACTAAAGATTTGTAATGGCAATTGGATGTTTTAAAGAGAAACTAAGGAAATGGTGTGGGAATGAGACCTTAAAGAGTTCCACTGCATTGTTTTAAGCTGTTAATTTAGTGATCTAGGGTAGTAACTTCACATGGATTAGAGATCTGAATGATCTGAATCTAAAAAGGCTTTCTGTGAAGTCCCGTTAAAAGAAACAGAGAGGAACTAGAAAATGAGAGGAAATACTGTTTATAACAAGGGAAAAAATAAGTTACAGGTTAATTAGTATAAAGGACTGTAAATTTCAGTAATTAGTAAAGCAACAGCATTCAAAATCTTTTGATTGACTACAATTTTTTGGACTGCAGTTGGTCACCAAGGACCAAGATAAGACTTAAGGTACTTAATAACTTCTTTGCCTCAGTCTTCAATAGTAAAACTTGTAACTCCCTGGGAACACAGCCCCCTGCACTGGTAGATGGGGTAGATGGGGAGGGGGAACAGAACAAGCCCTGCATGATCCACAACGAGATGGTTCTGGACCTACTTAGAAAGCTGGATGTTTACAAGTCCTTGGGACTGGATGGTTTGCACCCTAGTGTGCTGAGAGAGTGGATGGATATGGTTGCCAAACCACTCTCCATCATTTTTCGGCAGTCTTGGCTGACTGGGGATGTCCCGGTGGATTGGAGGCTGGCAAATGTGGTGCCCATCTTCAAAAAGGGTCAGAAAGATGATCTTGGCAGCTACAGACCCATCAGTCTCACCTCTGTGCCCGGGGAGGTTATGGAAAGGATAATCTCAGGAATCATCACAGATCAGCTAAAGGTCAGCCAAGGGATCAGACCTAGTCAGCATGGGTTTATGAATGGTAGATCCTGCCTGACAAACCTGATTTCATTTTATGACAAGTTGACTCTCTTGGTAGATGAAGGTAAGGTAGTCAATGTGGTCTACCTGGACTTCTGTAGGGACTTTGACACTGTCCCCTATAACATTCTGGTGGAGGAGCTGACTGCCCGTGGTTTGGATAGGCACACACTCCACTGGGTAAAGCACTGGCTGGATATCCGGGCCCAGAGAGTTGTGGTCAATGGAGTGGAATCCAGTTGGCGGCCGGTCACAAGTGGCATCCTCCAGGGCTCACTGGTGGGTCTGCTTCTGTTTGACATCTTCATTGATGATCTGGATGAGGGTACTGAGTGCACCCTTAGTAAGTTTGCAGACGACACTAAGTTGGGAGGGAGTGCTGATCTGCCTGAGGGGAGAATGGCACTACGGAGGGACCTGGATAGACTCGATCAGTGGGCCAAGGTTAACGGCATGAGTTTCAATAGGGCCAAGTGTCAGGTCCTGCATTTTGGTCACAACAACACCAGGCAACCCTACAGGCTTGGGGAGCTGTGGCTGGAAAGCTGCCTAACGGAAAGGTACCTTGGTGCGCTGATGAACAGTTGGTTGAATATGAGCCAGCATTGTGCCCAGGTGGCCAAGAGGGCCAACGACATCCTGGCTTGTATCAGGAATGGTGTGGTGAGCAGGACTAAGGAAGTCATCCTGCCCCTGTATTCGGCATTGGTGAGGCCTCACCTCAAGTACTGTGTTCAGTACTCAGCACAGGAAAGACATGGAGGTGCTGGAGCAGGTCCAGAGAAGGGCAACGAGGCTCATGAAGGGCTTGGAGAATCAAAATTATGAAGATAATGGAAAACAAACAAGCAAACAAACAAAAAAACCAACAACAAAAAACATTTATTAGCTAAGCATATTCAGAGTTTGTTGTTGTTGTTTGTTAAAAAATGTCAATATTAAACTATCAAAGGTGCAAGCAATTTTGCTTAAAATGTATCACGTGTAAGTGATGAGGAAAGTAATAAATGCAAACATGCTTTGATAAATGTCAACAAAGGAGCAAAAGGGAGAACATTCATATCTTCTAAGTTATACCTATTTTTGAGGAGCAGCAAACTGGTTAGTTAGTTTAAAACAGCATCAGGAGAATCTGCATTATGTGATGGTAAGGTAGCTGAAGAATTTAAAGTATATTTGGGATATGGTTTCATCTATAAACCTTAAAAAATATAGAAAGTAAAATAGATAATTATTCTTGCAGTGTTTGACACATATGCCATTTCCTTTATTAAAAATCATCACTATTTTTATTTGCTCTCATAGAGTGATGATAAAATGCATTAAACTTCTCTATTAAGGAGATTAAAATATTGATAGAATTGATACATATATATACATATATATCTATTAAAACAAACAAACAAACAAAACAAACAAAAACAAAAAAAAAAAACCAAAACAAAAAAACAAACAAAACAAAACAAAACAAAAAAAAGACCAGAAAACTCAGAGTTGACAAATCCTAAAGACCTGGCTGAGTTGTTTATTCTGTTAAAACTTTTTAAACCATCTGGAATGGCAGGGGCATAGCAAGTGTTAAAATGCCAAACATCATAATTTTTTCAAAAAGTTTGTCGGATCTGATTTCATTCCTTTAGAATAAAAGTTCAAGTAGAGCAGTTAGCTACTTGCATATAATAAATTCACTGGAACCTCAGTCACTTTAGTTTGATTGTTTTAGTAATATGTAGTAACCATAAAGCATAACTTTAATAGATCACAAGAAAAAAACAAAAACAAAAAAAAAACAACCAAAAAAACTGTTACATTAGCTTTAAATTGATTTCTAATAATAAGAGAAGCTACTTCAAAAACAGATTTATGAGGACTAAAAGCAGATCTGCATAAATCAGTGGCAAGAAATCTCATGATTAATGATCACCTAAACTAGTTAAAACAGTCTAAAATCAAACTTAAATTTCAGTCAAGTTTCCTAAGCTATTTTTACAGGCAATTAGGTTTATTTGTTATGCTAATATATTGAGCATGTCTTGTGAGGAACTCCTGTGGAAACTGGGATTGTTTAGTCTGAAGAAGAGGAGGCTCAGGGGAGGCCTTGTCACTCTAGAACTGCTTAAAAGGAGGCTGTGGTAAGATGGAGTTGGCCTCTTCTCCCATGTAACTAGCTCTAGGACCAAAGGGAATGGGCTAAAGATGTGCCAGGGGACATTCAGGACGAACATAAGGAAAAATTTATTCTGTGAAAGAGTGGTCATGATCTGGAATGAGCTGGCCAGGGAGATAGTGGAGTCCGCATCCCTGGAGGTGTTCATGAAACATTTAGATGTGGTACTGAGGGACATGGCTTAGTGGGGAAATGTCAATGACAGGTGGATGGTTGGATTGGATGATCTTGGAGGATTTTTCCAGTCTTGGTGATTCTATGAAATTTTCAGCTACAAAACATTTTTTTTCTCAGCAAAGTCATTAAGATCAACTTTGCATTTTTACCATGAATAAACAAAAGTCTGCATGGCTGTTCAGCAATTGGCTTGTATTTCATGTCACTGACAGTACTCCTGAAATGCACCACCCAATGCATCACTGCATGCACATCTACTGTTTTGTCTCCATAAATTCTCAACAAGTGTTGATGAAAGTCAGTGGGTACAATTTATCTTTTTCTTATGAAGGAATTCTATTCAGCACCTTTGTCTCATACACACTTCTGCATCAGACACAATTGTGTCACACTGGCCTGTTGCTGCAGTCAGTCCCGTGGCAACAAAATGTAATGGTTGGAACTTTCCATCCCTGTTATCATACCAGTAAATATGTCTCTGAAGTTGTGGACAAATGAGATGAAATAGGAGGCATTTCTTACTGTGCAGCCTTCGTATAATGCATGTAGAAAAATCCGTGATGTAGTATGTTAACATAAAATACAAATTGTATTTTAACTACAAGTTAGTGCTGATTTTTAAGTAAAAGTATTGACTGAATATTCTAATCAGTAAAATGCATGAAGGTTAATCCAGAACATGCTTAGGAATAAATGAATTCAGTTTGAACGTATCGCTAAAATTATTTTTTGATCTAATGGAGTGATAATTGATTTTTTTTTTTTCTAATCTGAAGCAGGGAGATAGTAGCACCACAGCATAATTACTTGTCTGGTTAAATACATCGTCTTTTTTTTGTGGAAATAATTTGCTTTCAGATTCATGCTGAGAAGCTACCAGTTCCTCTTTATCATAATATAATTTAACAAAATGTAGCATTCCTTCATCAAATTAAACCAATTTGGAAAATTGTAGAGTCTTTGGGTCACAGCTCTTCAATCATCCTCCATTGTTACATTCAGATGAAAAAAACAGGACATTAAAAACAAAAGCTTCTAAAGAGACTCTCTTTTCTTGTGAGTAGGATGGGAATAGAGCTGAACAGAGGGAAGATGTTTCTTAAGATCAAAATGATGCAAAATATTTTTTGATAGACACAAACTGTGTCCTTGAATTGCTTGAGCTTTGATAAGGTCTGTACAGGTATGTCTACATTTAGAGCTGCTTATATCCCAAAGAGCAAAGAAAAAAAACTCACTAGCTCTAAGTATCAACCACATCTGCCTTGTTTTACTGTTCCATTATTAAGGGAGGAATATGTGCATAATAACTGACTTAATGACTTCTTGTTTGTTTGTTTTTGCAATTTTTTGCAGTAGGTCTTGCTATGAAGTGTATGGGCATCACTCAACAGGACCATACTACAGATTCTATACTGTGTATAAATGGTGGCCAACAATAAAATTATCTATTTGTTTTACAAGATACCTTTAATGTTATATCTTCATAATTATTTGTCATACAATAAATATTACTTTAATGCCCAGAAACTGACAGTGGCCTCACAGGCTCTGATTTGAGAGTCAGTTCTTATTCAGTATGCCTCACTGAATAATCTGGAGCAGTGAGCCCATATATTGCAAATGGTTTTCTCTATCATGTCCCAGATTAAATCTTCTCTTAATTAGAATAACTCCCATACAAACTTACAGTTGGTGTAATTTTAAGGGACCATGGTGACAATCTTCACAAACACCAATGAGACTACACGCGTATATAACAAAACAGCTTATATTGAGGACCTAACATTTGTTCTTTGACATTTTAGGGGTTTTACTTCAAATTATGACCCCATCCTGTGTCTTGTACACATCAGTAACATGGAAATACAATGGCATGTATTGGAGTACTTCTGGAGAACATTTTCTAGAATGTATTTTCAAACATGTTTTCTCATGAAAGGAACTTTCTTCTCTGAAACAGTGTTCAGGCACTGGACTGGGCTGCAAAGAGAAATGGTGGAGTTATTGATCCTGGAGGTGTTCAAGGAACATTTAGACTCTGTGCTGAGGGACGTGGTTTATTGAGAACTATTGGTGATGGATGTATGGTTGGACTGGATGATCTTAAAGGTCATTTCCATCCTCGGTGAGTCTTTGATTCTATGAACTCAGTTTACATAATTAATGGGTACAACATTATCCCATCAGATGGAAACCATATAAAAGATGGATATCTAAGCATAGTGTTTTAAAACAACTGCAGGATTTCCATCACTCAGCAACAACCAAGACTTCAGTGTGCTATTAACACTACTTTGACTGAAATCAGGACACTCAAAAACTACTATCACAGACTAAACAGACTTAGCATAAGGGACAATACTGTCATTTATTTACTGCCTATTCTTAACAAGATTGAGCAGTTTAAATTAAAAGCCAACTAAAAACATCTTTCCCATCCACCTTGTCCTGTCTATTCTCCTTGAGCAGCACAAAGGTATGAAGAATGCAATCAGTCCATAAATCTTTGTCTCTGCTGCTCCCTCATGGTCATTCTCTACATCTGCTCCAATGTGCTCTCTCTCAAAGGATGCCACATTTCCATTTGTGTGGGCTTGCAACAGGCTGAAGCTCTTCTAGCCCTGCTCCAACTTTATTCCGTTCCATGTACAACCATCAGGAATGGCTTTAGCACAGGTTTCCTAAGGGTGGTAACTCCCCAGGGCTTCCTGCTCCACTGTGGGCTCTTCTCCACAGGGCACAGCTTTGGCCTAGGGTCTGCTTGTGCAGGGACTCCATGGGCTGTGGCCTCCTTCAGGCCATATTCACTGCTGCGTGTGGAGATCTGCTCTGTGTGTTATTCATGGACTTCAGAGATCAGACTGCTCCACCATGGTCCCCTCCTGGGCTGCAGAAAGTCTATTCTTTTTCTGTCCTCCTTTTGCTCGGACCACAGTGCCTGTAGGGCTGTTTCTCATTCATTTTCTCACTTCTCTCTCTCAGATGCTGTGGTGCAGTAGTTTTTTCTTACCTAAATCTCCTTAAACAAAGTTATAGCCAAGATCACTCACTCAGCCCTGGCCAGTAGTAGTTCCATTATAAAGCCACCTGGAACCAGCTCCTAGTTGACACGGGGAAGCTATTGTGCTCTTCTTACAGACTTGCAATCAAACTTCACCAAATAAACTCAATATACACAAAGACATGAGGGAAGCTTGTTGCTTTCTTTGCCTTTGGAGCAGGTCAAATTCTTCATTGTTGTGCTGAGATGTAGAGAACATCTGAGTGAACAACATCTCCAATGTCTTCAAAGAGGATTTCACTTCTGTGCCCTGACAGCATTTATACAAATCAGATCTAAATCTTCACTCTACTATCATTCCACTTTTCAACAGTTCAGATGATGTCTGAGAAAGAACTCAGATATCACAGAGTCCTTTCGTGTTGTTCAGCCCTAAGACCCATTCGTGAACAGACAGTTGTTCCCCAAATTATAGATTTTCCTGAGTAGTTGATTATGGCAGTAATTGTGTTTCACAAACAGCACTGTACTAGAATCCAAATTTATCCTAAATTCTATGAAGCAGGAGGACAAGTGGACATAATATTTTTCTATCAAGTGTCTCAGTCACAGGGAGCTAAATAACTTGTCAAAGCAACATGAATATTTCATCAGTGTAATTCATTTAAATAAGGAAAACATATCTGTCTCCTAGAGGACTTTGTTTTCACTTGTTGTGGCTTAACTTGGCAGGTGGCTCAGCACCATATTCAGTTCACTTGCTCCTCCAGTTCCCAGTGGGACAAAGGATGGGATCAGGGAAAAAATGCAGAATATTTGGAAGAGGTCTGCTGTCCCTGAGGCAGTTCAAAAGATCACTGCAGTGTGATGTGGCATGGCAAAACAGGCAGGAGTGTGAATGCAGTTACCACAGATTATGCAGTCAAGTTTCCCACACCTCTTTTCCACCAAAATGTATAGATAATTAAAAGCCAGTTCTGATTTTGGTAAAGACCATCTTAACTAGTGGATCAGTTGATGCAAGCAACCTTGAAATAGACTTGTAATTCACAAGCAAAATTAATGTTCAGTAAGTTATCTCAAAGATGATAAGACTAAAACATACATGCCAGGGTAACTATTTCTTCATGGTCTGGCCAGATTTGAATGGAAGAATGTAAAAACATAATAACTGCTAAAGGTACTACTCAGACAACAGGTATATTCCCCTACAAAGGCATTTAGAAGCAAATGAAAAAAGAAAAAAAAAATTATAAATATAAAATCCAAGATTTTTGCCTTTGCTGTTGAAAGCCATTATCTCCCAATGCTGTTTCCCCCACTTCTCCAGTCAGTGCTCATTGTTCAAACTAGATTGATTGGATGGATAAATTCAGCTCTAAAATCCACAGAGATTGTATCGATAATCTAGAATTGCTAAAATTTGAGCAGGGACACCTTCTCACTTTGAAGACAATCTGGAAATTAATACAAACATGCACTGTGGAAAGACGTTCAGGCAGGATAAAGCTAGTGTGACAAAATGAACACTTTTATTCCAGCATGAGCAGAAGAGAATTAGCTGTCCAGTGGCAACCAAGATGAATTACTTGCTTGTCCTATCAAAAGCTTTTAGCATTAATCTGGAGATAATGGTTAACTTGCAAATATTGCAGTGATAAAGCTGAATTTTATCTCATAGTGAGGAACTTAAAAACAAAGGGTTCTGCCCTTTAGTACTAGAAGGATACATACTAATATTTTTAAAGTTGTTTTAAAGTTGTTGCTAAACTTATTTTCTTTTAAAGATAGGGAGTGTGTCCTAGTAATCAAAGTGGCCAAACTATGAGTCTTAGCATTGTGTATTATGACACAAATAAATATTAATTGATTTGACATTTACAATAATAAGTACTAGGTCGTAAAGACAGAGATATGCAAATAATGTACACAAAGAACATGCTCAGCACTAGGAAATAAAGACACAAATATATGAGCCCTGTGGAAACTACTGCTGGGATTTAAAACTGCTCTTGACCACCATTAGTTCATAACCATCTTCCTAGCCAAGTCACAGTAACAGATCAAATGATTGCTTCTAATCGATTTCAGTGTGGTCAGTCAGCGTAATAGACCATTAAATCAGAGAGGCTGGTGATTTAAAACAGTCTAACTGACATAGCACTGAAGCAGACCAAGAATATTTTCAGATATATATATATATATAAAATTTATTTATTGTTTTACCACAGCTCTGCTCTGGGGATGGAAGCAGACAGCTTTATGGAAATAATGAACAAATTAGACAAAAACTTCATAAGCTGCTCCAGTTAACTTTGTGAAAGCAGAAATTTCTGTGTCATCACATGAAAATCCAATTACGAAGGATATTTCTGAACACAATTTGTTTAGAGATAAACTATCATAATTCTGAAAAGAAAATCTGACCTCCCTGGGCTATCATATTTGCAATTATGCAGGTAAATTAAATATAATAGTTAATAATTGACTTAGATAATTTTTCTTAAGTACGAATCTGAATTTTTTATTTTCGTAGCCTTGGAGATATTCCTGTGGACTTGGCCTACAACAGAATCAGGCCTATGCTATTCTTCCTCATCTGTCTTGTACTAGCCTGTGATGTGCAGAGAGTATGAAAACTACAGTGTGGATCAGGGGAAGAGCAGCATGCTATTCACCAATGCACATGTTATGTAGGCACAATGTCAGATGATGAGACCTCTATCCCAGAACAAAGGAGTAAGATATATTTCTGCAGCAGCTCTTATGAGCAGAGTGATGGTAAAATGTAGCTAACTGTACCTGCACCCATGTGAATGGTGAAGGTATTTTAATTCCACAGACTCAGAAGCTGGTACTTCTCAGTGTCAGGGGAAGGTTGCATCAGAACAACCTTCCTACTACTACCGTAGTGGAAGAATCTCAGCAGAGAGAAAAACCTGCAAAAGGGAACATACCTAGTCATTTTCAGGACAACCTTATTCAGATTAAAGCACCTTTTGCTATTAAAGGATCAGTTTCCACTTAAAGAGAGTTCAGAAATGTACAACTTCCTTTGGATTTGCTACTATGCATATCACATTTGTTCAAGTAGCATTAAATATAAGGCAGATTTGTAGGGGTTTTATTTATTTATTTTACATACAGTTTAAAGTTTTCTGTTTAGCTTTTCTTAAAATAAGTCTTTCCAAACTTGCTGAACACTCTTCAAGTATTTTATTGCTCATTCTTTTTCCATGTTATTTCCTCCTGAAACAACCTTCTGTTTTTTCAACTCCTGTTGTAGTTCCTAAAATCCATCACAAATGTATATATCTGTTATATGATATGCATCAATAACTCTTTTGCAATCCTTTCCAGAGACAACATAATTAGAAGGCATAACATTCTCAGTTTATGCAACACTGGAGTTTGGTCACAGCCACATCCCACATTTCTTAATATATCCTGCTGTAAGTCTTCCATCAAAACAATGCTGAAACACAGTTTTCTTGAAAGTTTTAAAGCTTCCACAGGAAGGTTTGACTTCCAATAGAAAAAAAAGTCAGATATTTTAATGGAAGCTGAAATTAACTAATAAAAAGTCACTCTTGTGAATATTTTATGACTTACAGGTAGTGAAATATTTTAGATAAGGATCTCTTCACAGATCTTATAAAGAAAAGTGTGGGGGGAAAAGTACTCAGGTTGATAAGTGAAGCCTTGTGCAGAAAAATAGCATGGTTTCGGAGATGCTGATTTTATTATTCGAAGGACAAAAATTGGACTTATTCCTTAGGAGACATACAAAGAACTTCCTTAAGGCTTGTCTAAAGGAAAGAATACATACTGTAATAGTATTTCATGTCACTTATTTATTATCCTTTCTTTAACTGTTGTTCATTTGCACTTTCAAAGAATGAGTGATTTCAAAGGATTATTATTTTTTTTACCATAATTCCTCATTCAATGACTAATGCAATAATATAGGTCAATATTATTTTCAATTGATCAGTTGATTTTTTTTATTATTACTATTTTTTTATTAAGATTGGTGAGGAAATTGCTTTTGAGAAGCATTTAAAAAGAGATTATATATTACAAACACTTTTTGGAAACAAATCACATCTTTTATTTTCCTTTATTTTTAATCATTTACAAAAAGGACAGGAAAAACTCTAACAGTTCTTTTTCTTTGATTTTTTTCTTTCTCGTTTTCCGGTCAAATATTTTTGACTTTATTATTCAAATAGATTTTGTTTATTTCAAAAAAATTGAAATGTTTTTATCATAAATAATAAGTCTTAATCAATTTATTAAGCAGTAATAATTGCTTACCAAAATCAGATTCTTATCCATATTGTTTTTTATTTTTTCTGAGTGAACCAGTGTTGTACAGTCTTTAGAATATGATACATGCTATGCATTACTTAACAAGTTATTAAGTGGCCTATCTTAGTAGTAAATAGGCGATTATACTCCTAAGAAGGTCAAGAAAACTTAACCGCTCTGAAAGAAGTGAACAGAAGGAAATGAAAAGTCCATTAAAATGATTTTGTATCCCAACTTCAAGCTTTTACCAAAACATTATTGTAACCGTACTTAGGAAACTTGGAACTTGGAACTCCTGTAGTGTCAGTGATAAATATGTCTTAATATTTTGCTTAAAGATCATGGAACATAAAAGTAAAGACCAGTAGCTGTAAATTTCATGCAGGTGTCAGAAAATGCCTTTTGCTCCTCAAGTGTTGCATTTCTCCCATCTATTTCCTTGATAATTTTTCAGTTACTCACTCTACTAAAAACCACTTTTTAAAATGTATGAAGCAGATGGCAAAATTGTTGTTATTTGTTTCTTGTTCTGAAGCTATATAAACATTTTAAAACAAGTCTTCTTTTGTTGTTTTTTGGAATTTTAAACATGTCATTCAAAACAGGCATCTCGGGAATCAAACCACACCTCCCAAATCTAGCTTAAATGTTTCTCAGAATTTAAATTAAGATCTTCTTCCCTATTAGGGAGCTGAGTATATTATTTACTCTCTTAAATGAATAAAGATAGATCTATGGCATGAAATAGCAAATTATACAGCATTTGTGTTTCTTCACTGATGAGTAAATCAGTTATATCAGTGAACTACAAGTGATAACAGCTGATAATAACTACAGGAAATGCAAAATAATGGAGTAAAAATATATATAAGTAAAACTGAAAGATGTGGTTACTTTCAAAATTTCTGATTTGCTGATAAATTCTGGCAAGAGTCAGAAACAATCATATCTTTGGACATACTCTAGTATGAGCGCGGAGTACATTTAAAATGTTCTCATTTGAGAACACAAGTTATGAAAAAAAGAAAATTCCTTGCTGTACTTCCATTTACAGACTTGTTTTCTGTCAAAACTTTCTCTTTGCACATAAAATAACTATAAAAATCCTTCCTATTCTGAGATAAAAAATAAAATGTTTTCCTTTCATTGTAATATCCATAGTTTGAATGTTTCTTATTGCTTTAAGGGAAAGAAAAAGGAGAAAGACAAAATGATGGCTCTCAGGTGGCAAAGAAGTATTCTGGTAGTCAATTTTCTTTAAATTTCTGTTTGACAGAAATTTTAAAGTATTTAAATTTTAGGGCAGTTTGTTAAGAATTTTGTTGAGAAATGAGGATTAAATTCTAAGACCCCAACTGATAATGATTTTCAAATATTCACAAGCATTTCATGGAAAGCACATATTAGGAAAGTACAGAAGTAGATCTACTGTGTTAAGAAGTCACTGGTAAGATATGCAATCTGAATGATTTTCCCTTGAGCAATCTCAACCTGAAGATACTTAGAATTATTTCAGTTACATAAGTAGTGTTTACGACTAACGACTGTTTTCCTGGGAATCAAAATAATTCACTGCTACAAACATAAATACTTCTTTATTCCTATAATTAATCAAAATAAGGGTCCACAGTTAGCAGCCCAGCTTATATTTCTGATATTTTTTTGTAATATAAGAAATTATTTACAAGACTTTTTTTTTTTTTTTTTTTTTTTTTTTTTTTTTTTTTTTCTTCCTGTCTAAAGATCTCTTAATGAACTGTATAATTACCCAGGTTGGAAAAGACCTTGAAGATCATCAAGTCCAACCACAGCCTAACCAGTACCCTATCTCTAAAAAAACTCTGCTAAATCATATCCCTGAGTACCACATCCAAACGGCTCTTAAACACATCCAAGGATGGCAATTCAACCACCTCCCTGGGGAGCCAGTTCCAGTACCTAACTACCCTTTCTGTAAAGAAGTTCTTTCTAATATCCAGCCTAAACTTGCCCTGGCGCAACTTGAGGCCATTTCCCCTTGTCCTGTCACATGTCACTAGTGAGAAGAGACCTTCCCCACTCTCAATGTAAGCACCTTTCAGGTACTGGAAGAGCAGATAAGGTCTCCCCTCAGCCTCCTCTTCCTCAGACTAAACAGCCCCAGCTTTCTTAGCCTCTCCTCGTAGGGCTGATTCTCCAAGCCCTTCACAAGCCTCATTGCCCTTCTCTAGACCTGCTCCAGTACCTCCATATCTTTCTTGTGCTGAGGTGCCCAAAACTGGACACAGTACTTGAGGTGAGGTCTCCCCAAAGCCAAGTACAGGGGCAGGATGACTTCCTTAGTCCTGCTCACCACACTATTCTTGATACAAGCCAGGATGTCATTGGCCCTCTTGGCCACCCGGGCACACTGTCAGCTCATGTTCAGCTGTGCATCAATCAGTACCCCCAGGTCCATTTCCTCCACACAGTCCTCCAGCCACTCCACCCCAAGCCAATAGCACTGCCTGGGGTTGTTGTGGCCAAAGTGCAGGACTTTGTTGAACCTCATCCCTTTGGCTTCAGCCCAGCTCTCCAGCCTGTCTAGATCCCTCTGTAGGGCCTCGCTACCCCCAGGCAGATCACACTCCCAGCCAATTTAGTGTCATCTGTGAACTTACTGAGGGAGCACTCAATGCCCTCATCGAGGTCATCAATAAAGATGTTGAAGAGGACAGGCCCCAGCACCGACCCCTGGGGAACACCACTCATGACCGGTCGCCAGCTGGATTTTACTCCATTTACCACCACTCTCTGAGCCCGGCCCTCCAGCCAGCTCCTTACCCAGCCGAGAGTGTACCCAGCCAAGCCACGGGCTGCCAGCTTCTGCAGGAGAATACCATGGGAGACAGTGTCAAAGGCTTTACTGAAGTCTAGGTAGACCACATCAACAGCCTTTCCCACATCCAGCAGATGGGTGACTAGATCATAGAAGGAGATCAGGTTGGTCAAACAGGACCTGCCCTTCATGAACCCATGCTGGCTAGGCCTGATCCCCCGGCCATCCCGCACATGCCGCGTGATCTCCCTCAAGACAATCTGCTCCATAACCTTCTCTGGAACCAAGGTCAGGCTAACAGGCCTGTAGTATATATATGTATATATATATATACACACACTCATATGCTGTGTAAATCCAACTAAAAAGCTAGTGCATTAACTGTTCTGATCTATCACTGAAAATTGTTAAGGAAAGTTGAAAAAACACCTACATATTTCCCCAAATAGAAAATAATTAAATATCTGTTATTAATAATGACAACGAAGATCTACAAGTTTTAAGCAGGATGAACAGAAGAAAAAAAGCCATAAGGTAATTGCTTATATCTCTTTACAGTTGACATTAATCTGATGACTACAATGTTATCCTCCATCAGACAAGTAGAGTAATTAAGATCCCATACTTGCTTCCTCAAAATCAATGAATATTAGAGTGCATATTAGGTACACTAACACTGGATGGGTTAATATAGATTTACATGGGAAGAGTCAGAACAGAAAAATACTCAAGGAGATTGGGTAATAACTCAAATATTAAAGCATTCATTCCACTTGATATTTCCTTGTTAGGGTGCAGATCAGCTGTACTTTTTAATGGTACGTTATCTAAGATGTCAGTTAATTTAATTCCAAAATTCATTTGAATGAAAGAGTATTTGAATGTTGTTTTTCCTTGTCTTCTATCATCATAGTTTGACTCACTGTGACATAATTAAAGTACTGGGAGACAGGAAAGAGATATATATTATCCACCAAGGTTTTAATGAAAATGCCTTACCCTTAGACTGTCATTAAAAAGCTTTTCAGTTATTAGCAATGAAAAATATGTGTTTGGGAACTGGAGAAAAGAAAAAACATTATTCTCATGTAAATTTCTCTCTTTTTGTGATATGCTCTATGAGAAGGAGAACATATCTGGCTTTCAGTTTGGATACTGGATAAGCGGTTTGGAAAGTTCAAATTTCGAGAGTATTCTTAGGGTGAATGTTGGCAGTTTATGGGCTGGTTCAGCCCAGTTCTATTCCTAGCAGCGTGGAGGGATCCACAGATCCACATCCAGGAAAAGGGATGAGGGAAAAAGAGGAAAAAGATAAAGAGATTGGCCCAAAACCAAAACAGTAGCAGTGATCTGAGGAGAAACAAATTAATTTACTAAGTAAGATATTGGAATGCAAGATGACACAGCATATTACAGCATACTATAATGCAATTAGAATTCAAGCTAATAAATCAAATATAATGAGAAAGAGTGTCTGAAAGCTGAAGGCCTTGCTCTAAAGCTGAGATGAGACAGTCTGGGGAGCTCACACGCTGCCAAGATAAAAAGAGAAAAGGGGAGGTCTTGTGATTTTTCTAGGGATTTTATCTCCTCACTGAATGCAAAGTCTATTGGGGTTTGTAGTTCTCTTCTGGGATAGGTAAATGAAACTGGAGCATTAACTCTTTAACTCCCAGTGAACTATATGATGTTAGGATGTAGAATATCGATAACCAAAAATCATATAACCATGATAGGTGAGACATCCTACTGTCAGCTTGCCATACAGAGTAGTGTTGTGTGATACAAGAAAGCTGTAATGCCATTAATTCCAGTTAATATCTTTACAGAATTTCCTGTAGGCTATTACTAGAAAAAAATAGAAATCATCAGATAAATTTTACAAACATACAGGCTAGCTAAGGAGAATATCATGATTTCTAGGAGTAAACAACATTAAACATGATTTACAGTTTTTATTCAACATTCTGTCTCAATAAATGTTTCATAACATTTATCTACTGTTCTTTAACATCGTGGTGTAGGAAAATGATATTTGTTCTATTGGTTCTGCACCTTCTTCAGTATCACAGTAACTTACTAGTTGTAGCAACAAGTTAAAGACATAGCAGAAATTATGTTGTTCACCCAGACTGCTACATATTTATCTGTCTGCCCATAAGGTTCTCTCTTGAAATACCTTTTGTTTCTCTTTGAATTTCCAAACAGTTAAATTATGAGAGTTATATTTAAGGCTCCAATTTCCTGGAAGGATAGATTTTCTCTTTTGATGGTTGCCTAATTAGTATGCTTTAAATTTAGATAGCTTGAATTAATTGCAGCAAGAATCTCTTCAGAGAGTTGGAGCTAAAATGGAATGCACTAAATAGTGATGCTTTCACTTGAATACTGGAGCTGTTCCACCAAATCACACAACCCTGTGACAGAAGGAAAGTAATATATTATTTTCTTATTAATTTCTCATTTAAAAAAGCATTATTAACAGTAACACTCTGGAACAAAAATAGTTATGTAGCTTTTCTGTAACTTTTCTGATGTTGCAAGATACTAAAGAAAAGCTGTAGTGTATTCATCTCCTCTATAGTGCAATAGAAAGAAAGTTCTACCTAGTTAGAAGAGAGAGGTACTTCTGGACAATTCAGAGTGCTCAGAATTTTTTCCTGGGAATTATCCCTGCAAAAGAATTCTCAGAAACAGGAAAAGTGTCCTCAGATAATGAATCAGACTTCAAAGATATCTTGTTGGTTTACCTTTATGTAGTTATTTGTTTGTTGGTTGGTTGGTTGATTTGTTTTTAATGTCAAGAAATGAAGCCCAGGACATTCCCTGCTTCACTTAGATGCTGGAAGTGACATGAAATGAGTTCAAAGACTGTACATTTTTACATCTCTTCATGACACAGAGTGCACACCAAAAAAAAAAAAAAAAAAAAAAAGGCACTGGGAGTTGAAGCCCCAAATTTGATTCTTCAAAGGCCGGTACTCTGGGAATGGAAATCTGTCCTTGCATGCATCAACATTTGTTATAACATAACATGACTGGCAGCTCTCTATTAAGAGTTAGGAATGACTTTTAAGAAAATAAGCTACTCTTCCAAATTAAAACAAAACACAAACCCCCCAGACACTGTAGTGGTACTAGATAGACAAAACAACAAGTGATAGGAGCTGGAGATGCAAGAGTCACAAGGAAAGTACTTTCGGGTCAAGCAAAGGAAGATTAAAATCCTATCGGAGTGAAAGAATAAAAGGTGAAGAAATACTTCCACTAACATCCAAAACATACCCCAAATTAACCCTGAAGGCAGCCACTCTATTAAAAATAAATAAATAAATAAATAAATAAATAAATAAATAAATAAATAAAATAAGACATTAAAATGTAAATTTTGTGGCTTCTGGAGGCAGTTTTAGCTACTGTCTAACTAGGCAGGAGTCACATCGATCTTAGTTAAGAAGACCTGGTGGTCACTTTATCCAGTTTGCATGATGCAGACTTCTTGGAAAGCTTTCCTAGACCCATCAGCTTTTTAATCTTTAAAAAACATTAAAAGTATTAGTACAGTGGCCCCATCTAACTTGTTCAGAAAAATTAAAAAAAAAAAAAATGCTCCTTCAGTAATATATTAAATGATTTATAATGCATGGGGTAAAAGGATAGGAACTCCAGGAAGACAATGGGGCTTCCCAGCATCATAGCCTGTCTACTGTTAATGGATGTAATGAAAGATAATAAAACAAATCCCAGTGTAAGTAATAAATAAACTCAGTGTCACGTATCTAAAACCAGAAAACATGAAAGAGAACATTCCAAACAGCTGAAAAGCTAGAATAGTCTTTCTTTGTGCTTGTGGCACCAACTGTTGACTTCTGTTGGAAAGAACCCAGTCACTATAGTCAATTATTGGAGGAAAAAAAAAAAAAAAAAAAAAAAAAAAAAAAAAAAAGAAGAGAAAAGAAGAGAAAGAAAAGAAAAGAAGAGAAAAGAAGAGAAAGAAAAGAAAAGAAAAGAAAAGAAAAGAAAAGAAAAGAAAAGAAAAGAAAAGAAAAGAAAAGAAAAGAAAAGAAAAGAAAAGAAAAGAAAAGAAAAGAAAAGAAAAGAAAAGAAAAGAAAAGAAAAGAAAAGAAAAGAAAAGAAAAGAAAAGAAGAGAAAGAAAAGAAAAGAAGAGAAAAGAAGAGAAAGAAAAGAAAAGAAAAGAAAAGAAAAGAAAAGAAAAGAAAAGAAAAGAAAAGAAAAGAAAAGAAAAGAAAAGAAAAGAAAAGAAAAGAAAAGAAAAGAAAAGAAAAGAAAAGAAAAGAAAAGAAAAGAAAAGAAAAGAAAAGAAAAGAAAAGAAGAGAAAAGAAAAGAAAAGAAAAGAAAAGAAAAGAAAAGAAAAGAAAAGAAAAGAAAAGAAAAGAAAAGAAAAGAAAAGAAGAGAAAAGAAAAGAAGAGAAAAGAAAAGAAAAGAAAAGAAGAGAAAAGAAAAGAAAAGAAGAGAAAAGAAAAGAAAGAAGAAAAAAAAAAGAAAAAAAAAAGAAAAAGAAAAGAGAAGAAAAAAGAAAGAAAATAATGGAAAATGATTCATAATGTGTGGGAACTTCAAGGGAATACAAGGGCACAGAGGAAAGAAA
The DNA here is from genome assembly GCF_039878825.1 of Excalfactoria chinensis. Taxonomy (NCBI): domain Eukaryota; kingdom Metazoa; phylum Chordata; class Aves; order Galliformes; family Phasianidae; genus Excalfactoria; species Excalfactoria chinensis. The sequence continues at coordinate 3,130,771 of NC_092857.1, forward strand.
ACAACGCAAACAGGCTAAATGAGAAGGAAAGAAAAGTTTCAATAATACTTAGAAATGTTTTTTCAGCTGGAGAGCAAAACTAGGGTCTCAAATACCTGTAACTATGGATGTTCAATCTTTTTTTCACCAGAAATCATTTATTCTCTAGATAGTTTTTCCAGGGAAGGTAAGGAAGTGTACTTGCAAAGTTAAATTATCCTCAAATTTACAGGGAATAAAGTGACTACGACTGAATTTCTGCACATCTTTTTCTCCCTATCAGTATAGTTGTGATCTTAAAATAGTTGCCTTGATTTTTTCCTATGGGGTTTCTCTTTGTTCTGTAGGTTTTACGAGAAGACCTGGGAAATCTTTGTCCAAATCAACTGTGTAGACCAAGATTTCCAAAATCATAGCTTACATACTGGTTTCTTAGTTGAGGCCAGTTCCTCCCCTGTGGGTTTATAATCCTGGTGTGTCCAGCTGTTATGATGACAGAATTTCTAATGCCTTCTCTCCCACCAGGTCCTTATGAGGGTATATTAAAGCATAGGACCCTGAAAGATAATCTTACAAAATGCCATGGTTTCAGTTTAAAATGTCCCCACTTTCAGCTGTCTCCTGTTCTGCTTAGGTGCAGACAATCATAACTCACCTCTCAGAAGGGAAAGTGTACCATCATTTCACCTGGAAGTGTTGACTTAACCCAATAATCAGAGATGCCACCAACAAAAACACAACCAACTAAATAAACAAAAAAATTTAAAATACGGTGTCAGACTGGAGAGCTAGGAGGGTATATTCATATTCTCATAACAGACTACTGCATAGAATGAACATTTGGAAGCTGTTATGAAAGTAAAAGCAGGTTAACCAGTATAATTTATTATTATTATTATTATTACATTTTTCCTAAACATTAAGGTTAACCAGTATAATTTATTATTATTATTATTATTACATTTTTCCTAAACATTACAGCACTTTTCTTTTAGAATCAACATCAGTCACTTTGCCATGTTTAAGAGTAAACATAAGCAGGTAGATTTCTAAAGCTATTCTGAAATCCAGTAGCACTCGGTTTCAAGTGAAATCCACACAAGTGATATGCTATTCCTTTGAAAATGTGTGCCATTACACCCAAATAGTATTTATCTTGCTTTCATAATGCCAGCATGGAATGAGAGAAACATCTTGCATCTTCCCCTCCTGTCCTGCCTCCCTGCTCCAGGCAACTCCAGGGATTAGTGAAGTGGTCATTATTTTTTTATGATGCCTTCCTTATTGCCTAATTAGCAGCACTCGTAAGAAGTTCTGTTCTTCTCTGAAGGAAATAATGTATCAGTTCCTGTTTAATTACAACTGAACTACTGTTGCATGCAGCATTATAAGATACAGCCTCCCTGGAATAAGAAGGATCAGATGTAAGATTCTCTTTGAGCTCTATTTATTAGCTTGGTTCAGCAGTATCACAAAGGGTTCATTTCTCAATTATCAATTCTGTACTCAAGTGTGCAGAAAGATTATTGTAAACTGTTGCACAGCAATGACAATTGTTATCTCCAAATAGAAATCAACATCAGATGTGCGACTACAAATAATCTCTTCCACCTAAAATGCCATCTTTTGAGAAAAACATCTCATTATTTTACTACTGACGAAAACTTTTTTATATGCTGATATTTAAAAAGAAAAATGTGCATTTGGAAACAAACAAAGAACAACAACAAAATAGCAAACCAGGAGCAAATATACAGATCCAGAAAAGCATAATGTTCTTATATATTCCAATCATAACTGTCCCCACGATATGCTTTACCTGCCTATTTATAACTAGGAAAAAAACTGATAAAACGTGGGTGCTGTGGGCCATGAAATTTCTATCAATCATACAATCACAGAATCATAGAATCACCAAGTTTGGAAAGGATTTCTAAGATCATCCAGTCCAACTGCCACCTCTCACCAATATTTCCCCAATAAACCACGTCTCTCAGTAAAATGTAAAAATGTTTCTCGAATGGGGATGGTGACTCCAACACCTCCCTGAACACTCAGTTCCATTGCCTCAATACTCTTTCAGAGAAGAAATTTTTCCTAACATTCGAACTGAATCTTCCCTGACACATATTGTAACCATTCTCTTCGGTGCTATTGTTACAAGGGAGATCAGGCTTACCACAACTTTTTTCAGGCAGTTGTAGAGAGAGATAAGGTCTCCACTGAACCCTGACTCTGGACTAAACAGTCCCAGTTCTCTCAGTAGCTCCTTACAGGGCTTGTGTTCCAGACCACTCACTGGCTTTGTTGCCCTCCTCTGGATGCACTCCAGGCACCAATGGTCAGGCTGATGGGCCTGTAGCTCCCTGAATCCTCCCTGCAAACCTTTTTGTAGATAAAATAGCCAGACTGACAAAATGAACACTGTTGGTCAATAGTTCATGATAATGAATGCAACCAAAGAGCTCTTGAGACTATGAGCACTCTGCTGATTGTCTCCATTTGTCTTTAGTAACAAACTCACACATAAGTATCAACATAAGGCATTGCAGTGTACATTTAGTTGTCATACCACATGAGCTAATTCCTACCCCAGTTTATGATTACATACTTGTTTAGTAATCTTATAAAAATTGTTTCTACCAATGGAACAGTTTGGGAAGGAATCCAAAGTTAGTTGAATGTGCACAATCCATATTTGTCTTAACTAACTTTGCTCAGCACCTTCAGCTTTTCAAAACAGCTAAAATCCCCCTGATAACTGGATAAATTTTGGATTGCATGTCAAGATATGGCATTAAATGTCTTCTACTATAACACTACTCAAAAAATTTAGAATAAAAAGATAATAAAAAATACAACATCAGCAAGAACAAATATAAAGAAATAAAGGACTGACAGATTCATTTCTGTGAACATATGGGCCACACCTACGCTATGGATTTCTGCAAAATTCTGATCATTCTTAGTGTCTGAGATCATAGAATCATAGAATCACCAAGGCTGGAAAAGTCCTAAAAGATCATCCAGCCCAACCATTCACCTATTAACAATAGCTCCCACTAAACCATGTCCCTCAACACTACATCCAGTAGTTCCTTGAATACCATGGGGTATTCAAGGATCCACCAGTATATCTAATTACATCAGCTCAGAAAACAAGCATATTCCTATAGTATTTTGTCTGCCAAGATATTTTTTCTGCATTAATCAAGATAACATCATTTGATCAGTATTTGATATTCAACTCTGATTACAAGATGCTACCTTTATCTCCAAAACTAAACACATCAGCAGTTAGTGAACTTTATTAGTGTTATGTGTTGTAATGGCTGGTTCTTTTAATGAGATTTTTAAGTTTTATATTAGGGAAACACAGAAAAATAACTTTCACTCATTAACTTTCTTTGTTGTTGTTGTTTTCCTTACATTTATAAAATTGCATGCTGATAGATCAGTTATGTGATTTTGGCAATTGTTAATAAAAAGTGATTTTTTTATTAATAATTTCTGTGTTTAATTACTGGAATAAAACTAAGGAGTCAAAGCACACACACTGAGAATGCACAGATTACTATTATTTCCTCCAAAAGACGGAGCTGAAAAGGAGTAGTCCATGAAAGTAACCTTACCCTTCCACGTGTTGGTACCCTTTCCTGCATTTTGCTCTTTGAATCAACATTACTTCATGCAAAGAGGTAAGTCTGGAATTCTGCTTACTGCTCAGGGCCTTATCCTCAAAAATATTTTCCTGAAGAAAATAATGCCAACACACTGACCACTATGCAACTTCTTGGTGTTCTAGTTGGCTAATTTAATGACTATTTTTCGTCAGGGGGAACAGGTCAGTGTTAGTATATCTTTCTGTAAACTTACCATACTTTTCTGGTAGTATAAATATCTTCATGTAGATACAACAGGCATTGCATAACTTCTGATGGAAATATTTCTACCAGAAATAGTTGATTAGATTTAATTAGAAATATTTACAATCAATCCTGGAAAGGTACTTTTAGATCATGATTAGAAATTCACCTTTTTTAGATGGGAACTTTAATTTTTCTAACTTCTAAAAGAAAACATTACAGATTATCTCTAAGATACATTATGATAAATTCTTTATGAGTTCACAATTCAGACCAAATTTTTGTGGTACAACACCATCCTGTCAGTTATCAGAGAAGCCTAAATTAGATGTGCACCTGATCGCTCTGTCTTTGTAGTTGATGGTGCAATACAGGCAACATAGGAGAATGTTCAAGATTTTAAAATAACTACATAGGAATTTGAACTAGAATGTCAGTCCAACATTTTAAAATTAGGACAGATGAATCTATGCAAATGTATTGAAGTCTATGATGTTCAGCTCTGTCTAGACAAAACATCTGCTCTTAACATAAACTAGTTCTGATCATGCATTCCTCAAAAACTTTCATTTAGTCTAGACATTAGTCTTTACATTCAGAAATATGTACCCACGACTATTTATTTTACCTGAAAATAAGCAAAATGGTTTACTTTAAAATGTTTAGAGGCTTTTAAACTCACTTCATTTACAGTCATATGCACAGGAAGTTGGAGTTAATAAACTTGATGGTACTTTCTTGTTTAGAATCATAGAATTACTCAGGTTGGAAAAGATCTTTAAGATCATCAAGTCCAACCGCAGTCTGACCACAGTACCCTAAATCTAACAACCCTCTTCCAAATCACATATCTAAGCACCACATCCAAATGGCTCTTAAACAAATCCAGGGACAGTGATTCAACCACCTACACAGGGAGCCTATTCCAGTGTTTAACTACCCTTTCACTAAAGAAGTGTTTCCTAACCTGCAACCTAAACTTACCTTGGCGCAACTTGAGGCCGTTTCCCCTTATCCTGTTATCTGTCACCAGTGAGATAAGACTTGCCCTGCTCTCACTGTAAGCACTTTTCAGATCCTGGAAGAGAGCAATAATGTCTCCCCTCAGCCTCCTTTTCCCCAGACTAAACAGCCCTAGATCCCTCAGCCTCTCCTCATAGGGCTGATTCTCCAAGCCCTTCACAAGCCCCGTTGCCCTTCTCTGGACCTGCTCCAGTACCTCCATGTCCTTTTTATACTGAGGTGCCCAAAACTGAACACGGCACTCGAGGTAAGGCCTCACCAATGCTGAGTACAGGGGCAGGATGACATCCCTAGTCCTGATCACCACACCATTCCTGATACAAGCCAGGATACTGCACCAATGAAGATGTTAAAGAGAAGCAGTCCCAGCACTGAGCCCTGGAGGACACCACTTGTGACTGGTCACCAACTGGATTCAACTCCATTGACCACAACTCTTTCGGCTCAGCAATCCAGTCAGTGCTTCATCCAGTGGAGCATATGCCTATCCAGACCACAGGCAAAGAAGGCATTAAGTACCTCAGCCTCATCCCAGTCCTTGGTGACCAAGTTGCCCTTGGAGTCCAACAAAGGATGGAGATTCTCCCTAGACTTCCTCTTGTTGTTGATATGCTTATAAAAATATTTACTTTTCTCCTTTAACTTAGTGGCCAAGATCAGTTCTAACTGTGCTTTGGAATTTCTAATTTTCTCCTTGTGCATTTTCACTACGTACCTGTAATCCTCATAAGTAGCTTGCCAACTCTTCCAGAGACCATAAACCTTCCTTTTGTTCTTGAGATCCAGCCAAAGGTCTCTGTTCAGCCAGCCCAGCCTCCTTGCCTGTTGGCTCATCTTCTGTCACTTGGGGATGGTCAGTTCCTGCCCCTTTAGAACAATTTCCTTAAAGACCATGGTGGCAGTTCTGCTGACTCCCCTCCGTGGTTCAACAAGTATACAGAAGTCCAGCATCTCATGATCATTTTGCACCAGATGGCCTTTACATCCCCCACTAGACCTTCTCTGTTAACAAACAACAGGTCCATAATTTTGCTTCCCCTCTTTGTCTCCCTCACCACCCTCACCATCTCCCGCACACTCTAGGAACCTCTAGTACTGTTTCTTGTCAGCTGTATTATAAATCCAGAAGATGTCTGGGAAGTTGAAGTACCCCACCTGAATTAGAGGTAGTGACCTTGAGACCTCACCCAACTGTTTATAAAGCATCTCATCCTCCTCTTTATCCTGGGTGGGAGGCCTACAGCAGACTCCCACAATAATGTCAGTCTTGTTGGCCTTAGCTTTTATTCTGACCCATAAGTTCTCAACCCTATCATCACCATCATTAATTTCCACACATACAGTCTTTTTTAACATAGAGAGCTACACCACCACCTTTCCTACCTAGCCTTGTCTCTTTTGAAAAGTTGTTAGCCCTCAGTCACAGCACTCCAGCTGTGGGAGTTGTTCCACCGCATTTCCGTTATAGCAACTATATCAAAATTATCTGAACACACAATGGTCTCCAGCTCCTCTTGTTTATTACCTGTGCTGCATGCATTACTGTAAAGGCACCTGAACTTGTCCTCCTTGCAAGTGGCAACAGCCCTAATACCCTCATGACCACACTCAGGTATTTCCACATCCACTAACCTCACACCAGCCCTCATGTTCTTCCTACAGAGGAGTGAGTCATCTTCCTCCTTCACCAAGGTACAATACTAGGGGTCTTAGAAGGACATCCCTCTCCTGCAAGCACAGGGATGTTCTGTACAGGTAACAGTCTACAGTTTATGGAAGATCTTTCCAGTTGGAGTTGTAGACTTCTGAGTTTTCTTCCCCTTTGCCACTAATCTGTACAATGATTAGTCAATGATAAATATTATTCTGGAGGATTAGATTATAAAACAGAGCATATCAAAAATCTATGTGAGGTATTGTTTTGCTTAACAGTGTTCTCATTTTCTGAGACCACATTTACAAAAAAGTTGAAATGCTCTTTATTTTATTTTATTTTATTTTATTTTATTTTATTATTTTATTTTATTTTATTTTATTTTATTTTATTTTATTTTATTTTATTTTATTTTATTTTATTTTATTTTATTTTATTTTATTTTATTTTATTTTATTTTATTTTATTTTATTTTATTTTATTTTATTTTATTTTATTTTATTTTATTTTATTTTATTTTATTTTATTTTATTTTATTTATTTATTTCTCTACTTGCTTAGATTTGATTCCTTGTAATAATATGGTCTGTTTTTCTCTATATGACTCAGAAATCAGTAGTGTTCCTTAGGTACTATTAAAAAAAAAAACAAACAACAAAAACAATAACAAGAGAGGAAGGAAGGAAGGAAGGAAGGAAGGAAGGAAGGAAGGAAGGAAGGAAGGAAGGAAGGAAGGAAGGAAGGAAGGAAGGAAGGAAGGAAGGAAGGAAGGAAGGAAGGAAGGAAGGAAGGAAGGAAGGAAGGAAGGAAGGAAGGAAGGAAGGAAGGAAGGAAGGAAGGAAGGAAGGAAGGAAGGAAGGAAGGAAGGAAGGAAGGAAGGAAGGAAGGAAGGAAGGAAGGAAGGAAGGAAGGAAGGAAGGAAGGAAGGAAGGAAGGAAGGAAGGAAGGAAGGAAGGAAGGAAGGAAGGAAGGAAGGAAGGAAGGAAGGAAGGAAGGAAGGAAGGAAGGAAGGAAGGAAGGAAGGAAGGAAGGAAGGAAGGAAGGAAGGAAGGAAGGAAGGAAGGAAGGAAGGAAGGAAGGAAGGAAGGAAGGAAGGAAGGAAGGAAGGAAGGAAGGAAGGAAGGAAGGAAGGAAGGAAGGAAGGAAGGAAGGAAAAGCCACAAAATATATAATTTGTATAGACGGGCTATTAAAGAAATAAGAAAGATATATTTTTCACATCCCAAATATATTTTATCATCTTGCAGTTGTGTGTAGTGTTCCTCAGTGCCATGGAATCTGCTACTGCCAGCAATTCACAATTTCTTTGAATGTACCTCCACCTGTTGGCAAAAATGTAGATGGCACTACAAGTCTAAGCGGGAACAGAAATCTCTTAATACAAATATTTGCATTGAGCTTCCTGAGAAAATAGATAAAGATTAGAAATCCTGAATACCTTGCATGTTTTAGGTATTTCTCATAACTTGGTAAATATCATTAATGTGAACTCTTACACATTTTAGATTTCTTTATTTAAATATTAAGACAAAAGAAGCTAACTGTCATATCATATAACATTATAACCTTAGAGTTTTAGGCATGAAAACGTAATTTCTTAGAACAAACTTTACATAAAAGTTTCTAGGCATTACTATCCAAAAATACATAACATTCATTTATATTTATATATTTTAGTGATAATTAAGTAAATTACGTTTTACTGGAAATCAAATAGCATTATATAATTTACATAATCTGATGAATTTAAATAATTGAGAATTAATCTGTTTGCTGTTTTGTTCAGTTAAAATTTTCCTTATAATATTGAGTTCTTTAGGAAGTAATATTATCACATGCAGTTGTTGAGTATTTCAGAGCTGCAGTATTGTTTGAGGCTTGAACAAAATTCCAGACTTTCCACTGGGATGCTATTTATGGTAACAAAGAACATACTTGTATTCCCCTCAGGAGCTCAGGTCAGACCTCAGACTTTTGACACCACCTTTATTTATTTCAGTGTTGCTTTTGATGTTGTCACTTATATTTGTTCTGATTTTTGCCATTCCTTGCCTTTTAGTGATGCCTTTTTTGTCTGTTCAGTCTCTAAAATGCCTTTCCACTTGATATTACTTCTTTCCTTCTCAATAAATCTCCCCTAAATGTCCATGGAAATCAGATACCTTTTTCACTCTTCCACCTTTACGCTTTTATCACCTTGTAGGTGATATTTCCTGTGAAGATTTTCATGACATTTATGACAATCACTTCACCCAAAATCTGCTTTTTCCATTTTGACTCTTTATTTCTAGAGCATCAGTTATCTTGCTTGAGTTTAGCCTAAATATAATATACGAATTTTGATCTTCTTCAATCCCTCCAAAACTATCCTCATCCCTTGACAAAATCAAGGGAAGGTAGTCAGGACATACAAGAATTTGAGGGCCTTGGTCAAATGTCAAATGCTCTTTTCACATATCAAGAATCCACAGGTACAGAAGTGCAATTGAATTTAACGTGGGTCTCATTGCAATTTCATGTGTTACCTGTGCTATTGAACCTTAAAAACTTCTATGGTATCCTTTATCTTCATAGATGTAAACACAGAAGTTTTGAAATCCTCTTTTTTCTTTGTGGTATTTCAGGGCTAGATCTTTACTTCTCTTGCTCTTTCCCAGCTATGTTGCAAATATGTTGCTTACCTCCTACTTGATATACATTTGTGTAGCTTGTAGCTTCTTGTAGTTCCTGGTTTCTTACTATAAATGCACATATGCATGCAGATGTGTGTCCCAACCTATGTAGTCTGATTCTTTACCCTCCCATTTTACAACACCATATCAAACTAAAGTTCCATTATGATTTTAAAGTTCTCCTTTATATTCATGAAAGAAAACATCACTGTAGTTCACTATGTGCCACATAGAAGGGTTTGGGGGGGGGGGGGGAGCGGGGGGGAAGATAAAATATTAAAAGCTAAGAATAAAAGCTAAGAAATATTTCTTCCATTGTTGTTGTGGGGTTTTGTTTGTTTGTTTGTTTGCTTGTTTCCCTCACAAGTAAAGTAATAATTTTTAAAAAATCTCTGTGTGGGATTCTGAGATAACATCCACTCAACTACCGATGACTACCAACTATCCAATGTCAGACCTTCTCAATATGTCTTCCAGAAGAGGTTTTCCGTTTTCTGAAGTTATGAGATGAAGGTTAGCAGCACTGTCCTTTTTGTTCTTCGTCAGAGGAAACAGGAGCATCTCAGGCCTAACCAAACAGATTTTGTTCTCTCTGTTCAGAAACAGTGATTTAAATCACAGTCTTTTTGTTTCATAAGAATGCATGGGGAATTTTGTTACTTTTGATCTTGACAAAAGTGACTTTTCTACTGATGGATGTTTTGGGATTTCTATTGATACTGTACAAGTGAACACATCTGAAATTAACCCGCATCTCCTGTGTTCACAACCTCAGAGGACTTACCAAAAAATTATTGCTTTATTTTGCCTTTTGAGGAGAAGATTTCTGGAGGCCAGAGTTTGACCCCAGGACAAAATGCTGTGGAAGAAGACTGAAATTCTGTGTATTCTAATAACACGGTTTTGTTGTTGTTATTGTTGATGTTTTATTTGATTGATTTCTTTGTTTGTTTGATTTGTTTTGTTTTGTTTTTTTAAAACAATCTTTTCAAGTGGAACTCTTGGACATTTCAGATTAAATGGTCTATAAATGTCCAGTGGTGAAGTGGTCCAAACCTTAATTCATCTTTTGACTTCACAGGTAGTGAATATGTCTGATAGCTAGCATGCAGGAGATAACAGCTCTGAAACATTTGTTTTTTATCTTAGACTTTTTATTCCCCAAAGCTCTATGTTCTCAATGTGTTTTATCCTGTGTATTCAAGCTTTACAGACAAAATATAACCTCTCGTCTATCAGCTTACATTCTTGTTCCAAATTATTAGCAGACCTTACAACCAGAGAAGCTATGTTGCTAAAAAGACCCAGATGGGGAACTTTTAGAGTCAAAAGTTTATAGGTATGGAGAGCTGTTATTTATCATATCTGAGCAATAGTTTAAAGAAAGCAAGGGAATTTAAGTAATCGAAAGATAAGAGAGATAAAGAGTTCAAGCCAACCTCTGTGAATTTTACTATTGAAGACACGTTATGAGGAAAAATGAGAGGCCATGACTTACAAAGAAAGATTGGTGCTACTTGTGTACCATAAATGGAAAGGGTGAACACATGATTCTGGTTTATGCAAAAATCCCCAAATTCTAGCATCACCATTGTCCAGACTCTAAATCAAAGCCAACCTTTATATCTGTAAACTCATTCTCTCTCTCTTTAAAATAATTTAAAAAATAATAAAAAATAATTTTTAAAATGTTGTTTTTATTTTTATCACACTCAGTACAAATGCAGCTCAGTATTTTTTTTATTTGTTCAGGTGCTGCCATGGAGAGAGTCACAGTCTGTATGATAAAGTGACCTTTCAACTCAGCATCATTTCAGCATTTTAGCAGAGTGAAGAATAAGAAAGTTCCTTCATAGAAATGGATAAAGAAACCATATCAAACTCAGACTATGGCTTTTAGACTACGGTAGTCTCTCTGAATTTATTTGAGGCTGTGAGATTGAAAATGTAAGTTTTATTAATCTGTATTGCTAATTTGAATCCTTCATTTGTAACGGAAGGCCTGGCTTAGCTTTATCCCTAAGTGATGTTTCATGGTACTGTGGGATTCTTGATTATCTGTGTTTACAATCCCACTATTAAAATCAAGCAAAGAGTAGTGAAGATCTGAGTTTATCATGGAATTGTAGGGTTTGGAAGGAACCTCTGGAGATCACCTGATTGAACCCCATGGTTAAAGCAGTTTCCCTCGGGTAGGTTGCACAGGAAAGTGTCCAGGAAGGTTTTAAATATCTCCACAAGTCCACAACCTCTCTGGGTTGCTCGTTCCAGCTCTGTCACTCTCACAGTTAAGATTTTTTCCCTCATGTTCACATGGGACTTCCTTTGTTCTAGTTTGTGCCCATTGCCCCATCTCCTGTCATAGAACACTTCCAAAATGTGCCTGGCTCCATTTGCTTGAAACATTCCCTTTAGATATTGACAAGCATTAATAAGGTAATCCCCCTGTCTTCTCTTCTTCAGGTTTAACATACTCAGATCTCTCAGTCCTTCCTTAAGAGGAAGATGCTCTGAGTTGTTTATCATCTTTGTAGCCCTCCAGTCACTCAAAGTTCCCTGTCTTTTTTGGAATGGAGAGTCCAGAAGTGGATGTAGCACTGCAGATATTATCTCACTGGGACAGAAAAGAGATGGAGGATCATCTTCCTTGACCTGTTGCCTGTGCTTTTTTTTTAGTGCACTTCAGAATACCATTGGCCTTCTTGGCCACAAGGACACACTGCTGGATCATGGCCAATCTGTTGTCCTACAGAACACTCTCATCTTTCTCTGCAATGCTTTTTTTTTTTTTTTTTTTTTTTTTTTTTTTTCTGGCAGGTCAGTCTCCAACCTGTACTGATGCACGTGATATAGAAATAGGTATATAGAATCCTGCACTTTTCCTTGTTAAACCTCATTAGATTTCTCTCTTTTCAACTCTCCAACCTGCCCAGGTCTTCTTAATGAATGGCAGCACAGCCTTCTGGAGTGTCAACCTCTACTTCCAACATCCAGCTTTGTATTAAAAAAACTGTTGGGGGTGCATTGTATCCCTTCTTTCAGGTCATTGATGAAGATGTTAAACAAGGCTAGACCCAAGACTAACTCTGTACCATTGATCACAACCCCGCAGAGCTCTGTCAGTGTCAATTCTCAATGCACGTCACTGTCCATTCCTGATAACAGTCTTATTTACATTTGGAGGCTATTGATACTTCACAGTATTTATCAGAGGCAAACTCATACTGATTTCCCATCCAACCACTCAAAGGATAGAGAACCAGTACATGTATTTGTGCAGGTGTCTGCTCGAGTCTGCCAGCATCACTCCTTTACTGCTTTCTGCAAAACAGTCCTTCTTCCTTTTTCTTCATTAGCTATCCTCGCCATTCTTTACAATTTACTGATAGCTTAGACCACCAAAAGGAATCAACAACCTTGCATCTAACATGAGCTCATTTCTAAAAGCTTAGAGCTGCCACCATTATATTATAATTTACTCTTCTTCACAGGCAATAGATAAATATCTAGAAAAAAATAAAATAAAAACCAAAAATACTCGTACGTAGGCATGCTCCAGAGTTTACAGAAGTGAAAAAGTGGTTTTTCTTAATTCAAAGTCCAAAAGAAAAAATAAAATTGTAGGCAATATCTCCTACAGAAGCTTTCTGTAACATTCTATTATGAGAACTTTTGAAGCATATGGGATGAATTTATGAAAACTCACTGTATCGGAAGCTCTGGTAAGTATGGAACAACTATAGCAGGACTGAATATTCCCAGAAAATTCCTGAATGTTATTTAAAAACAAACAAACAAACAAACAAAAAAAACCAAAAACCAAACCAAAAAAAAACTTGCAGGATGAAAAGATCTTCTATGCCTGGGAAGTTCTGTGGGTGGCAGAACAGAAACAGATGTTTTCCAAAGCCTCAGTGACATTTTTCTTGTCTCTAATTTTTATTAAAAAGGGGTATTGAAACAACAAAAATCTGAAAGTTTGGATGTGGAGCTTCTGCTTTATTGAGGATAGGCTGAACAGCACTTTTCTGGCATTTTATATTATGAATCTACAAAAACTTTAGTCAACTACAATCAGTTGTTTCCCTGAGTATTTCTGTTGCTTTAGAAACAGATAATAATATTAAAAACTTGAATCTCACTCTTACAAAACTTACTATTGTGATGGAAAATAAAATAATTTCAATTTAGATTTTTATATATGGGAATTTATTCCTTCCATGTCAAGCCTTAGAACATACTTAAAGTTTGAAAGTGATTTGTGGTTATTTTTTATGAAAAGATCAAATCAGTGCAAAAATATGAGACACAGTAAGTTACATGCTCAGTAAGTGGTGATAACAGAGGAAGAGTGGAATTTTTAGTAATTAATTTCTTTTTTAGTTAGGAAGATTTAAATCACTTGGTCACCTGAATTTATTTATTTCTTCATTTACTTGGTGATTTAGTCTGAATAAAATATTTTATTTCTTCTAGGAGTGCTGTCTTTTATTTCATTTTCAAACTCTGTGGAAATAAATTTAAAATATTATCAAAATGGAAATCCAGTTTCTAAAGTGGCATAATTAGAACTGATAGAGTATTTCACTGAAACAAGCATTTCAAGGCAAAATTAGTGTTTGTTTGTTTGTTTGTTTGTTTGTTTTCTTTTTTATTTTCTTTTTTCCACTGAAAATAATTCAGAAGAACCGATGTTTATTTCTTAAAAAATCTGGTTTAATAAAATATTCATTTTTATGCTTGTTATTATTATTTTTTTTTTTTTAATAATAATATCTCAGACAAAACCAAAATTACCTGCTTTCAGCAACAAAACTTTTGTATTCCTATTTTGAAGACGGCAGATTTCATAGATGCTCTATTCTAGCCTCTCTTCAATGAACTGGCTTTAGTCTTTTTTCTCTTGCAGAGCTCAGTAACTACCTGTATTTGTCTTAGATGCTTTCCTCCTGCTCTGATTAAGGCAGAGGCCCTCAGGAAAGCCTGTGGGTGTTGGAGTTCTGAGGGAAATACCTGCATACTTTGATGAGAGAAGCAACTACCAGCACACAGGGCTGCCAACATGCATGGGAGGGTTTTTCCTTTCTCCTTTGTGGTATCTTCTGCTGTCATTGCCTTTCATGTGCACCTTACTTTATTTGGAAAATCATAGATGAAAGTACTTGCCTTAGCAGTATCCTTGCCACTGTCTTCAATGTATGGAGGAGTAAATCATTCTCTTTGCACTTCAGCATGGACTAATCAGACTTCCCCCCCTAAAAATATTAGTGGAGTCCCAGATAGACACAGATTTGTGGAGAAAGTCATTGTAATTTTCTAGTGGAAAACATACAGGAACATTACAAATATTATAATTTTCACATACTGTCCTATTAGACAGTAAACCCAGCTTGGATTCAGTCCCCAAGTGCAACTAAATTTCAAAGGATACAGCAAGTGTACAAGAATATATTGCAATATCTGTGGAACTGATTCACGAGAACTCAAAATCCAGACGATTTATATCTATTTTGAAAATCAATTACCCACTCCATGAAAAGAATAAAAATCAGTGAAATTTAGATTCAGGAGAGAGTCCTTGAGAGTTCAATGGCTCTGTGTCCAGGTGGAAGCCAGTAAAGAGCGGTGTCCCCCAGGGATCTGTCTTGGGACCGGTGCTCTTTAACATCTTTATCAGTGACACTGGTGACAGAACTGAGTGCACCCTCACCAGGTTTGATGATGAAACCAAGCTGAGTGGTGCAGTTGACAAGAAGGAAGGAAGGGATGCCATTCAGAGGGACCTTGACAGGCTTGAAAGGTGGGCCCAGGTGAACCTAATGGGGTTCAACACAGCAAAATGCAAGGTTTTGCACTTGGGCTGGAAGAACCCCAGGCATCTGTACAGACTGGGAGGAGTGATCCTTAAGAGCAGCTTGGCAGAGAAAGACCTGGAGGTCCTGATAGATGAGAAAATTAACATGAGCCAGCAGTGTGCTCTTGCAGCTCAGAAAGCAAATGGGATCCTGGGCTCCATCAGGAAAGGGGTGACCAGTAGGGATAGGGAAGTGATTGTCCCCCTCTACTCTGCTCTTGTGAGGCTCCATCTGGAATACTGTGTCCCGGTATGGAGCTCACAGTACAAGAAAGACATAGACCTGCTGGAAAGAGTCCAGAGGAGGGCCACAAGAATGGTCAGGGGGCTGGAGCACCTCCCCTTTGAGGACAGGATGAGGGAGCTGGGCTTGTTCAGCCTGGAGAAAAGAAGGCTGCGGGGTGACCTCATTGCAGCCTTTCAGTACCCGAAGGGAACCCATAATCAAGAGGGGAGTAAACTCTTTTAAAGGGCCGATAATAGCAGGATAAAGGGAAATGGTTTTAAGTTGAAAGAGGGAAGATTTAGGTTGCATGTTAGGGGGAAGTTCTTTACTAGGAGAGTGGTTAGGCCCTGGAACAGGCTGCCCAGGGAGGCTGTGGATGCCCTGTCCCTGAAGGTGTTCAAGGCCAGGTTGGATGGAGCCCTGGGCAACCTGATCTAGTAAACATGGAAGTTTGGTGGCCCTGCCAGGCAGGGGGAGTGGAGCTTCATGATCTTTGAGGTCCCTTCCAACCCTGGTCATTCTGTGATTCTGTGATTCTTTATACAATTTCCAATCCACGTAACATTTCAAAACGCTCACATAAGCAGCACTTTCTGAAATGCCCTTAAATTCAACTGGCATCATAAATAATCTAAACACTTCAAAAAATCTTGACTTTTATAAAGCAACTTTTTATCAATGCTTATCATTTCTTGAGCTGTTTGCTTTATCTATCTCATCTTCGTTAATTATCAGTTGACACTTAGTCTTGCAATTTTGTGTTTGTGTTTTCCAAGTCTTAGGAATCCCAACCTTGTTCCTGGAAAATATAATTGATGTCAAAAATTTTCAGTTAAAACTGTGCAAGTTTTTCTAAAGTTAGAACAACTTTCACACCAATATGTTACCTTGTAATAAGACTTCAAGAAGTATTTAATGTCTAAAAGTTCTGAATGTCCTACATACAGTCTGGTGAAAATCTACATTATCTCTTTTTCAAGTGGAACAAATGACTTATGATCAGAAAATGAACAAGAGGGAGTATAACCTTGAATGTGACTCACTGACTGATCAACAAAAACATTCCCTGGTTTATGTATTCACGTATTTATTGTATTGTCCTCAAAGAAATTATATTAACAGAGCAGGCCGGAAAACTGGTAATCTTTCTAACCTGGAGCTCCCACAGTTACCTTGGAGAAAATTCATGCATTCTCTCCTCATCACCCTTGCTGAACTAAACACAGATCCTCCTAATTAAATCCCTGAATATAGAGCTGAAATGCACAGCAACAAAATTCCCAGTGAAGAAGCTCCTCAGCAAAGAGAACTTTCTATGAGCCAGCACAAAGCATAAAATATAGACCTGGCAGCTAAGCCAGATTTGGTCATACCTTGACAAACAACAACAACAAAAAACAACAACAAAAACACCCACTTCGAGCATTTAAGCTATTTGTTCACAGATAACTAACCTTTTTATCATTGTTATTATATGTACTACATGTATTATCTCCTTCTGTGGAGGAAGACCCATCAGTCATCAAGACCCATCCAAACAGCTACCTGTGTGACCTATTGTAAGGTACCTGATCTAGAAGGGTGGTTGGACTCAGTGGTACCTTGAGGTCTCTTCCAACCCCTATAATTCCATTATTCTTTGATTTAAGTAAAAAACATACTCTTTTGATAAGTATCTTGAAGTACCTTACTGGAATCTGAGTTCCCTCACAGATCCATTTGCTGAGGCAGCTGATAGTATTTTTAAATTACCTTATGATAGTCTTCCAGTTCCATGCCCTGCAGTCTTAGTTGAGAGGCATCCCTTCTGAGTAAAAGGCAAACTCTTCAGATTTCTATGATACAGAAAAGGCACCCTGTATGTTAGCTGCAGAAGATCAGCAAGGTTACCCCGATATTCTACTGCCTTTAGCTGAATTGTTTTCCTGCCAGATTAGTGATCCAAGTTGGCTCAGAAATGGGGTCAAAGCAGGATCAGGCAAGCAGTTGAGTTAGAAAGATCTGATTGCAAGAAGTGGGACTGCTCCCTTCAGGTTATTCATGCTACTGGAAAGAAGTCTGATGAGTAGAAGTGAACTGTATTGAGGAATGTAGATGCACATTTTTTCTTACAAGTTGTGGTAACTGTATTACTGATTTAAAAACGAAGATAAAATATTTAATATAGACCAACTACTATAGTTTCTTTCCTACAGATGCATTTAGGTTTAAAAGAAACACAAAGTGAATTTGTAACTCCATATAACCATATAGGAAAAATGATCAGGAGGAATTTTCTCAGTTTTCCCTAAAGTGATTTTCCTGAAGATGAGACTTGTTCTGTTTCTCACAGGTTAAGATCTACACAATAAGAGATATCACTTTGGTTTTAGAAAGAAGGCATGTTAGCTCTGCCTTTTGTTTTTAGCTCAAGTGAACCTGTGACCTATAATAATTTAATCAATTACTTGGAAATTATGATCGTCCAAATTACATGGAGATCAGATGGCTGGCCAAATGCTAAACAGACATGTTCAATCTCCCAGTGATCCTTACAGATCTTTTAAGAACCACATCAGCTAAACAGTGTATCAGATTTCTTTCGGCTTTAATATAAGATGTTAAAGTAATAAAAGTTTGGACACAGATTCTTCAGTGTTCAATGTGTGAGTAAACTAGAGAGCCTGGACTCACCAGAGAGAAACACCAAGTGAAAAGAGGCCTTGATATGTTAATTATTAGATATTGCAAATATCATTAACCATAAGAAAAAAATCATTCTCTCTCTCTCTCTCTTTATTTATTTATTTTTTATTTATTTATTTATTTTCAACATTAGCTCCCAGAAAGCAGGGACAGAATAGCAGGTAGAAATCTTAGTAGATAACTACTGCTCAATGTTGCAGAACTATATCCATTAGAGCTGGAGCTGCAAGATAAGTGGCAGCAGATTCTCTGTGCAAGAGAAAAAATAATAAATAATAATAATAATAAATATATAAAATAATAAAAAAAGAAAAAAAGAAAAAAGAAAAAAAGAAAAAAGAGAAAAAAGATATAGAGGAAAGAAAGAAAAAGAAAAAAAACACAACAGCTTTACTAAACTTTCCTGAACTGATGTGCATGTTATGAGTATGTATTTATGCATACAGGAGCAAGGCTCAATTCCTTGCAGAATGGAAGCAAAAGTCCATGAAATCACTTCTCTGATTAGATGCTCCTTTCAAAATTATGGTCCTTTCCCTGGTGCTAATGATACTTCTTCCCACTAGATGGCACCGAGCAGCTGTTGAATCACTCCAGATGCTGATCGGGTGGCGCTGGCTCACACTTTCCTTCTGACGGCTCTATTTTTACATCTAGAAATAAAACCCACAAATTCAACCTTCAGAAACTAAAGCTGTTCCACTTTCATTTCATTTCCCCTATGCCTAGGCTCTTAGCTAAATGTTGCAGCTGCAATTAATAGTGGGATTGCAGCACATCACTCAGACTTATCATCATAGAATCATGGAATCACAGTCTCACCAAGGTTAGAAAAGGCCTCCTAGATCATCCAGCCCAGCTGTCTACCAGCCACAAATATAATCCCTCTAAACGATGTCCCTCAGTATAACATCTAAACAGTTTTTGAACACCTCCAGGGCAGTGACTCCACCACCTCCCTGGGCATCCAGTTCCAGCACTGGAACACTCCATCAGAGAAGAAATTTTTCCTAACATCAAAACTGAATCTCCCCTCATAGATCTTGAGGCCATTCCTTTTGGTCCTGTCACTAGTTACACAGGAGAAGAGGCTCACCCTCACCTTGCTACTGTCCTACAGTCTCCTTTCAGGCAGTTGCAGAAAGATAAAGTCACCTTTGAGCCTCCTCTCCTCCAGCCAAGATAATCCCAGTTTCCTCAACTGCTCCTCACAGGCTCTGTGCTCTAGACCCCAAACTGGCTTCATCATCACCAAAACTGAAAACAGTATTTGAGGTGCAACCATACCAATCCTGGATACAGAGGAATGATAATTTCTCTGCTCCTGCTGGCAGCACTCTTTCTGATAGAAGACAGGATGCCATTGGCCTTCTCGGCCACCTGGGCACACTGCTGACTCATGTTCAGCAGCACATCAACAGACACAGACAGGTCAGTTTCTTCTATACAGTCTTTCAGTCCCTCTGCCCCAAGCCTTTACCATTGTCTGGGGTTCTTGTGGCCAAAGTTCAGGACCTGGTACTTGGCCATTTTGAGCTTCATTCCACTGACCTAAGAAAAGTGATCCAGCCTATCTAGGTACCTCTGTAGGGCCTTCCTACCACCTGGCAGATTGATACTTCCTCCCAACTTGATGTCACCTGCCAACCTGCTGAGGGTGCATTCTCTTGTGTTGAAAGAAATGTTTCAACGTTCAAGAAATGTTTGGATGTTGTGTTGAGGGATACGGTTTAGCTGAGAAGTATTGGTGATGGTTGGACTGGATGATATTTTAGGTCTTTTTCAACCTTGATAATTCTGTGATTCTGTGATTCTGTGATTCTTTGTTCAAGTCATCAAGGATAGAGCAGGACAGTCCCCAGTACTGACCCCTGGAAAAAAACACTTTCGGCCAGTTGCCAGCTTCATTACATTCACCGCCACATTTGGTTTGCACAGCTCAGTATATTTAATACTGATTTGCTAGTTGTTTACTTGGGACCAGCATCTCACAGAGGTGGTTGTATTGCAAGTCCTGAACTATCTTCCCAGGCCCCCAGT
Organism: Excalfactoria chinensis; assembly: GCF_039878825.1. Classification (NCBI taxonomy): domain Eukaryota; kingdom Metazoa; phylum Chordata; class Aves; order Galliformes; family Phasianidae; genus Excalfactoria; species Excalfactoria chinensis. Next base: position 3,150,770 of record NC_092857.1, read on the forward strand.
GTTGTATGGCTTCCCCATAGCTTTCAAGGGTAAATTTCACAGAGCCATTTGACAACCTTTTCCAAATCTCACTAGGAACCTACAAGAATAAATTTTTAACTTACCTTCCTTTCATTTTCATCTTCATTTCTCTCATCTGCAAAGGAAAGACTTTTGCTCTTTTTGTCACTAGCAGTCACTGCAAGCCTGTCTCTAATGTCTATAAATGCTGCAAAAATGACACAGATTTCTGAATTCTTCCTCTGTAATTAGGAACTGTGCTGCTTTGCAGTGATTTAACATGATTAGTCCAGCAGGATGTTTTCCTTTAGTCCCCCGAGAGAAAAGGAGATGCTACAGATCCTACCTGAGTGAACAGAATGGAAGTTTTGTCACGGGATATGGACAGGTAAATTCACTGCTGATACAGCTGTGACACAGGAAAAGAGATGACAGCAAGGAGGAACTATGCAGAGTCTAATACTTGATGATTTTTGAATATGGTATTTGAAAACTCAAGGTATGCACTCAGTGTACACACTAAATGTGTCAGCATTCATTATGACAGATGGGAGTAAAGATAGAGAAAAACAGTGCAGTTGGATAGTAAGTAAAATCTTTCTGGGTAGGAAAGGGATGGATTTTTCCTTAGCTTGAAGTTTTGCTTAACATGGTAATGAATATTTTTTTTCCCCCCAGAGAATATGTTCTAAAAAAACTTTTTATATTGTTTTTGAACAACAGGCTTCAAAACATGAATGTTCATAGATACAGACACAGAAAACCACAAGACATGAATGGTCAGTGTGAAAGATTCAGGTACCATGAAAAGAACTGCAGGTAAAATGTAGAAATAACGCTTCTCTTTTGCAAGATGGCTGGACTTCAACTTATGGCATTAGGTCACTTTTTTTTTCTTTTCTTTCAATCCAATTTCACCACCTTCAAAGCCAATACCAGATTAAGCCACATAGAATGATAAATATGATAACTATGAGGAAATCTCAGTCAGAACTAACTTCTGTCAAGAAGGAAACTGGGTCTATTTTTTTTTTTTTAATTATTATTATTTTTTTCTAGATGGGTCCATTTATGAAGACTTTAAGACCCTAGAAGTCCGCAGCTGGGCCAATTACCGAAGTGACACCAAGAGGGTGAGCGGTAAAATGGCGATTTCTTAAAGCAAACACACACTTATATAAACTATGCTCTTTGTGTACGCCTCTCTAGTACACGTCATCGATCCTTCCAGAAATTGGGGAGGGCCTGTCGCGTGACAGCCCGATATCCCTGTATTTCGCCTAATACAACACATTTATCTTACAAATATCAGAAAACAAAGAATCAAACAAACATAAAAATAAAAATACAAATCCCACTCATTTTTTGTATCTGCTTGATCACATTATCATTATCATTATTATTAATTTCCTTTATGCAAAATATTTGATGAATAATTTTCATTTCATAATGAAGTAAAATAAAGACAAATTCCCACCATCTGATTTCATATATAAATTTTTGGAGCAAAATATCCTACTATTTTCTTCCTTAGTCTTCACTGAAATATAGCTCTTCAGTAGTGCATTAAAAAACATGACTGCACTGTTACATATTGTTTCTCTTTTATTCTTTCCCTGAGGGGAAAATATAATATGCAGTGAAAACTATCATTTTGCTCCTGTATTCTGTACTAATTGGCTTTTCCTGAACTGGAAAGGTATCATGCCCATAAATATCATATTGTCATAGAGAAACAACACAAAAAACAGAAGGCCAGAATGTTGTTCATAAAGAGGTCACTGGACATTGTCAGGCTTTCACTTTTTATCTCATGATGAAATTTTGCATTATGATAGTTAAAAAACAAGTACAATATTTTGATTACTTTTAAATTGTTCTTTCTCTCTTATGGAATTTTTAAATGCTCAAAGCTCGTTTTGAATTCCTTTCTGAAATGTAATTTCCATGCAACTGAATTTGTTACACATCACTTCAGTTCTATTATACTTGGCAGATGATCTTTTGCTCACTTTTATCAGTAAATTCCTCAGGAGTTTTATAGACAGTGCTTGAAATGGTAATTCAGACTGAGAAATGAAGCTGGTAGGCAAACGTAAAGAGCCAGAATGTTGTATCACTGTATACAGACCATTTCAATGACAATTCATGAGAATAAAAAGCGACATGTCAACAAAGTGGTTTGAAAAACAGCCAGAGTCTGCCAGACAGACAGGGTGATTTCAATCCAGTATTGCACTCTGTGTATTACTTTCTGCAATCTGTTCTTTTTAAACATTTCTGAGTAAGTTCCACAGGCGCTATGTTCTGATGTCTTACACAGGTTTTTGCATGTTAAATCAGATGATTTTCATTCTGTTTTCCTCTTCCCCTTGGAATTTGTTATCAACTCATAATGAAGTTTCTGGATTATTTGACTATGATCTAGATTTGAAGAGTGACAGTGCTCATTTTCTTTACTCCTCCTAAGATAAAAATAAATAAATAAATAAAAAGATCTGCTCACCAACCTGCTATCTAATCAGAAATGAAACAACCTTTGTGCTCTGGAAAGTGATGGACCATTCAATCATAAAATTCTGATATGATGTCATAAGTATTGTTTAATGCCAACAGAGTGTATTCACACCCTCTTGCAAACACAAGATATACTAAGATCTCAGTGGAAACTTAGGAAATGTGCCAAGGAGCAGGCACACTCTTAGTATTAGAGATGATGGCAACTCATCTGGAAGAGGAGTTTGGAACTGATGGGATATTCTTCCCTTTGTGTCTGCCTAAACTGCACTTGGAGGTGATCTGATTTAATGTGCTCAGATTTCCTGCAAAGACACAGTTCACAGTTTTTTAATAAAGAAGGTCTGTAGGTCACTAGATCAAACAGAGATATCTACACTTGAATTAATAACTCAGGATCTTCAGTCTTAGAAACAGATTGGTTCTTGGTATAGTCAATGAAGAATAGTTGACATATTTTAGTTGACACTAGACACGTTTTAGTCTAAAAGAAAGGATAAAAATAAGGCAAATTACTCACTCTCAGAGACTTTTACTTCTCCACACAAACTAGAAATGAGACTCAGATGATTGAGATTGAGACACCTATTTCATAGCTGGTTAATGCTGGACAAGACTTGAAAAACTGGCCATGTGGACCTAAGAGGTTCATCAAGTCCAGGCTCGAAGTGTTGCATTTGATCAGGGAAATCTCAGATGTGAGTACAGAGTGGGAGAGGAACTCCTCTGGAGCAGCTCTGAGTAGTAGGACTTTGTTCTGGTGGACGCAAAGCTGGATCACACTTCATTCAATACAAATAAAAAAGATTTTTTCTCCGTAGGAACAATCATTAACAGCAGACAGAAATGTCCTAGAGGTAAACGCAATGTCTGTAGAAGAAATAGTCTTCAATTCCACTCATACAGATGGTTAAATATTAAAATCAGACTACTTAAATCTGTGTTGAGCATGCAAATCAACAAAAGCTGGAAAATGAGATGCATACCTTTGTAATGCAGTGCTGTGTTGGTGAGCATGAAATAAAAGGCCTTTGCCTTGAAGAAACATTCCTCTGTCATTTCACTCTTGTTTCCCCCAACATTTCCCCATCTTTGTACAAAAACACTACTTTATTCCTCACAACTATAACTGAAATTCTAAGTAAAAATTGTCACAGGAAAAAACATTTTGCTATTCTGTTAGGATTTCATGACATCTTTAATATCGTTAGTTTTATCAAATTATGCAGTTCATGTATTCCACAAATATCTTTTTTACAAGATATGCATTATATAGCCAACCAATTTTAGTAAAGTTCTTTTAAATTATCAGCTTATTAAAGCATTTTGTCTCTTCTTGAAATATTTCTCTAAATCTATTTTATATTATTGAGGGCAAAGAATTTGTCTCCATCCTGTACAGATGAAAAACTGGTATTCAAATTTTTCAGAGAAATGCTTATAAATACTTGAATAATTACAGAATATTTGTTGTTGTTGTTTGTTTTGTATTGTATTGTGTTTTTTTTTTGTTTGTTTGTTTTTTTTTTTTTTTTTGCTTGGTTTTGTTTTTAACAGCTCAGCTTGGTAATTTTTTGCAGAGCTTGAAACACCATTGTACCTTATAAAAGCAATGGATATGATGGATAAGATATGAATATGGATAAGAGGAATTAGGTGTTTTTAAATAGTCTGAGAAATACTTTTTGAAGAAGTATTTGATCAGAATCCCTTGTGACAAAAGTTTTAAAGGAAAGAAGATTGCTATGAAATGGTCTTTACGTTAATGTGTGCCAAAGTGTATGTCAAGGTGTTCCTGCATCCAAAGCAGGTTCACTTCCCCATAGATAAGCATCTGAAATAAGTCGATAATCTAGAGAAAAGATTAGGGAGTGATGAGATAAAGATGATATTAGAAACGTAAAAAAAATGATTAGCTTGAGGAGGTGGCAGATCAAATGATTCATGTACTGGCATCCTTCACCTTCCTACAAGGTCATTGTTGATGTCAAAATCTGCCTTGGTTCAAAGGCAGGCTGTGCAGATTAATAAAGGAGAGACTCAATGGGGCTGCTAATAAAACTTGTTCCTCTGACTGTTTAGTTGCCACACGTGGAAGGACTGACAACAAAATTATAACTATCTACTTGTACAGAGCATGCTTTTATTTTCTTAAAATCACAATTTTGTGTGTAATCAGAAACAGAGGATGAAATGGATCGCTAGCCCAACTCAGTAAGGCCAATCACATCTTTTTTCTATGCATTAACACCATCTGATCTTGTGCCCACTGTACATCTCACAAGCTAAAAAGAGGCAATGGGACTTACAGACTACACTGTGGCAGCCTGGGATGTAATTACAGAAATATTTTCTTCAACAACAAAACCAGATGGTGCTGGCATAAATGAGAAGGCAGCAAAATGTGACACGGAGACTAAAACAAGCAGCTAGGATCAGGGAAAGGAAATTTCTTACACTGACTTCACTGCCAAAAACAATGTTTGTACAGCTGACCTCTTTAGTAACACAATCTGATATACTGATTCCCTGGAAATTTTAATTTCTGTTGAAAATATCTGTTTAATTTTTCTTCTAAGTAAGCAAAAAGTGTTCAGTGTTCACCTGACAGATTATGTGAATACAGATAGCAATCCCTAATATGGGGTCCTCATGACACTGAAAGAACTGAAATGTGAACAATGGCAGCATTTCCACTTTTCTGAAGTGCGCTGGGTGGCACAAGCAATGGAGGAAATGTTCTGGATTGAAATATCTATCTCCACATGCAGGCTGCAACAAAAATAGTTGCCATGGACAGTTTGTAAAACTGGAAGAAGTCTGTCAACTGTCAAGGAACTATATCATCTCCTCTATAGGAACTATATCATTTCCTTTAGGAAGCTATATCGTTTCCTCTAGGGAAATTAATGTCAAATGAGAGGAACTCACATAACACAGCCAGTCCTTGTGCCAACAGTTGAACTGTCCTTCTTAATTCATCCTCAGATACAGAAATATTATTATTTTTTTTTTCTACTAGTGTAAGCTTAGCAAAAATTAGCAATTTAATCTGTATTATAACTCTCACATTTCAATTAACTTCCAAGATGTAATAAATGTCTTTGCATGTTAGATGATTCCTTATTGTAAACTAGCTAGAAAATAGATAATGCCTTTTTTTGGACACTGGCATGCAAGTAAATGGCAATTAATATTAAGTACTCTCTTGTGAGGACATTGCATCAGGCTACTCTTTTTTTTTCCTATCCCAAATTTGGCTTAAGCTTAATAAGAATTAATTCCAGAACACTTAAGGAGGATTTATAATTAGAAAAATCTTGGTGTGCAACAACATTTAGTAAAGATCAGCAGCTAATAAAATGTAACATCAATAGAGAGAAATAACTAGGCATCCAAGAATCTAGGTGTTCCTTGGCTCTTCAAAGTCGCCTCTATGGAATTACATATATTACAGCATGAAAGAGAAAAAATGTATATATGAGTAATTATCCATACAAAAGCCAAAGAAGAAGGACATCTGCCTAAGTGGGTAAGAAATTAAGGTATAATTGCTAGAGAGTAGCCTACTGAGGCCAAACTTGCAAAACATTTTTTCCAGTGAAGATCTTTTAACCACAAAAATATTTAATGTGAGAATAATGACAAAAGACAATAAAATAAAATAAAATAAAATAAAATAAAATAAAATAAAATAAAATAAAATAAAATAAAATAAAACAAAATAAAATAAAATAAAATAAACGTCAAGATTAATTCCTCATAATTCATAACTAGATTTATGAAGCACTATACAACAAGGACTGATATCTGTAAGGCAATATTCTGGTGCCATTTGAGGTTTAAATGCTGTTTTGGAAGACATTTTCTTCTCGACCAGTAGAGAGAGACACAAAGAAAGACTGAACCTTAAATTTAGTAGGTTTTTACTGATGAAAAGCTGTAGCCTGCAGGAGGTTTGACATTTAGCAACAGAACAAAGGACCAAACAGCAACCTTAACTAGCAGAAAAGTAGAATAAAAGTAGAAGGTTGAGGTGAACCAAGTTTTCAAAAACAGCAGAAGTGTTGTTACTGTCTGGAAGTGTTTATCATTTTCTGAAATGCAGAAAGCTGGTTTTCATTTCTCCTGCTATATCATATGCAAAAAAAGTTTTTCTGATACTGTTTTAAATTGTTATGAATAATAAAGTACCCAGGGACCTTTGCAGCATGAAAGATAGTACCTCAAAGTGCTTTATTGTTATAATTTCCATGGAAATTAACATTTACGTGCATGGTTATCACACTTTCGTTGTAATGTAAAGTATTACCATCTAAATCCCTATGAATTATAGTCATTGTGGTATCATCAATTCGACTCTGGATTTGATCTACATTCCCACTGAGTTTGCTGAATACTTTTGTTTTTCCTCCTGGTGTCAAGCAGTACAAGTAAATCTTGAATGGAATTTTAAAATTCAGCAGCTGTTTTCTTCATTTTTGTTTTGTTTTGTTTTGTTTGTTTGTTTGTTTTCCCCCTACAGCTCTTCTACTTATGTCTGTCCCCCCTTCAGCATCTACTACAGACACTGAGTGCAAAGTACATGATCTGAAACCCTTATACAGCAAATCCATAAGGGATTTGGTTCATATTCCACCCAGAAATGACCCATGGAGGTGCAATACCTCCACTATAGTCTTTTCTGAGTCAAAGATGTTTGATAACTGTGTGTGAATCACAACGTCCCAGGAGTCAGATTTCAACAGACACCTCACTGGTGCTTGTTCACATTTTCATGCTTTCATGAGGCCTTAATTGCTCAGTTATCACTATAGAGCCTTAAGGTTGTTCTCCAAATCTTAATAGCTTTTTCCTATTCTTACCCATGTTCATCACTCATAGCCTCCTGCTAACCTTTCAGAATGCTACACTTATGATTCTTGGTTTTTTTTGACCATGGGGCAATTTACTCAGCACCCATCATGACAGCTGCTGATGCAAACAGCCTGTCTCCGAGGGGTAAGAGGGCTGAGGAACTGGCAGGACTCATTGGCAGGTCTTTAAACTAGGCATGAAGTGGGAAGGGGACAAAAAAAGGGCCACTGGGGTTGAACGGGTCGTTCAAGGGCTCGTACCAAACTCCCTGGGCAAAGATGGCAGAGTGCAGAGGGATGGGGTAGGGCAGGGGGATGTTGGGGATGCTGCTGTTCTAGGGGATCCTGGATCCCCTACAAAGGCAGTGAGGTGGAAAGCCTCACTGAAATGCCTTTATACCAATGCAAACAGCCTGAGTAGTAGAGCAGGAGGAGCTGGAAACTGTGATGCACTCGGAAAGTTGTTGCTATCACAGAAACGTGGTGGGATGACTTCTGCAATTGGAATACTGCCATTGATGGCTATCGGCTCTTTAGAAGGGACAGGCGAGGTAGGGAGGGAGGGGGAGTTGCCCTCTATATCAGAGAGTGGATAGACTGTGAAGAGCTCCCTCTGAGAAACAGTCCGGAACAGGTTGAGAGCCTGTGGGTTTTCTTTTCTATTAGAGATGGGACTAACAAAGGTCAGCTGGTGCTAGGGGTATACTACAGGGGTATACTACAGGGGTATACTACTAGGGGTATACTACAGGCCACCTGATCAAGGGGAGGCTGTCAATGAAGCTTTCTTACTCCAGATGTGTGAGGTGTTGTGCTCACGGGCTCTTGTCCTGGTGGGAGACTTCAACCATCCAGATATCTGTTGGAAAGACCACACGGCGAGCTGCAAGAGGTCCAGAAGGCTCGTGGAATCCATTGACGATAACTTTCTGGTCCAGGTATTGGACAGACCAACCAGAGGTGAAGTGTTGCTGGACCTGCTGCTCACCAGTGTGGAGGAGATCATCAAAGGCATCGAGGTTGGAAGCAGTCTGGGCTGCAGCGACCATGCCCTGGTTGAGATTGTAATCTAGAGGGATGTGGGCCTGGCAAAGAGCTGGGTCAGGACCCTGAACTTTAGAAGAGCAAACTTCAAGCTTCTCAAGGGATTGTTGGCCAAGATCCCCTGGTGTGCTGCCTTAAAGACAAGGATGTTGAGGAGAGCTGGCTGCTCTTTAAGGATGTCCTCCTGAAAGCACAAGAGGTCTCTATCCCTCTGAATAAGAAAGTGGGCAGATGAGGTAGGAAACTGTCATGGCTCGGCAAGGACCTGATGAGAGAACTGAGGGCGAAGAAAGGGATGCACAAACTCTGGAAACAAGGCTGTGTCACCTGGGAAGAATACAGGGATGCTGTCTGGACTTGCAGATGTGGGATCAGGAAAGCCAAGGCATGGGCAGAACTGAGCTTGGTGAGGGATGTGAAAACCAATAAGAAGACTTTCTACAGGTACATTGTCCAGAATAGACAGGCCAAAATGGATGTACCTTCTTTGGTAAATTTAAAAGGAGAACTGGCTTCAGCAGATGAAGAGAAGGTACTGAATGAGTTCTGCACCTCGGTCTTCACTGGCAGCCAGGATACTAGTCTTTCTCACATCCCTGAGCCCTGCATCCCCAACCTTCTATGAGGAGACAGGGGAGGTAAATCCCTCCCCACTGTAAGGGCTGAGCAAGTCGGAGAGCGCCTCTTGAGACTGAGTGAGTACAAGTCTATGGGGCCAGATGGTGTGCATCCCAGGGTCCTGAAGGAGCTGGCTGAGGTGGTTGCCGAGCCGCTCTCCATTATATTTGAGAAGTCATGGCTGTCAGGTGAGGTCCCAGACGACTGGAGAAAGGGTCACATCACTTCCATATACAAAAAGGGGAGCAGGGAGGACCTGGGGAACTACAGGCCGGTGAGTCTCACCTCCGTGCCCAGGAAGATCATGGAACAGATTCTCCTCAACGACATGCTGGATCACATGAAGAATGAGCGTGTGATCTGAGACAGCCAGCAGGACTTCACCAAGGGAAGGTCATGCTTAACCAATCTTGTGGCCTTCTATGATGGAGTAACAGTGTTGGTTGATGAAGGGAAGGCGACCAGTGTCATTTCCTTGGACTTCAGCAAGGCCTTTGACATGGTGCCCCACCACATGCTCATCTCCAAATTGGACGCATGTGGTCTTGATGGGTGGACCACTGGATGGATAAGAAATTGGCTGAAAGGTCACAGACAGAGGGTGGTGGTCAATGGCTCTATGTCCAGGTGGAGGCTGGTAACGAGTGGTTTCCCCCAAGGGTCTGTTTTGGGACCGGTGCTCTTTAACATCTTTATCGGTGACATTGATGATGGAATTGAGTGCTCCCTCAGCAAGTTTACTGACGACACAAAACTGAGTGGTGCGGTTGATACGGAGGGAGGAAAGGATGCCATTCAGAGGGACCTTGACAGACTTGAAAGGTGGGCCCGGGTGAACCTAATGAGGTTTAACACGGCAAAGTGCAAGGTTTTGCACTTGGGCCGGAAGAACCCCAGGCATCTGTACAGTCTGGGAGGAGTGATCCTTGAGAGCAGCTCGGCAGAGAAGGACCTGGGGGTACTGATGGACGAGAAACTTAACATGAGCCAGCAGTGTGCTCTTGCAGCTCGGAAGGCAAATTGTATCCTGGGCTCCATCAGGAGAGGGGTGACCAGCAGGGACAGGGAGGTGATTCTCACCCTTTACTCTACTCTTGTGAGGCTCCATCTGGAGTACTGTGTCCCAGTATGGAGCCCTCAGTACAAGAAAGACATGGAGCTTTTGGAAAGGGTCCAGAGGAGAGTGATGAAGATGATCAGGGGACTGGAGCACCTCCCCTTTGAGGACAGGATGAGGGAGCTGGGCTTGTTCAGCCTGGAGAAAAGAAGGCTGCGGGGTGACCTCATTGCAGCCTTCCAGTACCCGAAGGGAACCTATATCCAGGAGAGGAGTAAGTTCTTCAAAAGGACTGATAATACCAGGACAAAGGGAAATGGATTTAAGTTGAAAGAGGGTAGATTTAAGTTAGATGTCAGGGGGAAGTTCTTTTCTAGGAGAGTGGTGAGGTCCTAGAACAGGCTGTCCGGGGAGGTTGTGGATGCCCCATCCTTGGAGGTGTTCAAAGCCAGGTTGGATGGGGCCCTGGGCAACCTGATCTAGTAATTGTGGAAGTTTGGTGGCCCTGCCAGGCAGGGGTATTGGAACTTCATGATCCTTGAGGTATCTTCCGACCCGGGTCATTCTGTGATTCTGTGATTCTGTGAAAATATAACAAATTGTTAGAGGTGTATTACAAAATGCTAAAAAGGAGGCAGATATCATCATCAGTGATCTAGAAAAGTAAACGAACAAGACTTCTTTGTCTTAATGACTGCCAGTGAACTACAGAATTCTGCTATTGGAGTCATTGAAAGTAGTCTTACCTAATGTTGTTTTATCCGTGCTCAAAAAGACAATGATAGATTTTTTTTATTTTTTTTTATTTTTTTTGCTTATTTTATATGATGTTCTACATTAACTTCATAGTAATGTCAATTTGGTATTTTCAGCAACTTTAACATTTTCTGCTTGACAATGTTTCTGCTTGACAAAGATTTGGTTATGCAGAGCAGTTTTTATTATCAAAGCCTTTTTTTTTATTATTATTATTTCTTTTTCTTTTTTTTTTCTTTTTTTTTTTCTTTTTTTTTGAAAGACTTTTAATTGCTACCCATCTTAACCAACATGCATTTTACTTTTGATTAAAGTAGTCATTGATATCTCGACAATGCTTGACACACTCCATATGAATTTAATTAACTTTTTCTTTCTCTTTTTTATTAGATGCTGTAAAGTAAGAGAGACTGGAAATTTCAGTTTTATGCATAGTAACAGATGCTTTTGGTAGCATAACAGAATTCTGACTTTATTAACTCAGAATAGCTTAATTAGTTAATACTTTGTATTAAAGTCAGAATATTTTTTTCTGAAGCTGATGAATCTGAAGCTCTGAATCATCTAAACCTGTCTTTTCTTGGCAAAAGGAGGGTGATACAATGTCACATTTTAATTGATCTATTCTCTCTAGGCTGAACAGCCCTAGCTCTCTCAGCCTGTTCTCTTTGGGGAGGTGTTCCACTCCTTAGGTCATTTTTTGTGGCCCTCAACTGGATGCACAACAACAGGACACAGAGCTCCAAATGAGATCTCGCAGAGCAGAGCAGAGGGGCAGAATAATATCCCTTGACTTTTTGGATATATTAATTTTGATATAACCCAGGATATTGTTGGCTTTTTTGGCTTTTTGGGCTATAAGAGCACTTTGCTGAATCGTGTCCAGCTTGATTTCCACCAGTATCATCAAATCCTTTCAGCATGTCTGTGCTCTGTGATTTCATCCCCCAGTTTGTATTAATAGCTGAGGATAGTGCAACCTAGGTGCAAGATCTTGCACTTGGAATACAAATTGTCTCTTGCTAATCAAACAGACCTTCACCAATAGTTGAACATCAAAAGCAGGTGGGTGCATCAGATGTCTCTGAGTACTTCCCCCTTTAAAATGTCTTTCCAGTAGGATAAAGTTATCTTCTGTCAATTAAAGGAAAATAATATGATAAGTTGTAAGTGGTAAATGAAATCTACTTTGCAGACTTGATGAAGTAGAAGCATTAGGGTAATGGGTGATAATGAAAAGCTAAATCAGAAAGCAGGTCTCTATAGTCATATAAACTGTGTGACATTTCAATTCTGAATGAATACCATAAACACTAGGAAAACAGGTTTATCTAATGTATCTACATAAACTATAAACAGTACAAACCTTTTCAGTGCAGTGTTTATATTTACTGCACATAAGTTGCAAATTAAATTTCCTCTAGCATGTACTTCTGAAACGAATGACTTTTCTTCAGAGAAATATTATCCCTAATCATTAGATCACTGAGAGCAAAAAGGATCCATTAGTGATGCTGGGGACGTTTAACTAAAGTTACTGTTTAGAGGGTTTTAATTATGCTAAAATACAGAAGCGCTTGGGGAAGGCTGTAAGTCATATCTAGAGGAAGAAAATGAACTGACTTCATATAAACAAGTAGACTTGTTTATTTCAAACATTTTTGAGCTGATTGCTTAGTACATTAATATGTTTTCAGGAGATGTTCTATTCCATTCAGAAGTTATGCCATTTAATATCAGCAGTCAAAACACTGAAGGATGGTGTATTTTGGCTATAAAGATTTTAAATTATAAGATTAAAAAAATATATACAGATTTTTTATTTTATTTTATTTTTATTTATTTATTTATTTTGAGAGATATACAGAACTCTCTATGTAGCCAGGTTATTGCAATCATTATTATTTTGAAACACGTGCTGTCTCACAAGCTCAGACTATATAAAACATTACAGAAGTGAAATACTGACTTCACCAAAGTCAACAGAAAATTTACTGTTGGTTCCAAGCAAAATATTTCAATATAGTGAAATTCATAATAAAATAGCAAGATACAATAACTCTGCTGCCTGTAAATTAACAACATATCAGTGGAATTACTTTGTTATCAGGAGTTTCATTTCAAACAGCCTAGGATGGAGGGAATTTACAAAGAGGTTGGGTCTGATTTCATTACACTGTGCTCCTTTAAATCACCCTTAATTCTGCTAAAATTGCTTAGCATTTTACTAGCGCCAGAAGGAATAGATGTGTGATCCTTGTTGGGTTACAGTGAATGGGTGTACTCTTCTACCATTCCAACCAAGGTGGAAACACAACTGTGTCACAGCATCAGTAATGACCCTTGATCAAGTTAGTTACTAAACAATATCTAGCTATTGTTAGGAGAAAGAGAAGTAGGTGATATATATCTTATAACTGCTTCAGAAATGCTTACTTCACTCCTCTCATGTGGATGAAAACATATATGCACAAACACATACAAAGATCAATTTCAATAGAGAGCTGTTCTCTCACACTGCTGAGATATTGCCCAAATGAGAAGATGTATTTCCGCAAGGTTATAACTGAGTGCAATGATACAGTTGAAACAGTTAATATTGTTTAACAGTCTTCCTCCTGAAATGGACCTAAGTCAAGTCTTTATGAAATGCAGAATGACAATTAGTGTAACCATTTCTCTAGACCACAAAGTCTACTGTGGCAAACTATGTTTTTCCCTATTATCATTAAATAAACTTTTTGGGAACATGACATTGGCACTGTACTTAGAGAACCAGTACTTTTCTTTTACTTTCTGCATTAGTTGATGCTGTAAGCATGAACTTTCCCCTTCTGAGATGTTTCATGATGCTTATATGAAGCAGATATGGAAACCACAGACAGGTATGATAATATCAGGGAATTGTAGCTTCTATTTGCTTAATAATCACTGTAGTTCCTTGGAATTCTTAAGTTGGGCATTCTTGGTGTCTGACTGTGATCTTTTGTTCTTGTTCCTATTTTATGTTTTAGTCTCTCTTAAAACAACTTTGTGACTTGAACATGTTACCTGTTTGTTTCAGATCATCTTGAAATTGTTCCTTCAAATGTTATACTGCATTGCCCCACTGTGTTTCTAGTATATTAATAAGGATATTCCAGAGGGCTTTGTAAGCAAAGGACACTTGCTAGACCGTTCAGACTAATGTATTCCTAAATATTACCAAGTAATGCTAGTAATAAAAAGCAGGTGCCTGATATGTGTGAAATAGTTTGTCCACCCTGGAGCTGCATATGCATCACAGAATTATTAAGACAATTTCATAATTGAACATTAGGCATCATTTACCAGTCATCCACTAACCGAACCTCATTTAAGGTTTTTCAGTTGGGAAAAAGATATATATTTTCTGCATGAAATGCTCATCCTGCTTCACATCTACCTTTTACCTTGACGCCTCAATGGATTTTGCTTTCTGTAACACTGAATTTCTGATTATGGTTATGATGTTTACAACAGAGATTATCGTTATGTCTCAGAGCAATCTCAGAGCATCTCAGAGCAGATTTAATTTGTTTCTGCTGTGCTTTAGGAAAAAGGTAAAAAACAAAAATAAAACCAAAAACAAAACAAAACCAAAAAAAAAAAAAAAACAACAGTATGAAACCAATTTTGTTTATGTATTTAGAAAATCATATTCATTATGTTCACATATTTGGCATTCTATGTAATTTTCTTAAAAAAATAAAAATGTTATTTTTGTCTAAGCCTGTTTGAGTAAAGGATTTACCTCCCAGTTGTTACTCTTCGTCACAACCTGTAATACAGGACAGCATCTAGAATTAAAAACTGTGTCATGCCCAAGTCCCAGTTCAACATAAAAAAAGAAGTTATTTAGCTGAAATAATACCAGGATAGCAGTAGGTCTGGGAGACATATATTTTTTAATAGGACTGATGTACATGGTTTAATATTAAGACCTAATCTAATCCCGCTAATGGAAAAATTTAATATTCTGATAGGATCACTTAGTGAAATAGAATATTATAGCATGTGTTAAGAAGGGGGGAAAAAAAGAACCTAATTTGCACATGCTTGTTAGCTCAGTATGTATTTTTCATTAGCAATCATATGATTCTAATCCTTAACCCAATACCAGTGTTTTCTTTTATCTGGTGGTTTTAGATAAAGCCTTAGTAAAGCTTTTTTGTAAAATAAAGTCATATTTCACCTCAGCATGGTAGATTAAATGTGCTATTTTCTTCCTGATGTCTTTGCCAGTTAAGGTGGTGCTGCAGTGTCTTGTATTTGGTCATACTGTGTGGATCAACCCATCACTTTGCAGCACAGTGGGTTAAATCTGTTGGATCCTGGACAACACTCATATTAGGTTAGTTCTGTTGGTAGACACTATTGCGTTGCCTTCTGATAGCCCTGAAGGATCTTGAAGAATAGGAGAATTGACTGAATATTGAGTTTCTGAGAATGTGTCTTTGCTACCTTTGCACTGTCTCTTACATGCATAGAGAAAAGACAGCATTCATGTCTTCAGTGAATAGCAGCCAGGCTCAAGGACACCTTTTCTTTTCTGTAGATAAAAACATAGTCTGCAGATGCATCCAAAGAAAGTAAAAATTCCAAGGATTTCAGATGGCCCAATGGAAACCATCTGAAGAGTTGCAGGATCTTAAAAGATTATGAGACAAAAGCACAGTGCCTCTAACCAATTTCCAAACCTTTTATCTGTCCAAGAAAACTCAATTAATTTAGCACTTTACTTTGTTCTAAGTTGCTGTTTGGACTGTGCCTGCAATGGTTAGATCTCAGTCTAAAATCATCCTCACATCTATACCTCTTGAAAATCTTTAGCGTAATCCAATAAGTCAATTCTAGTATGTACCATTGGATCTAAGAATTACTTGACAGACATAATTACCATCTGCTGGTATAACATGAAACAAACAAACAAACAAACAAAACACAAAACAAAACAAAGCAAAAAAAATGAAAGATCGGATGATAATTTGAGTGTTTTCCAGATATGTCAAAATATTCTGATTAATTCATTGTAAAAAATCCTAACTTTTTGAATATTAAGCCTTATAGCAAATTCCTGAGTGTTTTCTTTTCTAGATGCGATCATGAAAACTCTATTATACTAGTTTACATATACAGTTGAATGAATATTTCCTAACCAAATATCATGACATTCAGTTTTCAAAAGCCTCATATTCCATTTCACTCCTGTACTAATACATCTTGACAAAGTGTTCATATATACAGCTATTTTGAAAGTTATGGCATACATATTCATAGACCAGTTGTTACAGATACAGTAATTGCTGCTTTACATGCTCCACAAGGTTTTATAAAATATTAATTGCCTATTATTCTTACTGCAGGTAGAAACAGCAGAAAGAAGGCTCCCTCTTGCAATATAATAAACTCATTTTCAAGTCATTTCACAACACTCTGAAGCTGAAATTTGCACACTGAAAGTTGGCATAGTTTAAAGCTACGCAATACCGTTCTGGATATCATTTGCTTCAGAGTTCGGATTTTGATAACTTTAAATATAAGATTCTTGTAATAGTGAGGTTTCATGGCTTAGGTGTGTCTAGAGTGTAAGACTGATGAATGTCATTAGGTTTCTCAGGCTTGGTATCTAGATTTTCCTCGTAGTAACCATAGCTATGTGTATATTTACTCATTAAGAATTGTAGGAATATAGAATGGTTTGGGGTGGAAGAGACCTTAACAGTAATCCAATTCCAACCCTACTGTCATGGTCTGGGGTACCTTCTACTTCGATGATCTCTAAGGTCCCTTCCAACTCGCATGATACTATGATACTATGATACTATACCAGGTTGCTCAAAGTACCATCCAGCTTGACCTTTCACACCTCCAGGGATGAGACATCCACAAGACTGAAGAGAGGCATGTGCCTGCACATCATCACCCTCACTGTGAAGAACTTTTTCCTGATATCTACTTTAAGTCTTATAGGTTTTAGTTTGAAACCATTTCCCACTTTCAGTTACCACACATCCTGACAAAGATCTTTTCTCCATCCTTCTCATAGACCTCCTTTTAGGTACTGAGTGCTATAAGGTCTTCATTAAGGATATTTCTTCCCTTCAGACTGATCAACCCTAGGTCCCTTTCTTCATAGGAGAGGTTCACTATCTCCCTTATCGTAGTCATAGAATCATAGAACCATAGAACCACAGAATCATAGAATCGTAGAATCATAGAATGGCTTGGGTTGGAAGGGACCTCATGGATCATCAGTCTTCAACCCCCCTACTGCAGGCAGGGCCACAAACCTCCACGACCTCCCCTGTACTTGCTTCAACAAGACCATGATCTTCTTTGTGCTTGTTGTCCCACTAAGCACAGTACTACAGGCTGGGTCTCATAGGAGTGGAATGAAGAAGACAACCACTTTCCTCACCCTACTAGTTACACCTGTTTTTGTGCAGCCCAGATGTATACTTTCACTTTCCTTGTACTAAACTATACATATTTCTAACTAAAAATTCCTGGAAATGTGTGTAGCTTGTGCCTCAAATCTCTAGGACCAACAGTTTTGTTCTTCCATAACCCTTCTTTCAATTTGCACTATTTCTATATCTATCAAGAGTCAATAGATTATTTGATTACAGAGGAATTGAGTTCAGAATCCAATTCTTTATGGACCAAAAAAGATCAGCAACATATTGATCTCTTTGGGTGTCACGCAGAATGACTCTGACTCATTCATACAGTTTCAGTCACAAAAGTTTGCAACATCTGCAGTTCAAGCATGTCAAAATAAAATTAGCATCTCTGAACCGTCATATATTACTGCTTTCACTCATAGCATTTTGAACCTTTGTGTGGGCCTTGGCACAGGTATCAATGGTTACGATCCAGCAGAAGCTGAATTTGTTGTTATAACAGGTCAAATTCTGATTTTCAGTTTAAGTGGAATTTGAACATATTTAACTTTTAGACTGGTTACATTTACTTAAGGAGATCATTACAAATTTCTCCTGTCTTTGAAGCACTACAAATTATTATTATTATTACATATTATTATTATAGTGAAATATATTGATCTCAATTTGTTTATTTTCCAGTTGTCTGTTTGAGGTTATTGGAAAGATCCTTTACACAGTAAACCTATCTGGGTTTTATTTGGGACTTAAAAGCTATTATTCTATTAATTCAGAACATTTAGATGTTTACATTGTGCCCAGCACATGGTAGTTACTTCAAGAAAAGAGTAGTGCAAATTTTCCATTACTGTGGTATATCTAATCAGCTGTATTGATCAACCTCTTTGGTGGAATAGCTGTTGTGCATTAAGTGCTTCAGGGTGGTCTTAAATGCTATTCTCATCTACATCACTCATGTACTCTTAACAACAAAGAAATCAACATAGTGTTATAGAGGTCTGAAATTTTAGGAAATGTCTTGTAAATGTCTTGGTCAACATCTACAATAATTTCCAAATTCCTGTCAAATGATCCTTGTCAAAATATTTACCACCTACCTGAAAGTTAAATGATTTTATTTCTCACAGTGAAAGTCCTCATCGACTATCATTATGAAAACAGCTCACTTCTGTTAGCAGGGAATTGGTTAATAGAGTCTGAAATCGTCTTTGGCCAGCAGAATTCATGAAGAGTAAAAGTAAATGAAACTGTGTATTATGAGCTAAGTATAAACATAAATAAATAATAATTAAAAAACAAAACAAAACAAAACAAACAAACAAACAAACCAAAAAAACCGAGCAACAGAGGAAGAATATTTTGGATACTATCATGAAGCAGTTAAAAGAAGACTCAGCAATTCCTGTACACATATCTTCTTCTTAATTTTAGACATAATTCTATCTTTCCTGAATACTTTATGTTACAACATTGCTTGGCCATGAAGACTAAAATATCGTCAAAAAAATATATATGCAGTTGTCCAAGGAAGCTCTGGGACAAAGTGATGCAATTTTTGTAACAACTTTTTAATTAATCTTTATTTCTAGAATAATTTTTTCTGATGCTAGTGATATATATATATATATTCCTTTTCAAACATGAGTGCAATTTTTTTTTGTATGCATTTGTATTTTTGTAGGTCTCTCTTCTTCATTTTCTGGTGTGAATCTTTCCTGAAACAACCTTAAAAAAAATGCATACTCTTAATTATTTATTTATTATCAATGTTCTACTTTCATAAAATGTTTTTTTAGCAGTTTATTGTCCGTTTGAAATAATGCAAGCACTGCCATCTTTCTAAAATGAACTTTTTGCATTTATAATTTTAAGAAATGAATGTTGTGTCTAACTGTCAGTCTCTTTAGAAACAGGTGAAAATTAATGTAGGTATTTCAATTTCCTCAAGAACCTGTAATTTAGATTTGATTGCAAGTATGGAATTGGTTGGTTTTTGTTTATTTGTTTCTTTGTTAGATTTTATTTTATTTTGTTTTATTTTTTAATTTTTCATTCATGAGCACCACCTCTTTTTCCCCACTGCATACATTCTTCTCAGCTTCTTTCCAGGAAACGCCAGATTTAATAACTAATATCCACTCAATTCTTTAGATCTAAAACATGGTTTCAGACTTCCTCTCCAGCCTACTTAGCTGAAGAGAAGCTTGGATCATATTTCTTCAGACAGTGTTTCTCTTCATCCACTAACCCTTCTTTGTCCTCATATGTCACTATTTGGTCTTGCATAGATCAGTTCAGGAAGGCAATGCCATTTTTCGCTGTATTACAGGAAAAAAATATTTCATCCAGATGAGAACATTACGAATATCTAAGTTTCCCCTGTCATCTTGAATGTTTTCCTTCCTGTGCTGACCTGATAATCCACCCCTCTGACCCTACAAGAGCTACAATCCCTTGTGCAATCATCAATGGTTTCAAGATCATCCTTTATCCAATTGCATAAAAATCATGCATTCCTTCCACTTAGATCTTAATATTATCTTTCACTTTTTCTCTGGATTTATCTACATGTAATTGTTATGTAACTTGGCAAAGCATTCTGGAATCAAAACAAATTGATGACTCTTGTACATTTAATTTTATGCTTTGAGTATTTACTAGGTATAGTTTTGCTGTTGTTGTTGTTTTCCCTCTATTTCCTCATTCAGTTCAAAATTATGCTCCCATTTAGTCAATACTAGCTAGTAATTACTAGCCGTATTGGTAACCCTCCTAAGCAATTAGTTTATTACTGTTTTCCTTTTCTAAATATGTCATACATAATAAAGGGGAGGATTGTTTTTAGAGGAAAATATGACCAACAAAACTAACATAAAATACCTCCCATTCACTTACTAATTTCCTTCATAATATTCCAAGACATATGAAGAGAAATAGATAGGAGTTGAATGTATTAAGATTCCGATCATGCATGCTAATCTTTTTTCTTAATACTAGATAATTCCCAGATGCTTCTCCTAATTATCTATCATCATTAAGTAGTAGTAAAGGAGAAAAATCTTGCAATTTTTCCTGTATTCACATCCTATTGGAACAAGGTCACTAACTAGACCCAAGGACAACAGCAAGCAGTAAAATAATTCTTCATTCTTTTCCATATGCTTATCTAAAAAATAATACTGGTGTGTTTATCTTGGTGAGAAATGCCTGGAAATTATACTGATATCTTTTTATTTTGGTTTACAAGGAGATTGTTAAAAACAGTGCTTTGTGTTATTTTTTTATTAATTTGTTATTATTTTTTAACCAGTGTTTATGTTCACTGTTCTAATAGATTTAATGACTAATATTGCTCTCCAAATTACTAGAGATCTGAACTCTACAATATAGGCCAGATATGCAGAAAGTGAAATACGACAAAGAAAAAGAATGCAGGTAATAAAACTTTCTGCTTTACAATGCACGAGGATAACCAGCTACTATGATTTGAAGGAAAGAAAGTTAAACAGCTGTACAATTATAGGCATGGCATAGATTCTGCAAGACATTCCAATTCATTTCAATAGAGAATTAGTCACTGAATTTCAAAATTATAAATTACCACAGAAGTCTATCAAGGTCATTTTTCTTATCATTGTGTATAACTTTATCTAGACAGTACTTTGAACAAAGAAGCTATGCAGTTCATTAATTCTTGCAAATGGTCATTCATATGACTTATTAGGACAGAGTGGAGAATATGTGTTCTTTGTACTTGGAGAAGTTCAGGAATCAGCCTCATCAGGTTTAATGGTAATTATGAATGTACATCTCTACACACCCTGTTTTAACCTCAGTAAGAAGAATAGCCTACTTGTATTGGAATATCAAAGGCAAGATGAATGCAGATTAATGAAGATATTTAATGCTGAAAAATATTTTTTTTTTCTTACTTTTATTTATTTATTTATTTATTAACCTCAAAACAATAACTAGCATAAATATACTTAGAGAATCATAGAATATCCCAAGTTGGAAGTGACTGACAAGGTTCACAGAGTATAACTCATGAGGTCAGAATTCTGTTTCAAGCATTAATATAAATTCTTAACTCTTACTAACTGTAAACAGTGAGATTCTAATAAATTAGTTTTTCATTGGGGAAATTAATGATTTGAGTTCATTGAGGAGAGAGATGTGGTGTGGAGAATGTAGATTCAGGAGATCACAAGAAAGGGAAACTGCAGAAAAATGAGATTCAAATGTGAGCAGGATCTGCTGAATGAATGTAGGAGAAAAAAAAAAAAATGACAGGGAGTAAAAGCAAAGAGTATTTTGATGTATCACAGTATCGTGCGAGTTGGAAGGGACCTTAGAGATCATTGAGGCCAACTCCCGGGATTTGAGCCTTCTGTGTAGCAGAGCAGCACTTCTACCACTTGCGCCACAGGGGGGATTTGAACCCCGGTCTCCGGTGTTGCAAGCAGCACTTCTACCACTGCGCCACCGGGGGGAAATGAAATACAATAATTTGGGTTAGAAATATGAAGATTTGGAAAACTGTTAGGAAGTGAAGGAAATGTTTTGAGATTCGTTCATTTTCTTAAGACGTGCATTGTTCAGTTTCTCACTAATCCTTTTTACAGATCATGACTTAGTTTCTCATTTTTCTCTGTCAAACTAACTGATGACGGAGGACTTTTTCTTGTCTTTACCATCTGTGTTACCTTTGTACGTCTGTGTGTGCCATTTGTCTGCTGCTATTCTTCATTTGCCCTTCTACAAATACCATGCCTAGTTAGTGCTCATTAGAATTCCTGTTTATGATGCTATTAGCAATTACTGGAGTGCACTTGATCAGGTCTAGATGTTGTATTATGATTGCTGAGCTCTGGACATGCGCATCATTTAATATTTTTAATGGAAATTCTATGACATCTATCATAGTTTATAATGTTCTAGTAGTCAAGAGACACTAATGCTTTGTTGTGTAAAGCTGAAAAGATTAATTTTAGGAGGCAAAAAGAAGAGAGTGACACAAACGGGTGGAAGACTTTTTCCTAACTCCTTATAAGCAATACAGTGATGACTATGGCACTTGGGATATCAGTCAAAAAGCAGCCCAAGAAAGTGTGGATGTAAGATTAGCAGTGCTGTATTATTACAAATTATTCTTACTCAGTCTACTCATCATTGTTAGAATCTCATATGAACAATTTCTTGCCATTACAACATTAGGGCTTCAGTAGCACAGATTATAGTCAATTTGGGTACATTTAGCATCTTCAACATTTTTAACATCCTTTCTGAAGCAGTTGTTCAAATTACACAACCACTTTAGAATCTTAGAATCAGAATCATAGAATCACCAAGGTTGGAAAAGACATACAGGATCACCCAGTCCAAACATCTACCAATCACCAATAGTTCTTACTAGACCATGTCCCTCAAAACAACATCCAAACATTCCTTGAACACCTCTGGGGTCGATGACTCCACCACCTCCCTAGACAGTCCGTTCCACTGTCTTAAACACTCTTTCAGAGAAGCAGTATTTCCAAACGTCCAGCCTGAATCTCCCCTGTTGCAGCATGAAACCATTCCTTCTAGTCCTATCACGAGCTACACGAGAGAAGATGTAGACCCCAAGATCTCTATAACCTCCCTTCAGGTAGTTATAGAGAGCAGTAAGATCTCCCCTGAGCCTCCTCTTCTCCAGACTGAACAATCCCAGCTCCCTGATCAGCTCCTCATGTGGCCTGTGCTCCAGACCCCTCACCAGCTTTGTTACCCTTCTTTGAACATGATCCAGGATCTCAATGTCTTTCTTACAGTGAGGGGCCCAAAACTGGACACAGTACTCGAGCTGCGGCCTCACCAGAGTTGAGTACAGGGGAACTTTGGATCTAGAGGTGAAGTAAATTCCTCTTTTTAAGAGAGCACTGTATTACCTCAACTCTTCATGTTTCTCTGCCAAGTTTGACAGAGGTCTAGGAATAAAAGATGCTTTGTGTGAGCATCGTTTAGCTTTCAGAAACTTGTAGAAGTTATTACTTATTTACAAGACAAGAAATTTTAGATTGTGATGTTTTGTTTTGTTTTGTTTTTGTTGTTTGGTTTTTTTTTTTTGTTTGTTTGTTTGTTTGTTTTTTCCATATTTGAAAGTTTCTAAGATGCTTTCTATTCATATCCTATTCATATCTGGTTTCCCTATCATCTTTGCATCACTGACCTCCTCAGAGAAACTTGCAGTGAATATAAGGATATCTTTTCTTTGCAAGATTTATTAATTGCTTCTTCCATGACCCCATTAAAATTAATAGGAATTGGCACAATAT
Organism: Excalfactoria chinensis; assembly: GCF_039878825.1. Taxonomy (NCBI): domain Eukaryota; kingdom Metazoa; phylum Chordata; class Aves; order Galliformes; family Phasianidae; genus Excalfactoria; species Excalfactoria chinensis. Next base: position 3,174,360 of record NC_092857.1, read on the forward strand.
TGTCCATAGGCCCATGCATGGAAGTCCTCAGAACTTCAGCTTGTATTCAACAGGCTGTAAAAGATTTCCTTCTGCTCTTTCCATTTTCTTTTCTCATCCCCATGCTCCAACATAAAGAATCATCACAACATAATTTCCAGTAGTTCTAATATACCTGCTTAGCACAGAATAATTTAATATAGTGACCTAAATCATGGGGAATAATTACACTACCTAAATGGACGTGGTGCAGGGACATGAGTTGAGCTCTGTTTCCTAAAAACCCAGATCATTCTCAGGGACCACATGTGTTTCCTACTGCTTGTAGTGTTATTTGAAGATATTTGAAGATGAAATTGTGATCTCAGTGTTAATTCATTTATATTACTTCTGTTTTGGCTCTCTAAAAAGTACTGCATGAAACGGTTTCTTCTCCCTCTTCACTTTCCAGGGAAATTCAGCTTTTGTTAGGATTTAGGTCAATTTTGCAGGGGGTTCCTTAATTTCCTTACTGATTTTTCCCATGAATTTCAGGAGGGAGCTTTTCATAAATTATTTCACCTTTCATATAAGTTTTTCAATGTTTTAAAATTACACATTCAAATCAGGTTTCATAGCATCTTAAAATTCTAGTGTTGTCTTGTTAACAAAACCCAGACTGCTTTCTCAATAGTCCAATACATTTCATCTAACAAAAAAGTCTATCTGTTCTCATCTGAGTTTCCAGCGAGGACTGATAAAGATCTATTTTTTTCTGTTTCTCCTAAATATAAATTTAGGTCAGCTGTAGTTACAAATTATGTTCTCACTTCTATTTGCACATGTTTTGTTTGCTTTAGAAGTCCCATTCTCCCTATTATCTTAATGCAGTGTGATGTCTTTGCTTCTATGTACAGTCTGCTTTTTTTGGCTCATAATCACGCTACTCACTTTACTAAAAGTGTTGTGTAAATTACCACCTTTTGTCGTGTTGCCACCTGCCTTTGGGTAGCAACATGATATAACTCCATTATAACTAAATTACATTATTTCTTTTGTGAGAAAGCTATTTTTGGGAGGTTGCAACTGTAACTAGCATTTTCTGTATGCTTGCAGCGACTGCTTGCTCATTACTGCCTCCAGAAACTCTTTCCTATAGCATGCTTCCTCTCCTAGAACTGGGTGCAGGATGCTGCCCCAGGTGTCCTACCCAAACATGCCATCTGCATTTCAATCATGAAACAGACATCAGCTCAATAGCTGCTGGTCTTTCGACTGAGGAATCTTTTTGAAGAAGGAAACGGGAGTATAGGTCACAGCGCTCAATTATCATTCATGCTTTCGACTTCCACCTCCTGTTCATGATTTTGTTGATTAATTTGTTTGGACAGACTTATGTATCTATGCAGATGTCAGTAAAAGGTCATATGTGGGTGGAACCACTTGCAGTTGTAATTCAAGATTAGGGATGTATATGAGGTATTTTCTTTTCAGGCTGCCTTTTACAACAGTATTATTTGTTTTAAACAAAATCACTTGGACATGTCTTTGCTAAAAATTAATTAAAAATATCACTTATAAAAAGATTATGCTATATTTATGTTTCATTATACTGACAGGGACTATTTCTTGTGAGTTTTCACTGACAGATTTGCTGCCTATGAGATTATTTATTCTAATGTGAGAAATGCCCTACCTTGAAAATCACACATTGTCCCATTTTCATATTGTTATCACAATAAGAATTAATCACAGTTCTTCTTTCCTCTAACAAATAAATAATTTTATGCCTACCTGACAAACAAATAAACAATAAATAAATAAACAAACCCACTGGGAGTTGAAGATGATTGCTTGTTTTCCAGACATTGACCATAGTAAACAGAGCAGTGAAAATTAAGCACATTGCAATTGCTGGCAATAACTGAATGGTTTATTCTTCAAAATGAACTGAAAATGTGATTGCAGTGAATATTCTCGCTCCAGTGAGCTAGGTAACAATATCAAACTTAGATTGCTTAATACAAGTAGTCCCTGAATTCCATGAATGTTGTAAGTAGTTAGAATAATTTCTTCTGCTGAAAACAGTCCTGCTAATACAGACAAACTAATAAAGGAGTTTATCAAGTGCATGAAGCTAGGAAATTTTTTGATAGGTATAATTCAGAGGGATGGAAAAAAAGTACAGTAAGCCTGAGTATAGAATACTTAACATAACTCTCCTGTGTGATACAGGATGCTTGTGTGTAACTAGAATTTCTACCTGAAATAAGAATTCCTACTAAAAGCCTGCAAGTGTCCCACAGTAATTTGGAAGTACAGTACTCTATAAATCCAAATGCATGCTACATTCCCTCAATTAGACATTCAAAGCTAACATACAGGTAATGTAGTCAAAACAGTCTAGGGAGTCTTAAAGCAAATACTTGGATTTATACTGCTGAATAGGTTCCTAGATTTTGGCAACTTAATCCATGTCTGAATTTCATTGTGAAATACTGGTTTCAGGTTTGACAATGGTCTATAGCAGCGGTATTTTAAAACTGAATTGTCTGTCCAGAGTTATGTAACAACAGCATTGGTGTATACGGTAGATGGAGAAGCACCTGGCAGAAATGGAATCTGAAAGATGACTGCTTTGAACGTAACACCTGCTGCTTTATAATGCTGGCCCACAGAGTTACAGACAGTTATTGATGGTATGGCAGTAGTGGTTGAATATTCCTAATAAAATTCTATACATTTTGTTACTATGAAAGGGATAGCAGCTGAGTGAAAGTCTTGACATTTATCATGAAGTGTGTATGAAGCAAAGGTGTGGCACTGATTTCCTCTTTGCAGAAAAATATTGCAATCATTGATTTTTATCAGTGGTAACTGAATGTTTATGGAAAATAGTGGACGCTAACACAGTGAGGTGGTGAGTAGCACTTTTCAGCCCCAAAATGGACACAGCACGTTTTTAATTGCATCACTACCAGGACTTTTAGATGGAAAAATTTTTAGATGGAAAATCTTAAAGGTGAAGAAGTTCTCAATTCTTGGCAGCTTAATGAAGTGATATCCATATTTTTCACCTTTGCCATGAAAACTAAGAATTCATAGTAAAGGCAGAGAAATTAAGGATACAAATGACAATGGTTTTCCTGCTGAAACTTGTTCATGATTCTACAGAAGACGACTTTGGTTCCTTTAGTCTTTTCCCCTGTTTTCCATATTATTATTGTTGCATATCTTAATGCATTTTTTGTATTATTTTTAAGGTGTGTTATTTATTGTACATCCTATTATTTATTATGTATTTTTTATGTAGATTTTTCAAGATTGACTCGGAGGGGGGGGGGAGGGGGGGTGCTAGGCACTACAGTGATCCTTCATTTTCTTCCTCTCTATCCATAACATGAAGAGCTTAAGGATTACTTTATACAGCCCACCCTGCATTCTGGTTAGCAACTGTACCAATTTGGTGTCTCTGAACTGTAATATGTTTGGATGGTTGTTTGCTTTATGGATTCTTGCTTGATTAATGGATCATTCTTCTGCTTAAAAATACATGTCTTTTATATTCTGTAAACAAGAAGTCCCAAATGCCATCTGCACTTAGCTTTCATCAACACCCTCAGCAGTTAGTTTTCCCATGATATATTGTGTCCGTGCTTTTATTGGGGGAACAAAAGAAGACATCTTGTGCACGTGGAGGAGCAACCTCAGGCATGAAGCCTTCTCTGCATTGTAGCTAATCTTGAGTAAAATACTTTTGTCTGTGACTGTCACACAGCATTACAAAAGGTTATTTCATGGATCAATAAAGACAAGTAGAGAAGACCTTTTAGCTCTGGCCAGAAAAGGCACCAGCAAAGCCTCACATACCTGGTAGCGTGGGGATCAGAACATCTGCTGTGTAGCAGTATTACATCATTGCTGCAGGTTCCATCTGTATACAAACATAAAAAGTTTGCTGAGTCTCTCACCATAGAGCTCAAGATCTCTTTTTACTCCCAGACATAAAATTTGAAGAACATGGAGAGTCCCAGCAGCAGAAAATGATTTTTCTGTGTTATTTTCATGACAGCTTACTAACTTGAATAATAATTTTAAAAATTGCTAAAACATGCAGTTTCCTCCAGCCCATTCCCATAAAAACGCTACAAGTTCACAAAGGCAAAAAAAAAAAAAAACAAACCAAGCCAAACCACCACCACCACCAACAACAACAACAAAACACTTTACATATACACATCTATGGGAGTTTAGGGAAATCTAAATAATATGTATTTTGCCTTAATTTATAGATCAGAGGAGAGAGGAAAACGCACAAATAAAGAGCTTAAGTTAGCAAAGATTATTAAAAATGTATACCCTGTGACAGTGCTTTTAATACTGCAGCCATCTGTGCTTGGCAGTTTAAGAGTTTAGGTAAACTACAAATATTTTGAGAAATAAAGTTGCTTCTAAGTGTTTCTAAACATGAAATATATAAACAAACAAATAAGCAAGGACTTTTGAATTAAAATAACTGTAGCTTTCATGTGAGATACATGCCCAGAACACTATCATAATAGAGTTGTATTATAACTTATAAGCACTGAAAAGATTGAAAATACCTACTTAAGATAATTTACATAAATATTCCATTATCTCTGGTCTTCATTAATTTACTTAATGGCAATATTAACACATGCAAGTTCCAAAAACATTTCTCTGATTATTAGTCATATGCTCAGGATCTTTTGACACTGTGGGCCATATCTCCTAACAAGAGCTAATGCTGTCACAAAAGCTGTATAAAGGCATTTTTTTTACATGATTTAAGGCCAGGTTTTATATTGCATAGACAGAATTTTTTATGGATTTTAAAAAATAGCTACACAGCAAAAAGTTTGATCCGTTTTTCAGAAGTACCCAGTAAGCCTCTAAAAGAAATAGAATGTTTTAGGCAGTGCATAGAAGCACTGTTTAAATATTTACATAACTTCTGCTAGCTCTCTTTCCAGTCTCAAGGCAGTCCTAAGAATGTTGTATTTGTTTGGCTTCTCTAAAAACATTCCAAGCTGCACTTAGAGTCCTATCTGCAGCTACATTAATGAAAACTCAAGGGGGAGGAAAACAGAAATGTGGGTCCTTTGCTGTCCAACAGAGGCACATAATCATTTTTTCTAGGCAAGTTTTACAGTAGTCCTGCTCCTCGTAAATGGTATTCTCTTTCTGTGTGGATCTCAGTCAGAATATGTCACAGCTCATCACTTTATCACATCCTCTTCTTACAGTAGTATATGAAAGCTCTCAGAGATTGTATATCATAGAATCATAGAATTGCTTGGGTTATAAAAGATCTTAAAGATCCAACCACAACCTAACCATACTATCCTAACTCTAATGACCTGCTGCTAAATCATGTTCCTGAGCACTACATCCAAACGGTTTTTAAGCACATCCAGAGATAGTGACTCAAATGGGGAGCCTATTCCAGTGCTTAACAACCCTTTCTGCAAATAAGTTTTTCCTAATGTCCAGTCTAAACTTACAGTGGTGCAACTTGGGGCCATTTCCCCTCATCCTGTCACCTGTTACCAGTGAGAAGAGACCAGTCCCACTCTCACTTCAATCATCTCTAGTTCATGTTTCATTTTGTAGCTGTTTCCCTTTTCCAGTCCCCACAGACTGCTGAAAAGAGTTTGGCCACATCCCCTTGACTTCCAGTTTGTACTCATGGACTGTGAAAATCTCTCTCATGTTTAATTTGATATTTTTGTGAAGTATTTCCAGCAAAAAGTTCTCAGTGAGACTTTTTGGTTTGGGTGTTTTGACTCTCATGATTTATAACCTTCTAGTGACAACAGAAAAGCTATCATCAGGCCATTAAAGTGTTACTGGTTTAGACCTGGATTCCTAAGGCTTCAGGAATACATATGTCTCCATAAGGCTTTAATATTAAAGTCCCGGGGTACACACAGGAACTGTAGTGAACAGTTCAAGTCAACACTGATAGGTATTCACAAGGACTTTTATTTGTCACTCTCATTGCTAACCCAATAACACTGAGAGATACCCCCAGTGAATCTGAAGAAACTAACCTTTCAATTGTTGTCTTCTCTCGTAGACACAGGAGCCCAATACCATCAACACACCCACACTGTGCACAGTAGAAGGTGATATTTTCAATATTTTCCTCTTTGCCTAGAATTATCCTCACTGTCTGGGGCATTTGTACGACTAACAGATGAATCTGCTACACAGTCCTGAGTGTATGTTTACAACTCTCTGGCTGTTTGCCTTAAACTACAGTGAGAGCAAAACTTTGCTCAACTTATAGTTGAAAACTGGATGGCATTAGTATTATGATAGAATAGAAGAGACACCGTTAGCTTTGTAGGCTGAAAACATATACGTGGACTTCACACATGTCTTTTATTTAACTGTACTCCTCTTTCTGGAAACAGTAGAACATCTTTCTTTTTCTTCATGAACAGATGAGGACAAAGGTGCCACAACTTCTCTTTCCATCATCTCACAATGACATCATGCAGCATTTCCATGCCCGTCATTTACACAGATGTCTCCACAGCACTAACAGTTAAGAATGACTTTTTCATTTTAATTACCACCTGATACCCACTGGCCTGTAAATGTCTTGTAATTGTCTCTGCCCTTTTATATCTCAATGTTTTTGTCCCCAGCAGTTACCTGGATGCTCCTTAAAGTTGTTTTAAAGCAGAAAAAATATAAATTAAAATAAATAAGGGAACAGCACTCAAGTAAAACACTGAGGAATCTTAGACTAATAAGAAATGATAATTGAAGTAATTTACAAATGACCAAGAGCTGATAATTCATGGCTGATGCCCAGACACTTCCTGAGCTCTCTGGTTAGTGTGTCATACAAGATTTCATTTTCAGGATGATTACTCTTCTTAATCTTGAGTTCTTTCTATTCTTTGTGTCCTTTTAACTATCTATCTATCTATCTATCTATCTATCTATCTATCTATCTATCTATCTATCATCTATCTATCTATCTATCTATCTATCTATCTATCTATCTATCTATCTATCTATCTATCTATCTATCTACTTGTTTTCCCCACACTGCACAATAACATAGCCCTTTTTCCACTTTCCCTTGTGCCAGAATAGCAAAAAGTGTAACTTAAGAAGCATCAAATAAAGATCCTAAAGGTTTATGTCAGAAATATATTTGTGTTGCATGATAAACAACTAGTGTATATGCACTCCCAGGCGACCAGGTGACTGAGTTAAGCACTGGAGAGAACACATTTCATTATTTTTTTCTGAGCTCCATCAGTCTGAGAGAATACGAATGAAGCATAAGAGAAAGGCAGAAATCTTTTCTGCCACCACCAGAAGCAGATGTCAGCAGCAGTTTGCAAAATTATGCAGCTTGCTTTCAGTCCTATTTTTAGGGACTTGACATTGTTTAAGAGAGCTTAGCTATTTGATATTGTGAAATGAAACAAAGGGTAAAAGTGGGGCTGAGAAAGGAGAATCTCCCCCTCCAACTCCTGCTCATTCAAGAAGCTATTGAGGCACATGTTGCACATAATTTTTTTGCTGTATTTCTGTCTAGAGGAGAAAGAAGAAATAAAACTGTAATGCATGTTAACAGAAATATTAATGTTAAGACTGAAATATTTACAACATAAGTAATGCCTATAAAACAACCCCTAATGGGATCGAAGTCCTGTGCTGTTTTCTTCTCTGCTTCCTTTCCAGTTATTAATAATAAAATAAAAGATTTATTGATTAGGGTGAAACTTCACTGTGAGCATACTACAGGCAGCAAGTGATTCTTTGTCATGTAGCTGGGACACCAACAATCCATTATCTTAAATTCAAAATACGTGAGAATATAAGATAATCATGAAAAATAAATAAATAAATAAATAATAATGATAAATTGAGAAGATAGGGAAGAAATATGGGGAAGGAAAAAAAAAAAAAAAAAAAAAAAAAGGCTTCTTTTATCTCTCACCTATTCACCAACAGATGGTGGCAAAACTCCTTTCTTATAGTTGCTATAGGTTTATGATTGTATTAATAGGTGTTACAGCTTCCTCAAGCCCTTTTCACCCTCATTCTTGAGTATTGTCACATCTTTTCCCTGCCAACATTCTTTTCACTTTTTTGCAGTACTTCTTAGCAAAAACTGTGTGACATTTCAACCTCAATTTCAATCTTCTTTACATGTAATTCTCTACTTTCATCTATTTCTCAAGCAAAGGAGGAAGAACAGTACAAGATGTAGGCACGTGGTGGATGTTCTGTGTCTTTAAAGCAAATCTAGAAGGTAAGAAGCAACTCATCTAGACCCCATAGACACTTCAGGAATCTGGAACACAAATTCCATGGGTTAAACATGTAAGTAGTTACAGTTTTTCATCTGAACATTTGTAATCTTCTTAAACAATGTCTTTTTGGGCAATAACCACTATCCTTCAGAAATAAAGCATTCTGAAAAAAATATAATGAAGTGAGCAGGAGCTCACATAAAAGTATTACCACAAAATACTTTTTCTCTTTATTACATTTGATTACTAATATTATTATGATTATTGCTATTGTTATTATTTTTCTGGTGAGAGATATTTCACTACAAAGCTTTAAAGGTGTTGCTAAACACCATCTTATATAATGCTACACCTGTGTCAATATATTTCATCCATCAGATATGACATTTATTTTGGAGGAAAGGGGGGCGGGGAAAAAACAAAACAAAACATAAAAAAACAGGAAAAAATGACCTTTTTTACAAAAATGTAATCAACAACAACAACAACAACAACAATAATAAAGTCCTTAGGTAGGAATATTTTCTCATTTTACATGAACCTATTTTTATTTCAGACTCACTCCTGTGACTAGCATAATGTTCAAGAATTCATAGTTTATACTGTTCAAGGTTGAGGGAGTTAGGCTTGTTTAGCTTGGAGAAATTTCAAAGGAGATCCCATTGCAGCTTTCCAGTACTTGAAGGGAGGTTACAAGCAGGAGAGAGACTAGATTTTTACACAGTCTGATAGTGATAGGAAGAGGGGGAATATTTTTAACCTAAAAAAGGTAAGACTTCTTAGGATAGGTGTTAAGAAGCTTTTTTACTCAGAGGGTGGTGGGACACTTGAACAGTTTGCCCAGAGAGGCTGTGGGTGAATGCATTTAAGGCCAGGTTGGATGTGATCCTTATCACTGATTTCAGTGTTTGGAGTGAAGCCAAAAGGAAGTGGGATTCTGAAAATCAGGAGAACAGGTTTTAGCTTGTTAAGAGACCACATAGGCAAGGAGTAAAGCATCTTGCTCTTGTTGAAGACTGAGAATATTCATAGAAACTTGCTTGGCTAAGAAAGGATTTTATTGGTTTTGTTCATTAAAAACTGTGATATAGACTCATATCAATCATAAAGCACTACTTAGAATTAAAAAGGTTGAAATCAAGGTGGATTGCAGAAATAGGGAGTCTTGAAAAACTTTACAAAAACAAGCAGTGAAACCACCTTCAAAGGAGGTGAGAGAGATGATTTGGGAACCACAGGCCTCATAACGTCAATTTGATGATAAAGACATGAAGCAGGTCCTCTAAGGAGAATGAGACTGGGAATGGCCAATACAGTTTTAGCATGGGTAAATTATGCTTGACTGATCTGATTTCTTTCTGTGACAGACAACCTATGATCCACTCCATGGACAAGGGAAAAAGAGGGAATAACTTGACTTTTGATTTAACTTTAACTTGATTGAAGGGCTTGGAGAATCATCCCTATGAGGAGAGACTAAGGAAGCTGGGGCTGTTTAGTCTGAGGAAGAGGAGGCTGAGGGGAGACCTTATTGCCATCTTCCAGTACCTGAAAGGTTCTTACAGTGAGAGTGGGGCAGGTCTCTTCTCACTACTGACTTGTGACAGGACGAGGGGAAATGGCCTCAAGTTGCGCCAGGGCAAGTTTAGGTTGGATATTAGAAAGAACTTCTTTACAGAAAGGGTGGTTAGGTACTGGAATGGGCTCCCCAAGGAGGTGGTTGAATCGCCATCCCTGGATGTGTTTAAGAGCCGTTTGGATGTGGTACTCAGGGATATGATTTAGCAGAGGTTTGTTGTTGTGGTATTGTTTTGTGGTTGTTTTTTAAGAGATAGGCTACTGGTTAGGCTGCGGTTGGACTTGATGATCTTCAAGGTCTTTTCCAACCTGAGTAATTCTATGATTCTATGATTCTATGACTTTGATGGAACTGTATGTAAAACTCTCCCATCATAGCTCCATTGACAGAAGGTTAGAATAGCTGACAGTTATCCCAGTAGCTAGACTCAGAGCTGTGATCAATGACTTCATGTTTATCTGGCAGCTGGTAAAATGTGGAGCATGACAGCTATTAGTGCTTGGTCCCATGCTGTTCAGTACCTATAGTCATCAACTACCTAGATGCTGAGAAAGTATGATCCATCAGCAGATTTCTGGATGTTTCAGTAGCAGGGAAGAAAAAGAATGGTAAATGAACAGGAAACCTTCACTTCAGTGAGACCTTCCTAAAACTGAAAATTCATCTATGAAGAAAACTTTGATGTTCAACAAGTAAAATGCAAAGATGTGCTCCAGGGCCCATCAGACCTGACAACATTTCTATAGAACAGGAATTAACTTGCAGTTTGGCTGGAATGGTATGGGGTGACTGTGAATGCAAAGAATGTCTTTTCATTGTGAATGAGACAGTTTACACATTGGACTACATTACAAAAGCACAACCATCAGATCAAGTATAGTTACTCCGCCTTCCTGCTCAGTACTGGTGACATTAAACCAGAAGTATTATGACTGTTTAGAGCATTCCAGTCCAAGAAAGACTTGAAAACTCTGAGTACAGTATCACTGAGAACAAACTCCAAGCAGATATGGGGGTGGTATTTTCCCTCTAGCCTGACACCTGTCTGACGAGTAAAAACCCTTTGCATGCCTCATCAGAACTAGTGTCTATTTTCATAGCTTGTTAAAATCTTTTCCTTATGTTAACTACTCAACGAGTGCTTTATACTCAGCAGCTGTGTGTATACTGCTTGCAAAAAGGCTGAAATTAGAGGCCATTTCAGGGTCCAGAAAAGATCTGTGAAACTGCAGCTCATGATAAGCTATGTCTCTCTAGACAAGAAATTAACAAGACAGAGTGAGTAAAATACAATTAAAAGATATCAAAACAAGTTCTTTATCTTTAGATTGATTTTATCAGACCACATGGCCTCAGCTGTATGTAACTTTTTGAATAGAATCTAGTCTTTCCATTAACATTTCTGAAAAGCACGTAAATTTCAAAAACTGCTGGACAAACCAGGATTCCTATAAATATATTAAATAATAAATAAAACAAAAGATATTTGGAGAAAGAATTTGATGTCAATCCAACTCCAACAATGGCAGTGAGCCCAGTAATTGAAGACAGTTTTGCTAATATTTAAATAACACTGAAAAGAATTTTTAATAATCACTATCCCATGGTGCTCGTGAACAACTGAATAAGGGGAAGGTGAAAGAAAAAGGAAAAAGTGCTTTTAATGTTTTAAATTCTGAAGCCCTGGGTATGCTATAATTATACTCTTACATCCTCCCTGTGTAGGGAGGAGAGAAATGGTCAGGTTCACAAATTCCCTTAGTTAGATAAAGGTGAAATGACACTCAAGTTGAAATACAATCATCAACATTAATGAGAATCTTTGTACTACAATTATCTTAAAAGTACTGGCACTCTGTCCATGTATCTAAACTTTGTGGATAAACCATGCAACTTTCTAAGAAACTGAAATAACCTTTGCATTACTGAACAGCTTTAAAAAAGTAAAAGGGGAGAAAGGGAAGAGGGAAGAAAGACAGAGAAAATTTATTGGTCCAGGTACTGAGGCTGGTCCAGCCAAACAGGAAATGCTCTATCTCTAATAGTGATCATCCAATATCTCTGAAGTTCTGAAGTCTCCAGGGCTCCCCAGGTGCCTCTCTCAGGCATTCTTTTATGCCTGTTAGACTTAAGGGAATTACCATCAGTCAGATCACTGTCAAAAAGTTAGCAGTCAAATTCCTCAGACAACGATTCTGCTTGAACACGGCACTTTTCCTTTCAAAGGAAAGCCAGTTCTCCCACCTCCAACTATACCTTCAGTCACTAGCCTATTGTCACACTGATGACCTTATTCTGAAAATGTTTGCTGAGACAATCCCATGGTTTTCATAAATAAAGTGCTTCTGTTCATCTGCTACATATTGTCACACATACTTTTATATATATATATATATGTGTGTGTGAATGTGTGTGTGTATATATGACATATGTCATTCTGTCTCTGATATTATGTGGCCATCCCAAAAAGGATGACTTCCCAAAAACTTTCTTCAAGGTGTTATACTTTCTCTCATAAGACTAGATATGTTCTTCCATATCAAAATTTTTTGCAATATCAAAATATTCTGCAATATCAAAATTTTATGATTTTTTAATCATTTTTTATCATACTTGATTTTACACTTTTGTTCTTACAAGGTATAAAGAAGAGTGTTGTCTCTTGTTTGTAGTAGCCACTTCAATATTTAAGTAAGATTTTCCTACTGCAAGACAGCTTATGGAAAAGAAAAAAGTTTATATTGAAGCAGTAAGGTTAGAAATCTGAGGAAAAGAGAGCTGAAATATTAATTAAAAAGTGATATTCCCTTAGGCACATGAATACAACTGAATTAACAAAAAATAAGGTTCTGCAAATGAATATGGCATGAAAAGATATACATAAGTGAAAGAGCCATGGTCCAGTTCACATAGGTAAATCACAATAAGAAACTTTATGAAAAATCAAAATTATACAGCAGAAGATATCACACGAATTCACTGCCTTTAAATATCTTGAATTTTTTTGCAGCTTTCTTACCCAAATCTTGATGTGAACTACTTAACCCAAGTTCACAGTATGTAATTATTGCTGTCACCTCAAGTAGCTCTAAAAGCATCAGTTCTCTGAGAACCGTACCTACACATTAAAGACGTGATGAAAAAGATAAGTTATTTACATTTCAAATGAGAAATAACCTGTCCCACAGTTGGTTTTGCAATGAGCTTTTTTCTTCCTGTCAAAAACCTAAAAAAGAAAATTATGTATGCAATAGTTTTTCTGTAATTAAGTAATTTCAATACAATATTCTGATTAATCAAATACATTTTAAGAAAGCAATACTGAGTTCCTTAAGAAAGACATGCAATTTGATATATTGTATGACTGTATTTTCTTTCTATTCAATTTAGGTGTGTGAAACAATTATCAGAACTACATCTTTTAAAAAAGCAAGCAAACACAAAAAAACTTATAACCAGAATATAAAGTATATTGATTTTAAACTATATTTCTTCTTCCGAATCATCTTACCATATGTCTCCTTAGTAGAGAGAGATAGTAGTCTTAAACTCAACTTCTTTTCTCTTATCTGTAATATAGAAGATGACAATAGAAAATCAGAGTCAAAGACGGGTGTCTGTAAGATTTCATAATGTTTATCTTACAGAGCACTTAAATTAATATTTCATGAGTTTAGCAAAAAGGCTGGGACAAATCTCACTGGAACAGAGTGCATAAGCATTTCTTTCCATTACCCTGATATGAAAAGAAGCATCTAATATAGTCTTCTCCAAAAATCTATTTATGTTTTCTCTTTTATCTCTGATTTGTGTCTTCAAACCTGAAAGCTGCTTGGAAACCTCAGTGCTTTGATTTTTAAAAGCCTTTAACATTTCTACCTTACCTATATGCAAATTCATCTTGTCCTTGTCAGATCAGAGACAACTTTAGTATTAAATACATATCCAGTATTAAATGAAGCTGGTCAGTATCATAGCTAGATAATGTTTGAACATCTGTGTAGCCTGTCCCAGTGTTTGAACACTTGCATGGTGGACACATTTTCCTTTAATACATAACAGGAACTTTCTTTTTCAGTAATGTCTGTCTATGACTTGCTATCTCTAGCTTAGAGTCTTTTACTATGGGATGCTAACTGTAACAATTCTAATGATGAATGTAGTCCTCACTAGCACTTTCTGAGATTAAAGTTGGCATGTAGTGTTAACTTTAAACAGCCCTGAAGAGAAATCTGGTCTTCAGTGATAACAATGGTAACAAGAGACACAAAATGATTTTGCGATGCCACCATGTGTGTTTAATAATAACCAAAAAGTTGATCTATATAAGTACCCCTGCACAGGATAATCAGTGGTAAGTAGCTGAGAATTACTTAATAAACCTTTTGACAAAGTACTATATGTCATCACTATAAACTATAGCTTGTAGTAGGAAGAGTTTTAGTGATGCAGAATATTCACAGCAGAGAAGATGAGTTCTCAGAATGTTCTTAAAAATCAAATACACGCATGTTTAAATAAAGAGGCAAATATCCAGCAAACACTTTGTTTGAACTTTTGGCCGCTGTGTTTTCAGGTAAGCTGTACACTTGTCCACATAATAACATTTACAGGATGAGTGAATGGGTGCCTTCCTTATCTTTGTGTCCTGCTACTGAAAGTTTATGCAGAAGAAAAAAGGTCAATGTATTAATCTTTGAATCACAACATTAGAAATAAAAATAAAATATAATAATAGTAATAAAGAAAAAAGGGAGCAGGGATTTTCATGCACTGTTAGATTTACATACATCTTTGGGGAACAGACATCCATGTGCCAGCTGTAGATTCATCAGCTTTTTTGTTAGTATACAGTTTACTTAGACAGGTCAAGATAACATGTATGAATTGAAATTTATATTAATTACATACCTGAGGCTACAACAGAGTCGTTCAAAGACACCTGTCTCTATTCCAAGCTGTAGTTTGTAAAAAAATTAGTGTATTCCAGGCAAAGGTAATCATAATAAACATCCTTTAAATTCAAGTTGATGTGACATTGATATACCATACTGATATACCATCAATTCTTCCACTTTGTTTAGTTTTCTTAGCAAAGTTCATCCAGGTATCTCAAGGAGCTTGAAGGTCATTAGTCAATCAGACTTCACAGGTGCTCCTATAATTTTATTTTGTTTAAAATTCAGAAGATTTACACTTTCTGAAGCTTGAATTAATGTCAGAGCAGGGAAAATCCTCACTTCAGTACTTCTGAAATTTGGTAGCATTTACTCTTGCACTAGGTATTGGTACCTATTAACATTTCTCTGAGTTCAGACTACTTTTCAGTCTTCTCAGCAAGACAGTTTGTTTAAGCTATTCAGTCCTATCAACAGATAAATAGGTCATAATCTTTTATGGAACATGAAATCCTACCTCCTCTTTTTTTGCTCTGATATGTATCCATTCCTATAGTAAGTGACAGCAGTGACAGCTCTCACCCCGCTCTGAATAACTGAGATATACTCAAACATACCTACTTTCAGTTATGATTTTTTGTCATTTTCTCTCCTAGGGAAAACTCCTCCTTAGAATATTGGAGCTGAAATTTTCTTCATGTAAAGGAATTTTCATTAGTAAGAATTATCCTTCCTAAGTAAGGAAATGGTAAGCTAAGAAAATCTTAGCATTAACTTTAAAAACATAATCTTGTTTCCAACTGTAGTGAGTAGAGAAAAGCAAAAGACTCTAATGACTTTTCTTATTTCTTTCTTGCCTGTAATGGTGATAGTCCAGACAAACCTTTTAGGAAAAGTGTTTTAGATGGCTGTTGCAGCTTTAACTGGCCCTGATATTAATTCAGATCTTGGTATTTTCTGATAGAATATAGAATGAACTTTTGAACCCTCTAGAGCTTCATAATTCAGGATTTTTGTTCTCCCCAAGACATTTCCTTCTTAGAGTTGTTTAACTGAGTTTAGGCTTTCCAGACAAAGCCAGTGGTGGATAATCTGTGTGATGTCTGTATCTGTAGGGTCAATGAATTATACAGTAAATGGAACACTGTTATTCTACCCAGATACAGTACACAATGGTGGAAATTAATAAACCATCAGCAGTCTACCAATTAAAAGGTGAAAAGTTTTATTCGTTCTGTTCAGTTCATCACACGATCACTTTAATCCATTTAAAAATATTGTCAGTTATCATCTCTTAACAGGCTGAGATTTTTTTCTTCATCAAAAATGCCATCTCCTTTACTAAATCTTAATAAATGAAGTATTCATCCATCCTGAATAAGCATGTTTCCACTAACACTGGGCAGTCAGTTGAGAAACAAGAAAAGGCAGCAAAACAAGCAAAAGTCAGAATACTCCAATATAATCAGTTGATTGAAAGAAGTGGAACAGAAAAAAAACAATCCTTCATTTGCCTTGTTACTGGTAAATATCATGCACTGTCTGGTAACCATGAGCAAGATGGAACTTTCCTATTTCCTTTATTTATATAGGTGACGTGAAAGCAGGTCATTCTGTGGCACTAATCAGTCTGTAGAATAATTAATTTGAAATTAGAGTTTTACACTTTAATTTCATTTAGACTTGCCTTTGGCTGATTTTGCAGAAATTTTACTCTTCCTCCTTCAACATTATGGCTCACTCATAAACTGTCATTCCTGATATGAAAGGCACCCTAAGTCAGGCAAAACAGTCTAGACTCAATGACTAGCATTTGCTGTTGTAAGTAGTTTCTTCTGTCAGTTTCTTTTCATTATTCTGTTAGCAACTGCAGGCCAAGAAGCAAACTCCAGCATCACAGAAATCAAACTGTAGACAGGGATATATTGCAATGCTTTTAAACATATTCCGCACAAAGTTGAACTGGGGAAATGAATAAAAGGAGAGAGCAATGTGACCTAAATTTATATAGAAAGCCTGCATGACTGGAATGGTAAAAGATTTTCATGTGAATATGACATTAATTCTAAGGCATTGAGTTAAATAATCTCTCTCCACTGTTTGTTTGTTTGTTTGTTTTTAGTAAAGCTTGATAAGTTTCCATTAAATGGAACAAAAATAATATATCAAGTAGCATTCCACCAATTAATGATGTGCCAGACAACGAAATAGCAGAGCTGAACAAAGTGCACAGGGGATTTTTGCAATAAACAACATAAAGTACAATTTGGTATCCTTGTCATACTAATTTTCTGTAAGAGAGGACAGTATCAATACTTTTCGATTTCTTTGATTTTGTTTGTGAGAAGTGCCAGGGTTGACATAAGACGTTAACTGACTTTAACTGCCCTTTATCTTCACTCTTAGTTACAAGAACTATAGATTTTTAAGGAGAGAAGACCAAAGTGTTTTGTTGTTGTTGTTTGTTTGTTTGCTTGTTTGTTGTTTCAGATGTCAAATGAAATTTGTGGAATAGTACAGATCCTCTGCCCCTTTCTTAAGGGACAGCAACTTTTGCATCCCTCTTTCATGTCTGAGAACTGAAGAATAGATTTCAGCCTGCATTTGGGTAAGGAAGAGCTGCAGGAATTTCAAATATGTTCATCAGGAATCTGGCTTGAAATTAGAGCCACTTTATCACTTGAATGTTTGAGTGTCAGGACTGCTAATGTTTTCATTTTGATTTGGTTTGTTTAAACCATGAGTGAGCAAGAAAATGAGTACATATGGGTAATGGAAAAGGATTTTGGAAACGATGAATTTTCTTGAGACTGTTGGAATGAACACAAAACATTTACAGAGCTGCAGATAAGCCTGAAGAGCCAGATAAAGCCAGAAACAAACACAGAGAACAAGATTCAATTAGTAGTAATTTGGAGTAGAAACTAATCTTCAGTTGTTACCATTAAACCTGTCTTGACAGAATGACAAAAACCCATTTAAGTTTTCTGAATTATTGCCTACAAAGTCAATAGGTGTTTATTATCCTACTGAGAACAGCCTTGTTATCAATTCCCTTCCTTAATTTCAAATGGAGCCAGCTGTTTATTTTTGGATAATGGTGCACTTCACAGCGTATGTGAAACCTTCATGCTGAGCTGCAGTTACATTTTCCTTTGTCGAACCAAGAGTTGAGTTTGTTTAGATGTGGTGAATGATTTCACGCACAGCCTCAGAAACAAAAAAGCCAGGAGGTGATTAATCAGTTCACAAACTTTACAGCAAACAAAACGGTTGCTGAGTATCTTTTTTTTCTTTTTGTTGCATATATCAGAAATCAAAAGAGCACAGTGCGAGTGGAGCAAGGGGATGCTGAGCATAAAGAGATAAGAAGGAGGGAATTCTTAAATTAGTTGTGATACATTCCACTAGTATTACAAGGCATGTCCAAGATAGCTTCTCAGGTTATGCTAAAGTGACTTTCTTACATGATACACTAGGATTTTCAGAGCCCTTATTAAAGAATAGGATAGATTTTGTATATTTCATTCAAGGCAGACACCTTTACTTAGAGCTCCCCTGTTTCCAGAAGGAATCCCTAGGCAGTCTCTAGAGCATGTCTGATGTCTCACTCATGCCAATACTGCGTATAACAGAATTTTCTTTAGGCAGTGATAGAGAAAAGCAGCCCATTCTATAAATAAGTAAGCTTCCAGACTTAAAACAGTCATACATTATTGCTGTCATACAGTTGAGCAGACTTGTTTTTTTTGTGGTGAAGGAAAAGAAACTATGCTTTTCCCAATGCTTCTGTCTTTGTTTATTTATTTATTTTCTTTCTAATAATCTTCAAGAAGAAGTTTAAAAAGGAGATATTTTCATTTCGATCTTATTCTTGAAATTTACCAGTGCGCAGATGGAAATAATAATCGGAGAAAAAAAAAAGAGAGAGGTCCATGTTAAGATTCCAGTGACAGGGAAAAAAAAGCGTACACTTAGATTTCTTCCCAAAAACTCTTTCATTTATTTATTATTAGTAGTATTTAATTTTACATGATTCACTTAGCAGATATGGTGATTATAATCCCATAGAAAACGCTGAGGGCTTGTTCGAGTCCAGCCTAAACTAAAAAGTAGCCAAGTAGAGCTTAAAAGTCTCCTCTGTTTCATTCAAAGATCACATCTTCTTTAATCTACATAGCTTTCTGATCTGGTTTCTCTGTATAAACTCAGCAATGACTCACCAAATAATATAGAATAAGATTTACAAGAAAAAGACAAATAAACCTTCAGTATATTTGCCTGCATTTTATAACTGAAATCATCTGTCTAGTTCTCAGGAGCAAAATATCTCTTAACTTAGAGTCAAACCCTCGCCTCACTCCTCCCCATGTTAGAAAACTCCACCACTTTCCTTGCTGATTCTTTGTCCTAGCATTGGCTACTTTTCCCTATGCTGATACACTCTCAGCCTCATTTCACCTTACCTATAATGCCTCCAAGTTTGTGAGATGTTTTTCCTTTTACCTGTTGATAGTGCCAACATTATTTTTCCATTCATTACAAGGTCAGAGATTATCAAGGCAAACTGAACACACACAACTCCATGGTTCCTGATGTACTCAGAAATTCTTAGAGAGCTGTCAGAAACTGATTGCTGAACCACTCTCTATCATCTATGAAAAATCATGGAGAATGGGTAAAGAGGCTGAAAACTGGAAAAAAGCTAATGTCGCAGCAGACTTCAGAAAGGGAAAGACAGAGGAGTCAGGAACCTGCAGGCCTGTCAGCCTCACCTCTATCTCTAGAAAGGCTGGAGAAAAATTTTGTAAGAACAACTTATTCTCAATATCATCCCTGAGAAAGTGGAAGAAAGAAAGTTTGTCAGGAATAGCCAGCAGAACTGTGTGCAGTTTTGTTCAATATCTTCATCAGTGACCTGGAAGAAGGGATAGAACACACACTGAGCATGTTTGCTGATGATACAAAACTAGGAGGAGTGGCTGACATACTAGAAGTCTGAGCTTCCATTCAGCAACATATGAACAGGCTGGAGAGTAAAGACTAAACCTAGGGTGGAATAACCAAGTGCAGCAGTGCAGATTAGGGAAGATTTGCTGGAAAGAAGCTCTGCAGAGAAAGACCTAGGTCTTCTGGTGAACAAGAAGGTTGGTCATGAGCCAGCAGTGTGCCCTTGTGATTAAGAAGGTATGTGGCACCCTGGGATAGATTAAAAAGATTGCAGCCGGAAGATCAAGACAGGTGATTCTCTGCCTCTTTTCTGTCCCAGTGAGGCCATAACTTGAATACACTGCCCAAATTATGGGGTCCCCGGTCCACAAAAGACAGGGAAATTCTAGACAGAATCCAGTGGAGGGCTTCAAAGATGATGAGGGAACTAAATCATCTCTCATATGAGCCATGGATAAGAGATCTCAAACAGTTCAATCTGCAGTAGAAAAGACTTAGTGGAGATTTTATCACTGCTTATTAATATGTAAAGATAGGATTCAAGTGAATGAAACAAGACTCTTATTGGTGGTGCCCAGAGACAGGAAAAACTGAAACACAGAAGAGTCATACAAATATGAGGAACATCTTTGCTTTGAGGCTGACAGAACACTTAAACAAGCTGTCCAGACAGGCTGTGGAATCTCCTCCTCTGGAGTTTTTCAATACCTGTATGAATAATAATAATGATGTATGAATAATAATGAATAATAATACCTGTATGAATAATAATGCTTTGCTGGGCAAACTACTGCAGGGAAATTTCTTTAGCAGAAGGGTTGAATTAGAAATTCTTTAGTGGCTTCTTCCAATTCCTTTGATTCAGTGATTCTGGAACTGCATGTATGTCCTTAGAAGAATGTGCTGCAGGGTGTGCTTAGGCAATGACTTGCCATTTAGTGTAGATTAAATGACATTTCTGTCGGAAGTACAGTGTGTATATTGCTATATAATTATGGGAAATGGGTGCACTAGAAATAACCAACAAGCATTCCTCTACCTTAATTTCTTAATTTTAAGACTACATCTGCATTATTTCTGAACTACACCTAGATTTGTACATTATTTCTAAAGTGAATCATCTTTCTCTCAACACAGAAAATAAAATAAAATAAAATAAAATCTAGCTCTTTTTATATGTGGGATATGCACAAATTTGCTGTAACTCCTTAAAGAATAACAAAAATATGAAACAAATAACTGGAACATTAATTATTTCCTTTACATTTGCACATTTTCCCCAAAGCAGTGTGCAATATTTCTAGTAAACTCCTCATGAATATTTACTTTTTTATCTATTGTTACAATCTGAGTTTTGCATTTTTATTTTTATTTTTTGTATTTTTTTTTCTTCCCAACACAGTTTAGCATTTCATTTTTAGTTAGAACCCCACATAAAACTAAGCAAAGAATCTAGGCAATAGACTATCATATTGTAAAAGGAAGAGAAAACATATGACATTTAATGAACAAGAAAACAATCCTCTAGTGGTTGGGGGTGGCATACAAAACTCAAAGGTTTGAAAAATTTTTATCCCTTTGGTTCACTTCCACTGAGAAGACCACTGGAGGTATTGCATACGTATAACAGCTCTCTTTTCACAAGAATCAAAGATAATTTTCCTCATACCTAAACTCATTCCTAACTTTCAGGGAGTCACATGAAGAAATGGAGCTGAGAGATAAAAATACTGTTTCGCTTGAGTCTTCTAACAGTTACTGAGTTTCCTATGCTGCACAGAGGAGTCCATGACTATCTTGTCACTTCTCCAGAGTGAAAAAACGTTGAGAAGACATCTCTTGACGATCAGGCTCTAAATTTTATTGAAGATTAGAGAGGACATTGTGGTTCAGTAACTGGGATACAAAGTTTCTCTGGTATCTGCAGTTTGTTAACTTTTTAACACTGTATGTACCTCTTTGAAATACTGTAATAGTTCCTGCATATTTCCTGTATCAGTAGAAGCAAAAAAAACCAGGAATTCAAATACAATTTCATGATCTTTAAGAGCCTGTTTATTTGGCACCTTGGAACCTATGGCAACTCAATTTTGTTTATTTTTTACCTGACTTTTCTAAAGTCTTTCAGTGTTGGGTGCGGGGAATATTCAGAACTCACAACTACATCAGGAAAGATACTCAGTGCAAAGTCAGAACTCGTCTGTTAACTAATAGCACATTACCTACAACTATTTTGGCATGTTCCAGTTAGCATTCTTCAGCACAAATCTTAGATATAATGTATAGACTAGGTAAAGACAATCTGTTTTCAGCAAACACATGGTATGACATCCTACCACACCTGACTTTTTTCCAAAATTATCTGAAGTGACTTTGCAGTTCTTGAATAGGTTCCTTTAGGTAAGACACACACAGAAAGCAAAATATTTTTTTACATGAGAAGAAGTTCAAGTGGGAATATACTATGCCTAAAACGGAAGCTCAGGATGTGCTACCTCTAGTTACTGTACAAACTACCTGTCCGTTTATGTTTGATTTTTCCCACTTTTAACTTAATGAGATTTGTTTATTTATATGTTTATACATAATATGCATATATATAGAGAGAGACAGATTGATAGAGAAGCTCTGACTTTAATTTATGTCTACTACATTGAGAACTAATGCCCTGCTTACCAAGCTGTTGACAGCTGGATATAACAGCTTTGAGAAATTCTGAAGTGTTCATCTGTGCAGCTTTAACTAATAGATCTGCTTAAAAATTATGATGATTATTATTTTTTAATTGAAAAACATACTACATTACTTATTTAAACACCAGCATTTTCTTAAAGCAAGTATCTGGATACAATTCAGAGAACAAGATTTTTTCTTCTGAAATGTATTATTCTTTTGTCCATTTGCCTTTAATTGGTGAGTAATAGTTAACATGAAATATAGTATTGTATTATCGTATATAAAAACAATTTAAAAAATATGCTGATCTCCTTATTGACTGATTGATCATGTGAAAGACATAGCAGAAAGTTCACCTTTTCAGCATGATCAGTAAGCAGCTGGTCATATAGGCCAATCAGGGTAACAGAATAAATATTTGAGCAAAATAAAAGCATCTTTTATGAAGGCATAATAAACAGTAATAATGAGGTGAATAAAATAAATTACATAATAATAGCTGCTTAATGCTTAGAAATATGTGTAACTACCTAGTGTAGAAAGAACATAGTTACTATGAATAGCAGTACAATACATGGTACCCAACTTAAACTAGGCAAAGTAGAGCTGTTACCCAGAGCCTGACTTCAGCTGGTGAGGAAGCTTTGTGACTTCCAGCATGTAGAATCATGGTACGGAGAAGAGGTATCACTTCTTTTTAGGACAAGCACTTAATGTGCACAGAAAACACTGAAGACATAATATAGCACCATAAAAGGAAATCTGAATGTTAGCTTTATTTTTATTTTTTCCCTTGTATAATAAGAATTTTTTGGTTATTATTCTATAATTTCACTACTGATATAGACAGCAATGTATATTAAGATATACAACACAAAGTTATATTTTAAGTTTCAGTTGCTCAATTAGATGCACACCTTAGTTTATACTGAACTTTTACCCCAAAAGCTTTAAAAAATGGCTGCATTTTGGCCCATATTAAAGCTTCTGTTTCTAGTAAATCAATAGTCTGGTCTCCACAGAAGTTCTAAGTCTGGAAAAATCCCCAGAGTTACAAGACGGGAAGGAATGTCAGTGTCCTCTTCAGTCAAGATTTATTCACTGTTCTATGAACACATTTAAATCCTGTTTAGACTTCTAGTTCATTATTAATACCCTGATAACTTCATAGCTTTGTTTCATTGAATACTAGCCTCAAAACTGCACTCAAGTAAAGAAGTTTTCTACAAGATTCTTTCATATATCTACGTATTTTATTTTCCAAATCCAATAACCTAATGTGAAAGGCTTCAAAGCACAAGATAAATGTGTCTAGGCCACAGAACTAATCATGTCAACTGGAAAATAACTGGAACTGCATCATTACCACTTAATGTGTTGGGTAACTCTGAATGTACCTGAAAGATAATGAGGAGGTGTCAGTATTATTCATAACTTTTAATTGCTTCCATTTTTTTTTATTTTTTTTTTTTAATATATCCTAAGGGCAAAATAATATCACTTCATTGATTATATGGTGGATACAGAAGACAGAATAGTACAGAATCAAATATACTCTTAACCACCCATTTCCATCTTATAGCTATAAACAGCGGAATAACTCGACAATAAAACCTATTTACTGTTAAAATTAAAATTGCTTTTAACAGCTTTATTGCATTCAAACAATTAAAATAATTGTATCAGGCAGCAGCTGTTCTTTCACAACTGTAGAAAAGGAAAGAAAATGTAATAATAGTTAAGTAACTTATTCCTCCAATAGACAGCATGATAGTGCTTCACAATCAGCTAGTTCACTGTTAGTTAAAGATATTATAGGTATTAGTATAGATAGTTCTAATAATGGAGATAAATAATTGCATTAATTTCTATTATATGCATTTCTATTCTTGGAGAGTAAATCTTGTGGGACCATCAAGAATGTATCTCCCTTGGATTTCATTATCAAAAAACAAACCTTCTAGATTCTCATCTGCGATGGTACCTTCATCAAGGGCCTCAACACCTAAGATATATTCATTGTTTTTATCGCATCTTACAGCATTACTCTCAGAACAAAACTCTTTCTTAAGTACATAAGGATTGGGCAGAGAGTCGTAGCATATCCCCATTTCTTCTACTATGCTCTGTGTGAGTGGCAACTGCGAATCACCTACAGGAACAGGATAAACATTTATAGACATAAAGAAAACAAACAACTAGAAAACAAAACAAAACAAAAAACAAAAACAAAAACATGGGTTACACTACCTGATTCAATTAGTCTTTTCACAGTAATGTGGGAAAAAATGCTGGTTGTAGCTAAGCTTAATAACTGATTGCAAGTCAGATGAGCCAGGCATGAAGGAAATGGAATACTGCAACTCCATTCTTCTCACTGCAATGACAGTTTTTTTTTACCTACCACAGGACAAATGTGCATATGACAAATATGTTTATAGAATCATAGAATCACCAAGGTTGGAAAGGACCTATTATCATCCAGTCCAACAGTCCACCTTTCACCAAGATTTCCCACTAAACTATGCCCCTCAGTACAACATCTAAATGTTTCTTGAACATCTGCACTGATGTTGACTGCACCACCTCTCTGGGCAGCTTGTTCCGTCAACCGCTCTTCCAAACAAGAATTATTTCCTAACATCCAAACAGTTGTTAGGAAGCTCCTAACAACTGAACTTTCAGGTAGTCTTAAGAGAGTGATAAGGTTACCCTTCACTCTCCTCTTATTCAGACTGAACAATCCCAGCTCCTTCTGCCACTCCATAAGAATTGTGATCCAAACTCCTTACTAGCTTCATTTTCCTTTTTTAAATACCCTCCAGGGCCTCAGTGTCTTTCTTGTAGTGAGGAACACAAAACTGAACACAGTATTCAAAGTGCAGTCCCAGCAGTGCTGAATACAGAGGGTGGATCAGTTCCCTGCTCCTGTTGGTGACACTATTTCTGACAGAAGCCAAGATGCCATTGGCTTCCTTAGCCACCTGGGCACATTGCTAGCAGGAGTTTAGCTGATCAAATCAATCATTATCCCCAAGTCCATTGCCTTTGCACAGTCTTCCAGCCACTCTGCCCCAAGCCTGTAGTGGTGTCTGGGTTGTTGTGGCTAAAGTGCTGGAGCCAGCATCTGATCTTGTTGAAATTCATCC
Source organism: Excalfactoria chinensis (assembly GCF_039878825.1). Taxonomy (NCBI): domain Eukaryota; kingdom Metazoa; phylum Chordata; class Aves; order Galliformes; family Phasianidae; genus Excalfactoria; species Excalfactoria chinensis. The sequence goes on from NC_092857.1 coordinate 3,199,876, forward strand.
CACTGGCCTCAGATCAGTGATCCAGCCTGTCCAGGTCTCTCTGCAGGACCACATCTGCCAAGCATGCACTTCCTGCCAACTTAGTGTCATCATTTAGAGTAAGACTGGCAGTCCTCCTGTGAGTCTTTCCAAACCAAATCAGCTATTTTCATAGCAATCAATAAATGCCTAGAAAGAAGCCATGTAGATCAAGGATACTTGCTAAACTTGAGTTTAGTCCTAAAATAATTGAAACTGGATGCCTACCTGTGAGATGTGGCGTAGGGAGCCTGCTTTGGCAGGGAGGTTGGACTCGATGATCTCTAGAGGTCCCTTCCAACCCCTACAATTCTGTGATTCTGTGATTGTGATAAAGTGGGGGTCGGTAGCTTCTCCAAGGCAACAATGACAGGATGAGGATGAAAGAGAATGGCCTAATGTTTTGCCTGAGGAGATTCAGTTTGGCTATTATGGAAAGATTTCTTCTTTGAAACAGAGTTGTCAAGCACTGGAATAGGGTGTTTAGTGGAGCAGTGGAGCCACAAGCCCTGAGGGTTCAAGAAACATGTGGATGTGGCACTCAGCAACATGGTTATTGTGCATGGTGGTGATGGGTTGACATTTGTGCTTGATGTACTTAGAGGTCATTTCCAACCCTAATGACAAAACAAACAAACAAACAAACAAAAAACAAACAAAAAAAAAAACAAACAAAAAAAACCCACCAATATCAAATTGAGAGAGGATGTCTAGAATGCACTTTTTATTATTATTATTATTATTATTACTATTATTATTATTATTATTATTATATTGAGATATCCATTTCTATTCCTGCAACATTAACTTTTTAAAAAACATTAAAAGAGTGTAAATATTTCATTGAATTTCTTGAATTATATTAAATTCAGGATTGTTGACAGTATCAGTAAAAAATAAAAACAATGTATCTTGGATACACTGGATGAATTAGAAGGAAGGAATAATATTGTGAAGCCTATGTGAAATAAATATATGGAAACTGGAAAGAAGAAACAAATTTAATACTGTGATAGATACACACTGTTCATGTAAGGAAGTAAATTCTTTCTCAAAATGCACCTACTAAACTACCTTCAGGGAAGGAGTGCAGTTAGTGTCTCGGAACACAGAAATGTGTTTTCAAATACCTGTGAAAGCCTTCTCACTATTAAGAGGGAGAAGAATTGGACATAGAATCTAATTTCCTTTCAACTATGTCAATTTTGCCAATGTATTCTTTCAGAAAATCTAAGAGAGATATCTTCGTTTAATTCATACATAATCCCAGATGTTTGTAGCAGCCTTATTCATATGCTAGAGCAGAGCACAGCAAATAACCTCTGAAAGGCTTAAAGCTTTACTCAGATGCATTAGACCCTAAAATACTCTTATCTTATTGAGCAAAGTAGCTATTTAATTAAATGATATCATCATTTGTTGAAGAATTTCAGTCAAGACTTTTGACTACTACTTTTACCTTAACTCTGACTGTCAATTAACTTCCCTTGATCTTACTTATGGAAATACTGAGTTCTTGCTCTAACAAATTAATTCTCCCATATTAGGCTTTATTTTTTCAAGGTAACAAAGAAATCAAGGAAATTTATATAGCTGCTAAAAAGCATCTGTTAGGTGCTTGTCAAAATGATGAAAATTCAAGCCACCAATAACTTTACTTTCTTCTTTGCAAAAGAAGGCCTTTGCTAAATATAATCCGTGGTTTAGTACTTTTATATCTATTTGTAAGAAGCTTGGTGTTCTACTTGGAACTAAGTTAGGTAGATGACACGGAGAGAGAATCTGGCCAGCAGCCTTTAAGTTCTCTAGCTATTCTCTGTAGCAGTTAGTATAACACCAGTGGATCAAAGCAACTTTGCATTATGTTTATTTATTTAATTATTTGTTTATTCTTAATTGCAGTTATTACCTCTAATTTCTGCCAGCATTTTTGTCAGTTACCTAAAAGAAATTAAGATAGTGGTGAAGGATTGGCTCAAGCCTCATAATAAGTTATATACGTCTTTCAAACTCACTGAATTACTTCCACCTTCAAAGAAGCTCTTCTGATGATGCTTTTGTCTTTTTCTTCTTCATCATTTATTGCTAACAACAATCAAAATCATTGAATTGAGAGCAGCATCAGAACAATGCTTGTGCCTAATTTGATGTTAGTGCTTACGGGGTTTTTTAATATAAATAGTAGTAAGACTCCAAACAGGCTCAGTGCTGCTGAATTATGGCATGGCACAGTAACCAAAGATTCTGAAAATTTACTAGATGCTTTGTAAACTCAATAGAAGAATGATTTTCTCCCTTCTCTCAGATAAGCTGCATGCTCTTCTAATATTTCTCTAGTATTCTAGTTTTAGCTTAAATAATAAGTATCAAGAACTCTTCTTGATCACAGTTCCACCTTCCTACCAGAAAATCATCTAAACTGTCATTCATTAAATTCATTTCAGATATTCTCTGACATTTTATGGTAATAGTTAACAACCTTAAAGTATATAGATTTGATTGATTCTATACAATGGTTAATTCAGAGCTCTAAGACAAAGTGAGAACAGATAACCTTGAATATGGGTCTTTTCCCTGGTTACTTCTTCCTGATTTTTTTATTTTTTTGTTTTTAATTAATTTAAAACATCTGTGATCTTTCACATTGCTGCTATATATTTACAGACTGTTTTTTGTTTGTTTGTTTGTTCTTTCCCTGTATCCCATTCAACTAATTCTGAGATATATGTGCATATTGATGTAAATTATAAAACAATATTTTGTTAGCTGTCTGTTTTGGTCTATTAACCATGTCATGCCTCATCTACTGTAGCCAGAGTAATACCTCATATGGTATTGAATAGTTAATATCTTACTGCTGGGTATTAAAAAATGGAAGTTATTTTTCTTGTGTTCCAATATTCTTTTTATGCATTTGTTGTTATTGTTGTTTTTTGGTGCTTTTAAATCACCAAACCAGTTTCCGTGGGTTGTATCTGAAATTGTGACATGGAAAATCATATCAAAAATACACTGGGAAAATTTCTGAAGGTCTTCCCCCTGATGATGGCAAATCTTTCAGTGCATTTTAGGATCTAAAAGATTAATCAAAAATGTTTTCAACACTTCTTAACGATTTGAACTTTGACAGGGGGGAATTAAGATAACTGAGCATTGTGATGAATACTTCCAAACTTTCCTAATCTTTCTAGAAACAAGTCTCCATCCTGAACATAAAGAATGATTCTGACAACCTTAATGACAAAAAAACATGGCTTTATTTTCATGGTATTGGCCATTGATTCTTTTGTGACTCTGATTTAGTTTCTCACCCATTTCTTATTTTATATGAAATATTGTTAAAAGTCTTGTAGATGTGATATGTTAAATAAAAAACACCTGACATATGTATATCATTAAATTAAAATGTGGTACTTTGTCATTTGTAAATCATTTAAATTCTAATGTAAATACAGATCACTCATTTGTGGAAGGTCTACTGGATAACCACTGCTATTACTTTTTACATTTATCAGCCCATAACTCAAAATATTTATGGTACTGAATATTTAGATCTGAGCTGTGCACTCTGCAGTTCAATCAGTTATGGCCCCTGGTGGCGCACGGTGGAAGAACTGCCGCTTGCAACACCAGGGGGCCCAGGTTCAAATCCCCCCTGTGGAGCAAAGTGGTAGAAGTGCCACGCTGCTACACAGAGGGCTCGAATCACGGGGGTTGGACTCGATGATCTCTAAGGTCCCTTCCAACTCACATGATACTGTGATACTGTGTGATGGCAAGATATAGATATGTTAAGCAAAAGAAGATTTAATTAATTATAGACTATTGTTTTTTTCTCTCATTAAGCTCAGGATCTGACCAGCACATCTGTCCTCTAAGAATAGGTAGAAACTGCTTGGATTAAACATGCTGACAATATAACCTCAAATTTTAATTTAAATATATTTACTTTAAATATATCATATACTTGCTACGTCGTAAGAGTTCCGACTTTATCACATAAATTATAATTAATTCAAAATCTGGACAATATTCTTAGTGAACAGCTAGATCTTTCCACCATCTACTTAACACCATTTCACTATTCAGTCCTCTAAGCAATGAAGCATGTGAAACTAGATGCCTAATGGGAGGGTGCAAAAACAAAAACAACAACAACAACAATTATTCTCAGAAGCACACATAGGACGGATGGAATCCTGTGACTTGAATGCTATTCTGTATTCTATCATGGACACAGATAAGCTGTAGAAGATATTCGCTCTTGAAGATGTTCAAAACTTGTCCAGATCAATACGTAAGAGCTCCATTATAATCATAACAGCCTTGGGTAGAAAGCTTGACATAATGACTTATGGAAGCCCCAGGATGCATGAATTGTGGAATTTCTGTTCGAGTGACTGTCAGATGCTATGAGGACATACAAGAGAAATGATCAGTTTGGACAATCTGTGTTCCTACACTAGTTCTCTGCATTTTTTATAGTGGGCAGTTTAGAATGCAGACACAATATTTCATGTCTTTAGCTATTAGTCTTATATTACCACTGATGTAGCTGAAGTACCACTAAAATCTCTGGACATTTCATCATTCTTATTTCCTTTTGAGTAGTTTTGAGAAGTTTGTTTGTTGTTGTTTTTGTTATTTTACTAATTTTCAGACTATACAGAAATTTCAGTAATGTTGTTGAAGTGCCATCACTTTCAGTCAGAATAGTTTTAAAGATCCATTTCTGTCTGTAAACAAGTGTTTGTATTTTAATGAGGCTAAGGAGTTAGTAGTGCATGCTGATTTCATCAGCTGTGTGGCAGTGTATCCTCTTCCACAGAATTTTAATTCAAAGTGCCTTTATGGAGTTAAACAATAGAAGAATGCATACGCCATAAATCACAGAAAGCAGTAATGTATAGACATGATATGGGTTATAAATTAAAGCACTGAGTTGTAAAGGCAATAACTTTTGGGGAGAGAAATTAAGGAACAGTCAATAGCTTTCAGAATTAAATGGGGATAAAAAAAGAAGTCAATGAGGCAGGATGCTCAATGAGGCCTCTTTTATATTATGAGAACTGAGAAGACTTCTACATCAACTGTCTGTAAAAGGATGAAGAAGAGATCCCTGTTAAATAATAAAGGGAAAGAAAAAAAAAAAAAAAAAAAAAAAAAAAAAAAAAAAAAAAAAAAAGCTTAAAGCTTCCTGGAACCAAAGATTTTTATGCTATTCATGTTTTGGTCTACTTAGAAAGCCTAACACTGAAACACTGAAACACTGTGTAATGTCACTACTTTTTAGAGCTAATTGACTAACTAGATGAAATCTAGATTTTTCAATATATATCTGTGTCTCACTCCAATGTATAGGAGGGAGAAGAGGTTCTCCACTGTATGTATACCCAAAGCGAGACTAAGAAACAATGGTTCAAATATTGGTCCAACCAGTTTATTACAAACCTTCAGGAAGACAGGGAAGGGAAGGTGAGTGATAGAAAAGATAGAAATGGGCAAGAATTGCATGAAGTGGGGATAGTCACCACCAGGATCCAGCAGCGGTCCCATTGCAAGATGTTTCAATGGTCTGAGGCAAAAGCTCACGGGGGGAGAGCAGCAGCAGCGTGACTGTACTTGGGCAGGAAGTATGTAGCAGGAAGAAGCTGCAGGGTATGTCTGGGAGCAAGACTCAGGTAGCAGGCCAAGACAGTCTGTCAGCAAGCAGGACTTCCATAGGGAGGAATCAGATGGCAGACACCTTCTTGTTGTTCTTCAGCATGCATATCTCCTCTCGTGAGGAATCTGTTGTCAGAAAACCTCCTTGTTCTTCAGCATGTGGGCATCACGTTGTGAGGAATCCAGTGTCAGAAACCTTGTTCTTCTTCAGCATGCAGGTGTCAGATTGTGAGGAATCTCTTGTCAGAAATCTCAGTTCATGGTTTCTGATCCTTCTTTTATCCTCCTTTTTTCCTGCCTACGTCAGTCCCTGGGTGCACCCCCTGAGATGGCCATCTTAAGATAAGCCTAAACAAATGACTGCTTCCAGGCCATTCATCTGCAGCTTATCCCTTATCATTGCCCCTGGCCTTGTCCATCTATGTCCCTTAGAGAAAGGATTTCTCAACCCTTGACCAGGACTTGCTTGGACTTGTTCATCTGTGTCCTTCAGCAAGCTTTGAGACAATAGTATAAAAGAAAAATCTCTTACAATTTGTTCCCTCTAATTTATTCTTTCAGTTCATAAAATATATCTGCAATTTCCATATATTTGAGGGAAATAAAAGTAAAGTAATCATGACTTTTCAATATTATTGTACTATGATTCTAAAAGATGGAAGAGATCTCATGGGAGAAAATATACCACAGTTGAAAAGCTCAGGAATTACTATTCCTCATCTGAGCCTCTCATGTGCTCTTGTGAAGAAACACGTAGTGCCAAGCCTTGCATTTTATATTTGCTAAGGAGCAAAACACTTCCAATCAATATGTTCCATTTTTATGAAGAGCTTCACTATTGGACATGTTAAACATTGACAAGGTACTAGGTAAATTGATTATAGAGAAAATATTCATTTTGATTGTATATGAGGTAAGAGTGATTCTACTGTAAAAAATGCATTGTGTTATATGAAATAGTCATCTAGGAGACTTAGGTTCTAATTCTTTTCCTGTTGTGCTGCTTTAGGAAAAAATGATTCATTGCCTGATTTTTTTATTTTTTATTTTTCTGTTTTCCTTAATTGTTTCTCCAAATTAATTGCATCAATTATCTTGTAGATGTATTGTTTTTAGGATATTTACATAAATGTTCAACTAATGCATCATAAACAAACATGATCTCAGGGATTTTCAACTCTGCTTAAGCAGTGCAGGTGTGAAATTGATTCCCCTAAATACACTGACATGACTGTGAATTTACCCCAACTTGCTTTTATATGTATTTTTTGACATATTTGGATCTAACATACGTCTTCTGTCATCACTTTTCATCAAAGGGCAATGTGTATCATTTGACAGCATTACTGAATTAACTATTCAAGAAGCAAGTAATTGCCTGTTAAAAACTGTACATTACACCTAAAAGACACAATGACACCACTAACAAAATCACTTTTAACCCATTTACAAGTGCATTTGATTTAATTAGCAAATTAGCTAATTTTTTAATACCTGTTTCTTTATTAAAATCTTCAAGGTGTTTGCTTACTAAGGCTATTTGGAATAGGTAAATTAGCCATATTTTGGGATACATTTTAAAATGCCTAAAGACTTTTCCCCTGTGCTTCCATTTATGTTCATTACATAAATATTATAGAAATTTCATTCTACAAATTCCTAGTGTCATTTTGTCATAGTTTTCTAATTTTTGCTATTAGTATTCCACAGAATCACAGAATCGTAGGGGTTGGGAAGGGACCTCCAGAGATCGAGTCCAACCCCCCTGCCAAAGCAGGCTCCCTACAGCAGGTTGCACAGGTCGGCATCCAGGTGGGTCTTGAATATCTCCAGAGAAGGAGACTCCACAACCACCTGGGCAGCCTGTTCCAGTGCTCTGTCACCCTCACTGTAAAGTTCTTGCGCACATTCATGCAGAACTTCCTATGCTCCAGTTTCTGGCTGTTTTCTCTTGTCCTGTCCCCACACAACTGCTGAAAATAATCTGGCCTTGCCTCTTTGCCCCCCACACCTCAGATACTTTTATACCTGGATCAGGTCCCCTCTCAGTCTTCTTTTCTCAAGGCTAAACAGACCCAGTTCACATAGCCTTTCTTCGTAGGGGAGGTGCTCTAGGCCCTTCACCACCTTTGTGTCTCTCCACTGGACTCTTTGCAAGAGATCTCTGGTTGTTTTTTCTTTGTACTAGGGAGCCTACAACTGGACACAGTACTCCAGATGAGGCCTTACCAGGTCAGAGTAGAGGGGGAGGATCACCTCCCTCGACCTGCTGGCCATGCTCTTTTTAATGCACCCCAAAATGACCTTTTTGGCCATGACAGTATTAAATGCCTTGCTAAAATCAAGGTAGGCTATATCCACTGCGCTCCCCCCATCCACCCAGCCAGTGACAACGTTATAGAGGACTACCAGGTTGGTTGAGCGTGACCTCCCTTGGTGAATCCATGCTGACTACTTCTGATAGCGTCCTTTTCTTCCATATCATAAAATCATGTGGAGAACAGAGAATAAGAGCTACACGTCCCAGAGGACCTGACAGTCAGAGAGGAAAATACTTCACAGAAGTGATACTCACTTTCTCACTGCCTGGCAGCAGGTGTGGGTGTGCTTCCAAGCCATAGGCCTTAAATTTCAAAGTAGGCTTCTCGGTCTTCAGTCTTCTTCTTCTCTTTCTCTTATTTTACTTGATTTACTAGACTCAGTTTCAATCAGATTGTATTATATTGTGTTATCTTGCATTTCGGTATCATAGTAAATAAGTTTTTGTCCTTAGATAGCTGCCTCTCCTCTTTTTCCTGGAGCCTATGACGTATTTGACAGCAGTTGTTTTATAATATACCTGTTTAGAATTATTTTGCAGATGTGTAGCCTGAACTCTTTTAAAGAAGTATCAATTATATTGAGTAAATTCTTTTTTGAAACAGAGTAATTTTTAGCCATGCATGCAAGTTTGTTTGATTTTCAGATTGTGGTCAAAACTACTGAAAAGACATACTGAACATAGTCACCAATATGGCAACTTCTGTATGCCATTAATATTAAGATTCCATTGAAAAAATAGGTCCTGCACCAGCTTCCAAATTTCTGGTGATCACCTCCAAGTCTACGCTTATCAAGTCAAAACTGCTGCAAATACTGGTGATGCATTTCCTAAAAAGCAGCAATAGTATCTCTTTGACACTCTTTAATTTACGTGGGTGGGCTTATAAAGCTGACTTTAGAGATATTAATGTAACAATGATATTTCTACTGAGAAGACTACAAACCATATAGGATAAAAGTCATAAATATTCTCTCTCTGATTTCTGCATCCTAGCAGGCCAATATTTGCATCCTGAAATTCCTGGTGTTAATAGCTACATAGAGTATGGTTAAGACAAATTCTTCATTCTAATTCTGTTTTCCTGTTTCAGGGTTGTGATCAGAACAAATCTTTGTTTATTAGGCCAATATTGACCGAAGCAAACTGTTAATAATGAATTAACTGCACTATGTTTCCGTAGGGATAAAGCAAATCATTTCAGAAAAGTAATTTGATATTTTATTAATAACATAACTGAGATTTATATGAATAATTTTTACACTCTTGACTAATAACCTTTTTATTGATGATTAAATGGCCAACTAGATCAATTAAGCTCTGACAGTTGTCTTATAACAACTCACATTGGTCATTAACTGGTTGATTGGTAAAGTGTTTTATTATTTCTTTGGAAATATTACCTAAAATGAAGCAGGGTAATATCCCATACTTTATCATTTTTACCTTCATGGCACACCCTTTTTAATCACAAACTGTGACCCATATTAAAAACTCCACATTTAAGTAGATTGTGTAATTTAAACTGAAACTGTAAAAATTACTTTTAAAATATAGTCATTTCCATTTAAAATAGTATTCAGTTTATGACCTGTAAAAAATATCAGGATCTATAGAGTCATTTAGTGTTCTTATTTAAAATCGGTTTTAAAGAATTCCATATGTACTCAGTTATTAAAATAAATAAATAAATAAATAAATTTTATAAGGTAACAGTTCTATGCAATATTTCCTAATTAATCTGTATTAAACCATTTTTCATAGCTTTCAAACTAGTTCAAGTATGTTGTTTTTTTTTAATTTACCCTAGTTAAAATTGTGCATATCTAGATACATGATAAGTATATAGGGTTTCTCAAACATTTTAAATTTTAACTGTAGTGTTTTACTTTCTAGGGATGATGCCACATACTTTATCACAAGTGAATTCCTGAGTCAGAGCAAATTTATTTTCTTTGATTTAGGTGAATAACTTCTAAACAGCAGTTTAGTATTCTAATATGAGATCTTCAGAATGAATCCTCACAGTGCTTGTACTGCCCGTTGATGATTTGTCAAAAACCTTGCTGTTTACATCTCTGTTTCTTTTAAAACAAGTATTTTTTTGTCACCTACCACCATAAATTAATCTGTGTTGTGTAGGTCAATACTTGTAACTCTTGTTACAGTTAGTATACACAGAATTAAGAGAATGCTGGAAAAGATCATGAAACACAACAATAACAGCAACAGACAACAATGCTGGAACAGATCATGAAACACAACAATAACAGCAACAAACAACCACAGAAATTTGAATATTGTATTGGGTAACTCAGAATGATCAAAAAGACTAATGGTGACAAGGTGGGTAAGAAAAAAAGAATGTTTTTCTCTGTTTATATTCTCTAATGAAGTATGATAAAGAAACATCAAAGATGTGAACAGAGATTGCTAAGGTATGTTGTATTTTTCTATTTGCAAACATTTGTTATTGTGTTTCTGATCTCTCTTGAAGAATCACAGAACACATTAAGTTATGATTACAGGAATTCTTCCTTTCTTCATATATTGAATAGATTAGACATCTTTAATGCATCCAAAGTTCTTTCAATTTTTTTCCTTAAGGATGGTCTCATTACCACTTCATTTCAAGCTTTATTACATATATTATTAGTATAATTCATACTGACTCTAACTAAATCTAGGTGATGGGCTGATATTGAAGAGGGGAAACCATTCTGGATTTAATTTCTTCTCAGTTGTCTGGCAGAATAGTGAATTCCTCTGATATGTCAGCCTATGTTCAATCTCTTGAAGAGCCCTCAAGCATGAGCGTGCATCCATAAAACTTCAGATCTACTTTTCCAAGTCTTCTCAGAAACAAGTTTCATTTGCTATCAGCAAGCATGCATGCAGGGAATACTTGTCACCAAAATACATTCAGGGTGATAAAACATGGGCAAATTGAATTAAGTTGTTAATTCTTTTCAAGAAGAAGGAAAAGAGAAAAGAAAAAAAAACAAACATCTGTCAGCTTGACTGATATCAGTTCATAACTATTAGCTTTATCAATGTTTACCCTTTGATTCCACAATGAAAGTACACCAAATGGAATAGGGTTTGTTTATAGAAGTCATCTAGACCAACATATGAAAAGCATGTCTGAATAAAATGAGTATTCAGGGTCTTGTAGAAAGAAAATTTAAAAGTTTTCAAGGTGGGAAATTACAGAATCACAGAATCACAGGTTGATAGGATTTGGAATGGACATAAGGAGATCATGTAGTCCAGCCCTTCTGGTAAAGCAGGTTCTCTAGAGTAGATAACACAGGAGACTGTCCAGATGGGTTCTGAATATCTACAGAAAAAAACTCCACAACTTCTCTGGGCAGCATGCTCCAGCTCTGACATTCTCACAGTAAATAAATATTTCCTCAGATTTCTATGAAATATTCTGCTCTAGTTTGTGGCCAGTGTCTCCTCTGGTATTGCTTTTGGGTACCACCAAAAAAAGCCTGGTCCCATCCACTTGAAATCTGCCCTATTTTATTTTATTTTATTTTTTATTTTATTTTTTAAAAAAGCACTAATAAGATTTCCCCCTCTCTTCTTCAGGCTGAAAAGACTCAGATGTCTCAGCCTTTAGACATATCCTGATGATGAGTTTGTTAAGCAAATGTAATGTGTCTTGATTAAAACAAACAAACAAGCAAACAAAACCTACTTTTTAAATGTAAGTTTGATTCACCAGCCTGTAGCCAGGTGAACTGAAGGGATAAGAAAATCTTAAACTAAGTAATAATAATAATAATTGGAGAGTAAAACTTCTAATTTCACGTTGGATGTTTCAGCAATAGATGAATGTACCGATACTATAGATACGATTCAACTTGTCATTTTCATTAGAGGCAGTGATGATAAATGCATTGTCACTGAAGAAATGGATAATTTGGTGCCACTGAAAGACACATTAAATCTCTGATGATGCAATTACCACCAGTAAGTAATGGTTGATTAAATATCACTGCATCACACATCAAGAAAATTTATGTGCAAAAACTTTAAAAATGGATAATGTCATGCAAACCATCACCAAAGCTATGAACTCCTTAAAGTCCAAGGGACTAAATCATTACCAGTTCTAGGTTTCTTAAAAGTATGGATGATGACTATATAGTCATCATTAATTTTTCTGAAGAAAAGTGGCTAAGTCAGAATAAAATGCTAAAAAGACATTATGGTTTGCAAAGTGAGATCAAGTCCTTTATTGAAACTTAAGGAAAATTTGTGCTAGAACCTGAAGATTAAAATTGCTTCACAGACTGAGCTTTTTCTGTGTGTGTGGATTTGACCACTCATTTAAAAAAGCTAAATGTGTATCTTCAAAATGAAAATCACCTTATCTGTGCAGTGTTTCAGACAATAACAACACTTGAAATGAGAAACATTGGTGAGTTCAACTTATGAAAAAGAATATTATGCGTTCTGATACATTGGCTAAATTTAGTTCTGAGAATGGTGAAAAAATGAAACCGTGCTTTCCATTTTTCTAAACAAACTTGAGAATAGCTTTAAAGATTTCAAAAATTTTCATTTATTTATTTATTTAGTTAGTTGTATTTATGACTCTATTTTTAGTCAGTATGAATACATTACTTGCAAATTTTCACATGGAATATATAGAGTTGCAATGAGACATTTAACTAAATAAATGAAAACAAGAAATAAAAAACAAAAAAGAAAAACCAAAACCTTTCATCATGTTTCTTTATCTGACTTTCTTAATCCCTATCTTACAAGAGAAAAATATCTGTAGTTTCACAGACGTGTCTTATGTCATCACCTGTTGGCAGTTCATACATTTGTGAACAATTGTTGTCAAGGATGAAACACAGGAAGAGTAATATTTCATAATAAAATCTCTGACAGACACCCTAAGAACTCACTGGAAACTGCAGTTTCTCCCACTGAACAAGACACTGGCTCATGAGTAACACAAAAGCAGAGTGCAATATCCCAGTAGTTTTATGGGTTTTTTGCTTTCTGGCTTTGTTGGTGGTGTTGGTGGTGATGGTGGTGGTGGTGTTTTATTGTTGTTGTTGTTTTGTTTTGTTTTGTTTTTAAGGTTTTAATGAAGAACACATTATTTTATTATTATTATTATTATTTATTTATTTATTTATTTATTTACTTATATATACTTATTAGATAACATATTTTGTATGTGTCCCAAGGCAATTCCTGTACTCTCAGTGTGGCTCAGGCAAGCAAAAATATTGGACAACCATGTCCTAACCTGTACTGATGCATGCTGTTATTCTTCCCCATATGTAGATCTCTGCATTTGTCCATGTTGGAACTCAATAGTTTCATCTTTACTAAACTCTTCTTTACCTTTGGGACCCTATTCCTATTTTAACTTCTCTTGCATTAAATATTGTCTTAGTCTTCTCACCTTTTACAGTCATAGATCATAGATCATAGAATTACTCAGGTCGGAAAAGACATCAAAGATAATCAAGTCCAACTGCAGCCTAACCATAGTACCCTAACTCTAACAACCCTCTGCTAAATCATATCTCTGAGCACCACATCCAAACGGCTCTTAGATCCAGGGACAGTGACTCAACCACCTACTCGGGGAGCCTATTCCAGTGCTTAACTACCCTTTCGCTAAAGAAGTGTTTCCTAAAGTTCAGCCTAAACTTACCTTGGCACAACTTGAAGCCATTTCCCCTCGTCCTGTCACCTGTCACCAGTGAGAAGAGACTTGTGCCACTCTCACTGTGAGCACCTTTCAGATCCTGGAAGAGAGCAATAATGTCTTCCCTCAGCCTCCTTTTCCCCAGACTAAACAGCCCCAGATCCCTCAGCCTCTCCTCATAGGGCTGATTTCCCAAGCCCTTCACAAGCCTTGTTACCCTTCTCTGGACCTGCTCCAGTACCTCCATGTACTTTTTGTACTGGGGTGCACAAAACTGAACACAGTACTCAATGTGAGGCTTCACCAATGCCAAGTACAGGGGCAGGATGACATCCCTAGTCTTGCTCACCTCACCATTCCTGATACAAGCCAGGATGCCACTAGCCTTCTTGGCCACCTGGGTACACTGCTGGCTCATATTCAGCCGACTGTCTACCAGCACACCAAGGTCCCTTTCCACTAGGAAGCTTTCCAGCCACACCTCCCCAAGCCTGCAGGATTGCCTGGGGTTGTTGTCAGTCTTTACAGAGTCCATCTTAATCACCTTTTTGTTCTTTTTGATTGTGCACAGACCATTCACTATCTCTAATTTTTTTTTTTTTTTTTTTTTTTTTTTTTTTTTTACCTGGCACCTCAACCAAAGAACTTCTCCCAGACACCTCTAGCTCCAGGGAGAAGTCACAGGCATATTTGACAGGCTGTATGCCAGCATTTTCCCTCAAGAACTGTCTCAGCAGAGGACTCTGATATGCAAAGGTGCTTGATCCAGACAGTGTGAATGCTTCCCAGTGATGTAGTATCAATCTCTTTGCACAAATTCAAGTGGAGAAAGCCCCCCACCTTGTCCTCTTCTTGCAACCACTGTGGTATTTGTGTGAGCTCCCTCTTCTTCTTAAGTTAGGTAGCTGCTCCCCAAACACAGATGAAAAATGGTTTGGCATTTCCAAAGCTTTGGTCAGTTGAAGATAAAAGGACTACATAGTTCCTCATTAGGAAACTGCCAATTAAAGTTGACTGTTAAAGTGGAGAGAAAAAAAGTCTACAGACACTTTCAGAACTTAATCCTCAATAGTAGTAGCAAACATGGAATCACAGAATCACAGAATCATTAAGGTTGGAAAAGATCTAAAAGATCATCCAAAGATCATCAAGATCATCCCCATCTGCAGTTGGGAAAAAAGGACAGACTGAACCAAAACAGAATACAAATGTTACAAAATCACAAAATCATAGAACGGTTTTGGTTGAAAGGGACATCTAGTATTATGTAGTCACAACCCTCCTGCTGTGGACAGGGATACCTCCCACTAGACCAGGTTGCTCAAGCTGTATCTGAATATGTGGCAATTCTTTTAGTTAGGCTGCCTGAGTTAATGAAAGGGGACCCTGAGAAATGCACATGGTTGATTGGAAAGACTAGAGAATATGTAAGTAGATGCTGTCAGAACTCTTAATTCCCTCCTTTTATTTTTCAGTACTCATTAACATAGAAAAAATGTATTCAGTGCTAGCTGACCCAAGGAGAAGGAGTATGCTTGTATTTACACAGGCAGCAAAATGTAGACAGTAAAATGTATTTTTTCAATAACATAAAGGCAGATGAGGCATAGAAGGAGAGTCTTTTAAATAATAATTATATAACTAGCTTAATTAGTCTTGAATTCAATCAAAAGATAGCATGTTAGCACCAGTAAATTCTTTTATAGCCATGGACACTAAAACATAAAAAAATATAAATAAATAAAAAATAAAAAATACACAGAAAAGATTCTCCAGAGTGCTATGTTATATTTATAACTCTTGAGGAAGAGCAGAATCTGTCCAATTGGATGAAATAAAAAATTGCAGACAAATGTGAAGCAGACAGTATTTCTAAAATGGAACTGAAGTGTGGGGGGGAGGGGAGCTGATGCAAGCCCCCTCTGAACATTAATAATAAGTCGACCATGAGAATCATGAAAGGTATCACATTTTTTCACTGCAGTCGTAGTAGTTGTACTGACATAAAGTCTATAACACCTGAAGTATTTTTGAAGTCCTGTGTTGATCCTCTGTTCCAACAAAGCTGGACAAGATAAAGAACAGATGTAGCAAATGATGCCTGTTTTTTAAAGCTAGAGAAGTGAGACTTTCTTCAAAGTGACACAGGGAATCTGTGAAAGCTGCCATGTGAAACTTGTGTGTCCCTTTGCAATTCATTAGAAAAAAATAAAAATTTTTAAAAACGATATGATCATAGGGCATATTTAATATAAATGAACATGAACGGACATGCAAATATACTCTGGGAATCTCAGAAAAGATCAGGCTGGCCATATAAAATGTCTTGCTCCTGAGACTAATAATTCACTTTTATTAGTCTCAAAAGTTTCTCAGAAGTTAGAGGATTTTTTCTTCATTTCTCTGCATATTCGTTGTCCTGGAGATTACTTCAAACTCACTCTAAATGATTAGGATACTGAATATCTGTGCCTATGTTTTTTACTTCTTTGTTTGTTTGTTATCTCATAAAAGTATCATCCCCATATATTCTGGGATGCAGTACTGCAAATCTCACAGGTATAAATGTCCAGTGAATAGAGGTAGTCATGCAGTTCACAGAATTGTAGGGATTGGAAGGGACCTCTAGAGATCATAAAGTCCAACCCCCCTGCCAAAGCAGGCTCCCTACACCACGTCGCACAGGTAGGCATCCAGGCGGGTCTTGAATATCTCCAGAGAAGAAGACTCCACCACCTCTCTGGGCAGCCTGTTCCAGTCCTCTGTGACCCTCACCATAAAGTAGCTCTTGCGCACATTCATGCGGAACTTCCTATGCTGAAGTTTCAGCCTATTTCCCCTAGTCCTGTCCCCACGCACTACTGAAAAGAGACCAGCCTCTCCACTATGGCTCCCACACTTCAGGTATTTATAAACCTGGATCAAGTCCCCTCTCAGCCTTCTTTTCTCAAGGCTAAACAGACCCAGTTCCCTAAGTCTTTCCTCACAGGGGAGATGCTCCAGGCACTTCTCCATCTTTGTGGCCCTCTGCTGGACTCTTTCCAAGAGATCCCTGTCTTTTTTTTGTACTGGGGAGCCCAGAACTGGACACAGTATTCCAGATGAGGCCTCACCAGGGCAGAGTAGAGGGGGAGGATCGCCTCCCTCGACCTGCTGGCTACGCTCTTTTTAATGCACCCCAGTATGCCATTGGCCTTTTTGGCTACAAGGGCACACTGCTGGCTCATGGCCAACCTGTCGTCCACCAGGATGCCCAGGTCCCTCCCAGCAGAGCTCCTCTCCAGCAGGTCATCCCCCAGCCTGTACTGGTGCATGCAATTATTTCTACCTAGGTGCAAGACTCTATGCTTGCTTTTGTTAAACCTCATCCAATTTCTTACTGCCCAACTCTCCAGCCTGTCCAGTTGGCATTGATTCTTTATTCTTTTTCCTAACACATCCAGGAGAAGGCTGATGTTCAGCAGAAAACTCTTGCATGTTACTTCTCTGTTTTTGTATGGAACATCTGAGGGGAAAATGAGTGCCTGTTATATTAATGGTACCAACATTTTCTCGCCAGAAAGGATCAATGAGCAAAGGGGAGCAGTCATGTATAATAAGTAACATTGTTACTTTATTGTTACAAGGCTCACCAACAGTGTTAGTGGATCATACAGACTGTAATATTATTCTTTAGGAAGGAAAAAATAATTTATTTATTTATTTGGCTTTTCTATGTCATTCTCAGATCTTTACTTCTTTTTACTTTGACTTCTAATACTCCTTTAAAATACTCCCTTAAAAACAAACAAATAGAAAACGGAGAAAGATTTTCTTTTCTCCCAAACATTTTAACATAATTGTTCTCTTGCTGAGAACAACTGTGATTATTTTTCCCTTGCCAGCTCAAAAAGTTCCACCCACACAGGGCCTAGAGGGTATTGAAATTACAATTATGCACCATTTTTTGCTATTTCTTGCATTATGGAAAGGTGCAAATTGGAGTAGAAGGAAAAAGGATTACATCATAACTGACAACTCATTAATGTGATTGTTTTTGTTGAGGAAACAAAGGAGAGCTAATAGAAATAGAGTGCAACAGAAGTAGTATTAGGAAATTGCATGTGAAAAAGAAGTTATAAATAATGCATTCCTTGACTAGTTTTAATAATCAGTGAAGTGTAAAATAAGATCTAGAGGGTGCATGATAAAAAAGTTCTCTTGCTCATGTTTCTCTCTTTCTCTTAGGATCTCTCTCATATTCACACATGCACACATCTCCCCACTGCAGTTAACAAGCAAGAAACTGAATGACACTGTATGTGGAACAATTTTTACCTAAATTATTTTGAAAGATTTGTGTCTTTTTCTACAGAAAACTTCGGAAAAGAAAGAATGCTGGATTAATTTCCTCCTACAGTTCCCACTTCTTCACAAGAAAAATAGTGAAAATTACCTTTTCACCAAAGTTAATTAATGTAAATATGGATATACACATGTGCTCATCAATATTCTAATTACTTTTGTCACAGATTAGAAAAATAAATATTTTTTCTTTTTCTTAAATTGCAATTGAAGATTTTATTTCTTTTGTTTTATATATTTTATTTATTGTATTTATTTATTCATTTAATTTGACACATTGTAGTTTCTAATGTTTTTAGCCCACTAAAATCCATGTTACCATGTTGGTATGCTGGTAAGCACTGAAGGGTAGAGGAACTGTAGGCTGATCAAGGGCATGCCCTATTAGTACCCTTGAAGGCAAATGTAAATCACAGAATCATAGCATCATAGAGTGAATTGAGTTGGAAGGGACCTTAAAAATTGCCAAGCTCCAACCTCCTACCTCAGGCAGATTTGCCACTCATTTGTTCAGTGGTGGCAGGTGACAGAATGAGGAGAAATGGCCTCAAGTTGCAGCAGGGGAGGTTTATGTTAGATATCAGAAAAAACTTCTATACAGGAAGGGTGCTTAAGCCCTGGAATATGCTCCCCATTTAGGTGGTTGAGTCACTGTTCATGGATGTGCTTAAAAACCATTTGGACGTGGTGCTCGGGGACATGATATAGCAGAGGATTGTTAGAGTTAGGGTAGTATGGTTATGTTGTGGTTGGACTTGATCTTCCACATCCAACCTGAGCAATTTGATGATTCAATGATTATGTGATTCTAAATTTGTATTTTATCAGCTTCATTTACTGATAAATCGTTAGGTAAATGGATTCAACACATTGCATTTTTTAAGACATTGATGTATAACCTTGATTTCAAGGACAAGGACAAGGACAAGTTGCAAATCAATTCTCACACAGGGATACATCATTGATATTATGGAGATTTTACCAGTGAAATCAGGTGAATAATTCATACTGGTGTGATTCTTTGCTCCACACTTAAAGCTGGATTAATGGAGAAAATGCGTTTCAACTGAATAAGTAACAAAGATTTCTGAGAAACTGATGTGGCTCAGTATTTTTAGCAAGTTAATTAGTAAACGGCTCTGTCTTGTATTTAGTTAGTAATCTCAGGGTAGTTTCAAATTCAGTATTTCATGAGGCTATAAACAAATAAATTTTGTTATCATTTATATTAATTTCCTAACAAAATATTGCTCAGTATCACTAGAACTCTGTTTTATGATGAAAAATAAATAACATGGATGTGGTTACAGAGTACAGTAGTGGGTAAAACTATGAGTTAAATGTAAATTTTCAGTAGTCAGTAAATGAAACACTGAAAGGAATTGAAATGAAGGTTTGTTTTCAGAACATTTTCACTATTCAAAATAAGCACTTTATATGGACATAAAAAAAATGGTGGTTGGTTTCATTTGTTTTCTCTTGAGATTCTCACAGAATACAGGAGAACATGACAGAACATGAGGAAATAAGATTTCACATTTTGCACATGGAACAACAAAAAAAGGAAATATTTTATTGAATACAATTCTGAGTTATTGATATAAGTTGATATTGTAAAATCTCATTTAAAGACTATATATTATTTTACTTTTAAATATCTATTTATAGAAACCTTTTGTATCTTCTTACACGCACATGCACACATAAAAGTAATAAAATAAATAAATAAATTTTAAAAAAGGAGGTAGCATATGGAGAGATAATAAATATTTAACTCAAATATTTATCTGGTAACAAATTTACTTCTCTGAAAAAGAAATTGCATTTCACTTAACTGAAAACGCTTTCCTGTGTCCACTGCATTAGTTTTTCCCATCTGCAGTTGGGAAAAAATGCTTTATGAACACAATTTCCTGTATAAAGGAGAAAGGTAACATTTAGATAAATTTCAGTTATTTATCAGATTAATTTTGCCTTATCACTGAAATACTAAATATGCTTTTAACGTTAGAAAGTAAAAGAGATGCTGTTTCAACCCACTTTTAAATGTACGCTGTATTTATAGACCATATCTTTAAGTAGCTGGAAGCACATTATCATTACATGCCTGAAGTTGACAATATAGAAAACTTTAATTGCTCTTTTAGCTTCATGTAAAGTGCTTCACAGAGTGTAATAAAATATCACTTCACCATTCATTTAAAAATGAAATTGTGTTGTGTTCATCACGTACCTGTGAAGAAAATATGTCCTACTCTGGAAGTTACAAGATACAGTCTTCTGCATGAGCTCAAGACTGTTTTGTTATAGTGTATTTAATTAATGCATAAGTACATGATTAATTACTTAAATTAAATATTTTGTAATTTTTAAATAGCTTTACTTTTTTAAAAATTCAGCCTGAGTACGGGATTGGAATACAGAATGAATAAGCATACAGGAGTTAACGGTTCTTTATAGAAGCTCAGTAAGAGACTAACATTCCCCAAACTGTGCAATAGATCACATTTGCACAGTTCTCAAATAATGTTCAGCTGAATCTGAATAAATTTGTAAAAAGAAAAATCTGAAATAAACATAAATGATCCATAAATTTTTATACTGAAATTCTATGAATATTTATTCCAACTATTTCCTTCTTTTTCATCCAATTGAAAATTTCCTTCTTTTTCACCCAAATTGTTCTTTATGTGGAATAATGTTTTTACATTTGCAAAGTGAAACAGTCGTTATAAATATACACATACCTCTATGCAAGAAGTTCATTTTCCATTTTGCTAGTTCTACAGGTAAGAGAGGAAAATGAAAATAAATAAATAAATAAATAAATAAATAAATAATCAGGAATTCCATATCTTGTCATGGAGAATTTTTTGCTGTTGTTTTAATATTTATGCGTTTACTCACTTGCTTGCTTGTTTGCTCTATTTTAAATGGATAGAATTCTGGTGGAACTGTAGTATATCTGAGAAATTTATAAGAAATCTATCCAGACAGTAAATTATTCAAATAAGCAACTTTTCTGCAGAGGTATCCCTTGTAAGGTCTTGTTCTGCACCTGGATAAAGTATTGGGTTTGTGAATTTTAACATAATTCCTAATTTATTTTAAAGCCAGTATTGGAAGACAGAATCAACCAATAAGTGAAGGTTTGCATTGCTACCAGGAATGCTGGTTCCTGACAAAAACAAACAAACAAGTAAACAAACAAACAAAAATACACCAACTCAATGATTTTATTGCAGAAAGTAACTTATTCAGAAACAACTTAGGTGAACTGCAATGTTATTATACTTGTGTAAGTACAACTGCATACTGAATCTTTCTTCAGCTAACAAAAAAAAAGAGTCTTAAGCTACATAGTTCTGATTTATTTGGCATAGGTAAATTTAATGTGCTAAGGAGGCAGCACACAAACTAAAATCCTCTGTATCAAAGCATAATTAACTGGCCATTCTTGGTACTTATTTTTATGCTTCAGCATGTGAGATGTAGAAACAGGAGTGGAGTATAATTCAATTTATTTTCTCCAGATAAATGTATTATTATGCTTATGTTGTATGACCATTTAATCATATAAAAGAACAGATGTTCAATGGAAAAAAAGAAATGTCAAGAAAGTTGGTCAAGATCAGAAAATAAGTAGTGTGCTTTGAGTTATATTTATAGATGGCCTAATATGCATTACTAAACAATAGCATAGTTTTAATTTATGAGAGATGTTATGTTTTTAGACCATCCGTCTTTCTAAGACACATCTGCATACTAGAGTTCTTAAACATAAGATTGAACTCAAGTAAGGATTGTCCAAAATTAAATCTAACAGTAAGAGCTGAATAATTATTAAAAGAATTTTTCTGTGTATTTTGGAAACTTCTTAAAAGAAAAAAAAAGAAAACAAAACAAAAAAACAAAACAACAACAAAACAACAACAACAACAACAAAAAAAAAAAAAAAACGAAAAATTTCAAGTTCATGTATCTATCCTGTATAACTATGTGCTTTTTCTGTGTAAAAAAAAAAAAAAAAAATTCTACATGAATATGAAAACATAGACGG
The DNA here is from genome assembly GCF_039878825.1 of Excalfactoria chinensis. NCBI lineage: Eukaryota > Metazoa > Chordata > Aves > Galliformes > Phasianidae > Excalfactoria > Excalfactoria chinensis. The sequence goes on from NC_092857.1 coordinate 3,221,968, forward strand.
TGTCAAATATACCCCAAATGGTCGAGTTTTAAAAACTTCTGATATTCACATTCTTTATGATATTCACATTCTTTAGACCTAGTTACACTTAGACCTAGAATACTACCTAGGGAATGTTAGAGTTAGTTTAAGGTGAATTAATATCTGATACATCCATCACTACCCAATTGCAGGTAGAATGCAGTTTTGAGATATTTCCTTAAGGTAGCAGAATGCTAGTAGCCATGACATCTTGGTGAGAACTGAAGAGAGAAGAGATGAATAAAAAAGTGAAAATATATTGCTAAGTCAGCTTCTATCTTTCTCCATCACAGCTTTAGCTGTGCCATCCACTACTCAGCTCCTGTTCTGCAACTTGGAGAGGAATACAGCCCTTCTTCAAACAAAAGAGCTTGAGTAGGATATTAAAACAATTCTATTTTTCTATTTCTGATTTTAAAAAAATAAAAATAATAAAAACAAACACACACACACAAAACAACAACAACAACAACTAAGTAAATAACTAACTAAAGAGGAAAAAAAAAAAGTATACAGGCATAAATGTATGACATAAGAGCCTATTTATAAATACAAACAAGTGTGAACATAACAGTTTACATAGGCAGTACCAGTACCAACTTGATAGGTAATCCGAATCCGGTTTGTGCAAAACATCTTAGATCCTAAGTCTGTGTTTCCCACAGAAACTATGGAATCATAGAATGGCTTGTGTTGGGAGGGACTTCAAGGATCATCAAGTTTCAATCCCCCTGCCAAATGAAGAGTTGCCAGCTGCTAGATCACACACTAGACCAGATAGCCTAGGGTTCCATCCAACCTGGCTTTAGGACCTCTAGGATGGAGCATCCACAACCTCTCTGGACAGCCTATTACAGCACCTCAGCACACTCTCACTAAAAAATTTCCAGAACATCCAATCTAAATCTCCCTTCATTTAGTTTAAAATCCATTCCCCCTCATTCTATCACTATCTACCCATGTGAAAAAAAGAAAAAAAAAGAAAAAAAAAAAAATCTCCCTCATGTTTCTAACCCCCTTTTAAATATAGGAAGGCTGCAATGAGTTCTCCCCTTAGCCTTCTTTTTTTTTTTTTTTTTTTTTCCAGACTGAAGACCAGTTCCTTTAGCATATCTTCATAGTAGAGGTGTTCCAGCCCTCTAATTGACTTTGTCACCCTCCTCTGGACCTTCACAAAAAGCTTCATGTCTTTCCTGTGCTGGGAGCCGCTTGGACACAGTTCTCCAGCTGAGAGCTCACAAGTGCTTCCTTTATATTGTCAGCCCCTCCTGTTCTGATGGAACCCAGGATATCATTTTATCCTTTCAGGCTGCAAGCACAGACAAAGCAGAAGTGGTAGATAAAAACAGTAAAAAGTTTTTCCAACTCATCGGTCTATAATGGTTTTATATCTTATACATCTGAGAACTCACTCCCGTCAAAGAATATTATAAAGCAGGGAGCTTTTTCTCTTTTTGCTGAATTACAATCTTTCAGAAGAATTACACTGAATATGCACGCTTCTGAACTGTGCATAACAGGTATTGTTCCTTTTGTTATTTGGTTGCCATCTCGACAATCATTTTGTTTCAAATTTTAGAACTTGTCATCCATCTGCATTTATCTTCTGTGCCTACTCCTCATTCTGCACTAGCAGAGATATACCAATGCTATTGTACAGTGTGCAGCTCTGAGCCTGTAGGAGGTCGGTGCTGAAAGCTTCTTATGTTTTGCCTTTCAGTTTAGCACTTCCTCCCACAGCTCAACTGAAGTATTTTATTTCTTCATTGAGTTGACAGAAAATTTGGATGCCTTGTGTGCATGTTGTTTGACTTTTTGAAGAAAAGCTTGAAGTTGCAAGAAGTGACTGGTGATGTTCTGTCCAATATGAACACTTTTTGGGGTTTCCTTCTCAGCTGAAAATAGTAGGTACGCAAATGATTACAGTAGCAGATGTGATTTGTGACGTCAATGCTATTTCTGGCCCCTTTTAATGGAATAATCCATCAGAATGAGGGTATAATGACAGGCAAGTGATGCATAAGCAAACAGACCTTGTGATGTCAATCCAACTTCTGTTTTTTAGCAGGTAAATGTTACTCTGGCAATAAATGAATCACTTCTGTCTTTTAATTACACTGTTGAGAGTTGAAGACTTCTAAAGTAGCTTCAACAAAAGCTATTGGTGCTGGCTGTCTTCTCAGATATCTGTACTTCCTAGAATTTTCTTGATATATACCACGATACAGACTTACATATGATGCCTACAGTTCCTCTAGGATAAAATGTCAAAGAGCATTCTTGCATGACAGAATCCTCTTGGAGGAAAGACTTTTTTTTTTTTTTTTTTTTTTTTTTTAATCTTTAATAGTTAGGTCAAGCCATTTTCAGGGATTCCTGTGAATTTGGTTTGTTTCACTTAAACATACATGATAAAAAAGGACATTTGATTTGTTCTCCTATTATTACACAGGCTTGTGTTCTATACAGTTTCTTCTACATCCTAATCTGCATGAAAGTCTAGAGATGATAAGACCTATCCTATTTTTAACTTCACTTCTAGAAATTCCAGTAATTGAACTGACAGTCACAAAACTGCACTTCATTCATGCAACTCCTTTATTGTTACAGGAGGTTTTGTATAAAGTACTAGTTTAAGTCTGCAAATTCTGTTATTGAAATTAGAAAGTCCACAGTGTGAAAGACATGTCAGAAGGCCTTTGTTGCAATGCTACATATTGAAAAACATCCAAAATTCAGGACTACAAAATATGCTGTTCTTAGTATTGTAATGTTCAATGTGTATGTGGTTATCTATTATAGATTATTTGATTCCTTCAATAAGTATATGCATCAACAAGCAAGCCACAGAATCACAGAAGAGTTGAGGTTGGAAGATACTTCTCGAACTCTTCTAGTTCAACTTCCCTGGTCAAGCAGAGACCATGCTAACCAGAATTGTTTACAGAATTATGCCTATCACCTACACATACTCATATATACATACATAAAGTCTTTGTTCATTTCCTTCCCACATTTTTACCCACTTTATTTTTGGAATATAAACTTTGAATATTTCTGAATACATAGAATATTTCAGCTCCTTCAAAATACGATTTTAACACAAACAATGAAAAGAGTAGAATTAAATGCAACTCATCTTCTCCAGATATTAACAAATCTGTGTGGAAAAACAAACATTTTGCCTGCATGAAGTCATCTGTAAAGTCTTTTCACAGAATGTGATGAATATTCATGTTAGTTAAAATTCCTCTTTGTTTGACATTTTGGAAAACAAAGGATTTGTTACTATGAAAACTTATATTTAAATTATTTTCTTTTTGCTTTCTTCCTCACTGTGTTCTGTATCACTCATTCTAGATGCTGAAGTTAAAGGAAACTGCTTGGTCATGAAGAAAACAGAATTTTCTAAGACAGTGATCTAAGTTCGGTTAGACAATCCTTCATCTCTTACAATATAAGTTAGTACGTAAGTTTGGAATTCCTTGTCACGGAACATCAGTGAAAAGGCAGTCTCAAAATATGCTACATTTTAATAGTATTTTCCAAGTTTTGTTGCTTCATGTATTTTGTGATTTGAAAATATTTTATAGGGGATGTAACACCTTCAGTGTTAACAGGCAGTCAAAAAATATCAACAAATTCCAAGTGAGTTTTCATGTGAATAGTCTTAGGAAAAAAAAAAAAAAAAAAAAAAAAAATCTTTGCATTACATGAGACATTCAATTATGTTGTTCATTGACTTTAAATGGATTACTGCCATGATGTGGTAAATAGAAACTGCATAAAGTATTTATATTTTATTTAAATGTCAGCTACTTAATTTACTTTCTCATTACACATTAACATAATGATCAGACTGTTTATTAGTGTTAAATATTTCATGGATTTCACAACATTGTATAACTTACTATAAGTGAAAAGAGGTCATTACATTACCCATTGTATCATCAACAGTCCACACTGACAGAAAGCAGGAGAAATTTTGTGAAGGAAAATAGAGAAGTGGATAGCTACAATTACTTTGAAGAGTCAGTGTGCTATATCTCTGTCATATAGGCAGGAAAAAGAACTAAATTAATTCAGGAACTGCAACATAGCTACAATGATTTTCATTTATAGAACACCTAGATGAAAGTTCCACAATCTACAAACAGATTTGCAAAATGTATACAGAATAAAATGACTGCTGCAATCACAGGTAAAATACAGATAATCATAATAAATTGTAATTGCAGTTTAAAAAACCAACAACCCAGTATCATGCAACAACTTAGGATAACACACTAACTAATAACTGAGTATCACAACTATATTTGAAGTATTAAAATTCAGATTATATTTAAGACTGGGAGAAACAAATCCAAGTCTAAAATTGCTCATTTTTATAATATTTCTGTTGCCATGCAAAAATATTTGAGATATACTACCAAACTGCCAAGAACTACATTTTCCAAAAGTAGGCTTTCTTTGAACTTACCAAAAGTGGAAAATTTTAGAGAATGGCCAGCCATCACCACCACCACCACCACAATCACCACTACCAAAATCCACCATCACCAACAACAAAATTTGCAAGCTTTTTTACACTTTTGAAAAGCAAATCACATAATAACCCTCCCACACACAAGCATGAAAGATAAGCATGCTTCCCTACTGTCCCCTACTCCCCCACTGTCAAAATCAGTTTTTTTAATGCTCTTTATTTGCTAAAGTGGTAATGGTCAATAGCCCTGCTTCAGTAGAGAATATTCTGCATGCAACTGTGGGTTAAATAAGGCACTATCAGATATTTGTATGTAATTAATTAGTTTTAGATACTGAGCTATGTATGCTGATTTCCTAGGATGTTTTGTTTTGCTTGAGTACACTATTGAACTTGCCAATATCTTTCAAAAATTTAAACAAAATGTATCATGAATAGGTAGAGCTTGGTAGCAGGCATAGCAGAACCCCAAGCAACCAGCTAGTTCTTCATAACTTAGAGCTCAGGTGTAGTGAATTTTAACATACCACCTCACCTTTTCTCTGTCAATTTCTAGGATACAATCGAGAAATGGAAGAATCCCAGACAGAGCCACAGTGCACCAAACACTTAGTGTGTTAGTGTGAGAGAGGTTAGTGTGAAAGTTAATTTCCCCTGAAGAAGGAGGATCTAATCTAAAGTTTTCACTGAGAGGGTTCTGAGGCACTGGTGTAGGATGTCCAGAGAAGCTGTGGATGCCCCATCCCTGGTGGTGTTCAAGCTTAGGTTGACTGGGGCCCTGTGCAGCCTGGTCTTGTACTTGCTTTAGTGCTTGACAATCCTGCCTGTGGCAGCAGAGTGGAAGTAGCTGATTTTTGAATTATATTCCAACCTGAGCCATTCTGTGAATTCATGAAATGTCACATGTGTTGTTGAGTATGAATGCAAGCAGGAACCTTGGTAGCACAGGATGAGTTATATAGTGTGGATTATGGTGTGCAGACTTTAACTTCAGCTGTGCTCTGGTTCTTTGTCAAAGCCATTTAACTGATAAGATTGTCAGTCATGGTCACCCTAAATGCAAATCTGCTGAATGACTAAGTAGAATGGTAAATGTGGCTTAGAAAGACATTTTATGTCCTCCTCAGCCCAACATATTTCTGCACGTTTCTTAGTTTTTAAAATAGATTAATCAAAGAAAAATACAATAAAATCATATTTATTTCTCTTACAAGTGCAGAATATTGATATTTTTACAAAATGTATTTAGAGAGATAAGAGTGGGATCCCAAGCACTGCCCTTAGAATCCCAACAAGATGTGAAGATGTTCCACTGGAATTTTTCTGGACAAAGCCTATCATGTAAACAGCTGACAAGTTTAGATGTCTTCTGTAGGAGATGAGATGAATCATACTTTAGATTATAAAAGAAGTCTGAATGACTGCTGGAGTTCGATATGTGTGTTGTAGTCACAGGAGTTAGCCACCTGTGAATTTACTCGATTCCACATACATATTTCATTTCACACACAGTGATTTCTGTGCTGCTGCACAGCCAGAGATGCACAGCCAGCTCATTTTGGATTATTTGGAACATGAGCTTCATGGGCTACTTGAGCTGTATTTGCTTCGCAGAATTGGTTCCTAGTCAGTAAAGCCGGATTATCTCATCTCCAGACAGCAATTATTTTCCCAGGTGCTGAGGACACTTGAAACTATTTTAAATGCTATCAGCTACTGATTATGCACCACAAATAAATCAAATACAAACGATTGTAGCAGACAATTTTAATTCCAATGATACAGTACTCTCCTTCAGCTGAAGTTGATTTTATTTTTATCTTAGGCACTGCTGACCTTGTCTATATTCTAGGTTTCTTCAATATAAAGAACTTTCTCCCAGCAAAAAGAACACAGGGCTTTAATAGATTTTCTCCCCTGCTAACCCTGCTTCTTGCACGACATAAAATATATTTTTACCCTAAAAAATGTCACATGTACCTTTGAAATTCAATATCAAATAACTTTTATCTGGAATGTAGAAGCTAGAAAATATTGATAATATCACAAAAGAAAACTTCCCAGCTCTGTATTCAGATGTCATTGGGCATTTCCAGCTGTCATTGATAGCTTTTCCACTGATGTGCTTAATGTACTGGAATATCAGTACCTAGGAAAACAATTAAACGTAACAAACAGGATGAGAAGTGCACGTTCCTCAGACAACACATATTCATGGCTGTCTGCTTTATCCTACTTTCCAGTTTCAAGGTAAGAACCATTACACACACGTACGCACACGCACACACACACACACACACACAAATAAATAAATAAATAAATAAATAAAGGTAATATAAATGAGTAAGGAGGCAAATAAAGAAAAGAAAAAAAAATGGTTTTATTGAGCTCAGTTATAACTACTACAATAACAAGTTATAAATAGCATTGTTTATACTTCGACACTAGTAACAAGGTAAACAAATCACATTGCTTTCCCCCTAACTCCATCTGCCTTGAATGCCTAACTAGAAGAGTACAATAAAACAAACTTATCTGCAAAAGGTAGCAGGAGAGCAGCTAGCTGGTCACTGTTGTCCATGAGGTAAACCTCTGGCTTCTCCTCTCAGCCAGCATGTTCCTGACAGAAATTATGAATGACAGTTTGCAGCTACCTACTGTAAACAACCCAGAATAAATCAACATTTGCAACATTTGTTTTTCACCTACACTGTAATATTGGGGTGGACGGGGGGGTGGGAGGAAAAAGAAAAAGGGAAAAAGAAAAGAAAAACACTTTTTACCTGACTATCTAGGATGTTTCCTCCTTTCAAGTTTGCTATGAGTCTGAAACCAGTGTTGCTACTCTATCAGCATACATTTTCTCCCTTTGCAGTTTGCTTTGTTGCAGTTATTTCCTTCCTTCTCTCAGATTCCACAGGCATGAGCAGGAAAGTCAGCATTAATTTTGGAAAGTGACCTCTTTCAATTAGTTCTGTCTTTGCTTGCATTTTAAAGGACTGCAAACTGCTGAGTATGACTTCAAGAAACAAGAGATGCATTCAACTAGCCAAGAACATGCAAGTTCTTTCTGGTTGCTAATCTGGCTCTTATCCGGAGCTCACAATGCTGACTGTGTGTCACCCACTCATATTTGCACACTGCTGTGGAAGACTGTTTCTGTTCTGTTTTCACAGGATCAAAGAGCTGGCAATGCTTCCTGTGCTGTTAGCATAGCCAGTTCATCCCAGTGCCAGAGCGCATCCGCTTAAAGCTGGCCAGGTGCCTCTTCATCATCACCTGAAACTTCTTCTTCTCACATTTCACAGGGAACATTTCAGAGTCTGGCTTACAGCACAGGGAAGGAAGCTGGCTGCTGCAGACAGTCTCCCAGGAAACAGCCCGTCTCGTCTTCAGAGGAGTGGCTGGAGGCTTTCTGCACTCAGTGGTCTGCTGGATTTCTCTGAAAGAGCTGGATGAGCTCCTTACGAGTAATGTGGTCTTCTTTCTTTGGGATGTGAGGAATTTAAGCTCTTCAGAGTCATGCTGGAAAAAGAGAGACTCTTTCCTTCTGGTATTGGGGCTCTCACCCAGTGTAAGAAATCCATAAGGGGTGGTGATTTTGGAGAGGTGGGGCAAAGAGAGAGCAGCTCTTGTTGCTGGGTCAGAATGATGTACTGCTCTCTCCAAGTCTTTTGGGAAAATTGCTTGGTCCATAAAGCACAAGGTTCCTCTTCTGTGCAGACTTCCTCCTTTACACAGTGCATCTTTCCTGATGTAGGATTCAGATTTGCTTCTAATTGTCCTGCGCTTCTGAACAACTTCATCAGACATTTGTCTCTCTGCAGGATTCTCAATGGTGTCTTCCTCTGGTTCCCGTTGAAAGGAAATATGTTCTATGTCCAGAGAAGGGATGAAAAATTTAGGGATGCGATCAGGAGTCATGACAATGTTGAAAATGTCCGTGTTTTTCTGAGCCATTTTCTCTGCAGAAGTTGGCTTGCTAATTTTGAAGCTTGTCCAAGTTAACAAGTTTTCTATAGCACTTTTTATGGAGAGCTGGGATGTACCACCAGGCACCATTATTTCAGGCAGAAGTGCTTTCTTACAAAACACAGTGCTGTCTGCTGACTTCTACTGACTGAATTCACACAGCACTGATTACAGATGGGGAACTCATTCCTGCTTATAAAACAAAGCAAATGACGTCATCTGATATCTAGATGTCATTGGCATGGTAACCAAAGATAAGAAGGCTTTTACACTCCTACTTATACACTTACAGTCTGATTCATGCTGCACCATTACCTTAAATAAGCTTAAACATTTGATTTAATTATTTTAAAATGCCAGGTTTGGTGCTAGTTTCCTAGCTATTTTCAGGAAGAAAAAAAATAAAAAAAATTTAAAAAGCTGCAAATGTACCTGTAACTTTCAGACTATTTGCATTGTGTTATGTGTTATATTGCACAAAATAGATTTAAGCTTTTATTTTATGTGAAGGGCTGTGACACTAAAATGATGTAAAAGTAGGTATAAAAAGCATAGTTCACTTATGATTCCTTAGTTTAGCTTTCAGTAAATCATACTATTTTGTGTAATTTATAGTGAGGTTGTGAAGGAAAAGGGTAGCAACTGTGATATCAAACAGTTATTGGTCTAGTACATAGAAATGTATTCTAAGGGATCTCAAACTGCTGTTCACAGTTGTATGTACATGGTATTATTGAGGAAAAAGTAGGCTACTCAGTGAATACTCAGATTAAATATCTGTGATTAAAGGATGGACATCTGCTCAGGTGAGTAAAAAAAGTTTGTAACTGGCGTGTCAGTTTCTACTGGTACTTGTATTTCAGCATAAGAAATATGCAGAGCTCTTGGAATGGGTACAGAGAAAGGCCACTATGATGATCAAAGGGCTGGAGCACCTTTCCTATGAGGAAAGGTTGAGGGAACTGGGCTTGTTTAGCTTAGAAAAGAGACCTCATTGTGGCCTTTCAATATTTGAAAGGAGCATAAAAACAAGAAATTTGTGTGTGTGGGAGGTGAGAAGGGGGGAAGGGGAGCAGGGGGAAGTGACTGTATATGAGGGTGAATAGTGGTAGGGCAAGGGGGAATGGTTTTAAACTAAAACAGGTGAGGTTTAGGTTAGACATTATAAGGATGTTCTTTCAGAGTGTGATGATGCACTGGAAAAGGTTGTCCAAGAATTATGTGTATGTCCCATCCCTAGAGGCATTCGAGTCCAGTCTGGATATGATTCTGGGCAGCCTGGTCTAGTGGTTGGCAACCCTGCACAGAACAGGTGGGTTGAAATTAGATGCTCTTTGAGGTCCTTTTCAACCCAGGCCATTCTATGATTCTATTATTTTTTGATCCTTAGGCTTCTGCTTACCCATGGTCACTGAGGCAGCTTCTGGCCAGCTCTGAAAACAGAAAGATTTACCACTGGAGTTGATGCAACAATGCAGTACATTTTCCAACTACTTTTTAATATCCTTTCTTGAATTCCACTCAAATCCTTTTCTACCTTTGTGCAAGTTGCTCTACCTCACTTTATATGTGTGATTACTTGGAAAGACCTGGAGAACACAAAAGAGTGAATGAACATCTCTGCGGGGTGAGTAGTTCTGGGTTTAGTTTTTACTTGTTATCCTTTAATGCTAATGGCATTTTATGAACCAGTGTTACTGAGCACTTTGAAAGCATGAAGAAAGTTTACCTGTGTTACAGAGTAAAGCCCATAAAATGTATTTCAATTTATCTCATTTTATACAGTGTATATATATATGTATATATATATGTATGTATATGTATATATATTTCTGTTAGTGTTCCTGCAGTTCTTATTTCAATGTGCTGTGTTTTCAGACTAAAGATCATTATTAATAATTAAAATACACACTACTGGTCAGAAAGGCCATGACTTCTTAGAATTCAGTTACCTACATGTTTTTTTCTGACACTACCTACAGATTTAGGGTGATATTAATTCCAGGTTACATGACAGCCCTTCAGAGCAGTATCTACTGGCCTTCATTTGTTGAAGTTAGAAACTGACTGGGGACATCTTTAGGTGGCATTCTGAGTCAGATGCATAGTCTGTTTATCTCAGTCTTTCCTAACACTATCTTTTCAAGGATGGAATTCTTATGTAAAAATGACTTGTCTTCATATGCATATAGGCACAAAAGGATTGCAGATTCATAGAGATAAGGAAACAGAAATGGAATGAAAAAATATATATATGTTGATTTAAGCTTGCTTATTTTTGACTTGAAAAAGTTAGCAATATTCAATTAATGGAGCAGGAGTAACAAAAGCGAAGTATCTTGAAATCACCAGTAATATCATTCTGATGCTTTATAGGAAAGAAAATAAGGGAATGAGTACTAATTGTCAGGATGAAATTCCCTCAGGATATTGCCATTTCACAAACCTTCAGTGCTTTCAATCGCATGCTTGTTTTTTTAGCTGGAAAACTTGTAAGAATGCAACATCTCCAACTGAATGATACTTGAGAAAAAGATAAAACTTACAAAATTGCATGTCCTTTCAGAACTCTACAGTGTGAAATTCACTGCTTTCCAATATTGCTTTTTTATAACTGTTAGAAAGTATGTTTAATATGTTTAATTAGATATATATGTATATGTATATATGTCGTTACTCTCTTGAGGGTTCTCTGTTATTCTTTGCAACTTAACATATTATGGTTTCATTTATAGGTAAAAAATTACACAGATCTGCCTTTCTATCGCATGTCCAAACAATACTGATCTCTCTCTTTTTATTTATTTAAGTCATAAACATACAGTTCATCATAGAAAAATACAGTGCTGTTCAGCGATTACTCTTATATTCACTGAGGAACATATACTTTGTTTTTGCTGTAGAATCACACAAGATCACAGAATGACCCAGGTTGGAAGGGACCTAAAGGCATATTTCTGGTGTCTACAGAAAGTGGAATACTCAGTACTCACAATGAGCTTTTCAACTTTGACATGCAATGAAAGTATTGACTAATTAATCATCACATTCCATATGAGTAAGCCGACATTTTTCCCTGTGATATTTGCTGTTCACACGAAGAGAGAAGAATGTAAGTTGATAGTAGTCACACAGAGAAAATAAACAAGTAAATAAATAAATTAAAAAGTAGAAATGAAGAAACAGCACTTTTTCCAGTGTTCAAAACTACTTCTGTCTCTGGTCTTCTGTTACTTTTTGGCTCATATCTTCACTTTGATCACTTTTGTTCCACACTGGTAAAAATGTTCAGCTAGTGATGATGACTGTTGAAAATCAGTGTTTTGTAGCTGAAAATTTGTCCTATCAAATGAAATTACTGTGCTTTTTATATCTGTTGTAGTTTCCATGGAAACAGATAGGAGGCATTATTTTCAGGGCAATCAATGTGGTCTATTCCAACATAATTCTATTGTTATGTACACAGGAAAACTAAGGCTCAGATTTTAGGAGTTATCATGATAAGACTGAATAGCGTAAAGTTGTTAAGGAAACAGAAGATAAGCCCTAAACTGGAAAGCCTTTCTTCTCCAACAGCTCTGAATTATTAACACCATGGAACAGAAGAAATGAAATCTTGTGAGTCACTTTATAGGGCTGAAATGAATTATTTAGGAAAGCTACTGTCTGTCTGCAGTCTCCTTGCTACTAAATAGTCAGTTGAAAATGAGTGAAAATGACCGAGGGGAGCCTAAGAAAAGTTGTTGAAATAGCACTTTTGCAGGGCTTTAAGTTTATTCATTCAAGCTGACATGTGTAGCTTCATTTAACTACAGGAGAAAATAATTATTCTAGCACTTAATCTGAGTACTTGGTAAAATACTTATGCCTTCTGTCTCATAAAGAAATCTAAAAGTTTGTTATATAAGTAGACTCCGTAGAGTTATTTAGTGCTGAAATAAGACACAGCATAGAAAAAATAATTCGTTGTTTGCAATTCAGTCTCTAAATCTGTTGTTCTTTCATGCTTTCTCTAATTCTCAGATTGTCCTGCTAGAAAATAAATGAATTTATTTATTTGCATTGCTCTGTATAATATAAGTTACAAGGACACACAAACTAGATGTGAAAATCTGCTGTCAGCCAGATTTTTTGTGGATATTGGAAACACAGCATGGGATACTTTGTGTGTATGTGTGTTTTCCTGGCACCACATTTTTTTTTTTTTTTCCAGAAGTGAGATATGTTGCCTTCTGTGTGATGAGTAGACAAGATAGTCCTTGTTTATAACTGTATAATTATGGTTTACCAAAAGTGTTCTTATGCAATACTTCTGAATTTCTCATATAATTTTCATGCCCTTATGTTATATTCATAATAACCAGTAACCTCAGCTTGGATGGAATCCCTTCTCAGTAGGAAGTTGTGAGATGTGTGCAAATGCAATATAAGGGCTGATGAACTGATTTTTTTCCACATGGAAAAACAAAACAAAACAAAACAAAACAAACAAAAAAAAAACAACAACAGTTCCACATCTTTTCTTCCTATGCACTTCCAAGTGAGGTACCAATTTGTCAGCCCATCCCTCTGCAGACATCTGTCACACAGCAACAAAATGTAATGGAATGCTGGTGGGAAAGTCCAGCTTCTACAGCTATACTTCCAGGATCTGCCTCTGAAGCTGTGGGCCAATCTAATAAAATGAGAGGCATTCCTTTCAGAGAAGCTGTAGTACAACTTACAGGGAGGAATTTAAATGAAAAGCTACTGTAGTGCTCTGATGTTTTCAGATATCTTGGAAAACAAATAAATACTACCCTCTGCTGTTTTCCATTTGTAATTATTGTGATGGTATCCTGTGTGAAACAATAATAATAATTTTTAAGAGTGCTTATTTGACTTCAATTTAAAATATAAAAGGATCCACATCATGCTGGGATCACCACTAATCATTTAGTCATGGAAGAGTTAAAAAGGCAAAGAAGCATTGAAGGACAACATGAGCTACTGTCTGCTGAATACATAGCATCTCAAACTCATGCCAAAAAGGTATCAAATGTAATCAGATTTCTTAACTTTACTTTTAAATGTTCTGTATGAATAACATAGAAATACTGCCAGATGCAATGCATATTGCAGTACTTCCACTGGTCACATGTATTTAAGGAATGTGCTGTAAGCCCATATTCTTTGATGTGACATATGCAACATACATCACAGATTAATGCACTATTAAAAAAGGAAATCTCAGCTCCTTAGTACCACCACATATGAAAAATGTGGGCATTACTGGGAATACAGTTGCTCAAGCAGTAGTTAACATAAGTCTATATAATAAAAACTATGTGTCGAGCCACACTCTGACATAACTTCCATGCAGAGTGTTTTTTACTTCTGTATCTATGAAACCTTGATTGTATACATTTAGAATATAGGATCTTCTTTACAGGAGCAAAATATGGAATAACTAAAAGTACCATCTCACCAGCAAACCAATACTTCAGATAAGCAAAGATAATCATCAATTTTCTGTTCCTCTGATGTACCTTAGTTACTATTTTGGGCTTATAAATATGATTTATCTAAATAAAAAAAGAAAAAGATGAAAAGGATGTTCTCTTCATGATTTGCCAAGGATTTGCAGTGTAATCAGCAGCAGAGAAGGGCCTGTTTGTCTTCATCTCTTCTCATCCTTCCATCTTGAGCTCATGCCAGTGGTATCTTCTGTCTGATAAGCAGTCTGTATGGAGCTGGCCATACTGCATTCAGCAGAACGCCACTGGTAGAGAATACAAATTTTGACAAGATGAAGATGAAGAATAAAGCCATGTGGAGAGGTAAGTTCAACTTCCATATTTAAGCATCAGCTGTTCAGTCAATCTCATTTAAATGCAGTTTTCTCCCTCATCTGTGCATCTGGTTTCATGTCTAATTCATGCTACTTTAGCTGCTCTAGTGCTTACTTAAAAGTCATGGAGTACATACCCAGTAAGCTTCAAGACTGAGGCTCTACTGAGATCAGTGTGGCTGTGTCACTCAATAGCTGATTTCTAGTATTTTTCTCTTTTATAAATGTCAGAGTATAAACTTTTAAGCAGTACACTACAAATGAAAAGTTCATCTGTTTTATTCTTTATCCTTTTACAGTCACGTGTTATAACATTTTATGATGTACATTTTTATGATGATGGCTATTACATTTTATGCCATGTGTTTTCAAGGCTCCAGCAATGTGCAAATACACACACACAAATAAAGGGGATTTCTGCTGTCACTCTGGATTTCTTTGCTGCCTTTGTGTTTTTCCTTTATGCATATTTTCAAAGCATTGTGCAGTATACAAGGTATTTCAGTCCTGAAGCTAATGGGAGCTGTGTGACTAAATCCCTAGGTGGAATGGAAATTGCAGCCATTAATGTTTCTCTTATTCGTTTAGCTATTTGAAAATGGAAAAGTTTTCTCCTGGTCTCAATACATGAGTTATACACAAAGAAAGAAGAGTGAGGTAATTTAATCCCCTGCAAAGTGGGAGGCCAGATTCTGAGTTCAGTGTTCATAAACAGAGGTAAGCAATTTCAGGAAGATTTTGGGCAGGGCAGGGTTCTTAATTTATTTAGGTTACACACATCATTAATCATTCAGAAGCACAAGGTTTGACTCTTATTTCCATCATTTGTCAGAACATTCCAGCAGCCAGTGTTATTTACACCACCAACCATCTCCATGCAGACTTTTCAGATATGTCGTTGTTCACCTTAACATATGGATAATTTTCAGAGTGAATTAACCAGAACAGGCTTTATAACTGTCACTAAGACACATAAAGTGCATTTGGAAGGTTCATAATTGTTCCTAGAAATACTCTGTAGAAATATCTAACAGTAGCAAAAAACAACCAACCAAAGTCAGCACTCAAGAATCTAGTTTCAAATTTTCAAAGCATTAAAAGAGAAGCTCTGGGAAAGCTCTTTAATACCTCTCATTGTCTTTTTGCAGGTTTAACTGGAAATAATAGAAGTGCTGATGTAGTCCTAGTACCCCTTTGCAAGGCTCTAGCTGCCCCAAGAAGACTGAGTCAGCCCTCTGCAGCTTTGTAGTATTTCAGGACAGACACTAGAACAGAGAAATACTAAGACTCTGAATATGAGAAATACAGTATTTTACCTCAAAATAACGCATATTCTATGGTAGGTATCTCTTCCCTCAGACTGAACCACATTTTCCACAAGTGCTCACCCATATTATGACTCACAGACATTTCCATCTTTAGGATCAAACACACAGCAAAGTATTCAGATGTCCAACACTTCTTGAAGCAGAACAATTCACCTGCTTTTGGAAACAGGTTTCAAAATATATCTCAGAACAGATGAACGTACAGCCCCAATTACTTCCTAACACTTTTGGGCTTTCTGTAGAATAAGTTAACATACTATAAACTTGTGTTAATGCTGAGGATAACATTGTGGAATGAAGGCTGGAGATGAGGAAACAGAGGAAGTATATGTGTTCATCTTTTGTTGATGGTGATTGAGATCTGAAAAGCAGCAGATGACACTAGAGGTGGTCTGACAATGCTCTCATATTCTAGTGTTACCAGGCAATAAATGCAAGAGCATTTTAGGACACTGAAAAGGAGATGGTAGCAAGAAGGTCAAAACAGTTATGATCACAAATGACAGATGAAAAAACTGTTGCATCATAAATATACAACAGTACACTTAGCCAGTGTAACTCCCCACCAAACAGCAGAAGTTGGATTAAAAATCTCCAAATTGTAATACTATCCAGAATTTCACAGAAGAACAAACTCAGATGAAAAGTGCAAATAGGATGGAACGCTCAGTGAATACTAGATGAGATAATGAAGGAATTTATGTCTCAAAGTGACAGAACAACTAGCAAGATATTAACATGTGAAAGAAGTTAAAAGCTGAAAAGAAATTAATGTGACTTTTCTCAAGGCAAAATACTTCTAAGTAGCTTTATAGACTACACTGAACATGTCTAGGAACTTACTTTGTGGTAATCCAGCTGTACCGTAAACATACTGAAAAGCAAAATTCTCCACAAAGAGAACCATGTTTGTTGAAGTTAAAAATAAATGCATTTTTATATCACTGAATTGTTTGTAAGAACGAATTTTAATTAGCACTGAAATATACAGTTAAGTTGTAGCAATGTCATAATTGTGGTTAAATGCTAATAAGTGCTGGAAGAAGTGTAGAAAAAGGGATTTTAATTGCTAAGAATGATCATATTTCTTACACACTGAACAGGTGTACTTAGAAAATATCCAGATCTAAAGTATTCTCCTGTTGGTTAACAAAATTGCTATCCCTATAAATCTTTGCTAAAAGTGGGTGCTGCTACAATCACAGAAGTATAACTTTCTCTCTTGATTTTTCCTTAGTGAAGCCTGCGAATTTTTCTCTTCAATGTGAATAACCATGCCAGGAAAGGTAAAAAGTGTTAATCGGGCTTTATCTAATCTACTGATTTAGAGCAGATTGCTTTAGAAAAAAATACCAGATTGCCATTTAAGTACTCTAAACAGAGAAGAATCTGCTGAGGTGTTTGACATGAAAAATTAGCAAGGGCTTTTGTGGGAAGGCACTGGAAGGACAAGGAACAAAGGCTGTGTCAGCCTGGTGTTCTCATAGTAGAAATAGATATTTTCATGAGATAAAAAATGTTTTGTTTAATAATTTTGACACCTGTTATTTCTCATAGTAAGTCTGTTTGGAAAGGAAACAAGGAAAAAAAAAAAAAAAAAGGAAAAAAAAAAAAAAAGGGAAAAAAATGTTCTCAATTTAAAGCTTTAGCACTTTAGGAAAGATGACTTTTCTGCCTTTCTGCTTCTTTCCCAAACTGCTGTCAGTAGTTTTCTGTCTACACTGCAGTAGAGTAATACCAGCTTGTGTCTTTGGATGGCAGCAGCATTCTAAGGACACGATTCAACCTGAAATGCCCTGATTTGTAACAGTTTTCCATTGTCCAGATGCCTCTGGCCCTGGTGCTGAGCTCAGAGCTGATGCTTAAGCTGAAAGCTGATTCAGTTGACCTTTGCTGTGTAATACTGGAGGGATATCAGGAACATGAGGGCCATGTTACGTGAGACTTGGTAAGACAAGGAATTGTGTTTGACTCGTCAATCCTACTGCCAAAGCAAGAGTAATGATTATCTGCAGCATCTGTAGGCCAAATGTATTAAGCCAAAAGGAGTCAAAAGGTTCCTGTAACCTTCAGTGCTATCTGTGGCACAAAACTGGTGTTATAATAATGAGCTGTATTATTAATTTTAATTGTTATAAATCAGCAGAAGTAATAAAAATGCATTTTAAAAAATATAGAAAATATTGTTGAAAATGTTACTGGCAATACATTTTATAGAGCTTTTATTTTCCCCTTCCTTTGCTCAAAGAATTATTTTCTTAGCTCTCCTCCCTCTGTTCAAATTACCATATTGCCTCCACTGTCACTTACTTCTTACCTGTGGTGTTACAGTATCAGGTTCAAAAAGTCTCCTCAAAATTAGTTCTGGCCTGAGTCTAGTCCCAAAAAGGCAGAAAGCTTTTAAGATGTTTCAGGCAAACCTTAAAGAGATTTGTCCACTTGTATTTGAACCCCTAGGGGTTATGAGCTAGCTGCAAATCTCCTAAAGAGCTCATTATAAAATGAACTCCAATAAAATAGGCTTATCACAGCAGATAGAAAATCTCAAAGTAAAAACAAAATTTGCAAGACCTGCTTTCTTTCTAAATATGTGTGTGTGTATGTATGTAATTTAATGTTTAATTGGATCTTTTCTGGGAACTACACAACAATGGTACTAAAGTCTGCATTTTTCAGAACCTATTTTCTAAAGAAAGATTTTCAGCGTATCATTTTTTTATGTAGCCAGAGTGTGTTATGTCTCGTTATGGCAGTATGGAGCTTTGCTTTCATACATTTTTAAAGGAGCTTATAGTAAACATAAAGAAGGTACAATAATATTTGTATTGTCTCTCTAAATCAAAACAAGGTCCATAAAATTAACCCTGTACTCCACAGACCTTAAATCTCCAATATCTGGGCTGTAACATCGCAGCAGATAAATGTGGGTGTCAAGCTATTTGTGCTATTGCAACTGAGCAATTTATTTCAGTTACCTTACTTCTTCTTAACTGAAGAACTGCAAACACTTACTATACTCCACTATGTCAGGCAGATACATACTCTGTACTGCCTAAGAGGGCTTCTTTTTGTTTTCTTGTACCTAGGAATGCAGTCACAGAGTCTGACTCCATGTTTCCCTCCCCTTCTCTAATGTGGATCAAAACCAAGAAGGTCTATATTTTGGTCTTTTAATTTCCCAGTAAAGAAGGTTAGTACCTCAAAGAAAATATTTCTGACTCAGGCTGATCTCTTTTAGAGAAGATGAAACTATCAGCAAGATGAGAACTATGAGGAAAGGGGCAAAAATACTGTTCTGAAGGATGATGAAGTATGACTGGGAAATACTGACTCACGCAATAATAATTTGACTACAGACCTTGCTGGTTCCATAATGTAAGGCAATCCTTATTTCCTTGGCCAAGAGAACACAGCAAGGACAATAAATGCGTTTGTACTTCAGACCACTGATGTACAGTAATTTCCCTGTTGCCATGGTGAGAAATAGATGACATAAGTAGATGAAGAGATATTAGGCAACAGCTCTCAAGTGAAAAAGTTGAAAATTGCAAAAGCAATGCTACTGGCATTATCAGAAATATTTATCCTTCAATACTGATTAATGAATCAATAAAATTTTAATGGGAAATTCTATTTGTTTGTTTGTTTGTTTATTTTAAATTGGACTGAGCATAAGATCTTTCTTGCTCAAGATCAAGGAGGGAAGATTTAGATTGGATGTCAGGTGGAAGTTTCTTACAGAGAGAGTAGTGAGGTGCTGGAACAGGCAGCCCAGAGAGGCTTGTGATTCCTCCAACCTGTTGAAATGCAATGCATGTCTATTACTTTTGTATTCTTAAGCTGCACACTAAACTGATTCATTAATGATATAACAAAGTAAGGCTCAGAACTTGACCAAGAGGCAATGTTGATTATCTTCTCTGAGAGTCAGGACTAGCTCTCAATTAGTTAGTAGAAATACAATTAATAAATACATTAAGTATGTTATGTAAGTATGTGAATATAATTGCCACTACTTGATTTTGGTTCCTGGTGAGCTTGGAGATGTGAATTTAAAGTTGACCAACTGAAATGGTAGATCAGTGCCCAGAAGTAGAATCCAGTCCAAAATATCAGAAATTGAATGTGTTGCTAACAACTTTTTGCAAACCTTTCTAAAAAGCAAACAAAATGATTGCCTGTTTTCATAACTACATATTCTTGCACACCTAGTTTTGTTCTAGAGTTTCCTGTTCACGTAGATTTTCCATTTTATTTTGTTTTGCTATCAATTCTATCAGCTGTTTTTGTTTTGTTTTGTTTTGTTTTTGAGTGTCCATCTGCCATACAAAGGACCTGGCAACAGGACAACAGTATAAGTCAGTTTGTAGTAGGAGGTGTTAATCTTATAAGAGGAACACTGATGATAATGAACTCAATCTCTGGAGGTCACTTCCTACCCATACGATTCTGTGATTCTGTGAACAACATGGAAATATAGTAGTTTCTTGAAAATATGTTATGCATCTTAGCAGAAAACCATAACCTTACAGCTCTGTTTAGCACTGAGACAATATGTACACATATATAGCTTTCAATTATAATAAACTTTAACATGTAATTGGATTTAGAATACTTTGTTTATTTTGTTTCTTTTTCCCCTTGGAGATAAAGAACTGTAAATTTGACGGTATCTATGGAGAACAAAAACAAAAAACAAACCAATAACAAAGCTAAAAATACTTCCCACTTTTGATTTTTTATTGTTGTTTCCACTTTTGTTTGTCCACATGTGTTTTGCAATAAAACCTGCAGAAACAATTATGGTGTACAGAGTAGTAATGAGATAATATATCTGCATTGTATAAGGGAAAATCTGTAGTGTTAAAAGTGAATTCCAAATTATATCCTTACAAATTTGTAAAACTATTACTTAAATATACTTAACCATATGCTGGTGTTAGGAAATGTTCAGTGCTACCATATTTCAGCTTAATTGTAAATAGCTGTCTTTTTCCTTGCTGAAGTCAGCCACAAGAGGGAGATGATCACAAAATGAACTAATGAACTAACTTCTTGATTCTACAAATTTGATGTTTCTAAACCAAATGTTGTGACAGGTTGAATTATAGGATACTGGCACAGTTTGGAAAAATTGCCTGTTTTTGTCGTTGTTGCTACTATCATTGTTGCTTTGTGGCTGTTTTTTTTTTTTTTTGTTTTGTTTTGTTTTGTTTTGTTTTGTTTTGTTTGTTTTGTTTTGTTTTGTTTTTTGATTTTTCTCCTCTTTTAATTTTTTAATTAATTCATTCATTTAATGTAATGTTTTAGCTTTGCATTACCATAGACAATTTAAACCAGTACAAAAGGAAGACATTATATATTAGAACATTAGAACTTTTTTTTTTTTTTTTTTCTTTTTGTTTTTCTGAAGGTACGATAATCACACATTCAGAGAATTCAGGTTTTATCTTGATATCCTGACAGCGCTGTAGAGGATTATCTTCTAGGAAGCATGGATGTGTGTTGATTTCTGCTTCTCTGTCCTCCTTCTCAAATAAAGAAGGTGCACTTAAAAGACAACGCAATTAAAAATTAGATAGATAGATAGATAGATAGATAGATAGATAGATAGATAGATAGATAGATAACTATCTGTCAGGTTTATTCATTTCAGAGGTAGAAGTCTAGGCAATATGTTTCCAGATAAGAAAGCATTCCATGCAATCTGTAAAAGGTTTTCAATTCTGCTTTTATTCCATCATTCCATGCTTCTGCTTCCCACTCCCTGAAAATATCTCCAGAAATGGTGCAGTGTGGTGGTAGCAAAGATGCTACTGCTCTGTGTGTGACAGAAGCCTAACAAAATATATTCAGAGATGGATGAAAAAATACTGTGATTTAGCCTCTTCTTTGGCTGCCAATATCAATAATTTCTCTTTCTTGGAAGAAAAAGATTTCTTTTAATATTCTACTGTAGTGATAAACACCTGACCCCCAACACGTTCTCATGCCCATGTTTTCTTGTCATAGTAACCCGATTTTCCAAGAACACTGCTGCCACTTCACACAAGCAGTCTTCACAATGTTTGTAATTTTAAAGAGCATTTTTTTTATTTTTCTTTCTTTTTTTTTTTTTTTTTAATCTTATTGAAAATCACTTTAACTGACACCTTGCTAAATACATACATACATACATACACAGTGTTGCTGTTGTTGATGTTATTCATTAGTGCTCTGTCATTTTGAAAGCAAATGTTTGAGTAGCACTCACAAACATTGTAACTGTCTGGTTGTACTTTTGTCACCTTGGAGCAAAGATTCTGTCATCTGCAGTTTCGTCACATCCTGCTTGCTATACTGCCATCAGCCATTGTTTCTCTTGTTTCAGTGTAGTTTTTTTATTCTTCATTTTTCTTCCCCCTCTCCCCCTGTGGTAAGGCATTTCAATAAATGACAAGAAAAATTCATTAATCATCAAATTGGAACCCATTCCTCCATCCACAACAAATTCAAACAGTTTCTAGTATACTAGAATATGTCTTCCTTTAAAGTGACTCAGATAATAATAGATAATGGGTATTGGTATTGTTTAAAAACTGAATCATTTGAAATGACAAAAGATTTTATGTCTGTTCTCCGCAGGCATAAGGTAAGTCCAAGACCCTGAGCCATTTCAGTTTGTAATTAACATTCAGTACTTATCTTGATATACCTATACATTGCCTATGTTAATACTGGAATTGTTTTGGTGAACTCTGATGACCTAGGTTCCACTGACTGACTAAATGCAGTGACTTGTTTCTTTTCAAAACCCTTTATGCCAGAGAAGGTTTGGATACCCTATCCTTGGAGGTGATCCATGTCAAGTTGGATGGGGCCCTGAGCAACCTGCTACGATGGCTGGCAGTGATGGCTGGCAGCCTTGCCCATGGCAGGGGATTTGGAACCTAAATGAATGGTTCCTTCCAACATTTTTTTTTTTTTTTTCTTCCATTTTAATCCATTGAGTCATATTTAACAGAAATTTACGCTGCTGTAGAAGGCACACAGAAAAGGAAAAGCGAAGATGAGCTATGTCAACTGTATTCAGTGTCTTGGAGAAGTTCCTATAAGACTGTATTTTCCATTTGTTATCATTGATGATACTTTTGGAACAATTCCAACCTTGGCAATTCCATGATTCTATGGTTCCATGAGTTTGGCCAGGCTGGTTCTGCTTTCTTACAGAAGGCAGAAGTTGAAGGGTCATGCTATGTGTCATTGTCATGGGTTACCTAGATCTACAGGGGGCAGCCACCCCGTAGGTCCCCCAGTCTGGAAAGGAAGGAGAAAAGGGAATGGGAAAAAGAACAGTGGCAGCAATCTAAGGAGGAAAAACCTATTTTACTAAATATGATATTGGAATAAAAGATAACACAATATGATACAATATAATTGAGGCTAATAAATCGAACAAAACAGAGAAAGAGTCCCCAAAAACCAAGAGGCCTACTATGAACTCTAGGTGACATGGCTGGAACACTTCCCACTCTCCGAGAGTCCAAGAGAGAGAGATCTCCAGCCTGGGAGTGAGATTATATATGTCCTCCTCCCTTGACTTATCTCTGGCCGTGAAGTCCTCTGGGACATGTAGTCCTCCTCCGAGAGCTGAGCACTCGGGATGCTGCCATGCCACGGAACTGGAGTATGAACCTTTTAATGATCTATACTGCACATGATGTTATGATGTGGAATATTGACAGCAACATTACAAAACCATGACAGATTCATAACCCAGATTTTACTTGCTAGTCCAAAATATGATGTAAAATTTCACTCTGGTGTTGATTCAGTCACTCTTACTTAGATAGGATCTATTTTTCCATGCATAGGATGAGAGTAAAAAGAATAATAATAGTAAAATTAAAAGCATATGAGCATCATCAAACTGTAAAATATCCACTTTTAAGCAGTATATCGAATTTCTGCCAAATCCAAATGTCTAACTCTGAAAAGGCAAAACAGAGGTAAAGGGCAACAGGAAAGGAGAGAACATTTCTATAGAAGAACACTGCAACTGGAGGAAATCAAATATGTTCTGAGAAATCAAGAAGTGGTGTGGCCCTGGAGAAGATTATAGTTGCATGTTTCATATTTAAAATAGAAAGTTAGTTCTTAATGCCTATGCATGTTCAGCTGTATTGGTGAGGATTAACTTGTATTCATTTTTTACGTTTGAGCAATTGTGTGAAATGTATATAAGGCTTTGAAATAAAATACCTACAGGAAGTAAATTGCAGCTTTATTATTTGCATAATGGCCACTTAAAACATTTTTGTAAGCTATAGAAATCAACCTGTCATGAGTGAAAAACAATAGCATAAAGGTTATAAAAAACAATGAATATAGAACAAAAGAGAAAGTAAAGATACCGAGCTGTTCCCTACATATTAATATTTAATAAGTCATATCCGTTGATTATGAATGAATTGCAAAGTTTGCAATTTGCAAACTAACTTTTGTTTTGCAAATTAGGCAAGAAAAATTTAGTGTTCATTGAGCTGTGACACAGTGACATATAAGAAAAAGAAATAGCTTAATAAGAATAAAAATAATATCTATATCTTCACCGTAGCAGCTTTTTGCCAAAACATTTTTATTCCTGCATTTTCCTTATTATAGATTATGTAAATGTCTTAAGGAAATTCTTGTTGAAAGAGAAGTATGATTGTAATTGCTGTGTCTGGGCTTATTATATTTGTTAAAAGAGCTTTCAAATGTTCACATAATTAGTGTTTGTAAATCATGTTGGTATAATCAGAGTACAGAATTGCAAAGTATTATTCTTATTATTACTATTATCAATGTTGTTATTATTGCATCAGCATCCTCATTAAAGGCATGTCATCTCAAATTGTAATTCAATATCAAATTTCCTGATATATAAGAAAATCAATTTAGATTTTGCTCTTACCATTTATGATGAGACCAAAAATGAACAATAAAATTGATAGTGAAATATTATATTGAATATTATTATGAAACCCTATCTCACATTAGATGGAATAGGGGTTCATTCAACTACTCTACTGACAGAAGAAAGTGAACATGGTATCTCTGTTTGTAAGAAAGAGCTTTAAGTAATATCATGTTTTGTATTAGAAGAAACACAATTACTATTTTTTTCATACTGATATTATTTTTCTACTTCAAATTTTGAACAGTTTATAGTGGTTCATTTTATTACAACTGGTTACATGTATTTTTTATTTATTTTTTTTTTCCAAAAGTTTGAGGTAAATATCACATGACAGAAAGAGAAAAAAAATAAGATTTCCTTAGAGTCAAGTTCCAACACAGCATTTTTCAGTACTTAGTCTTGAAACAATGAACCGCTTTAAGGGATTGTGACTTTGAGCAGGTTAGACTCACAGTAAGAAAAATGTTTCTGTGCACTGATATTTTGTGTCCATCAGGAATTAATGTTAATGCAGTCAGACACCCACTTGTATTGAAGTATTTATTGGTATCATAGACCTCTCAAACACATTCACCTTTCTGAAGGCGAGACTGGTTACTTTTATGTAATTTCTGACTAATCTTTGTCTATTTTATTCTCAAAGACCTACAGCATTGAATGAGCCTCAGGGATTTTATAAAATCTATTTCAATACTTTGTGATCTCTCTAATTTAAGAGATAGCACTTATCAGTTCATAAACATCTTCGCTGTAATTTGTCTGCTACTTCTTTCCACCACTAAAAGTACTTTAAACATGAGAGAATTTTCTGCAGAACTGCTGCCTTAGTCAATCATTTTCCATCTGTCTAATTCATGTAGTCCTTTTTACATCATTCAATTGAGCAGCATCTTGGTTTTATTGGCCTCAGTTGACAGCTGAGTTCTGATATGCTCCTCTGACCTGCTAACTCTGTATGGTCTTTATTTTTAATATACAATATCTGTCAGATTTTTGTGAGTTCTTTCCAACACAAAATTGTCTTTGATTCTGTCTTTCAATAACTTAGATGCATAAATGCTTCAGAAAATTGTTTTGACTCATTTGTTTTTTTACAAATTCATGATGAATTCAGAGCATCTTCCTACTCCTTTAGGCTTTGAAATACCACTGTTTTTTTTTGTTTTTTTTTTTTTGTTTGTTTGTTTGTTTTTGTTTTTTTTTGTTTTTGTTTTTTGTGTTTTTTTTGTTTTGTTTTGTTTTTGTTTTTGCTTTGTTGTTGTTACAATTGAAATCCAGCAATCCAGAAGTCTCCTGTAGAGCACTAAGAATAATTTCCTGGTCCTGATGTTAGGAAAAGTACTGTGCTTTAACATCTATTTCTCATCTGTCCACAGTTGTATCTATAAAGTTTACTTAAGTTTGTCCTTGCTATGGTCATTTTCCTATTATTTGTCTTTCTCAGCCTACTTCATGCCCATTGGCAATCTCTCTAAGTAGGTCTAAATGTTTCAAACCTGCTACTAAGATTTTTGATGTACATGATGTTTGCCAAATATTTTGCCAAAACCTCTTCATTATCCTCAATTTCTAACCCAGCACTTCTTGATATGAGAATATCTTTATTCTTTCTCCCCTTCAGACTTAAAGACATTAACATTCAGTGGTGTGTGTATAAAATAAAACTCAGGAAAGCACATCAGATAATGTTAGATAAAGGAATAACTTTGATCACATAACCAAAGTACATAGGGCTGGCGGGTTGATCCTCTTAAGATAAGAATAACAGGAAGTCCAGAATGATAAACTTCAAACGGTAAAACTCATATATGTGCTATATTACAAAATGAAAAGCTAACTCCCAAACTGTCTCCTACTAAAGAAATTTCTTCCTTACTCTCAGCTCATCAACTTGCAGTGTACTTTCAGAGTAACAACTAGAGTTGCTCTGTAAAATGCATCATTCTGCAGATATCTTTCCCACAGTGTATCATTTTTGGTCTGCGTATTTTAGATGATCATCCCAGTGTAGAGCTCCTCTCTCCCCAGGCCTATCTGTTCCAAGGAAAAAGGGATACCTTCCCCCTTCTCAAAAAAATCAGTCAAATCAGAAACTATAACAGTGAAGAATAAGGCAAACATTCACAGCTCTTCTAGCAAAACAGAAAATATAGTAACATCTGCCAAAAAACATCAAGTCTGAACACCAATCAACTACCAACAGTTAGTGATAATATTATTTTAGCTTACAACTGTATCATTCTTACTTCTTAAAATTCTTAGTAACTTTTGAACTGAGTTGAATAAGGTTATTCTCAAAAGTGTCACTGAGTCACAAGGAGGTTGGCATTTCTGAGATCTATAGCAACTATAACAAGCTAGACAAGGTCAAATGTGGCTCTGTCTAGTGGAGCCTCAAAACCCTCAAATGATAGAAATTCTATAAATTCTCTGGGAAATCTTCTTCAGTGCTGCCAGTGAGAATGATTAGTCTCATGTGCAATCTGAAACTCCTGACACATACCATTATGTGTAATGTTTTATTACCTAGGTACTCCCAACAAGAAGAGTTTGGCTCTGCTTTCCTTATAACAGCCTTCCAGGTATCTGTAGGATCCAGTGCATGAAGTCTGTGACTCTTGAACACTAAACGTTTCACTCCCTCACTTACACTGGACCTTTATAGGCAATCATGTAAATGTTGCCAACTTTTATGTCAATCCTACCTCCTTAAGCATGAAATTTTATTGTCAAATTATGGGAGAAGTGTCTAGCTCTTTCTTTACTACTGGAATTACACAAGGCAGTATAGACCAGGCAATTCTATGCTGCAAGAAGCAAGTACATCAGCTGAGACAGATATATGAATGTAAGCCAGGCATGCAGCTTATTTTCAAGGAAGAGATAAGATTCTGCTTTATTTGATTTTCAGAATAATGTAGTCAGGGATGACTGCTGACTCATCTTTGTTGAACATGCAGGCTGTTGAGAACTGGCAAATTTTATATCACCTGGAATGGAAAGAAATATCTCTGGAATTTAATTCTCACAATCCAAATGTGTTCTGTATGTTTCTGTTATTTTACTAATGCTTAAAGGAAATTACAACCTCAGTGTTATTTATAGAACTTCAGACATATTAGAAGTTACTACTCCTCAGATGTAAAAGCAACCACAGTTAATGACATTTCTTGTGTCTGCATAGACAGATAGGACCAAGTGAAACTCTTCAGCATATCCAAATTGTAAAAATAGCAACTGAGCAATGTGCATCATTTCTTTGTGGTCACTCTTTTTGCTTCCTATGCAAAATTATCCAAACATGCAACTTAACCATCAGTAACTTTCAAGCCCATACCAGAGAATTTTACGTCACAGTTATCACTAAATCTTTATAGACATTACTTACAGTGAAATAATAAATCTTTTCATGGGTATCTTGATACATTCATTCTGTTTACTTTGGTGATTATATCACTGAAATTCACAAATAACTAGTGAACACTTAAAGGAAATTGATAATTTTCTTCTTGGAAAAATCAAGCTCCTTCAAACTCAGTAAGAACAAAATTCAAGTATAATGATTGTACTGGGAGTATAGTCACTGATGAAGACACCCGCAATTGGGCAAGGTGATGCAGAAAGAAAAGGATAATCTGCCTCTGCAAATCTGAACTTAAAAGATATTTCAAGTTTGAGATAACAAGATCATGTTCATCATCTTTCTGTAAAGTGAATTAAGGATTTTACTGCAGAGACTATCTTCAGAGCAAGTAAGACTACACTGGGCAAGGGATCTGGAGTAGAAAAAAACAACAGAAAAGATCTTTTTTAAGGCTTTTTTGATGACAGCAACAGAGCTGCACTTGTGCTTGGGAGCTGATAGCTTGTGGGTGATACAGATATGGGTGTAAGATGTGACTCAAGTGGTGAGGGCTGTAAGTACTGTCCTTCCTTGCTCAGCAGTCCGGCTTTCCTCTTGGTGGTCTCTGAGACTGCGGGCCTAAACATGGTCTCCACCAGACAGAGAGCCTAGTCTAGGAAGACTGTGGATACCTAGATGGAGGGCCTGCCCAGAAATGTAGTGGTTCAAGTCTCCATATGAAGTGAGTGCCTGAGACTGCTGCTGCCTGGGGAGGATGGCAGAGAGTCCACCTGGGTGAGATGTGAGCAGGTGGGTGAGCTGCTCAGCCTGGTGGTGGAGCTAAAGGAGGAAGTGCAGAGGCTAAGGACCATTAGGGAGTGCGAGAGAGAGATAGACTGTTGGAGTGACTCTCTGGCGTCCCGGAGAGAAAGGGATCAGGGAGATAAATTGGTGGACCCCCTGCCCAGTCACAGGAGGAAAGACCTGACTGATGAGGAGGGTTGGAAGAGAGTCCCGACATGGCATAATGGGTCTTCACCCTGCCAGCCCACCTCCTGTCCACCACTCCCTCTAAGCAATAGGTTTTCCAGTGCTGGAAATCGAAGGGGAGGTAAGTGGTGAGATGATGGAGGAACTGTGTAAGAGGGAGCCTAAGGCAAGGTGGCCACCTCCATGCCTTGAGACTTCTCCCAGGAAAGAAAGAAGGGTGGTTGTGATGGGCGACTCTCTTCTTAGAGGAACTGAGGGCCCCATATGCAGACTGGACCCATGTTGTTGGGAAGTGTGCTGCCTTCCTGGGGCCCGGGTCAGGGACATAACCAGGAAACTCCCAAAGCTGGTTAGGGCCAGTGATTCTTTTCCACTACTCATAGTTCAGGCAGGCAGTGATCAAGATTCTCAGAGAAGCTTGATAACTAAGAAAAGAGATTTCAGGTGTTTAGAGCCTTTAGTTGAAGGAGCAGGAGCTCAAGTAATTTTTTGTTCTATACTTTCAGGGGAAGTGAGGGGGCCTGGAAAGTACATCCTGGCCTGTATTAGAAATAGTGTGGCTAGCAGAAGCAGAGAGGTAATCATCCCCCTGTACTCAGCTCTAGTGAGGCCCTATCTCGAGTACTGTGTTCAGTTTGGGGCTCCTCACTACAAGAAAGACATTGAGGCATTGGAGGGTGTCCAGAGAAGGGCAACAAAACTGGCAAGGGGTCTGGAGCACAAGTCTTATGAGGAGCAGCTGAGGGAGCTGGGATTGTTTAGCCTGGAGAAGAGGAAGCTCAGGGGAGATCTCATTGCACTTTACAACTTCCTGAAGAGAGGTTGTGATGAGGAGGGGTTTGGCCTCTTCTCCCAAGCAACAAACAGGACCTGAGGAAATGGCTACATGTTGTACCAGAAGAGGCTTACACTAGACATAAGAAGGATCTTTTTCTTTCAGAGAGTGGTCAGACACTGAAATGGCTGCTCAGGGAGGTGGTGGAGTTGCTGTCCCTGGCAGTGTTCAAGAGGTATCTGGATGAGGAGCTCCAAGATATGTTTTAGTGGTTTAGTGGTTTGTTGTAGCTACAGTAATGGGAGGACAGTTGGACTAGATGATCTTGTAGTTCCTTTCCAACCTTGTCATTCTATGATTCTACATTTCTATGAGGGAAAGATTTCTGCAAGTCAGACGCTCTTTACCAGTTAGTACTAAAAGACACGACCCACAGACATTTCAAAATGGGAGAAGTGTAAATCAAAAGAACATATTGAACTGCAAACAGATGTTGATCTTGCTCAGAAATTAGTAATAGAGCTAAGTATCAGATTTGACCTAGCAGAACCATCATTCTCCATTTACATTCATTGCATGAATTTATGGTCAAACACAAAAATAATTATCCGTGGATAATATTCAGTTTCAATTCTGTCATTTATCTTCTTGTCATATACTTTGCATGTTCAACTGACAAATACCCTTAGGGGAACGATGCATGCAGTAAAGTAACTATAACTTATCCCTTAAGAGACATGTAGAGAAATGTTTTAGTTTTTATAAACTAACTAGAAATGTTTCTATGAAGTAGTTACTGAAATCATTTCCAAAATGTCCCAGCTCTGTTTGAAGTTGCACCACAAACTCGCCACATTTATTGATCAACTACTAAACAAAACTAACAAACAGTAAAGACATAGTGCTTGAAACTCTCCAGCTGATTTGAGAGCATAGAGCAATCACAGAAAATGTTATTTTATAATATTTTGAAGCTGCTGTGTTGTTTTTTTTTTGTTGTTTTTTTTTTTAATTATTATTATTATTTTATGACAGAGGGGTTACACTCATGAGAGGTGTCAAATTGAATACTAGAAATGAGAAGCTTTCAGTTTAATCTAGAAAAGAGTCAGAGTGAAGGAAGAGTCAAAAGCAATGCTGCCTTCCCAGAGGGTTTTGTCTCTGGAGGTAGAATTTTATTGCTAAGGCTATCTCCCCACTCCTGCTTTCAATGACTACTACAGTGGACTGAATTACTTTGAACTTCACAATAACAAGAAGAATGCTCTTATACTTTCAGCTCTTATTCTTGGTTTTAAAATATTCAGAGATAAAAAAGATGCACATACATTTGATGAAATTTGTCCAGACTTCTTATCAACACTTTAATGATTCACGGTTGTTCTAATACATTGAGGACAATGTCTAAATCAGTATAATACTTATTCCCTCTTTTGAATTATTGTCTTCTGTGATTCCTCAGAAAGAGTGCAAAGACCACTTCAGAACTACATAAAGGGAGAAGTACATATAACGTATCTATGATACAAAGTTGTAAAATGAGTAAAAATTGAAAAAAATATTGCTTCATCAGAAACCACATAAGTTTGAATTTTCACATAATTCTTAACTCATCACCTTAATATGTTTATCTGAAAGCCATAGAATGGCTCAAATTGGACGGAACTTCAAAGGTCGCTCAATGTCAGTAAGCATTAGTGTTTCCAACAAGTTTTTACTCTTCAACTGTGCATCATGAATCTGTCCACTGAAAAGACCCACTTAAAGTTACTGTGACTGGTATCAACAATTATAAGATAATTATAAGGTGGTTACTGTCCTTGAACATTGAGAATATTTCTAATTTTGGCACTGTTGAGCAATGACAGCTTCAGTCTGATATGACCCATGGATGTTCACTTTGAGATGGAGCTCCTGGGTATGTCTTGCTTGAGGAGAAACTTCCCATTATGTGTATAGCAATGTAAGCAGACTTGAAATCAATTACAAGAGAATGCAAATCACCTGCATTCTTGAGCATATATACTAGCTTTATTTCCAGAAGGTATTATATTATTTCCCAGATTACATGTTTGTACTAGTAAATATCATATCAACAAAAACTTTTTTGTTATTAATTTCTCTCTGTAGAGACATCATGGCAGGAAGTATAACTAGAGTGAGAATACTCAGTTGCTTAAAAATAGAAATAAAGAAATTAAATATTAAGTGATTGAATTTAAATAAATAAAACAATATTTAAACTCCACTGTGATTAAATCACATAGCATCTATGTGTTTTAATATGCTATAGTATTCCTTTTGTTTCTTTGTTTTTGCTTTTCCCCTCAGCTGCTCAAATTATATCTGATTCCTTTCATATTAGAGCCTCAAACCATCACAAAAATGTAAAATCACAAACCTTCTGTTGCACAGAGAAATATCAGTCAAATCAGTTTTCTCACAAGACAAACTTTAACAAAGCCTTCATGAGTCCAGCACCTGCTAGCAAGTTAACAAAACCTTGATTAAGTTAAAAATTATTACTTACCAAAGCACTAACTTCCCTTTATCATCCAGTCAATTCACAATTTATATAATGATAGTGTAGATTGGTAGAATGGTTTTAAGTGAAGGGAAGGAAGATTTAGGTTGGATATTGAGAGAAAGTTCTTTACTATGAGAGTGGTGAGGCTGCCCAGAGAGGCTGTGAATGCCCTGTCCATGGAAGTGGTCAGACCAGGTTGAATGGGATTCTGGGCAGCCTGGTGTGGGTTGGAGCTTGATGATCCTTGATGATCTCTTCCAACCCAATCCATTTTATGATCTTATGATTTTATGAGTGCAGTCTCTAAACTGTAACAATATTTTAGTATACTGTCAGCAGTAAATTAGCTTGTAGAATCCTACAAAAATTTGTCACAAAATGAATACATTATTCATAAAGTAAAAAATAAGGAATTAATAATTTGGACAAGCTATTTGGAATAAAAGCTCTACGTTACTTATTTTGGAATGATATAGCAGTTATTGCCCTTTATGGTACCTACTGATTTTCACTATAATGCCCATTTCCAATGATTTGCTTTGAAGTATTACAAGGACTTTGAATTCTATTTAAATTCTAGATCATGTTTAAGATGAGACCTGGAGGGCAGCTGTCAAATAAGAGAATTTAAGTAGCCATATGAAAATGCATTTGTACACAGATGCAAATAGGTTGCAAAATGATATGGACCATCTGGAGCTCAGGTACAAATGGGAGTCTGGGGAACAGTACAGCCCAGGGATTTGATATCATTAACCAGCAATCTTTCTATACATGCTGACTGTTCGTATTCTTTGTGGTTCTCTATTTTCTATAGCTAAACAGAATTTTTCAAAAATAAAAAGCCTGTGGCATTTAATTATTTTGAGGTAGACAGCAGTATAAGACTACAGTACAGACAAAACAAATGAACAAAGTATTTTTATGTATATTATGAGTTTAATTGCACTAAAATTGTTGATAGCTTTTCTATAAATTGGAAGAAACATAATATGGTGATTTTATGATTCTATTAAACTTGTCCTTTGGAAGTTCGATACTAACGTGTGGAAGATCTTACTGTAAGAGCGACAGAGCACTGGAACAGGTTCCACAGAGAGCTCTTGGATTTTCCTTCTGTGGAGATACTCAAGACCCAACTGGATGCCTACCAGTGCAATCTATTATAGGGTTTAGCTGGGAGACTGGAATCAATGATATCTTGAGGTCCCTTATAATCCCTGCTGTTCTGGGATTCTGTGATATCTAGAAACTCATGTAAACCCCTCCTCTTGAAAAAATGATTTATTTATTTTTTTTCTCATGTTTATTGAATGGAAGTAGTACACAAACATGCAGTTGCAATAACATCTGCATCACAAATTCATATCCTGACAGCACAGTAAAGTGCTTATTTACTTATTTATTTATTTATTTATTTATTTATTTTCCCTATAGCAAACTGGAGATTACAATAGTATTTTAAAATACGTGGAATGTACAACTATCCACTGATGATGAGTGAGGGTATACAAGAACAACGTTTAAGCACGAGAGAAAATAATAGAAAAAAAAAAAAAAAAAAAAAAAAGGGTAAGACTCTTTATTCCTCTTTCCTTCATTGCTTTTGGCTATTAAAGCTGCTTGCTTCATCATTCTCCTCTTGTCATGCTAATCCTTTGCCATGTAAGAATTCATTAGCAAAGCCATGTATTTTAATCAGTTGTTTCAGATCTTGGATGTTGTACTCATATACTGTTTGCTTTACCTTGTTAGTTAATTCTCTGTTACAAACTTTGGTTTTAAGCACGGACTTTTGCAAAAAATTGCATTATTTTCTTGCCCGTACAACTGGTCTATAGGACCCTGTTCTTTCCAGGCCATTACGAACATATCATTCTTGCTGGATGTTGTCTCCTTCGTGTTGCTGCTGTTTCCATTTTCACCTCTCAGAATTCTCATAAAATGTTGTCTCATGCATTTGCTGTTTAAGAAGTAACAGCTCTGGCCTTTCTCTTCCTCTGTTTTTTTCATTTTTTTTTCCTAGATGCAGTCCGTCTTCTTCACCAACAAATCAGGCTCAGCAGCTGAGTTTGCCATATGGAGTACTGTAGGAGAGCCAAGTGTTTGAGACAATGCTTCTTGTGAGAGACCCTAAGGCAGGAATCATGAGAAACTATAAACATGGAAAAATATTTATTTGGCTTTCTCAGTTTATCTGGAAAGATATGATGAACTGAGTCAGGCTTCTAAAGATGATAGCTTAAGTATAGAAACAGGAGAATAGCTAATTCTTTGTCTGTATCTCAAAGGAATGTTGGCTTAAAAGTATAATATAAACAGTAACTCAGATACTCCAGACACCCATTTTAAATCCAAGCACATGAGAGCAGAAAGTAATATGATCCAGATAGTCTTGCCAAATTCTATTTTGGTATTAAAAGCCATTCCAAGTGTCCAAACTTGTTTTTCACTTCCTTGTACCTATTCTCCCCCATATGCCATAAGGATCCTTCCCCTTTGCCAGTGTTTGACTTTTCACAGACCACCCACCCATTTTGTTGCCACT
Source organism: Excalfactoria chinensis (assembly GCF_039878825.1). Lineage (NCBI taxonomy): Eukaryota > Metazoa > Chordata > Aves > Galliformes > Phasianidae > Excalfactoria > Excalfactoria chinensis. The sequence continues at coordinate 3,256,729 of NC_092857.1, forward strand.
CAGTCTCTTTTCTTTCTATCAAGCATTCACACTTGAATGTATTTATTTTGCATTTTAATGTTTCAGTTATGTTCTTATGTGTTGATGGACTCAAACTGCAGTCCCCCAAAATAGTTCTCTGACAAACTATAGTATGCTATATGGAAAAATAAATGAGTGCAATGATTTTTTAAGTGCCGAATGTGACCTGGCTTCAGCTGAAAGTTGAAGGTGAAGAGCTACAACTTAAACCTTATTCTCTTCATTTTACATAGAAAATAATATCTACAGAAAAAATTCTACCTACACTCTAATTACTTTTTTAGTATTTTTAGTATTTTTATTTTCACTTTTCCCAAATGATAGAAAATACATAAGATTTAATATTGAGCAGAATAAGAATTCAAAGCATGATTCAGAGCTGAACAAGCAGAAGTCTGCTAACTTCTGTATACATATTTTTTCTGCTGTTCTCTTTTCCCATTCCCCTTTTTCCTTCCCTTTTGGCTGGGGGCCCTACAGGTGGCTGCCCTCTGTCATGGGACAGGTAAATCTAGGTAACCCGTGACAAAACTAGATGAGCATTGTGGTCCTTTTCAACCTGGGCCATTTTCTTATTCTGTGATTCTATGAATATACATATATGTCATCACTTTTTGTTGTTGTTTTCAAACTTTTCTATTTCAGCAAATACTTTTGATCTCAACTGAAGGTTTTATTTCCTTTCCAGTTCTCTCTCTTATTCCACTTTGGGGTGTGTGAGCAAATGTCTGTGTGGTTCTTAGCTGCTCATAGATTTTAGTCACAACAAGGATGTACAAGTTCACCTGATTGCCTATACCAGAAAAATGAAAAGAAAAAAAAGAATAGCACTTCACTGACACATCCCAATAAAGATATAGTGGTTTACAACCTAAAATATTATAATAACAATATAATTCAAAATTAAAATAACAAACTTATCTAAGATTTTTTTTGGGTAGATCTTCTAAGCAGCTTCCTTCTGTTTACGTATCTTTTTGTACTGTAGTGCTCCCTTTCTAACTGAGAAGCATGAGAAAGTTGGTACTCAATAGCATAGATTTTAGATGCTTTCTCCTTTTCATTTTTGGGAAGGACAATTCTGTTGTTGCAATTCCACTAATGAATTCTTCTATCATTTGTCTAACACTTAAGTGTTCTTTTAATCTTACCTAATGCAAAACATTATACGAATCTGCAGTTTATAACTCATAATGTACTATTTTTTTCTAGTGCAGTTGGGAAAAAAAAAAAAAAAAAAAAAAAAAAAAAGCATTTATATTAAACAGATTCCTATTTCTAAATTGAGTGTAAAAATATTCAGTTGAATTAGAAGCCAGTCATCACTCCTAGGGAAAACTCAGTAGTAACTAAACAACTAAAGTTGGGAACATCAGCATCTCTTCATTAACATTAGTGGAGCTCCACTAATTTCAATAGAACTATGCTGATTAACTGCAAAGAAGATTCCAGCATTTGTTTTCCAAATCCAAAAGAGTGATAGGCCCTTGCAGGAGAAGATGTTTGCCTAGTCTGCAGCAGATACGGAGTCTTATACATACACAAAATGTAAAACCACACACCAATGTGCCAACAGGTTTTTAATTATTCATCACACCCAGAACATAGAAGGTGATAACATTCCTGAAGTCACTTTTTCATTTGTCATAGCAGGTTTGCTTAATGAATGTTAAGTATTTGTTTGCTAAGCATGAATGTGAAATGGAGGAAAATAAGATCCTTGTCAAGGATCATTTAAATGATAATGTAAGTGTTGCAAAAGGTGATAGTCTGTGTCCCTTGTAAAATATTAATTTCTTCTTCCTTTGAGTAGCCTTCTTGCAAAGCTGACTGATTTAGCACCTGATGTTTCAGACTAAGATTTTTATTACAGTCTTTATATAAATAAAAGGTACATATTGAAGACATCCATACTGCTGAGTATGTGTTCAGGGTAAAGATTCGTGGAGTTCTTTGCATATTATTTATTTGTTTTCCTCTACTTCAAACGCGATGACTTCAAGTTTATTCTTATTGCTATTACTAGTACTACTATTTTGTCTTTAAAAGTCTCAGTTTTTAAACTCCAGATACCTTGCAAGTGACACTCAACTAAGTTATATAGAGACACATTTCTCTTTATACTGAATATGTCATTTAAGTTACGGGTCTCTTCTGGAAATTTGTTACATCAAATTTTCTTATTCAATACAGATACAAAATGAAATCCAGAATGCATGTGCATCTCTAGCCTATTTATGTTATAAAAGTAGATGCACAAAAGATTTAATGTATTAGTTGATTTTTAGGTATCCAAATATAAAAGTTATTTTAATAAATCATGATAATTTGAAATCCCCATATTCCCGAGAGTATAACTTCTTGGATACCCTTTGACAATCACATTTCCAGTGCTCATCAGCCATTAGTTGCTTGCCTGTTCACTGCTGTGCCCAGATGTGCCAACTAGAATGTTTGTTGCATAGTTATGTTAATTGATTCTGAAATTATCAGATCTTTTCTCTTTTCCTATCTCTTTTCCCGTAGGGCTTTGGAATATCAAATAATCCTTTTCTAAGCAGTGACATGTATATCACAAAACTACATCCTAACGAACTACTATCCCAGCTCCTTGCAGAACTGTTCCATAGCTTTGAATTGCATTTTATATATATATATATATATGTGTATATATATATATATATACACATATATATGTAGTCATTCTCTTCAGTTTTCTCTTTTACTGAGTGCAGAGAATGTGTCCAACATTTTGGCTTGCCTGAACTGATTGTGTGAAAAGAAATTGACTTGAGCCACATATAAAATACATAATGAAGCTGATGTATATAAGTAACAAACCTTATTTAAAAAATAAATTATTAAAATATATATTAAAAAAGGAACAAAAACACAAGTTCATCAGAGATTTTGGTGGAGTTTTGCTTTTCATGCACTTCATTCCTGTAAATAATTGTTTACAAATGTATGTATGGCCAAATGTATGTACAGCCAAAAATTGGTGACATGAATGAGTTGTGATTGTGAACTGAGGAATATTTTCATCTGGTACAGTAGATCTCATAAAAGTCTAGTAAAGAGAAGCTATGACATTTTTTAATTGAACATCTGATTGCAACTCTACGCTGGAAATTCTGCAAATAATTATGTTGACTCAAAATGGAGTCAAATATAGCAATCTTGACTTTATTCAGTAATCTGGAAACCTATTCTTAAATTCCTTTGTCAAAAGAGAAAGCAAGGTTGCATATTTTTTTTGCCGTTCACAAAGCTGTTTAGCCACTGTATCAGAATGCTGGGGTGACGACAGTGCTACCCCTAGTCATGGACTGCATTAACATTTCTGGTCAAGAGCATTGGGCTGGCTGATAGCTTTGATTGAAACCTTTTTTTTTTCTTCTTTTTTTTTCTTCTTTTTTTTTCATTTTTTTCATTTTTTTCATTTTTTTTTCATTTTTTTCTTTTCTTTTTTTTTTCTTTTCTCTCTCTTTTTTTTTTTTTTTTTTTTTTTTTTTTTTTCACAGTCAGGGAAATATAACATTGGGTTGTATACTAAACATGTTTAGATGTATTAATATGAATTGATCTCTGTCTTTTTAATGTTTGTTTGAATTTTGCAAATTCCTCCCTCTTTGAAAGCATCTAATATCCCCACTTCAACTATTTCCCCAAATCCAGGCATGCTTTGGAGTGTATTTGACTTACAAGAGAGACTTCAGGCCTCTTGTTTTCCCTGGGCTCACAAGTAGAAAAGAAAGCCCAGTCCTTTGGGTTGAAACTTAACGCATCACGGATCTTGTGTTGAGATCAGTGCACTTAGGAGAGTGTATGCAAGATGCACATCAAAGGAACAGAAGCATTGATGCTTCTGAGGCAGCAGTAATAGAAACAGCTCAGGTGGCTGGAGCAGTTCACACATTTACAAGCTGCTGTTTCAGACTAAATTAATCTTCATGCTGTTTTCTCATTCAGTTGAGAACATTTCATGGAGACAGATTGGCCACTTCACACTTTTGTGAACCTTCTAAACTGTAGATGGATGTGGGGAGCCCTTTACTTTCATTCTTCCATTTAAAAGTCCCCTTTTCAATACTGGCAATGTCACTGTGGCAAAAGCAATATTTTGTGGCTAATATTATATAGTACTGTACTGGAGAAACAGGCTTCCTATAGTGAAGGGTGAAGAACATACATCTCTCAGGAACAGTCTGATGTATTTTGAAGTACGCATGGCTAACAGGATTGCCTTAAAGCTGGTTCCCTTTGATAGCATAGTTAAGAAACTTGATTCAGGACTCCTGGAGATAAATGTCCCCAAAAGAGAAAGCTGCAAATAGAGCAGCACACATATATTTATTTATTAAATATGTGCATATATGAGAATGTGTATGCAGATAAATATTTATTATATTGGCTTTTAATACATGCACTTCTGCATACATCAAATAATTAATAATAATTAATAATTAATAAAGCCTAACACTCTTTTTAATACCTATTACTCTGTTCTCTTCTTATTGCAACACATTTCATAATGTTCTTCATAAAATGAGTTTGAAAACTTATCTGAAAAATAAAACATTTTGGTTTATGGCTAACAATTCTGATGTGGTACAATGAAGCCTGTACAGTTCACTGTGTTCTTTGTAGTTCAATATGTTATATCAAAATAACATATTTCCACTGTACTTTTTTCATAACTTTGAGGAAAAAGAAACCAAACAAACACTTTCAGAGGACAGCTGTTTTTCCAGGTTCTCTTTCTCTCTTGTTGGGTATTTCAGCAACAAATAAATGAAGTACAGATGGACTGAAAGAGGTGATGGGGGTGTGGGAAGTGGGAGGGAGTGTATCTAAAACTTCACGAGGTTTCCAAACTTATAAATGTCAGATCCTTATTTATAAATATCAGATCCTTAGAGTAAAATTTTGAGATAAGACTGACTTACAAGTAGGGGTAAAGATTACAAGGAATGCAACTATTGAACATGCAGATATAGAAAGTTTAATCTTAATCAAATTAGAACACAATGAGAAAAACTTTTGTTGAATAAACTGCCTGTGTGAGAACAGTAGGGAGCAGATAAACAAAACTTTAATACAACTAGTTTCACAGAATCACAGAATCACAGAATTATAGGGGTTGGAAGGGACCTCTAGAGATCATCGAGTCCAACCCCCCTGCCAAAGCAGGCTCCCTACACCACGTCGCACAGGTAGGCGTCCAGGCGGGTCTTGAATATCTCCAGAGAAGGAGACTCCACCACCTCCCTGGGCAGCCTGTTCCAGTGCTCCGTCACCCTCACTGTAAAGAAGTTCTTGCGCACATTCGTGCGGAACTTCCTATGCTGGAGTTTCAGCCCATTGCCCCTAGTCCTGTCCCCACGCACTACTGAAAAGAGACCAGCCTCGCCACTATAGCTCCCACACCTCAGGTATTTATAAACCTGGATCAAGTCCCCTCTCAGCCTTCTTTTCTCAAGGCTAAACAGACCCAGTTCCCTAAGTCTCTCCTCGTAGGGGAGATGGTCCAGGCCCTTCACCATCTTTGTGGCCCTCTGCTGGACTCTTTCCAAGAGATCCCTGTCTTTTTTGTACTGGGGAGCCCAGAACTGGACACAGTATTCCAGATGAGGCCTCACCAGGGCAGAGTAGAGGGGGAGGATCACCTCCCTTGACCTGCTGGCTACGCTCTTTTTAATGCACCCCAGAATGCCATTGGCCTTTTTGGCTACAAGGGCATACTGCTGGCTCATGGCCAATAGTTTGCAATACTGCATCACATCTTACTGTAGAAGGCCAACATTGGATTATGGAAACTGGACGGTTGGGGCAGTTTTTATACAGAAATTCACTACTTATTGAATTGGCAGATCTGGTGCTAATTGTTTACAGTAATTTAAGTTGGCCACAGTGAAAAATAAAATAAAATAAAATAAAATAAAATAAAATAAAATAAAATAAAATAAAATAAAATAAAATAAAATAAAATAATAAAATAAAATAAAATAAAATAAAATAAAATAAAATAAAATAAAATAAAATAAAATAAAATAAAATAATAATCTGACTCATAATTATTACCAATTAAAATAATGTTTTTGATAAAGTGCTACATCCAAAGTAAAAACAAGCATCTGCTCTGCTCTGACTTTCCTTTCTCTCAGTCTGCTACAAGGCAAAGCAATAGAGAATTGCAAGTTCAGAGCCAGACCTCTCAGTCAGAGGGGGAGATTAGGAAGGATAATTAGCAATATGAACATGGGTGGAATTGTCCCAGTGTGAAAGAGAGAGATTAAATACCCCATGTCCAAGACTTATTCCCGAGTTTTCACTTGATTTAACACTCATGTCAATTACCTTCCTGGACTCTCATGTTGATTCTTGTGTAATGAATACTCTTAAGAATGTTTCTTAGACTTGGTCTCTGCAGACTCTGTGGGAGGAATGTTGATTGTCCTTGAACAGCACAACATATTTTCATAAAGTACTTCACATTTGTAGGAGAAACAAAACAAAACAAAACCCACATCATTTATTTTCATGGTTCTCATGTTTTTTTGACCCATGTTCCATGATTACTTGAGGTCTACTTCTAAAAGCTGACTGAAAGGAACAGGAACAGACAGCTTTCTTGAAGAAGTTATTCACTGTCTGGGAGGATGTCCCTCCCTAGGAATATTTTGAGAATCAACAAACTCTCACAAATAATTGATAGCCAGAACTCAATTGAATTGTTTTCTGTCCAGTACAGATAAATTATTTCTATACTTAATGACATCTTAAATAAATAAATAAAATGCATCTTAAAATAAATAAATAAATAAATAATTTTTTCTCAAGGTTTTTGTTGATAAATGACAGTGTAACCCTGTGAATCAAAGGATATTTGCCTTTGATGTAAATACTCCATTTGATAGGTTCTCTTTTGCTTCAGTAGGTGCAGAACAAAACTCTCTTAATATCTATAATTATTATTCTGTAGAGTTTACAGAGTTTTGTATTTTCATTTAAGTGTTTATTTGGCACTTAGCAGAAATGATTTCTGTTTTAATTCCTTGACCTTCACACTTGAATGCCAATGTAAAATTAAAATTTTAATGTTCACAGGACAGAATAAACATAAAAACAGGTAAGTCCTTAGGAATAACATTCTGATCCTGATTACATTAAAGAAACAGCTGACCAGCATCTGTTCCACATATACATGCATAAACCTAACAGGACTCATGACAGAGAGCTTTCAAAGAGCTGTTTAGAAACCAAAACAAAATTCATACATTTAAGGGAATCAATCAGTGAAGCAATGCTTTGGCTCCAAAGGAGACTGAATAAGGGCTAGGCTCTGAAATTATTCCTGCCACCAGATGCTGTTTGTCTGCTTCTGTGCTCTAATTACTATCAATAATTAAACACAGGTCTCTGATTCATATGCATAGAGGCAGAGATTCTTAAATTAAACATTTTAAAGTCATTATAGTACATTTTATATGTTCAGCTAAACACTACACTCAGGCTGATTATGATTAAATATACTGAAACTAAATTACATATTGATTCCATAAATATCTATGGATACCTAGAACAAATAAGAAGATTCCTGGTAAATAGAAGGAACATTTTAATTTCAGATGACTAACAGTAACCAGGCTATATTTATTTGTATATGTTACATTATGGTTCTGGCACACTGTACAAAGAGATGGCATCACCCAGTCAACTTGCAAAATGCAGAGAATAATTTCTATCCGTTTGGATAATAACAAACACAAACAATGTATCATATCTAAATTTATGCAACAGCCACTTGAAAAACCAAGCTTCAATGCAAGTAAATCTTGGTGTAGCTAATCAGCCTTTGACAGATGTGATCTTTTCCAAAACTATGTCCCAAGGTAATCCTCACTCCTAATAGAATACAGTCTGCAGTATGTCTAGCAAAAAATCTCGACATATTATGCTGCTTTGATTCTACCCACCTTCACCTCTTGGTAGTCCTGACAATTTGACAACACACTTCACTAATCATGATTGCTGTTACTCATACTACCATTTTGCTCAAATGTTTGGCAGACTTTCAAACAGTGATATGTTGATGAGCAATCTTTGGTGATTCATTCTTTCCAGTACAGTCAAGGATGACAGTGCAGTACAAACCCTAATATCAGGTTTGCAAATTAAAGATTTTCTGGAGTCTGATACTACTGCTCAGACATCCTTCACCTGCTCAATCTGGACATTTGATACTGTTCTTTTTTTTCCCAGAATCCCATGGGTCGCTTCCTGTGATTTGTGCTCAATGAGAGAAAAATTCAGATAACTGAAATATCTTTGGCTAGGGCAGATTTGAGATCAAGGTTACTATCCGGGGAAATTTTCATTTGGAATCTGCAATGATGAATGAATTCTACTCACAGTTCTGTAATTCTGGGAATACACAGATCAGAGGAATAGAGAGTGTTGGGCAAAGGTTTCTAAAGGACACTTGGATTTTGAAAGGGACATCTTTCTGACTATAAAGATATTTAAGCATACTGCATTATGCAGGTAACTTTCATTCTGGGATGACAGAAAGAAAATCTAATAAGAATGTTAATACATAAAGCTCTCTTCCTTAGTTTACACTTTCAGTCCTTTAAGTTCTCTTTCACATATTTGATTATCTGAAGGAAAAACTTCCAAAAAATGAGTTCAGATCCTAGGATGACTAATGCAAATCAGCATTTGTTTCCCTCGTTAACAACATTTCTGAAAGGAGTTATTGTTTCTCAGGATATTAAATAATTTAACTTTACTGTTTAACATGATATGGGTACTTAAACATAACTGTCTAGTGTCATTTATCAGTTTAGATGCTCTGGTGTTTTCTAAGTATGCCTCCAGCTGCACTCCAAAGCAGTCTGGGTCTCTCCTAGGTACAACATCACATTTATAAGCCCAACTGAATGTCTGATGTTGCAAATGACATTTATGTTTAAGCAAGATGATATTTTGAGATGTTGCAAGTGACATTTATGTTTAAGCAAGATGAATTATTGGCACTTTTAATTTATAGTTTAACTGTTGCTCATATAACCCTGTAAGAGTTAGTATTATGCACTATTTAGAATGATAAGAAGTCCAAAAATACAGCATGCATCATGTCATATTTAATAATACAGGAAATCTTCAAATGAATGTGCATTTTTTGTGCCGTAGTAAGACAATTTTGTGATTCTGTGAAGACACTTTTTTTTTTTTAACTTTTTTTTTTTATTTTTAAGACACTTCAAGAGGTAGAATCTGCAAAATGTGGTGAAATATGGCTAAAATTCCAGTGCACTTTCAAGAACCTTTCAGCATGGTATTAAAGATGCAGTCTTGAAGTACGATAGGCTGTCTTAAAAGTAAAATATGTTAAATACTGGAATCTTTCCTAGTGAAGAACACAGTGTGGTAGTTTAATCTTTTGCAATACTTCTGCCATATGAAACATTTTTAGGATTTCCTTCTAGACTTTCCAATATGTTGGTAGTATTGGTTAGGATAACTTAGTTACCAGCTATAAAATTCGGCTGACCATACTCATTTTCAGACTTTGCATGTCTCTGCTCAGGAAGTTACAATCCCATAACTCTGTGAACTGAAAAACTGTGTGTATGTACTTCTTTGTGCATAAACTGTACAGGTAGTTGGACTATACTAGTATACTGTTCAAATTTTCTGGCAAAAACAGTTTAGATATACTCTGTACTAAGAAAATTAGGTAAACAGATACTTTATCTACTTCCAAGAAGTCCCCTTGCTAAAATCATAAAAATGCAAACATTTGTTCTCTACAGGTGTATGTTCTAATACAAACTATGCATTTGACAGCACAAAGGCTTGAGTTAGTGTACTGATATTTAAATAGATTTAAACAACAAATTTAAGGTCAGGATGTGAGCTGACACTTTCACAGACCATTGAAAAATTGTACAAATAGAGACTTCAATGAGCAGATTTCAGTCACTCTGGACATATCTCCAGTAGTCGAAAGTTCAAAAGGAGATAAATCCAATTTGAGGTGTAAAGTCCTTAAATGTAACAAGTCACAAAAACTGTCACATCCCTCCTCCTGTGTTTAGGACTTCTGTAGATTTAATAAAATGATGTATTTTGTATTCCTGCAAGGAGATGAGTGTATTTCCAGGTTTTTTTTCTGAGATCTTTCACTTGACCAATTACCTCTGTCTGAACACCTATTCTAGGACAATGTTCACACAAATTAAAAACAACAACAACAACCACAACCACAACAACAAAAATGTGACTGCCTTCTAAAGACCTCGCCTAACAAAGGCTGGGGTGCACTTTTATCTACAACCTTCCTGCAGTGCTTCCCTTCTCCATGTTTCCTACCTTCCAAAGACCATCTACTGTTTTTCCACAAAATCCTGTAAAATATTCCAAGTTCCTATTTCTCTTTTCTCCTGACAGGCAAAAGGCAGTTCAAGTAGTACTGTGAATGTGGTGACTGGCCATCTGTCTCAGCAACTGAATTGACCAGGCAGAATGCGATGCTTTAGACTTTCACAGCTCACTTGTGAGTATTATGCTATCTGTCAGAATTCTGCTCCTCTGTCTAGTTAGGCTAGATGGCCAAAGAGATCCAAAGAAACTGGGAGAAAGAGAGCTTACCTAAAGATGCAGTCACAGAGATAGGAATGCCACCATCAGATCAGATCTGTCTTGATAGGAAATCAAGCTAAAAGTAAGCAAGTAAGTTGACTGGTGCCTTTGAGAATTTCCTCACAGAATCTGTCATGACTTCTTAGTGTGACACTGAGTATCAATCATCTTAATATAATTTAAAATATGAAATATAGTGGAGTTGAGCTGTGATAACTAGAACTGCAGCAACTAGGGACTGAGTTTTAAAAATACATAAATAAGACTATATAATGTGAAGAACTCTGAAAACAGGAGTATTAGGGAACTTATGTAGGACACCAAGGACATTCTCATGACCTGGATTTTTCTCACAGGCATTCAACAAAACATTTCACAGAATCACTGGGGTTGGAAGGGAGTTTGAGAAATCATTGAGTCCAACACTCCTGCAAAATCAGGTACCATAAAGTAGGCTGCACAAGTAGGCATCCAGCTGGGTCTTGAATATCTCCATATATGTAATGAATATCCATATATGTATTGAATATCTCCACTCTGTAACCTCTCTGGGTAATGTGTTCCAGTGCTCTGTCACACTTAACATATGAATATTCTTCCACATGTTAGTACAGAACTTCCAGTGCACAAAATTTAGGCCATTATTCCTTGTCCTATCTCTTCACATCAATGAAAAGAGCCTGGCCTCATCCATTTGCCACCCACCTTTTTTTAGATATTTATAAAGATTAATCAGATCCCCTCTCAGTCTTCCTTTCTCCAGGCTGAACAGACTCATGTTACTCAACCTTTCCCCATATGGGAGGTGCTCCAGGCCCTTTAACAATTTCATGGCTCTCAATGGAGGTCCTTCTATGAGATACTTGTCTTACTTGATCTGGGGAGATCAGAACTAGGCACAGTATTCTAAATGTGACCTCACTATGGCAGAGTAGAGGGGGAGGACAACCTCACTTAGCCTGCTGGCCACATTCTTGTTAAAGCACCTTGGGATACCATTGGCCTTCTTAGCAACAAGAGCACATTGCTGGCTTATGGCCAATTTGTTGTCCACAAGAAAACATGGTATTTCTCCACAAGGCTGCCCTCCAGTAGATCATCCTCTAACCTGTGCTTATACATGCAGTTATACTTCCCCAGGTGCAAACCTTGTGAAACTTCATCAGGCTACTGCTCAGTTCTCCAACCTTGTTGAATGGAAGCACAGCCTTTTGGTGTGTCAGCCACTTTTCCCAGCTTTGTAACATCAGCAAATTTTCTTAGGATGGACTCTATCCCTTCATCCAGGTTGCTGATGAAAATGTATGGGTTCCTGAAAATATATTTGGGTGAAACTTATAAGAGGGCACTTCTCACAAACCATGTATGCTTTAAGCAACTTGTCAGGTGAGTGAAACTTTCAGATCATCTACTCCAAATACCAATGTGGTCTATTGAGACTCATCATTAAGCCTTCTATTTTAGTGCTGTAAATCCTTGGAGATTATCAGTCAGAGAACAATTCTTCTGCATAATTTGTTGATGAGAATTGAACTGGTGGCAATACTGTCACAATCAGTCACAACACTCTCAAGGCATATTAATTTAATGCTGTCCCCTGGAAATTACTCCTTGTAAATTGACTGAGAGTAACAGTCCATAGGTATGTGGTTTATGTCTAAGAACAGTTATTTTTACAAGCTTCTACAAGATGGTCATACAGTCATATTCCCAGTTCCCTGCTAAGTCCAAAGTGTATTAGAGTATTATTGCTCTCGAGAATCACAGAATCGTTGAATCATCGAAACACAGAATGGCCTGGGTTGAAAAGGACCAAAAGATAGTCTAGTTTCAACCCCCCTGCCATGGGCAGGGTCATCAACCACCAGACCAGGCTATCCAGAGCCACATCCAGCCTGGACTTGAATGCCTCCAGGGATGGGGCATCCACAGCCTCCTTGGGCAACCTGTTCCATTGTGCCACTACCCTCTGTGTGAAAAACTTCCTCCTAATATCTAACCTAAACCTCCCCTGTCTCAGTTTAAAACCATTCACCCTTGTCCTATCACCATGCATCTTCATATACAACCACTCCCCTTCCTGTTTATATGCTCCCTTCAAATATTGGAAGGCCACAATTAGGTCTCCCCAGAGCCTTCTCTACTCCAAGCTAAACAAGCCCAGTCCCCTCAACCTCTCATCACAGCCTGTTTCACTCCAATTACTAGGGAGGCAAGGTTCTTTTGATATATTATACCCGGCGTGAGGTTAAGAAACAAGGGTTCAAATGTTGGTCTGACTAGTTTATTACAAATAATAATCAACCGAGAAGATAGGGAAGTAATTAGGGTGATGGGGAGGGGGAAGTGGGTGATAGGAAAGGTAAGAAGAAAGCAAGAATTGAGTAAAGTGGGAACAGTCACCACCTGGATGCAGCAGCATCCCAGCACACGTCATTCTGTTGGTCCAAGGTAAAAGTGCAGGGAGATTAGCAGCAGAGGGGAGCAGCAGTAGAGTGACTGGCCACAAGCAGCAAGCTGGTGCAGCACAGAGCAGGTGGTGGAAGAAGCAGCAGGGTCTCACGGAGCAAGGTCTATGGAGCAAGTTCTCGCACAGCAGGTCCAGGAGAGTCTGTTGGCAGCAGTAGGGCAGCAGTAGAGCAGCAGCAAGGGATCTGAAGCCAGATACCTGTCTTGTTCTTCAGCATGCAGGCATCTTCTTCAGCATGCAGGTGTCAGGTCATGAGGAATCTGATGTCAGAAAACCTTCTTGTTCACATTGTGAGCCATCTGATGGCGGAAAACCGTCTTGTTCATGATGTGAGGAATATGATGGCAGAAAACATTCTTGTTCAAGCCCTGAGGAATCTGATGTCAGAAAACCTAACTTCATGGTTGCTGATCCCTCTTTTATCCTCCTTTCTCCTGCCTACGTGACATTATTGGGTGCTTGAGTAAGAGTCATGTGCAGCACCCCCTGAGATGGCCATCTTCCTTGAGAAGATGAAGCCGCAGGTCCTTGCGCAGCCACACCAGTTACCTGCCTCCTCTGCTCCATTTCTTCTGCTAGGGGATGGAGAGCTTTTGTGCTCAGAGAGATGTCCTTAAAAAACTGCCTTCTGTGTTCTGTTCCTCAGCCTTCAGGGACACTTTCTCAGAAGATCCCATCCAGCAGTTCCTTGAGCAGCTGGAATTTTGCTCTCCTGAACTTCAGGGTCTTGACTGTTTTTGTCAGGCCCACATTCCTCCAGATCCCAAAGACACCAGAGTATAATCACTACAGCCTCCAATCTTGACCTCTCTAAAACTCTCCCCTGTACTGGTGAGGACCAGGTCCAGGAAGGCTTCTCTTTGGGTCAGTCCATCTGATATCTGGACCAAGACTTTGTCCTCAACAGACTCCAGGAGTCTCCTGGATTGTCTGTGACCTGCTGTACCACTGTCCCAACAGATATCCAGGTGACTGAGAAGATATCCAGGTGGCTGAAAGATATCTGGGTGGTTGTAGGATATCCTAATATTAAGATATTAATATTTTTTCTTCTGTAATCAGTTAAGGGTAAAACAGCAAGAATTTCTTGCACCAAGAATTTCTTGTTTTTGTGTCACCTTGTTTTTCAGAAAGCTAGAAGATTCAGTTCCAACTGGATTTCCTTAAGTAAATAATTCCAAGATAAATAATGAATGTAAGTTCAATTAGATAAATAACGTATTTTTATTACTTTCAATTTGCAAGTACTTATAATTTGAATACAAGAGAATGAGGCAAGTAAATCAGTAACTATCTTGTTTTCCTACAGAGAAGAGCAAACCCTTTTCCTGCATGCTCTCATTCACTCTCCCAACTTTTTTTCTGATTTCAAGCAATTTACAATAGAAATGTGTCCAGATTCAGGCATTGCATTTCATCTAAATCAAAGTTCAGAAAATTTTGCAGATCAAATAATGAGTAAATCTTTGTTGTTGATTGTTTGTATTATTCGGATGCATTAGTGTACAAGAAGTTCATTAGCAGGTTACAGTGGAAGGAAATAGTCACAGAAACAAGGGGGAAATATCCCATTTCTGACGACATCAACAAATGGAAATCTTTTCTATTTAGTGGATGTATATGGAATAAAAAGGACAAAGAGATGCAGACTGATCTCTTACAGACATCTACTTTACTTTTAATGCTACTGTTGTAGAAATAATTTGTCTCAGAATTCCTGATGCTATATTTAGTTAAATTACAGCATTTCTCATAAATGCTTTTAACTGGATGGAGTGCTTGTTTTTCTTTCAATTACTTCTGCGGTTGCTTTTAGAGGCTCTACACCATATTAAAAAAGTTATATTTTACTAATATTGTATTTCAGCTTTCTTTTTTTTTTTTTTTTCTTCCCTGAAGACCACATGATGTGTTGGGATGTGTTGCTCAGAATAGAGTACAAGATCTACATGAACAATCTCAGATATTTAATGAATTTTGGGTATACTTGATTTTCAAAGATGAAGTTCCCCTCCCCCTACAGTCTTATTTTGCACATTTAAACATGTTAGCTTTAAAGCTCTGACTTCAGACAGAACTTTCAGATGTGTTAAGGACATCTATTATTTGAAGAATATTAAAATACCTATGATCAAATACTTCCAGATCTGAATATCATTAAACAAACAAATAAATAAAAATCATTATCTTCAGAATCACTCTTCTCCTCATCCTCTTTTATTTACTATCGAATTCTCCTTCCTAAGGACTATCTCTGTCTCATTTCATGTGGGTGCCCATCACAAGAGTGAGTGTTGCAAAATTTATGTAATTAAACTCTACAAATTTTAATTTGAAACATGTAATCTTTGAAGTCCAGACAAAGAATTGACTTAAGATAAAACTTGTTGTAAAACAGCATTGTTAAATCCCTCTACAGTGCACAGGCTCCATTTCGAACTTCAGAGAATTTTTCAACTCTTTGAATGTCAAAACATTAAACCACTGCTGAAGTGAAGCAGATGTAACATTTAGCTGCTACAGATACCATTTGAAAACAATGAGTTCATAGATGGTGAGAAATCACGTCTTTATTCTTAAGCCCTAAGCAATGCAATTGAATAACATATTTATGTTCTGTCTGAATATGTCATTACATTACACAAAAATCAATGGATGAAAGACCATTTCTTCCTTTACAGTACTTAAAGAATGATACTTAGGATATTCTTGAAACAAACACACAAACAAACAACAACAAACAAACAGAAAAACAGAAACAAAAACAAAACACGAGCACAAGAAGTATTTTAACCTGAGTCATAATTTTTCTAATGCAGTACTCTTACCTTACCCTAGAAAGCGATAAATTATTGTAGATGTTTTCATTTGGCATCTTCTCTGTAAGACGTATATAGACACTGGATCCAAAATGGTGAGCAAAGTGAATAATTACACTGTATGCTTGACCTTTTCATATTCCATTGGCAAACCTGTTTGTCTAAGGCCATAAAAGTAAATATTTCACAGAAAGACCTTGTTCTAAGATATCTTAAGATTTTGCTGATCATGAATGTAATTATGTTAGACTTATATCTGACTTTTAGATTAAAGTTCACGAAACTTAGTTTAGGCATTGTTTAGTCAACTATTTTCCTGTTTTGGCATATTCACTAGTATTTATTAACTAAAATAAATTTAAAGAAAACAGCAAAAACGTAGAAGACAACTCTACTAGTTAAGGCTGGAATTTCAAAAGAAGAATGAATGAACAAGTTATTAAATTTAAATTAATTCAAGACTTTTAATACCACACCATTCTTCTAAATTTTCAGTCTAATTCCCTAGTAGTACCCTTCTCTTTTATTTCAACTACTAATGTCAATTAAAATGTTAAATAGATTCATTACATAATAAAGGTAGTGTTTCTGCTTTCTATTTTAAATGTTCTTATCAGAACCTTACTTGAGCATCTACTCCTCAGCAAGAGACTATCAAGATAAAAAGGTATTCTATTTCCTGAAGCACCTATATATCTGTCTGAAAGCACAAGAAGTATGTTGGATTCCAGGAACTACTGAACATATACATATAAGCTAATTTTAGCAGATCACAAACCCTACCATCCACAAACTTTAGCAATCTGAAATAAGTAGAATCTAGCTGTTATCCAAATAAAAGCATCACCTAAAATGATAAATTACCCATAAATAAATAAACAATTTAGAAATAAAGAAAATAGGAAATATATATACACACACACATATATATATCCTATTTTCTTATATATATATGTATAATGAGTTTTATATATACGAATACAATATATATTATATCAATATATTACTCATATATATATATGCACATATAAAGTTGGTAGATAGATTAGATAGATAGATAGATGATAGATAGATAGATAGATAGATAGATAGATAGATAGATAGATAGATAGATAGATGATTTGTATAAATATTTGTAACTCCTAGTCATCCGTTCATCAGACTGTTTTAGTATGCATGGACTGAAACTACTCTGGAAGCTTTCCTGCAAGAAAAAAAAAAAAAAAAAAAAAAAAAAAAAAGTAATAGCAACAGTGAGGGCATGTCTCATTCTCTCAATTCATCCACCATATAAGTTTGCAGGGAGTTTTTCCAGTCAAAAAATAAAAATAAATACATATTATTTTGTTGTTAATAAAACCTCCTGTATGCTACTGTGAGTCCCGAAGGGATAAAAAATATTTCTTACTCTAGGAGAAATCGTGTTATCTTTCAAACATTTGATATTGCTTTCTGAATAAAAACAATGTTAAATTATTGGAACGGTTTCTTTCACACTAGTTATTACATACCTTAAAGTTTCATCAAGACATTGATCTACATAGTGTAAATACAGGGGAGAAAAATACTTTTGTTATTATTATTATTAACTAGCTGGCTAAGTGCAAAATCTATTTTAGGCATCTTGCCTAGATTTAGGAATGGAATTCAGCCCTAAAGCAAACATAACAAACCATATGTGAAATAGACATTTTAAAATCCCAGAACAGAGAATGAGTATTTGGTCAATACAGCCAGTAGAATCTATAGAAAGCTGATCCCTAAAGCATGCCTCAGTTTCATGTTTAAGACATTAATTTAGACTTGTGTACATATCTGTATGAGCTAGGGAATGTATTTAGTTGCTTCCGTGAACTTGCATGACATTTGTTGCTATTTCCATATCTCAGACTCTCTAGCAGGCACCTCTACCTCATTTTTGGCTGCTCTTGCAGGTTCGATTTCAAGAATTCTCCAGTAGCTGATGTATCTACAAGGGCTAGCAAACACAGTCCAGAAAACCTACAGTATTCTTCAACAGAAACTGGATAGTTCATATAGATCATTCTGTGTGTAGCTTAATTCAGTTTCAACTTAGGGAGAATCAATGAGTCTGTGAAACAACAGGCTGAATAGTCAGGTTAAGTCTTCTCTTCTGGGTATGGGTAGCATCTGAAAACAAGCTTGTGCTTAGCTAAGGATTGTCAAAGATGGAGACAAGTAATGAAGGGATGCTTTCCCCTTTCCATAGTCTAATTGTAATTGAAACAGAACTGACTGAAGTGGTAATGAAGCAGCATACCTACCTGAGTCCTTTTGTAGATCACGCTGAAGTTTTTTCACTTTCAGTGAATGCTCAACACTTCCCTGATTCAGAGACATCTGCTTGTACTCTCACTGAAGTTTTATCTTATAAGTGTGGCTAGGGGGCTTGAATTTCATTGGTGCTGAAAAGTAATAATTAATATTTGCAGCTTAGTACCTGGCAACTGTAGAACTTAGATGTAATTTTTGAAAATGTGAAATTCTGTCCTTGAGCTGCAGGGAAATATTTCACAGAGATGGAAAACTGTTTCATCAGATTTACGTCATACATAGAAATTGTCAAGTTCTATTTTTATAATTGTTACTCGACTCTTTACTGGATATTGCCCAGATTAAATTTTATTATTATTATTATTTCTTTTTATTTCTTTTATTTTGAAAATGAGTAGTATTAGGCATTCCGCATATTTATGCTATGGGATCTGGGGAATGACGACAGATCATTTACTGGTGATGGGCCATCTTTTCCAGACCCATATGCTTGTTTGAGGTCTCTGCTTTGGGAAGTGTACAGACTGTGTTGCTTAGCAACCACCCTCCCTTTTCTTTGTGTAGAGGGTGCTCTGCGCATGCATGAGCATCAGTAATCTGGTTTGCAGACCACAGAAGGCCCTGATGTGATACAGTCAGCCAAACTGTATACAGAGATATTTTGCAGGTGATCAATCCACTGCAATTCAGTGCAGGCAAAGTCTCACCTGGCTTCTTTTGATGATCTGTCTCTGAGCATAGTGTATTACTTATTGTATTGTACTAAGTGAGATTATTGTATTTAATTTTATTGGAACATAGAGGAAATATTAGCTCAACAGTGAATTCTTAGGCTATGTTTTCTGAAGAGCATTTCGCAAACTGCATGAAGTTTTTCTGAAGTATTCATGTTGTTTTTCAGAACAGAGGAAAATGCAAAGAAGTGTAGCCACAAAGAGGGAGAGTCACTACTGTGTCAGAAAAAAAAAAAGACCCTGAAATAGAGATTAATTGATTAAAAAGCACAGAGGGCTCGATGATTTTTATTTTTTTTTTTCCCTCTACTCACTTATCAGAAGTGTACATGAAGAAGCAGTGAGTTGGCAGTATCTGTGTTTGTGCTGCTTACATGGGTGTATACTAGTCAGTTGCTGATGATGACTCTAAGACGTACACTAGATGGTGCTTGCACAACACAGGGAGCAAAAAGTACGTCTGTCTCAGGATGTGTCAGCAACTCAATACTCCTTCTCAAGTATTTTCTGGGATATACACTCTGTTCCATTATGTGGAATCATATAATTAAATATAGAATTTTCATGAGTGTAGTAAAAGACTGGTTATCTGCTATTACACTGACCAAGAAATAAAATCATTCACTTGCATATTTGTTTATATAATTACATATGCTTGTGCATACACTCAGTCTTATCAATTCCAAATGCCTAAATACAGAAGAGAGAAACATTTTCTATCATGTCTTGAAAAACTATGCTTGCACAGAACTGAGTAGAAAGGAAGATCTCTGTACAACATCTACCACCACAGGATTCTTACTCAGTGTGTGATATCTAAGATGAAATACAAGGAGTTGGGGGAGGGGGGGGGGGGGGGGTGAAATACTAATTTTAAAAAGAACATGTATCACATTTCAGCAAATTTGTCACAGACAGTCAAAATAACATAAAAGGAAAAAAAAATCTGGATGCCGAAGGAAAGTCTTTCTGTGATCTATACATATATATTTATGAAAAGTATGGAATAGTAAAAGAAAATCTGAAGAAAGAATTTCTACATTATCATGAGCTTCAATATTTGTTTCTATTTAGACTAAGGATATCCAAGATTTCATTAGTAACAGTAATTATTATTATTATCATCATTGTCATCACAAATTATTTACAGTCATACAAGTGTGGCCATGTGATGTCCTAGCTCAGCTAGCACTGATAACCAAGTAAGCTAAATCTTACATTTACTCTTTGTACATTGTTTTTAGAGTCCAGTCATAATAACAGATTCTAACAGTTTAATATTCCAGTTAAATATATTTTAATCCATTTTTTTCATAAGTGTTTTGATTATTTCAGCTATATCAAGAGGCTTAAATACCTGTAAAGGTGTCTAATACTAAATGAAATTGTTTTCAGTGGGTGTACATTTTGAGAAAGGAATTTTGGTTGGAGAAAGATAAGTGAATAGTAAGGATGACAGAGGGGAAACATGGCAGGAGGAAAGAAGTTGACACATGTATTTGGATTGGTGCCAATATGTGAACCTAAAATACCCTAATAAAACTGTATTGACAAACTACACCTAAAAGTAAAGTATCAGGAATGGTATGGTGAGCAGGACTAAGGAAGTCATCCTGCCCCTCTACTCGGTATTGGTGAGGTCTCGCCTCAAGTACTGTGTTCATTTTTAGGCACCTCAGCATGGAAAGAACATGGAGGTGCTGGAGCAGGTCCAAAGAAGGGCAACAAGGCTTGTGAAGGCCTTGGAGAATATGCCCTGTGAGGAGCAACTGAAGGAACTGAAGGTCTGTTTAGTCTGGGGAAAAGGCTGAGGGGAGACTGTATTACTCTCTTCCAATAACTGAAAGGTGCTTACAGCGAGAGTGGGATTGGTCTCTTCTCACTGGTGACAGGTGACGGGAAGAGGGGAAATGGTCTCAAGTTTGCCAGGGTAAGTTTAGGTTGGATATTAGGAAAACTTCTTTACAAAAAGTGTTGTTAAGCACTGGAATAGGCTCCCCAGGGAGGGGTTTGAATCACCATTCCTGGATGTGTTTAAAAAACCATTTGGATGTTGTGCTTAGGGACATGATTTTGCAGAGGGTTGTTAGTTAGGGCAGTATGGTTAGGTTGCATTTGGATTCAATGATCTTTAGGATCTTTCCCAACCTGATTGATTCTATGATTCTATGTTTTTTAAATGGCTTAAGATATAAGAAAGTCTAAGGTAGTGGATACAGCTACACATGAAAGAGGTGGGTAGTTACATGTAACAAGACAAACTGCTGAAAGTACAAAAGAAGGAGAAAAGCATAATTAATATTAGCCAATACATTTTCAGTTCTCAAGATAAGGCAAGTGCTTTGATGATAGCTTGTTTTAATTCCTTGGAATTCCCTTTTTATTGCCAAGGGGCATCACTGGCTTCAATGAGAAACAAGAACATTATTTTTGGGCCAAGACATACCAGCACCTATGCAGCCCATTGAGGAACACGGTGATTCCAGACTATCTCAGCATTTGGATTTTGGTATTTAGATGAAAAACAACACCTGTTTCCCGTTTATGCAGCAAAATTAACTGTTGGGATTCAAAGTTGGCTGATACAGTTCCTTTTGAATCCAGAAGTCAGATGCCAGATGCTGGCTTTTGCAGCTCTGTTGCACTACGATTTGTTCTGGGTTATTACAGTGGTTCTAATTTTGGGCAGCCCTGCTTTCTTTTTCTGTTTCTCTCAGTTCCTTTCATCTGCCTGCCCCTTACCCCTATCTCTCTAAACGTTCTTAGTCCAGACTTTTGGATAAATTGTGTAAAATCCAGATGTGTCCCAATAGATTCAGCTCTTTCCCAGACAAGCAGGAATATCAAGAGGAGAAAAAAAAAAAAAAAAAAAAAAAAAAAAAGTACATTTGCAGAGTGAAGGTTCAGTGTATTGTGAAGGGCTAGGTGGTAGGGAAAATCAAGGACAGGGCATAGGGAGAAGGCACACAGGGGGTTATTATGATTCAAAAACAGTAAGTGCATCATATCAGTCATAGCAGAAATACATTCTTTTCTGTTGGAGCCAAAGCATCTGGATCATCTGAGCTGGCATCTCCTTCACATCATTGTAGCCTGTCCAGCTGATAGATAAATAAGCAGATAAATAGATCTTACCCCAGCAAAACAGACACACCCGTATATTACACAAGGTGCACTGAATCACAGCCATTAACATTCCTCTTTCTGTGTCCAGCAGAGGGTGGGTGCTCATATCCTGCAGCAGGGCAGTTAAAATAATCGATGAGTGTGTGTTCAATCCCCAGAATGATAGAAGGGGGGGGAAGAGGGGGGAGAATGGAAGAAGGAAGGGAGGGTGTGGTGGCCGTGGAGGGGGGGCGGGGGGGTGGAAGGGGGGGGAAGGGAAGTGGGAAAGGTGCTGATTTCAGCCCTGTAGCGTCAGGATTGCGTCAATTTGGGTTTCAACCACGTCTTCAGTCTCGGAGCGGAGCTACTCAGAAGAACCAAAACAGGAAGGGGGTTGGAAATCAGTGTGCAAAGGGGAGGACCGACGCTCCCCCTCCCCCCACTCCTTCAGCCCGATCACAGCCTCCTCCTTCACCTTCCCCACTGCTTGTGTCTCCGGGTTTTGATTTTTGTTAGTTTTTCTTTCTTTCTTTCTTTCTTTCCTTCTTTCTTCCTTTCTTCCTTTTCTCCTTTTCTTTTTTTTTTTGTTTTTTTTTTCTTTTTTTCTTTTTTTTTCTTTCTTCTCTCTCTCTCTCTCTTTTTTTTTTTTTTATTTTTTTTATTTTTTTTTTATTTTTTATTTTTTTTATTCAACCGTGGAAAAGCCTGCTGTCCGGTCTCTGCGAGAGAGCGACGAGCCGAGAAACAGCAGAGCATCACATTCGGCTCTTCGGGCAGGGGCCGCTCAGCACCGGGGAGGGTGACTCTGCTAACCCGGACAGCCTCGTCGGCCAGAGGCTCCAGGACCGCGGACAGCGACTCCAGCACCGCGGACAGAGAGCACTACCAACATGGCTCCGATCTCGGCCAGCCATCAGCAGTTCGGTAAGTGCGTCCCGGCCACAACTCCCAGACACGAGGATGAGAAGAGCATGCAGGCAGCCACTACTGAGCCACCCCGGTGCCTCCCAGACTGCTGGGAGGAACCGAATTTCTTCTAGTTCTCTCTGATACCAGAAGTTGTGTGAATTTGCTTTCTCCCCTTTTTCTCTCTGTTCTTTTCCACCTAGCCATTCCCTCTGGTATCTCACTAGGAGAGAAGAAGGGGTTTGACTAGGTGCATTTTTGTATGGATGAGTTGGAGTTGTTTTGTCTGTCTTGGTTAAGATATCATGGCTTCGGAGTAAAATGCTGTAAACACATCTTGTGCCACAGACAAAATCTTCATTAAAGCCATTCTTGGGATAATTTTAATTCCTTTTATCTTGTCATAGAGGAAGATTTGTAGACTGTTAGCTAAAGTGAAATATAGTTGTTTAAAGAACACTACTGAGAAGATGGGAATACACTAACTCAGTGCCCTTGACTAAATGTTCCTATCTCTCTATTTATTGAGAATACCGATGATGACAATGAACTTTTCAGTTGTGCCATTTCTATACACTTACTATTGCATGAATAACTGTGATGCTGAAAGTTTCAGAAACAGTGAAAATATGAAATGAATAGCATTACTCATAAAAGCTGTAAGTGGAAATGTTTCAGAACTCTGCTTTACAAATATTTACTCTAGCCTAGGTGTTATTTGCTTTACCAGGGGTTGAATTCGAGGATCATTCCACTGACTTAAGTGAAGTGACTCCAAATTTACATCACATAACTGAAATAAAAATTTCTCCCAAGATCAATAGGTGTTGTTTCCTATTAGTACACTGCCTTGAATGTTACCTGATTTACATTATTACAACTTGTTGTAATGTAATTGGTTATAAGTATAAAAAATGTTAGATATCTTCTTCTTTCCTACCTACCCCACCCATTTGATATTTCTAACAACACTCATGACATCATCCTTATCTAATTACTTATTTAAGGAAGTTAATTAATATTTCAAATACTAAATTGATTTTACCACTTCTTCCAGTAGCTGAAGAATAAAAACACAGGATGATTTCCATTACTATAAAAATTTTAAATGCCAACTCATGAAAAAGTATTAAAAATGTATAGATCACTCTTGAAAGCTATTTAAAGTATTCTCATTATCTCTCTATTACTCCTTGCTTTCTACCTTTGTTTCATTTACCTTTAAATTTCATCAGCTAAGTTAATACTTGAAATTCAGAGAAAAATGCTTGGCTTAGAAAAAAAACCCCACTTTTTAAAATTCTGCATATAATTTTTAGTCGCTTAGTGACTTCTCACAATTAAACATATATTGATACAGCTTGTAGGCAGAAGTGATGTGTTTATTGTCAGAAGAAATTATTAACAAGGCCTCACACTTTCTGTTCTGGAACATTTTGCCCTGCTTTTCTTTGATAATGCTATGTTTTTTGTTTTGGTTTTGTTTTTTTGTTTTTTACTCAAAGTCAGAGTTATGGTGGTAGCACATCTATTAGACTAGCTTTTACCCAGATAAAGCGTGTTTAGTAATGTGTACAATAGGATAGTTTTGCTTTCCTTGTTCAGAATGATCTGCTAATTATTTGCTAGAGGAACTGTAACACAATTGGCTTTATGCATAAACAATGTCATTCTATTAATATTCTACTAGTCTACTAGTGCAGAGAATAAAGATTAAGCTCTTATTGTTACACTGTGGGAGGTTTAAACTCACTTAGTAATGTTACTTATGGGCAAAATTGGATTTCCAATTAGTTGTGCTCATTTGCCCCTTCAATGCATGCTTGCAAATGGCTAATGATACTCCATATGCAACTGAAGTGTCCACATGGAAGTTGAAATTGAAACACTTGGATAGTTTTCTCTTCATTCAGATTTTAAATATAGGATTATTATAAGGTAGATGAAAATTACATTTTAATGTTTCTCTTACATACTCAAAAGAAGTGATCCATCATGTATGCTCTCTATACCTTTGATTCATAGAGTCCCAGAATCAAAGCTTAGTGGGTATCAATGATACACTTAAGAGTTTCACAGCTTTGGACTCACATGCAACTGCCAAATGTCATATTCATCTGCAGAGGAAACTTGGCATGTAGCTATTCTAAATTTTCTTAATAGACTTTCTCCTGGAATGTACTGAAAATCCTCTTGAAACTCTTCAGTGTTACAACCACCTGAAAAACTCAGTTTCTTTCAACAGATACCTTCAGACAATTATAGGATCAGTCCATAAAGCTAAGTTGAGCATAAAAAGCATTTTAGAAAACTATGTGAAAAGCAGATGATAAACCATTTAAGAAACAGATATATCAGAATTCTAACAAATACAGTACCATAAACTCAAAGATAAAACCTGATTTAGT
This sequence comes from Excalfactoria chinensis, assembly GCF_039878825.1. NCBI lineage: Eukaryota > Metazoa > Chordata > Aves > Galliformes > Phasianidae > Excalfactoria > Excalfactoria chinensis. The sequence goes on from NC_092857.1 coordinate 3,282,137, forward strand.
TTTTCTCGCTGACATATAAACTCAGAAATTACACAGAAAGTGATAAAATAGCTGATAAATTATTCTTCACAACTACTGTTGCAGTGGGAACAGTATTTTCCTTCCAGACATCCTTTGTATGGAAAAATACTAACAGCATGAGACTACACATTCACGCCTGTAGGTGGCGAACAATGCGTGCAATGCAATGCACTTTCAGTCAGTCAGCTGCTCCTATTACCATCACTTATCAGTTTGCCCAACTAAATTATCATTTTATTAAATAACATAGAGTAGAAGAAATTGCTGCTTATTTGCTTGTTGCTGTTTATTTGATTTTCAGATGAAATTCCTACAGTTGTTGGGATCTTTAGTGCATTTGGCCTTGTCTTCTCTGTCTCCCTTTTTGCTTGGATCTGCTGTCAGCGTAAATCATCCAAATCCAATAAGACCCCTCCGTATAAGTTTGTCCATGTTCTGAAGGGAGTTGATATTTATCCTGAGAATCTCAACAGTAAGAAGAAGTTTGGAGTAGATGATAAAATTGAAGAAAAGAACAAATCAGAAATGTCAAAGAATTCTCTTCATCTTGACCTGGAGAAGAGAGATCTAAATGGCAACTTCCCAAAAACAACCTCAAAAATGCAGAGTTCTCCAGACTCTGAAAATTCATCTTCAAAGAACTTTTCAGAAAAGAAGAAAGATTCAGTTTCCCCTGATAGTTTAAAATCCACTACATCCCTGTCATCTGAAGAAAAACAAGACAAACTAGGCACTCTCTTTCTCTCTTTAGAGTACAACTTTGAGAAAAAGGCATTTGTAGTGAGCATCAAGGAAGCACGTGGGCTGCCAGCAATGGATGAACAGTCAATGACTTCTGATCCCTACATCAAAATGACAATCCTTCCTGAGAAAAAGCACAAGGTGAAAACCAGAGTGCTGAGGAAAACCTTAGATCCTGCTTTTGACGAGACCTTCACGTTTTATGGGATCCCTTATAGTCAAATTCAAGACTTAACACTTCACTTTATGATCTTGAGCTTTGACAGGTTTTCCAGAGATGATGTCATTGGAGAAGTACTCATTCCCCTTGCAGGAATTGAATTGTCGGAAGGAAGGATGCTAATGGACAGAGAGATCATCAAAAGAAATGTTAGGGTAACATATTTCTTATTTAAAGTTTAGAGGTGTTGTATTTGTTTAACTATGATACTTGAAAAATATTGTAAGCATCCTGGGAAAAAAGGGGAAAAGTTTATCAAATGAACTGCTGAGATCTTTTCATTAGGGCAGTATAAGGAAAAAATTATACAAAAATAACAAAATAACATTACAATAAGCATTTTGCAATAAAATATTAGTTTTCTAAATTCTTCTTGCTTAATCAGATGATCAGCAGGTTTTAGTGGATCCATTCACATTAGGACAAGAGTCATAAATCAAATTTAATTTGCTTTGTTGGGAATGAATGCAAAAAAATATACATTATTATACTCTTCCTACATCTTTCCTGTTTTATTTATTTATTTATTTATTTATTTCTCTCTCTCAATGTCTTTTAAACAATCTGCATTTCTTCTAAAGGTCCTAACTTATGAGGGAGATGACAAACTTACACCAGAGTCAGTAGAAAGGTGCAATGATTTCACTAGGCTAAAAATATTTCTTTTTTCTTTTTTTTTTTTTCTTGTTTCAAAACAGAAATATAATTTACAATAATCTCAGATCCATCAAAATGCATATGAATCATGAACACTTCTTTTGTTCTCTGCTAACAAAGTAGAGTGTATATTGACTTTCAATTTGATTGTTTCCAAAGATCAAACATGCTGACAAATCAGCTAAATGTCTGTCAGATAACACACCCATAATTCATACAGTTATTTTGCAATTCTTTCATTATATTGCAGTTATAACTATGTCACTGATATTTTGTTGATAAATTAGTGGATTTTCTTATACATAAGATATTCCCATTTCTTGTTACAATTAGCTCCCTCCTTGCCATGAAATAAATGACTCCTTCACTAACTGTCTACTTTAATTTCATGACTAAAAATATTTTACTATTTTTTATGTTGTGAATTACTTTTATTCAATTTGTTTTTTCAAGATTATGTTCACACATATTTGACTTACACTGAGACTTTTTTACAGGATGTAGGATTTGACTTCTTATATCTGAAGCTAGGAATATCATGTCAGTCTATATGTTCACAAGCTTATTTATTTATTTTAAATTCCTATGGCAATTGGAAGTGTTTTATAACTACAGTACAGGAAAATTGTATTTTGTATGCAAGGTATCACATCTCAATGAATTTTATCTTTTTACACCAGTTTGAGACACAGTTGTGCAACACTGCAGAAATGCTATTCAATCTAATTTCAAATGTGGTCAATACAATTGCTCATAAACACTCTTTCTTTTTTATTTCTTTTAATTTCCTCAGAAGTCATCTGGACGTGGAGAACTACTGATCTCTCTCTGTTATCAATCTACAACAAACACACTAACTGTGGTTGTTTTAAAAGCCAGACATCTACCTAAATCTGATGTTTCAGGATTATCAGGTGATGTTTTCAATAATGAACAAGCCTTAAGAATATAAAACAGACAGAATATAGCTGAAATGTGACATCTCAAAGATTAAAAATAGCAGAAATGAGGAAGTGTCTGTTTTATCTGAAGCCTATTCACTTCATTCATATCTAGGACAATGTTTTATTTCTCAGAGATATTAGACAGTTCTTCAAACACATTAGTGTAAAATAAAGAAAAAAACACAAAAAAACATGACATCTGTTCACAGTGGAGACCAACGAGTTTAGTCATTGTCTAGAACAGGATTCATCTGTCATAAGTATAAGATATTTGCAGATACTAAAACTTCTATGTATAGCAAAGATATTCAGTTTATTATTAGCTAATCAATACTGAGTGAGATTCATGTATAGAATATTTCAACTTTGAATCCAAAAGGCAACAAATCACATCTGTGATTTGGTCCACTGGGTATTAATGTTTATTTGGCAAGATGAAAGGTGAAAATTTTCAGTGCTTGGGATACACTATAAAAGGAGTCTTTTTAGAACTCTGGTCTCCTAGTCTTGCAACAGTTGAAAAGTTCTGAGGAATGCAAAAAATTAAGTGTTCATTAACAATGTTAATATTATGGATTATTTTTTTCTTTCTTTCCCCAATAACATATAAATTGATTAAGTCAAACCACACACAGCCAGTAAATGTAGCCTTAATTTTAAAGTTTAGTATTAAATTTGTTCAGTAAAAAGAGGTGGGAAAAATTTAATCAAGAGAATTGATTTGGGTAGAACCAAACCAGAAATAAGTCACATCCATTTTCTCAGTATAACATAATTCTCTTACTTTTGAGATTTTAGTTTGCTTGAGCCTTATTTGTACTGATGATTATCTCCTACTTGTAGAACGTGTAAAAAATAGACTTCCATTACACTTGATTAGATAGTGATTTATATTTCTAGCATACATTGGAACTTTATCTTTCACACTAACTTTAGAAGCAGAGGAGATATAATCACTAAAGTTAACAGACTATATGTCTTGTGAAAGAAACACCTACATAGTACAAATAAGACTTTAACTAAATGTCACTGTCTTGATTACATATTTTGATATCCATAAGTGGAGCATAAAGGAACTAATTCAGAATTAAACACACACATACACACATGCATACATACACACACACAAAAACAAAACAAGACAAAAAAAAAGCAACAACAGCAAAACAAACAAACAAAAAGCCTAGATGAAACAAATCATCTTTAGTAGTCTGAAAAATCACTGTGATGTAGTTTACCAGAAACTAAATCAAGGAACTTGTAAATAATTCAACATCTTATTTGTGTTATTTCTTTCTATTGCAGATCCTTATGTCAAAGTGAATCTGTACCATGTTAAGAAGAGAATTTCTAAAAAGAAAACCCATGTCAAGAAGTGTACACCCAATGCCGTGTTCAATGAATTGTTTGTCTTTGACATTCCTTGTGAGGGCCTTGATGATATCAGCATTGAATTTTTGGTTTTAGATTCAGATAGAGGGTCAAGGAATGAGGTCATTGGTCGGTTAACCTTAGGATCTTCAGCAGAAGGAACAGGTGGAGAACACTGGAAAGAAATCTGTGAGTATCCTAGGAGACAAATTGCCAAATGGCATATGTTGTGTGATGGTTAGCAGCTCAGAGCAGGGTTAGAACTTGAAAAACTATGTATATTTCCATAGGCAAGGAGCAGTTTTCTTTCTTTGCTATCTGTAATTGCAGGCTTGTAACTACGAGACTTTTTGGGAGGGTGGGAAAATAAAAAACTGGATTGAATTATCAAAATAGAAGGTAGCTAAATTTTCAGAGTAAATAAAGGATTTAATATTTCATTTGACTTTAACTTAATTAGATTTTATTAGCATTTTTTCTGTAGTTTACATAGCCTAAAACTTGTGAAGCAGTATAATCTTCAACAAGAACAAAGTTTTATGAAAAACTCCCTAGAAACCTTATTAGTACTGTTATCCAGAAGAAGGTAACCTCACTGAAGTATACTGCTTGATCAAAGAAAAAAAACTGCAGCTTAATCTATGATTCTATGATTATTCTGGGAAGGCGCTGAGTCTATAAACACAATGGGGATTGACAGTGAATAAGAGGGGCATACTTTCTGTCCCTCTGTCATAAACCTTCTTTTATGAAAATTCAATCATTATTTGTATGTTTTGGTTATTTATACTTTGATCATTCCAAAGACTGAAGAAATTTTCAGTGACTTGCTTTAAATACTACATCACGTGCAACTAGTTGTTTTATGTGTGGAAATACTGTATAATTATTTACATTTGGATTTTTTAATATGTGTATATATATCCTGTTTTATTACAGTGACTACAATAGATGCATTCTATAAATCATCAAGTAAGTTAATGTATACTACGATGTCTAAAGGGCTCCTTTATGAATGACTGTACATGTTAGAATCTGGGATTAGGCATGAGTTAAATCTAGTAAGGATTAAACCTTTAGCATTTCATACCAAGTGAAAGCACTTATACTGAGATGAAGAAGTGTACAGGATACTGCTGTCACTGAACTTTCACTAATTATAGTTACATTTAATGTATTTCCATATTATTTAAGGAAACATTATTTCTCCTTTTGATTTTTTCATTAAATGAAAAAGAGAAAGAAAATCATGAGACAGAGTACAAAGTCTCATTCATTAGTTTAACTTCCTGACCTTATGTCACTACAGTCAGTAAGACTGCTCTGAACAAACAAAGATTAATGCATTCTTAGACATTTTCAGTACAGGAAATCAAGTTAATGCTATGATTTATAGAGCATTATGTTAGACGAAAGACTGGAAAAGTGCATTTCACTTAGATGACATGCATTAATGTCTACTGCTGATTGCACTGAAAATTGGTGATAAAGAAAAGGTGTCATGGCTTCTTGTGTAAGTGACGTATGTGTACTTAAATTTAATCTGTGCCAGTCTGTGGGAATATAAAGTGCAAAAAAATAAGTATATGTGTAAAGGATTTAGGCCTATGAAATTCACTCTTGGTCATACCTAATATATTTTTAGGCCGTCAGAACTGTAGCACAAATACAAACAGTTATTTCATGAAGTTTGTACACTGATTTCTGATATTGAAGTTTGAAAATACTGCTCAGATGTCATTTTTGATTACACTAAAGTAAACAATGATATGATGATTTTACTATATAACTGCTGACAACTGACTTAAAAAGTGGAAAACAGTTTTCAGTAGTCATCATTTTTTCACTTGTATTCCCACTGAAGTGAATGAGGCTATTTGGGATTTAAGGTACAATGCATTGAATGGAAATGTAACAAAAGGAGGATGCCATTTAAACAAACAAACATAAAAACAAAAACAAACAAACAAAAAACAATAACGGCAACAAAATATTTTCAATGTTACATTATTCTCATTAAACAACAGATTCAGGTCTTGTTCACAACTTTTGCCTATTTCTTGTTGACTTTTCCCTGTTCTCATATGGCCAAACTATGTTTGCAGTAAAGGACACTGAAACATGAAATATGCAAGTAGAAAAATAATACTGGAAGAATTCTATTGAAGCTCTTTCAGATTTTGTGTGAGTAATTTCTTCAGTTTTTGAGAATGTGTTTGATATAACAGTGTTTGTAAAGTTCTGTAAAAATTCATTTTCAAAATGACATAAACATGCTTTTTATGATCTTGCTCAATGTACAAAAAGAAAGTGTATTGTATGTATAAAGGAGGAGACTTTTTTCTTTCTTTCTTTCTTTCTTTTGAAAGCTGAATAACTTCTCAAGGGCTAGATTTGCCAACCTTGTTCAATGAGGTGTAATTCAAAGCCAGCCACACAGCTGAAGGAATGATTATCACAAGCTTTGGTGGGGTTTGAGATGCAATCACAGAGTAAAACTTGTCTTGTGAATCAACCCAGCACAATGAGGATATGGACAGAGGAAGGTTTAATAGTGGCTGGAAGAATTTAAGACATTATTATATGACCAGAGTTGTTAACATTTCTGGTAAGGACAGTACTTTATACTAGAAGTGGTTGCATCAAATAGAGCGAGAAAGCTGGCAATTCATTTGGTAACTGAAATTAACAAACAAATAAAAAATAGGTCTTGTACGCTGGCCCTCTAGTAACACAGTATCTCAGAAATTCAGATGACAGGAACCTCCAACAGACAGATTCTGACAAAGAAAACAAAACTGAACATTTAAAGTTAGTGATGACCTACTAACAATGTTTACTTTCCATCTAACAAGTTGTTTTCAAAATTGTTTTAAACTTTTTAGAGTAATCTGAGGGTTGACATTTCTACCAGCTAAATGGCGTTTGTTAGGAAAGGAATGGATAAGGGAAGAAAAAAAAAATTCTATGTATAAAATTGAAAGCAATGGGAAGTAAACTTTTTTTTTTTTTTTTTTTTCCATTTAATATAATGCTTAGCTTGGAAAGTTGGTTAAAGACTTGTTAAGTGTCTCTAAATCAGACAAGACAGGAGCAAATGAAGACCTGTCCCAAGATAAGAAATTCTGCTGTTTTATAGCTCATTCAATTCGTATTGTGAAAATCTTGAACTCTGTCAAGGATACTGTACTGTATTAAACATGTAAAAAAAAAAATAAAAAATGTTTGTCTAAGTAGTTTACAAAAATAATAACTCCTTAAATGGAGACTGGGGATCTGTAGTAACTAAATACCTTATTTGTTATGGTGTTGTAACTCAATAGAAGCTGTTCGAGAGGAAGCATGGTGTATGAGATTTTGTAAGTTATTTGTGCTGGTTCTGTATGTTGTGCCATGTGTGTAAGACAAGAATAAAGAGCTGCTTTTGTTCATCCCATCCCAAAACAATTACCCCATCAATGTATCTTTCCCAAAGACTTCTGCTGTTTTTTGTTTTCACAGTCTGCCTCTCTATGCTTTTGTCAAAAATATTTGTGCATAAAGAGAATGAAAATCATTTTGCAAAATATTACCCAGACTCATTGCATGCCCTTTATTTTTAAACTCTAGTTGCATACTTTCATTTTTCTTGAATTTTAGCATACACACAGGCTAGAACCTGTGATGTTATTGCCCTTATTGGAAAATCTGAGCCTTATATAGGTACTTGCGGTATATAGATATAAACAAAGATAAAGTAAAATGCAAGACAGTTACTATTGAAAACCTGATGAAGTTCCATTTGTTTTCCAGAAGTAGAACTCACTTGGACAATTACAACTAAATGTTCTTATAATCTTTTGTAGTAGTGTCAGGTACCACCCTGTCAGATGAGACAAACATTCAAATCTTATGCACAAATGCAAACTTTGTTGCTGACATCTTTTTGAGTGTTAGGGTATTTTACCAGTGCAAATCTAAATCAAGGTGAGAGGGGAAGGGAAGGCAGTTGTATTTGTACAGCTTAATGAATAGCATGCAACATGCTACAAATGCAGTAGCCATGCAGAACTATAGCTTCTGAACAAGCCAGGGACCTCGTACAAATCCTCTGACTATATTTTTCTGTTGCTAAACCCTGAACAAAAATCTTTACTGAAGAGCTTTCCTGTTCTCATAGGATTTTCCTTAGTATCTTTTACATTCCATCACTAATCAGCATTTGCAACGTGATTTTACCTCCAAAGGATTTGAAGAATTGATTACAGGCATAGCATGGAAGCACCTTCCAGTTCAGAAGATAAGGAGTAGGAAGGAATGGTTTATTTCTTCTTTTCACTATTGCTATTATGTTTGTACTGTTATGCTGCTTTTCCTTATGAGTATTTAAAGTACATAATACTCAATTTCAGAATATTTTATGGTCATAGAAGGAGGAGATCTACCACCAGTGAAATGATCAGATCAACAATTGCCACATCCTACAAACTCAAATCTGTTCCAGCTGCCTCCCTGCAGTGGGAGGTTCAAGGAGTCACCACTAAGGATAGGCGGTTCAAGGAGTTACCACCAAGGCCGTATATCACAATGTTATTTATCAGAATCTTGAATAAGCTCAGTTACCCAGCATACATCTTCTGAGGTAGTGTTCATTTAGCAGTTTTGGGGTATGGCATTTTGGATTATGGGTAAATCAGCAAAAAATAATAATAAAATCTGGGATGGTGTTTCTGATATAACCTAATGATGGGCAGAGAGAGCTGCTACTGTTCAGCCTGGAGAAAAGAAGGCTGTGAGGTGACATCATAGCAGCCTTTCAGAGTCTAAAGGAGACTTAGAGGAAAGAGGAGGATAGACTTTTCTGCATGGCCTGTGGTCACTGAACAAAGGGAAATTGTTTCAAGCTCAAAGATGGTAGATTTAGGTTAGATATAAGGAAAAAATCATTTACAGTGAGGGTGGTGAGGCACTGGAACAGGTTGCCTAGTAATATGATTGATGCCCCATCTCTGGAGACTTTCAGGGTCAGGCCGGATCAGGCCCTGTGCAACTTGATCTTGCTGTGATGTCCCTGTTCATCACAGGGGAGTAGGATGGCCTTCAGAGGTCCCTTCCAACTCTAAAGATTCTGTGATTCTAATGCCTTTTCTCCATATAAGAAGTATTGCCTCATAAAAGACCTTGATTTTAATAAAAAATAATAACTAAACAAAAAAAAAAAAATCAGAAAAAAATAACCGTTAGCATGTTGCTGAGTTTAAGAGTGTATTCAGACTATTTTCACTTAATTTTTTAGAAAATAATAATTGTTACGAATTCTAGCATTCTTTGTGTCTAACCAGCCAAGGGTCTTGTATGGTGACTGCATTATTTAGCTTAGACTTCAAGATAATCACAGAGATAACCATACACGTTCCATGAGAAATGTCGTAAATATTTGATGTGGCTCTGGAAACACAACTGTTTTTAAGGAAACAAGTATAAAAAATTTGCAGTATCTGCAACAATACTGATTACAATTAAGTAATACCCTCCAGATGAGATTGCCTTTAGGACGGTGTGAATGAAAATTTCTAGTTGGTTATTAACAGAAGGACAAGGAAGTCTCTGTATGAATGTATCAGAGATGCCTGTAGGCATTGATTTGTAGGGCAAACAAACAGTGTTCCAGGTTCAATATTCCTTTCGGTGACATGGGATAAAGCTTTACAACATCAATAGTAGCTACTAACTTTTGATATGAGTTATTACTTTCACTTTTCTCTGAAGTAGTAATGCTGCTCTGGGGACTGCAGTTTCTTGAGAAAAAAAAATGTCAGAGCTGTATACGATAATAGATATACATGGAAAAGAAAGCAGGTTTGAATCACAAATATACATATAACTGTAGAGAATTATCCTAGGCTAAAATCAGAAGTGATATTAAGCAGCATCAAAAGTTATATCAAAAGCCCTTTCTGCTGTCTGATTATTGCATCTAGTCCTTAGACACTCAATTTCTACATGTTGGCCACAAACTTGGCAGCCAGCAGGTCAGTGACCAGCAAGGCCACTAATGGATTCAGTATGGATACTAAAGTGCTATACTGATGGGGAGGCATCTCTCTGTTGAAAACTTAACTAGGTCTGTGCTCTTGAAGGTGTTGTCACGGATTGTCTCCTTCATACCTACTTCTCTAATGTAGTTTTAGAGTTTTAGAGTTTCCATTAAGGTCGGCCAACCAGTATTTATTGGGATGCTGGTATTACTCAGCCATGTGATTCTACATACAGCCATTAGGCCCTGAATTAGCAATGGTTTTCATCATTGTGCTCTACAATTGCCTATAATATTTGCCTAAGGGCTGGATGTGTGGCAAATGTCTTGAATTTAGAAATCTCTTTTCTATTAAAAAGTATACTTTCAGCCTCCAGGTACCACAGTCTTGGGAGTCATGATGGCATGCTCTCTCAAGATCTTTCTTTAAACTGTTGCAAGAAATCTGTAAGTTCAACAGCTGTGTTATAGGCTCTTCAGCAGATGTAGAACAGTGTGGGTGAGGGGCCACACCTTTAGTGCCAACCCTAACAGTCTATCCTGAATCTTTTTTGTTTAATGATTGGCCTTATCTCTAGAGGATCTCAAGTTCCCAGATCTTCCAGTTGGGTCCTTCTTGGCTTATTTAGTTTTCCTTACATTTTTCGTATACAACAGGGATCCAAGAATACAGTTGATATGAATCCCTTTCCTCCTTTGATTATAACGTCCTTAATTTTATAGGGGGAGTAACAGTTGAGGTTAGGCCTATTTGCACTGTCCAAAAACTCATTTTATTTTCCACAACTCTGACACGAGCTTTCAAAAGCTTTTTCCTCTTGTAGTTCTTCAGAGGAATTATATTCATTAATATTTAGTAGTAGAGTCCATGCTGCAGCAGATGTTGCTACTATTCTTTCCTAAATTGTTAGTAAGGTTTGGTCTAACTTATTCAAAAATCCTGTCATTCTAGAAGGGGGTTTAATAATGGGACTATTGTCCTTTATGGGTCCCCATTCTTTGGGAATATGTTCTGCACTTAGACACAGGGGAGCCTAGGTATCCCAGGATTTCCCCAAGAGTTCCTCTGTTGGAGCTATAGGGGTTCTAGTGACCAGGAAGTGCATTATTCCTTCGAAGCAGTTCATCCTTAGTATTTAGGCTGCTCTTCTGCTTAGCTTGCCAAGTATTGCAAAAAGACAGAGAAGAAAAGCCTTGGAATAAGGTGAGTGATGGTCTGCTTGATGTAATACCAGTAAGTTCAGAAAGGAAGAAAAGAACTTTCTTACCTCAGGAGGGCCCATATATTCCTTGGGTAGGCAGAGATCTCCAGATGAAATACTCTTGCCTCCACTACTGAATCCTTAAGATCCTGAGCACAAAAAGATGTGGAACTTTTGGAATGTATTCAGAGGAGAACTCTAAAGCTGATCAGAGAGCTGGAACACCTCTCCTGCAAAGACAGACTGACAGAGCTGAACTTGTTCAGCCTTAAGGAGAAGACTCCAGGGAGAACTCATGGTAGTCTTCTAAAACTCAAAGGAAGTATATAAGCAGGAGGGAAAACATTTTATATGGATAGAGAGAGATTTAAACTAAAATCAGGGGGAAATTTTTTCACCCAGAGGATACTGAGGTGCTGGAACAGGCTTCCCAAAGAAGCTGTAGTTGCTCCATCACTGGAGATGTTCAAGGCCAGGTTGAATGGGGCACTGGGCAATCCAGCCTAATGTATGATCTAGTGGTTGGCAACCCTGTCCACTGCAGTGGCCTTGGTACTAGATGATTTTTCAGATCTTTTCCAACACAAGCAGATTCAATTATATTATACCATCTTAGGCATTCCTCAGTTATGCAGGAAAAACAGGCTGTTTTCATTCATTTTCTGGAGTGGAAGTTTGACTGTCAGTACAGTTGGAACTGCTAATTTCATTGTAAATGTTCTCTAGGCCTTGAGAAGTACAGAGCTGACAGGCACACACCTCCAGACAGTCTGCATTGCATAACTTGCATGCTTACACTTTTCTATTTGCCAAACCTCATTATTTTTTTGTTGCCCTGTATCTCCTTTTATTTATTTCAGTCTTTGCCCTGACACAGGCAGAGGCTCTTACTCAAGCTGCTCCTATCCTCACTAGTGTCAGTTTTGCTGCATCCATTTTCAAATTGGGAATCTCTGGTACAGTTACTTAGACAACCCTATTTTTGCATGCTTTCACTGTTGCATTTTCTTGGATGCTTTAGCAAGTGTCTACAATGCTTCTGTCCAATTATATCTGAAATATAGCCATTCCTGACTATAACTTCTTGTCTCAGTATACTTGATGGTTTGCAAGAGAGATGAACTTTTTTTCCTTTGTTTAGTGTTAGGAATTTTCTCCAGTTGTTGAAGTCATGAAAAGCTAAGTTCACTGTGACTGTGACTAGGGACACTTTAATGACTCAGGCAATGTAAAAAGATTAAACAGCCAGATAATTTATTCAATATATCATCCTCAGTATTCTACATAAATAAGAGCTATGCTAAACCACAAGCTGGGCAAATCTGAAAACAGTAAAGACTGAAACAGCAAAAACAGGTAAATGTCACAACAGTGAAACACTGCAAATAACAGCAAGGCTTGTTGTATTCAAATAGCTTTATCTATCCTTCTAACGATCCTGAGGTATCACAGAGAAAATGAGATAGATAGATAGATAGATAGATAGATAGATAGATAGATAGATAGATAGATAGATAGATAGATAGATGGATGGATGATAGGAAAGCAAAGACAAAAAGGTAAATATTTATACATATACAGTCACCATCTGAGAATCCCATGGTGATGGAGAGTCCAAGAGTGGAGGATCAACCAAGGTAAAAGTACATGCTCACATTTAAGTAGTCTATTGGGCCAAGACTACTCTTTGGGCATAAACTCTCTCACATCTGTACCATTCAATATTCTAGAAGATTCAGGAGTTTTCAGTGATGGTCTCTGGTGAGCGATCAGTTGAAGCACTCCTCTAGAATATCTGAACTTTATTTGAGTTTGTCCTTATGCATGCTTTATTGAAGATTCTAACGTTAAGCAAGCCAACCTCACCTTCACTGAGACTTGCCAGCAACTGTTTCTTCTGAACCACAGGGCCTAGGTTGAAAAAGTGTTTTGAGATAAATCCTGCTTACATATCCTTTTGACTACTTTTTTACACTTCCCCTAGCCATTTGTGAAATCCAGCCTTCCCTCACTGTGCTATCTGCAACTTTTTCATTGTTTCATCACATTAACCACTGTCTTATGTCATGTGCAGTAATATTTCTTTTTTGTTAGGTAAAACTCAAGCTTAGCCTGTGACTGGTGAATTGCAGCCTCACTAATAGCTGAGTTTTATTTCTTGCATTTTCATGTGCTAAGGTTCAAGAAGTGATGTCTGTGATGTCTGTGATAAACTACTTGCTAGCTTGTACAGAAAAAAAAAAAAAAAAAAAAAAAAAAAAAAAAAAGAGAGAGAGAGAGAGAGAGAGAGAGAGAGAGAAAGTAAGGTACTATCATCAAATAAAATTGTAGTTGTGTTCTGAAGCATTCTGGCCCTCAGTCTAGTCCACAGATTCTGTTGGGATGCCGCAGAAGCCAGCCGTCCTTCTTGGAAGTCTGAAAACAGTCATGTAGGCAGTAGGTCAACAGCTTGGGGCTGTCAATGCCAGCTCAAAACAAGGCAAGCCTGCAGATGACATTTAGGCTCAGCTCTGATTTGGTGTAGGTGTTGGATGAAGCTCATTAGGGGCTATTAAAGCCTTCAAGTTCCTGAGAAGCATTTACATAAAGCAATGGTATTTATCAAATTTCAGCTATCTCATGTAAATCACTATAATCTCCCTGTTAAATCTTTCTTAAGCTTTCCCTTACTGGATGGTGTTTATAAATTTAGTTTCACTTTAGAAGAAATTTGGTACATACTGCCAACAGGTGACAATGAAAAAATGCAGTACTTTAACATATTCAACAGGAAACTTCTATATCCCAGTCTCCCTAAATCTAGAGACTGATAGCAAGGGATTCTTCCATAATCAGAGGAATTTCCTGGTCCATGCCACTATTGCAAATCTGAAAGTTCACCGATCTCTTATTAAAACTATAAAGATGTAACAATGTTAAAAGAAAAATTTCATAAAATCTCAGAGTGAGGTAGCTTAAAGTGGTTGAAAGACTCCCCCTTATACCTGAGTAATCCTTGTAGAAGGGTAATATCTTACCTATCTTCATTATGAGCAGTGTTTTGATTTGTTTTGCTTAAGATTCACACTCATTCAGGATATATAAATATATATCCTCCACAGCCTCCGTTGACTGTGAATCAGTCCCCTTGGGACAGAGGCATGTTCAACAATGAAATGCATTCCATAATATACACATATAACCTATATATACATATATATATATCCTCTCTCTCTCACCCTCTCTCTCTATCTCCTATATATATACTGTATATATATGTGTCCTCTCTATATATATATCCTATATATATATTATGGAATGCATTTCATTGTTGAACATGCCTCTGTCCCAAGGGGACTGATTCACAGCCAGTGGAGGCAAGCTTTGGAGAGCAAGAGAGTTGTTACCAAAATTACATGAAGCCCAGAAAATATAAGGATGGGAATTCTACTGTGATTTATCTATTCACTTATTTTCCTGTTATAAAGACAAGGATTGCTTTAAAAAGAAAAAGGTTTCATGGATCTTTTAGACTAAAAGTTATTTAGATATGTTGAACTAGGGAAGTCAGGTTTTTAATGTATAATACAATGCTTGAATGGTTAAGAACATAAAGATGATGCATCACTACTCCTTCTGCCTTAGTTCCAGGTAAATACACTATCTTTGAGATAACTGGATGCTTGCAGATTTATCACCTTTCTATTTGCACTCTGCCTTATACCCTTTTCTATGCAAAACTTCCACAAGAAATAATATCTCACTTCCAACCAGGAAGAGGACAGAAGTCATCTACAACTTTTTTTAAACTCTCAGTCTTTTTTTCACACTCACAGAGTTTCAGCCAAAATGTTTCAGTCCAAGTGGAGACCAGTTATAAGAAGTGTTCCTCAGAAATTAGTACTGGGATCAGTACAACTTGACTTATTTGTAGGTGACGTTGACACGGGGCTTAAGTGAACCCTCAGCATGTTTGCAGACAGTACTAAGCTGAGTGGTGCACTTGACAGGCTGGATAAAAGGGTTGCTATTCAGAGCAACCTGGACAGGTTTAAGGGGTGGGCCCATGACAACCTCATGATATTCAGCAAGGCCAACTTCAAGGTCCTGTACCTGGGTCAGCACATTACCAAACACAGTTATAGGCTGGTGGAGAATGGCTTGAAAGCAGCCCCAAGGAGAAGGATTTGGAGGTGCTGGTTGATGAAAGTCTCAGTGTGATCTGATAATGTGTGCTTTTAGCCCAGGCCAACCACATCATGGGCTGAATCAAAAGAAAGCTAGCCATTGGGTTGAGGGAAGTGATTTAAACCAGATATTAGGAAGATAATTGTTGCTGTGAGAGTAGTGAGATACTGAAACAGGTGAGATTGTGAATGGCCCCACCTTGGAGAAGTCCAAAGCCAGGCTGGATGGGGCTTTGAGAAACTTGTTCTAGTGGGAGGTGTTCTTGCCTATAGCTTGGGGATTGAAACTAGATGATCTTACAGGTCCTTTCCAACACAAAACATTCTATCATTTTATGACATGATTATATAGAGTCTGAATGAGTTTGGAGGAATGTCTTAAGTTTTGATAATCTCCTAGGAGTATCTTTTCATATGAATACACTATGATCTGGAATGGAAGAGAACAGAATACAAACAGAAAATTAAATACCTTATCTATCACTCTGCAGTCAGTAAAAACAGGATTTTGGGGGGCAAACATTCTTATACTTCTTCTTCTTCTTCTTCTTCTTATTATTATTATTATTATTATTATTATTATTATTATTATTATTATTTACAGCTTATCCTCTGTGGATTTACCTTTTAATGAATTTTCCAAGGGGGAACACAGAGATCCTCTGAAGATTTTATTTATTATTTATTTATTTATTTTATTTTATTATTATTTTATTTATTTATTTATTTATTTATTTTTATAGGCAAAACACTGCTATTTATTTGGACTCCTGAACACAAACATTTTGTTGTCATAACTAAGAAATTTAACTACCATTAGCACTTTGTGGGAAAAGGAAATTGAGATATAAAGTTACACTACATCATTTCCAGGGACTTCTGAATGTAAGCTCTTGATTATTTGCAGCCCATTTGCTAAGCAGATAAGATGTCAGAGTTGTCTCTCTGTTCAGATCTGTTACATGGTGATGAAACATAAGTCAGAATCTTGAGGAATGCAACACAATAGTCAATATGAAATTTAACAGCTTTCCTCCATACAATAGAACAGTAGTATACATTTATGCATTTAATGAAATAGACAAAAAGAGGACAGCAAATCTGTACAAGACAAACATCTAAAAATATAAACAGGAACATTTGAGGTAGAATTATTTGATTGTCTGAAGTGCTCTACATTGATTGAGAATCCAGAATGGTGGATTAGTGTTTAATTTCCAAGATTTTATGCCTTCACAGTATTGTGTATGCAATCACCACATTGCCAAAACCAAGCATTACTCATCAAATGTTATTCTGTTGTTTCTAATAGAACCATTATAGTCTCAATTTGCTGCATCAATTTTTATACAATGTAAAAAACTTTATACAAGGAGTATTAGGAATACATTCTTGGTTGCAACATGTATAGATCCATTAACTTGGCTGACTAGAAGAAAGACTACTGCAGAGCAAATAAAACAACACAAATGTGGTTTATCTTGTTGGACAAATATAAAATGTTATCCCTCACATACTGAAAGACAGCATTGCTGAAGTTCACTGTGGATACTGTTTTCTCTTAAAGTCATCAAAACTTAGAATTAATGCACTAAGCCATTATAATCCTGAGAGCTGGAAATTAGAATAAAAAGATGTAGGTAGCCTTCAATTTTTGAGTTTTAGAAGAGAAAGTATTCATACTTCTAATGAACTTTCTCCTTTCCTGCATCTTGTTATCACTTAAACACAAGTACAATATTAAAATGAACTCAAAAAAATTCTCATCTTCCTCTGCTGGCATTCTGCCTGAGTTCTTAGGAATTAGTACATTTGATGTATTCCCAGTAATCACAAAAGACTAACCAATTCTAATTTGGAAGTGAAGTTCTCTTTACAAGACCATTCATTGTTTACCCAATAATCAGAGAAAGAATACAGTTATAAACAAGCCACTAACATAGGACAGAATAGTTAGGGATTGCATAAGCATAAAAAAATAAGTTTAAATATTTTCACTTCTGCATCATGAATGAATATTCTTGCTCCCATGCTTGTCAGTTATCAGACTCACAGTGCTATTTAGCATGGGAAAATTAAAAATACATTTGAAAAAGCAGTAAAAGGAAACACGATATTGCAAGTTTTCATTGTTCTTATGAACAGCTTCCTATTTCTTATTCCATCTCAAAAATGTACTTTAAGATAGTCTAAGTCCCCTTTGATATCTGTTTTACTTTTAATTAAAGGAACTATAGTCCCTCACCATCTCATGAGACCGCTATGCCAAGTATTGTGTTCAGCACTGGGACTCCAAGAAAAACTTCCCTGTTGCAGCAGGTCCATACAACAGGCTCTGGACCTACAGGATAGCTGGAGGATACAATCTATCAGGGCATGTAGTGATAGAACAGAAGGTAATGGAATTAAACTATAGGAAAGAAGATATAAGTTACATAGAAGAAACAAATTCTTTATTCAGAGGGTGGTGAAGTGCTTGAATGGTTTTCTCTGAGAAGCTGTGATTGTCCCATCACTTCACTTGTCCAAAACCAGACTGAATGGTGCAATCTGCTGTAGTGGGAGGTGACCCTGGTCATGGCAGGGAGGTTGGAACTAGATTTAAGGTCTCTTCCAATCCAAAGTATCTATGATCATACACAAGGCTGTGTAACTGACTGATTTTTCTCTGAAAAAGATATGTGGGCTGAACACCATGTTGTTTCTCTTAGTTTTACAGTAAGGTTTTTAGGGTAAACACTGAGTTGGAGAGGAGGAAATCCCACACCAAGCCTTCTAGCTTTTTCTGAATGAACATTAATTCAGCAGAATTCCAATCTAAAATTAATTTTCTATTGGTATTTTCCCATAAGTATAAATTGAAAATTTATCATTATTAATTACATACATTTAGTTTCCTATTCTACAGTTCTTCTGGATTTTAACTTTTTGTTTGTTTGTTAGTTTTTTTTTTTGTTGTTGTTTTTTGTTTTTTTTTGTTTTTTTTTCCAGGTTGTATTTTTAAACCTCTTAGTTTACAGTGTCATCTTAATATCTGTGATAGCTCTTTAAGAGGATGAAATACAAATACAAATCATAATATCTCACCCTAGCATTGCATCTGAAGACTAACAACAGCTACTGCTGCAGTCTGTGAACATTTCTGTTATGCTTTTGTCTACCTGACTTTTCCTAACTTTCTGAAACTTGCTAGCTTCAGGCTGTAGTTTTATAGTATAGGCACTGTCCCCTGATATGTTTTTTTTTTGTTGTTGTTGTTTTGTTGTTGTTGTTGTTGTTGTTTCACAGAATTTGAACATAGCAATAAAAAAATATGTTCTCCCTTTCAAAACTTCAGTATCAATCAGAGCCTTTTTTTGGCTGGAAATGGTAACAAAAGTCACACCACCAGAAGAATGTTATCACAAAAGAAATTATCACAAACACCTAAAAGTTTTGTATTATAAATTCTTTGATTATTAATTTCCAAATCTATGCTTATGAATAGAAAACTGCAGATGCAAATCAAGGATATGCTATGCCATCAGGAAATGTCTAAAGTGGATACTACTTGGATTTTTTTTATTTTTTTTTTAGTCTTTTAGTAGGCAGTTCTCTCAGCTCGTAACAAGTCCACAGGATCAAGATTCTGAGAAAGATGCACCCGTATTAGGTAAAATTCACCTTCCCTAATGAAATACGATGAACTAGTTTCTTTACAAAATTGTTTCTTTGCTTCTTTGGGTCTTGACTGTAACATCTTATTTGAAAGAGTGTTAATGTCAGAAGAGTGCGGGGAGGTGTAAATGTGTAATTGCAAATGAAAAAATAAAAAAATAAAAAAAAATAATCAAATCAAATTATCAAGATGACCTACGACCAACCAAACTTTTGGCTCACAAACAACTTGGTATAAACATCATAACTTCTCAGGTTTCCTCCTCCGTACTGTTTAGATGCTTACTTATGATTATGAAAACAGACTATATCTTGTTTGCCCACTTCTAAGAGGTATATCAACACGTTCCTACAGAACTGCAGCAGAATAATTTCACAGAAGTGCTTTTTGCCTTTTTTCTTTCTTTCTTTCTTTTTATCTATCTATCTATCTATCTATCTATCTATCTATCTATCTATCTATCTATCTATCTGTCTATCATCTATCTATCTATCTATCTATCTATCTATCTATCTATCTATCTATCTATCTATCTATCTATCTATCATCTGTTTATTTTTCCTTCATATTTACACTGGGATTTATGAGGTGTATACTTAGAGTGAACCAGAAATACTACTGTATGAGATATGACCTGAAGTCTACTGGCACATTTTATAGATTGTTAAGATTATTTTTGCATGAACTGGTTACAAATACCTAATTGAATTTCATTAGCTGACTTATTATTAGTTATGTTTTTAATAAAAGAAAATCTATAATACTACTTAAGTCTGGAAAGAACATTTCTAGCCAAGATAGGATAGGTACAGACTGTAAAATCGAGTAAATGTAGTCCAATTGAATTAAAAAATATATAATAATAATAAAAAATTACAAATAAATAAAATAAATGAAATGAAATTGGTCTTTTATTGATAGTATTGACTGATAGCTCTGTTCCTCTCTTTCCAATGGTCTGACTCCCCCAGGAAATTTGCCTTGCAAGATCCCCAAAATGATAGAAAATATAATGTTTATAAATTCCATTAAATACTGTTAGAACTCAAAATAATTTTTTGTTAAGCTGAACTCTCACTTCTCTACTGTAGAAAAATAGCTCAGCAGGCTCACAGTTGTCAAAATACTATGATCTGCAGTAAGAAATGGATCTGTGCTTCCTCTCTAATGATAGAGCTTAAGAAAGTGGAATACCTAGTGACAGTTACTATATGAAAATAATCAGCTTTCAATCAGTGAAAATGATCTCACAGCAGGATTCTATTATTCAATAGCAAATGTTTAGAATAAAAATTATATTGGTGCAGAAAGGAAAAAAAATTAAGCAATAAATAGCTTGTCAGAAACCCCATAGCAAGTTTGATTAGGGTTGCACTATTACAAAAATACTCTAGAGATGGAGAATAATATTTGCAACTACTTCATCCAAGACTGCAGCATGTTACTGTCCCTGTTGATTTTTTTTTATTTTTTTATTTTTTTTCCTAAATGCTCAATAATGGAAAATGAATTATTTATAAGAAGAGAAACTTGGAAATGCTGACCAGTAACTTCAATATACCATTCAAAATCAGCATTTTTAGCATCAAAAACTATCAAACTCCTGTAGTTTTACTGAAAGTTGCAGATTTTTTACTGGGGTTTGTTTGTTAATGCCTTGATGCTTCTATCATTGTACGGTATATACATATACATATATACTTACACAGTGCAGCAGCTGATGGCTTAGAACTAGGTTATAGGATTATAGGGCAGTCCAAAATAATACTATTAATGTATTTATGTATATATATATATATATATGTATATTTCCCCATCTTATTTCATTCCTCTTGATAACATTTAGAGACGGTAATAGGCACAGGGATCACTAATCAATAATTATTGCCCTGGTACATTCCTCCGTTCTGTGTGCTAGACACCATTTGTAAGATATATTTTGGAAAAACAGGTCTTTGATTTAAGTATCTTATCTCAAGAACATCACTAAAATCTGTGGTAGAGTTGAGAATATGCATAGTGCCACAAATTATAATATAAAATATAATATAGTTGTATAAAACTTGAGAATATTTGTTCAAAAATTGCTAAAGATTGTGGTTTTTTTCTTTTATTTATTTATTTATTTATTTATTTATTTATTTATTTATTTATTTATTTTATCCTTCAGGACAATCATTCTTCACAATTCTTAAAGTTTTATTTATTTGTTTATTTATTTTTTACAGTAAATTGTACACATTGCTTAAGACTTTGCTCTTCGTGTCCTTAAATTTGTCTGTGCCAGTACAAAAGCTGAGATATGAAAAAATGCATGAATGACTTTCTCATGATTCTGTGTATTCACTTGACTCTAGACAAGAAAAACTGGATCTTGGCTGACTCCCAGGATCCGCTGTAGAAGAAATATATATTTTTTGGAATTAATGGAAAAACAGGAGATTGGAACAGGAGAACCACCTACCTCACAACTCCCATAATATTTCTTCCATAAAAGCTGTTCAAACTAGTCTTTTTCAATGAGAAGGCAACAATTCTTACCCAGCTGTAATAAAGTTGTAATTGTTTCACTGATCTTTAAAAACAGCCAAACCAAAACTGAAGTTTCAACTCAAGGTGTTTTTTTGTTTGTTTGTTTGTTTTTGATTTTTCCTTTTTTTTTTTTTTTTTTTCCTTTTCTTCACTATAGCAGTTGTGTTCAAGGCAATTATTTTGAATGCTACTCAGGAAAGACATGTCCCAAAGCATTTTGTAGTAAATTACATTAGTACCTTATTCTGTTCCTTATTTCAAATGATGAGTTGCCTGAAGGAGGATAAATGGCTCATAAAGTTCTCAATGGTCTAAAAACAGGACCATCTGCTGAAATCATCAGTGATTTTGTGTTTGAGTTTAGCAGCTGGGAAGCCTTCAACACATCAGCTCTTCCTTAATCAGGTAGACACCTCTGAAGTCAGTGGGAATTATGATAATAGATACTTAAAGAACTGAGGCGGTGAGAGTCTTCCCCCATTTTGAGATGATAACCATATTTCAGCTCATCTTCATACAATATTTTTTAGTTGTTTATAAACATGCCCATAATGATAAAACTGCCCCACATCTGCTCATTTTGCTCAGAGAGATGTGTCAGAGTACTGGAAAATGATAAAGATCCACTGGACCCTTAATTATGATACATCTGGCAAATCTGAATGCTCAGATTTCCATATGTTCTTCTGACTATTATTATTGGTAAATTTTGTCAGACTAGGGAAGATGAAAACATGAAATAAACATGAAATTAACAGGAATTAAGTAGTGCAGGGGTTAAGATCTTACTGGAGGAAAGAAGAAAGGTGTTTTATAAGATTAGTAAGTTCTGGTTTCAGTTTCTTCTTGAGTTATAGAAATACTGTCATGTATGCTTAAAATCACATTGTTGGTTTTTTTTTTTTTGTTTTTTTTGTTTGTTTTTTTTTGTTTGTTTGTTTGTTTTTTAATTGTTTAATTACAGACATGAGGTCATACATAAATTCTGTAGGCAACACATAGGGAAAATTCTCTTGAAGAATGGAACACATAGTAATGGATACTGAGTGTAGATAGTTGTAATTACTAAGGAAATGATGGGCAGAGTAGGGGTGTGTCTTAAACCTACTTTTTCTAAGAAGCAGAGTGCTTTAAACTGTATTGTGTTCCTGAACTATAACTCTCCTCAAAATGTTGGAAACAAATCCTTTACTTTTTTTTTTTTATTATTTTTATTTTCATAAAAAAGGGGAAAAATAGGCAAGCTGATGATTCTTGCACAAGGTCTCAACTAAATGGTGTCTTCAGTAGCTTCAGAGAGTAAATTATTTCATTAAAAATAATAAAAATACATATTTTCCTTAATTTGTCAATCTTATTTTCTAAACCTCATCATTGGGTAAAAGTATGACAACTGTTGTTGAATAGTACTTTTTGTCCTGCTATATATTAATTACTATTTTCTATGACCTGCTAAAATATACAGCAAATCAGAGTACCTACTTTACCTCTGCATTACCTGCCTGGTAAATACACTACAGAAATCCCCATCAAAATATTGTCACCGGAGTCCAAAAGGACTGCCCTTAGGATGCAAAATTTCATCAGCATCATGACTGGAAAACTTAATTCCATTCCACAGAGGTACCACATTAGGGGAGAATCAAGTAAGACATGACCTAGTTAACCCAAATATGCACTTCTTGAAACCACATAGAAGAAAGCTGTTGTCCTCCACCAATTAGGGGATGAAAATGATGCTGGACTGCATGTCTTAGAGGGCATGTAAATGATTAAAAGTCTAGTTAGCAATCAGGTCTGAATCACAGTCCTCAAGTCTGTGGCTCAGAGGGATTTCAAGAAATGAAAATACTGGACAGAGAGTAACTTGTGAAGTTTTGTTCCAGGGTAGAAGTAGTCCCAGAACTTCAGATCTGCTGATGTGTTAACTGGCACATGTTGTTGCCTTATATCTCCTTAAATCTTCATGTAGGTATCAGTAAGAAGTTCTTGTAAAGAGAACTGAAGAGGATGGAAAAAGAGGCAGCTAAAAATTTCCATAACTAAAACAAAACAAAACAAAAACAAACAAACAAAAAAAGTAGGAACAAAGAAAAAAAAAAGTAGGCGATATTTATCTGCAACTATTTTAGTAGGTGAAAGGACAGGCTGTTTTTCCTTGTGATGTTTATAAAACTGCAGGGATTTCTGAAATACTTGACTCTCAGTTACTACTAGTCTAAACAAAAAATATTGTGCTTTTCTAGATAATTATTTGTTATCCACAAGCAAATAGTTGACAAAGTGATTCCTGTCAAAGTTCGCAGGTCTAGAGAGTTCAGCAAATTTGAGGTTATTTGCTGCTCCAGTGGCTGATGTCAGAAGTGCTTTAGTACAACAGTCAGAATTTTGTGATGTTTAGCAGGATTGTTACCCATGCAAGCAAAGAGTAGTCCATTCATGAGCTCTGGCAATAAAGAATAGAAAAGGATAGCTTCTAAGATGTAAATTACTGGCACAAACCTTCGGCTCTTAGAGCTATAATTGTGCTATCAGTGTGAAGCATATTTTACTTCAGATTATAAATAAAACAGAAAGTCATTCTTACCCATTGTAAGAACACATTACAAGACCCTATGAAGTGAAACCCTGGTCTGTTAAATCTGCTGTTGTATTAACAGTTACGGTAGGAATCTTGCCTCTGTCAGTAAGGTGGTAAAGTTCTATAAATATTTTAACAGGTATTTCTGCTTTGTTGCTTTGAGAAATTACTCACTGAAATGCTAAGAATGAACATGCTGGGAGTCCATCAAACTAAATGTAATACAGAGTGGTTTGAATCATAAGGAAAAGAAATAATAAAAGTTTGGTAGAGCTTTCCTGAGATGCAGTAATGCAACTGTAAAGAGTTTTTCACTCTGGCTTGCTAGAAAGCAAAGAAACTTGTGTAAGAATTTTATTCATGGCTGTACAAATTGAAAGGCATGATAAAGCTCTAAGTGCCTTAAGGGAACTGTATGGAACTCATAGTATCAATAACTGATTGCACCCTAATATGATAATTGGACATTGGAGAATATTCTCATGCATAAATTTTGAAAAATAAAATAAAATAAAATATATTTTTCTAAGTAAATATTTTTTTAGTCTTATTTTTAATGTTTCAGTATTTTCTAAGGGGAAAAAAAGACAGTCAAATAAACCTCTTCTGGCTTCCTAGAAGGAGAAAGCAATGTTGAAATGTTTGTAATTTTTTGAACTTTGTCTTTCTAAAACATACTCTTAAATTGTACAAGCCATATATTATGCAATTAATACAATGGGCAGCCATTATTGTCAGAGTCAATAGGTAATCTTTATTATTGCCTATAATTCTGCAGTTTTGGTGTGACTTCTACCTGTCTTCAACACTCACAGGATCAACTCACAGGATTCACACAGTTTGGAAAGACCTCAAGAGATCATCAAGTCCAACTGCTTCGCTAAAGCAGATAACCTACAATAGGTTTCACAAGTGGGCAACTAGACAGGCCTTGAAAATATCCTTAGAAGGAGACTCCACAGTCTCTCTGTTACTCGTACCATAAAAAAATTCTTCCACGTGTTAGGACAGAACTTTCTATGTTCAGGTTTTAGACTGTGACTCCTTGTCCTGTTGCTGTGGGCCACAGAGAAGTGCCTGTAACCACCACTGAGTAGAGTGTGAATCTAGAGTTGTCTGAAGCTGAAAGTGAATATATTCCCTATGAGAAGCATATATTTTCCAGACAGCTCTACAAAATCCATTACAGGACAGACACACAGATATTTTAGTAACAAAAGAAAGGTAAGAGAACTTAAAATCAGAAGTGTCATGGGATTTTGTTGGGATGCAGGAAGGGTTTTTTGAATAATCCAGTACAAATGCAGTAAGGAACTTAAAGGTACAAGTTATGGTACATAAGGAAAAAAAAAATAAATAGATTAAATACTAATTTATAACAAATATTTTTCCATTAGGCAGTAGGAAACTTTTAGTGTTAAAAAATGTGTTGTCTTACTAATGAACTTTGCATATTTGGATGATACATTTTTCACTGATCAATTATTGTACTGTTAAATAACACCAAGCATGTGATAAATTGAATGTAATATCTACAGTTTTCTCACCCATTATTTGTAATCCTTGCAAATTTATTCTTTCTTACCAAAATAATTACTGATTCAACAAAAACAGTAGAAAGAAGATTGAAAATCAGCATCATTCTCCATGAGTGCCCGGGGATAACATTAAGCTGTTTTCAGATAAGATTAAGAATCAACCCCTTCAACTGTATTGGGTTCCATCTGCAAAAGCTGTATTCAGTCACTGGGAAAAGGCTAGAAATGACAGAGAATCATAGAGACATTATTTATTTTAATAACTGGAAGTATCTACACATGAGTTATTCCCCCAATCTCCTTTATAATAAAAATTGAGTAAAAGGAATATTGTTTTATATTCCTGTTTCTAAAACTGTACCATCCATGTGGCCACTATGCCACAATTTAAAAAACTAAACACTGCCTTAAAGTCAGCTCTGAGACTGGAACACAGAACAACTCTTTTTCCTTGATGCATGGTGTGCTAACCACTAGTAAATAACTGCTTTCTCCCTGTATTCATCATACATATTGCACAATTCTTCTTCTACATGGTGAAGGGGGCTTTGACTCCACACTCTTTCCTGCTGGTCTGTACTATGTGGGGCCAGATTCTAACTGCAGTTTCCTAGCCTCTAAACCAGAAGGATTTTCAGAGTGTGCAGCAAAGTCCATCACAAATTTCTAAGTAGCTATGGGGTCTCCATTACTTTTCATACTTAATATATTGATATATACATATATATTTTTCATCCCAGTAAGAAAGAAACACCACAAAGCTGTGTCACCTACAAATGAATCCAGGTATCTGAGGGATTATAAGATATTGCCATGTTAGTCTAGAAGCAAAATTCAAGCTTCTGCTGGGAGTTTTATATATATTTATGATAGGTACAGATTCAAAGGAGTAAATAGAGATTCTTTCCCACTAGCATTTAATCAGTTGCCTCACTTGTGTAGTAGAAGTAATTTCTTTCTTTCTGTACATACTATGCTACTTTGTTATGTAGCAGTTTTCTTCATCCATATCTTTTGAACCCATGTACCTCTCTTTCCACAGCTACGAGGATCAATATTTTATTACTTTATAATGCACTTGCATTCTTTATACACTCAAAATATCTTGTAGATGTGCCTCTACAAGGAAATTACTCAAATGAATATTAGGAGCAATAATAGTCCCTCTTATGTATCCTTCTTATAGATTGTGCATAACACTTTGTCTTCCTTTTCAGTTATTTAAATTTTGGGGTGAATAATCTGATGATACCATGCTTTGTAGCGATCATTTTCCTATGTGAATTCTTTAACATTTGCAGTTCTTTAAATGCGGTACTGATAAAATGAGCTTTACAATTTGAAGGACAGGGAGACATATATGTATTGTATGTATACCTGCAACCTTAATTTTATAGGCTGTTTGCAACTTACTCTTGTTATTGTTG
Source organism: Excalfactoria chinensis (assembly GCF_039878825.1). Lineage (NCBI taxonomy): Eukaryota > Metazoa > Chordata > Aves > Galliformes > Phasianidae > Excalfactoria > Excalfactoria chinensis. The sequence continues at coordinate 3,309,211 of NC_092857.1, forward strand.
AACAAGCATTTATGGAATAAACATAAATGTGTATGGTAAATCTGTACAATTGGAACTGGATAAAGAAAGATGGAAGTTAAGCCTCCTGTTAATCTTTCTGAATGTACTAGGTTTAATATCAGTGACTGTGTTATATGAACAACAAGACAAGAGTCTGAAATATTAAAATACTAATTGAATTAACTAGCAGAATGAATCTGGATCTGAGTAAGCAATCTGGTGCAGACTTGAATGTTACTATTATTTTCTCAGATCTGTAGTAAGAATTTTCTGCCTAAGTGTATGCTGAGCTGCATGTTGTCTTTTTGCTGTTATTCCTTGATGCTACTAAAGATTCATAAGGAGATCTGGAAAGTGCAGAGGTGAATACAGATCCAAACATTCAATAGCAACTAATGATTTGAGATGTCACAATTTCTGATGTTTGTAGCCTGACTGTATACCTGAATTTCTGAAAAGCTTTCTATCTCACCACTTCAAACATTCAGCCACTGAATATTTACTTAATAAGGTTTACTTTTTAATGAGTCATTTGATACCTTTTTCCTTTGTGATTAAAGGGAATATCTTCTTTTAGCCGATAAAATGCAGTTCATTTATTCTGTTTGAATGTCAATCACCAAAAGGTTATTAGTTACAAGTGCATATGCTATTTTGAACCTTCTACACTGTTATTTTATATGTGTTCACTACAGAAGGAAATAAAGATACAGAAAGTGATGTCCAGCTTATCACACAGTATAATTTTTATCCATGTCACTAGTGATAATAAAAATCCAGACTTTCTAACTATTCTGTACTATCTCATGAATGGGAAGGAGAAAGGAAAGGAACCTTACAGTTTTCTGAAATGATTATAGAAAGTGCAAACATGCACTCTGATTAAATGCAAGTGGGAAAGACATTGCTGGTGTAATTTGGAGTTTAGCTGAAATGAGGATGAATGCTGAAGTATTATCCCTTTCTGTAAAAGGATCAATCCTTTTCCTGAGTCTGCTGACTGATGGTACAATACAGCTAATTCTTACATTCCTAACACTGCAAAAATTCTTCAGAAATTCTAAGCTGGAATACTGGGGTGGTTTGTAGCTGTGTGAGTCTCTGACTGGGTTGGACCTCTGTTCATATAATGCCTCCTTACAGTGTAGCAACTGTAATCTGTTGTGACTCAGGAATAGGGTTAATATACTCCTCTACAAGATGTGAGTTGTATAGTTAAGTTTCTATATTTCTAAAAAGAGAGGTGGAGCCAGAATCTTACTTCTGTCTGTTTCTGCCTTGCATCTGATAAGGTAGATTTCTACCACCATAAGGAGAATTGCTCAATTTTTTTTTTTTTTTTTTTTTTTTTTTTTTTTTTTTTTTTTTTTTTTTTTTTTTTCCCTGAATTTCTTATTGTCCAGAAGTAAAGGTCTTTTACTGTGGTATGGGAAATGTGACTTCAGAGTTTCAGAACTATAAAGCAAAATAAATAAATAAATAAATAAATAATAATAATAATTAAAAAAAAAAAAAAAATCTCTATCCATAATGGCATTTTCAAAAGAAATCTCTTGTTCCGCTGCATTGTAGGCCCATTTTAAGCATGATATTTTGATGGAGAAGCTGATGATAAAAGCCTGGAGTGAAATTAGAAAGAGTTACCACTCTTTCAGGTGCTGGAAAAGGCAGAAGAGGCTGTGGATGCTCTGACCTTGGAGGTGTTCAAGAACAGGTTGGACGGTGCTCTGGGCAGCCTGCTTAGTACTAGATCAGGAGGTTGGTGGCCCTGCCTCTGGCAGGGGAGTTGTATCTTGGTGATTCTTGGGGTCTCTTCCAACCTGAACCATTCTATGATTCTACAAAACAAAAATGTGGAGTTTCTAGATTGCCATTGTTGTCCAAATGACAGTGTTTCTGACTCTCATAAGCTCCCCGCAATACTTCTGAGCAGGCCAGGGAAACAATTACTCTTCAGTGACACTGGGACTAAGTAATATCAGATATCCTTTTTTTGGCAAATATACAAAAATGGCCTTCAGAAAATCTGAATTTTTAACCATGAGGGATCTAGTTATCCTCCGTCCATCCTTTCCTTTCTCTCTCTTTTATTTTTTCATGCTTTTCTGTCCTTTTGTCCCTCTTTGTCATTTATGTCTTTGTCTTTTTCATTTTTTTTCTCCTTTACTTTTTGTTCCCTATATCTTTTCCTTTATTTTGTTTTGATCTTTATCCTTTCCTTGATGAACTAATTTGCCCTCATTCCTGCAGCTCAATTTGTAACGGTGTAGTTCTGAAATATTTTGAGAGGTTTTTGCCATTTACTCTACAGCAGACTAAGAAACAAAGTAGTAATAGTAATATTACTTTGTCACACTGCTTCCTCCATAGATAGCTCCCAAAGCCTTTTGCAAATTCTTGTTAGTATCACTTCTACTGTTCTGTTGATTAATAGTCTTAAACATAGGCTTGTATACCCAAGTGCAGCAGCAGTGAAACATTTTAGGAGTGTTGCTATAGGGCACTCTTTTCAGCACTCAAGGGATGTTATTTAAAATCAGGGCTTGTCATACATTATGTGTGGCCATATGCTCTCACTGCTCTGTGGATAGTGTTCAGCACTGGTGCATAGCCTCCAGTGTCAGATGTAAAATGAAACTCCAGTTGAAATCTATACCTGCCATGTTTTCATGTTTTTGGATCCCTGAGCACTTAAGGTAATTCCAGAGACACCTGTTTGCTAGAAATAGTTTCAGACTTTGAAAGCAATATATAGGCTTATGATTTATGAATGTGTCTGACTTTTACACTTATTAAGAGTTTTGGAGTACCTGAATACATATTCTGTAAATTTTAAATTAACCATGTACATGAATAAGTATTTTCCTAAGAATGGCATGTTTGTGAATTCTTAACATTTTCCTTATTTAATAGTAAACAGTTTGTACTGTTTTGACTTGTCTTGCACCTGAATAAGCCAAAGGAAAGTTAGTGCACAAGTGGTTTCATAGTGGCATATAAGATATTCAGATTTCTCAGGACTTTTCTGACCAGCTTGTTGACATCTGGGGTTTTTACTAAAGCTTAATACTTCTCCAAGACTTCTGACAAGCAACTAGAAATCAAGGAGATATCTAATAATAATAATAATAATAATAATAATAATAAAAATCTGTAGGATGGGCCAAACACTTCCTATAGAAAGGATGGATGACCTATGACTGTTAGTGTTCAGAGGGCACTGGATATTGCCCTATCGCCCTCATTAATACTCTTTCACTTCTCATCAGCCTTGAAATGGTCAGGCAGTTGGTCAGGCAGTTGGACTTGATGACTTCTGTAGGTCCCTTCCAACTAAACCCCCTCAGATTCTACTAAATTTACCAGAAAATATAAACAAGAATGTTTTCATTTTTGACTTTGATAACATTTGGGGTCACGCCATTGCAGTCTTCCAGTGCCTAAAGGGAGCCTATAAAAGGAGGGAAGTCAATTCTTTACAAAGATAGGTAAGGTAAGGTAATAGGAAAAGAGGAAAGAGTTTTAAGTTGGAGGAGGAAATATTTATGTTGGACATCAGGGGGAAGTTCTTTACCAAGTGAGCGGTGAGATGCTGGAATAGACTGCCCAGAGCGGGTGTGGATGGCCTGTCCCTGGTGGTGTTCAAGCCCAAGTTGGATGGGGCCATGGGCAAGCTGGTCTAGAATTAGATATGGAGTTGGTGGCCCTGCCTGTGGCAGAGAGGTTGGTGCTTGATGATCTTTGAGGTCCCTTCCAGCCTGAGCCATTCTATGATTCTATGATTCTATGATTCTATGATTCTATGATTCTATGATTCGATTCTATGACTCTATGATTCTATGATTCCATGATTCTATGATTCTATGATTCTATTCTAAGTCAAATTCATATTGTCAGAGCTTTAGGAAAGAGAATAAAGACATACATAGATAAATAAAATGCAGGAAAATTTGTTCTATTTGACATTATTCTCTTAAATACAACAGGATGCTAGGCAATCTCTCTGTTGTAAAGTGCACTGATAAATATATATAAAATTATAAATAAATAAAGAAATATAATTTGACAGTATAAACCTTAATAGTCTGTCTTTAATTTGGAGTTCCCAAAGATCAAGAATTCTAGAAAATCAAATTTCCTTAAGTTCCATTGGGCTGTCAATTAAATTTGACTGATTACACTAACCACTATCCTATAAAGATAATCCACAAATAATTATAGCTCTGTGCAAATCACAGTAAGAAAAGAATAATTTACAGACTTAGGGAAATATATGGTAATGTGCACCCAAGCCCTCTAGAAACTGGAATCTCAATTTTAATATTCCCAATGTCTTTCCAGTGTCAGACTTAGTGATTTTTTATGGGATTCATTATAGTGCATTTCTGCTACAATTAGAAGATTCCTTAATGTGGTTCATGGCCCACACTTGCCAGATGAATCACTATTACATATACATGAGAAGAAAAAAAGAAATGCAAGCTGGTAAATTCAGTTCTTCAGATTTGCATAGGCACAGATTTCTTTAGGATTCTGAGAGCTCAGGGAAAAGCCCATTCCTTGGAGGTCTTTTTGAACTCTGTATATGTGCAAGTTGGGCTGCTAAAATGTCCTTTATTTAAAATATATAGATATACGTACATACACACATATATATGTATATATGTGTATATATGTGTGTGTGTGTGTGTGTATATATAGCATGTATGTATATGTATATGTATATGCATATGTATTTACCCATTTGTATGATTGTCTGAATAAGAAGGTATTAATTAGATATCTCTGTCATTTGTGCCTTGAAAAAATGCTAACATTGACTACAAGTAGAAAAAACAATGGATGCTGAACAATATCCTTTAAGTAAATTTAAGTTATGTGGAGAAGAGAAGGATTACAAGAGCTAGTTACAAAATCTAGAGAATTAAGTCAGACAAGTCTTTCTTTTTGTCTGTTGTTGTTTTGTTTGTTTTTAAGTGTAAGTGTTTGGTAGAAATTATTCAGAAATACGAGAAGTGCAAGAAGAAAGATTTCAATAAGACAAATTGTGATTCTGCTTCAAAAATAAGAAAAAAAATATGTATTTACTAAATGTTCATGATGTTTCTGAATTACTGAGTGGGGGTAGATAGAATATGAAAGTCCTAATCAAACTTACTTTGTCTCATCATTGAGTTTATGTAATACAGCTGTTGGTAGTGACACTTTCTATACAATCAAGTAAACGTAAAATATTTATAGCCAAATGAGGAAGACATCAAAGATAATTAAGGAATTATTAAAGCTATGTCACAAGTTATTTACCAATTAAAATAAATAGAAAAGAAGTGCATACAAGATGGTCAACCTCTTTTCAGCAGTTTGTGTGGAAAGGATAAGGGGGAACAGCCAATAAACTGGAGCATAGGAAGTGCCGTACAAACATGTGAACATTATACCCATTAATTGGGAACAGGGAAAAGATGAAAACATTAAACAAAATCTTCTGCCCGTATGGCTGGCAATCCAATGTTGCTGTCAGTATATGTAATAGAGTTTCTACATTATGCTTCTAGAAACATTAACATAACAATTGCATAATTTTAGAACTACTTTTATATATATATATACATATACATATATATATATATGCTTATTTAGAAATAGCCTTTTCCAAACTAAAAAATAAAAATAAAAAAATAAAAAAACAAACAACAACAAAAAAAAGTCCTTGAATGATGCTGTTGTGATAACTAGTATAACTGTATAATTTGCATTTCATAATCAGATACATTTATATCTTTTGAAAACTATTGTACTGATGTTCAATTGAAGAAAACAAACAAACAAACAAACAAACAAACAAAAAAAACTCAATAAGATTCTATGAAAATAAGCTTTTAGACATTGTCTTGCTGTGATATTTCTTGTCCTGATGAAATAAACTGGCTGAGAGCATTGAATTCACGCGGGCAGTGAATCATAGAATCATACAATGGCTTCGACTGGAAGAGACCTTGAGGATCATTAGGTTCCAATCCCCCTGCCTTCAGCAGAGTTACCAGCCACTAGATCAAGTACTACATCAGGTTGCCCAGTGCCCAGTCTTGACCTTGAACACTTCCAAACATGTGCAACCTCTCTGGGGAGTCTGTTCAAGTACCTCAACACCCTCTTAGTGAAAAACTTCAACCTATGGCATACAGAGAGTACACAGAACAGTTATAAACAATGGGCTAGTCTAGAGAACGGAGAATAAAGCAAACACTGTTAAGATACCTGGTCTGATCTAAACATGTCAGAGAAATAACACCAATGGGATGGAACATGGCAGGGCTGGGGAAGGTAGTGGTGAGAAACCTATTATCTGCAGTGATGATCACAGAATCTTAAGTTGGAAGGGACACATAAGGAACATCAACTCCAACCACTGGCTCCACACAAGAGCACACAAAAGTCAGGCCATGTGTCTGAGAGTGTTGTCCAGACACTTCTTAAAATCTAGCAAGCTCTTGTGCTTTGAGCACTTCCCTGGGCAGCCTGTTCCAGTGCCCAGCCACTCTCTCAGTGAAAAATCTTTTCCTGGTGTCCAACCTGAATCTCCATTCTTGCAGTTTCATGACATTCTCTTGGATTCTATTACCCCTGCAGTTCCCTTTGTGAGGAGCTGTAGTCCACAAAGCGATCTACTCTCAGTCTCCTCTTCTCTAGGCTGAAGAAACCAAGTACTTCAGCCATTTATGCATTTCATCTTCCTGTCTGGACTCTTCACCATCTTTATAGACCTCCTTTTAATACGATCTAAGAATATTATCTTTTTTGTATTGTGGAATCTAAAACTGCACACAATACTCAATATAAAGTTGAACCAGTGCAGTGTAGATCAGGAAATTCTAAATGTATTGCAGTGGTAGAAAATACAACTCTATATTGTATGAATACTTCAACCAAGGAAGTGTTTACAATTTGGAGAAACATTTCAAATTAGACATTGGAGAGTCCTGGAGAACACAAGTAGCATAAATTGCCCATGATGGAGTAATAGAGTAGATATCCTGGAAAAAAAGGAAGAAATGTGAATGAACAAGAAGAGGCAATAAGGCTTGAGAGAACAATATTCCCTGTATTTGTCATGTTAATTTGCATTAACTAACTTGCTGATTAAATTTGTGTTTAGTACATTTGCTATGTCCTTTCATAATAACTGTAGCAGGTAAGATGAGAAATGATAGAGTATCTCTGAAAAAAAGATGTTTGAATTTTGAAGAATTTTCTAATAGGATAGTGGGGTAATTTATTCAGCATTTAAAAAACTATAATTTATATCTCTGGAACACTTTAAAGTAAGGTTAACCAAATATTTTCCAAATTAAATAAAAATTTATCTAGACTTACAGAGATGCAAACAATGACCTTTTTGGGGCTCATCTAGTCCTATCTTTATAGTATTTCATACTGTAATCAGGCTTACCCTTTTTCTTCCAGGAAAAAGCACTGGAAGGTGAATAAACATTTATTTGTGCCTGCCAAGAGCATATTTACATGGAATTAATGCATTATGGCCTTTAAGATTTTCACATTTGAATATCAGCCTTGTATTTAAAAGTATAAAAATATTATCTATGAATGTAATCAAGATTCAACATAAATCCATAAACGATCTGCGACCATTAATAATTCTGGAGAGTAAGATCCTAAATCATTTGTGAAACACTATTGGAAACTCAAACAAAATAGCTTTTCTATCTGACGTAATACAAGACATGATCTTCAGCATTTCTGTTCTAGAAGTTAAAGGTGGGATGCTGTGAAGCATCCCATCAAGAGTACTGAGGTATGTTTGACACAATTAGACATCTTGCATAAGAGAAGTTTGAAGAATAGAAAGGCAGATGAGTGACTGAGCCCCTGAGTATTTCTAGTAGGAATCTAACCTACAAAAAATCAAGACTGTAAGGTGCTGGAGGTTGATTACTATTATGATTCCCAGGTGATCAACATATTTAGGAATGAATACATTAAATTAGTTAATATAATATAATAATTATTATATTATATTAATTATATAATATAATAATTATTATATTATATTAATTATATTAATTATATTATATTATATTGTATTGTATTATATTATATTATATTATATTATATTATATTATATTATATTATATTATATTATATTATATTATATTATATTATATTATATTATATTATATTATATTATATTATATTATTATATTATATTATATTATAATATTATATTATATTATATTATATTATATTATATTATATTATATTATATTATATTATATTATATTATATTATATTATATTATATTATATTATATTATATTATATTATATTATATTATATTATATTATATTATATTATATTATATTATATTATATTATATTATATTATATTATATTATATTATATTATATTATATTATATTATATTATTATATATTTTGAAGTCCCCTAGCAACTACTACTACTCTATCATGCTACTTTTACTCAGAATCTATCAAGTCAGCCTAGCACAGCTTTTCTCAAGAGTAAATTTGGCCAGTGCTGCTGAACTGTAAGTAATTTCTACATTAGCACCCTTTTTCTAAATGTTATTTTTATTCTTTTTTCTTTTTCTTTTTTTTTTTTAAAGAAGAATTCTTCTTACATACTCTCTGCTGTACCTATTATGTAAGTGTGAAACACAAAAACTGGTCAGTTTTTCCATAAAAGAATGGCCCCCACTGGGCTCATGCGTATTTGCTTATTAAATGGTTCATGTGCCTTTACATCCATCACCTACTGGAACACAAATCAGTCAAGATTTGCATATTGCTTGCTATTTAAATTTTTAAACTCATGCGCTCACTGCCTAATGACAAGAATATTTATCCAGGTTAATTGATAAAATCTCTTCAACATAAAGTGCTCTAGGAAACAATTTCAGAACATTTACATGTTGTATTAACATCTCATTATTTTATTCAATAGCCTCAGAGCAAGTGCAGATGTAGTATGAATAGAATATATTTTCTAACAACATTTTTTCACGAAGAAGCTCATCCTTGAACATGCTCTGTTATCTGTTGCTTAAGACTGAAGTTTCCTTAAAGAACAGTATTAACAGTCAAAACATGAAAATTTATCTTGCTAGATGTTGGATACTGGTTTCTTTCAGTTAATAGTTTATTTGTTTGTTTCTCATTGTAAGTTATTTTGAATAACAAAATAAAAGGAAATGGGGAAAAAAAAAATAAATTGCAACAGATTGACTCCGTGGTCATAAGCAATAAGTAAACAGCAATAAAGTCTGAATTTATTAAATAAATGATTCATTACAGGTTAGTACCCCAAGGTTTTTCCAATCACTGCAGCTGCTCTTGTTTGCCTGGAGACAGTTATCTATGAATTTGCATCATGATAAATGCATTCTTCTAGCAAGGAAACAAAGGAATGAAAAAGAGGTTTAGAATATGTTTTATTATCCATATATTTTAAAAACTATTTTAAAAATAGTACTTCTAATTTGACTATTGCATTTGATATTGTTTATTCCTGTTGCCCATAAAGTTTCTGCACCACTGTTTTCCTTTAGTTTTGGATGACTCAAGAAGAATCATTTCAAATAATCTCAGTGTGTTTGTTTGTTTGTTTGTATTCTTGTTTGCTTTTCTTTAGTGGCAGCAGACTGATAGCAATACTTTGTATTTTTCTATTTCAGTGGGAGAAGGAAGACTAACTGATGCTGTCATAATTGGAAATGAAGCTAAAATGCTTGTCTTCCTCTGAAGTGAATGAGACCAGAGTGAAAAAGCCTGTCAATAGGAAGTAACAGTAACAAAGAGTAGAACAATTCCTGCATTTTACATGGGAGTTTAGTTTCACCCTTTTAGGCCCCTGTATAAAAGAAATATCAGGAGGATATATACAGGTAGGACATTGTCTATATTTTCAAAATAAAACAAAATTTAATATATATTGTATTATATTACATTATATTACATTACATTACATTATATTATATTATATTATTATATTATATTATATTATATTATATTATATTATATTATATTATATTATATTATATTATATTATATTATATTATATTATATTATATTATATTATATTATATTATATTATATTATATTATATTATATTATATTATATTATATTATATTATATTATATTATATTATATTATATTTATTATATTATTGAGCTGTTGACAGTTTAGTTAGTCAACTTTGCCTTTAAGTGGATAATTTAAATAAGTCATCCTAGAAACAGATATTTATTTGACTTTTCTATGTCTAAAATTCTGTCTTCTGTTGTAGAATTTCTTAATTTCTGAGGAAAGGCTTGTTTTTACTTCTGTCTTATTTTGCTCCTTGCATAATTCCCTCCTGTAGTAGCCTATTTCCTATAAGTCTTCCTACTTCAGAGATGTAAAAAAAATTCTGGCAAACCTTATCATCAGGGGAAACAAACGAACAAACAAACAAATACACAGACAAAAATAAATTAATCTACTAAATGTATATAATTTTCACTAAAATACTTTTTGAACATTTATTGATATTTTCTTTTGAGTCACTCCCACAACCACCCACTTCTCTGACATGTTTAACGTCTTACAAATGCTACTGATGGGTATGGGGATAAACGCTCCTGAGAAAAAATATTTATATGTTGATAAGAGATTACTTAGAAAACCTAGCTGTTTTAAAAAGTGATTTTGATATTAGCTGTATCTTGTGGGTTAATGCTGACCATTTTAGGATGATTTTAATGAGAACGGAATTCTAAACACAACAGGGATTTACTGACCTTCCTGTCTCTTACTGCTGGGTGTTGATATTTAGACATCATATTACTACATTAAGAATTGTCTACTTAAGTTATATTTTATTATCTGAAGAAAAACCCTTCTGAATTCTGAAGTTTGTATCCAGGCATCGATACAGCTACCCAGGTTTTATAGTACAAAACTTCACAGAGTACAGAAATCCTGTAAGAAATCTGTAGTAGAGAACTGAATCAAAGAATCATAGAAGCATTACGGTAGGAAGAGATCTCTAAGATCACCCGGTCCAACCAGCAACTTCTTCCAGTAATGCCCACTAAACCATGTCCCTCAGTGCCACATGTCCACATCTCTTGTAATCTTCCTAGGATAGGGACTCCACCACCTCCCTGGGCAGCCTGTTCCAGTCCAGACCATTCTTTCTGAGAAGAAATATTCCCTAACATACAACCTGAACCTCCTCTGGTGCAAATTGAGGCCATCACCTTTTGTCTTATAAAAAACTTGTGACAGAAATTTCTGATACTCCCTTCTTCTTTCATGTAGCTATAGGGAGAAAGAAAGTCTCCTCTGAGCCTCCTCTTCTACAGAGTGAAGAATCCCAGTTCCCTCACCTGTTCCTCATAAGACTGATACTCCAGTCCCATCACCAGCATCCCCCTGTTCTCTTTTTCTATGTGACTAATAATGCTTTTTTTTCTAGCATTTCCTTGGGTTTGTTAAAATGAGTCTTGAACACTTCCTGAGCAAGAAGAGGTGACATTACATTTAATACCAGGACTCCAGGAGATCAAAAATCCAGCTGCTCAAGGAACTGCTGGATAAGATCTCCTGGGAATCTGCCCTTAAGGGAACAGGAACAGAAAAGAGCTAGCTGATCTTCTGTGAGCAGAAGAGCTCTCCATCCTCCAGCAGAAGAAACTAAGCAGAGGAGGTGAGTGACTGGCATGGCAGAGAAAGGACCTGCAGCTTAAACTGAGGGAAAAGTGGGAAATGTACAGGAAGTAGAAGCAGGGTTGTGTAGCCTAGAAAGAATATAGGGACACTGACCACATGTGTAGCAATTAGATCAGGAAAGCCAAGGCAGAGATGGAGCTGAACTTGGCAAGGGATGTGAAAAATAACAAGAATGGGTTCTACAGTTTCATGGGCAGGAGGAGACAGACTGATAAATGGGGACAGAAAACTGGCTTCCTCAGACATGGAAAAAGCTGAGGTGCTCAATAAGTGCTTTGCCTCAGTCTTGGCTGGTAATCTGTCTCCTCCACATGTCTGCCAGAACCCTGAAGTTTGGGTGAGAGGAGCAGACTGTATCCTGCTGTAACTGTGAGATGAGTCTAAGATCTCCTAGGGAAACTGAATGTAAGTCAATGGAGCCAGATGACATCCATCCTAGGGTTCTGAGAGAGATCGCTGATGTGGTTGTTGAGCTGCTCTCCATCATAACTGAAAAATCATGGCTGTCAGGGAAAATCCGTGGTGACTGGAAGAGAAGGGAAACATTACTCATATTTTCAAGAAAGGAAGAAAGGATGACAGGGGAACTACAGGCCATTGAGCCTCACCTCTGTGCCTGGGAAGATCATGAATCAGATCCTCCTGTTTACCATGTTAATTCACATACAAGACAAAAGGTGATCTGAGACAACCAGCACATGTTCTCCAAAGGCAGATCTTGCCTGACCAATCTTCTGACATTCTATGATGGAGTGAAACCATTGGTGGACAGAGGAAGGGTGACAGATGCCATCCTCCTGGACTTCTGCAAAGCCTTTGACATGGACCCTCACCGCATCCTGCTCTCTAAATTGGAGAGGTATGGATTTGAAAGATGGGAGGTTCAATGGATTAAGAACTGGCTGTTCTCAGACAAAGGGTTGTGATCAGTGGTTCTATGTCTGGGTGGAGGCCAATCACAAACTGTTTACTTTAAGGGTCAGTCATGTTAAATGTGTTCTTTTAACATCTTCATCAATGACATAGACAACAACATCTACCACACCTTCAGCAAGTTTGCAGACAGCACCAAGCTGAGTGTTGCAGTAAATACATTGTAGGGAAGGGAGGCCATCCAGAGGGACCTGGATAGGCTGGGAAGTGGGCTCATGTGAATCTAATAAGGTTCAACAAAGTCGGATGTAAGGTGTTGCACATAGGCTGGGCAATCCCAGGTAAGTTATACAGACTGGGAGAACTCCTTGAGAGCAGCCCTGCAGAGAAGGACTGAGGGGTCCAGGCAGACGAGAAGCTGGACATGAGCAAGCAGTGTGCAATTGCAGCCCAGAAGGCCTACTGTATCCTGGGCTATATCAAAAAAGGTGTAGCCAGCAGGGAGAGGGAGGTGATTGTCCCCCTCTACTCAGCCTTTGTGAGGCCCCATCTGGAGTACTGCATCCAGACCTGGATCCCCCAGCACAAGAAAGACATGGAACTCATGAAGCAGGTCCAGAAGAGGATTACTAAGATGATGAGAGGGCTATTCTATGGAGAATGGTTGAGGGAAATGGTCTTGTTTAGCCTGGAGAGGAGAAAGTTCCAGGGAGACCTCACTGTGGACTTCCAATACTTGAAGGAAGCGTATAAACATGGAATGACTTTTTGTGAGGGTAAATAGTGATATGACAGGGGAGAATGGGTTTTAAACTAAGGCAGTGGAGGTTTAGGTAAGATATTCAGAGGAAATTTTTCACTCAGAGGGTTGTGAAGCATTAAAACTGTCTGCCTGAGGAGGCTCTGGATGCCCCATCTGTGCATGCATTCAAGGCCAGGCTGGATGTGGCTCTGGGCAGCCTGTTCAAGTGTTTGGCAACCCTGCCTGTGGAAGGGGCATTGAAACCAGATGATCTTCAAAGTCTTTTTTAACCTAGGCTGTTTTACCATTCTACGGTACTAATCACATTCTTTAAATATAGTGCAGCTTAAGGATATCCTTCTGAAATCAATGAAGCATTCTGGTCATCTCTGGTCATTTGTTGTAAGCTTTTGCTAGATAATTATAAAGGGAGGGTAAGTCACAGTGTGACATTTATTTATTAATTTATTTATTTACTTATTTCTTAGGACAAACCGAGTTGTTTAGAAATATATGATTTTCATGAGAAATACTAAAAATGGTTTATTTTTCCATTTTACTTATACAGATACTTTCTAATTGAACAGTTCTTTCTTCTCTATTTCCAGTTCTCTTCTGAAATTCCGTGCAGAAAATAAAAACAAACCAAGCTCACTGCTCCTTTACACCTTGCAAAACTCATGGATCTGCAAATAAATAAATGATGTAAGCTGAAATAAAAGAAAATTATCTGTGGACAGTCCTAACCATAGAAAACTGCAGGGAGATTCATGAAAAGCAAACACTTTTATGTTGTTGCTCTTTTTGCTTATGATTTTATTAAATGTAAATCTTGCAAACTTTATGAAGACAGGATGAATATTTAAGTCCAAGTTGGAATGGGGGTTGTCTGATGGTCTGTTATTGCTTAAAATCAAAGGAAGTGATGAAGTGATACACAGAATAGCAAACATCATAATTCAGAAATGAGATCCTTTTTTTTTTTTTTTTTTTTTTTTTTTTACTCCAGAATTTTTGCTATATATGATTCCAGTGACACAGCAACACCCAGACCCAGAGGTATCAGATCTCTTGAGCATCACAAAACTGCTTCTGTCCAGGAAGAGAAACATGGAAAATGATACAGAGCTGGGAGGGGGCAGAGAGAGATTTTTATTGGAAGCTGTTAAAGTGGTTGCTATGAGACATTCTCCAGCTAACACAGGCACAGCAGTGAGTGTAAGGCTGATAAATCGTACCTCTTGTATTATACCTTTCCATTCTGGTTTTTTTTTTTTTCTTTTTCTTTTCTCTTTCTTTCTTTCTTTTTTTTCTTTTTTTTCTTTTTTTTTTTTTTTTAAATTTATTATTTTTTTAAACAGAGCTTTTATAGTTGTTTAAGATCAGAGGCAGCATCTGCAAATTGCTTTTTCTTCCCTTTTTCTCTCTTCTGCCTCGTGCAAGATGGAGCTAGAAAATGAAATCAGCTCCTCCAGCAATTCTTCAGCAGGCTCCAGAGAGTACAAGGTGGTGATGCTAGGAGCAGGGGGAGTTGGCAAAAGCGGTAAGTTTCAGTGGCAGTGTATCTGTGGAGAAAGGGTGAACTGGGAATATAATGTAAAGTTCAAAGAAGAATGATTAATGAGGGATTTTTTTTTTTTTTAATTTTATTTTTTTGGCACATTGTTTGGATAGAAGCATCTATAATTGGTGGCTGGGGCAATGAATCAGCTTAATTTGTTACAGAGTGAGATATTATAAGCCTTTTTTAATTAGATATTTTTTTTGCAAAACCACCCTTGGCTCCATTGTATAGAGGAAAGAGTGGTCAGTTCTCTGCTGTTAGTGTAACTGTAAGTGCTCATGTAACTTGCTGAAGGGGATGGATAGTGTGAATATAACTTGTTGGCCTGCTGGCCCTTGCCCCCAAGCAGAAATGTTACTAACTGCAAAGTCAGCTGTTCTGTGCAAAGTGTAGAGGGTGTCCACAGTGACTATGTTTTCTTCCCTGCAACTCCTGACTTTTTGCTGAGTATTATTATGGCTCAGCTGGCATTGTCTCCTCTCCTGTCCCATCAGTAGCAGAATGCATGTCTTAGCCTCATTCCAAGAGATAAAGAAAACTTGAAGCATGCTTTAATATCACTGTCCGGTGCTGGCGAGGTATGTCATTATTTTCTCTGGACAGTGTTATCATTTTATCGTCTTTGATTTATTCTCACTGACAGTTGCATTCTCTATCATTAAAAAGACTTTGCTGAATGTGCAGTGTTTGTCTCAGAAGCCAGTATATTGATCTGACTACATAACAATCATTTATTTAAATATTTTGGAAATTCAAAAAGAAAAAAAGAAGAAAATAGATTGAAAGAAATAAACTGGAAAAGTAGTACAATAATAACATAATAGTAAATTTCAGGATAAAGAAAGTTGTAATTCTAAACTGTATTAGTTGTGTAAATTAAACAAGTTTTATTTCCTATTCAAACAACAGGGCAAGGTGAAAATATAAAAGACTAAATAGAGCTAGTGGATATAATTTCCTGTCTGTATATGTTACCTCTGTTTTGTTGTTATGTCTAACTTACACTTCAGTGCCACATCTTTCAGTGACAGCTCTTTCCCACTAGTATTGCTTAACCAAGAAAATAATTTTGGTGCAGGTACTATGCTATGATCACTACATAAAATGAGGAAGAATGCTTATCTCAGAGTAACTTTCTGTGATTTCAAATTAATTCATCCATAGCAAAGCAGATATCAAGGATGTCTGCTGGAACTTTCAACATAATGTCCCCTTTCTACCCCTGCAGCCTAGCCAAAGGATGACAGCAATTTTTTCTAAGCATATTCTTGTAAGAATCATGTTGTTTTGAAGGGAAACAAACAAACAAACAAACAAACAAAAACGTACTCATAATATATATAAAGTATCAAAACTTTATGTACACATCAAGGAAACATTAATGTTTCCATTTCCTTTATGATGAGTTTTAAAGCTTGAGTTTAAAGAGATAAGCAAGAGTTTATTCAAATCTTGTTGTTTAATTATTTCATTCTTCAGAAAATGTTAGCTGATGAATTAATGAGACTAAAACCCTCAGAGATGTGAATTACACAAGGTACTGACACATCTCAGAAGACAGAAAGATCAGATAATTATTTAAGAAGAACTGGACATCTTTATGATCTAGAGAAATAACAATAGGACGAAGTGTCTAGTTATCACATTCAGTGGGATTAATGAAAATCTGAGATAATCTGGGGGGGAGGGTGTTATCTGACAATTAAGAGACTGATAAAGGAGGAACACTATTTTTCATTTATTGACTAGGAGTTTCCAATATGGAATGGGTATGAAATATTTCAGTGAGAATGACTGAGAATATTGAGATTGTCCCTACTGCTCAAATTCCAATAGAGAAAGCATTGATGTAAAATTGTAAATAAATAATTAATATTGACTAAAGACTAGATTAATTAACACCAGCTTAAAAGCAGAAGATGTCCAGAAAGAATATTTCTATTATTTGAAATGAGGGCAGCATTTTCCTAATTACCAACACTCATTGTCTAGAAAGTTATGTGTCTAGCTACAGTAAGCATCAGAATTGAATAGGGATGAGAGAGAAAAGTTCTGTTTCCATCTCTGATTTTGATATATGGGATGACATATTGACAGTATCCTAGCTTCTTTTTCCTTCCCCTCTTTTCTCCTTCCCTTTTTAAACCTTAATAAAAAGAGTAAAAGTTGGGATTAAGTTTCTTAGTGGGAAATACCATTTACATAAATGACTTTCAGTACCTCATTTTGTTCAATATTAAATACTTTAAGTAAGAAAATAATTTTCCTTAAGAGACAACTCACAGAAATTTTAGAAAGCATAATTTTATCCTAAATGTAGTTCACTTTTATGGATGCCGTGGGTATTCTGGTCTCCTGTTTCCTGCCCTGTTCTGTGTGACTTCTTACTGTATATATGGAGGTCTTTTTACTGAAAACTTCACATTCATTTTCATGGGCTGTGAGTAGTCATTATATATGTGGACAGGTAAGAATTAGGAAGAGAGCACCGATGATGGATGTCCTTTTGATGTTGGTATTATAGAGTTGGGTTTTCAGTCTTATTCCTTCAGTTGTATGTTCCAAGACAACAGATTATACAGGATGACAGTCAACCTCCTGTTATTTGGTCTACACAGTGTAGTAAAAGTTGTAGTTGGCAATTCTATTGCCAATTCTAACTTGGCAATAGAAGTTAAGCTCAGCACATTCATATCTGAAACCTACCAAAGAAGTGTAATAATATGTAGAGAGAGAGTGGTTTAAAAGTTGTGATTTACTGATCTGACCATTTCAAAATTAACTCCAGGAAAAAACAAACAAACAAACAAACAAAAAACATTAAACTTCTGAGCAGATTTGTGGCAGTGATATTTAGATATTATCCATGAATGTATTCACCTGGAGAGGTATTTCTCTATCACTAGTAGAGATTATAGATTTCATACTGAGACCCTTTAAAATGTTCCACAGTGTAACCCCTTAAAGCTTCCTGTTGTGTTTTTATTTTTTTTTTCCTGAATAATACTCCAATTTATTATCAAGCACACCCATATGTTTTGCCATACATTTGCTTCGTGGATAGATAAAAATAAAGCTAAAACTGGGAAGTAAAATGAGATAAAAGAATACGAAAAAAAAAAAAAATACTTTGAAAAAAGGTGGTTTTTTTTGTTGTTGTTGTTGTTGTTGTTGTTTTTTCACAGACTCTCACTTGACTGCATTCCATACTGAAATTAAACATTTCTAATACTCACTGTGTGTGTGTTTTCACTTAAGAAAACATTTTGACACTGTCTTCTCAGGTTTTATCTCAAGTTAACCCAGTACTGTTCAAACCTATCTCAACTTGGCTGACAAAATTAAATTCTAAGAATTCTAGTGAATTTGAAACAGATTTTGCTTACAAATATGTTTTTTAGGCTCACATCTGAAAGATAAGTCTGATGCTATCATGTTTCCTAATTTTTGTTTTCAGCTTTGTTCTGCAATGTTATAAGCAAATATACAATTGCTCCTAAGTCCTGAAGTCAAGCCCTAATGATTTACATTTTCTTAGATAATTACACTAAGAACAGTATTTAATTGCTGTCCTCTCTTTAAAACAATAGCAATGAGTAAGTAAGGGGATGTAGAATGACTTCCAAAAGATGCAAAAAAATTGGTATGCCTAAGGAAGTTAATAAAATAGAAAACCTTTAACACATGAAAAATTATTACTGTCTAGGCATCCTTCAAATATTCCTGTTATTCCATGATCTAAACATACTTGCATTTGCTGAGTTCAGTGACACTGGTCTTCGGATATACATATATATTTAATTATTATTATTTATTAATACTAATTAAAGTTTATTTTTGTAAGGATGAAGACAAGTTATTGATATTTCTGATAGCTAGAATAATGTGTTTATATTAAATTCAAAATAAATGCTACCTGCCCCAAGGAATTGACATTTAAGATGTGAAGATGAAGTTTTAAATTTTCACAAACAAATAAATATTATCTTGCTAATGAGTTGCTTTTAACAGCAGAGAAAATGTACATTTTTTCAAGAAGTATTGATCAGATTGACTGCTCATTAATTTGCTGGAACCTTTAAGTAAATAAAAAATGAAGGATTTATCAAACAAATACCTGGAAACTTTACTTAAGCTAATATATTTCTAATTGTAATATATAGGTTTTGGGAAAAAAAAAAAAAAATCAATATGTTTTTCCATGTTTCAGTCTCAAAAAAACAAACAAACAACAACAACAACAAAACATAGGAAGATAATATATGAAGAAAAACTTTCTCTATGGATTGTTTCAATCAGACAGAGAATAAATATATTTCTAATCCTGTTTAGCATATACTTGCTTTTGCTATTTATTTCCATCTTACTTTGTTGTTGTTGCTATTAAATGACCTATTTCTACAAATACAGGTGACTCATCTGATTTTTTTCAGGATCTTGCTTATAAAATAATTTCAAAATGTATGAAAACAATAAAAATTTTGTCATGCATGAGTGAATAGGGATTAGATTAAATGCCTAATTTTACTTGTATTCTTTGATTCTGATCCAATCTGCTTTTCTTGGACTAGTTTTGCCACCTATTCAGATCTGATAAAGAAACTTCACTGTCTATTAATTTCAAGCGTGTCCTAATGCTCAGAGTTTGCAGTAAACAGAGATACTTCTCAGATCGTGGAGTGCATCCTGGGGAATTGATTCATTTTAGCTATCTGTTAAGCCTCTGTAGATAAATTAGTGTGTGATACAAGCTACATGGAAACAGTAAAGTAAGAGGTTGCATTGATCTGAGATTGGAAAGAAATACTTAGTTCTGCTGATACAGGTCTTACACCAGGCTAAATAACCTAGAATACTCTTCAAAAATTCATCAGATTTACTCAATAGGCATGGCTTTTTATTTGTTTGCTTGTTTTTCTTCACCTTCCTGCTACTTACACTGTAGAACTATACTATAATTTCACCACATCTTTCCTAGTCCAATATTACTGTCTTGTCCTCAGTATTCTCCCAGTAAGATACAGCTGTTTTCCCAGATGCATAGAAAGAGACTCTATTCTGTTATCTTCTGAGCCAAACCAGTATTCAAAAGAATTAAGTTACTGCTCGGTATAAGTTGACTTGAAAAATACCTGAGTGACTAGGCTGTGGATTGCAGTTAGGGGAAAACATTTTTTTCTAAATTCAAAGTATAAATTTTGATGTCCACCTTATGCTGCTTCTCTTGTAGCGATTTATTTTTATTATTATTATTATTATTATTATTTTCCCAAGGCACAATTAATGCAGAGCTCATATTGTGTCCCCTCCCTCCCCAGTCCCTACCCCTTAATCCTCTGTCTGGGGAAAAATTTAAAAAAAAAAAAAAAAAAAAAAAAAGTAATATAATCCAACAATCTATCTAGTAGTGTTTTCCAGCAGTTGGTACTGGGTCCAGTATTTTTTAACATGTTAATCTGTGGCAAGAATAAAGGAAGAAAGTGTACCTTAAGCAAGTTTACCGATGATATGAAGATAGAAGTGGCTGGCGCACATAAAGGCTATGCTGTCATTCAACAAGTGGGTGTACTGGGGAACTGGGTGGAAAGGAGATTTTGGAGGTTCAACAAAGGCATGTGAAGAGTCATGCACCTGAGGAGGAATAAAAAAATTAGCAATGGTAGGCTAGCTCTTGGCCTGCAGAAAAGGAGTTCCGTGGAGAAGAATCTGGATGTCCTGGTGGACAACAGGTTGAAAATATGCCGGTAATGTGTCCATTATGGCCAAGAAGTCCAATGGTATCCTGATGCGCATTAAAAATAGTGTTCAAGAGAGGTGATCCTCCCTGTCTACCCTGTCCTGGTTAGGCCACATCTGAGGTGCCATATCCAGTTCCCCATTTCAGGACAGGGAATTACCAGAGAGAGTCCAGCAGAAGGCTACAAAGATTATTAGGGACCTGGAGCATCTCCTTTATGAGGAAAAGGTGAGAGATTTGAAATAGTTCAACCTGGTGAAGGGAAGACTGAGAGGAGGTCTTAACATTGTTTTTAAACATCTAAATGGCAGGAGTCAAGAGAAGAGATCATTTTGGTGGTACCCAGCAACAGGAGAGGAAGCAGTGGGCACAAATGCTTACACAGAAAGTTCCACATGAACATGAGGTAAAACCTGTTTGCTGTGTGGGTGACAAAACTGGAAAGGCTGCCCAGCAGGGTTGTGATATCTCTTTATCTGAATATATTCAAGACCCACCTAGACACTTGATGATGCAATATACTGCAAGGACCCTTCTCTACCGAGACCTCTAGAGATGTCCCTTCCAACCCTTACAACTCTTACAGCTCTATGATTCTGTGATTCTGTGTGCTTTTGTGTTTTATATATATATATATATATATAAGAGGATATTTTCTGAGAATTGAGGAAGAACAGGACATGGGACTAGCATTTCTTAATAGAGAGGTAATGAGTTAAATGGTAAAATTAGAATTAAAATATGTAATTAAGGATGTATGAGATCTTCTGGAAATCTATTCCTTTGTTCAATAAAATGCATAAAGCATATCTCCTTAAACATATGTTTAATAGTAAAATTGGAAATGTTTGTTGTGTTAGAAAAAAATAATTAACATTCCACAACTCATGGCTGAAGTTCATCCTCTAGGTTGCTAGGGCAAACCAACTATAGTCACCTGACATATCTGTTGGGCACTAGTATTCCTGGAATACAAGAAGAACTGCTAGGTTACCTCTTACAAAGCCTACCCTCTGTTCTGTCAGTAGAAATGGGATTCATTCACTGAACACCTGCATCCAGACTTCTCCTAAACGAACAATGTTTTGAAGAGATTTAAGTTTGCAAAATAACACTTTAATGAGTCAACTTCTTACAGTGTGAATTACTGAAAAATGATTTTGTTTACACAGTGAGCATTTCACTGAGATGTGTCCTGCATTTCTTTTCTCAATCATAATGCTTGCTATTAAAGACAGGGCTGTTTGGCAGCAATAAGAATTGAACTATGTCAGATCCTCCTGATTTCAGTCACACATAGATCAGCCACTTGAAATGCCCTGACAGAAATAAGGGAACAAGCACTATTTCATGACAGTGACTGGGCACTGTCAATATCTTTGCTGAAAACAATCTGCTGAGGCAGCCACAGGAACTGCTTCCCATCCAAACCACCCCTGCTGCGTCACTGAGCCATCTGCACCATTTTCAGCACATGCTATCTGCTAGAATTTGGATGACAAATGGACAGACCCAAATTACAGCCAGCTTTGAAAGCACAATTAGGAAACTTTTTTTTTTTTTTTTTTTTTTTTTTTTTTTTTTTTTATTACCACTTTCCTCTTTTTCTTTTTTTTTTCTTTTTTTTTTTTTTTTCTTTTTTACCCTATTTTCCATTTTACTTATTTCCATACCTCTGTTAATCATTTTCCAATTTTAGTTTGTTCATTAACGGCAATTAGCTTCCTTCAAGACTTTCAATTTATTTATTTATATATTTCCAACATGTGGAGAAGCTGGTAGAAATGGGAAGCATTTCTCACACAGCTCCACTCACTGGTATTGGAGATTAGTGTAGTGCAGCATCTCAGATTCACAGATGGTGAGAAGACACCTTGTTGTGAGCTACAGTCATTTATTAGAAAAATGTCTATCTACTAAACAGATCCCAGTGGAGACACTGGTTAAAATCACTCAGTTTCAAACAGTACAATGAGTATCTTGAAAAAAAGTCACATAAGATGTTGGTGGTATGACAGAAGAGGTTGAACCTTCCCAACAAGTGTTCTTTCATTGTTGCTGTGTGACAGATGGCAGCAGAGGGGCAGCCTGACAGAACACTGTTTGTCTTGGAATGTGTGTGAAGCAAAGGTACGGAAATGAATTCCTCTGTGCAGAGAAAATTTCACCCGTTAATATTTGTTGATGCTTCTTGAACATTTATGGAGACCAACCGGTGGGTTGTGTGCAGCGAGACAGTGCGGGGTGTTTCACCAGTGGTGAGAGTGACTATGGGACACCACTGCTGGCATTCAGTGAATCTTGGCTTTTGCTGACAAAAATGTATGGTGATGACAGTGTTGAAAAGCAGTGAGCTGTAGCTGAGCATCTGCCCCATCAAATGTTATCATGCTCTTTGCATCTGTAGCAGTTTCCATGGAAACAAATAGGTGGCATTACTTTTGGGGCAATATACATTTTTTATGAAAAAAATCCAGAATGTGGATTCAAAAATATTTTAAAGTTTTAAAAATGAGTTTCATAATGTTTTGAAAAATAATGTGTAATCACTCAACTGAGAGATGGATATACATTGTTTTTTAGTGTACACTGACCACAACTATGTCAAGAGCTGTTGTTTAACTTCCTTTTTGGCAATCATACTTTTTATTTTGCGATTCTTATCTACTCTGGGTACAAGAAACTGTAACCAAATTTCATATTCACTGACACATTTTGAGATTCCTTTGCTACCTTTATCTCACTTGCCTACCACCTTTGTAACTGCTTGTGTTGTAAAGAACTGTTATCTTTTGAACAGGATATGCAATGTTTTTAGAAAGACTTTCTAAAAAAAAAACAATTTCTTCCTAATTTCTTGTCTAAATCTACCCTCTTCCAATTTGAGACCATTTCCTCTTTTCTTGTTGCTGCCTTCCCTTATAAAAAGACCACCCCAGCTTTCCTGTAGGCCACCTTCCAGTACTGGAAGGCCACAATAAGGTCACCACGGAACCTAATCTTCTCTGGGCTGAAGCGCCTCAGCTCTCTCAGCCTGTCCTCTTAGAAGAGGTGCTTCAGCCCTCTAATCTTCATGGCCCTCCTCTGGACCTGCTCCATGTCCTTGTGTTGGAGGCTTCAGAAATGGACACACTATACCAGGTGGGGCCTCATGAAAGCTGGCTAGTGGGGCAGAATCACCATCCTCTACCTGCTGGTCAGCCTTCTCTGTTGTTGCTTTCAAAGCAGTAGGACTTTATTTTTGAAACTGTGAACAATAAGAGAGAAACTCTAAATTTCCCCTATTTTTTTTTCCCCCCATCAATTTAAATTAAAAATAATAATTATTTTGGATTTTCCACACTGTGGATTGTCTCGTTTCAGTTGTCTGAAGTCGTACTGACTTTTTCACTCATCACACACAATTACTCTACTAGAGTTCTGCTTCATAAAATGATAGATGATCCAGACTTTGCTTATGAGTCAGAAGTGTATTTCCTAGGCCTCATGATATCTATTTGCAAGTATGTGTTACAGACACTTCATTTCTCTACTGGGATGAGGGGAGAAATAATAAGAGTCTACCGCAACAATCCAGTTATCCCTCATGATGTGTTGAAGAGCAGTGTCTTTCATTTACAATACTTTAAGTGGATTTTCTCATGTAAATTATAACAGTAAATTTGCATCATGATCTGTCAAGTAGTGCTGATCTGTATTTATGATAGTTGAAGACAAAATACCATTTTTAATTTTTTTCCTTGTTGCAAATTGACCTTAATTCTTTAAAGTTATTAAATGTCTGACACTGCAAGAGGCAGCGAATCACAGAAGCTACCACTTTTATTATTATTATTTTTTTTCCCTGAGAACACACTCAAAAATGTACCTATACAACGGTGGTCAATGCCTCAGTGTCTGAACAAAGAAAACAGGGATGAGTGATTTCCACCAGGGGTCAGTACTGTGAGTGGTGCTACTTAATACCTTCATTAATAACTTTGACAGTGGGGTCAAAAGCACCCTCAGTGAGTTTGTGAATGACACCAAGCTGTGTGGTGTGGTTGAAATGTCTGAGGGTTGACATGTCGCTCAGAGACCTAGATAGACTTGATCAGTTGGTCAGCAGAACAATATGATGTTCAACAAATCCAGTGCAAGGTCTTGCAAGCCCTTTCAACTAGTTGTAATTCCCACCAACGTGAGGTGGGGGATAAGAGGGTAGAGTACAGACTGACAAAAAGGACTTGAGAGTGGACTACTAGTGGATGACAAGATGGACATAAGACAGAAATGTGCTCTCACAATACAGAAAGCATGTCCCCAGCTGCATTAAAAAAGCTGTGGCCAGTAGAGTGAAGGAAGTGATCCTACCCCACTACTCTGTGCTGGTGAGACTTCACATGGAGTACTGTGCCCAGATGTGGAGTCCTAGGTACAAGGGATATGTGAACCTGTTGGAGAACATTCGGAGAAGAGCCACAAAAATAATCCAGGAGATCAAAACTTTCTTTAAAAGAGCAGGCTGAGAGAGCTGGGGCTGTTTAGCCTGGCAAAAAGAAGGTTCTAGGGAGACCTGAGGGAGGCCAATCGGGTTTTAAAGAGGGGCTATAAGAAAGAAGGGGATAGATGCTTTCAAAGATCATAGTATCAAAGTATCGTGCGAGTTGGAAGGGACCTTAGAGATCATCGAGTTCAACTCCCGGGTTTCAAGCCCTCTGTGTAGCGAAGTGGCACTTCTACCCCTGCGCCACAGGGGGGATTCGAACCCGGGCCCTCCAGTGCCGCAGGCAGCAGCTTAAACCACTGCGCCACTGGGGGCACACAAAAATCCTGTTGTGATAAGACAAGAGGAAGTGGTTTCAAACTAAAAGATGGGAGATTTATATTTTATATGAAAAAGTTTTCACTGTAAAGGTAGTGAAGCACTGGAACAGGTCAGCCAGAGGTCTACTGGGTGTTCCATCCCTGCAGACATTCAAGGCCAGGCAAGGCCAAGTTCTGATCAACATGATCTAGTTGTAGTTATCCCTGTTCATAGCAGGGAAATTGGACTAGATGACCTTTAAAGGTCCCTTCTAACTCTAACGATTCTATGATTCTATGATTTTATGAAAATGTCAATTGGCCGTGATATTTAAGTGTAGAAAACCATTTAGAAATAAAAAAAAAAAAAAAAAAAAAAAAAAAAAAAAACAGAAGCTAAAAAAGAACTCACTAACAGTAAGAAGGAATACAACATGGGTGAACAGCTAAGAATATAGGACAAGAAATTAAGAAGAAAAAAAACAAACATAACACAGGGCTGTGGAAAGAAGATGCTAGAAAGGGAATATTGGATAATGTTGCATAAAAGTAGTGATAAAGGAGTGAAGGGATTGAATAAAGCAGTCATTTGTATTTCAGTATATGTGTTTCAGACTGTCTTTTCTTTGTGACTCTGATAGATGCTAGTGGCCTGTGGTTATTCCTCAGTATTTTCTGAGGGTGTCATGGGGACAAAGAGTACACAGGGGTCATGTTAATGATGTTTTCTCCTGCCTCTGTAACTCTCAGGTTTTTCACGGACTCAATTTCTGCAATTGGGTCCTGGAGACGATGTAGCACAAATCTTCCTGGTGCAGCCTTGTATTTCCCATTTATTATTATGATGTATCACCTCAACTCAACCACAGACAATGTTATGTAAATCTAAGATTAACAACAATTTATTACTTGCTAAACAGAGTTATTTTTGTGATGGTCCAGAATCGAATGCATTTATACCCTTTAACCCTAGCAAAACTCAGCACCTAGTGAAATCAGTGACCTGATATTTCTAAGATTCTTCCCTGTCCTTGAAAGAATTAGAACCATCCACATTCCAAGATGTAAAATATAGTAGTGAATCAGAGTGGTAGTAAATATATGTTTCCATCAGAATGGGGAAATTATGTTCTGTTTTTCCCCAATCTGGGAAAAATGTCAAGATGCTAAAAGATTGTAACTTTAAGCATCTTGACATTTTGACAAGATGGCATCTTGGTATCCTGACAAAATGTTAGAGAGTTATGTCTTCATTTCAAGCTGTAAGATTTTTAGAAGGGATAGATAAAGCAGGAAGGGTGGGGGAGTTGCACTCTCTGTTAAGAAGTGGATAAACTACAGTGTTGCCTCTGAGCATTAGAAATGACTGGATTGAGAGCTTGTGGATTAAAATCATGGGCCCATCCAGTAAAGCATATCTAGTGGTCAGAGCCTACTACAGACTGTCTGAGCAGGGGGAGCCTGTTGAGAAGGCCTTCTTGCTTCAGCTACAAAAGACGTGCTCACAGGCTAATCAGATGGAGATTTCAATCACCCTGATTTCTACTATCAACAAAATGAGCTGCAAGAAATCCAGGAGATTCCTAGGGCCCAACATAAAAAATCTGTTTCAGGTATTGGACAGACCAGTCATAGGTGAAGATTTACTTGGTGTGGTTATCACCAATTGTTTTAGGTATGTTTGAATCCAAGACCAGATGCCTCAGAAGCAGAGGCAAACAAGCACACACTCAAGGCAGCACAGAGAATTACGAATTTTATTCAGCACACAGGCACACCATAGGCATCCACTGCCAGTAAGCAGCAAGCAGAAACTCCCTAAGCACATGAAATACAAGTCCTATTAAGCTTAAACAGAAGGACTGTGCTAAGGAAGCAAAACAGTACTTACTAACCCTTAAGAGATGGACAAAATGCCAAGTAGGAGACAGAGAAGGAAAGTGCCAGTGGTGGATTTGATTAGTGTCACCAGGGTGTCCCCTGCTTTGAAGTACATTTTTCCTCTCCGAACACACTACAGCCTCCCTCCTGCTTTTGTTCTCTCCAGGTTCTGCAGGAATTTTTTCCCCTTGCACACTGCACCTGCATGGCCAAGGCATAACACAGAGCCCTAGTGGAACACCTGTTTGCAAAAGAAGTGCAAAATCAGATAAAGTAGCAAGTTCAGATCCCATAAAAGAAGAGTAATGGCTGTAGCCACAAATCCACTTCCGTTAGGACTGTCAGAATAGTTTGTTCCACCCCAGGATCATTCTTCAATCTGGGGACTTTAGGTCCCTGACACATCAATCCAGGGGAAAACCTCCTTAAATAGGTTAAGACTGGAGGTATTCTGGGATGAAGTCTGTCCTGGCTGAGTTTGCATTCTTCATGGAATGTGGTCTTGTCAAAAAGAAAACAAAAAAACCCCAAAAACTAAAAAAACAAGCCAAAACAACAACAACAACAACAAAAAACAAACAACAAAAAACAAACAAACAAAAAAAACAACCAACAAAACAAACAAAAACAAAACAAAGAGTCACGAGAGTAAATATCCAGCTGTTAAAGGAGGTATTGGTTGAGATTAACCTGGGAAACTATCCTTGGGGACATGTGAATATGACAGAACTGGAAGCTCTTTAAGGACAACATTCTGAGAGAACAAGAACTCCCAGCATAAGAAATCAAACAGGATGCAGGAGGCCAGCTTGGTTGAACAAAGACCTCCTGGTTAAACTGAGGAATATGAAGGAAAAGTAGTGGCAGGGAAAATAGAGAAGGCTGGTCCAGGAAGGATGCAGGGTTACTGCTTGGACATGTAGAGAAAGAATTAGGAAAGCCAAGGTTCATATGAAAATTAACTTGGCAAGGGATGTGAAAAATAGCAAGAAGGATTTATTTAAATGCATAGGTCAGAAGAGACAGGAAAAGGGCAGTGTGGCTTCCCTGATACATGAGAGAACTGGCTTAAACAGAGGGGAAAACATCAAAATACTCAAAGAATCCTTTGCCTCTTTGCCACTTCCCTGGTGCTCAGGCTTACTGCAGCTTCCATATGTCTTTTATGATTGAGTGTTTTGAATGACATTGAGAAAAACTGTAGGCAGTGAGTATTTTGCAGGATTGAAATTAATGGAGAATCATGGGAACTGAATTTATGAGAGAATTAGCTACAGACATCTCAGTCTCACCTTGGTGCCAGGGAAGGATATGGAATGAATAATCTCAGGAACTATCATGGACCAATTAAAGGCTGACAAGAGGATCAGGCTCAGTCAGCAAGAGTTTGTGAATGGTAGATCCTACTTGACAAACCTAATTCCATTTTATGAAAAGGTGACCCACTTAGTGCATGAAGGTAAGGCTGCTGATGCGGTCTACCTGGATTTCAGTAAAGCCTTTGACACTGTCCCCCACAATATCCTCATGGAGAAGCTGTCTGCCCATGGTTTGGATGGGTGCACGCTCTGCTGGGTGAAACACTGGCTGGATGGCCAGGCCCAAAGAGTTGTGTTCAGTGAAGTTAAATCCTGTTGATGGTTGGCCATGAGCAGTGTCCCCCAGAACTTGATACTGGGGATTCTTCAATTTCACATCTTTATTAATGATCTTGATGAGGGGATTGAGTGCACTCTCATTAAGTTTGCAGATGACAGCAAGCTGGGAGGGAGTGCTGATCTACCAGAGGGAAGAAAGGTACACAGAGGGACCTGGATAGACTGTGGGGCCCTTTTATCATCCTTCAAAGTCAATGTGTGTGATCTGTAGTAGTGATTTTATTCTTGTGGTAAATAATGGAAATCAGAATGATATTGAAAAAATATTACATGAATAAATGTAAATACATTTAAAGGCCTTTCTAGTGTGAACTTCACAGAATCACAGAATCACATAATTGTAGGAGTTGGAAGGGACCTCTAGAGATCATCGAGTCCAACCCCTCTGCCAAAGCAGGTTCCCTACACCAGGTAACCTCTTAATCTCTTGACACTGGCACATGGTGCCACGGTAGTACTGATTGTACTGGTAAATACATGCATTGAACAACAGAGTCTTGACCCTTTTATCTGATTTTCTTACTTTGTAGTATGTTCTGTTGTATACTGAAGAAGGGAAATGAGAATCAGGAATCAGATTGCCCAGTCTTTCTTATATATCTGTGAGGAAGTCAATCTATCTCTCATCTTTGGTTTCCCATCCCTAAAATTAAAACAGCTATCTCCTTAGTATTTCTGACCATCAAAAGAAAATAATCTTTTAAAGTTATTTAATGACATATTTTCCTAGATACCTAAGCCACAAGGGGTGCTTCAAAGTTCTCTGAAATTTATTCAGCAATTTCTTCAACATCACAGTATCACAGTATCATGAGAGTTGGAAGGGACCTTAGAGATCATCAAGTCCAACTCCCGGGTTTCGAGCCCTCTGTGTAGCAAAGTGGCACTTCTACCCCCTGTGCCACAGGGGGGATTCGAACCCCGGGCCACCGGTGTTGCAAGCAGCAATTCTACCACTGCGCCACCGGGGCACACAATCCTTGTCATCTCAATAAGAAAACAAACAAACAGACATACAAACTATGTGTTAAAAAGAAATGTAAGTTCTGCAACAGTATCACAACTGGACATAATGATTCCAGGAAAAATTGTCCAGAATATATTTTAATAAAATAGAGACAGTGAAGTTACTATATATTGCCTCAAACAGAAGAGGAACAGTACATATCTACATGCTACAAATGCTGAAATATTGAGCAGATGAGGAAGCACATCCAGCTTTTCTTGGCCATGTCTTGGAAAGAACTCTGATTTTTCCTATTCTCTGAAAAAATCTTCCCAAATTGAAACTCTGAAAGACAAAATAGTTTATTTTAAACCTTGGTAAACCTGATCTAATTAGGTTCAAGATTTTGACAGCTCTGACATTTTCCAGAAATATGAATCCAGGAAAGTCTGTACAGAGAAATGCAGATGCCAGTGTGAAGATTTATCTTGCCTAACTTCAGGTTCTAAAAATGTTATTTGAGTCTAGGAATTATGATTTGCTTTTGTAGTTGACAGAAAAAGGCGAACAATCCTAGAGATAATGACTGCCATTACTTTAGGGAAGCTTGCAAAGCTAGGCTACATTGTTCTGTTAGTGGGAGTAACCAAAATTTAAATGTTGATTGGTCAGACTGTAATTCAAGTGGGTAGTTTTCAAACATAATATCTTAAGTTTTTCCTCATCAATTTTTGCAGAATTTATCAATTATATTTTTTTCCATGTATGATATATTTGATTGCTCCATTCAAATTTGTTGAGAAGATATTTTTCCTCTTTTAAAACCACCTATAATTTCAGTGACAATAAAAGATCTAACATTTCATCTTCCTTTCTAAAAGGATGAAGAAGTGGCAACATTATGCAGAATTTTATTCTTTGTTTTAGGTGTCTGTTATCACTGGGACGATGAGCATAGAACTAAACAAATGTTGCGTATTCCTGTTAAGCAGCACTAGTAGTTTTGTTTCAAAAATATTTAACTATAAGTCACATACTCAAAAGCCTAATGATCTTCTTTGTGTTGAAAATGTATAGATTCTTTACCAGTGCTGTGCGTGTCTTCCTCTGGCCTCAGCTGATTGGGTGGATGAGATGTTAGCTGTACCAAGTCTAAAAAGCTTGATTATTTTATCTCTTGCTGAATGATGAATTTAGATCTAGAGTTCCTTAAACTCACATGGATGCTAGCCTATGCATTAGCCTTCAGCATGATCAAAAGGTAAAGTATCCTCTTACGTTCCAGGTGTTATTTTTTGTCGTTGTTGTTTATTTTTTCATTTGTTTTTTAATTTTCTTTGCAATGAGGAGAATAGTAAACAATTGCTGTCCTCCTGAAACCATCTTTTTCACTGGAAAAAGTTTGTCTTCCAGCTTGCAGATGTCAAAACGGTGTATGGATCTAGAAAATGTTAATTTGGTCTTCAGAAAGTACCCTAAATTTCTGTAGACTTCTTAATGTAGTACACAATACCTAAAAATTTCTTAAAAGATCTCACAAGGAAGAATCACCATCATAGAATGTACTTCTAGAATAAATATTTTTAGTCACACAATAGGTTTTTCCAGAAATGTAGAATGCAGGTTGCTGACAAGATGAATGTAGAGTTGAAAGCAGGTGATGAGATGCAGATCTTTGCTTTGCTTGCATTCACACAGAACATTCTTGATATTCTCAGTTTCATTCAAATGAGTTAAATCAACAGTATCAAAATAATATCATCATATTTAGAAAGTTTGGTGAAAGGTGAGTCAGTGTTTCTTGGAGTAGGCATATCTTCTGCCATTACTATCATGCTGTCTGCTATGCTTCCCACTTTTGCTGGCATTTGCTACTTGTCTGATCTCTTGCTCTGTGCCACTTGATTCATCACAGTCAGTGATCCAAGGGCATGAAAAATTCATCCCATGCAAAAAATACCTTGCAATTTATTATAGGTTTTGAATTTAGGTCAATTAATTCCTCCACAGAGAAGAAAACTCACGGCTTATAATAATTCTGGCATTTCTGCTGATGAATAAAGTACAAATCTGTGTTACCATTCACGTAATAAGAAAAGTAATGTGTTACAATGCTGAATTATCTAAATAATAACAAAAAGTAATTTGTTGGAGGAAACAGGTTCTGCAAAGGAATTCATTTCTGTTCTGACAGTTAGCACCACCTAGTACTGCATACTAACTTGCCAGAAAGATATATGGACCAATATTAACAACAATATTCTTTTTAAAGAAACATCTTGTTTAAAACTACTTATCTTACTTAGATCAATAATTTCATCTTTTTCTTAGTGGCTTTATATCTTTATTCTTTATATTGCTTACTTGTCTACGTTAAAATTTGATTATCTGCAAGCTAATTAGAAATGCAGTGAGACTTTTCCTTTAAGCTTAAGGTTGGGACCTGTTTTTTCACCACTATTTTCCAACTAAAAGAATTAAAGTGGTGTTACAGATACAGGTAATTTGGAGAATCTCAAATGGCAACTCTACAAGCAGCCATTATTAAGTCAAATAAATGAATATATGTATCCCAAGTGACAGGACAGAGTTGTAACCCCAAGATCACCTTTCTTCTCTCAAAGTCAGAGTCCAATTTGCACATAATCAGACCTAGAAATCGTGAAATTTGATATATGCTGTCTGGTGCCTTTTATGTTATCTCATGTAAGACAAAGTGGCATCTGAAACAATCAAAGAGACAAATGGAGTGAGAACTTTGCATAAGAGACAGATGATATGTAATTTAAACTACCTAGTGGCTGACTACAGTAATTGAGTTTAACAAATTACTTTATTGAAAACAAGCACTGGAGTCATCTGGTGCAATATGAGTAGATAGCTGGTGCATGTGTGTCAGAGATGAACATGTGGTGCATGAGAGGTAAGAGAACCCCAGTCATGCACCTGTTTGTTTCTACATTCTCACTAATTGACCACTCTGCCTCAACATACAAAGACTGAAATGTTGTCAGACTTTTATTTAATTATATTTTCTTCTTACATTTCCAAATCTGTTATATTATAATGCTTTTCTACTTTGCCTTGGAATACATTTCTAATGCTTTCTTAGAGTTAGCCCTCCTTGCTTAGTTTCTTCATGTAAATGCTTGTGTGGAACTGTTAATTTTTTTAATTCACACACAATTTGTTGAAGTTTTGAGAGAATTGTTATTAGCAAATAGTTGATGTATTAATCTAGTTGATGCATACTGTACATTTGTTCAGAAATGAGGGAGCACAGTTTTTAACGTGACAGCTCTGGAATTGTCATGAATATAATCAGTACCACTAGTGGCACTGCATATCAAGTCCAGTGTCAGCTCACTGGTGCTATAACAAGCATAAGCAGGATCTTGTTACACTTTCACAGACTTTAACAAACTATGCAGGGAGCTATATGCAGTTAATCAATAATTAAATGGGTATTTCAGCAGATGTCCAGACTACCAAAAAGTAGAAATACATGATTTTAACCCTGTTACTTTATATATAGCCCTCATTTTCAGCTAAGCTATAGCAGAAATATAGGCCAAAAGAAACTACGGGCTTCCTACAAAAAAATCTGTTTGAATAGATATTATTACTCTATTTCAATCCTCCAAGATAGGTCATTAATATCAGTACTTAAAGGTGTCTCACAAAATAATTATTTTAAAATTGTCATCTCAAATAATCTTTGATCTTTGTTCAGTGTTAAGAATTCAGGCTCCATTCCCCAAGCAGAATTCACTTGAAAAATAAATAATTAAAAATGAATGGATGTAAGCAATAATTGGTTCGATTTCCAGGCACTCATCAGCTATTTGGCAAAACATATATATTACCCTGGTTTGCTTCCTAAATCTCTTTACAGACAACGTTGTTAAGTGATAAGTTCAGTGCACACCGAAGTTCTGAAAGAGACATTTAAAAGTAGCACCAAGAGCATTAAGTAAGGATATCCAATTTCTTCGTGACCCTTATCATCAAGTAAAGTTATGTAACAAAAACGTAGCTAAACTGAGTTCTAGGTTGTGTTCTCTTAAACAGGGAGTCTACACACGCTTTTGGAAGGCTCCAAAGAAAGAGAAACACAAGACATCTAGCCTTTGAAAATCTCCAGAATCAAATAAGATTAGACCTGTTCTAAATCCCACTCAATAGCACATATTTACAGGTATGGAATATTCAGACATTAGGAGTAAGATGATTCCTTCATGAGATAGAAATCACTGCTGTCAAGTCTCTTAGAATGTGTAAAAGTAAACTAATGACCATTCTCTGAGCAGATGAATTGTAAGGTCATAACCTTAACCAATGAGTGAGTACCAGGTAAAAACATGTGGCTTACCCAAGTTGCTCATGTGCAAGCAACGCATCCAACTGACCAGAAAGACTGAAGCCTGTACCCACCCTTCCTCACTCTCATTTAAGGGTTAGCAGCCAAGGTTGTAGCATCTTTCTGTATAGATACTGTACTCCGTTAGAGCTGTCACTGGTCATTGGAAAGGGTGAGGCAATTTTTTATTTTATTTTATTTTATTTTATTTTATTTTATTTTATTTTATTTTATTTTATTTTATTTTATTTTATTTTATTTTATTTTATTTTATTTTATTTTATTTTATTTTATTTTATTTTATTTTATTATTTTATTTTATTTTATTTTATTTATTTTATTTTGTTTTATTTATTTTTCCCTTTAAACCCCCTATAGTTCTGCAATATTTGTATTCCATTAGAAGGCACTGTCATGCCATGCACTCCAGTAAATATTTCATGGTGCAGAGATGTTCTAAAACCAGCTCTTTACAAAATCAATTCAGTAATTGCAAAATACTTGAAAATGTACTGTGTACCTGTCTGTCATTACCCACTTGAGAATATCAGACTTTGAAAGGCAAGAAGAAGGAAACAAAATCTA
The DNA here is from genome assembly GCF_039878825.1 of Excalfactoria chinensis. Taxonomy (NCBI): domain Eukaryota; kingdom Metazoa; phylum Chordata; class Aves; order Galliformes; family Phasianidae; genus Excalfactoria; species Excalfactoria chinensis. The sequence goes on from NC_092857.1 coordinate 3,344,090, forward strand.
AAGGTAATTCTTGTAAAGGAGTATTCTAAACAATCAATAGTATGACAGTGTGTTTAAAAAGCACTAAAGAGAAAAGGAGACTCTGCTATTCCAAATATTCTGTAAATGGCTAGATCCGTCTGAATGAATATCTAAGGAGATGTTTGGTAGGTATTTCCTTTACACAATATGGAGGTGTTGTAAACATACTGGTTTTCTGAAGCCAGATGAAGTTAGTAAAAATATTTACATTGACTTCCTTAGACTGTGACCAAAGACACCATGTTTAGCTCTATATTTAACAGAAATTTTACAAATCCATTCTCATGTACAGTTACTTTTAATCAGTCTTCAATTCTCATGAGTTTTTTTTGTTTTGTTTTGTTTTCCCATGTAATGATAAATGCACAGCAGAATTTATTTGTTTGTTTGTTTTTATTTTTTTCACTGACTTTGTATGTTGACGCAAGACAGGAATATAATTTTAGGTTTAGATGAAATTTAGTTAACCTTAAAAGACTAATTTCTCTCCTCTATCTTTTTGAATTATAACAAAACTATTGAAGAATATCAGTGTACTGTATCTATCTGCTCACCTGAAGCAAATGGAATACAATTTCTAGAGCTTGAGAATACAATATAGCAAATGTCAGTTCAGTCACTTAGAATTCTTTTTAAGAATAATAAAATGCACATAATAAAAATTGAAAACATTTTTGATTCGGATTCAGAAATTTTAGGAAAAGACTGACATATGAGTTCAACTTAAGAATATTTTATGTTAGATAGGGATGGGTACTTTGGACTTTTTGAATTGAGTTATTATGTTCTTATCCAAAATTTCTTGATTCAGTGGAAAAATTCCAATACATATTGACAAGCTATGGATAAAATCTTACTGTGAAATATTATCTTTTTCTCTCAGAATATTTACCTTTTAGTCACAAAATGTTTTAAAACAGCTGTCAGCATTTTGATGTGTAGTTTTCACATTCCTGAGAATCTAATAAAATTATCTGCAATTTAGATAGATGACCACATTGTTGTCATTGACACATTTCCTTTCCTGTTCTGAGGTCTAGTTTGATTATACAAGAATAAAAGAGAAAGTAGTGGCAAATAGAGGTATCAGAATGGAACTGGTGAACAAAGTTAGATGCAGTAATAAAGTCATCCATTCATTCATTCATGTAGGAAACAAATTTCTCTTATACTAACAGGAACTAAGGAGAAATTCCTGCCATGTTTGTATTAGAAGTACTAAAATATAATACTTTCTGTTTTAGGTACAAAAATGTACAGTCCACTTGAAATTTGCAGACATTGTCTGTGGGGGAAGTGTTGACCCATTTCCAATACTTAAATCAGTGGTTATTCCCATATTTGAATAAATCCCTGAGGAACCAGCTCATTAATGCAAGAAAGAAAAGCTGCAATTAAAAAAAATTAAAATAATAATAAATTATATGGGGAATTTATCTATATATGTATGTATGTATAACAATGTAAAAATTAAATTGAATTCTAATATTAATTCTTTTTTAATGATCTTTCTAAAGACTATTTAGCCCCATATGTTCATGAAGCCATTTAAATAGTTCAGCAACAGAATAGTTTGGTAAGTCAATAAGTTACCCTGAAAAACCTATTTATCTCAGTATTTTTCATCCTTTGGCTTAGATATGTTTAATTAAGAAAATAAATATCACATATCCACCAAAGTTTGAGGAAGATATTTCATATAAATGTAAGACATCATGTGTGATACAATATAAATTAATTCTGATTCCTGTATTCTCATAATTATGATAAGTATAAGAATGAAAAGTGGAATCAGTGAGTGAGAGAAAAATAGTAATTTACAGAGATTATTTAAAAGAAACAAACAAAACGGACCATTTTAGTTGAATCTCTGCTCTTTTTTTGTTATGAAAAAAATTATTTTCATTTATTTGATCTTTTAATAACTTATCCTGTTATTCATAGAATCAGCGAGACGGGACTCACAAGAATCATGGAGTCCAACTTTTCTAGATATACAGGGAGGCCCAATGAAGAATGGGGAAAGGACTGTTCAGTCTCTTCATCAATCTCTTCAACATCTTCATCAATAAAATTGACAAGGGGATAGTGGCCACCCTCAGCAAGTTTGCTGATTATATGAAGTTGGGAGTATTGGCTGACATGTCTGAAGGCTGTGCTGCCATTCACTGAGACCTGGACAGTTGGAGAGCTGGGCAGTAATAAATCAGATAAGGTTTAACAAAAGCAAGTGTAGAGTCTTACACCCAGGAATGAATAATTGCATGCACCAGTACAGGTTGGGGGATGACCACCTGGAGAGGAGCTCTGCAGAGAGGGATCTGGGTATCTTGGTGGACAACAGTTTGGCCATGAGTCAGCAGTGTGCCCTGGTGGCCAAAAAGGCCAATGGCATTCTGGAGTGCATTAAAAAGAATGTGATCCTCCCCCTCTACACTGCCCTAGTAAGGCATCATCTGGAGAGCTGTGTCCAGTTCTAGGCTTCCCAGTACAAAAAAAGACAGGGATCTCTTGGAAAGAGTCCAGCAGAGGGCCATAAAGATTGGGAAGGACCTGGAGCATCTCCCCTATGAAGAATAGTGAAGATTCCCTGACCAGGGGGAATAAATAGAGATTTCATAAACTTCAGTGAACTTGGAAAAGATTATAAACTGTTACAGTGCTTGGGTCAAGAGACCAGCTAAACAGTTGAAATATTGGGGCAGTTGAAATCTGCACTTCAAAATGAAGTCAGAAGCTAAGCAATGATGCAGTTCTGTGTTTAATGTCAGCAATAGTTGTCCAGTTCCATATGACAGAAAATAAAATGTACCTTTTTTGAGTAAGGTACTCAAAGCAAGAAATGAAAATAGAATCAAGATAAAGTTTGAGTTGATGGCTGACTATCTCTGTTGTTCAGATTATTCTTGTGAAGAAGCATTATTTGTCAGCTGATTTAGTGAGTGCTTTATCCCGTGCATTACAGTAAGATACAAATCAGTTAATCAACAGTATATTTAATAAATAATTATTTAAAAAACATAATCAAGTTTCTTATAAATAGAATGGTGATAATGGCAGTGATACCACTCTCAGTACCTGATTATCCTTGCTAAAATTAAATCTGCTCCTGTAAGGCAGGAATAGTCACTCTTTTCTACTGATTCCAACTACCTGTTGGAGAGAAAGTCTCTCCATAGAGTTAGCAGAAGACATAGCTTTTATTAATAAGCAAATATAGTACTTAATGGAAACTGTGTTAACTGACAATGATCAATCCCTGAAGTCAAGGAAAAACAACAGTTTCCTTTCTTATGACTTACTTATGCTTTTCTTCCCAATCAGATAAGCCAGGGTTGAATTCAATTCCTTTGATTCAAGTTTGCCACAGATTAAAATAACTCCTGTAAAAATCAAGGACTTGATAATTGCTTTTGTACAAAGCATTCATCTTTTTGACAAATATTTTAGCATTGTGGCAGGAGCGATAGACAACCTCTTGATAAGATCTGCTTTAAAACTTTGATTTCTCATTATGGAAACATTTATAAGTTTTTATAGGAGGCAAGACGGTGATATTATACTTACCACAGGTTATTTTATCTTCTCATTCACAAGTTACTGTGATGACAGAGATTTATTGGCTTCTGGTGAGCTTAACTGGCACAGAGCACATTAACCCTTTGACTAGTATGTGGGACCTTTTGTCTCAGAGCAAATCTGTGGACAGCTGTATGCATCTGGTGTGTGAAACCCACTATATAGGCTGTATAGTTCAGCACTGAAAACTTCAGAGACTTTATTTTGGTAAATGGATCTATTGAGATGGTATCCATGCAGCTTCTAGCGTCTTCACATGCATAAAATATACATATTTATTTATTTATTCCCTGATGTATCATAGCCTTGAATTTTTGAGTAAAGGTATACAGCAGTAACTATCTCTAACTGACAGCTCTAAGTTTTTTTCCTTTTCTAGGGTCAATATTTCTCTCTCTGTATATATATGTATTTAGCTAAACTACCTATAACAATAAATACCTTATTGTAGGATTTATCATGGTAATTGTTAAAAGAACTCATCTAAAAAATTTAAGAAAAACTCTTGGGAATTATATTAGATGACTTGAATTTGTAATGAGCTACCTAAATGTGATTATAATTACACAGTTACTGCTTTGAGCAAGATGTTAGACCAGATTTCCTCCTGTGTTTACTTCCAAACAGAATAAGATGTATATTTTTTTAATTCCAAATATAGCCTAAGTAGAGAAAGCTGAGCCGCTTGTGGAATACACCATATCCAACATTTCATCATGAATCTTCAGTAATCTACTTACTCCTAACTAGCACACTTTACAACTAGATGAACATCTACCTCTTCTCTTTGAATACACATACTACAGTGAAAATTCTTTTTATACACATAGATATATGGATAACTGTTTTGTTACCCCATGGGATATTCAAGTAAATTGAATGTATGAAAATGTTCCTTTGGGTTTTGAATTTCTCAGTAGAACTATCCTGCACATCTGCAGTGTAGACTTTCAGGAAAAATGTAGAAAGATCTCTAAATAGTCCTTAAGATTTGTAGGTACACTAAAAACTGAAAATAAAATCTTGCCTATATAAATGGACTCAGTTGACCCATTTTTGAAAGATGCATTCATGGTTAAGATTTCTGGATGTTCCAGGTACACTAAAATGTCTTATTTCAAAATCTGATCTTAAGATGTTTAAAAGGTGTTTTACGTTGTGTACTCTGAAGTGAAATAATTCATCTCACTTACATTTTGAAGTTTTGTCTATATACATCTGTGCAATTATTCTCAGCTTTTGTAGCTTATCAGGGTTGAAGGCTTGAGTTTTGTGTTACATAGCTTTCCTTGTAAGGAAAATGGTCACTCAATTTTAATAACAAGATCAAATCCTAAAAAAATCAGACAGGAATAATACTTTTTCAAAATAATTGCTGTTCCTTACATCCATGAATATCTCACACCGTTTATCTCTTTATGAGATATTCTTTATGAAGAACAAACTATAGCTACATGGGGATATGCAGTTGAGAAGAATGTTTAATATGGCTTAACTTATAGAAAATGTAATTCCACTCCAAACAGGGAAGGAATTAATTTTCTTCACTCAGAAGGGAAAAGTACATCCATTCTTTATGGAGAGGAAGGGAAGAAATCAGAGCTGTATCATTTCCAAAGTACACAGAATGACAGAGATGCTATGATTTGAAATGACTTCAAGATCATTCAGTCTAACCATTCACCTACCACCAGTATTTTCCCACTAAACCATGTCCCTCAGTACAACATCTTAATATTTCTTGAATGCCTCCAGGTATGGTGATTCAATCACCTCCCTGGGCAACCTGTTCCAGCACCTCAGCACTTCTTAATAATTTTTTTCATTACACCGAATCTGAATCTCCGCTGGTGCAATTTGAGGCCATTCCCTCTAATTCTACCAGTATTATGTCTCCTACCACAGAAAATGCTGACCCCCCACCTCACCACAACCTACTTTCAGGTAGTTGTAGAGAGTTATATAGTCTCCTCTGAGCCTCATCTTCTCCAAACAAAAAAGTCCCAGTTCCCTCAGCCACTCTTCCTCATAAGTCTTCTCCACCAGACACCTCATCAGTTTTGTTACCATCCCCTGGACATACTGCAGGGCCTTAATGCCTGCCTGACAAACATAACAGCCAAAAACCTTCTTACTTGTAATCTTTCACAAACACAAGGATGATATTTGTGAAGCAGGTATCATATTGTTTGTTGGACTGTGGAATTATTATTAATGTTCTCCTTGCAACTCTCTGGATACGTGACAAAAATTCTTACCTGACATGGTTTTTTCCTTTCCTTTCCCTTTCCCTTCCCTTCCCTTCCCTTTCCCTTCCCTTCCCTTCCCTTCCCTTCCCTTCCCTTCCCTTCCCTTCCCTTCCCTTCCCTTCCCTTCCCTTCCCTTCCCTTCCCTTCCCTTCCCTTCCCTTCCCTTCCCTTCCCTTCCCTTCCCTTCCCTTCCCTTCCCTTCCCTTCCCTTCCCTTCCCTTCCCTTCCCTTCCCTTCCCTTCCCTTCCCTTCCCTTCCCTTCCCTTCCCTTCCCTTCCCTTCCCTTCCCTTCCCTTCCCTTTCCTTTCCTTTCCTTTCCTTTTTCCTCAGTGTTCACTGTAATTCAGATTGCTCTGTGATTTAATCACATTGATTTCCTGGAAAGTAGAACTGACAATCAGACAAATGCTTACCCATCAGACATAACGTGGTCAACAATTCCGCATATGCCAATCAATCAGATCAATCTGATCACCTGCAAAGTGATCTTATATATCTTTCCTCCATTGACTGATGTACTACATCTTGACACAGTAATAATATAGGGTAAAATGAATCAGCATTGGCATATGTCAGCTTGTATTGCTATTTTAAATATTGAGGATATTCATCAAAAAGCTTGCCATGTTGTCATGCATCTTGTCATTTATTTATCACTGATGTTCTTATAAAATTGAGACTGGAACATACCATGATGAGCTTCTGGTCATACGTGCAAGAACTCTGACATATAAAGCAAGGCATACTCATTTCCTTTTGTGCCTGATGTAATGTTGTAGATATTAAAAAAATATTTCTCTATTGTTTCCATGCAAAATGCACTTTATTTCTTACTGTGTATGTCTTCTGTGTCATCTTAGTCTCAACCTATATCTTACTTGTACAAATATTTTTTATTCTTTGTTGAAACCAGTCAGAGTCATCTTTCAAATTAGGAGTTAATTGTTACCTGGGGAAAAAAAGAAAAAAGAAAAAAAAAAAAAAAAAAAAAGTATTGATAAATGTAGAGGAAGAATGTGTATCAAGAGAACATAAACATTTGTATGCAGACATGAAGGTAACAAGCAGATAAAAATGTACCCCTTGTGATAGTGTTAATGGAGCACATTAGAAAGATGTTACTGATACTTATGCAAACACAATCATACACATGCTTTCTCTGCATACACTCTGTTCATTCTCCCTTACATCCTTAGGATATCCTTCATGTATTTCTTGAATTCTCAACAAACAACAGTCCACTTTTGTCCATTGAAATATTAAGCTATTGGATGGTATTGAACAGCTAAATTGTGTTTAAAGAGATCTATGTGCCCTAGAAGGTATTACCTACTAAACCTGGACTAAAATTCCAGGCTTAATGTCTGATCAAGTAGTCAACAATCAAAGCAAACAAGCAAACAAACAAACAAAAAAGATTAGGTTAAAATAAAATCATTGTAAAGTAATACAGAAATAGCATTTTCTGAGTCCAGTGGCATCACTGGAATTGAAGTGAGGGTAAATGAACTGAAGAAGGAAAAGCAATCACAGGGAATTACATATTTACCTTCTGTAAATCTTCAAGTGGATAAGTGCTATCTCATCTAATGATTCCTCATATTCTTTTGAAATTAGACCTCGTTATTTAATTCATATGTTACGTTGAATAAAGTGAAATCATTTGGTAACAGGAGGTAAGAAAAGAACCACAAAATAGATTCACTTTCGCTGCAACAATGGAAATGAGAATAATACCATTTTGGATATCTGATTTACTGTGTAATGGCTAGTTAGTACTTCCAAATTTAAATTTGTTAAAAGATTCAGTGAATAATAGAAATCTTTGAAGTATTAGTCATCATCACAGAATGATAGTCATAGAATCATAGAATGGCCTAGGTTGAAAAGGACCACAGTGATCATCTGGTTTCAACCCCACTTCTGTGTATGTGCAGAGCAGCCAACCACCTGACCAGTCTGCTCAGAGCCACATCCAGCCTGGTCTTGAATGCCTCCAGGGATGGGGCAACCAGTTCCAGTGTGACACCACCCTCTGATTGAAAAACTTCTTCCTAACCTAAACCACCTGTCTCTGTTTAATACCATTCTCCCTTGTACTATCACTATCCACCCTCATAAAAAGTCATTCCCCCTCCTGTTTATATGCTTCCTTCAAATATTAAAAGGCCACAGCGAGGTCTCCCCAGAACCATCTCTTCTCCAAGCTAAACAAGCCCAGTTCCCTAACCATTCTCCATAGGAGAGGTTATCCAGCCCTCTGATCATATTAATGGCCTTCCTCTGGACCCTCTCCAAGAGCTCTATGTCTTTCTTCTGCTGTTTGTTTTCCAAGTGAACAGTGTAAGACTTAGCCTGACTATTTTTAGTATACAATTCACATACATTCTACAGAATCCCAAAGACAAGTATGTCTGTGATGTTTTATGATGCCTATTTCAATGTAATTCATTTTTATTTCCTTAGGGCAAATAACACAGATTTCTGTAGTAGCACTTAACTTGAAGAAAGATTTTTTTTCGTTGCACAACAGTGGACTCCATGTAACAATTATGATAGCTAGTGATTCATATGGGGCATTGTGTCAATACAGACGTAGACTGCACTTCTGGAGTATATAGGCATACTTCTCTGTTTATGTGACCATAGTTAGGCGCACCTGTGAGCATTAATACACAATGAAGAAAAAAAAAAAGCAGTGTTGAAAATCTAAGGAATTAAAAGATTGGACAAGAGCTCGCTAAATATGTTAAGTCCACCATGAAGTTTCCATGTCAAAGAAGACCTGTCATAAGGTGCTCTGATTCATTAGACAGTGTTAACTGGACACTAAAGTTTTGGTTGTTGTTGAGTGATGTGAGCATGAGCTAGGCCAGGCTGGACTGCTTTTCTATGAAGAAGAATCATAGAATCAGAGTCCTGGAATCACTCAGGTTGGAAATGTCCTTTAAGATCATAAAGCCCAACCACAACTTAACCATGTTACCCTAACTCTAACAACCCTCCACTAAATTATGCCCCTGAGCACCACATCCAAAAGGTTTTAAAACACACTGAGAGATGGTGACTCAACCACCTCCCTGGGGACCCTATTCCAGTGTTTTACAACACTTCTGTAAAGAAGTTTTTCCTGATATCCAACCTAAACTTACCCCGGTGCAACTTCAGGCCATTTTCCCTCATCCTGTCACCTGTCATCAGTGAGAAGAGACTTGTCCCACTCTCACTGTAAGCATCTTTCAGATACTGGAAGAGAGCAATAAGGTCTCCCCTCATCCTCCTTTTCCCCAGACTAAACAGCCCCAGATTCCTCAGCCTCTCCTCATAGGGCTGATTTTCCAAGCCCTTCACAAGCCTTGTTTCCCTTCTCTGGATGTGCTCCAGCACCTCCATGTCCTTTCTGTACTGAAGTGTCCAAAACTGAACACAGTACTCGAGGTGAGGCCTCACCAAAGCCAAGTACAGGAGCAGGATGACTTCCCTAGTCCTGCTCAATACACCATTCCTGATACAAGCCAGGATGCCACTGACCTTCTTGGCTACCTGGGCACAATGCTGTCTCATATTCAGCCGACTATCTGTCGGCTTCCCTTTCCATCAGGGAGCTTTCTAGCCACACCTCCCCAAGCCTGTAGGGTTTCCTGGGGTTGTTGTGACCAAAATGCAGGATGTGACATGTCCTATTGGAACTCACACTATTAACCTTGGCCCATCGAACCAGTCTATCCCAGTTCCTCTGTAGTGCCCTTCTCCCCTCAGGCAGATCAACACTCCCTCCCAACTTGGTGTTGTCTGCAGACTTACTGAGGGTACTCTCAGTATGCATACATGTATTTTTCTGTACAAGTAGAACTGCATGTATATATACACACAGAAATATATATATTTATATGAATTTATGTGCGCGTATTAATATTTGGAAAAAATGCTCTCTTCAACACTACTTTTACAAAGTTCCTAAAATGTAAAATTAAAGTATCACTAAACACTTATGTATGCAGTACAGAACTAGGCAGGTTTTACCTGTGATTTATTTTTGAATGACACCACTAGCTACTTAGTCATCATTTTGGAATTCATCATTTTTGGAATTTTGCAGCATCCACTGCAAATTCAACTTTATGATTAATGCTGAAGAAGAACTCAAGATAACAAACGGAATGCTCATTTTAGTCAATGTTTCTTGAATATATAAAAAGGTTAAACTCAGGATGAATAGTATTCTGGTCTAAGTTACTAATATGCAGTTTTCCATAGGATACTTATGGAATATTCATAGAGTGGCTTGTAGGGGAGGAACCTGAAAAATCATCCACTGCCATACCTTCTGCTGTGGACATGTCTGTAACACGCTAGGTCAGATTGTCAAGGGCCCCATCCAACTGGGACTTAAATTACTCCAGAAATGAGGCATCTAAAAACTACTGTGGGCAGCCTGTTCCAATGCCTCGCCACCCACTGAGTAGAGAATTTCTTCCTTCCATCTAATCTGATTGTCCCCTCTTTAAGTTTAAAAATCAGTCCACCTTGCCCCATCACTAGCAGACCGTGTTAGGAGGCAGTGTTCTTATGTTTATAAGCTCAGCTACCAGAAGTCTGCAATAAGTAATCCCTGGAACCTTTTCTTCTCTGAGTTAAACAAGCCCAGCTCCCTATGCCTTTCTTTGTGAAAGATTTTCTCCAACCACCTGATTACCTTTGTGGGCCTCCTCTGGACCCATTCTAAATGCTCCATGTCTTCCCTGAGCCTGGATGAGGTTCTCCAAATGGCGCCTCCAGAGTGCAGAGTAGAGAGTGACAATCACCACATCTTGGACTGACACTGCTCATGGTACAGCTGTCCTTCCAGGATGCAAGCACATACTGCTGGATTGTCCTTTTCATTCTCCAGAATCCCCAAGTCCTTCTCAGCATGGCTACTCTCAAGGAGCTCTTCTTCCAAACTGTAGACATCTAGGATTGCTCTAACCCAGCTGCAACATTTTGAACTTGGTGTTCTTGAATCTCATTATGTTCATATGGGTTCAGTTTTCACGTGTGTTCTGGTTGCTCTGGATGGTATCCTTTCCTTCTATTGTGTCATCTTTGCATAATTAGCAATCTTGCTGAGAACACACTCAATCTATGTCACTGATAAAGATATTGAAGTCCACCTGTTCCACGATGGGCTACCTAGGGGCACCACTCATAACTGGCTTCCACCTGGACATAGAGTGATCCAGCCAATTCTTTAGCCACTGAAAAATCCACCCTTCAAATCCATATCTGTCCAACTTAAGAATGTTGTGTGGGAACATGTCAAAGGCCTTGCACAATTCCAGGTGATGATATCCTTTCTTTGCCCACTGAAGCCATCACTCTATAATAGAAGGCCAACACATTGGTCAGGCAAGATCTATCCTTAGTGAATTTGTGCTAGCTGTCTCAGATGGCCTTCTTATCTCATATATGCCTTAGCATCATTCCCATGTGGATCCATTCCACGATCTTCCCAGACTGAGATGTGAGGTTTCACTTTCCTGTAAATCCTTAGGTCTGTCTATCCTCCTTTCTTAAAAGTGGGACTGGTGTATCTCTTTCCACATTTATAAGAAACTTCATCTTACAGTCACAGCTTTCCAGTTATGATGGTGAGTGATAACCACATCAGTCAGTTCCCTCAGAACACTGAGATGTATGCCGTTTGGACCCATAGACTTGTACATATTTAGTCACTTGAGGATGTCTCAGAATTGCTTTCTCTTAGAGTGGGATGGATTTTGCTTCCCCACCCCCTTGCAGAAAGTCAGAAGCATGAGAGATGTGGTAATCCTGAGAGCCAACAAAGACCGAGGCAAGTTCTGGCAAGGAACTTGAGTGCCTAAGTGTTCTCCCCATGTCTGGTGAGGCCAGTTCATATTTCCTATTTATCAGAGGGGATATATTATCCTTTTTATCTCTTCTGATCAATGTACCTAAAAAAAACTCTGTTATTATTCTCATCCCTTGCCAAATTTAATTCAAACTGCGCCTTGGCTTTCCTGATCCTAGATCTGTGTTTTCAAACTCCTACCCTGTATACTTCCCAGGCCTCCCATACCACTACATGTACACTTCCTTCTTATCCCTTAGTTTGACCAGGAGGCCCTTGCTCAGCCACATTGGTTTCCTACCTCCTCAGCCTCATTCCTTACACTGGGGGATGGAGATGCTCTCAGAAAGATGACCTTTAATAGCTTCCAGTCTTATTCTTTTCCTTAGTCCTTAAAGAGGGTTTCTTTGGGTATTTCACCCAATAATTCCTTGAACATCCAGATTTGACTCACATTATAATGAAAAAAGCAGATATAGTGGCAACAGAGGTACACTCCCCAAGATAAATGCCTAGTTTTGTCTAGGAATGTTTTTGGTTCTGAATCCCAGTGAACTAAGACTACTTAGTGAACATTTTAGTCAGATTTTCTAAAGCTGGTTTCAGGAATTTAACCAGATCACTAAAAGTGCAGAATCAGACTCTCTTTGGCAGAAGCAAGTTCAGAATTCCTAACTTAAGTCTACCCTGCTGTTCATTAAGAACCTTTGCTTGCTGTCCATAAATGATTTTGTATTCAACTAATAGCAGCTTCGGTGTTTTAAAATATGACCATGGATGATAACAAGAAAGTGTGTAGGTCTATTAGGAATGAAAATCCTGGAGGAAGAGGTGACAGCTTTATGGCACTAGCCCTTGCCTTATTTGCAGTAACTCATTTTGTATATAGTGTTTCATATTGGTGAAGCCAGGGGCTAGAGCCATTTGTGATTTATATCAGCCCATAAGGGAGGTGGTAGTATCCAAGAAGGCAGAAAATAGGTCTGTTGATTAGAGCGGTAAATTAGTGGATGCCCAAAAGACAGAGAAAAATAACTAAGTTTCACAGATATGCATAAACATTTCATGTTGTTTGCTACTTGTTACTTGGTTTCACCATAAACTGTGCTCCAGCAGTTTTTAAGATAATAATAAAGCTTTCTCCCTCATCCCACTCCCTGGGTTATTTATCTCTGGTTAGTCGGACCTTCTTTTTTTGTGACCTCTGCTACAGGAAAAATAAATAAATAAATAAATAATAATAATAAAATTGTTTTGCTGAAAGCTTAAACTGCCAAGAAAGCAAAACAATGAAGCTGAGGAATGCAGCAGTGCAGGTAATTTTTTGACACTGTTGAAAAGAAGCTCAGTATGTGGGAAATATGCTTGGCTTATCCTTGTAGAATACTGGGTTTAGCTCTTCAGGATAATGCCCTGAGGGATCACTGAACACAATACACCAATTTAGAGAATATCAGATATCGGTCTTCCCAAGATTTAACTTCTAGTCCTGATTGGGGATTTTAAGAAATTGTGTTCTGTTTCAGGATATATTTCATATAGTTTGTTCTAGCTATAACAAGAAAAAAATAACCACACAGCTTTATTTCTGCTATCAAATTAACCATTTACCAACACATATAAGGTTGAGAATATATTTAAATATTTAAAGGCTTCACTAAATGCTTAAGTTCTTTGCATAAAAATACTTTAATACATAAATATATTAAATTGTAGTAAATTGTGACCTTATGTCTAAACAAACAGATTTTGTTTCAGGTTCTCCAAATAAAAGTGTCTTTGTGAAGTGTATTTCCTGTTTTGACTTCAGTGATTTTTCAGCAGTGTACATTTTTGCTAATTCGAGATGATGCAAACAAAAATCAATAAGGATTGCTGAATTTTGCAGATTATGACTACATTTGCCAGTTCATAAGAGTGTTATTTCAACTTTAGATGCACAAATAACATATTTGTCTTACAACTATTGTGTATGCTCTTATTTTAGATTCAAAAACAAGCATGACCAGAGGAAGTAACAAAAATTCATTATAAAATTATTCTCTCCATTTATTGGAGGGAGGAGAGATGCTTTAATATGTGCATAACCAACATAAACATTAAGACACAATGGGTCAAATGTTTGCCCAGCCACTGTATTACAAGTCCTAGTCACTAAGGAAGATAAGGAAGGGAAGACAGATGATAGAATAGATATAGGAAATAAGAGCAAGGAGTCTTTGTAGAAATCAAGAGAGAGATTGTTACCACAAAAGTTTCCAGCATTGCTTGTAGTTCATACAGCATTAGTGATGTGACATCAGAGGTTGCATTGTTCAGTTGACTAAAGACTAATAACAGTACAAACAAGTCCAAAGAGTTCAAGTCATCTCTTTCTAGACTGACAGCTTCTGGATTTTGCATCTCAGCAAGAAATTCTTTCTTCCCATCTTCCAGGCCTTTTAAATTTAAATCACCAGATAAGAGGAAGCAGGAAGACACCAACTTCTATCCCATCTTCACAGGATACAATGGTATACAATGGTATACATCTCAGATGTGGAATTTTGGTATGATGGTTTAGATGTGATGGTTACATTAAGCATTTAAGCTTAATCTACTGAATGATAATAGTAGAAAAGTTTTATACTGGGAAAGATCACTATGTACCTACTGCCTTTCTTAAACTCTCATGTCTACATAAAGCTGGAGATAAGGTGCTAAACCAAGCAGAACTTTGGTCTAGAGCTACTGAAAAGCTCCTCTGAAGTTATCAGAGATGTAGATGGATGACAAATTCAAAAAGCTTAAAAGCATAATAAAAGATGTAATTGTATTTGGACTTGATATATTCTTACATTCATTCAAAATATTAATACTTTCAATAAAGGAGAGCTCTACACTGATGTTTATAATTTTTCTTTCTGTGAAAGGACAGTAGTTGATTTATTTTTTGTACTAAAAACAATAAAATGTAGGTTTATGTCTTCTAAGTAGAATTTTTTTTTTTTTTTTCCTGTTTAGAAAATAATCAAAATTCTAAGGAGTCAAAGTATATTTGAACCTGATCAAAATTATACATAGTGAATTCATTTATTTATAAAATAAATAAGAAATAAAATAATAAATAAAATAATAAATAAAATAATTGTTCTGACCACAATGATGTTCAGCAAAGATTTACTGCTCAGTTCATAGAGTTACCATTTTATCCATTATAATAGTTCTGAAAGATATTAAATCAGTCTTACTCAATAAGAAGAAAAAAAATTATATATATAAAAAAATAGGGCATTGTAACAGTAAAAGTCAAGTGAAATTTCTTCACTGAGAAAGCTGTAATTGATTTCACTGAATCTCAGTTTATTTCCTTTAAGCTCTTTATGGAAGGTTCCATCAAAGGAACAGATCCCACATGCTATCATCTATGTTGTTTAAAACTAAAGATAAACCTCTAATGTAGGTAATGTTATACATGAGAATATAACTTTCACATGGAAATTGTCAGAAATTTTTCACCATGATGCATTATGATGAGTGCCTTACCAAACTCATACCTCTTCTTGGTCAGGTAGATTAGAAATACATCAAACACATTGTACAGTAGGTAGGATATGAACAGATACTAGCATTAAAGTGGTGTTTACAGTAGTAATGACTGCACACATAAGTCTTATGTAACAGTTTTAATGTCCAAATTTTGTTTCTGCTTACTTGATTTTGATTTCCTTCTTTTATTTTCCATCTATAAATACTTGCCATTGAACCAAAGACTTTGCTGACTAAAATACTGATGACAGATGAGTCATTCTGTCACACATATATCACCACAAGCACCTTCAAAAAAGACCTGATTTTCCTCTTATATGGTAACTCTGTTGACTCACCTCTGAATCAGCATAGCACAGTGTCATCACACTATTGTGATACAGAGTACTTTAATAACCTCTCCTCTAACAGCCCCTGGATGTCCTCTCAGTTCCTCATCAACATACATAATGAAACACTTTCATTTGTTATAATGAAAATCTGTGTGTTGCTTTGTGTTTTAGGTACTCATAAATACTTCAGGGTTTTGATTAAGCTCTTCTGTTGTTTCTTAGTCAGTTCCAAATACCTATCTGTTGAGAACTGAGCTGTAATGACACTATACAATTTAAGAAAAAAGCAGTGTAATAATTACTGCAGGGACTGGGACAATATTAACTCAAGTTTTGTGTTGGAGCAGATGAATACAGCTCTTTTGTCATAGTTTTATGATTTTTTTGGTAATCAGTATTCCACATCATAACATCATTTAGTGCACTAGGAATTAAAGAGTTAAACTTCAGTTCTAGCTACCTGTGAAGAGAAGAAATACCTACCCCAGAGAACTTTGAGTTCAGAGAGGGAATAGAAGCTTTTGTAGATCACCTGATCTGCCCTTTTTTAGCTCTCTCTAGTTACTTTTTTGTTGTTGCTGTTGTTAACTGCTACTGTTTTTTATGTTGAGTCACCATGTGTACCCATCAAGCTAAGGTGATATTATATAACAGCATAAAACGCTGATACAGATAGGTCTTCACCAGAATAACTGACAGGAGCATCATGGCAGAAAACACACTGCAAAATATATGAAAGCAAGTTTATCTCAGAACTATTAAAAACATGGAACTAGTCCTTTCTAGGAATCCTACGTGTTCCCAAGGTCATCTCTGGGTCATAAGCCATGTCTGTCCAGCTGTTGGAAAAAAAACAAAACAAAACAAAACAAACAAACAAAAAACATTGTAAACCTTTTCCATGTTGCTGGTATTTATAGCTCTAACACCTCTTATTTGAATTGAAGGTACAAACTTGAATAAACTAATGTTTATTTCCTTTGCAAAAATACAGGCAGCCCTCAAGAACTTCTGTATGTATTTTTCAGCTTTCTGACCTCTCACACTAGTGTTACAATAAATCACTTCTTTTAATGCCTGAAGTGCTGCCTTTCACACCCAATGATGTCTTGCAGCTATCTCCATTGACAATATATAATCATAATGTCATATGCACGTGTCAGACGATACAAATGCACTTTTGGAGATGTAAACTCCCTGTCAGGTTTGTATAGAAAGGGAGAAAAAGAGGAGGAGATATGTAGCTATTTTATTTTATCATCCTGATTCATTTTAGTCTTCTCATCTCCACAGTACTAGTAATTCGTATTTGTTTTCTAAGAGGGTAGATCTCATGCACCTGATTTCTTCTGGGTAATTTCATGATGAAGTGATTAATTGAGTCAGTTCTTAAAAATGCGATGATTTTACTAACCTGATGTAAATTGAGCAATTAAAATCACTCATAGCCAGACTGTATGTAGCAGCCTTGTAAATCTCAGTGTTCTCTTTCCGTATTGCTGATTCTTTGTTTGATTGGTTGGTTGGCTGTTTTTGCACGTATATATATGTATATGTTCCTGACACTCAAACAATAAAGAGCTCTTAGCAGAGTAAAAAACTGCCCCTAGATTCATAAGATCACTTCAGTAGTTTTTCAGAGGTTATTAATTCTTTTGTAAAGGAAATGTAAGGGAAAAGTCTAGAGCCAATAATATTCTCAGAGATAACTTTATTTCCTTAGTCATGACTTTGTTTTGTTTACAAAGTACATCTACAAGATCAATAAGTTCTATTGTTTCCAGTTACCTTGAATACTTGAAGCTTCTAGTGGCTTCGTTATCAGATTTCCTTCCATGCAGAATGACTTTTTAAGTCTGTCTAATATTTGCAGAGATCATATCCTAACAGCTGAATGCTTAAGACCCCTGATGTGCCTCAAAGAAGTACCAGAAATCATCTTTGAAACATACACCATCAGTCTTCAGATTGATGACTCACAGAGAGACTTGAAAGGCAACATTTGAAAGGCTGGTAGCCAAATAAAATCAAGGCACAAAACCTGAACCTTTTTTTTTATTATTATTTATTTATTTATTTATTTTTTAATACTTGAGTATTTTTTTCAACAATTTCTTTTCAATATTGTTATCTTTGTGATTTTTACCTACCCTGTCTGACCTGTTGTAAATAATATGCCTTGTTGAATACCTAGCTGAGAGAGAAAAAATGCTGATATCTAACAGGAAAAACATGTTCAATTCAAAGTCGTATCTTTAGTGAAGAATGATGTTTAACTCCGCTAATGTCTATCGTGCAATATTTATCTCCATTGAGATAAATATGAATTTAAAAATATAAGTTGGAAATGAATTGTTGAGAACAGACTTCTGGGAATAATCAAATGACTGCGATTAATTCAGATTTTTGCTAACATTCTAGGATTTTTTTGGAGACAGTCATTAGTAGCTTAAATAGCTCATTTCAACACCATTGCTCACAATGGAGAAAAATGTACCTGACTTTAAAAGAGTGAATTCAATGAATTTATGAGAAAAAAATATCTTTCACTTTTCCTATGTTTTATACACAAAGGAAAAGACAACATTATTAACTACCAGATTAAATAGAAAATGTGAAAAGATCATGAAAAGATTGGAAAGTTTACTATACGTCATAAAATTTATAGTGAATGTGTAAATGGGTATAGTTAATAGCAAAAGAAATAAATTGGTATAGTATTTTCAGTAATTTTTATACCATCAAACAAAATCAGTAAATTTATCATTACTTGTTTTAATTTCCTCTTCTGAAATAAGTTTTCTTTGTAGGAGACAACTTCCTTTCACTGAAAGTTCACTAAGAATCCTAGAATCCTAGAATAGAGTGGCTTGGGTTGGAAGGGACTCAAGGATCATGACATTCCAACCTCCCTGCCATAGGCTGGGCCACCAACCTCTATATCTAAGGAACATTATTTAATTATTCCATTATTTTAAATAATGACACCTTTAAAAACATATTTGATTTTTTGAAAGAAAATAAAATATAAATTGTTCAGATCAGAAAGGAGAGATACACACCTAGACCTTATTTAGTTGGAGGGAGCTCTGTTCTAAAAGTTTCCGAGAATCTGGATGAGTAACTAATAATTTTAGAAACCTCTGGATGAGTAAGAAAATAGAATCTTAATGTGAACTGTGTTTTAACCTGCAATATGACTACTGTGACTAGTTAGAGTTTTATCTCTCCCTGTGATGTCTCATCAATTTTCCAGTGCACGCGTTTCAAGTACAGAAAAATCTGTACCATATTACAGAATAGCAATGGTTCTCCCACTCAGAATAGAAAACTGCTGTCACTGCCAATTCATCACTGCTTGACATATGGAGCATCACTTCACAAAGAAGATATCAAAGGAGCTAACCACTAATTTATGTTAGGAAACCTGCAGCAATGTCAATTTACCTCTACCGGAAACAGCAGGAAGTAGACACAGCATCTCAAGTTATTATTAAATGGAAACATATCAGCAGTTAAAAAAGGGGAGAGAAAGAGACGCCATTGCTGAAATGATTCTTTCCATGGAATGAGTTAGCTTTATGTCTTCTTGAAAGCCTTTTTCACAGTGAGTTAGTATTATTCAAGATGGGTAACTGGAAGCCAGGGCACATTTGTATAACTAGTCTATAGATTTTTATTGTTTGTTGTACTTTATAAAATTAGGAGGTCTATCCGTTGACTTTATTCACGATGTGTCTATTTGTAAGAGTTCAGAATTTTCTCTACCATTCTCTGAAATAATGTCAGAAAATCAAGTTAATCTAGCTTTATTCAATGTATTATGCTTTAAAAGCCACATTACATTAGAGACTACTTTAAAACCTTTTTATGTCATTAAATTTTGTATGGCTCTCTAAAAGCAGGTTTAAGTTACCATAGGATTTTCCAGCTAAGTACACTATAAGACATTAAGTTCTCTTACTGATGAAAGAAGGAGTGGGAAAATGCACTAATAGCAGCACTTTCTAGAAGTAATTTCTGATTCTTCATGCAGCTTGTCAAACTTTGTGAGCTAAGCATGCTAGGGAATGCTCAGTATTTTTACAAGAGACTCTCTGTTGGGAGTCAGGGAGATACTATGCAGGAAATAGTATACAAATGGTAGCAATCTACCTTGTCATTATTGTTAATTTGTGTCACATTATAGTGATGTCTATTACACTAGGAATAAATGCAAGTCTCAGATGTTTCCCTGTTCTCTAAAACCTGAACAGATTTATTTATTTATCTATTTATTTATTTATTTATTTATTTATTTTTACCATGAATTTCACAATGTAGTGCATTTTATTTTGCTCCTGGAACCAAGTAATTTTATTTATTTAGGGGGGAGGCCCTATGGGGCGGCTGCCCTGTCATGGATACAGGTAAATCTAGGTAACCCGTAAACACATTTCTTTTCCCATTTGTTCTTCCACCACACATTTTGAATTAAAATGACAAGAATATTTTGACATATACTCTGAAATTAGCAATTAGATTCATTTTATCTAGGTCCAGGAGCAGCATAACTTTTATTAGCATTATTATTTATTATTATTATTATTATTTTCCTTTCCTCTCTTTATGAGGAAAAAAGGAGATTCTACTTATCTCGTAGATGGCCTAATTATTTCACTTAACCATGCTGGTAGGTAGAGCCACAACATAAAAATTAGCTAACTTGTTTCCTCTTGATGCAGAAGAAAAGAAACTATTAATATTTAACTATTCTCCAAAAGAAGGTGTTTCCTGTTATCCTTTGTCACCATCAATTCTGTTTCCACACATTTTCATTAAAGTCTGATCCTAATTTAGTCTTCTGCAGTACAAACTGCAAGATTACCTCTTCCAAATCCATCATTATAAAAGATCAAGGATTATTTATTTATTTTTTATTTTCTCTTGAGACAATATTTTAATATTTTCCCACTATGTTTGTTTATTATGCTTTTACTAAGAAGACAGCGAGGAAATATCTATGATTCTCTGAAAGGAGAGAAAGACGATAACTGTTCTGGTAAGAAAATATGGATTCCCAGAGGCAAAGCATGATGCAAGAAAGTGAGAGTCAGAGCTTCAAGCTGTAGCTTGAAGACAGACTTCTAGGAGAAACAGGCAAGCTTTGTGGAGGATGGAATTACACAGGTTGCCTCCTAGTATTTTCAATGTTAACTACAACAAATACAAAGAGCATAATAGATCTATTTAATAGAACACATTCTAAGCTGCAAACCAATATTTTTCAACATCAGAATTAGCTATATGTTTTTGCTGACAGTGAACAAGAGCCTGCATGCTGCACTTATAAAAATTTGCACCAGCAAATCTTTCACCATCACCACTTCTGAAATGCACTACCCACCATATCACTGTGCTCACATTCACTGGATGGTCACCATAAATGTTCAGCAAGCTTCAGTGAATGTTAGTGGGTGCCATTTTTTCCTCATGGAAGAATTCAGTAACACACCTGTGCTTCACATGTACATGCTTGTTGCATGTCATTCTCTGAAAGGAGAAAGACCACAACACCATTTTGTCAGATTGTATCTCTGCTGCCATTTAGCTCTACTGCCATATTATCAACATCTGCCTCTGACATCATGGGCTAACATACATAATAAAATAAAAGACATTACTTTCAGAACAGCCCTCATAATGTTTTTTTCAGGAGAAAATGCTTTCTTGTGCGGTGCATTCTGCAACTCAGTCTTTAACTTAGACCCATTCAAAATAGAAATTTCTATCTTTAGCATTACAGTGGACAAAATAAAGAATCCTGTTTCTTTTCTAGCTGTTCTGGGAAATAAGATTTTCTTAATTTAAAGTGTAGTTTGTTTGCCCCGGTGGCGCAGTGGTAGAATTGCCGCTTGCAACACTGGAGGCCCGGGTTCGAATCCCCCCTGTGGCGCAAGGGGTAGAAGTGCCACTCTGCTACACAGAGGTCTTGAATCCCGGGAGTTGGACTCGATGATCTCTAAGATCCCTTCCAACTTGCACAATACTATGATACTATGATACTATGATGATAGTTTATATTTGTTGTTGCTTTTGTTTGTTTTAATAGAAACACTCATATTTAACTCAAAGAGCTTTTGGTATTTAAGAGTCTGATATTTCGCTACTTAATATGTGGTTTGGACTCTGGTTTTATAAGTAGAACCTATCACTTTAGCAACTATGGAAAAAGTATTGCTACATCACTTAACCTTTATGTGAAGTAGAATGTTGTAGGACAGCCTTCTCTACCTTTCTTGTACGCCAGAATGAATCTGACACAGAGAAACACTATTTATTCTGCCCTCATTTCACAGTGAACACTCAATAAATAATACATTATAATACCTAAAAAATTAATAATTGCAGCTCAGAGTCTTTGCAGCATTCTTTTGTCAAAGCATGCAGTAAATCTCAAATCCTATTTCTTATGAAATATAACAGAGTAGAAATTGTTATAATGGGTCAGAACAAAGTTACCAATAAACCTGTGTGCTCTTGGTGAATCCAGTCTACAGCAGTTTTTGAGGGAAGAATAAATTATATTGAAACTTCTTGAGAAATCTCACATTCTCCAGCATTTTGAGGTAAAACGCATCTCCGTCTTGAAGTTAATATCTCTGAACATATTAGAATAAATTATAAATAAAATTATAATTAGATGTACCCATTATTTTAAATCCTGCAATATACTTTGTCTTTTGCCATATAATAAGACAATCGTATTTAGCTATACTCAGTGTTTAAAAGTATTTTATCAGTGGGTATTTAATTGACAATTTAATCCTTTCTTCCCTTTGTAGTTTGAGAAGATAATCATTATCTACTTACTTTTCCAGTACACAAATTTCACTAATGTCTGTAGCAGCCTGCATTAGACATCTCTCTTTTTTCATTTATCTTTTTGACTCAAATAGATAAACACAATTACCACTCATCTACCTTCTGATAGATGTAATGTTTAATCACTGTGGATATTATGTGTTCACATCCAACACAACTTATGTCTCACCAGTGGAAAATGGGTTGTCCTAATGATTCTGAGAAGTCAGGTTATTCAAATACCCTTCCACATAGTACATGTTATGGCATCCATATATTTACGTTAGCTACATATCATCATAAAATACTTCTAGTTTGAATGATTTTCTCTTCACTAGCATTAAACTACCTCTCTCATTTTTGATGTTTTAGTTGTTTGTTATTTTTTTTTATTATTATTATTTTTCACATTTGTTAAGCACTTGTAGGTAACAATATTTCATTAATCCAAATTATTCTGTTTTCATTTGAGTGACTGCAACTGACATTTATTCTAAATTGTACTATGATCTAAATTAAACATCCACAAATAAAATAAATACATTTGAAAACCAAAGGAGAATACTGTGTATCAAATTTATACAATTCTTTGTGGCCTGGAACTCTGTCATATGATAATGATTTCTGCTATTTCATAGAATCATACCACAGAATCATAGACTGACTTGTGCTGGAAGGATCAGTTTCCCTGCTGTAGGCAGGGTTGCTGCTCACTAGATCAGGCTTCCGTAGTCCTCATGCAAACTAGTGTTATTTCATCATATGTCTCTGGAAAGGGTAGAAAAATAAGACACAGTGCAACACCTCAGAAGTGCAGCACATTCTGTTCAAAGCAGCAAGGAATGAAAATGGGTTGATTCTGAATACATAAATTCTGTATGAAGCTACAACATTCTCTCTTCCTCTCTTTGCAAGTGTATAGTAA
Source organism: Excalfactoria chinensis (assembly GCF_039878825.1). Taxonomy (NCBI): domain Eukaryota; kingdom Metazoa; phylum Chordata; class Aves; order Galliformes; family Phasianidae; genus Excalfactoria; species Excalfactoria chinensis. The sequence goes on from NC_092857.1 coordinate 3,367,418, forward strand.
ACATATGCTAATTTAAATTGTCCTTGATTACAAAGCAATGTTTTCTATATGGAAGCTTCCCCTGAAGAGCAAGAGACTTTTTATAAAACATCTGTGTTAAAAGCCTGGTGACAGGACAAAGGTTAATGGATACAAACAGCTCAGGCAGATTTGGCTATAAGCCAGTTTAATTCTACAGTCTCCAGTTTAGTTCCATGGTTTCTTTCCTGTGCTGACCTAGACCCACTTTTTAACTCTGGAGAAACATTCTAACAACATATGATCAACATTCAGAACTAATATCCTCATGACTAGTAGACAAGATTGTGCAACATACAGTAAGCCTCAACACCAGACTTGATGCTCTAAGACTTCCTTGTCCACCACCCTCATGGAACAAAAGGTTAGTTGTTAGAAATCAATACCTAGATTTTTATTTTTTACTTTATATATATACATAAATATATATATTAAAGAACATAAAGAAGAAGACTGGTAGCAATTGTAACTTAATCATGGAAAAGATCAAAGACCTGAACTCCTTCTGTCTGGAGAGGGTATCAATCCCCATGTAGAAAGTGATAAAACACTCAAGAAATTGAAGAGGTTATGTACCCTGCTGAATAGGAGGATATCTGGGAGGGAAAACAAACAAACTGACAAACAAACAAACCTCTTGACGAAGGGTTGCTTTTGCAGTATTTTGGGAGGAAGGTGCATGGAAAAGAGAGCTTATACTCAGCATCTCATTTTCCAGCTGACATAAGACATTTATAACAAATTGTGTCATAAATTTATTTTCAGTTCTGCCAGCAAAGCACTGTGTACAACCTAGGTTGCTGCACAAGGTTTAATGATGTCAATGAACAGACTTCTGAGGGAGAAATTTTACAAGTCCCAGTGGTTAACTTTTTGCTTATTTCAGAATTGATTTTAATCCTCTTAGATCCTATGGATTTGATGAGTATGTAATGGATGTATTGATTTAGGTCTGCCTCAGGAGAGAGGAAAAATGTTTATTCTGAGTTCTGGGTGTCCTCTGAGAATCCCGTTTTCATTTGTTAACAAGAGATTTTGGGATGCAGGCATATCTCAAAGAAGAAGCAGACTGAGATCAGATAAACAGTAGATTGCTTTAAAAAAATAAACTTAGTAAGGAAAAGGCAGCAGGTAGTGAAACAAATTTTATTTTATCTTGATGTAGGACATCAGAAGACACAAAGTGTGTATATGAAACCCGCATGAACAGCATTTTTGATAGTGCTCCTGCATTTTGAAATAAACTAAGCAGATCACATTAGGTATGAATTTAGTCCTCAGAAACCACTAACAATTATCAGATAGATGACTAAAATATGTCATGATTAAAAAAACTAATGTTCTGGAAATTCAAGAGTCTGAACACATGTAGTACTTAGAAAAGACTTATCTGACAAATAAATATATGTGTCACTGCATGTAGATTTATTTCCTTATAATGTATAAACTGAATGATTTTTTTTTTATACACAGCTGTACTCTCTGAATCATTATGAATTTATAATGCTATTTTTTTTACATTTATATTAGTCTACATTATAGATGCAAAAATCTTTTAACATGATAATAAATGTTAATACTTCTTGTCAGTAACATTTTGTAAAACTGTCTCCTTTTCCCCATGATTATTTATAACTACAATAAACATTAAACAAACCTAATGCTGTTTTAAAAATGAGTGTATTTATATACAGAATAAACAAAATATACACATATTTTGAAGTCCTGGAACAAAACATTGGTTGTTTTTCTGTTGTCTGTTTCTCAGTGGTTGGCTATGGAGTTTGAAACATATTTTTTCTTATTCCATATGAAAGTCAGATTTCATTAGAAAATTTTTGCAGATAAAAAAAATGAGATAAATTTTTAACAGAACAGAAGTCAACATTCAGCAAGATCTGAACAGGCTGGAGAGTTGGGTCAAGAAGAACTTTATAAAGTTCAATTAGAACAAGTGCAGTGTCCTGCACCTGGGGACAAATAACTGCTTGTATCAGTACAGTTCAGGGGTTGGTCAGCTGAGAAGGAGCTCCACAGAGAAGGACCTGTTTGTTCTCCTAGTGGACAATAGATTGTGCATGAACCAACAGTGTGCCCCTGTGAGCAGGAAAGCCAATTTCACACTGGGGTACATGAATAAGATTGTGGTCAGTAGGTTGAGGAAGGTGATACTTCCCTTATATTCTGCCATGGTGAGGCCATATCTGGTGTAGTGTGTTGATTTCTCGGCTCCCCAGTTCCAGAAAGACAGGGAACTTCTAAAGAGAGTCCAGTAGAGGGACATAAAAATCATCAGAGGCCTGGAACATCTACTGTGTATGGAACAATTGAGAGAGATTAAATTTTCAGCCTGGAGAAGGAAAGCCTGAGAGGGAATCTTAACAATGTTTATAAATATCTAAAGGATGAGAGTCAAATGAGTGGGAGTGGGCCTTTTGGTCTTGCCCACTGACAGGACAAGTATCAATGTGCACAAAATGGAACATATGACATTCCAGATAAACACAAGGACTATTTAGAGTGACAGAGTGCTGTAACGAGGTGCCCACAGAGATGATGGACTTTTCTGGGAAGACACTAAAAAGCTGCCTGGGTGTTTTCTTCAGTGACCTACTTTCAGGAACCTGCTTCAGAAGGGGTATTGGACTTGATATTTGCCAGAGACCCCTTCCAACTGCTATTCCAACTTCCAACTCTCTGTATCAGATTCTTTAACTGTAACGCTTAATTTCCAACATTTAATTAAAATTTATGGGAATTTTAGGGTCTTTTTACTGGAAATTTTAATTTGTTAGGAAAATAAATGAAATAATTTATTTTTTAAATTCAGATCAAACTATCCCATTTTGTTTCTTTATTTATGTATTTATGCATTGGTTTGGCAGCCATAATGGTGACTGACTTGTTGTCATCAGAGTGATCAGTGTTCCATAGTCATCATAAAAACAATTCAGTAGCTTCATATATTAAAACAAATACACAAACAAACAAACAAATAAAAAATGAAAAACGATTTACTTATTTATTCCTCTGTAAAGCTAATTTACAATTGTAACTGATTGTTTTAAATGCTGTCTATAGCACCTGGTGTACCTGAACCATGACAGAACTAGAAATGTATTGCAAAAATAGTGATCATCATAGCGACTTTCCTCTATGGACAAAATTGAGTTAATAATGTTCATCAGATTTTTAAAAAGATGTAAAATTTTAATACACTCTTAAAAAGAAGAAATTCAGTGAAATAATCTTTTTTATTTTTATTTTTTAATTCATATGTATCAGTGCCTAGTTAATAATAGAAATGCATTTTGTCTATGTAGACATGAGACAAACTTTTGATTTACTTTCTAAACTGATACTTGAATAAGTGAATCACTTATTGTTTTCCCAGATGTCATTTGATATTGATAATGTCAATCTCTTTCTGATAACTCTTTCTTGTCCCCAGCAATGACAATGCAGTTCATAAGTCATCGGTTCCCTGACTATCATGATCCAACTATTGGTAAGTAAAGATTTATCTCTTCAACCTTTCTATCTCTCCACCTACTTGAGAAGCTAATCCTAAATAGTACCTATAGAGAAACAACATTTGTAAACTTTAGTTTAAAGTTATTTTTTTAGTGACAACCACATAATGTTGAAGTCATACCAGAATCTTCTCTTCCTGAAATATTTATGTGATTTCATGCTCTATAACTAGATATATTAGAATTGCAGAACACACTCACAAAAATATTGACAATAAAAAAAAAAAAAAATCTGACAAAACAGAAAATAATCTTTCCATGTATAATATCTAAATAAGGTCAAAAATCCAGTCTGAAGTGTGTTTTAAAATTTGTTGTTTTTTCTATTATTTTAGTGCCATTCTCCAGTTATAGACTATTAATTGACATCATTTAGGAATACAGAATGCCAATTGAATTTGATATACTAGAGTCATTATCTGAGATCCCATATTCTACTAACTCTATTGGCTTTACTGACATTATAACTTCAGGTAATGATAAATATTCACATGTATCTGCAACATACTGAAAGTCATCATCTTTAGCTGTTGACAATTACCTGATGGCTAAATTACAATGGAACAATTGAATGAAATAAAATCTGGAATAAATTTCAATTGACTGTAATAATTTTTTCAACATCAGTGAGTTCATAACAGTTGTAGTAAAAATAGGGGAAGGTGGCAGAATCTGGTCCTGATATGTGAGAGACAGGAAAACCATTAGTACTTACAGAAATCAGTTCTAAAGAAAAACCCAACACCTTAAACTAAAACGTTGTGGTTTTGTTTTTGTTTTTCTTTTTTTTTCTTTTTTTTTTTTTTTTGTGTGTGTGTGTGTGCGTATGTGTGTGTTGTTTTTTTGTGTGTGTTGTTTTTTTCTGTTATCTTTGAGATTTAAAAAAAAAAATAAACTTAGGTATAACCTTAATAAAATTATTACATGGCTATATGAAGCAGCTAATGATATAATATCTTTTAATCTATTATTCCTTTAATATTCCACATTCCTTGAATAATACCTCCTCCTAAACTTCTCATAAACTATTTCAGTTAAGGATAAAATGTATAAGGTCTCCACTACTAAATTTATTAGTAATCATTAAAATATTCTAAATAAATAAATAAATAAAACTAGATCTATGAACTCAGAAAGCAGAGAGAGAGAAAAATAATAATAATATCTAACTGGAAAAGAGTAGTATTTACTGAACCCATTAAGTTATGCACAGACACCCAACTTTAATGATACACCTGCCATCTTTATTTCTCTATATATTGCATCTTGGAATAATCTTTACTTATTGGTCTCTAGACAGTATCAAAGTATGAATAATAGATAATCATAAAGAGAAGGAAAACTTACGATGCATTCTAAGTACATGCTGCAGGAATACCTAAAGGACCTATTCAAGATGAATGTCTCCTTGAATAGGGTACAGTTTCTTCTCTGTAAAACCAACAATCTAAATAGGCAAAGAGAATACAATTTAGAGAACAAAAAAGCAAAATACTGAATATAAACTCAAGAAGCTTGCCAGTTGTAGACCTGGGTGTATGACTTTTGAGATTTATCTGTTCAGCCTTTTTTGTCAGAGAAAATAATTAGGACATCCTGAGAAAGATTCGGTTTTTATTCATGGTCTAAAACACATGATAAACAACAGAGTGCATTCTTAGAGTAAGTATATATATTTCTTGTTGGGTAAGTTTATCATATAGCCCCTCAAAACTGTACATAAATACAAAGAAACCCCCAAATAGGTGGAATTATTTGTTCTTACCTGTAATAACAAATAAAGGTATTTAGTAATCTCTGTATGCCACCCCCGAAAAAAATAATGTTTATATTATATGTTATATATGTTTGTATTATATATTATATTACAATAATACTAGTATTGAGACTCTGGTCTCAAGCCACAAAACACAGCTTACTCTATTTTGTTGGTAAGCTTTCCATCAGTTTACTATAATTCTACAATTACAGATAAATTTCTGGGTTTTCTGAAAGAAGAATAAACCAAAATGATCATATCAAGGGCTAAGGCTGTGCTGATAAAGAAAGTTGCCTGTAGGGAAATGATTCCTTGGAGGTTTCAATGAGAATAAGAGGTTTCAAGGAGATGTTTCAAGTACCAGGAAATATTCAGGCAGAATGGTGAACTGTCCAGCCAGAGTTCAGTTTCTCCCAGTAACCCAGTAACAGATGATCAGGAAAAAAGATATATAGACTAGGTATGAAATGAATGTTAATTCCAAAAAAACAACAAAGCAGGAAATACAGCATAAGATTTAGCCATATCTGCAACTAATGATCTCTCTGGAAATAAACACATTGGCTTTCTTCTATATCATACATTTTAGGCCATTTTTATTCCTCAGCAATTTCTGTGCTATTATGGAACTCATGTTACCTCCTGAACTTTTTTGAATGTACTGACTTGTGATTTCACTGTATTTTGAAAATAATGTATTCCACCTGCACCCAGTTTTATCTGTCTTTGGGAATTAGAAGGGATAACGGTTTCTTTTTGTGTCACTGTGTTTGAAATCTGAGAAGTCTATTGCTTTCAGTTTTATAGGGTAGAATTCATTGGCCACAAGGGACTACTAAATCACTATAAACACTGTCCATTTTAAAATTTCAAATTAACACAAGTTGAAATTAACTACAAGTAATTCCAAAGACACCTGGAGTGTGTTGAGGATAAAATCCTGATCCATATATTAGACAAACCATCCAGAGAGTATTTCTGGATCTAGTGCACACCAATACAGAGCCTCTAATTAAAGAGGTTAAGATTGGAGTCACCTTGAACTGTAGTGAACACATCCTTGTAGGGTCTGTGATCTTGAGGAAGATGTGCCTGGCAAAAACCTGTCAGAACTCTGAATTTCAGGACAGTGATCTTTGTGCTCTTGAAAGAATTACTGGATGAGATCCTCTGAGAAACTGTCCTTAAAGACAAAGGAGTTGAATTGTGGAGTAGAGCTGGCAGTGCTATAAGGACACCTTTCTGAGAGCGCAAGAGCCCTCTGTCCCCTAGCATAGAAAACAAAGGAGAGGAGGAAGGAAACTGGAATTACTGGGCAAGGATCTCCTGTTTAAACAGGGAGGTAAGAAGTACATGTACAGGAAATGGAAGCAAGGCTGTGTTACCTAGGAAGAATGCATGGTTGTAATCCAGACATACAGAGAAGGAATAAGGAGAGCCAAGGCATAGACAGAATTTAATTTGGCAAAGGATGTGAAAAATAACAAGATGGAATTCTACAGACTCTTTGATCAGAAGAGACAGGCCAAAAAGACTGTCCACCTGCTGATAAATGAGAATGGAAAACTAGCTACAACAGACATGGAGAAAGTGGAGGTACTCAAAAAGATCTTTGTCTTGGTCTTCACTAGCAGCCAGGCTTCTTGTGTCTCACATTCTCAAACCTCACAGCCCTGAACCTGTAGGTAGGGCTGTGAGAGCAAAATACATAGGAGGAAAATGAGTCCAAGGGACTGACTCATGCAGCTGAATGTGTACAGGTCTATGGGGCCTAATGATGTCCATCCCAAGGTCCTGAAGGAGTGGGCTGGTGATGTTGCCAAGCTGCTCTCCATTGCATTTGAAAAGCTGTAACTATAAGGTGAAGTTTCTGCTGAATGGAAAATGGAAAACACCAGTCCTGTTCCTAAGAAAGGGAAAAAAGAAAGGGAACTATGGGCTTGTAAACTTCAACTCTGTGCCTGAGAAAATCAATGAACAGATTCTCCTGGAAGACATGTTAGGACAAATGACAGATCAGGATATCCGAGACAGCAAGCATGGCTTAATCAAAGGCAGACGGTTTCTGATTAAACTGGCTTTTTATGATAGTGTAAAGGCATTAGTGGACAACTGATGGACAACCAATCATGTCTGCCTGGGCTTGTGCAATGTCTTTGATCACATCCTTATCTTTATATTGGGAAGATATAGGTTCAAAGCATGGACTATTCAGTGGATAAGGAATTGGTGGGAAGTTTGCAGCCAGAGAGTTTTGCTAAATGGCTCTATGTCCGGGTGAAGTCTGATGATGAGTGGAGTGCCTCAGAGGTTGTCTTGAGACCAGTATCTTTACATCCTGATCAATGACATAGGTGATGAAAACAGGTGCAACCTCAGCAAGACAGCAGATGACAGCAAGCTGAGTGGTGCAAGCAGTATGATAGAAGGAAGGGAAACCTTCCAAAAGGATCTGAACAAGCTAAAAATGTAGGTACAGGTGACCTTCAACAAGGGCGAGTGCAGGGTGTTGCACTTGGTTCAGAGAAATCTCAGATACGTGTAAAGACTGGGAGAAAAACTCCTCAAGAACTGCCTTGCCAAGACCCCTTTATATTAGTGGTCTTGGTAGATGTAGAACTTTACCTGAGCCAGTAGAATTCACTTGTAGCCTAGAGGGCCAATCATGCCCTGGGCAGCATTAAAAATAAAAAATAAAAAAAGGGGGTGACAGAAGGGCAAGGGTGGTAATTGCTCCTTCTACTCTGTTCTTGTGAAGCCGTATCTGGAGTAATGTATTCAGATCTGGGATACTAAGTACAAGAAAGGGCAGGGACTGCTGGAGTGGGTCCAGAGAAGAGACACGAAGATGCTCAGAGAGCTGAAGCACCTCTCCTTTGAAGGCAGGCTGAGGGAGCTGGAGTTCAGGTGGGAGAAGAGAAAGCTCCAGGAAAACTTCACTGTGGCCTTCCAATACTCAAAGAGAGCTTGTAAACAGGAATGTTATTAATGTTCCATACAGGAACTGGAAGAGTAACAAAACACAGAGGGAAAACTTTTAAACTTAAAAAAGAGGGGTTTAGGTTACACATCATAGGAGTTTTTTCTCTGAGATAGTGGTGAAGTGCTGGAACAGGCTGCCAGAGAAGGGCATCCCAGAAGAAGGGATGCCCCATGTCTTCAGGTGTTCAAGTCCAGGCTGAATGGGACCCTGTGTAACCAACCTAGTGCATAATTTAGTGACTGGAAACCCTGCCCACAGCAGGGGTTTTGGAACTAGATGATGTTTAAGGTCCCTCCACTCCAAGCCACTGATTCTATAATTCTGTTAACATGATATAACACAGTTTCACCTCTCTCTCCTCTCTGTTGATTCTAGGGGAATACTCAAAGCACATAAGCATAGGATAAATGTAATATCATAATCTAGGTAAGAACAAAACTGCATCAGAGCCACAAAACCATCTTGTAATTATTAGGAACAAAATGGCAGAAGCAAATAAACTGTAATAGTTTTTGTTAAGCCCTAAGAAATGTGTTGGTTGTTTTTATGTTTTGGTTTGGTTTGGTTTGGTTGTTTTAATAGAGAGAATATGTTTTATGTCTTGATCTACAACTGATTTCATAGAACTGACCCATGGTCAATTGACTTATATTGTATGATTTTAAGAAGATTTTCTTTCTGTCCTTATAATATTTTTATTTCACATTTCATCTGTAAATTCATATGGCACTAAGTTTTAAGAAGAGTGTAAATAAAAATAGATCAGATGTCTCTTTAGCCTTCTCTTCTCCAGGCTGAACAACTCCAGTTCTCTCAAGTCTGTCCTCTTAGGGGACCTGTTCCATCCCTTGGATGCACTCAAAAATTTCTATGCCAAACATTTATACATATTTCAAATACACTGATTTAAAAAATTAAAATAAAAATAAATAGAAGAAAATAGAAGCATTTAAATGTTTTCTTTCACTTATGTTTATCATATATAGGCATAGTTATATTTTTAAATAGTTTACTTGTTAATGCAGAAAAATCAAGATTGTTTTAAGTTCAAGAGTATTTTGAGGGCAAGCACGTTTTTATTTATGGGATAAAGCTGTTTTTATGTTTGTTTGTTTTTCTCAACTGACTGTATTAGTTTGGAAAAGTTAAGATGATGAAAAATTCATACTTCAGACACCAAAAGATACAAATAAATTCACTTACACATAATTATACAAATCAGACTGTCAATATTTGTTTAAAATACATACTGAACATTGATTGAATACAAGTAATAACTGAAGTGCTATTTTTAATGCTTTCACTTTGAGTATAATTCTATTTCAAATAAATAGAAATAATGATGCTACTTTAGGCTTGGCACAAGCACTGCAATTCTGAATTTTGAGACAGAAATGTTATTTTTCTAAGTGAGTGGAGATGGGAAAGAATAAATTCATTATTAGATAGACAATATTTGGGCAAAATTTCAAAGGATAGCACTTTATGAAAATGAAATGATTTCAGCATGCATTTAATATTTAATTGTAGTCAACACTGGGAACAATTTCCAAAAGGCAATGGATGTGATCATTTTCTGGAACAAATGGATTGGAGCAATTTGCACTCTGTACGGTCTTTGGCAATATCACAGTGAGTTAATGCAAATAGAGTGGCAGGAAAGGAAGCATGACATAGTGTAGCACACTGGACAGCTTCCAGGATGCTCATTAGCCATGTGACTAATCTTAAAATGAATACATAATGAAAAAGAGATGCAAAAGCATCTTCCTGTTTTGGTGAGATATCACCGCATGAGATTATGTCAAATGAGCAGTTGAGGGCATTAAAGCTGTGTCAGTGCCACTCATTAATTGAAATGGGTGTGGGATGGGAGGCACTTTAATGCACATGAATTTCCATGAGGCTTTCTAACGAAGAATTGCATTCACCAATGCATTACACATAACACATTTAAACTCATCTTTAATGTGATGATGGAAATGTGATGCTGGAAATGTGTGGGTGAATTTCAGAGAAAAAGAAAAATAAAAAAAAATATTAAAAAACGTGACTGAAAAACATAATATGTAGCACAGCAAAAATCCCCTCAAAACTGTATACATATATATAAAGAAACACATCTGTTATCAAGGTGTAGTAACGGAAAAAGTATAAAATAATGGAACAAGTCCTATTACAAGGAAAAAACAGTTGCAATTCAAATTTATTTTTATGGTACTTATCAGGTTTCTAGATAATTTCTACTGTTATCTTAAACAAGTATATATTTACACTCCAATCCTAAATTATTTCTCATTCTCATTTTGTCGTAGAAGGTAAAATATTTGGATCAGATTGAGCAAGCAGCAGTTAGATTTGAGCTCTGAAATTATTTTTTCTGTTGCAAAATTCATAAATCAAGTGTTAAATAGTCACCGTGCTCTTTCATTCATCATTTATCATAGAATTATTATCCATATCTGAGACAGGATAAACAATTCATATAAAATGACCTAGAATTAGTACAGTTTGTCTCTGTGTTCTTCTCTGAGGTTATTCAGAGTGATTGTGCAGACTTATCTAAGTTACCTATTTTTGTGTTCTGCATTCATCACCATTTAAAATGATAAATAGAGGACTCTAATGAATACTGTTGTGTGCATTTGAACTGTATTCCTAAGCATGAGTTATGTGACTCGTTTTTATTTTTCTATTTGTTGGTTATTATAGAATTATAGAACAATGTAACCCTAAGAGTTGGAAAGAATCTTTAGTGGTCATTTAGTCCAACTCTCCTGCAGTGAACATGGACATGCACAGCTAGATAAGGTTGCCCAGGGCCTGATCCAACCTCAGCTTGGAAGTTTCAAAGGACAGTGCAGCCACCACATCTCTGGGCAACCTGTTTCAGTGCCTCACCACCCTCACTTTAAATAACTTTTTCTTTATGTCCAACCAAAATCTACCCTCTTTGAGCTTGAAAACATCTTCCCTTGATTTATCACCACAGACCCTGCTAAAGAGTCTGTTCCTTCTTTCCTGTATTGTACCCCTTAGATGCTGAAAGGCAGCTATCAGGTCACCTTGGAGCCTTCTTTTGTGCAAGCTCAACAACCCCAGCTCTAAGTGGACCCTTGTATTGGAGATATTCCATCCCTTGGATCTTTGTTGTGGCTCTTCTCTGGAAATGCTCCAACAAGTCTGTGTCTCCCCTGTACTGAGGACTCTTGACACAGGGTGGTGACACACTGGAACAAGTTGTCCTGAGAGACTGTGGATGTTCCATCCCTGGAGGCACTCAAGACAAGGCTTGATGTGGCTCTGGGCAGCCTTATCTGGTGGCTGGTCACCCTGCATGTAGCAGGGGGGTTGAAACTAGATGACCTTTAAGGTGCTTTTCAACCCAGGCTATTTTTGAGTACTCTGTTTAGTTTTGGGCTCCTCATTACAAGTAAGACACTGAGGCACTGGAACGTGTCGAGAGAATGGAAATGAAACTTGTGAAGAGTCTAGAGCACAAGTCTTATCAGGAGTGGCTCAGGGAGCTGGAATTGTTTAGCGTGGAGAGAGGAGGCTCAGGGGAGACCTCATTGCACTCTACAACTTCTTGATGGGGGGTTGTGATGAGGAGGGTCTTGGAGCCTTCTCCCAGGCAACAAACAGGACCTGAGGAAATGGCCAAAAGTTGTATCAGATGAGGTTTAGACTGGACATAAGAATGAACTTTTTCTTTCAGAGAGTAGTCAGTCACTGGAATGGCCTGTCCAGGGAGGTAGTGGAGTCGCCATCCCTAGCAGTGTTCAAAAGGCATCTGGATAGGGAGCTAGGAGACATGGTTTAATGGTTTTTCTGTAGGTATGGTGAAGGGAGGACAGTTGGACTAGATGATCTTGTAGGTCCTTTCCAAGCTTGTGATTCTATGATTCCATCATTTTAACATTCTATGATACCGTGACTCCAAATTTGGATGTTGGACTCCAGGTGAGGTTTCACCAACACAGAGCAGAGGGAAAGGGTCACCTTAATCTTTTCATGCAGCCCAGGATACAGTTGGCTTTCTGGGTTAACAGCACACAGCTGGTTCACGTCCAGCTTACCATTCACCAGTACACCCAGGACCATTTTGGCAAGGCTGTGTTCAATGTTTCATGCCTCAGTTTGTATTGGTAGTGGATGTTGCCTCAATACAGAGGCAAGATCTTACACTTGGATTTGTTGAACCTCATGAGTTTCTCCTGTGCCAACTGCTAGAGCCTGTACAGGTTCCTCTTGAGCACGCTGACTGCATCCCAAATCTTGTCATGTACCAAATCAATGAAGGTACACTAAATCTCATGCTTGATATCATTAACGAAGATATGAAGAAGTATCAGTCCTAGCACTGACCCATGGGAGACACCACTCACCTCTGATCTTTGCCCAGACAGGAAGTCATTTACCACCATCCTCTGGATTCGATTCTGCAGCCAGTTCTTTGTCTATTAGGTGATATCAGTGGCTCTTTCCTTGTCCACTGATGCAGTGACACCATCATAAAAGGTCACTTGGTTGGTCAAGCAGGATTTGCCCTCCATGAAGCCGTACTAGTTCTCGCATATCATCTCCCTGTCTTCCACAGGCCTTAACATAGCTTCAAGGAGGATCTGCTTCATGATCTTTCCCAGCGCAGAGGTAAGACTGACAGACTGATAGTTCCTGGACTCATCCTTTTTACCTTTGTTTAAAATACGTGTGTATCATTTGTAGCATTAATGTGTTAATGTTCTCCATATAACTAGTTTTTTATCTCATGTAGATGAAGATAAGAAAATAGAAATTAACTTCACTGAGCTGAGACTGAACTCTAGATTCAGATACCTAAATTAGCATCTACATGTCAGATACATGGTGAGGTTTTGGATATTTATAAGTGGAGTTATGGATCTTTATTAGCTCCTTTGATATGTACTTACAGAACTATTATATAGGTTTATATATAGGTTTAATGTCATCATGATCTGTCCCTATAGAGAAGTGACACAAGACCTACGGGGAACACAGGCCCTTCAGTCCAGGAACAGAAAGCCAGACACTGTACTTTAGAGTATATCAAATAGTAAGAATCATCTATATTTGGGCAACTGAATAGAGTCTGCATTATCATTGTGTACAGGGGTTTTACATAACTCGAATGTAGATATAGATTTTGTAGCTGTCTAAATGTAGATGTCTGAATCTAATTCATGATGGTTTCCATAACAGCTTGTAAGAATAAAAGTTCTTCGGAAGTCATGCTGATATCTTTCAGACTTTATGGATAACTGTCCTGCATTGAAGGGAGAAAAATGCAGAGTGAGAGAATGAGCAGAGAAAAAAATAAAATAAAATCAAAAGAATAGGAGAGAGAAATATTCAAAAATAAAAATAATAGAAGTGCTCATTTACTTTAGATTTCAGTAAAGCAATAAAATACCTTCTGCCACGAAGGGAAATAAATAGAAATTCCTTGGAGTCATGTAGTTTGGAGGCTGGAAAATTGTAAATCTTTCTATGTAATGAAAATCACTTGATTAAATTAAACAAACAAACAAACAGGAACAACAACAACAAAAATCAATAATAGGTCTACTTTTTATATTGTTACTTCTCTTAGGAAATAATAGTTTAAAATATGGTTGTTATCTCTCTAAAGAATAGAGTAATTATATCTTGATTATCTCTCAAAACTTCAGTCCCAGTTCCATTCTCTAACTTGAGTGCATTCTCATCTCAAGTTGAGTTTTGATCCTTGTTTTCCATTAAAAATCATGGTGTCTCTCTCACTGAGGAAACAGGTTGGTACTATCCTAAATACTCAGAAACATGATCATTAGTTCTGCTGTTAAACTTCCTTTCTTGGAACTCTGTCTTAATAAGAAAATTATTCATTTCTAAACAGGCTTCATGCAAGATTTAACCAAAACAACCAATTAAATTCTCAGTCCATACCCAAAACTAATATCTTGGTCATACACAGTGTCATCTGCTTCTTTTTCAAATTCATATTTTCTTAGGAAGATAATGCATTATGAAATTATTTGAGGTATGTACTCCAGGTGACAGCTCACTGTCATTTACCATTTTCAAATACTCAGAAAATAGTGCTTAATCTTATAATTATAATATAATCTTATAATTTTCTTGCAGCTCGCAAAGCAAATGGTATCCTGGCCTCCATCAGGCACAAGATCAAGTATTTGATCAGATTGCTTAGGGTCCTGTTCAATCTTGCCTTGAACAGAGATATAACCATTCTGGGAAACTTGTTCCAGCACCTCATCATCCTGGGACTCAGGAGGCCCAGCTCCTGTCAATCAGTCTTCATAGGAGAACTGCTCTAGCTCTCTGATCATCTTTCTCACCCTCCTCTGTACCCTCCCCAAAAGTTCAACATCCTTAGTGTGTTGGAGGCCTCAGACCTGAATGGGATATTCTGGATGTGGCCTCCTGAGGGCAGAGTAGAGAGGGATAACAACCTCCCTCACCCTTCTGGCCACCCCTCTTCTGATGCAATCCAGGATATCATTGGCCTTTCAGGCTGCAAGTGTGTATTGCTAGCTCATGTTCAGTTTTTCATCTACCAGTACTTGGCAGAGCTACTCTCAACAGTTTCTTCTCTCAGTGTGCATACATACCTGGAATTAACCTGACACAAGTGCAAAACCTTGTAGTATGCTTTGTTGAATCTCATTCAGTTCACATGGGCCCACATTGAAGTTATCCAGGTCCCCTTTAATTGGCATCCTTTCTTTCTGTCATATGAATTGCATGGCTCATCCATCTAGCTTTTGGTGCACTCCATTCCATCATCTATGTCACTGATCTATATGTTAAAAGAGTACTGGTCCCAAGATAGATCCCTTGGATGCATCACTTGTCACTGGCCTCCACGTGGATATAGAGCTACTGAGAGGGCTCTGCAGGGAAGGAAAATAGGATGAGCCAACAGTGTGCCTTTGTGTCTAAGAAGGCCGGTGGTATCCCAGAGTGCATTAAAAAGAATGTGAGCAACAGGTCAAGGGAGGTGATCCTCCCCTTCTACTCTGGTCTTGTGAGGTCACATCTGGAGTACTGTGTCCCATGCAGAGAACTGACGGAGAGTCCAGTAGAGGGCTACAAAGATGGTTTATGGCCTGAAGCATCTCCCTTATGAGGAAAGGCTGAGAAACCTGGAACTGTTCAGCCTGAAGAAGGCTGAGAGAGGGACTTATCAATGCCTATAAATATCTAATACATGGGAGTCAAATAAATTGGGGCAGGCTCTTTCAAGCTGTGCTCAGTAACAGGACAAGGGGTAATGGGTACACACTGGAACATAAGAAGTTCCATCTGAACATGAAGAAGCACTTCCTTACTTTGAGGGGAACAGTACTGGAGCAGACTGCAGAGTCTCCTCCTCTGAAAATATTCCAGACCTGCCTGGATACTTTCTTGTGTAGCCTACTCTGGGGAATGTACTTCAGGACTGGATGATTCTCAAACGTCCCTTTCAACCTCTACGATTCTGTGATTTCCTCTCTTCTGTCTCAGAAAGCAAATGGATGAACAACTCTTTATTTCCCTGACATGTCTGTCCAACACCTGTTTACTGTGTCTAGAATAGGACAGAAAAGTGTTTCTCTTAAGTAGTGCTATGCTTCATGGTTACATGCAGGAAAACACCACTACTTTTTAATTGACAATTATTCATACTTACCATCTATCCTTCGTTAACACTCTTTTTGTTAGAATTAAGATATACTCCTGCCTTGACCATCTGTTCTTCTCCACTGAGAAGAGCAACAATGGAGGATCAAAGCGTAGTTTATAACCCTTCTGTTCCTCCTAGACGCCTGCTATTTTAATTGTGTACCTGCCAAACAGAGAGAGAAGAAAAATAATCAATAACTCTGTATAATAGCATGCCCTTTTAATTGCTATTCCCAAGCGCTGGATAGCTGGAGTAAATTTTAAGAAGAAAAAAACCCTTTCCTTATAAATATGACAATATCAGAGCATTTCTGAGGTATTGTCTGTAATAACAGTATAATTAAAAATATTTGATCACAAAGATCATATCCAGAGGCTGTAAAAAAATCAGCCAAGGATAGAATGATTTTTAAATAAACTAATATTTATGTAAATAAATAAATAAATAAATAAAATATGTTATGCTAGGTTATTCTACACAAAAAGTAAGTTATTAGTTTTCTTTGGTTTTGCTTTGTTCTTGGTTTTGCTTATGCTGTTTCATTGTTCTGTTTTGTATTGTTTTGCATATTAGCTTCATACAGGCTACAGACCTTGTATTTTAGCAACTAGTATGTGTGATTTGACACATTCCAACATTTTTCCCTCATCCTGCTTTGGTTCATCAAATTCCTAATAAGCTGGAGTAGCAAAAGGATTGGAAGAGGTTTTTTTTTTTTGTTTTTTTGTTTTTTTTTTTTTGTTTTGTTTTGTTTTGTTTTGTTTGTTTGTTTGTTTTTGTTTTTGTTTTTTTGTTTTTGTTTTTGTTTTTGTTTTTGTTTTTTTCTGATGATAGACAAGCTTTTTCTCAGAGGTGAGCTCTTCAAGCCTCCCTTAAGAGTTACAGTGATGCACCAAACATTGACCCATCACAGAACTGGGACAACAGTTCTCCATTGGGTTCTGAGTTATTGTAGGGCTTTTAATAACATTTTGTATACACACTTTCATCACATTGAAGCACTCCTGATTTATCACACGTAAAATTTACTTTCCCGTTTCCTGTGTACCATGCTATGTAAAAATAAATAAATAAATAACCCCCCCCCCCAAAAAAAACCAACAACAACAACAACAAAAAAACAAAAAAACAAAAACAAAAACAAAAAAAACCTCTTAAATTATTTTTTTTGAAATTGGGAGAAAAAGACTTACGTTGTGGTTGGCTGGAGGTGGGTGATTCATCCCACTCAATTCTAAACTTTTCACCACAAGAAAAATTTACCATTCTTTCATGCAAGCCAGTACACCATCTACACCTTACTAAATCCAATACACAATCCACATTAATAGCCATGCAGATATAGTCACCTTGTTAAGTACTCCACCTGAAATGACAAAAGTGGATTCACAGCTGTCAGATCCTCCCACTCAGTAGCACAATCATGGACTTGAAAGAGTAATGACATTGCTACCTGCTATTCTTTTCCCCAAGATAAGGATACTTGGACTCATGTTAATTATCATGTTTTGATTAAAAAAGAGTACTTTGTTCACTTTGTTATGTACATCTTTGAAGTAAATGACATTTTTCTGAAAGCAGAGGAAGTAATTATATTCCCTTATTAATACTAGCACATTATCTACATTGCAAGTGGTTTCTAGCAGTAAGGCAAGTGCTACAACAAAAGTTTGCTGGAGTAATCTTTAATTCTAATTTGAAACAAACAAATGAACAAACAAACAAACAAACAAAACTAACATTTTCAAGAATTCGTATTTTTTCCTCTAGAACTGAATCTAAGAGAAATACTTGTCACTCAAGCGGGCAATCTTATTTATTTCTCTACATACTTGCATATTAAAATCCAATATGGTTACTGCACTGATACCATCATTCACATCATAACTGAGAGTTGCTGCACTGGGCCAAATTATTCAGTTAGACTTTGTCAGACTTTAATCCAGTATTCATCTGTGTCCAATTCTCACTGTGGAAGGAAATCATCCTTTATAAGGAGGTCACCTATGCCATATACAGTAAATTCTAGATTTCATTAAGTTATTGCTATGTAAGAATATGATCAGATTCTCCATTCACATGTCTATGAGTTTTGCACTCAACCATGCTTGTACTTTCCATGAAAATATTCATCCAGTTTATTTGAGGAGAACTAAATGAAGTAAAATTTAATAGCCATTCTGTATTGCAGCTTACATTTGGAAGTTTGTTTTCCACCCTACAGAACTGAGAAAATGGAGAATCACAAATCTTCAAATGAAATTATTGACAGATGGAATGTATAACAGTAATATTCATTTGAATTTAGCAAGACCATTTGAAAATAATGTTAAATACTGTTTTCTGAAGACATATAGGTCCAAGACTGTGGTTTAATATTTTATCTGAGAATATGTTTACAGTAATTTGAATGCTAAAATGAAACCCGAAGGACAGAAAATGCTATGTTTCTCATCATGCAACTGAATATATAATGAATAAAAGTATGATTTTTTTTCATAAGAAGCACTTAACATAACTGATGCTTTTGTTTGTTTGTTTGTTTCTGAAAATGCATCAGTTTCCTCAAGACTTTTCTATAGTCTTTTTAAAAGAATAAGCATTATCACAGAGGTATTAACTACATTAAATGTTTCATTACTTAACTGTTTCACTTTCATAAAAGTGTAAACAACAGCAGAGCACATATTTACAGAAGAAATCTTCTTTTGTGAGCTTGGAAAGGCTGGGGCCATCCTTTTTGTGTGCTACAAAAATTCAGAAAGATTCTTCCATGAGAAATAACGTTGCCTGTTGTAATCATCTATGCTGCTGACACAAAACTGAGCAAAATCTGAAAAAATTGGCAAAGCTAAACAAGTGACAGAGAACCATCAAGTGTGTTTCAGCACTGAGAAATAACAACAGCAGGACTGGGACAAATAATCTGAGGTATTCTTCACTGTTGGAATAATAGAATTAAGTAACACTGGGCAGAACTGAAAATAGGGTGTAAAATTATCACAGTTACTAGTCTGAAGTGGTATGTGAGCATCCAATTTTCCTACTTCCTGTATTTTAAAGAATACTGCTAACTACATGAGTATTTACAGAATATAAGGCAATTGAATCTGTCAGTTCTACACTTCCAAGCCATTTATTGCTTAATGCATCTGTAGAACCTGTAGGAAGGCAAACACAGTGACATACTGTCATTGACTACAAAATGCTGATATCAGTTCACGCCCAAATTGTAGAACTCTCCTACTCCAGGAGCACAGTTTTATGATGACATGGTTTCATCATTTTTGGCTATCAGTATTCCACATCATACCATCGTGTTGTGCCCTGGGAGGTAAAGAGTTAATGCTCCAGATCCGGGTGCCTGTTCCAGAAGAGAAGAACTACTACACTGCCCAGATGACTCTTCGCCTGCTGTTATCATTTCAGCTCAGAGGGAGAAGATAAAAAGCCTTCATAGGTCACCTGATGGCCCTTTTTTGATCATCTGTCAAGCCTCTGCTGTGGATGCCATCTTGTCATAACAGTAGAACTAGGCCTTTGGTTTCTGGACAGTCTCTCATTTAATTTGATTTATTAGTTTAAATTCTAATTATGTTGTAATATATTGTATTATAGTGTGTTATCTTGCATTCTGATATCTTATTTAGTAAATTAGCTTGTATCTCCTCAGATGATTGCTGCTGTTTTGTTTTTAAGCCCATCTCTACCTTTTTCCCCTGTTTCCCTTATTTCCTTTTTCTGGGGAACAGATCCATGGGTCCCTCTGTCCTCTAGTCAGAGAACTGGGCTGAACCAGCCTGTAAACTGTTGACAGACAATAAGGGAAAGCATAAGACCAGTGTATTTTGATGTCCAATTCCTGTGTCAATAATACTTTTATAACAAACAAGAAGTTACATGTAGTAGCTGGTACTCTGGTTAAGATCTCTGTCTACTATCTTCTTATTTGAAAATTCCTTGTTCTAAGTAGAAGGAGAATATAAACATCAAATGACTAATAATCATTCTATATTCAGGAACATCCCTAAATTAAAATGCATATGTAGCAGATAATATAAGCATTATAAGAGCTGAGTCCCTGCTGTCTCTTTGGCATACAAGGAGGAAAACAAGAGGCAGAACTGGCTGAGCTTGGACTTCCTTCTGTTGGTTTGGCATCTCTTTAGCCAAATAAAATACACATTGGCTCATCTATATATGAAATAATATTCAGTGCAGAAGACAGTGAAGAGGAGAGAATGTTTATCCGGAAATCATAGAAGCAGAATTAATAAATGAAAGGAAGAAGCTGCTGACCTACATTTCAGGGATTGGGATGTGCCTGTGATGCAGATAAAAAGCCTATTGCTACACTCCTTTAAACTGTACACCAACCAAATCTGTCATGAAGAAGTTACCTGCTCATGGCAGAAAAAGAGCTTTGATACATTTTTAATGAATCTAGATTCTCCCATGCAAAAATAACTGAGTAACATAAGCCTGCATTAATTACTGTTCTTCTGCCTCCAAAGAGATATCCTTCAAAAATGAAAGGTGAAAAAAGAGAATGTATTTATTTATTTATTTATTTATTTAAAAAGGGGGGGAAAAAAAGAAAAAAAAAATAAGAAAGAAAGAAAAGAAACTCTTAAGCATTTATTTCTTTTGTCTTACTTTTTAGAAATGCTAATAATAATACTAAAAGGAACAATAAAATAACAATGAAAACAAGGTAAAACCTGTCATTTTGGAAAATGTGTTTTCTCGATTTAAATCAGATATTCATTAAAGGAGGAAATGATGGTAAAATAATTAAATGTCAGTTGTAAAATAGGTGGGGCTCAGTTTGACTGTCATTTTTTCTGTATAGAAAAAAATATATATATTTTTTAAAACAGAGGTCTTGCTATGTAATTTAACTATTCATTTAACAAATTAGTTAGCTGTTGTATAAACTACATAATGATGCAGATTTTCTTTTTTCCTATAATATATTGAAAATGCTCATTCTTAAATTCTGTATTTGAATTGTTGTATATAATAGCAGTAAAAATAGGCTGCATCCTTAATTATTTCTTATAATATCCTATCTATCTGCTACATTTTAATGAAACCAAAATTTGAGACCTTTCAATTAGCTTCAAAGAAAGAAATTTCTACTGGAGTTGATATAAAATTAGTCTGATTAAGGTCAAGCTAGATGGGATACTGGGTATCCTGATCTGGTTACTTATCTAGTGATTGGCTACCCTGCCCGTGGTATGGGCCAAGGGGCCATGGGTCTTGGAATTAGGTGATCTGTGAGATCCTTTCTATGCCATTCTATGATTCTGTGTTTCCATGTGTTTAACTGCCTGATGTGTTTTTCTTTTTTCTTTTTTCTTTCTTTTCTCTCTCTCTCTCTATTTTTTCTTTCCCTTTTCCTACTGTTTTTCTGAATTGCAGCTAGTTTTATATTTAAATAAATTTTAAAAGGATCACTCCTTAGGGCTGTAGGATGTAAAATCCAAATATACATGACCTAATAGCTACCAATTATCTTTAAATGGAATACTGTATAAATTAATTAGATGAAAGAAAATGTAATGTACTCAAAGATTATGAATAGTGTAAATATACCAGACAGTATTTGTAATAATATGATTTTTCAAAGAGATAAGATTAGACAGCAAATTTACTAATGCTCCTCATGAAGGCTTTCTTGCTTTCTTGCTTTGCTGCCTGTGCACTGAGATTTTATGTCAGTGCTGCATCTTCCCTTCTGTTCTTCTCATTCCACTTAAGAAGAATGTGGTCCTTTCTCATTTTAAGGTTTCTCAGTTTCCTTATTGTGAACATAATACATATTACATTGCTTGGACTAAGAAAGACTATCCACATAGTCCTCCCTGAAGTACTTTACGAAACATACAGCTACAATGTTTAGCAGTATAGCTACAGATTGGAATATACCAATTGAATTCAGTATATGGATATCTGTATAACCCAGGAGATCAACAAATACACAGGGTAAATGGTAAGGCCTGCTCCAAACATTATGAACCTGCTAGGCTATGAGTGTTCGCTATGATCTGTTATCTGGTAGTTGGAAATTCACTCTCTTCACTTGAGCTTGAGTGAAGACTGCAAGCTTAATTTATGTGAGTTATATGTTAATTACATACAGATGAATGCAATGCAAATGGACAGCCACCTGCATACAAATATATATATTTTTATATTATTCATATTATTTATATTAAGTAAAAGTCTTGTCTGATAGTACATGTTTTCATGTGTATGTAATTTTCATTTTTACTTAAAAGTAAAGAAATAAAATACTGCATGCATCCTTGTTGTTTTATAATGAATTAAATAACCTAAGCAGTCTAATTCAATCCATATGTTTTTTTCTTTGATATTAAAATTCTTATTCAGCAATACCTATAAAGAAATCTATTGACTGAAACACATGCTGGTTGGAGTGCTTTGGCTTTCTCAGCAAGACAGTGTATCATGCATTTAATTAAGTCTCTGGGTCATCATAATATGAGTGGGATGATTGGTAATATTTGTTTAAAACAATACATGTTCCTAAGTAATTTGCTGAACTGAGGCCTAAATGAAGCAGGAGATTCCTGGAAATTACTGTACATGATTATGTCATTAAGGATAGCAGGATGCAGGAGTGAACCAAGCTAATGACATACATAATGCTTTATATTTTATTTTTATTTTATTTTTTTCCTTTGTTTATATACAGACCAGGTTTATAAAGTGTTGTATAGTACAAGAAATGTAGGGCACAAATTTGAATGTCTTGAGACTTCCTGCTACTTGCTACATTTGCACCCTGGTCCTCAGAGGCCTCTGTCAGACAGGGCTTGCAGAACTGAGCCATTGGACATGGTCAACCATATATTCATATTGACTAATGGCATTTCTCAAATGCATTAAAATCACTTGTCTTGTCTTCATGCCTCAGTACACAGCCAAAGCGTAACATCAATCACCAAAACCACTCAGATTGCTAAGCATTATTGTTTAATTAGACAGCATAGATAATTTCTGAGACTCTTCCAAGTACAAACATGGCCTGATTACTGAGCCGTGTTTAACCTTAGGATGGGAACACAAATATTGAGAGTAGAATGAAAATGAAGTGTGAAGAAAACAGTTTGTGCAAATAGTAGGTCTCCTGTTTTGTTTTTCACTTTCCAAATTTATCTTGCCAAAAGCATGAACTAAGGGAATGACTGAACAGGTATATTTTTTTCCCTCTCAAGCAGTGCTGATTGTGAAGACACTGACTACATAATTTATTTTTAAAAATGTAATTTACATCCTGGTCAGAGATATGCAGTGCTCTAATTAATTGTTCTAGCAAATCTGATCCAGAAGTCCCTATCAGCCACAGGGAGATTTTTTCAGTAATTTAGATGAATTTTTTTTCTTGAGACTATTTGCTGGTGTCTTCCACCATGACTGAGTCCCTGAATATGGGTCACTGAAGCAATAATGTGGCCTGGACTATGCTTTAAATCCAGGTAAATTTATATTATTTTGAAATACTGCAGTGGGGAAAATAAGGGCATTCCCTATTGCTTTTCAGTGTTTTAGGATTTTGAAAAAGGTATTAGTTACTGAACAGAACTGTAAAGAAAGATTGTTCAGTCAGTAGAGCTTTTAGAAAGTCTACGCCAGGTTACAAAAGCTATGTTTTTGCTTTTCTCTGAGCCATTCCTATGTATTGCATTGTGTTTTTTCAGAGGATGCCTATAAAACTCAAGTCCGAATTGATGATGAACCAGCTTATTTGGACATTCTAGACACTGCTGGACAGGTGAGTAGTTTTCCAATGTAAACTGTTCTATCAGAGATAACAGACAAAGAACTTTACCTCAGATATATGGGTCACAGAGTGAGAAACAAGTTTCCTTATTTAAACATAAAGGAGCAATCATAGATAACACTGACGAATTATAAAAGATTATACTGCTGCTGTGATGTAGCAGAATTTCAAAATATGACAAGAAAAGACAGAAAAATTAAATCATGTAGAAGCTAAAAAGATTTTTCTATCTTTTTTGCATGTGTACAGAAATATCTACTACAGTTATAAGATGAATAAATAGCACAGTTAATTTGTCTTTTCTGCTTTTCAACACTTTTTTTCTATATGCAGGAATCTTCTGATATACTTGTAGATCAAGTATTTTGTTGCCATTCTCCTTCTTCCCAGATTATGTTTAAACATCCAATGGTCACTGGGGGTGTGTGTGCGGGGGGGATGTGGTGTATGGAAATTTTGCTATAGCATGTGTATGTGTGTGTGAACATCAGTTAAGGAATTACATTTTTCACATACACATAAGTGAAAGAGGGATTCCAAGAAATAAGATTTATTTTATTTTATTTTATTTTTTTATTTTATTTTATTTTATTTTATTTTATTTTATTTTATTTTATTTTATTTTATTTTATTTTATTTTTAAATCTTGACTCATTTCATCTCCTTTCCATCTCAAAACTTTATTATTGTTTAACCAGAATATCACAGTGGCTTGATCTTTTCCTGAGGTATGTGTCTGTTACTCTTTGAAGGTTTTGATAGTTTCATGAGCTTTCATAACAAGAGCACATCTTTTACAAGAATAAGTAAGACAACAGGGACAGTAAATCCTTAAATATATATATATATCTAGGAAGCCTGAAAACCTTGATCTTGCCTTCTCAAACATCTGAATTTACCTTAGCCCATCACTGCAAATAGCAGGAACTGCTGTCCACTGCCAGGAATTAGAACAGCATTAAGTTATATAAGGCTGAAAATAGTTCAGAAGGATTGTGGTGGGAGTTTTATGTATGAATGAAATATAGGCCAATTTCAAAGTAAACTCAACCCACTTCCAGGGATCAAAAGATGCCCCAAATTATTTTTCCTTGACCCCAAAAGATACAGTCCTAGCAGCTAACCAGTCATTTGCTGCCGAGTCTCCAGTAATAGTATTTGATTTTTGAGAAAAGGGAAACTAGATTTCAAGGGAAGTCTCCAAAGTTATGAATTTAACTGACCTACAATTTATTAATAAACCAGGCTCAAGAACTTTCCCATGCATTATAATCCCAGCATAGCTATAGAAATTTTTTGAATGGGGAAATACTGGAGCATCATAACTGTTAAAAATATGTTTGAAAATATCAGTACTTTTGGTGGAGAAGGGAAAGCATTTATTCTCATTCAGGAGGTCTGAGCCCTGTAACTTCAGTCGTGTTTCATCATCAGTATTCAATTATTAGAGGAATTACATCTCCAGATGTTTACTATTGTAAAGCTCTATGTGTTAGGGATGTCTCTTGTTAGCCTTTAAAATGGACTGCTATGTCTACATCATTCTACATCTAAATTCATTTTAGTCAGATATTGTAGAGTTAAAATGCTAAAAATAGATAACTTCCTTACCCAGAGGTGAAGAGGAGTGATGAATCAGAGTTTATACATCCAACCTTTTTCTAAGTTTCTAAGTTTCTTTGACTAGGGAAGTCATCCTGCTCCTGTACTTGGCATTGGTGAGGCCTCACCTCGAGTACTGTGTTCAGTTTTGGGCACCTAAGCACAGGAAAGACATGGAGGTGCTGGAGCAGGTCCAGAGAAGGGCAGCAAGGCTTGTGAAGGGCTTGGAAAATCAGCCCTATGAAGGGAGGCTGAGGGAGCTGGGGCTGTTTAGTCTGGGAAAAGGAGGCTGAGGGGAGGCCTTATCGCCCTCTTCCAGTACCTGAAAGGTGCTTACAGTGAGACTGGAAAGTCTCTTCTCACTGGTGACAAGTGACAGGACGAGGGGAAATGGCCTCAAGTTGTGCCAAGGTAAGTTTAGGTTGGATGTTAGGAAAACTTCTTTAAAGAAAGGGTAGTCAAGTACTGGAACAGGCTCCCCAGGGAGGTGGTTGAATCACCATCCCTGGATGTGTTTAAGAGCCGTTTGGATGTGGTACTCAGGGATATGATTTAGCAGAGGGTTGCTAGAGTTAGGGTACTATAGTTAGGCTGCAGTTGGACTTGATGATCTTCAAGGTCTTTTCCAACCTGGGTAATTCTATGTCACGTGTTATGATGTGGAATACTGATAGCAAAATTACAAAAGCATGACATTCTATGTCTCAATGATTCTAACGGAAAGAGGAGCAAAACATCATACAAATTTTCCTTTTCATAGGTATGTTCCCTTTTTTTTTGTTTGTTTGTTTGTTTTTCTCTCCCCTACAAAGGTAGGTGAGGGAGCTGGGCTTGTTCAGCCTGGAGAAGAGAACTTATTGCAGTCTTCCAGTATTTAAAAAGGTATTATAAACAGGAGAGGAATCAACATTTACTGTGGTAGATAGTTAGAGGACAAAGTGGAATTGTTTTAAGCTCAAGGATGGAAGGTATATTTCTAGTTCTCAGAATTCTGAAGTTAAAAAACTGCCAAAATAACACTAGAAACAGGAATAAACTGTTAGTGTTGCTTATTTAGTTACTGATCATCTTATTTTCATAAATGCACATAGACACCATTAAATATGGTGGATTCATATTCACGGGACACAGACTGAGGTTCTATGAATTCTGGGTATATTATCTTTGATAGTTCTATAATGTTTCTTCTGAAATATGTGTATACACAGAAGATAAAGACACATTTCCTAAGTGCAGTTAGGACTGGCATAAGTAGTTATGCTTCAGTGAACTCCCTACCCTTGCTTCTTACCGTCTGCTATGACTGTCAGCAGAGTTATCTGGCTTTGCTCACAGCAATCAGCTTCAGACAGAATAAGGTTAAGTTTACCCCAGAGAACGTTACAAGCAAGTATTATTAATGTACCTGTACATGACCAAATTGTCACAAACAACACTTACTTCAGAAGTTCCTATTGTAAAACTGGAATAATTGGCATTCAGCAAGAGGAAAAGTGACAACAACAACAAATATGTTTTTTTTTAATTATTATTATTTTTTTTTTTTTTGTGGCACATTTAAATCTAAAAGTGATGTGTCCTTAGCCTCACCTCTTCTGTTCAAAAAAATTATCAGTGATGTCTGCAAATGCAAACTATTATCTACAAAGATATTTAACTGTCTTATCTGCGGGACATTTCTTTTGGTTTCTCTTTCTTATTCTGTGTGTGACAAACCTTGTCTGCTGTTACACACATTATATTTAGAATGGTGGGAATGCTTTGATTTCCAGGAAACCTATGGATGCAAAGGAAAGGACAGTCAAACAGCACATCCCGTTTTCATTTCCCTCCACATTTGCTATCAGTCTGACAACCCATCTGCTGCAATCATGCACAAGAAACCTCCAAAATGATTTTAAACTACTGTTCACTCACTTTTATTATTGACTTTTATTTTTAATTTTGCTTTCTTGTTCTTTTCTAAATAAATATACATTGTGCTACACTTGGAGTCCAGCTTAAGTTTCTCCTCCCAGAACATACACAGCAGTTGTCCTTTCTGCTGTATTTATACACTGGCAACTGACACAAGAGTTTTTATTTTTGCTACAGCTTACCTCCTGCAGGCACATTATCTAGTCTTCATGTTCAGACTTCATGCCTAAATTTAAAATTCCCTTCAGTGAAAATCAAACTAAGATGATCTTTCTTTAATAAATAAATAAATACATACACACATTAAAAAAAAAAAAATAAATAATAATAATTAAAAAAAAAAAATCGGATGCAAAATAGACAAACATGTAGAAAAAATTGCTTTCTGTACCTGACAGTGAGGCGATATATGTGAAGATTATTGCATCAATTTTTGATTGTTAAAATGTGAGCTTTTCATGATAAACTTAGTGCACCAGTATATTTCCCAAGTGTGACTCAGAGACTTGAAAAATTGGCCTTAAAATTTGATGACATGCCATTTCAGGAAGATTTTCCATTGTCTGGAGCTGTGTGCACATGAATTCATTTTCATGCAGACACTTTTCAACCTGACAACAGCAGTGTGCTCTGTAGTGAAATCCATCTCTCAAATTGCTAGCAAATCACAGGACATGTTTATCCTGCCAGGCTCTAAGACTGTGATTTTTACCCCTGCTTCAGGCTTTGAAGAGGAACTGCATTAGTCCCAAGAGCCCTTCATATAAGCACACTTTCTCAGACTAAACACAGTAGTCCAGTGACTCACTCAAGCTTATCTGACGTCCTCCTACTTATTATCTAAACATGCTGTTCTGTAATCCTGAATGAATGGAAATCAAATTTCAGACTATGCCACTGCAGCTTATCTCAATAATGTATTTATTTATTTATTTATTTATTTATGCAGCAATTATATTTTAATGAGTGTGTAATTCCAGTGTGTTATTTTAAGGGAAAAAATATTTTATTTTATTTTATTTTATTTTATTTTATTTTATTTTATTTTATTTTATTTTATTTTATTTTATTTTATTTTTGATACCCTCCTAGAAACAGAGTAAGGGAGCAAAATCAGTTTTCTTTTTAATGCATAAATGTAGTTAACTAAGTAACAACCATTACCATTACTGTACTAGGTGAAGAACATTAATTTTATTTGCAAGTGTTTTCATTTCAATGCTGATGATGGCATACTCAGAGAATCAAAACACCATCAAATGAAAGCTGGTGGATTTCTTAAGACATTTAGTAAATTTAAGGCATTTAAAAGAAGAACACATGCTTTTACAAACTCCACTAAAACCAGAATACTTCTATATTATTCTTTCCAGATCTTTTATTGCAGTATTTTATGATTTTTTATTGTATTCTGTTGTCTACCTTATGGAAAATAACTGTATAAGCCCATCCTACATAATTAAACTTCATCCAGGTTATTCACAAAATGTGATGCAAGATTGCCTTTTAACATTTTAGCTTTTCTTACTACTTTTGAATAGCATTGGAACCCTTAAGAAGTTACTTCTCTCAGACTTTGGTTGTGTGTATTGTGATTTCCTTTTATAAATGCAGCTGTCCTAGATAATGTTGTTAGGAATTCCAAAGATTTGCCTATCAAAAATCATTTGCTCTGAAGTAGCATTACACAAAACAGTGGTTGCTTTTCTACCTGTACCAATTTTCACAAATTCACATTAATAATGTATTTTCTTTACTGAAACTTTTGCCTATCTGCTAAGAAAACAAGAGTGTGTAACATCACTACCCAGTGCCATTTGATCAGAAAAAAAATCAAATGACCAAGAAGGACATCTTTTGTAGAACAGAATGTCAAGGCTCCTCGGAAGCTGTGGGTTGTCCCTGAGAGCATTAGTAGATCAGATAAGAAGATCAGTTCTTATCTGAACCATACAAGTGCATAAATTACAACTGTATGTCTGTTCTTAACTCCATTAAAATATACATAGAGACAGTAGTTTGAATTGATAGAGAATTGGTCCCTCTGAATTTTCTTACACATTCATTAGAAACATATTTTCTGAAAGGAAACACTCCTTCCCCCCAAATTCTTTATTCATATCAAATGTATGAGATATGAGTTCTTAGGCACCCAAGGAAGGAACTAGCTGTTCTCCCTTCATGCCCATCCAGAAAACAATGTTTCACACATCAAATAGATAATCCTTTCTGGAATCTCTTGGTAGAATATTTAAGACTATTTCATTTTGGCACTGCACCTGGTGAAAAGTACTTGGGTATACCTTTGAATTGTTTATTAGAAACACTGTCAGTGCCTTCCACATATCTTTCAGAGAGAGTTCTTTATATTGGGAAAGAGAATAAAGGATGCACAATTTTGAGCATCTTTTAAGTATAACTACACTGAAGGCTGCTTTGGGAGCAAGCTTGCATATAATACACAAAATTTCCCCCTTACTGAATCCAAAGTATATTGCACTCCTTGCAGTGTCTTAATCTAGTCTAATGTTTTCCCAGAAGTTGCTGGTATAAGCACTACCTGACCTCTCATCATGTGCTATCACTGCATTTTCTTCATTAAGTTCCTCTGTATGCTTGTATTACATGTTTCTGTCATCCCTAATTAACACATTTCATCTCCAATAGGAGCTGAAGCCTTGTCCTAGGACTGTTCCCTACTATGATTCAGGCAGTTATGTCTTCAAGATGGTATTTACCTTTTAGGTCATGTTTTGGTGGCATGTGCCAAGAGGCTACCATGGCAATTTCATAGTGCCATGCTATGTCTTGCAGTAAAAACAGTGGTGTGGGTATTGCATAGCTGTTGGTGTGTGTTCTGCCAGTTCCCAAAGGAACTACTCTTATCTAACTTAAATTATTCACAAAGTGGACCTCTGTATCTGAACTAGTCATTCGTATTATTCTTATAGTTGCTGGGAAGAGATAGTTTTTTTGAAGTAATATTTCCACTTGTTCTCAGATAAATGTTAAAAAAAAATAAAAAATAAAAAAAAAATGTGAAGCATGATGAAATGATTTTAGTATCCTCATATCAAGGCAAGAAAACCTCAATGCAGGACAGCTACAGTGTGCATACCTTAGAGACATTTTGTAAGCTGCTCACAGTCAAGGTGACAGATTCCTTCTCTTTCATCTAAGGCTCTGTTCCCATGAGTCCCCAGAAGGTCACAGAAAGCAGTTCTGCATGACTGCGTGGATGCCAATCCAGTGACTATCTCTGTGTGCTTAATGCTACCTAGTCATCTCACTTGCATTGGAAACACTAGTTCAAATACGAAGGAAGAAGAATGGTGGAAGAAATCAGTAAGTTATAGGAACATGACAACTCAAATGTTTTGAATCACAATCATACTAAATTTAATACTGTAAACAATACAAAATGATATATATGCTAACCATAGTATAATTTACAGTCATTTAATGGAGTCATGAGATATCTAGATATCTGATTCTGTGCCCCCTGCTTCACTTCTGCAGGGCTGCAAAAGACTCTGGGGAAGATGGCAACTGTACAGTCCCCATTTAGGCTGACAGGTCTTTGCTTGTATCACTGGCCAATACTTAAATGAAGTTGCAATCATTACCTCTTCACTAGCTGGCTGCATTTTTATTTCCATTGCTGTTTACTAAAACATAATTACTGTTTTATTAATTCTTTCACTTTTTTTTTTTTCCACTTTTTTTTTTTTTTTTTTTTTTTTTTTTAACTGATAAAAGGTAAAAATTGCCTCTATTCTTTCTTGCATACCAATAAGGAAAGAGGGAAAAGCCTTATAAACCAAATACAGTTGGGGATTTTAGAGATACTTAACAGTGAAGATTGCTTCAGTACATGCTTTTAAGAGAAAATTACTAAGATGTTGATGCTTAAGAGAAACTATTTGCATTAAGATGAAAGAAAAAGACAGTTCTTTGATTTAGGCAGTATAGCACTAAGGCATTTTTGCTGGCATTGTCGAGAACTGATATGGTGATTCTATCCATATTTTGGGTTGAATGAAAAAAATAGATAACATCTCTGAGGCAATAGACTACATACTTTCATTACTGTTTTTAGAAGATTAATGTTAATAAAGTTAGCTAAAAAACGTTGCAGAAAACTGGTGAATGCATCTTCATTTGAGAGCAAGAGGGCAGTTAGATTGGGAACATTAGTTCACAGAAGATACTTCTGGAAAGAGGGCCTGTGTGCCACCACAGATTGTTTAGTAACTTCTCAGTATGAAAATAGGGTCAAAATGTTGTGCTGTTTCTTAAAGCCCTGAGTTATTTTATCAGGATGTTATTCTCATCTTTATTTTTATTTTATTTTATTTACTTTTTTTTTTTTTTTTTTTTTTTTTTTCCATTCATTTTTTCTCACCTGGCTGACATGATTCATTCTTACTTTATAAGCCAACCATAGTGCAGAGCAGTAATGAATACAGGAAGAGTAAGTGCATATAAAATGTTCTCCTGTTAACTAGTGGGCAATGCAGTAGTGACAAATCGGTGTTAGAGGGATGAAGGGACACACTGACTCTCTGAAAACCCTCAGAAGTATCAGCAAAGAAGTAATATAACCACTTGTTGCAATACCTGAAATTTATCCCTGTATTTTCCTGCATAGATCACCAATCTTCTGGAGAAACAGGAATATTCTTCTTCCTGTTTCTTTCTCTGGGTAAATTAAGTAAGTTAAAGAGAAGAAGTGACTAGATAAATAGGCACCAGCATCAATAAGGTTTGTGTTGTTGCTGCTGGTTGTCTTGTATATCGTGGATTA
This sequence comes from Excalfactoria chinensis, assembly GCF_039878825.1. Lineage (NCBI taxonomy): Eukaryota > Metazoa > Chordata > Aves > Galliformes > Phasianidae > Excalfactoria > Excalfactoria chinensis. The sequence continues at coordinate 3,399,540 of NC_092857.1, forward strand.
ATTTCAGTATCTATCTCAGCTTTTTACTTGACTGATCCCAGAATTAAGAGATGGTTACTGATTTTGTACAATGTGGAGGTCATATTATTGTCTTGGTAAGCTGTCATATAACGTCCAGAAAGACAGGATCATAAACTATATCTTTTATCTTATTTTCATAGTATATCCTTTGTCTGTGTTGTGCATTTTGTTCCCAGTAAAAATCCACAGAAGGATAAGGATACAGCTAAGAGATTCAAGTATTCCTTCCTATAATTATAAGGCTGAAATACTGGATGATCATAAATCAAGGAGCTGTTTATAATAGTAATCCACTTCCACTTCTGTCTCACTCCAATTTATAGGAGGGACGCAAGGTTCTTTGATATGTGTATACCCGGTGTAAGACTAAGAAGCAACGGTTAAAATGTTGGTTCAACCAGTTTATTACAAGTCCTAGACATTTAGTGAGATGGGGAAGGAAAGGTGGGTGACAGGAAAGGTAGGAAATATAAACAAGGAGTCTCTGCAGAGATCAAAAGAGATAGTCACCGCCGTGGGTCCAGTGAGGTACACAGTAGGTCTGTTGATCTCAGGAACTTGTCTGATCACCACGGGGGATGGGAGAAAACCAGGAAGCTTGGCAAGGAGCAGGCCTTCGGAGGTTCTTCTGAAGAGGTTTTTCCCTCAGGGAGTTCTCCGTCAAAGATGTCTTTGGGAGTTTGTGTCCAAAGTCCCTAATTTAGTGAGGGCCTTTTATCCCTCATTTCTGTGGATTTTCTTCTATTTTTCTCTCAGTTTAGTGTGACATTCCTGGCCCAACAGCTAAACGAGCAAGAAGTGGTGCCTCCGTTGCCATGTACAAGCATTATCTCCTTCTGCAGTGGTCATCTCCTTCAAGCAGCACCCCTGAAAAAAACTGCTTGTCCTGCTTCCTCTTATCTTTACAATCATAAGCAGAAGTACTGTGGCATGGTGACACCCACCATTCACCCTCTAGATAATAAGCAGTTGTCAGTCAGAGTCTTATTACCAGAAAGGCCTCATGAAACAAGCTTTGAGACAAAAAAGAAAAACAGTTTTGTCTTTCACAACTTCCACTGCATGCTTATGGTCTATTTCTTGTTTGTACTAATCCCATTTTTTAACTGCTCCTGGATCATTACTGGAACAGTCAAAAGGGTAGGAAGAGAGTGTCTGATATCCAACTACAACAGTGCAGAGATCAGTGCAGAGATGAATCCAGTTCTCCACTATTTAAGCCAGAGATCCTGCATTTTTTACTTTTATTTTTTTCGTCTGAGTCCTAGCTGTTATTCATCTCCTTTCCTTCATCCTAGTGATGTGGCAGATGGTTTGGGCTGACACAAATGGCTAAGTACCACCTGCTGTAGACTTCTTTCTGTATCTTTTGCTGTGCCTCCCTCTTGCTGTTGTTTGCGAAGGATGTCTGGAAAAAGAAGGGAAGCAAGAAGAAAAAAAGGATGTGAATGTATCCTGATATGTCAGCAATTTTTTTATTATTATTTATTTATATATATATTTTTCTGTTTTGTCTTCTCTAGTAACCTATATTGAGTGCATGTTTGAATTCTTCAAGTAAATACAGAATGTCTGAAATATTGACATCTGTGATAGAAAAAGCATACCTGTCTAATACCTTCTAATGTGTCTTCAGTGTATTTTATCCCATGCTGAGGGACAGTATTTCCTACTGCTGTGTGCTGTGAAGGGAAAATTCATCCATTTGAGTTAGGCACTAGATGTTACTCACTCCTGACCTTTCATTCTGCACTGGAAATACCAGTTTTGAAGAAACTAAATAAAAACTTCAAAATGAACGAAAAGACAAGTCCCATCATACAAACGCATGAAGGATGTGATTAAGCAGGATCTGTGACTGGCAGAGGCTGGCAGATATTTTGTTTCAGTTAACAATCTACAGTTGAGGTAGTGAGAGATATAAAAGCGAAAATCATCCATGGTCTGTCAGATGATTTTCTGAGTCTGCAATGAAGTACACATTGGAGTCAATCATCTCTCTCTCCTGGCTGTAGTGTCTACCTTTTTCAGTAATAGAAACTAGATAAAATAATTCCTGTCTATTGTATCTAATAAATAAAAATATTAAGATGTAATGTCTGCTCCCAGCTTCCTATCCAGAAACTTCTTCCTTAAAAACATAACTTCTGGAGGCTTCTTGCATCATGCATTTAACAAGCATGCTTCTAAAATCTACTCAGACTTGTATATATAATTAAAATAAATAAATTTGTTTTTAAAACAGTAAACTAGAATTTCAGTACATCTCATAAACAGGAGGGGAGTGAACTCTTTGCAAGGGTGGATAACAGCAGGACAGCAGGGCAGGTTTTAAGTTGAGGGAGGGAAGATTTAGGTTGGATGTTAGGGTTGGATGTTTCCTTACTATGAGAGTGCTGATGTGTTGGAACAGGCTGCCCAGAGAGGCTGTGGATGTCCCGTCCCTGGAGGTGTTCAAGGCCCTGTTGGATGGGGCCATGAGCAACCTGATCTAGTAAATGGGGGGAGGTTGGTGGCCTTGCTTCGCAAAGGGGTTGGAGACTCATGACTCATAATCCTTGAGGTCTCTTCCAACCAGGACTATTCTGTGATTCTGTGATACAAAGGTGTCAGATTTTGGCCAACACACCAGGTGTTTTCACCTTGGTGAGCATATGTTGGTTTCTGCTTTTTTTTTTTTTTTTTTTTTTTCCCCTACTAACTTGGTGACGATATTCAGAATAAGCTGTTCCATCATCGTCTCAGAAATGGAGGAAAGGCTGACTGGTTAACCTCCATCCCTGAGACACTCCTTCTGTTCTCCATGAACTTTAAAGTTGATCGTGATTTGGCCTTAGGGATGTAAAATTCTTTAGCATGGAGGAAGTGATGCTTGAATATTAAGGATTCCATTATCTTCCAGTTCACTAATCCATGGGATGTCTCCAAGTACATTCTTGAAAAGATCAAAATCAGCTTTCTTGATGTCCGGGGTTCTCATGCTATGTACTGCCCTGTTTCTTCCAAGTGTCATTACAAACTCTACTATCTTACAATTATTTCATTCAGGTCTTAGCCAATACTTCACATCACCAACCAGTTCTTCTTTGTTGATTAAGTGAATATTTTATTACAAGCAGTGTCCAAGGAAGCCGGCTATGTTGTTGTGTTATTTGTATAAGAGAATTTTTTAGAAGACAGAAAAGGTAGGGAAGCACTTCAGTCTTGACAACTCATTTGCTGCTAAAACAAAATATTTAACCATATTTGCAAAAACTTTTCTGAGATAAACATTTTTTTTTTTTTTCTTTTTTCTGGGGGGGGGGGTGCGCTAAATAATTTTCTGAATTTAAAAGCAAATAAATAAATGTCTTTTCACACATTTCTTCTAAGATTTATTATCTCTACATTTGACTCCTTCAATACTTGAAGGATTTATTTTTCCCCGCTGAGCTTCCTGTGTCCTTTATGATCATTGTATCCTTGTTTGTTCATTGTCATAGATGAACAATATTCTGCTTGTTTTCAAGAGTACACCTCACCCCCCAGTGTTCACTGGCAAAGTAAAAACCTTCATAATAAGAATGACCCCTGCGGTAATCAGAGAGACAGCTTTGATTAAGAACATCTGCTAGCAGATTCCCAGTTCTAACATCAAGCAGACGTAAGACAAGATAGAAAAAGTGGCATTTCTCAAACTGTGAGGATGGCCTCCTTGGAGAGACTCTGACCTCTTCCAGACCTACAAGACAATATCATAAAAGCAGAACACACTTCAAAATGTGGAGTGTGTGTGTAGTTTGAAAAATACAACTTTTTTTTTTTTTTTTTTTTTTTTTTTTTTTTTTTTCCTGAAATTCTGAGGAGTGTGGGGGGGAGTGGGACCTGAACTTGTAAGCATTTCATGGTGCTTCCTCCTCAAACATATCACACACAATGAAATAGAAGGGACATGTCACAGTGGACCCCTGCTCATTGCCTCTGCCTTTTTGCTGTTGTTATTTCTTCGTTTATTCCCCCCTCCCCCCCCTGCTTCTACTGAGTCTGTCTATTAGCAATGCTTAACACTAGAACCTCAGATAAGTGGATTCAGTTTACTGTTATGCTGGTGTAAAACGACAAAGTGGAGATTCATAACAATATTCTGAATAGTCCGGCATTTTTTTTTTTCAAGTATTGTTCAGGAAGAAATACTGAGGAAATAGTAAAGAATCTGACATACCTACAGTGATTTATATATATATATATACATACACATACACACATATATATACATATATATATATGTGTGTGTGTGTGTGTGTAATATTCATCTGTAGATATTACAGTCTACAAGGTAGAGTTGTTCTGAACTGAGCAATGGATAGACAATTAGGTTTAGTAGCCAGACATAAACTAATCCTTCATAAAGATCTATAAGAGTAGCCAACTTTGTTTCTTGAAGTCCCAGTTTCCTTCTCTGTAGATTTTACTGTACTGATCTCATTTAGAAAGAATTCCAAGCTGTAATGAAACAAAAAAAAACAAAAACAAAAACAGAAAAAAATCAAATAAAATAAAAAAATACAAATTCTATTTATATTTGCATGAAAAAAGTATAAATTTAAAATCTAATTAATTGCTCTTTATGAAAAAACTTTCTGTTTCTCATTATTGAAAGTTGGATAAAAGAATACAAGTCAGTATAAGAGAGAGAAACCAGAAGATTTTTTATTGCTTTTTTTTTTGTGTTTTTTTGTTTTGTTTTGTTTTGTTTTGTTTTGTTTTGTTTATTCACTAGGTTGTACTCCTAAATTCTAATTAAAATAATAATAATAATAACAATCATCATCATTTAAAAAAAAACAAACTTTCATAGAAATTCAACTTGCCTGAAGAAAGTGTGTGAGATATGGAATCATGTACAGCCTCCCAAGGACTGATATGGAAGTTGTTTTTTGTTTTTTTTTTGTATGTCAGTAAGCCCAAAGTGTTGATGGAGATGAAACTTCTGAGATATATGAAAGGAAAACATAGAAACATGTAGGAAGGAGTTTCTACAAGTATACTACCAACTTAAGGAAGATGAATGATAAAGTTTTGTGCTGCTTCTGAAAAGAGTGAGTGACCTACTTACGAAGATCAGAAAAAGACAGAATTCACCTGGGACTTTCTGTATCCCTGTCTTTACTAGTGTGCTCATATGACTCACAGAAAAGTTTGAGAAAGAGATATAAATACAATCCATAATGGAGGGAAATCAATAAGGTATAAATCAGTCTAGCTGGGTGTATGTCATTTGATACATCAGAATAAGTTTCCTCTGAGCATGCTGAGTGAGATCCTTTGAGTCATTGATAGTCCGTCCTATCATGTTTGAAAAATCTCCTGAGATGCCCAGTAACTGATAAAAGGCATAAGACTGACAGAATGTAACTAACTTTCTTCAACATATAGACTTATCAGATCTTATGATGATTAGTATGATAATTTTGTTGTAGTCGTTTCTGCTTTTTGTTTTGTTTTCTGCATCCAATTATAATAGAAAAAGAGAAAACTTATTCTGCTTTCATTAAAGTTTTAGATTATTTTTTTTTTTAATTATTATTATTATTTCTTTCGAACTTGGTTCTTGTTCTTAAGTACAGCATCTTTCTCAAGCAGGAAAGTGATTTTGTTTAAAAAGATTTCTTATCAAATTTTTCTTAGTCATAATACACAAGAGAATACTATAGACTGACATCAATGTGTAAAGTGGTATAAGCATGACAAATCTTCACTTTAGTTCTCAGAATTGATTCTCTTGTTGTTGTTTTTTTGTTTGTTTTTTTTTTTCCTGTTTTTTGTTGTTTTTTGGTTTGGTATTTTTGTTTGTTTGTTTTTGTTTGTTTGTTTTTGTTTTTGTTCTTCCTCTCTGCTACTTGATATTTACTGACTAGGAATTATATTTTTCTCCTACTGGGTAAAAATTGTATCTAGATCTTTACTATGATATTTTTCAAAAAGCCATTTCTATAGCAGAAAACAGTTAAATATATATTTGTGAGTCAGTTGCAAAGTTAATCTGTTGTTAGTTTTGTAATAGAACTAGGTGAAACATAAAACCAAAATATCTGAAATGTATGTAAATCCTTTGTGTCTATCACTATATCTATAAAAAGTAGGAGAACTTGAATTTTAACAAAAGTAAGATTTGAAATCTCTCTTGAACTAAAAATTGAACAGACATATTTACACAGAATCATAAAACAGCTTAGGCTGAGAGGGACATTAAAGATCTTCTAGTTCCAACCACTCCGACATGGTTGCCACCTCCAAGATCAGGCTATAGCAGGGTATCTGAAACCCATTCCTGAATGCCTCCAAGGACTGGGCTTCCACTACTTTGGGCAACGTGTTTCAGTGCTTCACTACTTTCAAAGTAAATAATTTCTCCCTAACATCTAGCCTAAATCTCCCGTTTCAGTTCAGAGTTATTCTCCCTTGGACTACAGATGTTAGACCATGTAAAGTGTTGGTCCCCCTCATGTTTGTAAGTTCCCTCTAAGTACTGCGGGGCTGCAATGAGGTCTCCCTGAATCCTTCTCTTCCCCAGGATAAACTAGCCCAGATCCCTCAGTCTTTCTTCACAGAAGAGGTGCTTCATCTCTCCGAGCATCTTTATGAACCTCCCCTGGAACCACTCCATAGGCTCCTCATAATCTACTGGGAGATCCAAGCCTGAACACAGTACACACTGCCATGTGTGGGCAGAGTAAAAGGACACCTCCTCCCTCTCCATGCTGCCACTCTTCTTGTGATGCAGCCCATCCCTTCTGGGATTCAAGCACACTTTGCTGGCCCATGCTTAGTTTTTCATCCACCAGGACACCAAAGTCCTTCTCTGCAAGACTGCTCCCAGTGAATTCTTCTTCCAGCTTGTACACAAATCTGGTATTGCCCTGACTTAACTGCAACACTTGGACTTGACCTTCACTTTCCCTAGGTTTTTGTGGGCCATCTTTCCAATCCTGTCTAGATCCTCTAGATAGCATCCTTTCCTTCTGTTTTGTCAGTTGCATCACTCAGACTGATGTCACCAGCAAATTTCTGAGCATTCACTTGATCCCATTGTCTGTGTTGTTGATGAAGATGTTGAGAATCTCCAGCATCAAGATGGACCCTTGAGTGACACCACTCATAACTGTCTTCCATTTGGGCATGATACTGTTGGACAGAAGCCTCTGACTGTGATCATCCATCCAGCAATTTATCCACCAAACAGTTCACAGTTCAAATCCATCTCTCTCCAACTTAGAGATGTGGTGAGGGACTATATGAAAAGCCTTGAACAAGTCCAGGTAGACATCACCAGTTGCCCTTCCTTGGTCCACTTAGACCATTACTCCATCACAGAAGGCCATCAGACTGGTGAAAAACAGTCTGTCCATGGTGAGATGTGGCTGTTCAGTACCTCAGTCTTTATTTCTTCTCCACTGTTAAAAATGTGAAATTTTTATTAAAAACAAACAAAACAAAACAAAACAAAACAACCTTTTCTACTACCATTTTTTTTTAATTTATTTATTTTATTTTTTTTTGGAAATCCAAGAAAAATGCATATTTTTGTTTGGAGTCTTGGAGTCTTGGAGTCTTAGACACTGTAGTGAGTAGTTGTGCCAAGGGCAAATAGCTTAGAAGTGAATAAACAGCATCAAAACTAAGAAAGGAAATAAATAGCTGAGTCAAAAATATATCTATCTATCTATCTAAATAAATAAATAAATAAATAAATCAAGTGGATGTCCGCAGTCCTGTCAGCATGCAATAATTAATGCATCTGAAAGCCAGTCACTGTAAGCATCACACTAAAGTATGGTCTATTTCCTTCATCAGCTGCAATAACATGGTGTAATAATAATAATAAACTAAGCTCATTCATACGCAAAAATTCATAATTATGCCCAGAACTGAACACACTGATATATATCGGCACAAGTACAACTCAAAAACAGCAGTGTCTAAAACCTGAATATCTTGTCCCTTTGGAAAGATTCACATTTGTAAAAATCAAAAGCCCGTATTCTTCTAGCAGTTAAAGAAAGCCATTTAACATTCCTGGAGTGTGATCCTGACAGTCCTCTTTTAACAGCAAGTCACTTGCAGTGTGTAATGTATAGAGGGATGTGTTCTAACACTTTTTTTGTGTTGACCGTAGTCATGTAAAAGTGTAAAAAGGCTTTTTACAAAATTCATAGAGATAGATCATCTCACTAAACATCATAGTCATCCAGTATCGTGGTAGCTGATTTACGAAGATTCTTACCCAGTTATACAGGGCATCATGGCTGGGATTTAAGTTTCACAACAAAACATTTACTTTCATATATCTATATGGGATCTGGACTCTGTTTAGATGTCTAAATATTCATCTTCCTTAAACTTCAAAACAGAATTAAAAATAAATAAATAAATAAATAAATAAATAAATATTATTATTATTACTTGTTTATTTATTGCTCAGTCGAAGCAACAATGTACATTATTTTTATTGAGTAGTTTCCCATCATATCAAATCATAAACAGTAGCCTACAGTTATAGTCATACGCTGGTGGACAATTCAGGAGCCTTATAGCACAAAAAAAACTCCATATCATCTTTCTATTCTGTTTAGCCTGAATGGCAGGATTATGTCCTTGTTCTTTTCCTACTATAAAGAAGAGTATTCTACCCAGGGTAGAATGATCCTGGAAGACTAATTTAAAGAGTAGAAAATTAGTGCTCATGATGGAGAGATCTTGCTCTTTAGGTAAAACCAGAGAGGGAGTAAGTGAGGGGCAATATGTCCATGTTCAATCATTAACACTCCCTGTCCATAACTTAGAGATCTGATATATGGTCTCTAGTTCGGTACTGCGTTGTTTATTAATCCACTGGATATCTAATATGGCTGAAATTCAAGGACCTGGCAGCAAAAATTAAATATACTTTCATTGTCTTACCTCCTAAAAAACAAAATTTGATTGATCCTGTGTTTCTTCCTATTGCTGCCTGTATCCAGTCTCAAGATGGTGGGGTAGAACATGGTCTAATATGCTCTATGTTAGAACTTGATGGTTAACAATCTCTCCTGGGATGCCAGTGTTGATATTTCAGATATTTTGAAATTCTGAGGAAAGCTTAGAGTAGAATCTTACCCTTAAACTGCCTATTAGTCTGCTGTTTTGGAACTTAGTCTATGAACTTCTTTCTCCAGAAGGTGAAATATTTTCAGTGATATATAAGAATGCCCTTGGGTAAGAGACACATCATGAATAAATGATAATGGTCAACACAAAAGTCTATTCACAGTAAGTGTTATCAATCAATGTGAGTGACTACTGAGAGAGATTTAAGACTCAGACTTTTAAAAGAGCATAAGGAACCTACTTTCCTTCAATTTCCAGCAAACACAGAGGATATATATTCAACCTAAACTATTTTTAAAATCCTAGCCTAAATTCTCAACAGAATAAAAAAACAAAAAACAACAGGAGCTGATATTGCATCTTGCTTCTCATAGCATTGGTCCAGTGTTGATATGTGCATGCTTTGCTTTAACAAACCTTCCTGCATCTTAATATCTCTGGAGAGATTATTTTGTTCAGGAGGATTTTGATCCTGGCTGACTGTTGCCATGGTATTGGATTATTCTGGGCTGTGATCAAGAAGGACAAACAAACTTTAAAAAGAAACCACCTTTAAAGCATATTCTTGAGCTACAGTGTCTGAGGCTAGCATGTGAGAAGAAAATCTTGATTTTTCAATTATGTGGCATTGTTATATACACATTAATAGATATATATATATATATTTATATTACTATAGCAATAAGTACATTTTAAAAATATTGGAAAACACAGGAGAAGAAAACGGATAATTTTTCTTTCATTTAAAATTGTTCATTTTGATTTAGTGGTATTAACCCATTACCCTAGCTTCCTGGGGAGCACTTGAAAGAGAACTTTTTGCAGATTATATTCCTGTTTTATTAGGCACTGTTCCAAAGCTGGAGGGAGTCAATGAATGTGTTTCTGATATTACTGAGCTTTTGAATTGAATGCATAATAAAGAGTTTGTAACTACCTCCATCTCTAGATAGTAATATAACTCTTCTTTCACACCAGTTAGCATGCACTGAATTGCTAGTCATCTATCTGCACTGGGCATGCTGCAGGAAGTTCTAGAAATACACAGAAGAGTGATTTCTATAAGCAAGCACTGGCATAATAGTTTGGCATTCTTGGAAGACAAAGCTCCAGTGAGACAAAAAGGGGAAAAAAAAAAAAAAAAAAAGAGTCCCAGGAAAATCTTATTCGTTATTAAACATGATTACTGGGTGGAAGGAAGAAGTTTTCAGCAAGTCTGCTATCTAAAAAAATGGACTATTTGGTCTGCCAAAACATTGAGCATATTCTTCCAATTTCATAGGCAGAATTCACAGCCATGAGGGACCAATACATGCGAGGTGGAGAAGGTTTCATTATCTGCTATTCCATCACAGACCGTCAATCTTTTCAAGAAGCTGCTGAGTTTAAGGAACTCATTTATCGTGTTCGGCACACCTATGACATCCCCTTGGTGCTGGTGGGGAACAAAACAGATCTTGAAGAGTTTAGACAGGTAAGCAACTCGATTTGATTTACCTTGGATACTTCAGGGATTTGTGTAGCAGATGTTGTGCAATACTGCATTACTACTCAACACAGAATGAGGTTTCATCAGTGATCTACATACTAGGATTGGTAACAAATTAAGTAGCTAGTTGTACATTTAATGTAAAGGTTATAGAACTTAAAGCATCCTTGGCCAATCACCAAATATTCCTCTCTTTTCATTACAAAAGAATCCCTCAATTTTCTTCAGAAGTTATATATATATGTATGTCTAATTTGAAAATAAATTCACTGGAGATCTGGGGCAGGAGGGCAGGGGGAGTTTTGTTTTTTTTTTTTTTTTTTTTTTGGAAGCTACCAACCTTTAAGTCCAGATTGTTTTCATAAAAACTGTTCTCAAACAGGCTGAAACAAAAAATCTAATTAAAATAGCTAAATTCATGTAATTGTATCTGCACCTGAAAGGCCTCTGTCTATGCTATCAGAGTTTCTAATGAAACTGGGACATGTAAGACATGAATTCATTTTAGTTTACATACAGCTATCATCACCCATTACATAGTAAATTCTCTTTGCTTTGAGGTCATTGACCATTGCATTCTCAGAATGCAAAATAAACTTAGCTCACTTTATTTCCTTTGCTTCCTCTCATCTTCCTTTGTACCATTTGTATTGATGTCTGCATGTGCAGATAGTGAGCTGGAGAGAGATTGTGTTAAAAATAACTTGGTTGTAACCTGATATAGAACAAAAATTATCATTAATTGTAAGCAGAAACTTTGAAAGACAAAAAATTAGGATTTCCAATGTGAATATCTTAAAAGGCTCTTTATGCATGCTGCAGTTGCTTTTCAATGACTGGATTCTGTGCAAACACACATATCGGTTCAATAAAATGATATTTTTTCAGTCCATTAGCATCTATGCACTCATGATCCTGTCTTTTCTTATCTACTTGTCATTTTTCCCCCTATTCTCTTTTCTCTCCTACCTAAAGAAAATTCAAATAAAGAAAATTCAAAGCAGTATTAAACCCAAAATTAGTTCTGAAATACGATAAAATATGTTAAATGTTTAACATATGTTAAGAGATGGACTTCCTCCCTAAATCAGATTGTGAGAAAACCTTAATAATGACAGTCCATTTGCAGTTCAGAACTCATCTTGAGGCTGCAGGGGAAAAAGCAAACAAACAAACAAACAAACAAAAATGTAATATGCAATATTACATATGCATGAAGCAAAATATGTAGAGGTCCTGAAATACTTCATGTACCAGCTGGAGAAGGGATGTGTATTCCATTCTATTGGGAGAAGAAACTGAATCTGGTTCTAATAAAAATAACAAAATTTATCTACATATAAATAAGGTTTTCAAAAATGCCATATTTACTAAGTGATACAAAAACTCTCTTCCAGTTTTGTTTGTACAATTTCTTTATCTTGTTTTACAGAGCATTTATATTTAATTATTATCACTGTATATGAATGTATATGTCTGATTTATTTTAAATATGTGTTAACAGACTTCAGCTCATTATTTCACAACTCTAACTTGAGTTTGTGCATTTAACTAAAACTGAAATAAGCTGTATCTAATCTTACCTTCTGCTTTAAGCAATACCTAAGTAACTTAAGAAGGTAGAATGAGAGGAATCTTTTCAGGGTTGCATACTGCAATCAAGACTCATTTAGTATGGCTTAGGTGCTCAACAGAGGCAGCCAACTATCTGGCATACAACGAGTTGAAAAGTATGACATTAACACATCAGTGATGAAAGAATGAGGTGCAAAAGTGTAATCAATTTGAGCTATTGAGAAATTGTAAATATCCAAATGCAATTACCCAGTCCGGAATTTGACCAGAGCACAAGAGCTAATGTTGTTTTGCTTGATAACATTTTTCTACTATGAAAATCATTAAAGCTAATGTAATATTATTCATTGTATTTGAAAACATAACATTAAGATCAACATTCCCTGACATCATTTCCATTTAATGACATTTCCACAATAATCAGACTGTAGAAGCTCAACCAGACAAAGATGCTTGAAATGAAAAGCCTTGCATACTATACTTAATGATGTATGCATCTTGCTTCCAATCTATCAACAACACTATAAGAATAAATGTAATCTGAAACTAAAATTTTATATTAGGAGGAACACTACTGAAACCAAACCAATTTTAAGTATTTTTGTTTTATCTTAGCTTTGGTGACATCATTGTTGTCTTAAAGCATACCTGTCATTTTTAATGTCTTATGCAATGATTTTGTCTGTACACCTTCATAAAATAAGTTTCAATTATGTCGTTCTAAAGAATAAACATTTTTGCCAGAAACAGTATGAGGGAACATTGGAAAACTATTGGAAAAAAAATATACATATATAAAGGATACTTGCAGAATGACAAAACAATTGAGATTGGAAGGGACCTCTGGGTCCGTATGGTCCAGTCCAAGCACCACAACCCAGAGCAAGGTGCCTAGATCTCAGGACAACCATTAATGATCTCATGGTGGAGACCCAGCACCTCTTTGGGCAACTTGAGTCAGTGTTCAGTCACCTGTAAATGAAAGTGTTTCCTGATATGCAGATAGAACCTTCAGTTGTATGCAATTTGTGCCTACTGTCTCTTGTTTTGATATGGGGAACCACTGAAAAGAGACTGTCTCCACCCTTGTTACATCCTTTCTGCAGGTCTTTATGGACACATATTCTATACATACACTTAGATTTAGATTTCTCTAAATCTCCTCTTATCTAGGCTGAACAGTTCTAGTTCTCTCAGCTTCTTCTCACAGAAGAGGTGCTCCAGTCCCAGCATACTCTCATAATAGATATCCTATCCGGTGGTAAGGCTTTATCCATCCTGTATTCCCTTTTACCATTCATAATGTAGTTGTAGTTTCTGATCTTATTCTGTCTTGAATTTAGAGATTCACTGAGAGAATAAATGGACATGATTTTTTAAGGGGTTCATCATTGCTCATCTCTTGACATTTAGCCATTGCTCAAAGAATTTTTTAAGTATTATATAGTATAATAGATAGTAGTATATAGTGTAATAGATGTTTGATTTTACAAAAAGTAAATTTTTAACTGTCTGACTAGATATCAGTTTCATTTCAGAACCTTTTAACATTAAAGTCATTAATTTCATAAATACAGGCCGTGTATGTATTTTACTGTCATTACTTTTGAAGCATTTAGGACCCTCAGATGCAAGACACCATGGATATTTCCACTTCAGCTATGCTTTCTAACTTTATCCTAGATGACTCATAATGACGTTTAAAACTATATAATGGTGAAATGTATACAAATTAAAACACATGAACCTTTAAAAAAATACTATAATCTACTGATCATGTTTGAATTGATGGTACACTACATCTAAATTTCAGATTTTCAAAATATATATACTTTATAACAAAAAATTTTAGAAAGATCATATTGCTATGAAATTGTCCAAAAACATTGTGCAGATGCCTGCTGCCCTTTGCAATATATTACACCTGTCAGTTTTGTGGGGAGAAAAACAAACAAACAAACAAAAATAAAAGCAGACAAACAACAACAACATAAATACATGCCTATGAGATCTTTTGGACCATGGGCTCGATTTGAGCTGAAAAGAAATTTGCTAGCAAGATTTTCAAACTTTTAAAGAGGATGTGAGAACCGCTTTGGGATCTCTACCTATGTGGAAGTGGCATAGCCTTCATGGAAAAGTATTTTCTATACACTTTTTTTTTTTTTTTTTAACCTCAGAGGAATAAACTGTGGGCTCACTGAAGAACATAGATAACATGTTGATGGCCCTTGAGTCTAAGGTTAGGAGGTCAGCTCACACTTCTTTCAGATCTTGGCCTCTCTGGGAAACCTGTCATCCAGTTGTTAGTTTTGCCAGTACAGTCTTGGTCCTGACAAGAATTATGCACTTGTTTACTCTTCCACACACATGCCATCTTATTGGGTTCAAACACAAATGCAAGCAGAAGCAAGACTTTTGAAAGCATTTCCTTTTTTCTCCCTCTCCTAAAGCATCTATCCTGAAGTAAGAAACACAAAATCAATACAAAATCTGTCTTTAACATGAAACAGTGTTCTAGGACATATACATATTAATTACAAGTACTTATTGCTTGCATATAATTAATTTTATCTTCTTTCTAAGTTTTTATTATTTTTTAATGTAAGCAGCTGCCTGCAAAACATCTTCACATAGATGAGATTTTTCTCTGAAAATTATTCAAGAGGAACTGACTGGTCATCAGAATCTGTGAACATCAACTTCTAGATGTTTTTTCTTTTACCTCTATTATTCATTTATTTATTTATTTTAAATAAAATAACCATTCAGTGTATTTCAACTATTGCCTGGATTTACATACTGATGACTGGCTGAGACACTGGAAATATGTATGTAATACTACATTCTATTTTCTTTTGTTTTCATTCTCCAGTTCATAGCAATGATATACTGTTTACTCAGTGTCTTCTTTTTCATAATAGGCATTCAGTATTCTAAATTTCTTATAGTAACAACCTAATCAAGTTTTTTTGTTTTAGGATTAAAATAAATTGTAAATTTGCAAATTCCCTGTACCATAAATAGTTCAATTTATTCTTAATGATATTTGGATGAAAGGGTCTGTCCAATAAACATACTTGTTTCTCAATTAATCAATTAGTGCACTGTACAAAACGTGGAAATTTTCAGTGCCTCTTCTTACCTTTTGAACAGCAAAACTAAAGATTAAATAATTTCAACTATTTATTAAAGCAGTACGCATGACTTTAGCCATGTTAAAATTGTTAGATAGACTTGGAAAGATCTTCCATAAAATCCATGAAGAGATACAGGAACTATCATGAAATTTAAACATATCATATAATTAGATTAATCTGTGCCTTTCTTTCCGTTGACCATAGAAGGAAATGTGTACAACTAACTTTATTGAATTCATACTGCAATATTTGAGTGAGATGAAGCCTTAGAAAATTGCTTTCAGTTGTCTCTTCTGTTAAGATTCTAACTTTATTTTTTGTTTGTTTTGATTGTTACTTCAAACTAAAGAACAGAGTCTTAAGATATATTGAACTTGCCTTTGGTTTCTGCATGAATAAAATGTAATTAAAAATCATTCTAAAGGCAGTGGCACCTTCTAAAGATCAGAGTGAGCTGTGATCTCATTATAACTGACAAAGGTTTGTGGCCTTGTTTGGCCCAGTTCTGTGACTAAGTGGTGCAGTGGGAGATCCAGGAACCCATGCCTTGAAATTAAGGAGAAGGGGGAAAAGGGAAAGGTAGGGAGAAGGGGCTAAAAACAAAATAGTGACAGTGAGATAAGAGAAAAAAAATGATGTAGTATGATAACAGAATGTGAGATAATACAACACAGTGCAATATGATTGGAATTGAAGCTAATAAATCCAATAAATGAGAGAGCATGTCCAAAACCATTTAGGTGCAAGCCTGTGCAGATTTCAGTGCTGGCAACAAGATTTGTGAGGAAGACAATCATCGCCCAAGGACTTCCATAGTTCATTTTTTAGCAACAGGGAAATGGATAAGGAAAGAACTGTGAGTAGTCCTCACTCTGATCCTTGATTTGGTCCAAGGAGAAAGAGCTTGACAACAAAACTGTGTTTTATATTTTTCAGTTCATTTTCTGCATTGCCTTGTCTATGAATATACCTCTTGCTCACCATGAATAAGATAGGTGTGATCTTGTTCTTGATACAGACAGGAGACAGTCATGAACATAACGCATCAAGCAATTCTATTTGGAGCACAGTTTTGCCTCTCCACTGTTCATGCCTGAATCAATGTGACCTCCCATCTCTCAAGATTCATGCTCTCATTTTCTCCATGGGGGCACGTATACAAGTAAGAGATTGGCATCCAATGGGAAGGCATCTTTTTTATGTACGTGATGCTATTTTTACATGAGCAAAATCAAGGTTTCAGTCTAACTCATATATTATTTACTAAAATTCCATTTCAAGAAGCTATATAAGCATATGCTTAATTAGAGTGAAACTAATGCATGTTCTTCAAGTTAATTTGCACTTGAGCAAAGATGCTATTCTGAAATTGAGACAGTAATGAGCAACTTTGTAAAAATGAAATTCCCTTGGCAAAGTAACAGATTAATATAGGAGGCAATCGTAACTGAGTGCATTTCTCATGTAAAGATGTGATTTTTTCATAGCAAGGATAGTTTCTTGTGTGTTTTTGCAGAAGTAGATCAAATTATTTGAAGAAGAAACTTTGCCAGAATTTATTTACTGATCATTATGTTGTCACAACTAATAAAAGCATGATATAGTAATCCATTTAATTATCTTTTTTTTTTTTAATTTAAGATTTTCTTGTATTTTTGTCTTACTGCTTTTTTTTTTTTTTTTTTTTTTTTTTTTTTCTTTTGCTTGTTTATTTGCTTGTTTCATATACACTTAAAAAGAAAATAATTATAAAGTGGAACCAATCTCTGTCCTATATCTATTCCATAAACATTTGATCCCTTTACAATAGTAATACTTTTGATAACTTATTACTATAGTTGAAACTCAAGATGTTAAGTCTTAAAATTCAAGTTTTTGTTTTACAGTCATTAGCAATATTAATCAGATATTATTATCAAAGAGGACTTCAAACTTAATCTGGATGTAAGGGAATCACAGAATCATAGAACTGACAAGGTTGGAAAAGACCTCTACAATCATCTAATCCAACCGTCCAATAATCCCCAATATTTCCCACTAAAATGTGTCCCTCAGTACAACATATAAATGTTTCTTGAACACTTGGGTGTTTTCACCACCTGCCTGGGCAGCTCCAGTGCCTGACCACTCTTTTTGAGAAGTATTTTCTAACATCCAACCTGAATCTCCCCTGGTGTAAATCTAGACCTACTGCAAGCTATGTGGGAGAGAAGGCTGACCACCACCTCACCACAGTCTCCTTTCAGGTAGTTATAGGGAAAGATAAGATCACCCCTGAGCCTCCTTTTCTTCAGACTGAACAATCTCAGATCCCTCAGTTGCAACTCATAAGACTTTTGGTCCATATCCCTCACCAACATCATTGCCACTCTCCTAACAGGCTCCAGGCCTTGATGTTTTTCTTGTAGTGAGGGGCTCATGGCCAAACACGCTACTTGAGTATAGAGGGAAGGGATGATATGCTGTTTTTATGAAATTAATCAATATGGTCTTGATTCAGCCAAAAACCTTCCAGTCCTGAACAGTTTAACAGTTTTATTTCAAATAGACTTTTACCACCTCCTATAACGTTGTTTTGTTTTTTTGTTGTTTTTTTTTTTTTTTTCCTTTCATTTGGGTTTTGTGTGCACCTACACGTTAATACTGCACTCTAACACAAACCACTGATTTTTCTTTTAGTTGTGATATATTAAAGATTATCTTTCATTATTGCTAAAATAATAATAATAATAATAAATTAAAAAAAAATTGTGTTTCTTTCTAAGACTCAGTTCTACAAGATGACACTTCCTTCAATTTTTAACCCCAAGGAATTAATCTCAGACCCCTTGAACTCCAGCAGCCTGGGACTGTGTCCACTGGACCTCTAAGCCTATTCCATGCCCACCACTCTGGTGCAGAATCTTTTCTTAACACCCACTTGATCTTCCCCTGGCATAGCTCCATGCTGTTCCCTCAAGTCCTGGGAGCTCACTATGAGGAGATGTAGGCTGCTTCAAGGTATCCCTTCGGTCTTTTCTTCTCTAGGCTAAACAAACTTAGTTACTTCAATTCCTTCTCATATATTTTCTGTGTTTTGTAGATTATGGTGCCCAAAGGTGCACACAGTGCTCAAAGTGGGGTTGCACAGTGTACAACAGAACAGGACAGTCCTTTCCCTTGCCCATCAGGCAGTGCTAAGTCAGATGCATCCTGAGTTACAGTTGGCCTTTTGGGCTATCTGGACACACTTCTAAGTCATATCCAACTTGCTATCACTCATAACCCCCCAGACTCATTTCCATGGGGTTGGAATGTGGGGTTTCCCACCTTCTTGTCCTCCAGTCTGTAAATATAACAAAGGTTACTTCATCTCAGGCTAAGAATGTGGAATTTGTTCTTGTTAAAATTCATGTGAGTGGGGATTTCCCAGCCATCTAATTTGTCAAGCTCTCTCAAGAAGTCCTCTATACCCTCAAAGAAGTGAAACAGCTCCTTCCAGTTCAGTATCATCCATACACTTTTATTTATGTGATATGTCCAAGGAACTGAGAGCTGATACCCCAGAGATAGTTTTAGCCCACAGAATCTACAGACCAAGCAGTGAAAAGTATAATGTTTTGGAAAAATCTCTTTCCATTTTAATCCCATTTTCACACCCATTTGGATTAATATCTGTTATTTCACTGTGGATTTCTTTTGGCTAAAGGAAGACAGGTTATGCCATTAATTCTTTTGAGAGTAATGAAACTCCCAAGCCCAGAATGGAGAGAGAACATGAAAATATTAGTTGTGAGCATCTGCAAGGGGGAACAAAGTGGGAGAATTTTAGAGATCAAAGATGAGTCTGCTACACTTTGCAATTGGTGAAACATAAATATATGTTGGGGGAAAATAATAATAATAATAATAATAATAATAATAAATGAAATCAAACACAAAAAAACAACAACACATCAGGCAGGATTTTAGACATGGTTACAGTTGCAAAGAAAATATTTGTTAATCTTCTGAGTACTCATGGTATAAGATTTTAAAAGTATTTAATGTTACCACATTTTTAAATTACTATGCTAAATATTTCACTGCTGTGTATGATGTTATTCCTCTTTCTGGAGTTTTACACATCATTTGGTAAATACAAGTCTGTGAGGAGGAGAAGTGAAAGTTGGAGAGAGCTCGCATAGCTCACTAATTACTGCTTTCCTTTTCTGAAAATCATATGTTTCAATCTTTTGCACTTAATTCTAAAAGAAGCAGTGCCAGAAGATTGAGTGCAAGGATAAGTCTGTATAACTTACTAGAAATATGAGGATTGTTGCATTTCTAGTTGTAATTTGCTCTTTAAAGAAGAAAGAGAGAAAGAGAGAAAGAGAGAAAGAGAGAAAGAGAGAAAGAGAGAAAGAGAGAAAGAAAGAAAGAAAGAAAGAAAGAAAGAAAGAAAGAAAGAAAGAAAGAAAGAAAGAAAGAAAGAAAGAAAGAAAGAAAGAAAGAAAGAAAGAAAGAAAGAAAAGAAAGAAAGAAAGAAAGAAAGAAGAAAAGAAAGAAAGAAAGAAAGAAAAAGAAGAAGAAAGAAAGAGAGGAAGACGGAGAGAAAGAGAGAAAGAGAGAAAGAAAGAAAGAAAGAAACACTGCTGACACTAATTTTGAAACCATTGAACATAAAGATTGTTTTATATTTGACTGATTGCCTGATATTTTCAATATGGAATAGTCATAACAAAAGATTATTATTATTATTATTATTATTATTATTATTATTATTATTATTATTATTATTATTAATTGAGCACAAGTCAAATATCCATAAAAAGAGAAGATATTTCATAAAAATTTTCATAAAAATTATCATGCAGAACACCATAGAATAGTTTTAAGTGTTTGCTTTTGTTTGTTTCTTTGTTTGTTTTTCCTTTTCTTTTTAATCCTCCCCTTATACTTGATGATTAAAATTACACTAAACATATTCAGTAGTATGGAAATCATCATTATTTTTGTTATTAGCAAGTTCCTTAACCGTAATGCCTATTTTCCTCCTGAGGTGCAATTTACTAAAGCAAAACAGGGTTAAAATGTTTATTTTTCTCCAAAAAGTAAAACCAGAGTGCTTCATAATATTGAACTGTCTAACAGAAAAGAAATGCATTAAATTGTATGAAAACTCTGATATTTATACTGAAAGTTAATAAATATTTTCAAGAAAATTTTACTACTAGGCTGTTACTAATTAGGCTAGCAAGCTATTTAAATGGAGGTCCTTAAAAATATTGTACATTAAAATATTTTAAGATTTCTTCTTCAAGGTATGGTTTATTTTGACTGATAATTTAGATCATCTTCCTTTTTCTGTACCAATTGGGGTATCAGTTGCAAGTATATCATTTTTTATTTATTTATTTTTTGTTTCTGATTCTCATGGAAATTTTTCTGAACCCTGAAAAGAGTCAGTAGTGTTCTGCCTCTATATCTATGGTTTTATCATGATGAATAATATGCTAAAATAAAGGGATTTTGTGACATTTGTATTCTGAACAGTCACTGAAATGACTGAGAATGCTGAAGTGTCTTGGAATGATAGAAATATGGGGTCCTGAAACTGAAAAATGTGATTATGACATTACTTTTAATTAATTATTTATACTGGAATAAGAGTTATGGTTATAGAATATCTGTAGTCTGAAGGTAACCTTCCTAAAACTTTGAATTAAGACTTCAGATTTGAGGGTACCTCTTGCAGGCTATTCAAATTGAAGACATGGACAGTGTAGTGAAAATGAGAGGTTTTAGAATTAGCTGATAATAGGTGCATTTAAAAATAAAAATAAAAATAATAATAATAAAAAAAAAATAGGAACAGATGGTACTCACCCAAGAGTTCTAAAATAATTAAGGTATAAAATTGCTGAACTATTAACTTAAAATGGTGCTGGCACTGGGGAAACATAAGATGATAGCTTCATAACAGGCCAGGGAGCTACAAACCAGTAAATCTGACTTTTGCTGAGCACTTAGTTATCTACTCTAAGAATGAATAAAAATAACAAGTACATGAAGATGTTTGATGTTGTTGTTTGTTTTTTAACCGTAAAAGTCCTGATGGATTTCACAAAATATTTAGAGCCATTTGATAAAATTAACACAGAGGAAAGGAAATCCAATTCATATATTTTCCTAAATTTTTCCAGGAATTTTACATGAATAACAGAAAATTAAAGAAAGGCATAAACATATTAGAAAGTGTCAAAAAGAAAATAAAGTAGGAAAGATTGAATAAAAAGAGACGGATTGTTATTGCCATACATATACTTCTGAGTTAAATATACCCCTTAGCAACTGGATAATAGGGTGAAATGATATTTATCAATTTATTTATCTGTCTTGTGTGGTAAAAAATGCAGTTGACCATGGTAAGACATAAGATTAATTCTCAATACACTACAAGACGGAAGATATAAAAACATTGTGATGAAGAATGGAAAAGAGTGAAGAGAAAGGCATGGCAACCAAGTGTCTGCTGAAAAAGAAATGATTTTAGCATCACTGTTGAGCGAATTATGTCAGCTGAATGCTGTGTGAATGTCAAAAAAGCAGAACGGATTATAAGCAAAGAAATAAAAAAGAGAGTAGAACTTGTCAGAACAGGCCACATCTAGAATACTGTGTCCAGCTCTGAGCTCCCCAGTTCAAAAAAGACAGCTACCTCATAGAAGTGAGGGGCCACAAAGATTCTACAGGGTCTGGAACATCTGTATGAGGAAAGATCAAGTAACTCAGGTCTGTTCAGCCTGGGAAAAAGGTGATTGAGAGGTGATCTGATTAATGTTTATGAATATCTAAAGGGAGATGAGAGGAAAATGAATGGGGCCAAGATGTTCTTGGTGGTGTTTAGCAATGCGACAAGTAAAAATGACCTAACACTTGAACACAGAAAAACTAATATGAGGAAGAAATTATTTCAGAAAGGGTGACAGAGCACTGAAACAGATTGTCCAGAGAGGTTGTGGAGTCTTCCTCTATGGAGATAATAAAGATCCAGCTGGACACCTGCTTTAGCAGGTCATTGAACATAATTGTCTTTTGAGGCCTCTTCCAACCCCTACAATTCTGTGATTCTGTGATGTATTTAAACATTGCTTAAATACTACAAAAGTGGTAGCGTCCTCCTTTTCCCTTCTCTTTATCTCAGAAGAAATGCAAAAGAATTTAAAAGCATAAAAAGAAATTAGGCAAGTATGAACAGGTTTGCAGAACAACATGTACATTTAGCTACATGAAATGAAATAAATAATATGAAGAAAATTGTGGTGTTTCAGTCTGAAAATTGGGAAAATCTTGACATGGAGTGAAAAGCATTCAGACATTATAAGTAAAGAAATATTGTTTCCTTTTCCCAACAATGCAAGAATTGGGAAAGATTAATTTGAAATCTGATTAAGCAAATTTAGATTCAACAGAACATTTTTCTATGAAACACAAAACTAAACTCACTGCAGTGGAATTTATAAATGTTCAAAGTTTATAAATATAAACATATATTACTTTATATATGTATATGAACAATTCTATCAGCCATCCAACAATAAAATCTCTCCAACTGATAAACAGTTTAGACTCTCTAAGAAGATTCATGGAAGCTGAAGAAATATTCTGTATGCTTGATCTATTCTTATGTCCCAGCCATGAGTAAAGTGATGTCATGAGTATGATTGCACAGAGAACAAAACATCTGTGGGATGATTTAGCATGGTTGATCTTCTGCTGTAATATGTATTTTAGCAAATAAATAAATGAATAAATAATACTAATAAGCCTTAGTGTCTGGAAAATACACAAGGGTCTCATGAAGACATTGATTTAGATTAATATTTACATTAACATGTATTACACATTAAGAGAAGACAGTATTCACAGTGTTAATATAGAATAATAACTGAACTTATATCATGGACATATATTATTATTTAATTATTGCAATAATTATCATTATTGCTAAAGATGTTAGGCACTTAATGGTGGATTTTTTTTTTTCTTGTATTTTTCTTTTTTTAATTAAATTTATTTTTTCAATATTCTGATGTACTACATTTTCCAAGTAAATGTTAGCTTCAAGAAAACACTGGATAAATGTTTTATGGTCTGTGCTATGAAGCATTCCAGAAAAATGGCCTTTCATTACAAGAATGTAACCATTTATTTATTTATTTATTTAAATAATTTTGTTTTCTCTGTAATTTCAGGTCAATTCTTCACAGTAGTTATATTTGCTAGTTTCATTTCTTGAAATAAAAATAAAATAATCACATGCTCACAACTAATTTGACTCAGAAAAAAAGTTTCCAGAAACCTTTTTGAAGTGTGTAGTTGTGTTCTCTAATTTAATATGCATGTTAAGTATGCACATAAGGCAGAAGTCACAAGAGAATCAGGATGGTGTAAGAGAAGGAGCCCACAAATGCTGACTTCTAATCATGAGATCAAAACACCAGATAATGTTGTCCCCCTGGTGTATGATTATATATTTTGTGCCATTTCACAGCAGAAAATAATAAGTAGTAAGGGGTAGAGAGATTCACTGATGCATCTGAGGAGGCAAGCTCCAAAGCCTAAGGCTGACACTTCCTTTCAAAACAATTTTGGCTATGATGTTTGCAAGCAGATGTCAAGCTGGGAAAAAACAGATCAGCAGTGCTACTAATTTGATGTCTTCAATGCTTCACTAGCTGGATGATTTCCCATCCTGGACTACTGGACCATTAAACCTTTCTTTTATTGCATAGTCATAAACCTGAATGACAGAAAATAAATAATTAAGACTACTCAAATAGAAGGCAAAAGATCTGTGTGACCCCAATTGTTTAAGATAGCGAAGGCAAAAAAATTCAATCCAAGGGCTAATACAGGGAAACATTAAAAGAATGGCAGAGAACTGAGACACTTATGGCTATGTGGGGACAAGAGTATGTGCATAGGAAGGGCTGTTAAGAGTTTCACTGATCGGGGAATTAAAAAAAAAAAAAGCAGGGGGAGAGGGGTGTTAAGGATGGACCCAGAGCAACTCACAAGTGAAAAACACTTCAGTCTTCTGTCATGCTTCTTCAGTCATCTGTTGAAGAATAAAAAACAAAATTAGCAGAAGTTAGAGGAACTGAATTTTCAGAATCATATTGCATAGTTGGGATCCATTTAGCTGGAAAAAAAAAAAAAAAAGATTGAAATGTTTTGTTGACTTTTGAGCTGCACTTCAGACTTACAGAGGCACATTAAAAATAAATAAATAAATAAATAGATATAAGGTAGTTATTTACAATCTCTCAAACGATAGTACTGTATTTGATGGATTAGGAGAAGGCTACCTGAGCTTAATCATTTAATCACAAGGGAAATGTTGACTTATTAAATTCAGACTGCCTTTGCTGAAGAAACATTGATATTCTAAACAAAGTTGATGTTCCTGTTCTCTTCTGACTACCTATTTCTTCATTTCCTAATATTTACCATCATGTATACTTTTTGTCAGGTGATCTCCAGATATACATTGCCTCTATTTCCTTATTGCAATCCAATACTAACTCCTGAAGTTGTTAGTCATACTAAATAACTGGAGATATTCACAAAATGTGCTGTTCATGTACTATAGTCCTCCATATCTCACTATTTTTTGTTTTACCTCTTCTTGAACTAAAGGCTGGATTCGGATACATGACTTGGACCTAAAAATTAAATCTAGTCTAGTAGGCTTGCTTTTTAACAAGTTGTGAATTGACTGTTGTTTCTATGTCTGTGGACTTTTAGATGAGATGCTCTTTCATGAAGTGCTTTTTGTAGCATCTGTAGCTGGATCAAGTTCTGTTTGATAACTCTTCTGCAGTATTTCCCTTTACTCTGGATATTGATTCTATGTTGAATCATGGAATTGCCAAGATCGGAAAAGACCTCTAGCATCATGCAATCCAACCACTCACCTATCACCAGGATTTTCCACTAAACCATGTCCCTCAGTCACTCCTCATAAGACTTGTATTCCAGCCCAGTCACCAGCTTCATTGCTCTTCTCTGGGCATGCTCCAGGGCCTCAATGTCATTTTTATAGTGAGATGCCTAAAACTGAACACATTACTTGAGGTATAGCTTCACCAGAGCTGAGTACAGAGGGATGATCACCTGGCTGCTCCAGCTGGTCACACTATTTCTGATACAAGCCAGTGTTTTGGATCGTGTGGCATGTTAACACTTAGTAATCTTTGTTTCTAAGTTGCATATATTCTGGAAGAACTGAGCTGTGGAAGGAAGTTAAACAAACAAACAAACAAAACAAACAAACAAAAAACTGTAGATGAGCCATTCTTGCAACTCTATGAAAATGTTTCCTACAGGCAATAAGTGGTGCATGGTGGAAGAACTGCCGCTTGCAATACCGGGGGCCCGGGTTCGAATCCCCCCTGTGGCGCACGTGGTAGAAGTGCTGTGCTGCTACACAGAGGGCTCGAATCCCAGGGGTTGGACTCGATGATCTCTAAGGTCCCTTCCAACTCGCACGATACTATGATACTATGATGATACTATGATATTATTACTCTTAGTTAGACAAATAGTAATAGGTGAACAGTTGGACTGGATGATCTTTTAGGTCTTTTCCAACCTTGGTGATTCTATGATTCTATGAAAGCTTTCCAGGTGTGTTTTCTCGATACTGGCTTTTTACTTCATGCCTACGTGATAATCTGGAAATTATCAACAGATATCTGTAATAACTAAAAGATGTTCATTTAGAATGCTTAATTGGAAGTTTGCTGATTAGCTTCTTCCTAAATATTGTTTTACTTAGCAGTGTGAATAGTGTGTCTTTTTCCACAATGGAGCCACAGATCTGGGGTTTGTAATCTGCATGCTAATATATACTGTTGAGATTCAGGAAATAATTGTGTCTAATTCAGTTTAAAAGGTACACTTAAAAAAGCAACAATAGCTCATAAATGTGTAAACTGATAAACCTTGTCTGTAATTTCTATTAACAAGCTTCTAGTTCTTCCTTTCAGTTTTCTTTTTATTTCTTTTTTTTTTTTTTTTTTTTTTTTTTTTTTCAGAGCTTTCTTTTGTGTTTGCTTCACAGTCGCATCATTAACAGGCAAAGCCTAAAAAAAGAATCATATGATTTCTTCTTAATGGAAAGAAGATTAATTTGTTCTGCTGAAGACAAAATAACATTTTAATGATAATTAGGGATATATAAATAGACTTTAATAAGAAAGATTAATGCACTTTCGATTACCATTATAGCAAGATATTGAGGACAAACTACTAATATGTTAGCATCAGTGATTTTATGAACTAATTTTATGTCAATTTCTGCCGTCATACAATAAAGTACTGTTGAATACTGAAGAAGCATATATAAATATAATTTCCTACAGAAAAACTAGTTAGGGATATGCAGTGAAAATGATCTGAACAATTATATAAATTGTTGTTATTCTTGGAAAGCAGAGGCTAACTAAGCATTTAAGTTTTATTGTGATTCTTTATTATTATTATTTCACCTTTAATGGAGGCTATTTTGTGTGTGAATGAACCAGAAGATTGTGTTGTAGCTAGAAAGAATGTTAACATAATTTTTGTACACTGCATTAACAAAACAAGTGTAATGAGCCATAGTGGTGTGCAATACCAGGTCAATGTGAGAACTCAGCTGCAAGTAATTATAACACTAAGACTGGTGGTATTCTAATTATTCTGTAGCTAATAGTACAGAGATAATTGGTTGAAGACAAAATTACGTGGGCTGTACTCCTTTTGTATAAATGAATTGTAATTGTGTTTTCAGAAACAGGATGGACATTTCTTTTTCATTAAAACACTACAACCCTCAAAAAAAAAAAAAAAAAAAAACAACCAAAAAAAACCCAACCAACCAACCAAAAAAACCCAGCAACAACAACAACAACAAGACAGTTCTTGCCTCACTGAGATGAAAAATCTTGCTAGATTCTAGGAAACAATGATGCAGTCATTGCATTTATTAATCCCTGCATTTATTTCTTTATTTTAGGTTTTATGTTGTAAGGTTTAGAAAATTTGTATGTCATGTATGTTATAACACAAAAACTTGACAAAATATGTATAATACATATAATATTTATAGTGTTACATATCGATCTTGAATGGAAACATACTTCATTCAAAAGATGTTTCAATGCAACGTAGTTCTCAGCTCAGGAAGTTCAGGCAATTTCCCAACAGTGAAAACTGACAGAAGACATAGAGTTTATTACATTAGTACACCACCACCACTATAAGCAGCATCAGAGGTAAAACCTTACAAAATAGAATTTTCTTAATCTTATCAACCTGAATTAGCTTCAGTTTGGTTTTGTACATCTAATCTGGTCACTCACTTCTTTGTTCTTCAAGAGGAGAAATACTTGCTTTATCCAATCGGATAATCATCTGTCCTATTCAACTGTCTTCCCATGGCATGTGTAAACACCCAAAAATGATTGCTTCTTCCTGATCATTATAAAACCTGCACAGCTGGTTCACTCTTTTATACATTTTGCATAGTCCATCTACCTGAAAAGAATATCACATGCTTGAAAGGAGGCCTAAAAGTCAGATACCTGGTTCATCACTTTCTTATGTGAAAGGGAGTTGGTAGGAAGCCTCATTCATAATGCTGTTCAGACAGGAAGATCTGACTTACATATATAGCTGTTAGCACCCTACACTTGACATTCAGGCCCCAGGTACTTGGGCTTCAAAGTATAACAAATTTGTGTTTGATTATCAGTTTATAATTATATATATATATATATATATTTAATAGAACGGTCATTGGCAATAAAATAACATATGAATTTAAATAGCATATATTTAAACAAGAGTATGGTTTACAAGTATATATTGGGGGAAATTTGCTGTGGAGAGGGTCTGATATTTGAAAGACTGTGTACTCTAAGAATTGTGTATATTTAGTAACCAAATCTGTATGACTAAGTGGAAATTTTGCCCCACAGAAATTATCACTAAATTGACTATTCTGACAAGATCCATTTCCCACCCTCTGTAGAAGCTGATAGAGCTTGTCTTTGTAGTTTAATTGTTGCTTTGACTGAATATGTAAATTTGTTTCCTACATAACTTTAATGTTCTTGAGCATTTTTTATCAACAGTGGAACTTTCAGCAAATGTATCCCTCTTTTTTATTGTGATTTATCATTGAACAATTTTTCCTTGAATGAATCTCTTTATTCTCTTTATAGAGACAAATAAATCTCTATGCAGCTAAAAACACAGTTTATTTTAGTGCATTGTTCATTTTGCTCTAAGGCTGTTGCAAAGAATACAAGCTCATCATAATTTGCAATTCATGATGCTTAACAGTTTGAATCACTCATGAGTTTCTGGTTCTGCTGCTTGTTTATTTCCCCATTAAAAGACTGATAAGCAAAAACAGAAGCAGACATGCATATCTCTATTGCTGGGACTAAGGGAAACACAGTCGTACCAGGCTCATAGGCTCCTGCCTCTTTGAGGAGCTTCTTTTTTTTTTTTTTTTTTTTTTTTTTTTTTCTTTTTGTAAAAACAAGGAACGTTTCACACAAGAATGAATTTTTAAAATAAATGGAAGATCACTATTAACATCAATTACTTCATTGTGGTATCAATCACTGTGGAGCAGGGCAGGCTGTCTGCTCTGTAATGCTGGGGTAGATGATGAGCATTCTAGCAAGGCCAACATAAGATAGTCAACAAAAGGCAGCCCCTCAGCACCTGAGTGAGGTTAGCTGAATCTCTCAGCAGAACTTGGAGAAAGAACACTCTTCAAGACTGGATGCCTATGTTATTTTCTAATGTAATTCTATACCTAGAGACACACAGACAACTGAATTCACTCATGGTATTTCAGATTTACTCTAGTGTAGTAAATAAGAGCAATAATCAATGACTTAACTGGGCTTACTGGGGACAAAATTGCTGCATTTGTTCTCATATGAGAAGTAACCACAGTTCTGTTCTATTTGTGACAGTGAGAGCGATAGGTGGATTTTTTTTTTTTCTTTTTTCTGAAACTTATAAATAAATAAATAAATAAATAATTAGAAGGACTTTTTTTTTTTTCTTCATCTGTCCTCTCTAAGTTATCTTTTTATCTGCATTTCTGCCTTGCTGAGTAAACAAAATATGTACAGAATCAACGCTTATATTTAAAGGCAGTTGCTAAGATATCAGTGCTTCTCAGTAATATATATATACTGTTGTCTGTTTATTTGTTTGCTTTTAGGACAGCGGGAATGGAATTTAGAAATAAATATGGACTAATAATTAATAACTCTGCTTATGCAATTCCAGTGTTTTGCAATTAGCTGGAGAAGAGAGAGCCTATTAAACCTGTAGGTGCCCTGTTTAATGTATGCTTGATGGAATACATAATTCCCTCCATCACAAGACCCTTTTAATACCATTAAAAAAAAAAAAAAAAAAAGGCAAACAAACAAACAAACAAGATGATCATAAAGAAGATTATGCCATCTATAATGCAGCTTAAGGACTGCTCATAATAATTTGTTAAATGAAATTTAATTCAGGGTGATAGTATCAATATTAGATATATTTTCCATTAGGAAAATGGTAAAAAATAACTTGGCTTAAACACAAAAATCCATCTATTCCTTTTCCAACATGAGAGGTCTGAATCTAAAATAACTATGTAATCTTCTGTTTCCTCACAGCATCACTACTGGTCTATAGGCATAATAATTTATAAGGCTGTAACTAATGGAGATGTAATAATGGGTGAATGCATAAATTAATTAAGTTTCTGTCGTATATTAAATTATTAACAAAAATTCCTCTTCTTTTTATTGTTAGCAACTTAACAAAACATTTCTAACTATGGGGTTTCAGAGATATGCAGATAACTAAGTCAAGTTGCAAGATAAGATCCAGACAAAAGCTCTTGTCTAGGACTTGTAAAGTTTCAGTTGTATGATATGGTGTTCTATTTTGTTAAAATCTGTATTTGTCTTCTATGTAACTCTTTATTCTTCCATCTGTACATGCATCTAGAATGTGATGTCTGCCCAGCAGAGTCTTTCATTAAACTTACACAGTCAGGTGTTCATTTTTTTGTTCCTCAGCAATATTAGAGTTGAGACTAAACTCACCTAGAATCAAAGAATCATATAATCCTTAGGATGGAAGGGATATTTAAAGCTCATCTAATCCAACTCCTCTGCAATGAAAAGGGACCCACTTCTATATTATGTTACTCAGAGCCTGTTTCAGACTGGCCTTGGAAGCATCCAGGGGCTGATCATCTACTACATCTCTGGGTAACCTGATCCAGTGCCTTTTTCTTATATCCAACAAAAATCTACCCTCATTAAGATTGAAACCCATTCCCTTTTCCCTACCACAACAGAGCCTGCTAAAATGTTTGTCCCTTTCTTTCCTGTAGTTCCTCTTTAGATAATGAAATGTTGCTATTAGATAACCTGCAAACAATCTCTTCCCCAAGTTGAACAGACACAGCTCTTTCAGACTGTTCATGTAGGAGAAGTGTTCCATCCCTTGGATCATTGTTATGGCCCTTCTCTCAACATGTTCCAATCGGTCTCCATTTCTCCTGTACTGGGGGCACCATATCTGCATGCAGTACTGCAGGTGAGGTTTCACGAGCACAGAGTGGAGGCAAAGGATAATCTCCCTTAACCTGCTCTCCACACTAAGAATCATGGAATCATAGGATGGCCTGGGTTGAGAAGCATGTCATGGAATCATCTTTAGACATACCTGTGTCTGTGACAGGGGGAACAGCAGGTCCACATGCACACTGGCCTAGAAAAGAAGGAAAGAAAGAAAATGAAGTGTCACAGAATCCTAAAATCCATAGAATGGCTGGGGTTGAAAAGGACCACAGTGATTATCTAGTTTCAATCCCCCTGCTATGTGAAGGGTTGCCAGCCATCTGGCCAACTTGCCTAGAGCGACATCCAGCCCAGCCTTGAATGCCTCCACGGATAGTGCATCCACAATCTCCTTGGGCAACTTGTTCCAGTGAATCATCACCTTTTGTGTGAAAAACTTCCTCCTAATATCCAACCTAAACCTCCCCTGCCTTAGTTTAAAACCATTCTCCTTTGTCCTATCACTGTCCACCCATGTAAAGAGCCATCCCCCCCTCCTGTTTATACACTTCAAATACGGCCTTCCAAGGCCACAATGAGGTCTACCAGGAGCCTTCTCTTCTCCAAGCTAAACCAAATAGTGTTCCTTCAACCTTTCCTCATATGAGAGGTGCTCCAGGCGTCTGATCATCTTATTAGCCCACCTCTGGACCCACTTCAAGAGTTCCACGTCTTTCTCATACTGGGAGCCCAAGGCATGGACACAGTACTCTAATATGGGCCTCACAAGACCTGAGTAGAGGGAACAATCACCTCACACTCCCTGCTGGCCACTCCTCTTTTAATTCTGCCTAGGATACAGTTGACCTTCCAGGATGCAAGTCCATATCCAGCTTCCTATCCATCAGTACCCCCAGGTCTTTTTTAACAGGTTTTGTTCAGTTGTTTCATGTCCCAGCTTGCATTAGTAGTGAAGGTTGCCGGCACCCAAGATGCAAGAATTTCTTCAGGTCTCTCCAGATGGCATCACATACCTCTGGTGTGTCGATCAAATAGCTTGTTGTAATCAGCAAACTTTCTGAGGATGCACTTGACTCCGTTGTTGATGTCACTGATGAAGATATTAAAGAGTATTGGTTCCAGCACTGACTCATGATGGACAACACTCATTGCTGATCTCCATCCGGACATTGAGCCATTGGCTGCCACAGTCTGGATTCAATTTTGCAGCCAGTTCTTAATCTACTGAACAGTCCACCCATCAAATTCACGTCTTTGCAATTTGGACAGAAGGATGTTGTGGGGTATTGTGTTAAAGACCACGCTAAACTTCAGACAGATTTTGTCAGTGTCTCTTCCCTTGTCCACTGATGCAGTTACACCATCAATCGAGAAGAGTAGCTTACTAAAAGGAATGCTAGAATAAACTGTATATTAGTAAACTGATTTGTTTATGCTGGTAAAAAAAAATAAATAAAAAAATGGACTACATCAGATGTTAAATCATTTTAGCTTTTGGCAACTGAATTCTTCTCCATCTGAACTATTTTAAAAGCTAAGATATATCCATATAAAGCTCCAATGAAGGAGCAGACCATTGGTTAGAGTCTGTAGGTAGAAAATGCAGTATTCATCCCATTTATTTATTTATTTATTTATTTATTTTTTGTATTTTTGCTGTGTGGTGTGTTTAAACAAAGCATTTGTAGAAACGGAGCATAATAGGTGCTTAATCAAGAGCGTCCATAATAGACAGAGATAAATTAGGGAGACTGTGAATGGTATCAAGATAAAAATCTGTTAAGTAGATTCAGAAATAATAAGACAGTGAAGTGAAATCCTTTGTGGCTAATTTCTTACCAGCTGCATCTCTGGTTTAAGAAAGACAGTGATGAAAATGATATTCATTAATTGTTTCATACAAGACTTTTTTGCAGAGTCAATCACCATCTGGAGACATAACTAGGTTGCAGAAAAAGCTCTGCAGTTTTAAATAATATCAGTAATAGAGGATCCCTATGCCAAGTCTGTTTAAATATGTTGTTTCATAACAAGTTTTAGAAGTGAGGTGTACTCAGATTTTACCTATTTCTACCCCAGAAAAAATCTACATTGCCTTGAATTCATATTCCTAATTAAGTGATATTATTCATTTTCACTACTTTATATGTTTATGTGACTGTCTGTGATGTATTGTCTGGGTGGTTTCCTGTAGTACAGTAAGCAAAATGTTCACCCTCTGTCACATATGGCTCATTCCCACAAAAGAAGGAGTGAGATATGGTCAAGTAAGTGTTTTATTTTTGCAGTGTTCCATTTTATTTGATTTTTTAAATGCACTTACTTAGAAAACGTAATTTAAAGACCAAGAATCTTTATCATGGACTGAAGTGTAGGATTTCAGTCATAAATGTTTTAAAAGGTTGTTCCTAGAGTTGATTTTAAGAAAGTTTTGGGAAAAAAATATCACTTGAGACATTTAACAATAGTTTAAAAATCCCTTTTGCATTTGAGACCACAGTCTCAACTACAGTACTCATACGGGTACTTCAGGTATTCGTATGTTATGAATGTGGGATATTAAACACCTTGGATATAATATCGGTGATTGTGAGTATCTTTGATAAGATTATGTTCTGCACTAGGACCCTGGTCTAATGTAACAAGAAAGACATGTAACACATGACATGCCACTCAGAGAAGGATGGATGATGACCATGTGGCAGTAAATACGCAACACAAATATGAACAAATATGAAGTGGGAACACGTATTGCAGATGTAAAAGCATGTCTCTGATTCCTCCAATGAACATTTTGCAGGACCTACCAGAAGTCACAGAGGTTTATTTAACAGTAGTAAGATCTGTTAAATTTACTACAAGAGATGGGCCATGAATCTTTTCAAAGGCTGCTGTTGCAGATGATTTTACACTAAGTAAGTTATCACTCAAGTCTCACATATACAAAACAAACAAACAAACAAACAAACAAACAAACAAAACTTTAGGATTTATCTATAACTAGTGTTATCTGTAAAAATGTAGATAGGTGTAGATATCATTAAATCAAAATAATTGGAAAATATGAAAGTTGAAACTTAGATTGAAATGGAAGTTGGAAATACAAGTCTGATTCAAACATTTTTAGTAAATTTATTAAAATATAGGTATAGCAGAAGGCAAAGGAGAAGAAACCTGCTATACCTGCTTGAGGAAAAGCTTTGGTACACTGGTAAGAATAACAGACTTCAGTTAGAAAAAAATAAGAAGGAACATTATGAGAGATTCTCAAAATGATTTAACAGTAATTGAAGATCTAGAAACATTCTGTTGTTGTTGTTCTTGTTTTTTTCTGTTTGTTTGTTTTCTAATGTAGTAGCTTTATTACATATAAAAGAAGGTGTATTTTTTCTCTATTTATCTTTTACTATTCCATTTTGCATTAACCTCAGTTAAATTACAATATTAAAATAGTTGTACCAGAGGTCAATTAAAGAGTTAGTTTACCCTCAGTAGTGAACATAAAGAAGCTGTTACTCAATTTCTGTTTAAACAGGAATTGAAAAGTATAGGCAAGATCATTACATGTCATGAGCGAATTTTCTAATGAAGGGTTAGGAGGTAATAGATTATTTAAGTGTCTCAAAGGTTTTAGTTTTGTGCTCAATAATTCAGAGATAAGAGTGAGTTTATGTTCATTAATAAATTAATAATTTGTTACCATCAGTTTTTTTTCCCAGAGAGACAATCTTGTAGTATTATATTTTATTTCTTTCAAGTTCTGTTCTTCACATTTACAGTAGAAAGTAAAAGCAACACTGAATTTTCTGATAGAATCACTTGAGTGTATGAAAAGTTGTTTATTTATTTATTTATTTATTTTCTTCTCAAGTGTTTTTGGATCCTCATTTTGCAAAAAAACTGGCTCTATTCTTCAGGAAGCAATTATTTTATCATCCTCTTTTTATCATCATTCATATAAAACATTGGGTGGGACGGGGTATGGAAATAGGAAACTTTTATTTCAGAATCACTTAAAACTTATGATTCTTTAGTAAGTATTCCAAAGTTTTAAAAAAGTTAATAAAGTATCATACATCTTTCATCTTTCTAGCCCTATGTAGTGCCTCCTGTGTAGTAAAGTGTAAGGGGAAATGTGTTTTTAAAAAGAGAGAGAACTAGGGAAAAGGGCTTTGAGCTCAGGGGAGGAAGATTTAGGTTAGGTATAAGAAAAAAGTCTTTTACAGTGAGGGTGATGAGGCACTGGAGCAGGTTACCTAGTGTTGTGGTTGATGTTCCATCCCTGAAGACTTTCAAGATGAGGCTGGATAAGGCTCCGGGCAATGTGATCTATCTCTGGTTGTCCCTGTTCATTGCAGGAGAGTTAGACCAAGTAGCCTTCAGAGGTTCCTTCCAGCTCCAGGGATTCTATAATTCTATGATTCAAAGAGAAAGTGCACCCTCCTATCAAGTAGCAGAATTTATTAACAATCTACTGGCCTCTGATAAAGCAAGTAATCTCTGGTTCATTCTTAGTATTTACAACAAGTAGATAACTACTGGAAAATAAAGGAGATACTAAAAATGAATGGTTAGATGGATAGATAGGTAGACAGACATAGATAGAAAGATAGATAGAAAGATGATAGATAGATAGATAGATAGATAGATAGATAGATAGATAGATAGATAGAAAAAGATAGACATTTAGATAGATAAATAGATGGATAAAATTGGGTTTGCATTCCCTGATCCCCAGAAAGTAAATAGTAGAATATTTCTTCTGCCACATTTCTGAATACATAGCTCTTCTTCAGGTGGACGTTCAAGAGATATAGTCTTCTGGATAGTGATGTTCTAAAAGATTCAAAAAGATTTTACCTATTCTGACAATTGAAAGTATATATATATGCATATAGACGAAAAAATAAAATAATATTAAATAAAGAGATTTTCCTTCTCTTTAGAATACAATAAGTATACAGAGTGCAAAAGAAATTCCAATTACAGTATCAAAGATAACAGTAGAAAAACTTGAATAATTAAATGATTATTGTGTACAAGGGTTTCAATGAGATTCGTAATTCACAAAACTTTTTCAATTATTTAGATTCATAGAGTGGAAAATGGGAAAATTGAAAAGCAAATTGAAAATCCAATTAATTATTACTGCAAGCCATGCACCTACACAGTCATCTCTGGATCCCTTTGCCACTTCAGACATCTTAAGACAAAAGACATCTACAAAGAAAGACTGCCAAAAGGACACTGCTGGGTTGGGAAGAAGCAGTGTTTATTCCTGTGAAACAGGCCAGGGAATTGGCGAAAAGCTCAAAGATCATTTTAAAGCTATCTAACTCTATAACAAATGTTCCCTTGGCTGTTAATAGTTCATCTGGGACTAAGTCTTACTAATATGCTTGCTTATTAGGTAGCTTGGTGAATATTCTAACAAGTAAGTATATTTGAAATATTTCTGCTTGAAATTATTGCATTTTGAATTGGAATTGAGATTCCAACTTTATTTATTTATAATACTGAGGTTTATAAACTTCACATCAAAAAGTAAAATCAATTCCACCTACAGTACTTTGGTAAGTTGGATTTTCCATGGTCAGTTTTTACCAGGAAACATTGCTTTTCAATTTGTTTAGAAACAAAGTTATGTATTGTGACCAGCTGTATTTATGACAGAATTTGGAATTTCAATTATTGTAAATAGTATGAGCTCAATGGAAAATTCATCAAAATAAATGAAAGACTGAATTTCATAATCTTCGGAATCTGGCAATAATCAGTTCACATTGTGAACTTAAGTATGTTATGACAACCTGTTAGTCATAGCGTGTTTATGTTTGCTATTTCATTGCCTAGCCAATTATGAAACTTATTTTGATTAGCTGCTTGTTCTACCATCTCAGGCTTACAATAAATTTTATGTGGTCCTTCTTTAAAAGGGTTTTAACATATGTGAGGTTTTTTACTCAACATATTCTTACTTCAGCTTCTGCAGTATCTGGACATTTTTCCTCTGTTTACAGTGGGCATCAGGTGGGATCTCAAGTATTCTGGAATACTGGTAGCAGTATAATAGGTGCAATGTCTGTCTGTGTGGACCTGCAGTAAAAATAAATAAATAAATAGAATAAAATAAAACAAAATAAAATAAGAGTAAA
The DNA here is from genome assembly GCF_039878825.1 of Excalfactoria chinensis. Taxonomy (NCBI): domain Eukaryota; kingdom Metazoa; phylum Chordata; class Aves; order Galliformes; family Phasianidae; genus Excalfactoria; species Excalfactoria chinensis. The sequence goes on from NC_092857.1 coordinate 3,436,669, forward strand.
TTACATACCGGTTCGTTAAAAGAATTAACAAAATCAGAATGGGACATTCAGAGATCACTGAAATATGTAATCCCATAGAAAAAAGAATCTATGAATGCTTCGTCAAACAATATGGAATTAGCTAACAGTACTGTTAAAATATTCACTGAATCACAGAATCCACAGAAACACAGAACAGCTCAGGTTGGAAAGGACCTCAAGGATCATCAAGTTCCAACCCCCACCACCACAGGCAGGGCCACCAGCCTCCACATTTAAAATTAGATCATGCTGCCCAGGGCCCCATCCAACCTGGCCTTGAACACCTCCAGGGACGGGGCATCCACAACCTGTTCCAGCACCTCACCACTCTCTTGGTAAAGAACTTCCCCCTGTAATCCAACCTAAGTCTTCCCTCTGTCTGTGGCCTTTCAACCAATTGCTTATCCATCGAGTTGTCCACCCATCAAATCCACTTCCCTCCAATTTGGAGATGAGGATGTTGTGGGGGACCATGTCAAAGGCCTTGCTCAGGTCCAGGGAAATGACATCAGTCACCTTCCCTTCGTCCACCATCGCCATCACTCCATCATAGAAGGCCACAAGATGGGCACAATGCCATCATTACTATGATTTTCCAGCATGTTTTTGTTTCCATTATTAAAGATTTTATTTCCTTTATTAAGAATGAAAAATCAAAGAGTATAGGTGCTTGAATCCCAACTAATTTAATTAAAGGAGGGGTGACTTTTAGTTCATGCTTGCCTAGTTCTTATTAATTATTAAATGTTAGTTAACTGATTAATTTAAAATGTTTGAACAAAGAAGAATTATCATATTAATAAATCTATCAGCTAAAACTGAGCCTCAATATAAAACAGTTTACATGGTGCCATTGCCTAAAATGTCTGCCTTGGAAGTTCAGCCAGGGTGCTAAAAAAATAATGAACACTCATTTTATTGATGTGAAAAGATTCATTCTTGTCTTGATTGTTTGACTGCTACATATGAATGCTCCATATTAAACAAAACAAAACAAAACAAAAGAGGGGGAAAAAGTATGAAATTTATTTTTTGTTTATTTATTTAATGCTGCATGTAACCACAACTCAAAGAAAAGTAGTGTGTGGACACAAGTTTGTGCTCTGGACTGCAAGCAAAACTACTCTGTGACTCTGTACAACAGGTACAGGGATCTGGATGTGGAATGCCTGCTTATATTAGAAAAACGAACAAATCCAGAAGCACAAAAGCCTTCCTTCAGCACTAAAGCTACATCCAGAAACAAGAAGAGGCAGATACCAACTGTATGTCACTCCTCCCCACATGAAGTGAATGCCTAATATGTTGAGGAAAACCCTCTTCTTGATGAAGTCTACTGGCTTGAGTAACATATGTCATCAAGAAACTGCCCAGACTCTTATGGCCAACAGATCATAGTCTGATACTGCTTTTTCACAAGGGAGCTGACAAGGCAGTTATATGTAGTTCAAAGGCCATCAATAGAGTCGTCAGAGTCTTGAGATTTCTGGTGAAGGATTTGAAAGCAGTCTTCTTGTCTTAGCCTCCTGCAGGTTGTAAGGACAGTGAAAAAAAGTGGAAGGATCCAATCTATGAACACTTGGCTTCATGCCTGGCACTGCCAAGACAGTTTTGGGTATTTTTCACAACAGAGTGACCTACTTATACTGGGCTTGCAGGCATCATATGGGGTTCACCTTTCTCAAAGATGAAAGAGGATCATTGTGGAAAAGATAGCAGGGTTTACTGGCATGGCTTTAAATTAGATTTGAAATGATGATAAAGTTTGGGGCAGAATAGCTAGGTTAAAGAGACAGGGTGGTATTGGGGATCTCAACCTATCTAGGAAAAACCAGACATGAAAGGTAATTAACTATGTCTGGAAGAACTACTGTATGTAAGAAAAAGAAAAGCAAAAAGTAAAAAAAAAAATAAATTTAATAATAATAATAATAATAATAATAATAATTTAAAAAAAAAAAAACAAAAAAAAAAAAAACTTGTACAGGAAAATCCAGAAGGAAATTGAAAATAAATGTAATATTTCATGACAGAATGCTCTTTCTCAGTGTTCCGTATCATACTCAAAACAAGGAAACAAACAAACAGCAAAATCAACAAAAAGCATAGAATTTTAAAATAATGTATCATTTACTCTTAGTGTAACAAAGACTTGATTAAGTGTAAGTAGTGCCTGCATGCCTCCACAGTACACTTTTTTTTTTGTTTTTCTTCTGGGTGTCACCATCTTTATAATTCCTTTTTTGTTTTGTTGTCTGTTTGTTTGTTTATCACATTGGTGCTTTCAAATGTGTGTATATCTTCTTTTCTTTGAAAAGGTTACTTTAAAGCACGTTTTTCTATGATTTCCAACTTCCATTTTAAATTTGTTCATGTTTACAATGTTCATTAGTAAATCTTCCATCTCTCACTTTTATAGTTATTCTTGATGTTTCTTCCTTCACTATCTGGTAGGTCTTAGAGGTTGGCTAGTATGAATGTATCAACATGATTCTGAGTAAGACTAATTAGTGCTGTGAATAGCATCTTTCAGAATAAACTAAAATAGTTTTGGCCTACAAATCACCTCTGTATTGATTATTTATGCCCAATTGCCTCTTTTGTTTTCTTATGTCCATTCATCTTCCCAGATAATGACTGTTAAACTCCATGATGGAAGGTAGAAGAGGTTGTTCTGCTTCCTGGAGAGCTCCAACTCAAGAGAGTGGAAGACTTTTACACTGTTTTTCCTTCAGAAGTTTCTTATACATTGCACATCAGATACCAAATTACTTCCATTCTTTTATGACAAAGACTCATAGGAGAATAGATCTTGCTACTAACACCATGCGGGGGAGCAAAATGATGTGAGAGATATTGTGAGAGAAAATTATCCTCAATGTAGGAAGAAATCTCTTCTAAACAAAATAACAGGACTCTGGTCCATTTACTAAAAAGCTTATTTTAACCCCAATCATCTGTAAACACAAGTGCCCACATAACAATGGAAAACATTCGTTCTAATCCTTTGAACAGATCAAAATGTTATCAGTTACTTGTACTATTGGTGCTTTAATGCAATATGTGTCACAAAAGGTTACCTTTTCATTTTAGATTGTCCTCCATATTATGTCATGCTTCATCACATAACATGCTGTCAAATGACACAGTGACAAAAGACAAGCTGATGTGGTGTGACAGGATGGGCAGAGGTCACTTTGATACTACATGTTATAGTTTTGCAGAATGTGCCAGAGATACAGCAATCTAAATATTTTTAATCGTATAGTTTTGTATTGATTTCATATAGTTTTCCATAGTTTAATCATTTTCTTGCTTCCATAGTTTGGTGCTATATTATATACGGTTACACTTAATTATTTCAAGACATAACTATGGTATCTTTGGCTTCATATTAGTAGTGCTGAAAGTGAAGTAGGCCCTGTACTTATTCATTCACTGAGGCCCTTCATAGGAGTGCTTGAATACAGTACTCAGAATTAGTCTTTTGTTTTTTTTTGTTTTTTTTTTTTTGTTTGTTTTTTGTTTTTTATACAGTACTTTTAGTGACTTCTTGCAAATATATGAAGAAAGTACTTTGATTATCTGTTGTTTTCTTGATTATTTATTTATTTATTTATTTACTTATTTCCTCCATCTACCCAAGTAGTAAAACTATGTTAATCTTAGGATTTGGCAATAAACGCTTATATCATGAGACCATCTTTTTGAATGCTTTTTGAAGAACTAATGAATTCCTTTCATTTTCTTATCTTTCAGTTCATCTTCAAGTGTACCATGTGTTTTTCAAGTGTATCCATGGTTTTTCCATAAAAGAGAGATTAAATATCTGGTTTGAGAAGTAGAAATCATATCAGTTTAGTAAGTTAAATACTGTAGAACCAGAAGGAAGTATTCTTTCAAGGTGGAATACGTGATACAGGCAGTGGCTGTGCAGTTAATTTCAACATATATCTGCACTGTTCTTCTATTACACAGAAATAGTCTTAAATAGCTAAATAGATGCTTACAAGTCTTTCTTTTCTTCCATTCCCTTGCAGTTACTGTTGTTTTTCAATGCTGATAGAAAGGTGTTTGGGAAAAAAAGAAGGCAAATAAAATTGAGAAACACCATTCAGGAATATAGCCAAAGAGTAACATCAGTTTTCAGCTGTGTGATCATTACGAGAATGGGTTAATTCTGGGCTAGTTTTTCTCATTCTAGTTACAATCTATGTCAAGTGAATAGATGAATTTGTCCCATTTTCACTTCTCATTACAAGATTTGTCATGAAAAGTGAGTTATCACGGGATTTTATTGCCTGATATATTTGGTGAATTATGACAGTGTGCAGAGGACATTTAACCTCTTTCAATATTGTGTGACTTGACTGATTGACTGTTCCTGTGCATGGAAGGTGGTATGCAGGAATTTGTGCCTTACTCCTGTGCAAAGAGAAAGATGACTCTTCAACAAAGGGAAGAAAAAGTTGCTTCACACTGAAGCGTACATCAAAATCACACAATATTATTTGTTTGTAGCAGTCTTGCAAAAGTTAAGGGGGAAAAAAGGGAAAAAAAAATAAGAAAAAGAAAAAAATAAAATAAAATGGGAAACAAATGCTGCTGCAAGCTCTGGCTTAAGAAATACTTAGCATAGTTAAAACACCTGCCCTACAAAAACAATTGCATTTACCTTATCTGTGTTCTGAACTCTATTTCTCAGAAGGTATCTTTTTATCTGACGATTTTCAGATAAGGTTAAATGTCAAAAAGACTATCATCCTCTTTCCTACTGCTACAAGACACTTCCTAGAACATTATCCCATTACCATAATTAGGAAAGAGGGACAGCAAAAAGCAGATGAAGCATCTTAACAATCTGCATATCTTGATTTTCACCCTGCCAATATGTAAATGATATCAAATTCCTATGTTGTTCTCATGCAAGCCTTTGTCAAGTTTTAACCAATTGATCCATTTACCCAAAAGCACATTTGAAATTGACTGTGTAAACACACATTTCCATATAACAATGGGAAGCATTCAGTCTAGTACACTGACTAAGATCTGTTTTACAAGGTAAAATTCGCAAAACTGGGGTAGAAAAAATGCAGACAATTACTGTTACAAATACATTATTTTCCAAGTATAGCCTCTGGTAATTAATCATGCAGCCCTATACAAGAAAGCAGAATATCATGTCTTTAATCAGTCCCAAGCAAAAGAATAACATATACAGAAAGTTTAATGATTTTTAACCAAAAGCCACAATCACCTAATTCTAATGTTATAAAGATACAATACTATCAGTCTCCCATGGCACTCCCAACTAATTATGATCATCATAGAAATATAAGCTTGTCATCTGCATAGTCTACTAACACATTTATCACAGAATCATAGAATCACCAAGGAGGTCTAGAACTGATTGATATGTAGTCAAAACATTTTTCCTTACAACACAATCCACTAGTTGGTCATAAACATGTAGAGGAAATTTAGATAATGTAGATAATGGTGAATATCAGGATGAGATGAGTGTCATTCTGAGCTTCATGTGTCATGTCCAGATGCAATACCCAGTTAATCATAGCAAGGCAAAATGGTGGGGAGACAAGCATAGTGAAGGGTACTCACCAAATGTCTTATTGGCCCTAGAAATGTATTGCTAAAGATTCAGGGTAATATGATCTGTTTATCTAGAAATATAAGCTTTCAAAGCAGTATTAAGCAATAGAATTAGCATTCAGTTATTTGTCATTAGTATTAGATCCATCATATTTTTCTAATACTATGCTTTGAATAGTTTCTTGATTTAAAACAATATGTTTAATTTGAAATCACCTAAACTGTTCAAAGCAGTGCATGTGAACTGGTTTTAGGAAGATATGTCAAATGGATTGCCATAGTTCTACAATAATATGTTTGTTGTCTTTCTCTCTGCTGGGAGAGACTTTCTAATCCAATTTTAAGTTAACAAAATTATGTTTCTTTTGCATGGATCCCTTTGGATTCTATTTTTCATTCTGACCAACCACACACTTCTGTGTGAATTCTGAGTGAATTCTGGTCACTATCTTGAGGAGTACTTGGACATTTCTCCAGAGGTCCCTCCCATTCTAAACCATCCTGTGTTTATGTGATTTCCTGAATAAAAAAATTGTGTACTAACATCTGTAGAAACAACGCTCCAGCGATGGTTTTCCTCAGTTTTCCCTGACTGCAGGAAGAGTGGGTGTGTATGTATGAAGCTCTGGTAAACGTGTTTTAAATTATATAGCTGACTGACTTCTGTCTTCTAGTGATGAGTGTAAATTAAAAATAAAATAAAAATAATGAAAAAGAACAGAAACACTGAATTAAAAAGTTCAGCTCTAAAGGACTGTTCATGGCTGAGGAGCAGCAATGGAATAAAACTACATGATATAATTATACCTTAGCCTTCATCAAGGGCTAGATGCAGGTTTGGTTGAGTTCAGTAAATGTTGCTTCTTTTACTTTCTCCTGATTATTAATTGGACTTTGGTTTAGTAAAATATATATATATACATATATATCTTGCATCAACAGAAGATTTAGTGTCTCAACAAGGATCTTTTCTTGTTACTGGGGCAAAGAAACAATGCTTTGATTTGATTTGCATATCAAACAACAAATTGGAGCATCTCCATTTTCACATGTGCAGGGTTTGTAGGTACCATTCAGCAGTGTGGTTATTCACATCTCACAAAATTGAATCGAACTAAAGTTGATTGTTAGGTATACATGTTGTAACCAGGCTGTTAATTTAGTTTCATAGAAAAGCATTTAAACCAAATAGTGATCTAGTGCACCATGGAAATTGTCCAAATTTGAAATCTTGATGAATCCTGCTTCTTGTATTAGTTTTCCAAAGTTAATATTGTTGTGTTTGTTGTTTCTTTTTTTTGCCCGCTTCTTAGACAGTTGTGCCCGACTGTAATGTTTATTGATCACCATTCTTTTATCACTTTCAATTGACCATTTGTATCCACAGTTATGCATAAGGACTATTGATTGTGTCGTAATTACCCACTAATGGAGGTCATCTAAGGTCACTGTTACAAACTTGCCCTTCTCAATTTTTGTTAGTTTAGTTTATTGGGATTTTGTTTTTCCTATTTTCAGTTTTTGAATTGATTTCCTTATTGGCATCTTTTTATATGCCCTGCAATATTTACGCTGTTTCCAAGCTGTGCAGAGCCTTCCACTTTATCAGTTGTGTAAGGAAAATTTATTTCCTCTGAAATTATGTGGTAGTCTGCAAGAATATGACATACATTTATTTTTTATTTATTCTTTTTTTTTCTGCTAAAATGCAAAGTTGAAATAATTAGTGTAAAAAAAACCCCATAACTTACTCAGAGATATTGTTTTCATTTGTTTCCCTTCGGGATACTGATAGACTGTAACTTTGTTGGTGTCTCCTCCTGAGAGTGCTTAGATTTTATCTTCTTGTAGGAGCTACTGGAGTATGAGCAGAACAAAAGTGTTGGTGGGCGTAAGTCAGAACCCTAATTCTGGCTTTACAGTCAGAGTAGCTGAGATAACACAGGGAATGGGAGTAATAATTTAATATTCATATGTGAGCTCACAGTGAATCACTGTGTTCTGTAAACAGATAATCAGAGATGAAACTGGGAGACAAGTTTATATTTTTTTCTTTATTTACATTTACTTTTTTACAACTGCATGCTGAATTTGTCCAATAGTATTAGTTTAACAAGTGGCTAAGCAGTTAGGAGAACACTGTATGAACACTGAATCTGTATAAATTAGGAGATAGATCTACATGATTACTAATTGAAAAGGATATCTACCTGGCCTGTAGAGGAAAATTAAGCAAACAATTTTGTTAGCAAGAATTATTTGTCCTAAGATGCCATTAGAGATTCAAAGTCAAGAGGTCAGCAGAAAGTATGTAAAAGCAAGTTAGACAATTGAGACCATAGAATCATAGAATCATAGAATTACTCAGGTAGGAAAAGACCTTGAAGATCATTAAGTCCAACTGCAGCCTAACCGGTAGCCTATCTCTTAAAAAACAACCATGAAACAATACCACAACAACAAACCTCTGCTAAATCATATCCCTGAGTACCACATCCAAACAGCTCTTAAACACATCCAGGGATGACGATTCAACCACCTCCTTGGGGAGCCCATTCCAGTACCTAACCACCCTTTCTGTAAAGAAGTTCTTTCTAATATCCAACCTAAACTTGCCCTTTACCATGTTAAGTGTAGAACAAATTTCTAGAAGAATATCATTCATTTGAGGTTTTACAGACTTCACAGCTACTGGCCTTACCGTTCCAGCTTTGGAAGCCTGAATTTCCCCTTGGCTGTTTTTCACTGTGACCTTTCTATTGGCTCATTGTCCATAGTTGACATGGGTCAGGCAGACAAAAGCTGCTTTCCACTTGTCAATCAAACAGAGTTCTTTCTTATTTGCCCCTTAATGACATGTCATGCCTTTTGTGAATCTTCACATGAGAATGAACTTCTTGAGGAAAAAAAAAAAAAAAAAATGTGCAGCATTCCATTGTCTGAAAATTACTTCAGGTATTTACTACTAAAGTGCAAACAAAGCAAAACAAATCATCATTAACTACAGGTTAGTGCAGATCAATTGTTCTAGCCCTATGTCAAAACCATATCATTTGATTTGCCTTATGATTGTAAATTAGCACAGTTTTACCATGAAACAGTTATGCATGTGAAACTATTTTCTCAGTACCCAGTGAGCTGAGATATGGAATCAGATACAGGTAGACAACTTTAGCTGGTAAAATGCAACCAGACTTCTCTTCACAGAGTGCATGGACTTGAAATATTGCCCACTGATATGTTCGGTGTTTGTTTTCCCAGGTAATATCTGAAGTTAGTCTTGTTATTTTAAAGAAAAAAGGTTAGCATATGATTCATTAGCAACCTGCATATATGTTATCTGCAATCACATAATACTCATATATGAGTCTTACGTATAAACACATAATATATATACACATTAAGGAAAAAAACAAAAACAAAACACAAGATATATCACACATTTCTCAGGGATATTTTTGCAGACAATAAATGATTTTTTTTTTTTTTAATATTTATTTATTTATTTATTTATTTTCATACAAAGGGACAGGGGTAGCGCATTGTTCAATGTGATGTTTTCTATTTTCTACTCTGAGCTTTTCTATTTTGCTCAGAAGTCAGATGTTGGTGGTTACTGAGTTTGCTTTCAGGGCCTGATGAGCTGTAATAAAGGTCGTACTACTTGCCCTGGGGAAGATTAAAAAAAAATAAAAATAATAATTTTTAAAAAGCAGATTTTTTTCATTTAGAAAAGATAAAAAAAACAGGGATTTGACAAGTAGATTCACAGTAACAGAGAGTAAAATCGAAAGAATAAAAAGTTACCCATAAAATAATCAGATTTTCTTGTACTGAAAATGTCTTTCAGTTAGGTGACAGCTGTAACAGTTTTTGAACAAAGCTGAGAATCAGTAAATGTGGCTGAGATCAGAAGTTAGTAACTTCTCTTAGGATTAAGACTGAGCTATAAAGCAGAGTATGTCTCAGCGCTTTTAAATGTCTTGGAAAAAAATCAGCCTACAAAGGTAGCCAGTTCTTTGTACATTTTCAAAGTGCACTTTCACTGCTTTGTCCTCTGTCACTTAAACTGCTTTATATTTCTGTCATACCAATAAAGCAATTTTATAATTTTTAAAGTAGCATTCATCCTGCTATACTTCTGAAGCTTAAAGCAAGTTGAAAAAGCAGATTTCTTTGTTTTCTTTTTCAGGCACTTTCTGTAATAAAATAACCAAAATCAAAGAGAAATTTAAGTAATCTAAAAGTAGAAATTTGAAGTAGGTAATGCATGTGGCCTTTTCTCAGAGAGTGGTCAGGCACTGGAATGGCCTGCTCAGGGAGGTGGTGGAGTCGCCATCCCTGGCAGTGTTCAAGAGGTGTCTGGACAGGGAGCTAGGAGATATGGTTTAGGGGTTTTCTGTAGGTATGGTAAAGGGAGGATGATTGGACTAGATGATCTTGTAGGTCCTTTCCAACCTTGTGACTCTATGACTCCATGATTCTTTCAAAGCTTTGGATTTTGTTTAGAAAATAAATCTAATCAATGTTTGTTGGAAATTCCATCTAGTCAAGGGCTAGAGAGTCTGATCACTACTTCTTTGCTAAAACTATCATTGATTTTAAGGACTTATAAAAAATGAAGGACCAGACTCCAATAAAGCCCTCTAAGTTTTGCTCAGCTGACAAGCCTCTTGCAGTTTGCCTAGTATCTCCCAGTAATTCTTTATAGCATTTACTGATGAAATAAGGACAGCTAGAGGACTCTTACCCGATCAGCTCATTCAGCAATATTAAGTGAACTTTGTTTCATGTTCAGACAGTTTAGCAATGATGCCTTTTATATGACTAATTTATGTCAAACATGTCAAAGGTGTTTTTTCAAATGTACCACATCCACTATGGCATCTGTTAGTTGTCATTCAATACACAAGTGCATATCTAAGTGGTCAAAGTATTGAACATATATATCAAACCAGGGGCATTCCTACCAAGAAAATTCAGTAGAAAGAAAAGTTTGGCAACATCCAATGCATAAAGTGGATTTTCTTGACAGCTTCTTGCAATCTTCAGTCAGTGTCCCTTATTGTAACTTTATTTCATAGTATTTTAATGTTTGATTCATATATTTTTTTCTCCTATACAAATAGGAAAGAGATGAAGTTTAATGAAAACCTTTAGTAGATAATTAAAAGAATGAGTGGCAGTCTCTTATATGGCTTCTATAATGATGTGGTCATCACCACAAAGTCCAAAGTTTTATTCCAACGAGGCCTAATGGTTTAACTGCAGTAACTTATTTATGTACGATTAACAGCTGCAGGAAAACTGATGTGACCTAAGTATACAAATTGTAAAAAAAAGTCATACAACAAGATTCAGTGCTCCAGCAGGGTGCTTTTCAAACACTGTTAGGTGTATGCAAGTATCTAAAGTTGAATATGCAAGCTTAAACCTGTTTTTAAAACTATGTGATAAAGTCAGGTTTTTAGTTCATACTGGGAAAGGTCCTTGTGTACTTATCCACAAGGAAAGAGTCTTTCACCCAGAAAACAAATACACACAAAATTCCTTTTTGGTTACACATATTTTTTATAGAATAGTAGAGAAATTTATTGTCAGTGCAGTCCAAAGTACCACAGTGTAATAAATCTGCACCATTAAAAACAGGCTGGGGAATAATAGGTCAGTTTGCAGAGCAGGATCACAGAATCACAGAATCACAGAATGACCTGGGTTGGAAGGGACCTCAAGGATCATGAAGCTCCACCCCCCTGCCTGGCAGGGCCACCAAACTTCCACAATTACTAGATCAAGTTGCCCAGGGCCCCATCCAACCTCCAGGGACAGGGCATTCACAACCTCCCTGGGCAGCCTGTTCCAGGGCCTAACCACTCTCCTAGTAAAGAACTTCCCCTAACATCCACCCTAAATCTTTCCTCTTTCAACTTAAAACCATTTCCTCTTGTTCTACTATTATTGGTCCTTTCAAAGAGTTTACTCCCCTCCTGATTATAGGTACCCTTCAGGTACTGAAAGGCTGCAATGAGGTCACCCCACAGCTTTCTCTTCTCCAGGTTGAACAAGCCCAGATCCCTCAGCCTGTCCTCATAGGGCAGGTGCTCCAGCCCTCTGATCATCTTCGTGGCCCTCCTCTGGACCCTCTCCAACAGCTCTATGTCTTTCTTGTACTGACGGCTCCATACCGTTGGTATGGAGTGGACTAGATGGTTTGGACTAGATGATCTTCTAGGTCTTTTCCAACCTTGAAAATTCTGTGATTCTGTGATACCTGGACACAGTATTCCAGATGGGGCCTCACAAGAGCAGTATTCCAGATGGGGGCTCACAAGATTGTCAGCACTTCTAACTAGTTCTTCCTTGTTAAATGTAAGCTGAATAATTTCATCACTGACTTCAAATTTTTCTTTTGCTACTTATCTCTTTAAGTCACTGTGTTCAGCAAATATAAAATTAAAATAAGCTACGTCTCTTTGAAATTTCTGAAGCTAGTATAGATTTGACTGGTACAATATTGAACAGAACACGTGAACATAGATTTTATGTCTGTTACCTACTGTCACTGTCTATAGGAGTCCTCAAGATTGAAAAGGCTTCAGATGCAAAAGAATTAAAATGAGGTAGACATTAGCATATGTTTGTGATAGGTATTATTGATCTTAATAGCTTGCCTTAGATACAGACACTAAAATAGAAATCTGATGTTGTGAAAATGAAAATTTTGCAGCTCAGACAGATTACCGGCAGGGAAGAAGAAAAGAAATCCTTTAGAGGCTGAGAGTGAGTGGGATGAATTAACTCTGTTTTGAAATTGTTTCCATATCACATAAAGCTTTTATTGTTAATCTGCCATAGAGGCAAGCCTTGCTGTAAAGAAAGATTTGTCTTGTTTCTTTTCTTCTAAGAAATGTCATTGAGGCAGTTAAAATTTTAAGAAAACTATTCTTTCAAATATTCTGGATACTTTTTCTTTTCCCCCTCCCCCACAGTAGGATAAAGGAAAAATGTTCCTTGGATATTTTAACCCCTTTCTTTACTTGACTTTGAAATCTTTGCATTCTTTCTGTGTATGTTTTTACCAAGTTCAGCATGACTGTTCCTTAGCCAAATGGATCTTTTAAATCAATTTCTATACATTATGGAACATTTGGCCAAGAAATACTGACTCTGTAGTTTCTGTTCTAGGAATGTCCATCTGGCTCCTTTCCAAAATAAACTTCATAATAGAATGCTTAGTAATTTAGTATAATCCCTTAAATCCAATGTTTGAATAGATACTCCCATCTCTTCCCATTCCTGTAAAATACATGGGAAAAAAAAAAGGGGGGGGGGGGGGAGGGGGGGCGGAAGGGGAGGTGTAAAAATGAGTTTGGGTGAAACAGTGGCCAGTTTTGGCAAATCATTAATAATAAAAATAATAATTTTGAATAATACATAATGTTTTTTCAATGACAAGGGATAATTCTTACTTATAGTACTATTACAGTATGCTGATCAGGCCACATCATATCTCATCATGACAATCAGTAAAAAAGAGTAGGAATTTCTGGTAGGTTTTTCTAGCAGAAGAGAAGTAGAGCTCACTTATTTCTAGTAAAAATTCTTGCACAAGGAATAGGCTGGAAATAATTTCCAAACTAGTCTGGAGCCAACCTATATAAATTTGAGTTTCTAAGTGTTTATATTGGAAATATAAAGCCATTTAATATTGTTTTAGATCAACAGCATATTACAACCTCTGGAAATAAGAAATAGGGAAGACATTATGATTTAGATGTGTTATGCTACTTCCTAAGGCTCCTCTTGGCTAAGTGATACTCATATATCACCCCTTCCTTTTGGCTGTGTATGAAGTGAAAACAAGATAGTGAAAGTGAAATTCACGAGGAGAAATCCTAGCCCCACCAAAGTCAGTGAAAAGTGTACCACTGGCTTAAATTGAACCCATATTTCATGCCTGGCATTTGCACAGTGTGATGGGAAGTATCTGTTCCAAATATTTCATGGGCTTAAAATAACACAGGCAGCCTGGCAAAACAAGGGTGTACCATATTCATAAAAATGGCAAGATTTTAGCTATGTGATATAGATAAGGATTAAAAAAACAAACAAGCAAACAAAATGAAAACAAACAAAAAAACTGTGTAGCTGTCTCTCATATATATATATATATAAAAGATTTAGAGTAGAGTTTGCAAGAGGTTAACCTCAAAAAGTAATGTAACATGAATACCATTATTAAAATCCAACTTTTTTTTTTTTTCTGTATTAATAAATCTGCTGAGATAAATTTATCTGATTTATTACTATGTATTAGTAAATCCAAAATATCAGTTATTATCTCCCTGTTTAATGCTCAGATTATTATATAATTATATACAGCTTCTAGAATAAGCTTGAAAGGAAGAGATATAAGAATTTTCTGGCAGTCATTACAATTAGATTTTCAGCCTGGAGAAGAACACTCAGCGTTACGTATTCTCTGATTAACATAATCTGAAATAAGATATCATAGTGTTAGTAATTGGCATGGTAAATAGTTTCACTTACAAGAGGTATTTCTTGTTTAATGGAAACTCAGGAAATAGATACATTAGAAATAATTTAGAATGAAAAGACTTTTTTTTTTTTTTTTTTTTTTTTTTTTCAAACAAACAAACTGAAAGCAGACCATTGTCTATAAGAGAGTGCAAATGTATTAATCCCAGAGTTTGTACACTGAATAAAATATGCTTTGTAGATAACAAATAAAATTTTGACCTGATCCTAGGCATTGAAAATAAAATAACTGATAATGCATGCTTTTTGTTAGAGATGGATCATGGGGTTAGTAATTACTTGAGATGTAATCCTCTTCATGCAGCACAGGTTTCAGGAGCCTTCCACTTATTGCTTTGACACTAGGAATGAGCAGAAAATCCTCTGCTGTGATGCTTAGTTTATATACAAAATTTGGCAACTGATTTCACTGGACTTGTGAATTTCTCCTGTTCTTGACATAACCCTGTCCTTTAGATCTCATTTTCTTTAAGTAAAATATTCTCATTTGGTACCTGTTCAGCTTTGTTTTGAAGCAGTGCATAATGTGACTTCTGAATAAAATGTATTTATTCACGATGGGATTTCTATGTGCAAATTCATTAGATAAGCAGAAATGATAACTGTGTTTTTCTTATGTAAAACTACTTTTCCTTACACCAACACCACTGGGGTTTCTACATCCAGTTCAACGTGATTAGCGTAGGCAGAATGTGGCTTCTCTGCTCCATACTCCATGAAGACTCAGGTCATCCTCTGATTTGAGAGAGAGGAAAAATAAATAAATAAATAAAACAAAATAATAAAGTGATTAAAAACAAAACAAAACAAAACAAATGCAACCAACCAACCAATCAAACAAACAAAAAAAAACAACAAAAAAACCACCAAGTTTTCAAACCCACATACACTGAAAGAATATTCACTTCCTTAATTAGGGACCTTGATGAAACAGTGAAACAAAAACAATACAGAGAACAACAAACTGAGCCTCAAGAATTATCTCTGTAAATAAAGAACATCTATTCAGCTATTGTAGTTAGTAAAACCAGCTGCAGATCTGGCAGGAACTCGCATTTAGTGGAGAAGCCAGCAGCTGGCAATGGCTGATATAAAAAGCCTAGTTTTCACTCTACCTTATGTCAGTTACTTTTTTAGCGCTTGTAATGCAAACCAAAAAAAATTGGTAAATGATTCTTGGTATCATGCACTGGATCACTAGTTCTGCATCGGAAAAATGCACAAGAAAACTGGTTATGGGTATGACTTCATCTAATGTGACACAGCAACAAAAGTTGTGTCATTTGGGTAAAGCATTTACACTTCTCAACAGAGATTTAAAACCACTCTTAACAAAATCAGAAACAATGCTAAATGGATACTAAGATTGCAATTGGACAACAGGCTCCTGTTAATCTTCCCTAAAAAGCAGATGAAACATAATTCCTCACATAAAGCTAATTCTGTGGTTTTCTGGTTCCTGTGGGCTATAGCAGCAGATGGTATCAGCAGCATCCCTTCAGCTTTGGCTGAGAGTCAGCTTTTCATTTCAATTTGTCTCTTTTTAATTTCAACCATGGGCACTATATACAGTAACTGCTCAAGTTATTCAAATAATTATTGCAAAAATACCATTTGTTGTGAAATTTAATGTCTACCTACTGAACAACAGTGTGCAGATTTTTATTTTTATTTTTTTCCTTTTTCTTTTGCCAACAGCCAGATACATAGCAATTCTCCTTCCTAATACTTCACCATTCTTTTTCAGTTATACATTTCAAGTGTATCAGTCATGGGCCCTACCAGCAAGGCAAATATCTTTAGATCCTCATATGAGCATGATATTGGGGAAGTTTGCTGCAGATGTTTTGTCTCCACATCAAAAGAAATATATGCCTCCCTCCAATAGCCTATCGTACCATAGCCTTGAAATGTGTGACCAACCTCCTTCTTCTCAAAAAACAAAAACAAAACTCTGTCAATGGCATTGTAGAACTTATGGAAAACATTCTCTTTCTCAGCTGGTTTACCGATGAGAGAAATCAAGGAAAGGAACCAAAATGAATGCAGTGAAATTTTCCTGGGCATGTTGCTTTCTTCATGCAAAATAAGAGTTCTTACTAGTGGCTACTGCCTTTTCTATGGACAAAGCTAGAAAAGATGAGTTGAGTAAGAATGACATAGATTGTTTCTTTTGAATGCTAGCAGGAGAACTGTGTTTTGTGCTTCTCTGTAAGTAGTGAGGATGTAGAAGAAAATATACCACTACAGACAATAGTAAAAGAAAGTCAAATGTGGTTCATAAATCTTCAGGAGATCTACCGAAGAAAATAACTCATCTCTGTGGGAGTATTCCAAACAGTGATGAGCAAGTTTAAGATTCTAGAAATAGTATGACATAATATGAAGTATGTATTTATGTACTTAATGGAATATAAGAGAAACAAGAATTTTGGTAGTGGACAGTTTTTGTCTATAGATGATCACAGAATCATAAAATCATTAAGGTTGGAAAGACTTCTAAGATCATCCAGTCCAAATGTCCACTCATCTACACTGTGCACGCTAAACAATGTCTCCAAGTTTCTGAGTTGTATTTGATTGATTATTTGTGCTTAGTGTTTCTGTTGTGAGATGCGAATAGAAAGATAATGAACTTCACCTGTATGAATGATGCCACTAGGCTGAAATATATGAATTGCATTATGCAGAAGCTTATTGCTAATTGTGTATTAGAGAAGACATTTTCACTGATGGCTTTTATTAGCAAATGAAAACGTCTGATATTTAAATATCAGAACCTTACTGTTTACCATAGAGGAGAAAGATTCATTTAAAATGACAAAGAAAATCCTACATTTTTGGCTTTTACTATTCTTCATCAGGACAGTAACAGTGTATTAGTAAAATTCTGCCTCTAGGCTGATGATAAACATAATGCCATGCAAACCTTTTATCTTGAAATTATGGAGAGTACATATTTTCTCTGTGGCTTTAGATTGCATTAAAGTGTCTAGTGAGATTAAAATCACCATGTTTTCTATCCTAAAGTAACAGCATGAATTGAGTTATTTGTGACTGTCTTTGATTACGTTCCCTGGAGTACGTTAGGACCTTTTAGGAAATAAAAGATTGCTGCTCAGAAAAAAAAGAGAAGAGAAGAGAAGAGAAGAGAAGAGAAGAGAAGAGAAGAGAAGAGAAGAGAAGAGAAGAGAAGAGAAGAGAAGAGAAGAGAAGAGAAGAGAAGAGAAGAGAAGAGAAGAGAAGAGAAGAGAAGAGAAGAGAAGAGAAGAGAAGAGAAGAGAAGAGAAGAGAAGAGAAGAGAAGAGAAGAGAAGAGAAGAGAAGAGAAGAGAAGAGAAGAGAAGAGAAGAGAAGAGAAAAAAAAAAACAAAAACCTGCAACTTTATTTTAATAATTTTGAAGTTCTTGGAAATGTAATTTTGCCCCTGTCTTTATGGCACTCATCAAATATTTACCAAATGTGTCCTTCCACATCATCTTAGTACGTGACTGATGAAACATTAAAATCCTGTCAACAGTGATATAATTTAAGTTTGACTCCAAAATCATTAAATCACCTATAAATGCTGCTATTATGCACTATGCAGGAACAAAAAGAGGCAAAGTCTCACCAGTATTTTCTGAATAAGTATTCTGGTTGCTGAATTAGATTTATTTCAAAAGTGCAAGATTTCTTGTTTACCCTCACTAACTTTGTGCCAAGGAATACTTGATGTGACGATTAGATGAATTATCTCATTACTGATACTTGATTTAGTACTGAAATGAAGATGGATAGACAGAAATAGCTCCTTAATAGTAAGCTAAATATCACAGTACTTTCCTTCAGTACGAAAGAATATAAGCATTGTCTTCTTCATCTTGAGCACTGACTTGCTGAATCAGAACTGTAGTTGTTAGCTATGGCCTATTAGTAAGGTTAGGATGGAGAATTCGGGACGGAAGGACAGGTGGTAGGCAATGGTCAGCTGTGGCAATGATCATCTTAAAACAGGTAACTGGATAAAGATAAAAAGTTAATAAGCAAGAAAATGAAAAGAAACACTCAAGAACAAGAATGAAGTTTCCAGCACAAAAGTATATTAATATATGAAATTATCTGCCATGGGAAATAGCAGATATTCTATTTATTTTACTCACTGAACTGTAGACTGGATAAGGTATTCAGACACAGACAGTATGAGGAAAAAATAACTTGTTCCTAAACACAAATTGAAAAAAATAATCCTAACAAGGCTTTTCAATTTTGTAATTTCCTTGGTACTCTCCACATGACTTAGTGACAGATACTACAGAGTAGTCTGTCTGTCTGAGGTTTTTAATAGGTTGTTTTAATAAGCTTTTCTTGTGATTTGTGTTTTTGATACGAACAGCAATTACCCAGCCAAGTAATGAGATTCTAATGAACATGTCTTTCCTAGATTACTTTAGAAGTTCATCAGAGAAAAATAGTATTTTAAAACTAAAGTCACTTTTTTTCCCTTGTCAAGACACATCAAATTGTTCTACTAAATACTTTCTACTTGAGTAATTGAGAACTGAAAAATAGTAATATAAATCAGTTTGTGTGCATTCTAGTATGACACAAAGAGGAAAAAAAGAATCATTTTATTTCAGTTTCCAGTCTGACCCACATCTTTGCGTCAATATATTAATTTATTTTTACCATGGTTCATATGGAAGTGAATCACACTTGTATACAGGAGGTTGCTTTGTTTAGCTGACATCAATGAACTCATTTTGAGATCAAGTAAACTCAAGTTTGCTGGCATTAGTGAACATAATTTTCTTACTGTTTTAGACATTTATTTTATGATGGGATTAAATGCATCCTGGAAGGGATAATTTCTTACTCTTAATAGATGACAAGGAGTATTAGAGGTCTTGTTCTAATGTTGAGTTCTCCATTAGAGAGATTAATGTTTAATCTCACCACAAACAACTCAAAAATTTTCATGGAGCAAAGTTAAATTGGGTTATGACACAATAATTTCCTTTATAGGGCATTAATACACACTTTAGATAGGTCTGGCAACAAAAATAATCTGTGAATTGTTTCAAAGGGAACAAATTTAAAAGTGTTTTCAGTCATTTTGATAAGATTAGAGAGAGAGAGAGAGAGAGAGAGAGACGGACAGAGAGAGACAACAGAAATGAGTGCATGTTTTTAATTGGAAGTAGATATTTCTTTATTATATCAATCCATTTCTCAAATGGATTTTCTTTACAGCGAATTACTTAATAGCAGTAGGATCAGAATTTAACATTGTTTCAATCCTGTTCATGCTCACCTCAAATGTCAGTCGGAGCTCCTGGTTATTTCATTTCTGTTTGAGGAAATTAAATTCCAGTTTCGGGGCTTTTTTTTAAAAAAAAAAAAAATAAAAAAAAAATCGTTAATTGTGACTAAGGTTGTAGTGTCAAAAAGAAGGGAAAGGAAAGGCAAGGACTGGAGATTTTAGAATTAGAATGTATTAATTTTGTACTTCCACAGATGCTAGTCAAATGAAACATAAAAATAGATATCTTGGGACTGCTGAAATATAAAAGACCTTTACTTTTGAAAAGTATTCAGTGTTGAAATTGATAGTTCAGTCAAGCTGTTTTGACCAAGGAGAATCAACAACAACAACGACAACAAAAATAGCAAAAACTTCCTGCACTCCACAGAGACACCTGAGAATGAGATTCCTAGACTGAGGGCACCAAAGTTTTTCTTTCTGGGACTCACTTTCTTTCCTGTGGGTTAGAAATTACACTCTCTGAATTTAAAGTGTGTAATTACTGAGGTAAACAACACAGGAGCAAACCTTGCATTGCAAATTGGTAGCTGCAGATTTCAGGGGTACAAAGACAAATGGTGATTCTGCTCAGGATGTGTTTACAAACAGAAAACTAGAAGGAGAGCTACATGCATCAAACACTTAAATTACACTGAATAATGTGACAGACTGTAGTCAGTAGTAAGTAGAAAACACTGGAAAAAGAAATTAGCGATCTTCCAGAAAATGAAAAATAAAAGAAAAACAAGGGCTGTATTGCTTAGGAGTTTGTACACAGACACAAAAAATGTAATTGGTTGCAAAAGTACAAAAAGGACAGACAAAAAGAAAGACACCAGATGAATGATAAAAAACATCTGAGAATATGAATCTTCTTGGGACACTGTTTGAAAATGAGAATCATTGAAATATCATAGGCGCAAGTATCTAAGTCAAATATGTTGGGCTTATTTATAGGATGTGATATCAACGAATGAAAGTGTGCAACTTCAGATTTGAAATTCAGTTTCCAATCCAAATTATTTAATTGTAGCCTCCGTAATCTAACATTTCCAGACAGGAGCACACATCTTAAAATATCACCACAGTACAAGACTGACTAGTGCTCTTAATGGTACAGATTTCTTAGGTTAACAGAGAATATGGAGGGGGTAAGAACAGAGTTTTAACAATCCATTTTGTGCAAATTTTGTGGAACAAAATATTTTTTTACATTTTTTTTCCTAAAAGTGGAAAATGTTGTTCTCTTTAGTTTTATTCAGTTTGACAACTAAGTATAATTTTCAAAGCATTTAAAATAGTTGACTGACAGTTATCTTTTTTTTTTTTTTTTAATTTAAAAACATTTGGCTCAAATGGTACTAAGTTCTTTCTAAATAATTAAAAATGTTAAACAATGACTTGGAACATTTTATATGTAATGCGCCAACAGTTTTGCTTTGCTTCACAGGAAAAAAAAAAAAAAAAAAAAAAAAAAAAAAAAAAAGATAAGTGATGTGATGTTACTAACAAACAGAGCTGCATATTGCTGAGATAATGTAAGTGTCTTGTTTATCTAAAATAAAGAATGGGGAGAGATTTAGTGAGTGAAATCAAAAGTCATACATTAGAGAAAATAGTTTTCAAAATTGACCTGAGCAGGATAAATTGTGGCATTACTCACACAATCCACACAGGGTAATGGATTATGTAAGAGAAAAGCAATAACAAATATATTCTTATTTAATAAGCTTTCTTTGTTCACCTCAGCATTTTTCAATTTAAGAATATCAATAAAAAGATCAGAAAAACTTAAGCAGTACTTCTTGGAGATGAGCTACATAAGTACAGCATTTTTTGTAATCTCATTTATTTGTTTTCTCCTTCGTTTTGTGATACTACTCCATCTAGGTTCATAGAGGACAAGCTATTCTTTTACACTATGTTTACAGTGGCATAAATTAGAAAAATCTAGCAAATTGTGAAATGGAACATTGCTGTTAACTTTTATGTTATATGCACTGTCGATAATCATAGCCATAAAACAACTTTGAACCTGAAAGCTTTTAATTTCAGAGGTAACACTGTTTGGAACATGATTATACTGTTATTAGTATTGAGGCCACCAGAATTTTCTCTAAGATGTTGTATGAGTTTTGTTGAAAATCAGGATATAGATCTTCAGTTCATGTTACTTTATTTAATTAGTGTACTTATGTTGCTGCCCTGTATCTAAGCTATAGCTTTCTATTATACAGGCAAATTAAACTGATATGTTAAATCCAAACATCCCAATAATCTCTGTAGAAACGAACCAAACTGCATGATATAATAACAATTGTCAGTAAATTAAGATGAATGGGAAGTTTTTTCTTGCCTTGTAAAACCAAAAACATTCATTTTGTTGTTCATGATAGATAAAGTTTCCTCTTTGCAAGTGTTCCGTTGTTATCATTATGTTCTGGAAAGATTAAGGATAACAACAAAGACTGAAAAAGTTGTTTCAGCATTTTAACAGGATGTTTCTTATGATTCTTCCCCCATCTGTGATTTTGTTTTCATGTCTGCCTTGAGACTTTAAGATGTATCTTCATCCAAAATATGTGTAAGCCCATTGGCCTCTGGTTCTGCATATACTTACATGATATAATGGACAGAGATTAGTTGAGGTAGGGAGGGGCCCATAGAAGTTGCTGACTCCGACACACTTGCTCAATGTAGTCAACTAGAACAGTATCCTCATGAATTTGTCTGGTCTAGTTTTGAATATCTTCAAAGACAGAAACTCCACAACTTCTCTGGGCACTTTGTTCCACTATTTCACCACCCACACTATAAGGAAGTTTTATCTTATGTTGGAGTTCCACATTCAGATAAATAATAAATTCAAATGCAGATAAAAATTAAAGAAGAACAAAAACTAAAACAAAGAAACAAACAAAAAGTAGTTTTTTTTATATTTTGTGGAGTTTTTTTGTGTGTTTGTTTTTTAGTGAAAATAATCATTCCAGATGTTTATGTAATCTTGACCTGTTTTAGAACAGTACTTCAAAGATGATGGAGTAAAAACAGTTTCTTCTACATATAAAACCTATGCCATATCTTTATTTTAATGATTAAGTAAAAACTAAATAAAGTTTAGGATCTGTGCTTGATTTTGTTACAAGAAATCCATGTCATAAAATCTTGAAGATTAATAATAGCTCCAGGCAAGGTCAAGATCATTTCATATATTGTTTACAAATGCATGCAATATGGGGATTAACAGAAAGAACAAGAGATCTGTGTGTGGAAATAAGATCATGATCCCCCTGCAATCAGAGATGTATTGGGACATCTTGCCTGATTTGAATGCAATGCAGTTTTTAGAAAAGACAAGTTAGAAAGATGAGGTGATCAAGTAGCTCTTTTCCTGGAATAGTAAATTGTATGTAATAAGTTCCACACAGGGATGAGAATGAAGGAACAGATTATATGATTTTATACATATAAACAGTGAAGTTTATATATATGACATCACTGTGAGTCTTTACCACACATGAGACCTTCTACAGACAGCTGGCAGTGGCCTTACAGTGACAGGCATTGGTTTTCATGGGGAATTTTAATCATCCTGATAATTGCTGGAAAAGCTACACTGCCAGGCACACGGTCCTGAAGTTTGTTCAGGGCATTAAAATGCCTTTTTGAAACAGGTGATGTCAGAAAGTGGGTCCTTTTCTACCTGAAGGATTCTGTGATTTTATGATTCTACAACTTCATATTGTGACCTAAGGAAGGCTTAATAATTATAACAATAAATTATATGTACAACATAATATAATAGTTATTATTGTTATATAAGATCTCTCCTGAGCCTCTTCTAGTCTAAAATATCCCAGTTCACTCCTCTACTCCTCTTAAGACTTCTGCCCCAGAGCCTTTGAGATTCTTTGTTGCCCTTCTTTGGATGCACTTCAGGGCCATTTAGGGAGATGGGGAGGGTAAGGTAGGCGATTGGAAAGGTAGGAAATATAAGCAAGGAGTCTCTGTAGAGAGCAAAAGAGATAGTCACCACCATGGGTCCAGCGAGGTACACAGTAGGTTTGCTGATGTCAGGAACTCATCTGATGGGAGATGGGAGAAAGACCGGAAGCTCAGCAGAAAGCCAGCCTAGGGGGTTCTTCCGAAAAGGTTTTCCCCACAGTGAACTCTCCGTCAAAGGTGCCTTTGGGAGTTTGTCCCCAAAGTCCTTAGTTTAGTAAGGGCCTTTTATCCCCCATTTCTGTGGGTTTTCTTCTTCCTTTCCCTCAATTTACTGTGACATTCCTGGCCCAACAGATGAGCCAGCAGGGAGTTGTGCCTCCATTGCCATGCACAAGCATTACCTTCTGCAGTGGTCAGCTCCTTCAAGCAGCACCACTGGAAAAAGACTTCTTGTCCTGCTTCTGCTTATCTTTGCAATCATAAACAGAGGCACTGTGGCATGGTAACACCCACCATTCACCCTCCTAGATAGTTAGCAGTTGCCAGTCAGAGTCTTATAATCAGAAAGGCCTCACAAGGCAACCTTTGAGACAAAAACAAACAGTTTTGTCTTTCACACCCTTCTTTGGACCTGCTCCAGCAACATAAATCTACCCTCTTTGAGCTTAAAGCCATTTTCCCTTGTTCTATTATCACAGACACTGCTAAAAAGTCTGCCCCCTTCTTTCCTTCACTATCTATCTCCTTTCCTGCAGACTTTTTTTACTCCTTTCCCTCATTAATCTTCTATGTTCCCCAAACTAAACTGGAAGCCTAAGAATTTTCTTTCTCAATCATGATTTAGATGTATAGCCGATTACTTATGATCTAGAAGCAGACATTTGATTTCAGTCACATAATTTTTACTCAACCTTCCTATTTCTCACTACCATATACATAACTTGTAAATGAAATAGAAATACCTACTCACAAAACTTACTACAATTTTATAACAAGATTAGTCACATTTTAAAAGGTGATATTTTGATATAAGTGAAGATAAATAAACTCATCTGAAACCTCCTTAAGTACATCATTGCTCATTCTCCAAGGTTTGTAGAAAAGCATCAGTGTATTTCATCTGATATTTGCAATTTATGGTAACAATTCAAAGGATGAATAAGAAGTGGGTTCAAATTTCATAATATAATCCCATGACAGTAGTTATTTTCATGAGTATTCATAAAGGTATAAATAAAGATAAGAAGTCCTCTGTCTTCATTGTTGATTAGATCATAGTGAAATATTATATGTAGTTATGGATGAAGTCATTGCAGCTTCCTCACTGCTAGAGGGGAATCTTAGGTCTTCCAAAGAGCAGCTTAGACATTAGTTGAACTGACCATTACTTCTTGCTAACTGTACAGGGATCAGGATATGATTATGCCCTTGACGTCCTAAGTGTTTAAAGTTCATGGAGTGAAATCAGAAGTTTTTATTCAGTATATATTCCAAACCAAAAGTATTCTCAATATTGGATGAGTACTGTTTTAATCTGAATATTTCATATCTATGCAATTCATGGCTAAATGAAAGTATACAAGAAATTTCACCCATGCAAAACAGTAGTACCCAAGTTCAAGCATGAAATGAAAACTTGATTTTTAGAAGAAAAATAATAATAATAATATGTTAAATAAATCTCTTGGAGCAACCATCAGACTCAGTATATCTGTAAAATATGAGTCCTTAATCTTTCAACACCTGTTTTTTGGTGGGTATAACAAAAAATAAGTCACAAAAAGGCTATATCATTAGGATAAAGCAGTTGAATCAGTGTGTCAGAGAGGTAAGAAAAAAGCTGTAGTCTCAAAATAAGACTGTTCATAATAATGGAAAATACCATAGACAAAGTGCACCCTTAGTAAGTTTGCGTATGACACCAAACTGGGAGGAAGCATTGATCTATCTGGGGTAGGAAAGACCTGCAGAGATATCTGGATGGGCTGCATAGTTGGACAGAGGTCAGTGGGATGAAGTCCTACAAGACAAGTGTCTGGACTTTAGTCACAACAACTCCAAGCAGCACTATAGACTTGAGGCAGAGTGGCTGGAAGACTCTGTATCCAAAATAGACACGGAGGTGTTAGCCTACACTCAACCAAACATGAGACAGAAGTATGTCCAGATGGCCATGAAGGCCAGTGGCATTATCAGAAATAGTGCTGCTGATAGGAAAATAGAAGTGCTCTTCAGACTGTGCTCAGTTCTGGTGACACCACACCTCATGTAGTGGTATTTAGTTTAATGCACCCAGACTGATCACCATAACATCCTTGATCATCATATAATAGCAGATGTCTACAGACACAAAGAAGATTGTGGCCATGGAGAAGGAGGAGGATAAATCAATGCTACTGCTGCTGTGATATTTGTGCTTTGGAGATATTTAGGAATATATTCAAGACCAGTCACACAATGCTACTATTAGAATAAAATCAGGTATGCTACTATTACAATAAAATCAGGTATAATGGTAACAAAATCCACATGCTTGTGCATCAATATAAAGACTGAGAAAATGAGATCTTGATCTCAGGCACCCATTTTAGCAGTCAACATTCATAAATTTAATTAAAAACAAAAGCGAAGATGGAGAGTCAGTGTAATCCACAGGGAGTCAGGAGAGCTACTTATTATTTTCAGACTTTACTTTGAGTTGAACATGACATTTCCTCTTTGTCTCTTTCCGCATAGCATAGCTCTTTTCTTTTGCTTCTGTAGCTTGAGTCCACTGATCTCTAGGATCTGTCTGATAATGCAGTACAAAACATACAGTGGAGTACAAAATCTAGCTCAGCACCAGCCAGAGTCTCGAGATAAATGCTGTAATAAAAGATCTCCCCATTTTCAAATGTTGATCCAATTTTGTATCCAGTTATTTTCAGTTCTGATTTACTGGAATTTCTATGTTCCTATTTTTTGATCTAGAATAGATTCAATATTTCTACTGGGGCAAAAACAGATATCTGTATTTTTCACTACTTTATAAAATATCTGTCATCCCAGAGAAAGACAATTATTACTGGGTGAGGCTTAAAGATCTCATCCTGTTTGCCTGATTTAAAAGACACTTGAATAGTGGTTTGATTTCAGGTTTTAAATGCCTCAAGGGACATAGAAGTGAGGGAAACATCGATTCTAATTTTTATTACATACAGAAAACATACAAACAAACAAACAAACCAACAAAACAACCTGCTTCATAGATAAATTCAATTACAGGTAAAGAATATTTGTATTTGAAAGGAGACTCAGTATTTTCAGTAAAGCATCCCCTCTACGAGAGGTTGCTGCAGAAGCAGAAATTCTCCTCTTGTCTCCTTTCTTCCAAGGTAGGATGCTTGGATACTCTGATTTGCGCATGTGGGTTTTTGTTTGTTTGTTAATTTGTTTGTTTTATTTTGTTTTGTCTTAACATGAGTGTGCCTCCAGTAGCGCAGTGGTATAAGGTGCTGCTTGCAACACCAGAGGCCCAGGGTTCGAATCCCCCCTGTGGCACAAGTGGCAGAAATGCTGCTCTGCTACACAGAAGGGCTCGAATCCCGGGAGTTGGACTCGATGATCTCTAAGGTCCCTTCAAACTCGCACGATACTATGATACTATGATGATATGAACATAAGACACTAAATGAGAGGAGAAACTGAATGAAACTCTATACTCTGTTATGTCACAGGAGGTCTGATTAGTTGAGTTAATTGCCCCTTAAAATCTATAACTTTATAAAATGTAATTAATTTTTCTACTTAAAGGATATAGATTATGAGTGTGTTTGAGACAGGGATATTCAGGAAAATAGTGAAGAAGATATGCCTGTTGGCGCCTCTACTACTTGGCAACTTTGAACAGCCGTATCAATAATAAATAAATAGTTGCAGTATAAAGGATAATGATTCTAAAACTGATAAAGGTTTGATAGTTAAAAGAGCTAGTTGTTAGCATTATTAGTATTATTGTTATTTCTGCATGCACAGAAATAGAGGTCAAAATATAGTGTATTTGCTTTTGTGAGAGATAGAGAGGCTTTTTCTTTGAGGAAGATATCTCCAAATATTACACTAGCAGAGAACCTTAACCTAACTAGCTATAGAAAATAGGTAATTGTGAATTTCTTTCAGAGACAAAGGAGTAGCTTGCTTTATACCAGTCCAATGGTTCATAAAGCACATTTTGATGTCTTCTTTGGCTGATAACCACAATTACGTACAATCAGAAATAAAGGGCAACAATTTTCTATATTAGCAGAGTCAGACTCAGAGATGAATAACTTTTAAAATACTCTTATTTTCTTCTGCCCTTGTGTTCCTTGTCTGTATTTACCTGGGAAGTGGAAAAATAGGCAAATGAAAACATTCTTTGGAAGAATGCATCGCACATTGTGCACAAAAAAAAAAAAAATAAAAAAAAAATATATATATATATATATATACGGCAAAGATGAAACCTCTCCCGTTAAAAGATAAAATATTGCTAACTAATTGCTTCTATCATTTTCCTTATCCTTTTCCTTTTTCCTTTTCCTTTTCCTCCCCTCTCCTCCCCTTCCCCCCTTTCCTTCCTTTCTTTTCTTTTTATCTTTTAGTTTTCCTTTCCTTTCCTTTCCTTTCCTTTCCTTTCCTTTCCTTTCCTTTCCTTTCCTTTCCTTTCCTTTCCTTTCCTTTCCTTTCCTTTCCTTTCCTTTCCTTTCCTTTCCTTTCCTTTCCTTTCCTTTCCTTTCCTTTCCTTTCCTTTCCTTTCCTTTCCTTTCCTTTCCTTTCCTTTCCTTTCCTTTCCTTTCCTTTCCTTTTTTTCTTTTTTTCTTTTTTTCCTTTTATTTATACCTATAGCCCCACAAGGAACAGGGCAGATATGAATGAATGTCTTTTTGACCTTTGTTTGGCTGATTAGGTTTTCTTTCAGTGACTGATGACTGTCATTGATTTTAAAGTGACTCTGAGAATGATGTATGTGTGATATGAAGCTTGATTTTCCATGGTACTTCTTACTGGCCTAACTCTAAGTATTACAGCTCAGTAACACAATTCTGGTGGTAGGAGAGTTAAGTCACTGATGAGTAAATGTAAGGGGAAAAAAAAAAATAAAAAAAAATTGAGGATTCATTTAGAAGACATTTCTTATTCAAAAGTAAATAAAAAATAAGAATAAAAATAAGAATAAAAAATAAAGATATCAACCTGTAGTACTTGTCAGTGATTTGTTTAAAAATATATTTTATTTATGTATGCATGTATGTATGTATTTATTTATTTATTCCAGACCCTTGCAGTAGTTTTGAAAGTATCAGCTAGGCATGGAAACAAAAGTGAAAGTAAGATGATACACTCGAGTTGCATGTTGAATTCATGTCAGTAAGCATTCTGATGATACTTTCTCAGAGGTGAATTCACACTGTACGATTTTGAGCTACATTATTCAGAAGCTATAGTAATCTGAAGGATATTTAGACCTATTAATGTTATCAGTCTGCTAGTTATTAGCACAAAATGAAATAAATTTTATTACTGAGGCAATAGTAAGCAGATTGATCAGCCTGGACATTTATGAATCTCTAAACCGTATAGAAGAGTGTCATAGAGTGAGGACTGACAAAGAGATTATATTGCCTAAGTAATGAGTGTGCTTTTTAAACTTATCTTTCTAAAGATGTAAGTACATCTATGTTTCATGAAAGCAAGAAAATTCACTTAGATGTCAGTACTAGAGTAATTTGGAGAAATAATGTGAAAACTTTCTAGCATGTTTTGCCAATGCAATTCAGTCCTGTGCATACGCTAATACTTACTAAGCTCTTCCTACATTCTTCCTAGAATTTACCCATGTCTACTAAATCCTGCCAGAAGAGGATGATTTCATGGTGCTTGTGACCAGTGCAAAAGAAAGAGCACTTAGTGAGTGGTAGGGCAGGTACAATATTCAACTCACCAGCTGAATAAATAAATGGGGAATAAATAAATGGGGAGCCCATTCTTAACTGCATAAGAAGACAGGTGTGGCAATAGCCTGTTCTCTTCTGTGTTTATAATTATGGGTGGAATATTCCATTTAATAATATAAAATTTAATAATTTTATTAACTATGTTGACGGTGCAGATGAAAAATATACCTATTCCTCATTAAGCCTGTGTGCTTTGTATAGTTATCACTGGATTTGAAGGAATCATAGAATCACAAGGTTGGAAAGGACCTATAAGCTCATCTAGTCCAACCATCCTCCATTTACCATACCTACAGGTAAGCATTAAACCATGTCTGCTAGCTCCCTATCCAGACACTTCTTGAACACTGCTAGTGATGGCGCCTCCACCACATCCCTGGGCAGGCCATTACAGTGCCTGACCACTATCTGAGAAAAAAAGTTCCTTCTTATGTCCAGTCTAAACCTCATCTGATACAACCTGTGGCCATTTCCTCAGGTCCTGTTTGTTGCCTGACATGAGAGGCCAAGCCCCTCCTCATCACAACCTCCCTTCAGGAGGTTGTAAAGTGCAATGATGCCTCCTCTTAGACTCCTTTTCTCCAGGAATTATAATATTAGACTGTAAAACAACCTGATATAAAACTGTTATTGAATAATTGCAAAGTGCTTTGAGCTTAATAGGAGATATTCTCTATATCCTATATAGTATGGAGAAATAATAGAGAACAAAACAGTGAAATATCATCTAATTATGCATTTATTTATTCATTTATTAACTTTCACATACAACAATTAAAAATAAATAAAAAAATAAAAGCAAACAGCACCAGCATTTAAATTTATCATATCTTAGAAAAATGTAGTCAAGTTGCGGTCCAATTACAGCTGATGCTGTGACAAAAACATGGACTAATTGTATCTTTAAATCACTTAAAGAGTAGCTGTTTGCTTTATCTGTTCTTTATCTGTTTTTTTTTTTTTTTTTTTTTTTTTTGTTTGTTTGTTTTTTTATTCAGCCTTCTTTTATTTCTTATGTTGTTTAATGGAACCCAGAATATTCTCTTGAGAATTACATTACAGTTGTGTTGCCACAGGCAAGGAAACAAGGTGCAGATGCTTAAGGGAGATAAAAAATAAGTACTGATATTTTGGTGATGTGTAAAAAAAAAACCAAACATCAGATGTCACATTCAGTGTGTGCGTGTGTGCGTGTGTGTGTGTGTAAAGTTCTCCCATATAAGGTTCAGTTACAGTTTTAAACACAGATATTTCATTTCCACAGGTTTTAGTGATGTGATTTAGGAATGTGACAAAGTAGTTTCTGACAGATTGCCCAGAGCGTGTATCTGATCTTTCCAACTGCTGCCTCTATGGTTCACTGAGAGGAGATCATAAGGCCTGAGGTTGGCAGGTGGCACAGCAAAATACACAAACTAAAGGGTTGTCTTTCACAGTTTGTTGTTTTTTGGGTTTTTTTTTCTTATCTCAAACTTCCAATAATTCAGCCTGTTCAAATTCCCATCTGTTCTATGCCTGTCTCTAAAAAGACACTTAGAAGCAACCGTGTGCAGTTAATTCATACTGAAACCCCAATCCATTGGATTGCTGGACTTATAACCCTACTGCTGACCAACATAGGTCGTGATCCAGAGCCCTTGTGCTCTGGGAGCTGCAGGAAAGGTGATTAACAGAGCAAGGTATCTGGAACAGCTCAACTCCGTGGCTCCTTTCCATGGAGCATTTAGAGTTTGTCAGCTTGGCATTTTCAAATGTGAAGTGATGTATCTAAGAACTCATAATATCCCCTTTAATAAAAATAGGGACAGTAATCCAGTGTTATCCTTTCCTGCATTACATTCTTCATAACTGCAACAGATGGGTTAGTATAGATGGGCCAACATAGATGTTTGATTTACTGGCAAAATAATTCTGACAGTTGGATTGCAGGCTTATCCATGCATACATGCTTAAATTTAAATAAGACTTATGAAAGGAGTTTAGTTCTGACCCTGACAGTTAGAAATGGATCTATCTACTAAGAATATTAGGTATTACAATTAAATTTGCTAAACTTTAGCATTTTCACTTATCATGTAGGCATAAAAATGCAGGAATATACTAACATAATTTGCTGATAACACAATGTAGCAATGTTTTCTCTCTGGTAGAGACAGGGTTATTGTAGAGGAAAAGCTGTGTGACCCAGAGGAGTGATAGAAGTGGAATTAAATATAATTGCAAATAGTGCAAGGCCCTTAAGAACTAATAGAAACTGCCTTTGTTATAGCATACCAGCTGAAAGGCAGCAGGGAAACTCTTCTACGTATCAGCCATTTACAGGATGATGTAAACCACAAACCTGAAGCAATTGTGCATTAAATAGATCTCACCTCAAGAGATATTTGGAGTGATGCAGGCAACACAGAAATGTGTATTAAAGAATTTGCAAGTAAAATATCTGCTAAGATTAGAGGTATTTATTTATGGATAATAGTGGCAAACTCAAATTAGAGCAGGTGCAGATAGTGTGTATCAGACCGGTCCTATCTGAGGAAATTTAATAGACTTTAATTCCATTATCCTAGATAAGTGAAAGTAGAGAGGTGTTAAATTGTGCATACACTACTAAACAATGATGTAGAGAATTGTGAGGAAGAACTATTTTAATGAAAAATGACTGAATAACTTGAAAAAAATATTTTCTGCCAAGGAACTTTTTTTTTTTTTTTTCCATAAAAGCTAGGTGATAGTTACACATCTTATCACAGCCATTCAGTAGGACAAAATATGCTTATCCTCTGTTTTTTGTCTGGGGCTATGTACTGTCCTTGTCAGAAACACCAAAATACTGAAATATGCACAAAAATCTGTATAATTTTTCTGAGTGTCCTCCCCAGGTACAAGGGTGCCAATTTCTTTATAACGTGAATAATAATTCAATTAATTTTAAATCAGGCCAATTGTTCCTAGTCATCTTTAAATTTAAGTTTGCAGCTCTTGATTTAGACCTAAAAAGATTTTATTTATTTATTTATTTATTTATTTATTTATTTATTTATTTTGCCTCAAGCATGTCTGTACATTCTTTCCCCAGCAATATCAGTTATTTTGACAGATAAACTATGGCAACTCTATTTGTATCACTGAGTGCTAAAATATTGTTCTAAACAAAGCTTTTCAGACACGCATGACCACCAGTTCCAGTATGTCAATACATATATTTATATATATAATCTTGTATATATATAAACTTATATTGTATATTATATATTATATATAATATAATATGTTACAATATATTATATTATATATAGATATATATAAGATTACCTCTAAACAGTTGCTTTATTCTTTTCGATAAATATATATTTTTTATTCTTCATTTGTCTTATTCTTTGTCTTCTAGGTCCTTTTAAACCCAGGACATTCCATGATTCTATGATTCTATGACTGCAAGAAATAAAAACAAACAAACAAACAAACAAACAAAACATATCTAGAGCTAGGAAGTTACAAACTTTTAACTGAGGAAGGGGCAGTTAGGAAGAGATGACTATACATAGCAGTGAAATGAAATATGAATATATATGAAATATATGACATATTTTGCTTAATTCTTTGCACTTGGAATCAAAAATAGCTATACTGTCTGGAGTGTTAATGTTTCAGCCATTGCTCCGTTCCACTCCAGTTGCAACCAAGACAGGTGAGGTTTAAGTTAGGTATTAGGAGGAAGTCTTTCACTCAGATGGTGGCGATGCACTGAAATAGGTTGCCCAGAGAGGTTGTAGATGCCTCATCCCTGGAAATATTCCAGGCCAGGATGGATGTAGCTCTGGGCAGTCTAGTCAGGTGGCTGGTGGCCCAGCATGTAGCAGAGAGGTTGAAGCTAATTGACCATTACTGCCCTTTTCAATCCAGGCCATTCTATGATTCCATGATTCTATCCATTCTAAACACCTTTTACATGGGTACATCCCAGCGCCCAGAGCATTATATAAAATGATGCATGAATTCCAAGTTAAAAATAAATATGCTTTTGAATTATTTTAAGCCATATCCAGTCTTTGCTTGTGGTTATTAAATAAAGTATCAGGAAAAACAATCAAACAAACAGAAACAAGAACAACAAAAAATGATCATAGGGCTCTAAACAAGCTGCAATAAATACAAGTAAATAAATAAAAATAAAAAGTTAAAACCCACCATGTAGAGAAGTCCATACTATAACCCAAAATCATGGGGCAAGGCTGCTTCATTATATTTATGTCCACTTCACAATTTTAGCTTTCTGTACATTCCTTGGACAGTCTTTGAAGATGATTCAATGAGTTTGAAGTGGCCAGGTGCTCAGTCAGTGAGTGCACACTCTGGTTCCTAGATAATGAATAGGTTGTTCTGATGATGATTATGATGATTTTCAGATAACAGTAACTGAGACAGTTTAAAGATCAATCAAATATATATAAATATTTTTAAAGTCTCAGTTGCCTTGGAAAGAAAATGAGTGTTACACTTCTGAAGCAGATCCTCCTAAAAGGCAATTCCCGGCACACGAAAAACAAGAAAGTGCTGGGGAATAGCTGGCAGAGATTTATCAAGGGCAAATCATTCTTGAAAGAATGTGATCACCTTCAGTTGACTGACTGTGATGAGTGAACTGAAATATATTTAAATTAACTCTATCAGGACTTCCAGTGTAGTCTCTCATAATATTGTCGAACAGGTGAAATGTGGTTCAGATAGGTGGAATACAGAGTGATGAAAAAAAATTGGGCCACCAATATCAAGGATTATGATGAGCCGGATGAAGTCTAGTCGACAGCAAATTGTTAAAGGAACTCCTCAGAGGTCAGTCATGAAGTTCATGAATATGATTCAACATCATGAAGATCCAGCAGTCATGAAGTACAAGAAAACTCAGGCTAAGCTGTACCTCGGATGAGCAGTACCAAGTGAGCAATGCTGAGGAGAAAACAGTTTTTAACATAACAACTTAGAAACCCTTGCTATCAATGACTCAACATGATTGCTCAGTAGAGCAGTACAGGACTTGGAGCAGGAGTTTGATCTAGGTGACCTATAAAAGATCTCTTCTAACTTAAATAATGATTTGATTTCTATTCACCATTACAAAGAATACATTTAACAGCAGATTGAATTGTTGGTGTCAATCACAGTGAAGGTCTCTTCTTTCTGAAGAAAGTGAAGGAATGGCATGGATCTATGTCATGAAAAGGTCACGTTGGATATTAGGAAATGCTTCTTCACTGAGAGAGGTCAGGTATTGTAACAGGCTCCCAGAGCAGTGGTGACAGCAACAACCCTAATGCAATTCAAGAAATATTTGGGCAGTGTTCTTAGATTAAATCTTGGATGGTCTTTCATACACCCAGACACTGGATGAAGTGATGCTTGTAACTCCTCTCCAGCTCAAGATTTTCTATGAAAATATACTTCTAAATAAGATTCATGTTCTTTTTCAATCTTAACTTGGCTCATAGGTACCATACTAACCTCTTATTAATATTTCTTCCACTGAGTGTAACAAAACTTTACCACAGGCAGTTGTCATTTTCTAAATCATTTAGTAACACAAATTTTATTTCTAAGGGTAAAAAAGTAATGGGGTGATAACATGTCCTGAATTGCTAGTGACAGCAACTGTTAAGGCTTCAAGCACTTACTGTTTTTCACCAGATGTTTTTTTTAGTACCAGCAATTTTATTTCCCCGGACCCAGACTTATATAGGAATGTAGGAACAATTAAAAAAGGAAAAAGAAAAGAAAAAAGAAAAAAAAAGGAGTGTGATTACAAAATTGTGAACAGAGAGAAACGAAATGGAATACTGCATATATTTGCCACTGCTATGCCTATGTGGCTGGGGAAAGATTTTGCCTGTTCATCTTGTTGTCTGGACTCTGGCATTGTTCATTCAGGCATGCATGACAATCTGCTCCAGTCCCAGATTTACCTACTAGCCACCATGATTATCAGTGATGAAATACAGCTAACATTTAATCAGCCAGAATAGGCTACTTCTGAAAAGCTTTATATTTCTTCCCCACAACCTTTAAAACTATTTTCCCCATAAAATGTTTGATATATTTATATTAAATTATCTGTTATCTGATTTCTACACTTCATTTTCAATCTCCTCTGCACAGAAGGACACAGAAGCAGTGGTTCACCTGGCTTGTTTAACTTTAGGTTATGACCCACCACTTTATCTCTTATATTTTCTGAACAACCTTTAGAAAAGGCAGAAGGGCAACCTAGTTTGTGGCATCCATACTACATACATTGTCTCTTCAACCTTTTATTGCTTTTTCCAGACTCTGGCCAGACTGCAGGTTTGAGTTAGCTACCTGATGTGAAATAAATAAATCTCAGAAAACAAGAATACTCAACAGGGTGCCTAGTGCTGAAAGCCTCCTCATACCAAATGGACTTTTCAGTTTTGTTAGCATCCACATCCAAGCATTTCTGTAAGGCCTTTTTTTTTTTTTTTTTTCTGTCAGTCATATTGGAGAGATTTGATATGACACAGGTCATATGTGTCCCTAGAAAAACTGCAGTGATGGAGTTTGAATTCTTGAGGGATTTCAGACAGACAAAGAGTAAAATCAGGAGGCTTAATATTAAAAAAGCCAACTTCCAACTCCTCAGGTAGTTAGTTAACAAAACACGGAAGGAACAGAGCTGACAGATCTTTAAGGAAGCTTTCCTCTGGGCTCAAGAACTCTCCATTCCTGAATACCAGTGCCAAGAGATCAGCATGACTGAAACAGGACCTGGTGGTCAAACAAGAGAACAAAGAGAAAATTGGAACCAGAAGCAAGTAACCAGGGATGAGTATGAAGATGCTACTAGGCTATGCAGGGATGGCATCAGGAAAGCCAAAGCTCAACTAGAACTGGACTTAGCAAGGGGAGCAAGGAAGGATAAGAAAGGCTTCTACAGGGACACTGCCCAGAAGAGGAAAGTCCAAGAGACCACACCCACTCTAGCAACCAAGACAAGCAGGCTAGTAATAATGGAAAAGGAGAAGACTGATGTATTCAGCAACTTTTTGCCTCAGTTTTCACTAGCAACTGCTCTTCACACACACCTCAGCAGATGGTTCAGAAGGTAGAAAGTGGGGGAGTGATGTTCCTCCCACTATAAGTGAAGATCAGGTTTACAACCACCTGAGGAACCTGAATGTCTATAAGTCAGGATGATGAGGTATGTCTCAGAGTCCTCAGGGAATCTGTTGATGCAGTTGCTAAGCCATTTGATGATATTTGGAAAGTCATGGCAGTGAGGTGAAGCCCCTGGTGACTGAAAAAAAGGCAATGTCACATTCATTTTTAAGACGGGTAGAAAGGATGACCCAGGAAACTACCTACCTGTCAGCCTTACTTCTGTGAGGAGGAAGATCATGGAGCAAATCCTCCTGAAATCTACAGTAAGGCATATGGGAGAGAGGGAAATGACATGGGATAATCAGCATGGCTTCACCATGGGTACAAAACCTTCCTGACAAAGCTAGTGGCCTTCTGTGGGGGCATAACTAGATCACTGAACAAGGGAAGAGACACTGATGCCATCTATCTGGACTTTAATAAGGCCTTTGACATGATGTCCCATATCATCATTTTCTCCAAATTGGAAATATATGAATTTGTTGGGCAGACTGTTCAATAGACAAGGAGCTAGTTGCAAGATCCAGAGAGTAATGATCAATGACTCCATGTCCGGATGAAATTCAGTAACAACCAGTATCCCTAAAGGGTCAACACTGGGACTGCACTCTTTAACACAGAATCAATTACATCAATGTTGGGATCAAGTGAACTTCAGTAAGTTTGCCGATAACACCAACATGTGTGCATAGGCCAACATGCCCAAGAGATGGAATGTGATCTAGAGAGATGTAGACAGGCTTGAGCAGTGAGCTCAGGTGAGCCTCATAAGATTTAATAAATCCAAATGTGAGATCTCGCATCTGATTTTTTGCAACCAGTGCTACCAGTACAAGCTGAGGATTGCATGGATTGCAGTATAGTCTTGCCAAAAAAGTCTGGGGGTAATGGTGGATGGCAAGATGTGCATGAGTCAGTTATATAATCTTGTAACCCAGAAAGCCAATCATATCCTGGACTGCATCAAAAGAAGTGTGGTCAGAAGGGCAAGGGAGATGATCCTGCCCCTCTGCTCTGCATTGGTGAGACCCCAGCTAGAATATACTCTCTAGATGTGGAGTCCTCAGTACAGAAGAGATGCGGACCTGTTGGAATTTGTTCAAAGGAGGAGCAGGAAATGAATTCTATGGGAACATCTCCCACAGGAGCACAAACTCTGAGAGCTGTGGCTGTTCAGCTTTGAGAAAAGAAGGCTTTGGGGAGACAGACTGCTGAAAGAGATAGTGGAAGCCTTGTCTCTGGAGACATGTAAGATCAGGCTGGAACAGACTTTGAGCAACTTGATCAAGCTATAGATGTCATTGCACAGGAGCTGGATTAGATGATATTTAAGGTCCCGTCCAACTCAAAACATTCTGTAGATTTATAGTTAAGACAGGAAATTTAAACATCAAAAGAGTGGAACTGGACAGATATATCGTGGATAGAAGAGGTTAAAATTATGCTTATAGCATGGAGTTTCAGGTTACAAGATAACACAATATATTACAATATGACTGAGGCCAATAAATTGAACAAAACAGAGAGAGAGAGTCCCCAAAAACTGAGAGGCCTACTGTGAACTCTAGGTGACATGGCTGGAATGCTTCCCATTCTCCAGGAGTCTGAGAGAGAGAAAGCTCCAGCCTGAGAGCGAGATTATATATGTCCTCTTCCCGTGATTTATCTCTGACCGCGAAATCCTCTGGGATACATAGTTTTCTTCTGAGAGCTGAGTATTCAGGACATTGTTATTCCACGGAACTGGAGTATGAACTTTTTAATGATCCATACTGCACATGATGTGATGCTGTGCAGTATTGACAGCAACATTACAAAACCATGACAGGGATGTATTCAATAAAGCTATAATCAAAAAGCTATATTCAATGAAGTTAAGATTCTTCCAGCTGTTAGCTACTAATCTCCTTTAAGGTGCATGGTCTTTTGAGTAAAAATCAAAACTCAGAGTCAACAAACACAAAAGGGTTATCCAATCCCTGACAAATGGAGAGATTGCCAACTGCACAAGATACACAAACATATTACCACAGAAACTATAAGTGCATGCTCTTACCCTTCAGCAAAAGTGAAGTAATTTGATTTAAGTTAGCAGACAGTAAGAGGGCTTGTTATGTCTAATTAGCTAAATGCATTTTTGTAGCAATTCCTTCCCACTGGACATTCAAGATTTTTTTCTTTTCCTCCATCAGCTTATTCCATTCTCACTGTTCACGTTTTATACACAGTTCTCCAGACTCAGTATTTTATTCTGCATTGTCCATGCTGGCATATCATGTCACCTGATGAGCAAAGCATCTGCTCTTAATGCATTTCCATTTTAAAGTTCCTGTGTCATGGGATTCTTAATATTTCTGTAACCAAAAGAAGATGCTTTGCTTATCCAGGAGTTGTCTTTCATCATATAAGAAGGAAGCTGAAAAAGAACACTCCAGTAATGCTTCAGTGGTTTTTCTTTCAGTCAATTCAAATTCTGCAAAAGTGTAATACTTTGCCTGAATCAATATTTAGATGGGGAAGATCAGTGTAACACTTTTAACAAAGATATTGTGCACCATCATAGTGCATAAATGAGGTGGTCTGACAAATATTCCCAGTAAACTCTGAAACTGTTAAACTTTCAAAATTAATTTTAAGTTCCAGAACAAATTATCAAATTTGCAAATGACAGAAGATGACAATTGCGTGGAAATGGAGGCATCTGACATGTTTTTCCTTTTGTAGCCAGGAACTTAGCACGATGTTCATTGTCTTCCTGCAATCATTTTCATATTATAATGGCAAGCATGTCTGCATGGTTTACCAGTTTTTATGTAGATTTTTCAGTACACTTCTCTTTAGTGCCTAAGACGTGATAAAAAGCTGAAATAAAATGACTAGAGAAATTTGAATATCGAACACATAAATGACAATGGCCTACATCAGTATATGGATAGATAAATAATCTATGGGTTGATGTACTGGATTCATAGTTAACGTACACCCTCAGAACAATAGAAATTGCTTTCAGTCTTGAAATAAGAACTCAGCACTACTAACTATCTGGTTTTTAATTATTTTTTAATTATTTTTGAAAAATGTATAGAAAGTGCAAAAAACCAACATTCACATATTCTTTGACTTTTGTTTTTTTTTCTTAACCACTTGTTGCTAAGAGATGATAATTGAAAATTTTTGTTGTTGCTTAAAAGAATATGAAATAATTTTCCTTTCTTGTGAATTGAAAAATGCAATTAATTCCTTGATTGTTTATATGAAAAAATAAACAAAACAAACAAACAAACAAAAAAGAACACAAAAGCAAACCTAAACTAAACTAAAAGCCCAAACAGAAAAACCTCCCATAAAAATATCAAGAATAGATCTCTTCTTATGAAATAACAGAGAAACATCCTCTTTCTGCATTTTAAGACCATCTATACCTTCAACTAAGTATTGCAATCAGAGTACCTTTATAGATGATGAACAATTTAGAAAATTGTCAGATCCCTGAAAAATGCTTTGAGCAATTGACCTGAACTTGTTCATCTTGAAGACTGATGCTAAGGATTTAACGCTTCCAAACTCACTTCAAATTAGACCCAGAGCTATTGCTGACTGACACAAGATCATGTGGCTTAGAGTATCCAATTCAGTCAGATCCTGAGGCCAACTGTCTGGGAACATCTCCTGGTATAAAGATGCCTTAACTCATTCATCAGTCTTGCTTTTGACAAGATAAAGACAAAAGATTGTAGTCTGTATTAGAGAAGAACAACTTAATAGTCTAACCTGTAGACAGCACCCTAGTTCCATAGTAATTTTTTACGTGAAATGAGAGGCTGAGTTAATTATTCAGCATTGATCTGCCAGAGAACATGGTAAGACTGGCAGAAGTTATGAAAAATATACCTAGGAACCTCATGTGCTTTGCTTTCTTCATGATTAGACAGCCAAGACAGCTATATGAAAAAATAAATAAATAAATAAATAAAAAAATCACTTTATTTAAACAAACAAACAAACAAACAAATAAAATTGTGCCACAAATAGTTAAACTGCTTAAAGATATGAATCCTACTTTGCAAGAATACTGTGCATCCTACTGAAAATAAAAAAATAAAATAAAAATAATGATAATAATAATAACTCTCCAAAGGGAAAGAAAGCATCAGCAGAAGTTAGCAATGAGTGATAATCTCCCTTTCAAAATATGTGAAAAATAATCTAAGGAGATTGTAATAACTACATGTTAAGTTTGTTACTTATTCTTTTGTTTAGTTTTTTCATGTGCAGAAATCTGAGATAGATGAATTTGATGAAATAGCTAGATATCGCATATAGATTTTGTATAAGGGCATAGCAATGGCTACAACAGGTCAAGGGAAATGTTAGTCTAATCTATGAGCAGTCAGTGACAATGATCATAAGAACAAGCACTCAGTGATGGTTCATCAGATTACTTTCCTAGCCCTCAACAATTTGCATTTCATTGGGATGAAATAAAAATATGATTCTTCTGGTTTAGGAAAGGGAATTAAGAGTGTACTTCACATTCCAGTTCAGTGATTAAGCAGACATGAAATGGATAATTAGGGACAGATTAGAGTCTCCTATTCTCCCTAGAAATTTTATTTTCTTTATGATAAAGTTTTCTGTGTAAGTGTACAAAACCTGTAATATGTTCCTACACTCTCCATCCTCCATCTTCTGAAAGCAAACTCCAAAATGTGACATGGAAACCATAGAAAATCTATTATTTTCTGCACTGCTAAAGCTGTGTTTTCCTTCCTATCAAAATTCAAAGATCAGGCTAAGAGCAAAAAGGAAAGCATATCCCAGCCTCTATAATGCAAGTGCTTTTAGAACCTCTGGGAACAGCTGAGGGCATCAATTATCTTAGTAATGCACTGCGTGGTATTCCTGTACCATTCAGTCCATCAGGGAAACTCAGACAACAAAATGCAATCTTTTACTCAGCCGCACTCTGCTAATGAGGTCTGTTTCAGTCATTTGATCAACAATAACTCTGATATGTGAAAACAGTAAAAAGTGTCATGGAATGATGAAGTAGAAAATTAAGACAAGGGAAACCGGAGATACATGAGACCAAACTGAATCTGTTTCAACACCTTCACCATTACAATTAATTGTACAGTAGCATTTATCTCATCTAAGCAAAGCAAAGCCTGAAGAATT
This sequence comes from Excalfactoria chinensis, assembly GCF_039878825.1. Lineage (NCBI taxonomy): Eukaryota > Metazoa > Chordata > Aves > Galliformes > Phasianidae > Excalfactoria > Excalfactoria chinensis. Next base: position 3,478,411 of record NC_092857.1, read on the forward strand.
CACTGCCGTGAAGTAGGAATGATGTTTGACCAAATAATAATTTCTGAAGAATTCTAAGTGGATTTAGGAAAAATAGGCCTGACATAAACTCTCCTGTCAGGCTTCTGCAGTGTGTTACTCATTTACTGTTCAGTTTGCTGAAAAGAGGTGTTTGTATCCCCAGGAACTGAGGACAGCACTTTAGGTGTACATGTTTGGTTGGTTGAAAACTGCTGGTTTATATCAGCTGAATCTATTGTGGATTTTGGTCCAATCTTGAGTAAATTGAACTGCAATTCCAAGTAATATTTTTAAGCAATAACTCACACTCAAATTCAGTTAAAGATTCTGAAACAAAAATGAATGTTTTTATTGAGGGAAATGGAAATTGGGGTATCTAACACCAAATATATACATATTTTTTACTTCCTAATTTTTGTACATTTGTTCAGAACTGAAACCTAGTCATACTAAATAATACCTCATAACGGAGAGGGAAAAATAACCTTTTATAAAGCTCAGTCTTCAACATTTCTTTCAGTCTGAATTTATTTCTATTTGATCTTGTTCTCCCTGACATTCACGGGTGTACTTTTTGTGGCAAAAATACAATAGAAAGATTAGAATTGTAAATATATGAAGGAAAAAAAAAAAAAAAAAAAAAAAAAAAAAAAAAAAGGGCAAAACATCTTAGGACAGTATTCCTTCTTTTAAGTAATATAAATAGCAAATGTGCCACTTGTGCTAGAAAGGACAGAAAAAAAAAAATAAAATAAATAAATAAATAAATAAATAAAAGAATTTTCTGCTCTGTCTGAAAAGTTTCTGTTTCTGCTTAGGTTTTCATACCCAACCCACTGCTGAAAGATGTGAATACTTGATCTTTGACTTGAACAATAGCATTTCACACTTGGAAAGATCCTTAAAACAGACACTAGAATATCTCTGCCACCATGGATATTTATACAATTCTTGCCTATGGAAAAAATAAAAGCTAGATACAATAGGTCTGCTTTTAGGTTAGTGGACTGGCCTGCAAATTGCTTAAAATAGGAATTAAATGATTTACAGTGAAAGCATTTATCTTTAGGAAAGGAAGCAGGTAACATAGGGATGCTCAGATCAACCTTAATTGGACTCTGTCCCATCTATCAAAATGAAGAGTTTGTCCCTGTCCAGTTTACAGGGTAGTTCCCTGATGACCATCTATGGTGGGTGGTCTGGGACTAACTATTTTTTTTCCTGGTGCCTTAGACACATTGATGAACTTGGTATAGTGAAAATTGAGTATCTCTAGTGATTGTTCATCATTAAGAAGACATCTCACAGCTGTTTTGTGGGAGTGCCTTAGGCACAAGCTCAGTTGTCAGAGATGGGATCAATAACATTATCATTCATGTCAGACAGATAGTGGACTGTGTATATATATGTGTGTGTGTGTGTGTATTACTTTTTGTTTTTTGGAATGGCAGTCAATTTCTAGATACATTAGATTATTATTATTTATTTATTTTTTACTTTTTCTCCTAGCAAATATGCTTAGTGCTGATCCAGGTCTTAGGCAATAATTTTATTTTTCCATCTCCTTTTTCCCACGGCGTATTCTAGGTTTACATCCACAACAAATATTGATTCTGTTTTTTTCTAACATATTTATGGAATGGATAGTTAAGGGAAGGAATTTGAATAGATACTCCCAGTTTGTCTCCCTGTCTCCAAAATGAAATATGGATGCTGATGCAAAATCTGGCATTTGTTTTCTTGTTTTCTGGAACAGGGCTTCTTAGAAAAAAGATAAAACAAACAAACTAACAAACAAAACTAAAAAAAAAAAAAAAAAGCAAACAAACAAACAAACAGATTGATTATGATTAAGACACCTAAATATAAAAAGAGGGAATAGTGATCTTTCCTAGACATTATTCAGAATGCTTGTGACTTTCTATTCCTCTCATTACCCAGTATGGGAAAAACAAGGTTGCTCAAGATGCTGCTTCCCTGTGTTCCCAGAAGGTTATCTTCTGTTCATAGTTCACACAAATTACTGCTTGCCAAAAATACCGTCCTTGTAGAGCTTGATCAGCAGCCACTGAATTCCTTCCCCTTAGCCTCAGTGGGACTTGTATGAATACTGTGTTCAGAAATGCGTGTCTTCTTCTGTCTCTGATCAGTAACCAAGATCACATATCTCCAAGAGACTTCTCAGAACCAAGTTTTTGGTTATAAAATGAAACTGTTTCTCATTGCAAACTTAATGAGGGCATCCAGGGTGAAAGTCACAGCAATAAATGTTCTCAGAATCCTTGTAACTTTTTGTATTCCATGTGCACGTTTCTCCATGAGAGTTGGGATCTCCTAATCACAAAGAGAACACAGCAGAAACTAATGCAGATGATGCTATTGTAGAGAATAGATGCTTAAGCAGAAATGCATTGTTAATGAATAGTTAATTCTGCTAACAATAAAATATTTGTCAAATAGTCTACTTTAAGATGCACCTTTTCCAAAATTGATCAAAAGCAGACCACAGGCAAAGCTAAACAGAAAACTGGATGATCCTGGGTTAGATTTTCCAGATAATGACAGTTGAAGGGCAGAAGTGGATCATTTGCACTTTCCTTCTCTGAGCCAGGTATTACATACTGTTTATGGAGTCTAGTGATTGCCAGTGCCTCCCCACCCACTGTCCATCCCCAGCAGATTCCTTTTGGTTGTGTAGGAGCAAACCTTAGTGGGGAACTGGCTGTCTTGAAGATGGCAGCTCATCCATCATGGCTTTCACAATCTGTCAGCGTTGCATTTAATCTCACTTGTAATTTTCCAGGGAAGCTTGCAAAAGCCACAAACAGAATCTTAATGCTATAAAATGCTGCTTGTAGACAGTAAATGCTTTCTACGTGGATGAAGCTGTGCTCCTTTCAAGCTGCTCTAAGACATCCAGAGATGAAAAGCTCCCAAATTCAGCTTACAGTCTCATGTGCACAGATCAAATTCTGCTATGGCTGGTGCATCTTCTCTGTAAAATTACATAAATCTAACTGGATGCTTAGAATAAAGAAGCCATGAAAAAGACTGTTTTCCCAGGGGTCTTAAGCATCCATGAGGCTCCACTTCCTACTTCATGAATTTGTCCTTCTGGAGTAACTTTCACTTCTGTTACATGGTGAGCTTCACAGCCTTCTATGAATCTTTATCCAACCGACACCCACAGCTTTTAAATGAAGTTTGGATTCAGTAAGCTTGTGCCAACTCTTAAATCTTAATCTTTCATTATCTTCACTACAGCATCCTTCCTTCTTCATTCCCCTCTTAGGTTTACTTGTAAAGGAATGAGCAAAAGTGGAATCAATATAACCAGAATTATTCTCTGGGAAACAACGCCAGATTCAATCACAGAATGATGCTCTGAAAATGAGATATAAAGCTCTGCTTCCCAGATATATGTTCAATAGTACAACCTCGCTCCCTGACCCGTCTGTGTCACACTGACATATCATATCATCTCTTGATACAGACCCACAGAAGCTGCAATTTGTCAGCAAGTCCCTGAGCTGTGCAGATCTGATTTGGATTTCGACTATATAGTTTCTCTCATGGCGATAAGATGGGAACAAGGAAAATCCCTGGAATTATGTGGATGCCAGTGACCTCACTGAGGGTTTTATCCCTTGTTTCTCATTTCAGACAGACCTACCCTCTAGACAGTGTTATGAACTGAAAGAATGTGTTCTTTTCGTCTAGATGTACTTCTGCATATTTTCCTCAGCAAACGGAATAATAAAATTACTATCACAATATTTTTATGGATGCTGGAAGTGGCAGTTGTAATTGTTACAACATTAGATTTCTGAGAAGCTTATTTTCAGCCTTGGAGCTGAAAAACTTAGCAGAAATGTTCTATCTGTCTGTCTATCTATCTATCTATCTTTCTATCTATCTATCTATCTATCTATCTATCTATCTATCTATCTATCTATCTACCTATCTGTTTATGCCAGGTGTTCTTCCTATGCTGAATTACTTCATCAAATCTCATCAAAGCACTTAATCAATTCCAGAGGGCAAGGTTAAGAAAGATACCAGGCTTTGAAATTAACTATTTTCATTAATATCATTACTGTTGTCTCCATAGTTTGTAAAAAAAACTTTGGAGTTCAAAACAAAACATATGCTATTTTTAATAGAAATACTGCCAAATTTGGTCAAATTATGAAACTCCAACCACATGAAGGCTGGGAAAATTTTTTGTGCAATTACTTTCTCCTGAGTATCCTCCAGTTTCACAGGATCACAGAATCACTAAGGTTGGAAAAGACCCACAAGATCATCCAGTCCAACCAATCACCAATAATTCTCACTGGACCATGCCCCTCAACACAATGTTCAAATGTTTTCACAGCTCTTAGTATACTTGTTTCATAAAAGAATGTAGAATGACTTCTCTGCAATTTTTCTTCCTTACTGGCTGGATAAAGTACATGTTTTGGTTCTAGAATGGATAGACGTGGGGGAAAATAAAATAAATAAAATAAAATAAAATAAAATAAAATAAAATAAAATAAAATAAAATAAAATAAAATAAAATAAAATAAATAAAATAAAATAAAATAAAATAAAATAAAATAAAATAAAATAAATAAAATAAAATAAAATAAAATAAAAATTGAATTAGATAAGCAAGAAGAGAAAGTCATGGAGAAAAGGCAAAGGCTTTTGTTTGTTTGTTTGTTTTAAATAGTGTCCTGCTTGTACTCTAATTATATTTACAACTTTAGTTACTCTTTTAACATATTTCTGATTTTTTGTTTTTATTTTTTCTTTTCAATTTAGGTAATGAATTCATAAAATGTTCACTGAGATTACATCTCTTTGCTCAGAACTTCAGAAGCTTAAAAAAAAAAACAAAAACAAACAAACAAAAATAAAAGTAAATCATCCTTCAGCTCAAACAAGGCATTGCAAGAGGAAAATAAAAAAATAAAAAAAAATTAAAAGTCCAAAATAGACCAGAATAGTTTTCTATACAGACAATCAATTTCTCAATGGTTCCCAACAGACACATATTGAATCACACATTTTGCTTACACAGCTGCCCAGAGAAAAACAAGGACCATATTGCTACCCATCTCCTTTTGCTAAAGGTTGGCAATTATAGCAGTTGGAAAGCAATAACAATCTTTCCTAGTGTCAGCGAGTATTACTCAGGCTGGCACACAACCTCCCTGCTTACCCTTAAAATATTCTTAATTAAATTAAGATTAAAACTGTAATATATTGGTATTATCCCACTGATATTACAGATTTTATGACTCAGTGGAAAGGTGATGATCAGAAATTCTGTGGCCACATTACATAAGTATGAGCAAGATGCAGATTTACTTTCAGACTGGAATGAACCATCACTGTTTTTCATCCAGTATCTTATTTCTAAACATGTGCAGCTTAACAGATAGATACAATAAAAACAGTATGGTAGTGTCAGAAGCCAATCATAAAAGATCATTTTCCTCATGATAGGAATGAAGGAGATCATTTATACCATGAAACATCAGAGTTCATTTTCATAATAAATATAGATAACATTTTGGGTGTGTGAAGTTAGAAAAAAGAAATAAAACTGGTTCAGTCCCGGTAGAGAGTACCAATTTATACTTGTCATAACCTGGGATGTAGTCTTTCACAAAACTGTCTCAAACTTGCTCTTCATTTTTATCCAGACAGTTGGAAGGTTCCTAGAAAGAGTCACAATATCTCAATACAAATGAAAACAAAGTCTGGAACTTCTCATCTAGAAATTTAATACACTGTAATTTTCATCCATATAGTTTAATGTTCAAATGCTGAAAATAAAGGTTATTATACTGGTTGTTAAGCTAGTCTAAAATTTAGCTAGCTAATAGCATTTGTTCTGCTGCAGACTTGTTGTACGCTACTATATAAGTCCCTAAAAGTCAAAGAAATATTGTTAGTGGTAGGTAATAATTACTCCTGATAAACATTTAAACTCTACCTAAACCACACAGTAGTTAGCATGAAGAACACTTTCATTAGGGAATTAGCAGGCAGATGATCCAAGAACTAGCCAATAATAAAATTTTGGAAATTAAATCTCTGACTGAAAATTTTCTGACTGAAAAGGTCTTGGTTCCTTCTAAATTCACAGTGACTTCTCACTTACAGCTCCCCAAAAAACAAAGATACATTTCCTTGATCTTCTCTGAGAACAATGAGTACATGAAGCCATTTAGAGAAGACAGTCATCTAAAAACAAAATGAATTTCAGACCTTTGTACATCTCAAGCATGAGCTAAATGATAGGATTACAGACCTGTCAGGACCAAAATACTTAAAAGCAACAGAAATATACATATGACTGACCAAAAAGCAAAACAAAACAAAACAAACAAACAAAGAAGTATTAAAGCAGATATGTTTTCAGCTTCAATTCAAGTTGCCTCCAGAATTCCTGGATTAGATGGCTGCTGAAAAGGGATTTTCTTGGATCACAGTTCCACTATAGTCTTTTTGCCATCAGGTCTAGTCTATAAAAAATAAAAAAAAAGGAACCAGAGCCACCAAATCATACAGGATTCTGCACAAAATAAGGAAATGTGTATGAAAAAAATGGGTGCATATGAGACAATATGAATATTGTCACTAGGCTCTGTTCAGGCTTTTCACAGATTCAGTCTGATTATTTCACACATTTGTCTTGCCTATATGATTCTAATAGAATATATTTCCATTAAAATACTTGTTGGTGATTTTCCTCAAGACTGGCATTCCAGTTGTACCCCAGAAGTTTGACAAGACAGAGTTATGAGCACCTGTTGGATCATAGAGTCTGAATTAGATAATATTTATAGACCTTTTTTTTGTTGTTGTTGTTGTTGTTTTGTTGTTTTTGTTTTTGTTTTGTTTGTTTGTTTTCCCCCATACAGGTTTCAACTGAAGAAGGAATGAACTTAGCCAGAGAATATTCTTGCTCCTTTTTTGAGACTTCAGCAGCCCTTCGCTTCTATATTGATGATGTGTTTCATGGACTAGTGAGGGAAATTCGAAGGAAAGAGTCCTCACTGACTGTGGCAGAGAAGAAGATGAAGAGGAAGGATAGTCTGTGGAGGAAGCTGAAAGGTTCACTGAGGAAAAAAAAGGAAAGTACAACTTGATGGTAATTCTTCATTAGTCACCCCTCAGGAGCTGTCCACAGCAATCTACAACTGTTCAAAAAAGGCAACATTAGCACAGCATCTTTCAGAGCAGATTCTGGAGTTCCGTCCCTTCAGCACTCATGCAGAAGTAGTAGCTCCTTGAAGGCCCAACTCATGCCACCCTGTGGCTCCTCTGTATTATAGATCAAGTCACTTAGTATACCCTCTCAACCCTTCTCTCCAAATCTGAGAAGAGAAAATACTGTTTTCCCTGTGGTCCCTGGCTGTGGTCCCCGGCTAGGACTTAAACCAGCAGCCAGTGCAGATCCAGCTACCACCAACTCTAGAACAAGGAACGTGTCTATCACCTCTTCTCTTTGTGTACATGAATCATTTCACCACCCCAGGAATGAGAAACACCTATTTCAGCAGACACTTTGACAGTGGAATGAGTTTAGGATTTGATCTCCAGCTTTACATTCACTTGTAGTTTTAGGATTAGACTGTTCTCAGACCATGTGTGCATACTGAAATGGGACTAGAGTTCTGCAGGCTGTCTTGGAGATCCATCGCGACTGTTCTTTCCATTTAACAGGAAGGGTTGGCAAGTGCGGCATAACTCCCACATTAGACAACCGGAAGGCTGCAGGACTGCAGCTCTGTCTCCTCTACTTATTAATAATCACAACTGGCAAGCAGAGGTATATCTTCCTGCAGATATGTATTAAATTGACCACACTCCAGCAACATACAAAGGAGTACCAAAAAAACTCCACTGTCAGATACTTCCCAGAGCCTTCCCTAGAGCAACACAGACCTGTTCCATGGTAGAATCTGGAATATAGCAATCAGTCCTCAACTTACTATTCCTTGACTATTGAAGTGAGTCATTTGATTGATCAAATGGGAGAGTCTTTTAAATATTCCTTTTAAAAGCTGGCATGAAATAGAATATAGTCTCACTGATTTTTTTTTTTTTTCCTAGACTTCTTTAAATATTGAAATTATTTATAAATTTTACAATTTAATTGTGCATACATTTTGGTGAAAAATAAAGATCTTGAATTCCATTAAGCCAAGTTAGTATTCAGTGTTGTTTGTGTCTGGTCTGTGATAACTGATGTCATTAGAAAAAACTGAGTATTCCTATGTAATCTGTATTTTTTTAATTTTTCTTCTTTGACTCTTTTTCACCATTTGGACAAGTTAATAATATTTTGGAGGAAAAAAATAATTATATTTTGTAATTGGGGTAGCTCATTTGTTTTGCTGTGTTAAGTATGAAAAAGTTATGGTTTTATTAAAAAAAATCACTTCATTCACATCTGATATTTTATTCTCTACTTTCCATTCCATTCAAGAAAATCCTGTGATTTATTTTGTCTCTTCAGAAATTTTCCATCAAAAGCATCACTTCAATGTGTACAGTCAGATCATATGCGGCTCTATTTCTACCTCTGACATATTCTTTTATAGCAATACAAACACACACATTCAAGGTGAATTTTCCTTTTCTTAACGTCAAAAGCACAAGCCTGCATTTACATTACTGTAATTACTGTTATTATTTTACATGTACCACTACAAAGATTTTAGGTAAAGCTTCCTAGAGGCAGAGAGATGTGCTCGTTCTAAGTGTTTCTGAGCTATGTATTGATGGAGAGACAACAGGAGGCTACACTGAACAGATGGTAGATATGAGACTATAAATAACAAGAGGAAACATCTGTGACTGTTCCAGTACTGCACACTGCAAAGGGAGGAATGAAGCGGTTGTTCCACATGTAAGAGACCATAGAAATTACTGTCCTGAGAAACTGTAAGGTGTGCTCAGTAGCATTTCTCAGGCAGATGCCTAAACTTTAAATCAGTTGAAAAACATTTAACATTGGTTGTTGTTTCAACTGCACTAATGAGGGATGTGCTTTATCAGTGCTGTCTCTGCTTTGTAATTTTAGGAGCAGCTTGCTTCTGGTCATCTCAGAATACAAAGGAGTTGCATAAGGAAAGCATGGACACAGTTTAAGACTTTAAAGGAATTTACAAATTAAACATGTTCTTTTTCAATCATTAAGCACGTGTGGCATGAAAAAAATACCTTTCCATACCAATAAAATGTCAGCCTTCACATCAAGGTTACCAGATGCAAACTGCTGCTGGAACTGCTGCCTGGATCATACCAGATACTGCTCTATGTGCTGCAACTGGTTAGGAAAGTACTAGCTGTTATCTGAAACCACTCCAAGTATCATTTTGAGATTTTAACAAAACAGCTTGAGTACCCATGATATTTTCAAATTACTAGTATTAGTATAACTTACAGTGTCATTACTTTTAGGTGTACCAAGCCCATGAAATGTTCAGGTTCTCAATATCTCCACCGCTAACTCTTACATGCCAGACTATCAAAGCAGTTTTATACTAAGTTAGTCACTCCAAAAAGAATGAGACCTTCTGAGGATCTTCTACTACATCTTCCATGAGCAATTTCAGTCATCAGAATGCATACTGGGCAGAGAGTTCTGAGTTAATCTCACTCCTTTTTAGTCACATAAAACTTGAGTATGATATTTAGTCATTAAGTGACAGAGATCTTCTGCTGATTTGTCCTGTCTAGCCTGGAAGGTTAGCATGACATGAATAACTGATTAAAATGGATGCCCCTTTACAGCATCTATATGTTGCTCCATAAAGTGCAGCTTACTTCCAAGCCTAGTTCTCTGGTGGCTCAAAACAGGTATAATAAATGCCATCGTTAACAATATGTCCACACTTGACCTATGGTAAAGAATGGTGCTGTAACTGCTTAGTGTTGAATATTGTCTCTGAAACACCTGACCATCTTTTATTTTTTGAACAGGAATGCCATTCTGATTTATCATCACCCAATTCTTCAATAATCTATAATACTTAACTTCAGTTAATTGAGCAAAGCAGTTGGAAGTTATGGTCTGTGAGGCTAGCATAAGACATAACTGCAGAAGGTGTTGGACACAGCTGCTTTACCTAATTAATCATTATCATTTCATCACGGAAGACTGAATTTAGGTAACAGACCTAGATGACAAAGTTAAAAAACAGTCGTTCTGTGTCTAGAGACTTGTATAGCTCTGACCAGTCTCTCATCTAAAAACATCTGAAAAATCTGAAGAAAGAAACTATTTTATTTTACAGTGTTGCCTACAGCCCCATGAAGGTGGCAGTGAAAATTTACTCCACTGTCATACTGTACCTGGACGATAATCCAGCTTGCTTTCTTTGTAATTAAAGACCAATAATAAATTTTAGTAACAAAAAGAATATTTTAAGTCTTATTTATAAGAATGCATAACTAGAACAAAAAGTAATTATTTTCCTCTGTCCACTATATAATTCATATCTCTACATGTCTCCATTCTGATACCTTCTTTGAAATTTGATTCCTCCCTGTATCATGACAAATGACAGGAAAACAAGTGAATGATGGCCCTCAGCAGATTTTAGTGTCTCACAGTGATGATTTAGATTCTAGAACTATGTGAGCATCTTCTCTCTGATTGAACGTAATGCTCTCTGTGGGCCAGCCAGTGACATTTGTGATAAGCAAAATAGCTGTGTGTGGGTCTCCCTGGCTCTGTAGAGATAGTAAAGATACTACTACACCCATCTCAGAAGGTAATACTGAGATGATGGCATTGGATGTTAAAATTAAACTAAAACCCAGAAATTAATTTCATATTAAACTAAGTTTAATTAGCTGTAGGAATATATGAGAATTTACCAGAATTTGTACTAGCAATGGAAAGATGAAAGTCTAGAGTAGATAGTTATGTTAACATTATACTTACAATATAACACCCACAGTGGCAGACATATTTAAACACACAACCCCAGGGCATCTTATACATACAGGTGAGTATCACACACATTGCTTTTTTTTTTTTTTAACACCTCTGAAAAAAACTCTAAAAATAATTAAATGGAAAAGCAAAATTACAGAATTTAAATCTCTGTTTTCTAAAAATGACATTTGGACAGAGTAGTGTCTTTGACCACTTCTGACATCTTTTTTAGAACTATTTCTAGTCTGATCTGTCCTTTCAAGTCTGAGCTCCTTCTTAGGATGTCTGACTGACAAAATGATTTGTAATGGGGATGGCATTGTCTTACAGATGCTGTGAAAGTCACCCCAAGCGGCATTGTCCTGCACCTCTAGCCTGATTTATTGCTCCCTGATGTTCCTGTTTCTAAGCCTCCTCAATTTGAGCTCTCCAATTTTGTTACATCGTGCTGAATTATGAGGTTATTTTACGATGAGGACAAATGTCCACTGAAGAGCACCAAACTCATTTCATGATCTGAACTTTTCCCCCAAGAGGTAATAAAGACAAGAACATCCAAAGCCGTTGCATCACCTACTGTATATCTTCTGTCAATAGATAATTAATGTGACAATGAGATTTTCCATTCTTGTACTTTGTCATGCATCATATTTTTTACAAAGCTTTAATCTTTACAACTGTTTCAACAACTAGACCAAGACCAAAAGGAACATTATTTTTCATGGTTGTAGTTTGAACAGAATTCCAAGTGAAGAACAGTATTAGAAAGGTACATCAAAGTAAACCTTTTATACACATATTGCTCTCATTGTTTTTCTTTATTTTTCTTTTGTGTGTGTATATGTGTGTGTGTATGTGTGTGTGTGTGTGTGTGTGTGTGTGCGTGTTAAAGAAAACAGTGTTGCTTTACCCTTTTGTTTTGTGTATAATTAATAGAAGAGGAAGGCAGTCTATTTTATATCTGTAAAATTTGGCAGGCAAAAGTTTAATATTTCCTTGCTTTTGCTGCATTCCACAAGCAAGATACACTGCAATTCTTTGTTCTATAAAGGATAAATTGAAACAGAGCTAGTAGATTAAAGATTCATTTATATATTTTAAGGGTGCTTTTGACTTTATTCAGTCACTTTCAGTACCCCACCCTCTCAAAGACTTCTGGGTAGTTCCTTCCATTAGTTTCTCAGCAACAGAAATTCATCAGGGCTGACCTCCCCTATTTCAGCTCCATTCAGATAATTTCACTGTTTTTCACATTTATTTCTCTTGCTGTGTTGGATTATTCAAATCAATGTAAAAGTTGGTCTATGGTGCTTCTAACATACTGCAGATACTGTATCTTTTTCTTCCTTTATAAACTTTCCAGTATTTTCATTGCTTATACTAAGTAGAATATTTTTCAAGCTAAACTCCTTCAAAGCCATCCAGCTTACTGAGTAAGAAGCTGACAGTTTCTGCAAACTAACTTTAACTTTGCCTCCATTGCTAGACATTGCAGAATAATCACAAGTGCCTTTTTATGTAGGGCACTGAATGAATAAACTTGAACACTTAAGGTACTCCATCATCCTAAGTAGGCAGCTCTTCTGAAGTCAATAGAAAAAAAAAAAAAAAATAAAAAAATCTTACATTTGATTCACATCAAACTCTTGCAGGGAATTACACATTCTTTCGTGATGATGAATATATTTCAGTAACACAGAATAAGCTGAGGTTTCTGTCCCTGAAAACTTTTAAAAGCCATAACCCAGAGTACAAAATAATTTACAGAAGATGAAAAAGCACAGAGTATTAGTGATAGTAAGAACAGGCAGGAGCGGTAGGGAAAACTCAATATGAGTAAACAAACGAAAATCAAGAAAACTGGGAAGGTCTCTCAACATTCTCCACTTCAGATGAGTCTTAACACCTTCTAGAAAGGGAACAACAGCAGATATGATGGAAAAAAAAAAAAAAAAAAAAAAATAGAACAAAAGCTCAAGATGTACGATTCAAGTGGGCATCATAAAATTTTGATAGGGATACTACAAGGAGATGGCATGTAATAAGAATAATAGAGACTGATGTTGCAGCTTTGTTGTGCCAGCAAGTGAAAAGGAGAGGTATGAGGAATTACTGTTGAACAAATGCAAGACAGTTGGAAAACATACTTTAATAAAATAAAATACAAAAAGAGAAAAAATAATAAGAAAAAAAAAAAAGTAAAGAACAATGTACATAAGGAAAATAAATCAGGAAGAAGCAATACTCTGTGAAGTCTATCAGAAGTTTGGATTTTCTTCAGTGGAATATGCCTAAGCATTTTAATGAAAACCTGACTACAGGCACCTGTGCAATAAACTGCTCTTTCTTTCGATATTTAAGACAACAAATCTCTCTGGTTTCCGCTGTCTCCCTGTACTATGCATGCTTGAGAAACTGAAAACAGCTGGTTTCATCTGAACATTCAAGGAAAAAAAGTGTGATCCTCAGATCTGTATTTTTGAGGGATAGTAGCAAAAGAACACATTTATATGCCTCATAACTAACACAAATGATGAAATGATAGCTCCCTGCTGAAGATTTAAAATGGTGCTTCAAATATCTGGTTTCATCTGGGAGAGCAGATACCAGTCTGCAACCAGTGCATGCAGATCATTCACTGCTGGCTTCTTCCCTCCCACTGTTCTCAGAGCAGATGTTAATGAAAAATGTAGGAACCTGTTTCTGCTCTCCTGTTTAGCTATAAGGTGCTCACCAAATACTCCTAAGTCTTTATCTAGCAAAATTGGATGAGATCCAAGTTATCAGAGAATACAGCAGGGATGTCTTTAAGGAGGCAGAAGTTCAAAGGAGTACTTTGAAGAGTTCTTCGACCTGTGTGGAGTTGATTATCATGATGTGGATGAAAGAAGAGAAGAAAAATAGATGAAACCACAAAGCCTGGGAGAATATGCTATACCTGCCAACAATAAACTTTAGAAAGACTTGAGTTATAGAAGCTGTAAAATATTGCTGTGATAAAACTTCTGAACTGGGATGGACCTCCAGGGAGTGCTGAGAAATTTGAGAACAGTCAGTACCATATCAACTATTTCACCTGGCAGAGACTTTTCAATCCACTTGCCACAATGATGAAAATCATTATCAAGAATCACAGTAATTCAAAGACATAGAAGAAAAAAGGACATACTGTGTCACAAAACGGCCTTAACTTAATGGATAAAGAGATGCAACTGCTTTGCCGACTGACCACCTTGTGACAGACTTTGTGAATCAAGAACAGGACTGTAGACTACTATTAAATAAACTCAGTGTAAAATGGAATTATATTGATGTCAATAATTTCTTAGGATAACTGAATCATAGGGGTTGTAAGGGAGTTCTAGTGCAACCCCAGCTAAAGTAGGTACCCTAGAGTAGGTTGCACAGGAAAGATTTGTCTTGAGTATCTCCATAGAAAGAGACTCCACAACTATTCTGGGCAGTAGAGTGATTACTCTCACCATAATTTTCTTCCTCATGTTTGTATGGAATATCCTGTGTTGAAGTTTGTTTGTGGAAGCAACCTGTACTTACTGGACAACACCTTCCAGACCCCTTACGTAAACTGAAACTCCAGGTCCCCTTTTGCTGCCACACTGTTCACCAGCAGAACTGTGTTAATACTGAAGAACAAAGAACCTGCCATACAAACTTGCTGTCAGGTACGCAGGGGGACAGAGCGGTCATGTAGGTTACAGAGGCTGTAGAATGCAGAAAGAACTGACCATATTCATCTACTGAACATAGGAGGCAGGTTACTATCCTGAAGCTGGTTCTTTCTCACTGGGGTAGCTGTGAGGAAAAACAAGAGCACCACTACCCCTGGAAAGGCATCTCAAGGCTTATGTGTTTCCCCAACCATCTCTTAGGAGTACTCATGAAACATCAAGGGAATAAGTGTCAAAATGCTGAAGTTATATAATTGGTGTTTTTTGTTTGCTTGTTTTTGTGTTTTTTGTTTTGTTTTTTGTTTTGTTTTTTTGTTTTGTTTTTTCCCTCCTTTCCTTTTTTGGAATTATTATTGTTTTCATATGCTCTCTCTTTACATACTAAATAATACTGGAGACACTTATTTAGTCATATGAACACACTGTCTTCAATTCCAAACTGTCTCCATCTGTCTTATAGCCACTACCTAAGCTAAAACAAGGAAGTGGGGAGGAAAAAAAAGGAGAACGAGGGAGACCATGTTATTGTTATAATTACTGCTAATAGTCACAGCACATATTTTCTGTCTGCCTCAATTAGTATCTCTCTGTTATTATTTTCCAAGGATTACTGCACACTTACAATATAGAGAAAGACAGAAAAAAATGCTTAATTTTCATATCATCATAATATCATAGTATCATAGTATCATGCGAGTTGGAAGGGACCTTAGAGATCATCAAGTCCAACTCCCGGGATTTGAGCCCTCCGTGTAGCAGAGCGGCACTTCTACCACTTGTGCCACAGGGAGGGATTCGAACCCCGGGCCTCCAGTGTTGCAAGCGGCAATTCTACCGCTGCGCCACCGGGGCACACAATATGCCTGTTTCTACATCAAATAGTTACTAAATATATATGTATGTCAACCTTATGTTGTAATAATTTATGGTAAAGATGAACAGAATATTGGCACTTTCCAATCCAACAATGAAAGTAGCCCAAGAGGTGTTTTCTGGGAAGAGCTGGGGTATATGCATTAACCTACAGTGATAGAAAGAAAGTAGAAGTAAATAGAAGTTCAATATTCAACCACTTTCCAACCAGTGAGACATGGTATCCAAGGGAATGGCTAAAGGCCTTAAAATTCTGTTCACCTACATTTAGGCAAGATAAAGTACTTCTGTTCTACCAAGAACTACTATCAGAGCTTAATAGAACTTTTTTTTTTTTTTTTTTTTTTTTTTTCTTTTCTCCAGATTTCACATTTCTACAGGGACTTGCAGCACTGTTGATTTCAAAGTGGATTTGAAAAGAGTATGAATATTATTTATATACATAAAATTAAGAAATTTTATATAAATAAAATGCTATATGCTTTAGAAAATTATATCTAGAAAGGAATTCACAGTCCATTTATTTGCTAGTTTTCTCGCGTGAAGGAGGACTATGATTAGCTCCCTGATTGACATTCTCTAGAGCTGTATCAAAGTTACAAATTAACAAGAAATTCAGGGATTCCTTTTCTTAGAGAATTAACAACCATCCCGAGTAATTCTCATACAGGTTTTCTATGTTATTGTCCCTCAGTTTTCATCTCACCCATAAGAAAATGTCATAATTTTACAATTCTTTGACAAAACAAGAACGAAACTAGAACATTCAGATTTAATCAGTTTTTGATGATTTAAAGTTATTTCAGCTAGGGAATTCTTCATAGAAATAGATCTAAAAATCATGATTAGGATAGTAAATCAGTTTCTGGGATGTCACCCCTGCCTATGCCATCTTAAGTGAGGCTTTTCCTCAGTTTAAGCATAGTCACAAAGTGCATCATTTCAGCCACTAAAAGTATGTGGATTTGAGATTATAAATAATATTTGCAGATCGTGAATAACTAATGTACATTTCTGGCTACTTATGTATTAAGTTAAAACAGGAATCAGAAATCTGTAAATTCTTGGCAGAAAATTTTGTTTATTAAAATCATGCTTTTCATGTTTTACTTGATCAGGTTCAAGAACTGTTTTTTCATTCCTTCAAAGGGCGTTTTTTTAAAAAAAAATCATAAAAAATATGTACAAGTTTTAAATACATTATTAATATTATTGTTATTGTTATTATTATTATTATTATTATTATTATTCCTTTCCTTATGTTGCATCTTTTAACATGATTGGCAATTTATTGGAAATAGGTTCAATCCTCATATTTACAAGGACTTTGTCTGGGCAGTCTTTTTCTCTTATGCCAGTGACATTTCCCATGTTCCTACATAATACAATAGGCTTAAAGCAATGGTATTGCCTTATGCTTTGTGCCAGAACTAATCCTCAGTGACCCCCTTCATGAAATAGCCCATCTTAGCTAAACCCGTGTAGCAGAAATGTCAAGGAGCAAAACAAAAGCAGCAAAATGACAAATTTTCTGCCAGTTTAGTACTCAAAATCCAGCAGCACATGGAGGAGGGTAGGACTGCAGCATTTTTAAGTTGATTGCTTTCAACTGCCTTAGAAATGCAGCTTCAAGTCTCAGCTAGTTCTGTGCTTGTCAAATGCGTTTAAGCATAAAAGAGAATGAAGAAATTAATATATATATATATATATTAACAAATGATCATCTGTTTTAATTAAAGCTATTTTAAATTTGGCTTAAAATACAAATATATGGTAGAAACTTACTTCTGAGTATCCTTTTCCATTTTTTGATCTATTTTAGGTTCTATGCCTTTGTCCAGGTCAGTATCATCACTATTATTATCCAGCATCCTTCAACTATCAAATTTGAGATACAGCTGCATTTATAATGCGTCTCCCATCGCAGAAGGTACATTTTCAGCTTCATGCATTAAAGGCAAAAGGAAATCATAATGCTGGAATTATCCAGAATGTGTTTATCGTTACAGAGAATTTGTTCAAAGTCTTTTGTTATTTTCAAGTGACCTGGATACAAGGAAAGACCTTTAATGAGTTGAGCAGACTCAGCTACAGTAAGAAGAGCATAAAAGTCATTTGACCTCCTACTGCTGTAGAAAGACACTTCTGCAGCTGGTCAGACAATGGATCCCCTGTCTCATGATGTTGCCTCAAAGAGCAAAAGATATTTTGTTCAATGTTATGGGAAAGAGTATATCCGTATGATTTTTGTCCATTTTTGCTTGAAAATGTCTTCATGAGACACCTGTTTACAGCAGATGATATTTTTGTCCTTTTCAAAAATCACACTACTTTAGTTCTTCTTTAATTGCCTGTACCTGTAGTAAGAAAAAATAGGAGAACGTAGATTAGAAAAAGAGTTTGGGACTGAATTTTTAAAACTAGACTTGCTATTATTTTAGGAAATATCTTGTCATCAGTCCCCCAAAATGGTTACAGAATGTGAACTTCAGTTCTTTAGCTCTTTATTTCTGGTTACTTTCCACAATACTTCTCACTCAAAAACAAAGAAATAAAGATGAAGAAGACTGTGCACACAATTTCCAGAAGTTCTGACAGATATTGAGGGGTGCAGCTTAGAAAAACTACATGCACCTCCTTCCAGACCTGGTCTCAGAACCTATAAACAGCAACCAAAGAAAAAAACAGGTCTCATTTGTGAAGATCTTACTCCCAGTGTTCTAAATCAGGTTCCCAAGAGAATTCCTATTTTTTTTTTTTATTTTTATTTTTTAGTCTAACTATACACACTGCTGAGAGACTAACAGTGGGATTTCATGGACAGTACTGATAATTTGAGATAGCAGAAAATGATGTTCCAGGAGAATCATAGAATCATAGAATCATAGAATGACCCGGGTTGGAAGGGACCTCAAGGATCATGTAGTTCCAACCCCCCTGCCTAGCAGGGCCACCAAACATACAACTTTACTAGATCAGGTTGCCCAGGACCCCGTCCAACCTGGCCTTGAACACCTCCAAGGATGGGGCATCCACAACCTCCCTGGGCAGCCTGTTCCAGGCCCTAACCACTCTCCTAGTAAAGAACTTCCCCCTAATATCCAACCTAAGAATGCATGACAGTCTGCTTATGATTTAGTGGCCTACTTAAAACTCTGAGTTGAGCAATTGTACTCAGATGGGGTCTTCCTCTGTACTTATGCACCTAAAAGTATTTATTCTTCTAAAGTACTGGAAAAAGCAGACTGCTGCAGTAGTAAATGAAGATCATCAGTTGTTAATACTATGATGGACGCTCTGAAAATATTGCCTCTAATTTTATTATGTTAGCCTGCAATGTCAGCGACAGATTTTGGTGGTATAGCAGTGGAAGTGTCTGACATGGAGTGTATATGTATCAAAGGTGTATTGTTGAAATCCTCCATAATGAATAAATTTCATCCACTGACATACATAGATACTTGTTGAAAATTTATGGGCTCCAAACAATGGATGTGAACACTGTGAAGTGACAAGTAGTGTGCTTCAGAAGTGGCAATAACAGTGTGAAAGACAAGTTAAGTTTTGGGTGGCTATAAAGATTTTTATGAGCACGGCATTTGGGCTCTTGTTCATTGCAGTTGAAAATAAAGAAGACATGCGTAACGATATTGAAAAATAGTGTTTACTAGCTGCAAATTTACTCTGGCAAATAGTGTTATTATGCTATTCGTATGTGTTGCATTTTCCTTGGAAATAAGTCGGCAGCGATAATTTCAGAGCATCTTATGTATAGCAATTAGTGCAATTGTTAATTAGGTGAAAGTATAATCTTCAGTTGAGTCAGCTAACTGCATACAGTTTGAGAAGCTTGTCCTTTCTTCTCATGCAGCCCACTGGTCAGAAGTTTGTTTTTTATCATCTCACCTCTGGAAGCAGTGCTACACTGCAGAGGGAAATATTGTATTTGAAAAGGCCTCAGACTTCAGACTTCTGGAATCTTTGAAGTCTGGGCATATATCAAGAAAAAAAAAAAAAAAAAAAAAAAAAAAGTTCTTATGATACAGCTGGTTTGGAGCTCTCAAGCAGTGAAGGAGTTGGACAGTGATTTTGGTGCACAGATCTCTTAAATTTCCTGATATCCTCTATTTTCACATCTTGTTTTGGAGCATTTTACTTCTATCACATTCAAAGATTCAAATGCATTTTCTATATGTGCATCCTTCTAACAAAACAGTGTAAGTAAGTAGATCTGCTAATGACGACTACGAGTTTCTTCTAAGCATGTTCTTTCTTGTTACATAAATGTGTTGCATTTTCATAAGATCTGTACTGTAATTAAAAGAATGACCAGTACATGCAGTTATGTACACAAAAACATTATCTCAGTGGAACAGTAGAAATAATGTTGCCAAGGTGATCCTGTTTTTTGTGATATTCTGAATCTGTTGTGAGACGAAAATATTGTAATACAAAAGCACAGAAGCTGCAGTTCAAATCTCAGCTGAGAAACTGGGACTTTTATTACAGTGATACTTCAGGGTAAAAGAGCCAAACTGGTTGCTTTCCCTACTGACTTGAAAATAAAAATTCTTGCACAGCCTTGAATATCTTCCCATAGCAGCAGGTTTTTATGAAGATATTCCTAGTTAACATATTTACATTACTCTGAGTTTTGTGATTTAAAAAATAATATTAATAAAAAATAAAATAAAATCCATGTTCTGTTGGATTCAGATTAAAACATCCAGGCAAGCTTCCAGAGAGTGAGTTGTTTCCCAAATGACAATAATTTCACTAGTATATTTCTTGCAGCTCAGCCAAAATGCTAAACCAAGTGCTTGCTAGTAGATTATGTTGGATAAATATTTTGTGCTCCCATAAAAATGGGTAAGATAAGTGGTTTAATTCTGTTTCCTATAAGCTAAATAGGACATCTGCTACTAAAATCACTATGAAGGGAATCAAAGCTTGTTCTTTATGCAACCCTAGTTCACAGATTTCTTCTTTGACTGGCTGCATTTTGGGGTTATTTTCTATTCATTATCTGTCTTTGAAGAAGCAGAAATTGGCCACAAATAGACAGAGGATGAAGTGTAACATAGCTTTGAGAGACTTGAAATATTTCTTTTCTGTGAAAAAATAGGGAAGATATTAGCAAAACATGCAAAGAGAGGAAGATTCACAGTTGGACAGTCTTCTTATCACTCTGTAATGTGAGACAGCCATGTTTAGCTGTGTCTCATTTAAGTTTTGTGCCTATAAAGGTCAGGTGGATGTGCAGTGACTGCTACATAGAAAATCCTCTACATTTTGAGTACTTCAGCCTAAACTTTTTAAGTTAAATTCACTTGTTTTAAATTTACACATTCTGAAGATGGAAACATCTGGAGGAGGTCTGTCTTTGAGTTTTTCTTGTTATTTTTCCTTTTTCTGAGAAAACCTGAGTCAATACTGAGCACAAACTGTAGGATTCCATTTTTATCCTGACATCATTACTTCCTTAACTTTTTTATGTGGTCAGTATTTTTTGTATTTGTGTGGGGAGTGAAAAAGGGCAAACATATAAGCTGTGTTAGTGACTGTTTCAGGATGCTTTTTCATGCTATGGTGCTTGTCTGAGCATCTGTATGTCTCTCTGTGCACTCTCTGGCATGGCAAACACTCACATATGGAACACACAAAGATTTTTTGAGAAGAGCCCATTTTCTTTTAATGAATTTATTTTTAAATGTGGAAAACAGCGTTTCACAAATTATCCATGTGGTTTAGAACCGTTACTTGTTGACTATTCACTGCTAAGTCTGCTCTCATGCATTGTCAGATCTAAGAACGGGAAAGCAACCTGCTAATGAGCTAATGATCATAAGGAATACAAGTTACACCACGAGTAATGCAATAATGTCATGGTTTTGTGCTGTTGCTGTCAATATTCTACATCATGACATCATGTACAGTATGAATCATTAACTGAGGGTACAAATAGTGGCAAACTCTTTTGGTGGTATAAGAAAGTGTAGTTGTTAATGGCACACAGAAGTATAACAGAGGGTATGTGGAAGTGTAATAGAGGGTACGCGGAAGTGTAACAGAGGGTATGCGGAAGTGTAACAGAGGGTATGTGGAAATGTAAGACAGGGTATGCAGAAATGTAACAGAGGGTATGTGGAAGTGTGGAAGGTTCATGCTCCAGTTCTGTGGTATGGCAGCATCCTGAGTACTCAGCTCTTGGAGGAGAACTACATATCCCAGAGGACGACGCGGCCAGAGACGAATCACCGGAGGAGGACACTTATATAATCTCGCTCCCATGCTGGATCGTCCTTCCTTTCGCTCTGTCTATCGCTTTGGAGCGCTCCATCCCTGCCGTCTCGCTCTATCAGCAACGTTCCAGCCTGTCGCCTAGAGATCACAGTAGGCCCCCTGGTTCTCGGGGACTCTTTTTCTCTCTCTCTCTTTCTCTGTCCTGTTTGATTTAGTACTTGCAATTATATTGCATCATATTGTGTCATCTTGTATTCCAATATTATTCGTATTTAGTAAAATAAGTTTTCTCCTTAGATTGCTGCCAGTGTGTTTGTTCATTCCTCTCCTTCCAGGGGTAGCAGCCTCTATCACAGGTAAATCTAGATAACCCGATTACAAATAAATCTTTTCTAAATGGTTTTATCATTTCATTCCATGTAGAAAATTCTCATCAATTTGAAAATTCTGAGCATGATCACAGTTTGTTGTAAACAAAACATCATAAAAATTAACAATAAATTGAAAAATGCAGAAAAAATGCTGTTTTCTCTTCACCTTATCCAAGTAGACCATGGCGTTATAAGCTAAAAATATTCTACTACATATTTTATTCTCCTCAATGGTAAAAGAAATAATTGCAAGGATGCAGATCTCTTAGAATTTTCAAATTTTAGCTTCATTTTGTTGGTTCCAAAGTGTTCAATATATTTGATTAAATACCAGCAAGGGATCTGTGTCTAAGAAATCACATAATAAAGCTGAATCAAATATTACTTCTGCACAATCCTATCTTACTTTATACCACCCTTGGGAATACTTTCAGCTTTTATTACCAGGTGATTACAACAGCATTGCTAGAAGCACTCTCATAGCACATTTCAATGCTGGATTCACTGGATTATTGAGGAAGTGCCAAGATCCCTGTTTCACATGGATTTCTGAGGTGGGCTGTCTAACTCCGTTCACACTGAGTATATATTCTGAGTATGTCTGGTTTTAATAACATAGAATTCCAGAACTACAGTGTTTGGAAGGGACCTGAAGAGGTCATCAATTCAAACTGCCCTGTTAATACAGCTCTTCTACAATAGATCACACATCTATGAGGAAAAACAAGAAATCTTACTTTCCCATAATTTTATTTTCCAGAATTATTTTACTTTGAAAAATAATTACTTAATTTCTTTCATGAGAAAAAAATGAACAAAATAATTTTAAAATTTCTCATATGTAGACATTTTCATGACTGTTCCTATTGTAGAGTTTAATGGAGTCACAAAG
This sequence comes from Excalfactoria chinensis, assembly GCF_039878825.1. Classification (NCBI taxonomy): domain Eukaryota; kingdom Metazoa; phylum Chordata; class Aves; order Galliformes; family Phasianidae; genus Excalfactoria; species Excalfactoria chinensis. Next base: position 3,501,430 of record NC_092857.1, read on the forward strand.
AGCAAAGCTCATACTGTAGTCTGAACTTCATCTAAATTGTTGGTACGTTCTTTTCTCTCTATTTTCCTCTTCTGATATATTTTCTCAAAAGTTAATGTACCTAGATGCTACATATTTTGTCAAATATTAATGTTAAAATTTGACAAACTGATGTCTAAGTTAAGACAACAGCAGGTAGACCGAAAAGCATATAGATGTGTGCACTCGTACTTGATACTTGAGATGTATCACTCAAGCCTTGTTATTCTTCAGAATTCTAGCCAGTAAGAGGAATGATTTGTATTCTCATTATCTAAAGTATTCAGAATTTCTTCTTTCAAGGAAGAGGAAAGCATTACAAATCTCATTAACTAATAAAAGAAAACAAACAAACAAAAACCTTGTTAATTACATGGTCCTGTTGAAATGAGCTCCTTTTTTAGTCTATGATATATAAAGCAAAATACAATAAGCAAATAAATAGAAAACAACAGCAAAACAGCATCTTAAAAAATAAAAATTAAAAACAAATGAATACAAATTAAGCTAACAAACATTACTGACTTCTGAACACAGCTAAGATCAATTGAGAAGTTTAATGATGTATATAATAGGCTGATGTATAATATAGTGGAGTTAACATATTAATATATTATATTGTCATACTGTTCACATCCTATCACAAGCCTATGCAGAAATTGGTCGTGGTTTGGAACTGAAGTGTTAATATGGGTCATTTCAGCCTTGTGGAATTACATTTATTTTTCCGGTGCTCTCCTAACTGTGATGGAATCAAATGTAAATATGCCAGTACTGGATGATGCACTAACACAATTTGAGATGAGGATTTTGAAAGTTTCTTGAGATCATAAATAAAAAGCAGCAGTAAATTAGTCAAAGCAATCTTGTCAGCATATGGATTTATATACAGTATGGATCTGGCAATGCAAGAATTGTAAAGTGTTTTACAAACATTAATTAATCACATCTTGCTGCAACCAGTCCATGGAGAAAACATAAATTATTAACCTTAGGTTTACATAGGGGTGAGCATGCACTTTAATCTTCTTTCCTATAGTACTATATCTGTTTTCCACTATATTCTGAATTATCTGATTCACAGAAACATAGAATCATAGAATGGTTTGGGCTGGAAGGGATCACCTACCTGGGACATTAGCCATTGTCTGAAACTCTCTAAGTGTGACCATCCAGCCTTTTCCTTATCCAGTGAGTGGTCCATTCATCAAACCTCTTTCTTCCAATTTCACAATTAGAATGTTGTAAGATACAGTTTCAAACACTTTGTGCGTGTCCAGGTAGATTATATCACCTTCCTTTATCCACTGATGCTGTAACTCCATATTTTTTTCCCTCCTTGGAAATGGAGGTTTATCCAATCAATGGGAACTTCACGAGACTGCCATGACCCTTCAGATATTATGGATAGTTGCTTGGCAGCTTCACCCACCAGTTCCCTTAGAACCTGGGTCCACAAATTTGTGCACTTTCAGGTTCTTTAGATGGTCTCAAACTTGATTTGCACTTACAGATGGAAGGTCTTCCTTCATTTCTTTCTTACCTGTGTTTTCTGCAATTTACACTGTAGGGCTAGAACATTTGTAGATTAAGGTTGAGTCAAAGTAATTGATTACCTCAGCTTTCTCCACATCTCTCATGACCAGGCTTCAAACTATTAAGCATGTCACTCCTTCCTTTTAGACAAAGAAACTTCTTTGATAGTTCTTTATCCCTGGAACATGTACATACACATTAACAGCAAGATGTCTGGGTTGATTGTTCTGAAGAACTGCTGTCCCATCTGAGAGGGAAATTCTTTCCATCATTTCTGTTGCCCAGTAATTTGTTCATTGAACATGCAAGTCCTGCTTCTTCTGTCAGTTACAATAATACACTTCTAATGGAGTTGTTTGGTTTTTATTGTTGTTTCCTGTTTGTGTGTTTGTTTCCTGTCTCTGACAGTGGGCTAATAATTTAAGACAGAAATTGAAATAACTGTGAAATAACAATAATGGTTATTTGAAGATAGGAAGAACATAAACAATACAAAGAAAAATGAAAACAGATAATAAAATTAATATCCAAGTTTAACATAGTTCTTATTTGGAAAATAAAGTTTAGCAGTGTTACTGTGATAGTTACTGGAGTTCATAATTTTGAGGTGCATTTAGAAGCTGCTCAGTTTTAAAAGCTGGAGAAACCACTCAGTTACTCATGATGATTCCTTTTACCTACTTCTATCTAGATTAGTAAACCAGAAGGAAAACAAAATAAAATAATTTAAAAAATACATATTGCTATTTTTATTTATCTACTAACTTTCAGGGAAAGGTTATTAAATTTTGTTATTGAGAAAACAATACCAATCTACTATCTATCTTCTAAAAGAATATTTTTCCCTAATTGTTTAGTTGGTTTGTTGGTTTATAGTAAAAGTCACTTCAATTTTCAGTTTCATACCTATGTAATATGAGTGTCAGAGATAAGCTGGACCAGTTACTACACTACTACAGTAGGGAAACAGTCTTTGACATAGCAACTTTTTGAGACAGAATACTGATGGAAAAGGCAGATCCTGCTTCTGCCATCAGACAAGAAGACAAGACTAAATGAGAGGGAAAACTGGGAAAGACAGAAGTGCTATTTCATCTGAATCAGGATCTTGATCAGGTATGTCCCATATATCTTGATCAGGTATGTCCCATATATCTTGATCAGGTATGTCCCAGATGGGGAACATGTTTATTGTCCCAAATTTATTTATGAATTTATACATATTATTTCTTTATTTGTTTGTCTGTTTGTTTGTTTCTGATTCACAAATACCATTTTTAAAGAAGCAACATGTGTTCATTCACAGGATGCTCAGTGATTTCAGTGGTTGGCAGCTGTGGGGCACTTACTGCCTACATTTTCTCTTTGTGTTCAGTCAACCCAGGAATCCTGTTTGTTCTACAAGTCTGACATTTCCCAGATGTGTCAAGATAACTGTGAATGTGCAGAGCTGTTTTTCACACGTTCTCTATCTGTCCCATATTCCTGAATACCTGGGAGACTTAGTGAAGAATTTTTTTCCTCTTTGGGAAAATTTTGGCAAATATCGGTCTAAATTTACATTCAATCAGGATTTCCAGGTAGAGGCAGGTCTAAAGAAAACTATCCCTAAGGTAGTGCTGCTGAAAAGATTCCTATCCCTGCTTCTGTTACTCTTTTTCCAGAGGTCCCAAATGCTTTTGGAGCCCATCTGGTTAACAGCGTTGTTTAGAAAAGAATGCTTTTGTTCTCATTCCTCTAGTACAAATTTTGCACAAACTAATTAAACAAATGCTGCATTTTTCAAATTTTACATAGTTATATTACCAAATGACAGCCTTAAAAGAAGAGGAATGTAATGAGTTTCAGTCTCTCCTTTAACCCAAATGTACTATAAACTGAGTTATTCTGGGACTAATTATCAATGTGTCCTGAAAAAGAATGAATGGGAGAGGCAAAACTGCATTCAAAGCAAAGCAAATACACTCATAACATCCAGTAACATCAACTCTCATTGACTAACAGTCACTGAAATGGTTCACAAATTCTGATCAAATCATCTCAGGTGACCTGTGACAATAACCGGTACGTTTTGGCTGCCCTCCTTCTTCTCTTTAAAACTGATTTAAAGATTGAGACAAAAGATTTTCCTTCAGTCTTTCTAGCTGGAAGATGATTTCATTGACATGTGCTGTCATGTATGGCACACATGGATAATAAATAAATAAATAAAATTCCAACTTAACCATTTCTTTCCTTTCTCTTAGGTAGTTTCTACCCTAATGGGTCTCTACTTTGTCATTTCCTGCTACTAGGTTGCAGTTTTCTAATCTCAATAGGATGGCTGCAATGAAGAGCACAGTCTTTTTGATCATACCTTCTGTGGCATGTTCAGTGAATTAAATAATTCAGGAAAATATGCACCATGGAGCTGACATTTACTGTATCTCAGCACTAAGCTGTCTGTGATTTTGATAGTTCTCAAACAATGGTATCTGAGTTAGATTGCATGAATAGCCTTGTGTTATTGAACAGCAGTAATGAGGATGTCAGCTGAGAATTTAAAATGAGCTATCCTTAGACATTTAAAGAACTTATATATGTATCTGGTCACATATCAACTTCATATTATATAACAAGAATGACCCATATTTTTGTACCTACACGTGCATGTTCAGATGGGAGGGAAAGGGAAACAAGCATGGAGTCCCAGCTCTGCCCTTCAGGAAGCTAGCAGTTGAAATAGAATAAGATGATGACATAGATTCCTTTATGGATAGGACAATAGCTGTAACTGAAATTGTTTTGTTCCCATCCACAATTATGTAGATTTCACACACTAAATGTTTTGCTTCTGCTGCTGCTGCTATAGTAACAATAAAACAGTAAATCTCCCCATGTAGCATCTAATAACATATACCACAAGCTATGCAGATGCATATTTACAAGCATAGTAAGTGCTGAGTCTAAAATACAAGAAAGCAGCACTTTGCCTTTGGAATAGTATGTTTGTTTTGGGGTTCTTATTTATTCAGCCAAATGAGATGTTGTTCAATGCAAAATACTCCATATAATCACAAGCCAACGATACATTTGTTAAAGTTTTCACAGCACCACACACCTGTAGTTGGTAAAGATAAACCAGAACACAGGGACTGAAAAAGTCTAGGAACACAAAAATCATAAAATGGGGAAACAGTGATAGTGGCAAGTGGGAAATACATCTTTCAACCTTAACCATTTGGCTCTTTGAACATACTATAACATAAAGAAGGTTTCAGTCAACAGTTTTATGCTATTTGGTAAGCACGGAAGAAGAAAAAAGCTCTAAATATACCATAAAGTTTTCTGTTTGTGAAGGTAGTTTTATTTAAAGCGGATTATTTGTTTATTCTCTATACAATTTCCAAGGTCAGATATAATTTATTCCTCTTATATGCCATAGAAAGGATGCTAGAAATGAGAATTCCCGAGGCTCAGATTCCAGGATGGCATTTCAAAATCTACATGCTCCACAGAGGACAAGCCAAATTCCATGTCTTTAGCCTTTCTTGAATAAATGGTGACTCATCTCTGAGTCTCAGATTTCACTCTCATCTACCCAGGAATCAGCAACAATCAGATAAAAAAAAGATGCAGGACAGTAAAAACAAACAAACATAGGAACAGAAGATCATCAGCAGCAAAAACACATTACTGCCAAATAAAACCTTCCTTCCCCTCCTCTCCCTTCCCTTTCATTCCTTTTCTCATTCTTAGGACAAAGAAGCAGCAGGGAGAGAAAAAAAAAAAAAAAAAAAAAAAAAAAAGACATATCAGAATTTCTTTGAAGGTAATCCAAAATAATTACCCTCTGAAAAAAAGCATATTTTCTCCTAACTCTAGGTAAAACAAACAAACAAACAAACAAACAAATCATTTTTTCCTATAGCCATATTGTAATTTTCACCAACTTCTGTTGCAAAACCAAAGCACAGAGAGATTGCTTTTCTAGAATCATAGAAGAATTTCATTCTTAGTATATGATCTCTCAGAGAAAGATTGTAAAGACCTTCACTGTGGCCAGGAGAATACATCAGAAAACCTTCTGATAGCTTTGTCCTTGTTTGTCTCTCCTTCTTGGTATAAAAAAATGGGGTCAGTCTGGCATGTGGATCTTTAAAATGCCTCCAGTATATTTCCTCACCTGCAGGTATTAAGGGGTCAGGAGACCAAGGTTGCATTTATCACAATTTTCTGGAAAAATTGTATTATCTACTTTAAATATTTTAGGAATGACCTCACTGAAATCTGAATATCATAGTAAGTGACTTTCTCCTTAAATATTAATGAAAAGGAAAGCTGAAGGAAATGACACTGCATAAAAATCAAGTGCCATGTAAAAAGAGGCTCTTTATTAATGTGCATGTGTACTGCTGTGACTGCTGTGGATATAACCTCACATTCAGTAAATGTTACTACAGCATCCAAAGAAATTATCTCTTCAGCAATTAGCCCACTTACAGAAAGACTAATTCTGAAGCTATATCACAAACTTAGTGTTGCTTGGCCTTGATTTGACTTAAAACAGTGGTTTACACTGCATTTAGTATAGATCATTTTGCTTTGTTTTGCATTGTTTTCTCCCTTTACTTTGACACAAACCAAGACAAAGTCAGACCTTGTGGGTAAAGATTTATGTTATGTTCAGGGTTCCATATATGGAAATTAATGAGATGGATAAAAATAAGTCATATTAAAAACATATTTGAGAAAAATGTTTCATTTGAGTCAAAATGCTTTCTGTTCTCTGATACTCAGTAATGAACACAATTTGGAAGGGTTGTGTGGAAATTAATTTTCCATTCAATGTTTTATTTTTTTTCTTGCCACTAGTCTGTCTCAGAATGGTTTCAAGAGCTGTCAAATGTGCAGTGGAAAATGAGGATGAAAAATTTACATTTACCTATAGCAGCTAATAGCCTAACCATCATCTGTCATATGACAGAGCTACTTTACCTTTCCATTCTGGCTTCTACAGATCAAAGCCTTGAACCTTAAGATGTGTTGTATGAACTCCCAAATATGTGCTGGAGAAGAAAGAGATTTCCATCTCTCCAAGCTGAAATGTTCCAAGCTTGTACAAGTTTTGAAAAAAACTTATTTTGCAGAAGTCCTTGGCATTTTTTGAGTTATTTCCATTCTGTACCCAACATTTCAGATGGGAATGCATGTTTTCCAATCGTGACTGGTGGTTTTCAACAAACATTTCTGACCTTTTCTGTTTGGGTGTTTGTGTGTGCATTTATGAGTAAATCTACACAAATTGAATTGTCACAACTTCAACACATATGTTCTTCCCATTTTGTTTAGTTACAGTTACCTTTATTGTGCTGATTCATATGCCTCAAGGTGAAACGCCTCCTGGACTAACAGCTTTGATGATGCTCATATGGAGAGAGCATTCACCTCAGTTCTCTTCAACTCCAGGACAAAAAGGAAAACACAATATAGGGAGGCAGCAATCAATAGGACATCCATTCAAAAATCTGTATTTTCAGAGACAAACTAAGTAATCTGCACATAATTATTTAATACTTGCCTTTCCACAAACAGAGGTTAGAGAACATATTGTGTACTAAGAGGCTTTTATGAGTTCACATTTCCATCTGGAGCTGTAAAAAGTGCTTCTAATCTAACACAGGGGCTGTGACATAGAACAAACTGTGCGTTAGTGCATTTTTTATTGGGAACAAACCCGTCTTTTATATTCTGTTTTTGGTTTCCTAGGCCTAAAATCACCATTGGTGGAAAAGACAACATCTCCCAGCACACTGAATCTGTTGAATCTAATCTCCTTCTGTACCAAAAGAATGGCATAAATGGAATTAATTATTTAATATCCTCTTACTGACACAAGGTAATAAAAAAAGATCAGCTTGCTAATGCTTCTTTCTAGCACGTCCTTTCCAAAAGTCTATAAACCACTGCAGCTGCATTATGCAGTGAAGTGGGGGATTGCAGTGCAAAAGAGGACTCCAAAAACCAAGAAGAAGCCAGGGTGAGGAGAGAGCTGCTCAGAGCAACTAGTTCTCAAGAGAGCAAGTGCAGAGGCAGAAGCAGTGTTCTAAGACCCCACTCATACAGAGGCAGAGCCCTGGGAACATCAGTGATCCAGAGCACTATGAACAGAATGGGCAAATGGGGTGTGGCATGCTAGTTAGAGGGTGATACAGCAGGTGGGGCTCTGAGAACACCAGGAGTCAGTACTTTGTTAAAACAAGCATGACAACCACCCTCTGCAATGGTCAGACTGAGGCAGAAATCCAGAGGGAGGGGCCACATCCTTACTGGGCTGCCACATGAACCTAAATAGGCCTCCCAAGATGTGACAGAACTGTGCAGACCATTGGCTGCTCTGTATCAAGGGTCTGAGGGCAGAGGAGAGTGTCATGGGTCCAAATGTGTCAACATGTTAAAATACTTGTGAGCAGGTGATCGGAAACAAACAGCACAGCTTCACCAGAGGCAGATCATGCCTGCCCAATCTGGTGGCCTTGTATGGTGAACTGGCAGCATCAGATAACAGAAGATGACGGGCAACTGATATTATCTACCCGATCTTGTGCAAGGCCTTCAACTTTGTCACAAACCAATTCTAAGTTTGATATAGTTCTTTTAAAGCTAGACTATTCAGCACATAGAAAATAATTTTGTAAATTCACATCCAGAGGACTGTGGTTAATGATTCTATGTCCAGGTGGAGGTCAGTGAAGAGTGGTGCCTCCTAGGTACCCATCTTGGGACTACTGCTCTTTAACATCTTTATCAATGGCATAGACCACATGATTAGCTGTACCTTTGGCAAGTTTGCTAATGACACCGAGTGGTATATAATGGTGTATAATTTTGAGACAAGCGTATGGTATTCAAATGACATTAAGTTAGAGACAGCACAAAACATATTAAGATAGAAGCATTTTCAAAAATCTGACCAATTCCTTTGTTTATCTAAAATTAAACCTTAAATCTTTATGAAGATGAATCAGTATTACAATGAGTTTCCTTATTTATTTATTTTTTCTTTAAATGATTAAGGGATTTTAATCAATTAATCCTGATGTTAATTAAAACAAACAAAATAAAAGCTTTTCTCAATTGCAACTACTCCTCAGAGAAGATAGTACCCAGGTGAATTGTTATTATTTTTTTTTTTTTCTCAAGAAAATAACAAGGATTGAGTTTGCCAAAGAGCTTCTATATAAGTAGAAAAAACAAGCTCTCATCTGATAATACTTCTATTAATACACTTTTCTGTCTGTGCTTTTGCTTTGCATATGTAACAATAATGAAATAATACAGTGACAGACAATTGATATCATTTAATAGACAGCTAATTTGGGGGAAAAAAAAAATAAAAATCACACAACACTTCAGAGTTTTGTAAAGATGAAAGGTGTCCCATGAGATTTAAGACAGAATTAGATTGCACATCTGCAACCCATATGAGTAAGTAGGGAGGGAAGGCAATGAGAGACTTTCCACCAACACCACATAATAGTGCAGTGTGGGTCACTCTAGCCTGGTGACATATGCTGTTGGGTGAAAAAAAAAAAAAAAGATTTTTCTACACCCACATGAGTTATTTAAATTGCTCTCCCATGTCAGAACACTGAGGCTACCACAGTAGTGGACAGTGTAATATGGGACATAACATATATACATATATTACATATATACATATATATTACATATAGGATATGAAGTCCCCAAGCTGTGGTGCTCCAGAGCTGTAGGGTGGATTTTCAGCTAATATTATAAGTGAAACACTCAGTACTTGATCTGTTGTCTAAATCAATTTTCTGTCTGCAGTATTCACAGTACCATACATTGTATGTTAAGATTAAATAAAGATTGAAAGCCCTTAACTATAGAGTATCAGAATACATTAAAATAGTTGTGAATCAAAATGAAAACAAGACGGTTTTAAAGTATCTATTGTGGACTGAAGATCAACTACAAAAGAATATGATTCTGGAAGACTTGTCTTTACTGCTGGCAGCCCTATAAAACTAGCAGTAGTTCAGTAATCTGTATGAACAGGACTACTTGCACTGTCTTCTGGGTCCTGGAGGATGCTTTTAATCTAACAAGGCATTGCCATTATTAGGAAGGCTGCAGTGTAACTACACCATCATTGCATTCTGTCAGTTTAGTTTTGCATGAACCATTTGGTTCGTGATGCTCTAAATTTAATACTGTGCTACCAATAAACTAAAAACAGAATAAATATTGTAAGAACAAAGCTGTCACAGAAACACACTCTGAGCGTTTCGACCCCATTCAAAGGACCTTCACTATAATTGTCTCTGACAGAAGGCCCCTGTACAGTGAGTACTTTAGTTGCCAATGACCTTAAACACAATTATCATTAGCCTTCTTGTAATACTGTCTCTTCCTTGAACTCAAATTACTGTGCTTCTCAGATGGATTTATAAAGGCAGTTCAATACTGTAGTTAGAATATTCCAAGCTGTTTGAATCAATGCAGTGTCCTTTGTAAGTAAAGCTGTGTTCTGAAATGCATGCTGTAATAATTATATCCATAATTTGTTACAGATATTGTAATAAATTTGCACATAGTAACATGAATTATAGTTGCAAAGAAGCAATGAGGATTACTTGATTATTTAATCAAGTAATAATTTATGCTGATAAATATATTAGGGCCATTCCTAAAGTTGGAATTTGTTTATGCCAAACATTTAAATAATTAAACAGTTGTTCAGAGGCAATAAAGCTATTCTGACTCAAAAGCAAAGCTCACTTACCATTACTAAACTTGTATAAAATTAAATATTTATTTATTTATTTATTTATTTGCCTTCACTCATTGTTCCCAAAGCTGACATCCTGCCAAAGGCAGAGAAAAAAGCCCTTGACCACACACCCTTAAGAGGATCAGACATTATCCACTACAGATCCCATTACTGATGATTTTAGTGAAGACTGGATGTGTTTTCTTTTTCTTGTTGCTTCTCCCTTAACCATTATTCTTTTGCCTGCATCAGTATGCCAGCAGGACACCTAATTTTTGAAATAATAATAATAATAATAATAGCTGGTGGTGTCATTTCAACTTAGACATCTGAAAACTGAATTTTCAAACTGCATTTTATTTTTTCTTTATATTAACTTCCTGATACTCTGTGGGGTTTACCAATGCATCACAGCATTTTTATTTATTTATTTATTTATTTCCCTTTATCTTTTATTTTCCATCCTGAATTTCAAAACAAAATCAGATAAAGTTATTCCAGGTGAATATATCCAAACACTGTTTGTGGAGGATGAACTTTGGATCTCAAACTTTTGCTACGTATGTCTGAGATACCATCATGATAGAAGTCTTTACCTATCACTTACATGCATGTGTGAATACAGTGCAGACTAGTGATTTGCATCAAATCAATCAAAAGTCTGCATGATAAAATGCCTGAGCAGCAACTCTTATTAACCAGCTGTGGTTTTGTCTGGGTCTTACTGAAATTGCTTGGTGTCTTTCTCACCATGAAACTCATAGGTGGTACTTATCTCCTAAAAAGAGCAACAAGGAAAATTTGTTTATAATGGAGCTTGTGATGGAAGTAAAAATAACAACCAAAATAATAATAATAATAATAATAATAATAATAATAATAATAATAATAATAATAATAATAATATAAAAATAAAAATAAAGCCAATACCTATAAAACAAGCAGTGAAATTTATGATATCTGGACTTGTAAATCCACTTACTTCCCCCCATGGAAAATTCCTTCTTTCATTGCCACCTTATCTGGTCTTCTGGTTTTACCCCTCAAGTGACAGAGAAGTCACAACTTTTTTCTTCAGTGCAAGAGACTGCATGTCTATCTATCTATCTATCTATCTATCTATCTATCTATCTATCTATACATATATATATTATATCTTATTTATTATCTTATTTATCTATTATATTTATTTAATTTATATTTTATTTATTATATCATTATATAATATAATAGATATTATATATATATATATATATATATTATTTATTTATTTATTTATTTTGGGGGGGGGGGGGGGGGATGGGACGGGACAGAAGGGGGGAGAGTGTTGGGGGAGTGAAAGGGTGTGTGAATAGCTTGCCAGAGCAGGAAACACTGCCATCTTTCATTAGATCATCCTCAGATGGAGGAATACTACAGAGAAGTGGACAAAAAATTCATCTGTGGTCACCACATTCATGTAGTGATTTAAAACAGCATGGCCTGAGTTTAAAAATAAATAAATAAATAAATAAATAAATAAAAAGGTACACATGTCCTTTACGAGACAAGATGTTCTATGTACAAGTAAAGCACAAAACACTTTGGGTGAAAACAGCATGCTCTTCTGTCTTCTAATCTTTAGAGCCATAGAAAAATATTGTCCTTTTACAAGACCTTCACCCTTCCAACTTTATGTTGTTCATTAATTACACTATCTTTGTGGTCTCATCTGTAAACAACATAAAACACAAGAATACAAAACAAAAATGTATGGGTTTTCACAACTTCAAACTTAATCATCATTTTTACAATGGAGAATAGAGAGAACAGAAATCTTTCTATAAGACAAGGCACTGTTTCCTACTTCATATTTAAATGTGAAATAACACATGGAGAATTTTCCCAAGAATCTTTAATTAAGCAAAGATTAAAGATTAAGCAAAGAAAAAAATCAGAGGAAACAGGCATACTGACTCCTGATGTTACAATCCAGTAACACTTTGAGGACATCGTTTTAATCCAACATCAAAAGAACTTCATACATTGTCTCTATGATGGTTACAGAAATCACCAGAAGCTAACAATTGAGAAGTGCCAGGAAGAAACCATGTAGCAAATATGCCTCAGTCCAGTACAGTAGGGAAATGAAAAACAATTCTAAAACAGTACAAAAATATATCTGGGGTAGCACAGTTGCTCATGAAGGACAGCAAGCAGATGGGGCCCATTCATTCAAAAAATTTGCTTTACATGGGTACAACCTTCTTGCAAGTTGATGAAATTGCCTTCAAATCTTATACTTGAAATTATACAATACACAATTGTAGAAGATCTGTTATTATGACTATCATGAGGATGTTCATTACAATTGATGTTGCCTAAACTGTTAAAAAAGGGGAGAGCAGCCCACCCCAAAAGCTTTAATATCAGGCAGATATTAAAGGCAGAAAAAGACAGGTGACAGCAAAGAGGCAGGCTGACAAAATGGCATTTCACATGGAAGTGCATATGAAGAAAAGGTCTGTCATTGAATTCCTCCACAAAGAAAAAAATGACACCTGTGGACATTCATAGACTCTTGCTGAACACTTCTGGAGACCAAACAGTGGATGTGAATGCAATGAAGCAGTGGTGGTGTGTTTCAGCAGTGTCAGCAATGACTGTATTTCATCTCTGCAGATTTTCATGAGCATGGCATACAAGAGTCTAGTTCCTTGCTGAGGAAAATGCATAGATAATGGTGGTTGTAATGTTGAAAAATAATGTCTTGTAGCTGAACTTATTTGTCTATAAAACAGTGTTATTGTTCTCTTTGAATTTTTTGTAGTTTTCATGGAAATAAATAAAATATATAATTTTCTGCATGATCTATAATTCATTTGGTGATTCTACTCTTCTACTCTTGTGAGGCCCCGTCTGGAGTCTTGTGACTAGTTCTGGGGCTCCCAACACAAGAACATGGAGCTGTTGGAGCAGGTCCAGAGGAGAGCACAAAAGTGAAAAGAAATCTAGAACACTTTCCCTATAAGGATGTGATGAGAGTGCTGGGGATCTTCAGCCTGGGGAAGAGAAGGCTCCAAGGAAACCTTATAACAGCCTTCCAGTACCTAAAAAGGGCCTGAAGGAAAGCTGGGGAGGGACTTTTTGTAAAGCCATGTAGTGACAGGATAAGAGGAAAGAATTTCAAACTGGAAGAGAATAGATTGAGACCAGTTATCTGGAAGAAATTTTTTAGTGTGAGAGTAGTAAGACAATGGAACAGATTGTCCACTGAGGTGGATACCCCACCCAAGAAGCATTCTCTTTTTCTCTTAGAGAGTGGTCAGGCACTGGAATGGCTGCCCAGGTAGGTGGTGGAGTCACTGTCCCTGGCAGAGTTCAAGAGGCGTTTGTATGAGAAGCTATGAGATACAGTTTAGTAGCCTGTGGTAGCAGTGGTAGTGGGAGGATGGTTGGACTATATGATCTTGTAGGTCCGTCCCTTCCAACCTTGTGCAACACTCAACACTTGCTCTTGTTGAACCTCATCAAGCTCCTCTCAGCCCAGCTCTCCAGTCTCTCTTACTATTGTTTAATGGCTTTTTGGTGTGCCAGCTACTCCTCCCATCTTTGTATCATTAGCAAACTTTCTGAGGGTGGACTCTGTCCCTTCAGCTAGGTTATTGATTAAGATGTTACCTTCTCATGTCCCTCTGGGAAGCAGCAGGGAGAACTTCAGATTCCTTCTGAAGGTTTGAAGGAGGGACTGAAATTGAAAATAAGTGAGAAGCTGTTAACACACTGTAGATGCAAAAGCACATTTTAAATGAAAGCATAAAGTAAGAAGAATTTGCCCCTGAATTTGACTTCAGTAAATCTGTGTTATTTAATGAGTCAAGAATTTGTGTTATGTATAATTGTTAAGCTGAAGGATTTTAATTTGTGAATTTAAAATTTATATTTGTTTTTTTACTATTATAATTTCAAATAAGATAATTAAACATGGTCATCTTTTGGTGGGGAAATTATGTTAGTGCAGTATTAAATGCAGAAAACAGTTTTATCAAGTTGACAACAAAACTGTATACAACAGATAGAGGAAAATATTATCGCTGCCTAGCAGGATGTATCATTTGCTTCCATACTTAAAGGGTAAAGCTATCATAAGAAGGTCAAGGCTTCTGGATCCTGTGCTAGAGTCCAAAATGCTACATGCCAGGTGAAGAGAGTTGAAGAGTGTTTGGCTTTGGAATTTTTTATTTTTATTTTCCTTCAAAGCATTCTATTCACCTGCTGGGAGGCTGCACAGAAACCAGTGACACCAGCTTTTCAGCTGCTAGGATCTCCCAGGTGAGAAATAGTGGCTGTCATAAAAAGACGATTTTCCTGCCCCCTTTTTGATGGTTCTGCATCATTATGGCATCACAGTGCTATATGGGTATGGCTTTTACAAGAATGTGATAAACATCATCATGTCCTGCTATCCTCTATTTGGTTGTTCTTATTTATTCAATCACATCCCTCCTGGGCACACAGCAATTTGCATTACTCATATATTCTACTACTCAGTGTTTTTCTCTTGCCAGAAAATTAGAAGGATTCTATCTGTCCAGTCCAAAATGTGTCATTTGGCCCTTCAACAACTCTTTGTCAACTAGAAAAATGTGGCTACTTAGTGTCGCTGTAAAATTTCTTCTCTTTTTAGCTCAGATATCTCCTCCCTCCTTCTACTATCACTTCAAATGCAGTACACTTTATATAACTCTTGCTGATCGAACATTTGCCTTTTTTTTTTTTTTTTTTTTTTTTTTTTTTTTTTTTTTTTTTTCCTTCTTTTACCCATTATAAAAGTAGCTGTGTGGGCTACATCAAAGTGAACTCATTTCCTGAGAGCTGATCAAACTCTTAATGACAGACATAGCACAGTTCTTTCCTAGTGTTTCTTTTCTCTACACCTACATTTCTTATCCCTTTCAATTCCCCAATGCCCTTCTTTTGTCTCTTTCCACCTAGTTCACTGTTTACAAGATCTGCAGCATCTTTTATCTCTTTGCTACCTCTTTCTCAGCTTCTCTCTTGTAGAAATCTCACTGGCATGGTTTCTTTATCTTTTTGAAGCACTGTATGATTATTATTTATTTATTTTTTCCCCTGAACCAGCTACACATCCATTTTTAGCATATTTTTCTTGACAGTTTACAAGAGCCTCTTCCTCTGGGCTGAACTATCTGCCATAATATGTTCTTCATGTATATATATATATATGCATGTGTGTGTGTATGTGTGCACAAATTTCTGTTCATCATATCACACTGGACTTTACTCCACTAAAAATTGTGCATAGAAATCAAAAAATGCATGCAAAAATCATCCATATATTTAAACTCTGACATGAATCTGGGTTGCCAGCTGTCTGGCTTAGTCTACAGAAGAAAGAAATCTTTTTTCAGTTCAACTATGACATCTGAGAGGTAGACTGTTAGCCTTAAAATTATGTGCATATGAGTTAAACAGCACATCTTTTTTCCTGAAGTTACAAAAAGTTATTTTCATTTCTTATAAGTACTTTTGTTGAGTTTTAAGTTGCTGAAATACTTACACAAAGTTACAAGATGTGATTTCAAACAGTAGTAGCATGGGGGAAATGGTGCTCATCAATCATGTCATGAAATCACGTACAATTGTCACTTTGCAATTCATGCTGCTTTGTGTTGGTAGGTCAGTGCATACAATAAGAAGTTCTTGGTGCTGCAGTTTAAGTGAATATATTATGCATATTTACTTACACATATCCATATCCATATATATGTTAACATACAGCTCTGTTTAAATTTCTGTGGCTAGGATCAACTGAAATCAATGTACAGCAAATGGACTTCTAAAAAACAAACAAACCAACAAACAAAAGAAAAAAACATTACCTCTTTGGTTCCGATTCTCGATTCTTTTCATCATTTCCAGTACTGTTTTTCACCAACCATTTCTCCCTGTTTACCAAATCCAGGGGAATTCAGCTGCTTTGTACAACTTAACAAGACGGAGTTTGAGCAAGGAGAAAATAATTTTTCAATTTCACATTTTTCTATGAAAAATTATAAGAACTCAGGAGAAGAATATCTGCTTTCTAATCTTAACTACAGTTTGAGAAAGATACAGAAACACCTGACTCTGGTCTTTCATCAAGGACCTTTGAATTATCATAGTTTCTAAAATTGCTGATTTAGAAGAAGTTAACACATTCTCTGTAAGTTCATTCACTTACAGTTTTACTCATTAAGTCCTAACTGGGGATGTACATCTTTGAAATATATATATATATATATATATATATATATATAAGCTTAAAACTTAGTGTAAAAGTGTTCATTTTATAATTTATATAAACTTATAATGGTTTTATTGATAAGCAATTAAATAATAATAATAATAATAAACTACTGGACAGTTCATTCTTTTCAGATTAATTCGCATTAATCTTTCAGAAATGCTTTAAAAAATGTAGAGAAATATCTTATATTTGAAAACACAGGCTGCCATGTGCACTACTTTGCATAAACCAATGACTTTGTCTCTCCTTTTCCTGCAAGGCCAGCAAGGATCAATTTCTCCTGCAAGACTACAGTAAGAAGGTTTTGATGCAGTTTTGCATGATCTCCTCAGCAATCATATTACACTGTACTGCTTTCTGCTACATCAAAGTAGGAAGTTTTTAATAAACTCTTGGTCTCTGCTGTGAAACCAAATCCTTTATTATCTATTCCAGCAAAGTACATTTCATCATTCAGTGCTTGTTCACTGATACTTCTTTCAGCTTTGGTTCAAAGTCACAGCAGTGTCTCAGCCTATCTTGCCACTATATATTCAGCTGTGCTTTCTGACTAACACCCGTTGCCCTAAACCCTTACCACAAGAAACCCCATTTCCTAGCTCAAGGATTTCTTGTCTGAACAGAAGCCTGCCTGCAGAGGCTCTAGATTTGGTGAGCTGGCAGCCTGATTGTTGTTTCCACTCTCTTGATATGTTTTACTACTGATGATGATGGTGATGATTCCTCATTTGCATTCCCAAAGATGACTCGTTTAAGAAAAACAGACTAACAAACAAAGAAACAAGCTGGGGAGGAGGGTAGCCACATCTGTGTTCAAATGTGTGCTTCGATTTCCTGGGAAGTCTTTACAGGTACAGTAAAAAGACAGGCCCTCTTCTGTACAATTTTCTTTCTAAACATGTTGCTGAGGACATGGAGACAAAAAGAAGAGTAGATCATGAGGGAGGGCAGGGCAGGAGGAGTGGAGAGGGGGGGAAGACAATATCTATCTTGTTATTGTCACATTACCAGACATTTCCAGAGATAAGTTTGGTTGGTAGACTGCTTTACAATGAGCTGTAAAAGCTCAGGAATTGTGGCAGAACTGGTAAGAGAGGAGTTACCTCAGCCTATTCCTTGGGTATGTTCAATTCTACTACACATAAGCATATTAAATCTGTTTTTGTGTGACAGTTCTTTGTGTGAGCTGCTGTTTACAGGTAGTATGTAGTCACTATATTTGTTTGCCCAACACTAATTTTCTCTCTAAAACGTGGTTGTTGTTTTATTATTATTACTATTTGTTTGTTTTTGTTTTTGTTTTTGTTTTTGTTTTCATATTGTTTTTGTTTCCCCTGTATAATCAACTATATTGCCAATTTTGTTAATTTTTAGTGGACTAAACTTACTCAAATTGAATCTCACAATTTTATACTTGCCATATTGAATCCCTCTGTAGCCCACTCTGGAAGAGACTGAGCAGTGCTTTCTAAATAACAGAACAGGCTGACATTCATTTCAGCTATTTTTTCCAATGTTTTCCTCCATATTTTCAAAAGTCTTTAAGGAATTAAAAATATTTAAAACTAAGATTAGGGGGTCATCTCTCACTCCCATATTCAACCAAGAACAAGTGCCCTCTCTTCTTTCCCATGTGGTTCAGAAGAACACAGAATATTTTTCTTGATCTAGTACTAAAACCAGAGGAAATTATATTGTCACCACTCAAGCTAATTGAAGTACTACTTTGATGCCATTTATAAGG
Source organism: Excalfactoria chinensis (assembly GCF_039878825.1). NCBI lineage: Eukaryota > Metazoa > Chordata > Aves > Galliformes > Phasianidae > Excalfactoria > Excalfactoria chinensis. The sequence continues at coordinate 3,519,793 of NC_092857.1, forward strand.
GTCTGGGTCACCACTCAGTAGCACTTAAAGTTGGTTTATTAGCAAATAAAGAAGGCCTGAGTTGTTTTTTTGTTTGTTTCTTTTTTACCTTCCTACATTTGTGGGCCCTTTTCATTTTTTCACAGTTATTAGGGCATTAGGTTTAATTGCACATGCAACTCAATCATTTGTAGCCTCCCTGCCTTGAATGCATGCTGTGTACTCACAGTTTGCTGCAGCTATAACTGCACAACTTTCTGGCTCTTTTCTGCTACTTATCAGGGATGAGTGCTCCTTGCTGCTGAGAGCGGCAATTCTCAAACCTCCTTCCATCCCAGTCCCAATAAATCTGCTTTCAGGATCTTTATTTGAGTGATGACTGTGGGAGTGGATTGTTCTTATTTTTCCTACTCATATTTCTTCTGCTGAACATATGTACAGTGTACATCATGTCACCTCAGCCAAAATATTTTCCAAATAGCAAGTAATAGTCAGCTAAGCGTGTTTCTGGAACAGTAAAACCGTTAAGTTTAAAAAAAATTGTGCAATATCACGAGAGTTTCTGTCTATAGAAAAGTTCTATTGAATGTAAGAAAGCCCTTCCTGGATTTGCAGAATTGGAGTTAAGCAGGGACATTTTATCTATCTGTCTATCTATCTATCTATCTATCTATCTATCTATCTATCTATCTATCTATCTATCTATCTATTTTCCCAAAAGATATAATTAGAAAGACGATCAGATTGTTTTCTAAGAAATAGAGACAAAATACGGGAAAAGAAGAGGAATAAAAAATCTGACACACAGAGAATATATTCATAACTTGCATAGTTGTGTAGAGCATTCATAAATTCATGTGATACTATTGCAAAGGCATGTATTAAACCGTGTTTCCTGCTGTATCTTCAGACTATATTCAGTTCATTCACTTGGATGACAGACATCAGTGGAGGAGCAGAGGCTCAGAATTAATGAGAGAAACACAGGTTTCTTAGGAGACATTTAGGGATATTACTAGATCACAATATGATGTTTTTTTAGAACATTTTTCTTTCACGTTTTCTGCTTCCTTTATTTCTCTTCCACATATTCTGCAATGCCACTGATCATTCCAATCAGGAGAAAATATGATATCTAAGCCAGGAAAACATAGTGTCTGCATTAAATTATTCTCCTTTCTGCACAGGAATTAAGCCAAACTGAAGGGCTTCCAAAAACCTCTCTCCCTCCCCTTCATGTTTCTTCCTTGTTTCTTCCAGACAGTGACTTTACAGAAACTGCTCAAAAAGCAATGGCTGAAAGGTTCTTGGAGCTGGACCTATTAATCTAACTGATTGTATTCACCTGAACTGTAACTATAACACTGATATCTGGTGTCAGCAATAAATATGTTAAGAACAAAAAAGTGTTGAAGAAAAAGGTTTAACATGGCTTGAAAATTTTTTGCCATCTGTCCACTGTGATAAAGTCATGTCCCTTAGAATGGGCTGGCTCCACATTGCAAAGGCTCTGATTAACATTAAATGAACAATTTTAAACTCTAGTTGCTGCACACTTGTGATTGTGGGGATTTAAAACTGTTCAGGTAAATCCTATGCACATCCAAAATACATTTCCATTGAGGGTCAGAGCAGTTAAAAAATGTGCCTTAACTTTATCCCAATTATGCAATTTTTTTTATTTTTTATTTTTTTTCTGTCTTGGAAGGCAGTTAGCCACTAAGATGAAAACATATTCAAAACTAATTCTTTGCTATTAAATGAATAAAACCTTTTTCTAAACTTCAAGAAGTTTTGAATTGACTTTGAAATAAATGAAATGACCGTATTGATGATCATCATGCAATGTGCTTTCATATATATATATATATATGAAAATATATATGCATATATATACTTTGAATATTTGAATATAAGACTCTGGGTATATATTCAATGAAATATTTAAGTTCATAAGTTTTCAGGAAGAAAAGCTATGGTTGGATGCATTATCTTTTCAGGAAAGCTATATTCAGGAACACTAATATCTAACCTTTTAATTTAAAAAAAAAACAACCCTTTTAATAACCTTTGAATTATAGTACATACAATTATTCAGCTGTGCAAGCTAACTGTGATGAATTTGACCTAGCATAGGACTGTGCCTTAAAATAAGAAGTTATTATATATTTATACCTCCAAAAAATGCTTACAAATCAGTAAGGTAATTGGTAACATATCTGCACTGAATGCATGCACGTAGTGCACATAGGCTCTGAAAATCACATTCTTGCTATCTGTGCACTCAGCTTTCTAACCTACACACTCCTTTCCAGTACTCTCTTGTGCAAATAATGCTAGAATATATAAGAATATGTAATACCACAGAAGTTCTGTGGCATTCTATGTATGATTTGGTGTACACATTTGCACTCAAATTTTGGGCTGTATAATTCTCTGTACCTTCCAGTTTACATTACGCATAGACTTTAAAGCCCAGTGACACACATGCTTTCATCTTGTTTGTCAAGCTTAGTCTTTGGTCCATTCTTAAAATAAATTATTTCTTTTTGGATCATTACTGCCTTTCCAGTGAGGTTCAGTAAGACTGCAAAAATTTTGCCATTTGTTAATGATCATCACAGATATAGTCTTGAGACTCTTAGGAAATCGCAACTTCATTCTGTTTAAATATATAATAAAGATTTATTTGGATGTTATTAGTATGCTTTATAAGAGAGACCAGAAAAAGCAAGTTGTTCAGTCAGAAAGACATTATCACTACTGCCATTCTGGCATCTTTGATAAAAACAGTGGCAGCATCATTATAAAATCTTCTTTAAAATCATTGAGTTTATATCAGCAGTTAGCAGGAAAAAGCCCTAGGCATTCATCTTGCAGGACCTTGCTGGCACTTCTGATTTCCTCTGAAAGGTTTTAATTGAGGTCATCAGGTGCCATGAAATTTAGCATAAATACTGTTTAGGAGAATTCAGCTCTGCTTCAGAATTACACGGTTAGCAGAATTGACTGCAGCCCTGCTGGCCCTGATAGACCTTTGGTTCATTCAGGGGCTCAGCAGAGTTAGACACAATAATGTTGGTTTGTAATTGATGGCAATTTCTTCTTCATTCTAAATCAGCTCATCAATTAAATGCGAGTCCTACGAACTTGAGATAGGACTGCTTAGCTTGTGAGACTTGGGTTTGTGACTCTGACATTTCTCTCTTCTCTGCCACAAGGTCTGTAGCTTTAGATAAGACCCTGAACTTTGCGCTGTCCTACTTTCTCCAAGCTACTGAGCAAGAATAATCATGCCTCATTTGTTTATTTATTACTGTGTCATTTTTGAGTGAATATCAATTACTGCATTATTTTCAATATGTAAAACAGGCATGTAATGATGGCATAAGAAGGGGTGGTGGGGAGTGGACAAGGATAAGCCCTTTTCCTAAGGGCTGTTGCTCTTGTACCGCGAAAAACTGGGCAATGTTTACTGTTTGAGAAACATTCAAGTGAAAACAGAGATTGAACAGAATACAATTGCACTCAATACAGTCTTGGGTGATTTTCATTCCTCCTTGGCAAGTGAGAATTTAGGTCTTTAATCTTTACTGCTGGAGAAATGCACTTGGCCACCCAGATCTCCAGTAATTAATGAAATGAATGAATGAAGCTTGAAACGTCTTACAACTTTTCAGCATATTAGATCAACTTTTGGACCCTGAAAGACAGTTGAATTATGACATAAAGGTAGAAGATATTATTGAAGGGTGGTTGTTTTTTTTTTTTTTGTTTGTTTGTTTGTTTGTTTTTCTTTTACCCTAAAATTTGGGTCATCATCACTGAAGTGAATTTATTAATAAAATATACCCAAAATTATAAAATCCTTCAAAATATATTGCTAAGCTCTATCAGTCTAGCAGAAGATCCTCAATACACTGAGTCATAAATCTCATTATGCATTCAAATGTATGTGGGAGCTACCCTTTTAAGTCATTGGGCTGGAAAGGGGAGGGATTCTCTTTGAAGCTAAGAAGTTCTTAACTGCAATAAAGTTTTTCATGCCTCAATGAAACCAGCGTTAATTATCAATAAGGACTTGAACATATAAACATTAACTCTGAAGGACTTTGGATCAAGAACTTAAACACTGTTTTTGTTATCTAACTGGGCATCATCTTGATTTTCCAAAATGACTATCTGTTTGGTTGAAAACTGAAAATGTAACCCACATGTGTGAATCTCACAAGTCTGGCAATTCAAGTCAGTTCACAATAGAATTACAACAGACCATTAATATCTCTAAACTGTTGATCTTAAAGCAGTAAAGAAAAATTGAATCTGCATATTCTGCATCACAGCTAGGTAGAATCATCATAGAAATCACAGTGGCTTTCACACCATGCTGACAGTTTCAAAAGCCACAGAAAGGTGTGCTGAAATATTAAATTCATGCAGTTGATTTTATTTGCACCTTTTTTTAGAATTTCATTCCATGTTAATATAAAGCTGTATGTATTTTGCCACTTCCTTCTTTTGTCTCTCTGAAAAAAAAAAAAAAAAAAAAAAGTGGTCTGACCAACTGATAGAGAAGCAAGAAGCAAAGAAGCTGTTAAACTGCATGAATCTACAGATCAAGCATTGGAAATTTAGCCTTGATGGTTCCTACACTTAACAAGACAGAACAGAAGCTGTTACACTATCTTCTCCCTGGCACAATGCCATCTTGACCTTAAAATATTTATATGTGAAAGCAGTGAAAAACCCTGGTATGAACTTGTTGACCGTGTTAGTTACAGTCTTAAAGTGAGGCGCAAATACAAAACCCAAATTTATGTCTCTCTCTAAGACACCACTTTGTTTTTGTTGTTTTTGTTGTTTTTGTTGTTTTTGTTGTTTTTGTTGTTTTTGTTGTTTTTGTTGTTTTTGTTGTTTTTGTTGTTTTTGTTGTGATTTTATTTTATTTTATTTTATTTTATTTTATTTTATTTTATTTTATTTTATTTTATTTTATTTTATTTTCTGATTTAAATGTAGCCAGGTCAGTCCTGTATAAGGGAACAAGGAGGGAAGATGGAGTCAAGACCAAAGCTTTCTTATTTATACCCCAGAGAGCAATATGAGAGTGCTGTACTATCTTCTCTCTTTTCCATGAGCAACTAATCTATGTTGTAACTCAGCCTTTAAAGAACAATACACCCAGATGACTCTAGAAGCTCACAGTCTGCTAGGCTTGCCTTCATTCCAATAGGGAAGGGAAGGGAAGGGAAGGGAAGGGAAGGGAAGGGAAGGGAAGGGAAGGGAAGGGAAGGGAAGGGAAGGGAAGGGAAGGGAAGGGAAGGGAAGGGAAGGGAAGGGAAGGGAAGGGAAGGGAAGGGAAGGGAAGGGAAGGGAAGGGAAGGGAAGGGAAGGGAAGGGAAGGGAAGGGAAGGGAAGGGAAGGGAAGGGAAGGGAAGGGAAGGGAAGGGAAGGGGGTTTTCCCAGCCACCACAAATGTCACATGCTGGAAAATCAGACTTTTGTTTCTCAGTGGGGTCCACAGTAGTTGCAGTAAAACGGATAAATTGTACTCTCTGGCCTTCTTGATTTCAGATGAAATCACTTCCTTTTGCCAAGTTAGCTAACAGGCAACACTGATGTTCACAGCACGAAGATGACAAATGCAGAAGCAGCCTAAGAGAAGGAGTGAAAAGGAGAAAAGTTAGTATGGACAAGGTGAGATAACACTACTGTTACTGAGTCTTTTTTTGTGGAAACTGTTCAGATACAGTGATAAAATGATGGTGTAAAACCAATACATAGATATACAGACAGATATGTTTGTGCAGATTGAATTTTCGCTTTTATTTTCCTTAAATAGATCTGAGCTTTTAGGTCTCAAAAATACCTAAAAACTCTACAGATAAGTAGTTTCTGGATTTTTGAGCCCTGATGTGTGCCCAAAACCACTGTCCAAATTGCTTCCTTGTTAGTATCTGTATGGCAGTTCTCCAAGGACCTCTGACACTGCAGCAGACCCCATTTACAAAATACCATTTTATTGCTGATAAGAAGCTCATCCTAAGAACCTATATAAACATGATACAGACAAGAAAAGGTATAGGAGTAATGACAGATTTTATCTCTTTCATCAAGGGCAAAGAGTCACAGTAAGGTTAAATGGTTTTCCCAGTTTGAGGAAGAGCTTCAAACCCCTGTGTAATGCTGGAGGTTCAGGACATACTTTAAGTGAAAGGGATGGAGGTATGTACTGAGATGGATGGACATATTGGAGGTCTAGAAGACTGAAGTTTACTTGTGGAAGCTTAAAGCTGGTTGCTTTTGTTACCTTGCTGTAACCCAGGGAGAGGTGGCTATCTGGAACCTTTGAGATTTTGCAACTGAATTATAAACTTACTTCTTTTCAGAAGGTCAGTAAGGAAAAAAAAAATAATAATAAAATAAAATAATAATAATAATATAGATTCAGTCTGTATGGTATTATCAGCTGAAGTCTTACTTTGCAGAGTAAATTTATTGTATTATTGTCTGATCTTCAAAACACTGTAAACAAGAAATAAAATAAAACAACAATAACAACAAAACCCCTACACTTGTGTTGTCCTTTCTCACTCCTCCACTCATCTCTTCACATGCATTTTGTAGGAGCTTGATGTTTTGTGTCACAGGTTCTTCCATTTTTTGAAGTGACTGTGCTCCCAATGCTGTTACAGAAGCAGTTTCATTATTTCTTGGAATAAATATACTGCAAGATGTTACTGTGCTTTTTTTGGTGCTTGCAGTATGAAGCTGAAATATACGCAAAATATCTAAAATGGCTAATTCTTTGTCAGGAGCTGAAGAAGTTAATGATGCAAAAGGGTCATTGCTCTGGCCTACATGTTTATGCTACCAAAAAAAAAATCATAGCAGCAATTTTAACAGAGTCAATTCTCCAGTAACTGCCTTTTAGACTGTGTGTGTCAGTATTAACTGCTTATACATTACACATGCTTGGCTGTTAGAAAAAAAAAACATAAACCATGGTAAGCACCATAGAATATTCACAAAATACTCAAGGAGACATTAATTCTTTACAGACTTGTGTTCTTCAGTTCTTCAGAGAATTTCTCTTGTCACTAAAATGTATTCACTGTTTTCTTTCAGTTTTCAGAGCCACACAGAGTTTGCCTTGAATACAACAGATCAGACTGTTCAGAGGGCTATTCATCTAAAGCTCAATTTGATCTCCTTTCCCTAACTTGCTCCCATCATCTCTCTTATTCTCCTTCTGCATCCACTACAGAAAATATTTTTGTCATAGGCCACAAGGAAAATGTGATGATAAGAAGTTGATTACTGACATCTCTCTAGCAATAATGCTTTTAGCGTGAAGTGTTTATTAGAAGGAAATGAAAGATTCAGTCTTTTTGAGAAACGGTAGCCAGCTTTCAAGATTAACTGACAAGAAAATATATTGTGCACAACTAATGGAAGATGTGTCCCATGCTGCTGCTATTGAAGCTGCCACACAAAATAATGAAATATTCTACAAAACGTGCCTACAAGGTAATTTATACATAACCAACACTTGTCATACTGTTAGTAGTGAGTGACCTATGGTGCTCTCTTTTGCTTCAAAACCTCATTAGTTATTGTGGATGTGGTGAGCTTTATGGGCAGAGTCCTGGGACTCTGTGATGGAAAGGAAAGGGATCATAAAGTCAGACCCAGGCTGACTGCTGTCGGAGACTATTACAGGGCACATTTTTTAAGTTCCAGTAAAACTTTCTATAGAGAATTGTCATAGTTAACACACACAACCCCACTTTCAAACAGTGCTCCCTGCCAGAACACTAAGAAAAATGACCCATGTCTGATCTTGCAAGCCAGTCAGCTCCCTGTGCACATCACTAAAGAAGAACAAAAACAGCTATGCATAGCTGTGGGATTTGTTGATGCATCCTCGTTTTTTGATCTTATTCCTACTTCAGTGTTAACACAAGGCCAAAAATGACATCTGAGATAGGTTGTCTTTTTCATGGAAGTATTATTTCTAACCCTTTCTTTTTTCTGTTTGCTTCAGTTGAATGAGAAAAGGATATTACAATAAGCTGAATGTGGTGCTAGGGTCCAAACCTTCCTGATTGGAGCCATGTCACTTTATGTGTAGCGCTGTTTTTTGCCAGTAGGGGGAGGGGGAGGAGATTTCCTGCAAGGTAGGTCAACAGCTAAGCACTAAAAGCAGAGATTTCTAAAAGTAATTCTAACTTTTCAAGTTATTTACTCCTTAGTTCTCTCTGCAGACTGTTCTGCAAAGAGATTGTGTTTACTAGGTGAAACATAAGCTTCATGGACAAGAAAAACAAAACAAGAAATTTCTCTGTTTCCCATCACTGTTCAGACTGTTCAGCTGTTCAGACACTTCAAAGAGAGCAGAGCTTATTACATGCTTCTTGGGAGGACAAGTAGCATCATTCCACATGTCCACACCTCTCCCCCCACCTTCTTTATTCTGGCTTTTATTGCTGAGCATGATACTATATGGTATGGAATATACCTTTGACCAGTGTATGTCTACTGTACTTGTTTGGTCCCCTCCCTACTCCCCCAGTCTCCCTGTGCGCCCCCAGCTCCATACTGGCAGAGCATCATTAGATGCAGAAAATTCCTTGCTCTGTGGCAGCACTGCTCTGTAACAACAGAAGGATCCAAAGCACAATATCACATGGTCTTTCACAAAGAAAATTAATCCATCCCAGACAAAATTGGGATGCATACCTATGTACAGTGGCTTGAGATTGAAGGCATACAAAGAGAGTTGCTATACAAAAATTCTGCCAGGTAGAAAATAAAGTCTTATCCAAATCATAGAATGAGAATTACCTTGGAGATATCATTAGAGAAGAACAGGCTTATATTTAAAGATTAAGGAAACATTCTGAAGATTGTACTTGGCTGAAAAATTGCCACAAATGAAACTCCTCATCTGTTAGTACTTTGGCAAACAACTTGAAAAAGACAAATGCAGTACTGATCAAAGTACATGTGTAACTAATTACCCGATTTTCCATCCTTCCTTCCCTCTGTGCAGGCATTAAAGATGAGCATGAGATACAGAGTGAAAAAAGATCAAAAGAAGACTACCTGAGTCTGCATGGTTTTCTTTTACCTCCTTCCCTTTTCTCCCTCAACTCTTTTCACTCTATTTTTTATTTTTATTTTTTCCATTTAGATGCCATTTCATATCTGTTATTTTTATTTATTTATTTATTTATTTATTTATTGAGTTGTTGTCAGCTTTTGATTTGACAGGACTGCACTGCACATATTGAGGATGCAAGCAGTGATTATGTGTTACAATAATCACATTATAATAATAGCATTTAACATTTGCTTGATTTTAGCCCTCCAAACTTGTAAAATCAGACCACAAATTCCAAACTTTATTCAAAATCAGGCCTGAGTTTTGTGTCACAGCTCAAAATAAGACTTGTGTCTCAGTTTAAATATGCAGCGTGAAGTTATGACATATTTGAATGACTTCCTGACCATCTGAGATGGTGTTTTTTTTTTGTTGTTGTTGTTGTTGTTGGTTTGTTTCAACTGCTTTTGTACAGCAACTACTAACACTCTGCTTTCCTACTAGGACTCCACATAAAATATAAAATAGGAAAATGCATAAAGAGTACATTCCTTATCTTGCTGATAAAGTTCACATTAAAAATGCTGATCAACATCAGAATGGGTTCACTTTCTTTTTTGTTATTTTTTGTAATTTTTCCTTTCTCTCTTCCACAAAAAGAGATCAGAGGTTGTTCCCAGTGACATGTCATATGCAAGTCATCTGTTCCTCTGTGTTCATATAATTATTTTAAACAACCTCCAAGAGAATGATCTACATACTTATGCTCTATAACATAAAGTGAATCATAACTGCCTTTCACGTCCCCCAACATTATATGTTCCATGTATAGACATTTTTCAACACTGTATGTGAGTTTGCAAGCAAACAGTATGTGAAACTCAGTCTTCATCATAAAAGAAAGGATGAGAAAATCATTCCAAAATATGTAATGGCAATATTTTATGGTACAGGAAAGAAGGTAATGTGTGACTGAATACAGAAACAAACAAGAAAATGTATGTAGCCTTGAACCTCTGAGAGGAATCTGATAGATTTCCCAAATACTTTCCACAATCACTATAATCCCCTTACACAGCAGAGAAAAATAAACTTATCCTGTTGATATTAGATCTAAATGTGAACTAATAATACATACAGGTTATCACACTGAATAACATGTCAGTTGTAAGAGACAGTGAGGCAACCATGACATATGTGGACTTAAAAACTACTTTTAATATGCTTCTGCATAAAGTTCAGAGCAATTTGCTACAAAAGCAGCAATTCATTGGATATTTATTTTATCCAGGATGAAATTCTAACCAAAATGTGATATTTTCTCTGTTATTCACGTTACAATAAACTGAGAAGAGAACAGAACATTAAAGAAAACAAAAACAAAACAAAAAACAAAACAAAACTTATTTGAGAAAATCTTGAGAATGACAAAGAAGAAGAGGAGTAAGCTTCTCAGATGCAAGATATGAAAAGCAAATGTTATTGTTTCCTTGACCATCCCAATAAGATGTTTAAAACAATCAAAGGCAAACCAACCTAGCAAATAGAAACATAAAGAAAGAGTTAGCATTCTTTAGTTTATCTGTTCTTGGAAAATGACAAGACACAGTACATTTTACGAAAAACTAGACAGAAAATATTTCATTAAGTGAAAAGTTGGTCAATTCTCTGAAAATATTCAGTGAGAAGATATTTGCATGGACACTAAATAAAGCTCTTTGATAGGTGTATGCTATTCTCTCCAGGGACACAGAGGATTAGATGATTTAGCTCTCTTACACTTTAGGATCTTTTTCCGTCCATAGTATAAGTAACCTTTTATTATTATTATTATTATTATTATTATTATTATTATTATTATTATTATTATTATTATTATTATTATTATTATTATTATTATTATTATTTCTTTTCCCGTTTCCTCTGTTTCAAAGAAAACTTGATGCTAACACTGTTTTGTGGATTTACCTTTTACAAGTATTTGCAGAAACAAAAGAGTTGTGTTTTCTTTTTTCTGCACGGTGTCATTTTATTTTCCCCCATTAATTTTAACACTATTTCTCTAGTAAATTTGTTTTAACCACTGAGCATCCTTCTAAAAGAAGACCTTGATTGGTTGCCGCTATTAACTAAGAATAACTGTCAATGAAATTACATCCTAAAGGCCTCTTTCATTAGTTTCTTTTGAACTTAAGAATGCTTTCCCAGGGATTTGATTGCTTTTAGACTGGCACTTCCTAACGAGTCTTTTGATGTAAACTTTCATGCCACTGTTACTATGACAATAGTGTAACACAGAAGCAGCATTAATTGGAATTTTGATTATTTCTTAGACTCAGAAGACTATGTTTTAATAACTGGTTCAAATGTGCTTCAGATCAGTGCTGCAAGGCAAATCTGAAATCTTTTAATCCCAAAAAATTTGAATTAATAGAACAGCTGAAGTGGAAGAAATAGAAGTGGCATTGTGGTATCAATGCATCCAATTCTCCTCACTATTGTTTATATGATTCATGGCAATTAGATCTTCTGTAGAAAAGAAGTGATTTTTTTCTCATACCGGGAAGATCTTATGTAGCTTTCCATATTCTTCTACCTAAATCAACATTGGTTTAGAGAAGGGAAATGGTAAAAAGGACTAAAAGTGTAATCCATATAAGAAAGTACAATTAGTTCATGTTGTTTTGGAACAGATGGTAAGAACTTTGTAAATGCATCAGTTCTGCCAGATATTAACACTCTTCTTTTCTCAGGAGGGGAATGTGCAGTCTATAACAATGCAAATCATGAAAATACGATGAAAGATATTTAATTTCTCCTATTCCAGCTTTATATAAAATATCCAATTGGATATTGACAAAAGACAGAATTGAATAGAAATGCAGTGGGTGGGCAACTGTCTGATGGGTAGAGCCCAAAGTGCTTTAAAGTTACATGAGACTGGTGACTGGGCACTAATGAGATTTCCCAGACCTCTGTTTATGAGCCAACTCTCTTTAATATTTTCATAAATAACTTGGATGTAGGTCTACAAGTTGTTTTGAACCTACTTTTGCTGATTATGATAAATTGGGAGGAGCTCTTGATTCTGTTGATGTCACACAAAGAGATCTAGACAAATTAGAAAGCTGGGCAATCATCAGCTACATGAAGGTTGACAAGAGTTAGTGTTGGATTCTGCACCCCAGAAGGAGAAACCTTAGTTATATGTACAGACTGGGGGATGAGATGCTGGAAAGCAGCCTTTTTGAAAGGGATTTGGAGGTCTTTGTTGACAGCAAGTTAAACATGAGTCAACAGTGTCCCAGACATCCAGGGAGACCAATTGTATCCTGGGTTGCCTTAAATACGGCATTACCAGCTGATTGAGGGAAGTGATTGTCTCACTCTATACAACACTGTGAGCCTTTATCTTGTATGCTGTGTGCAGCTGTGGACATCACAGTTCAAAAAAAGACACAAAACTCTTAAAGAGTGTCCAAAGGAGGACTACAATGATGGTGTAGGTCCTAGAAGGGCAAATGAATTAAGAGTGGCTGAAGTCGCTTGGTTTGTTCGGCCTAGAGAAGATAAGGCTGAGGGTAGTCTCCATTGTGGCATATAACTCCTCTCAGGGTAGTGGAGGGTCAGACACAGATCACTTCTCTCCAGCAATAGGATCTGAGGGAACAGCATGAAGTTGCAACAGAAGTTGGATATCAGGCAAAGGTTCTTTACCAAGATGGTGATTAGGCACAGGAACAGGCTGCCCGTGGAATCTCTCATGGCACTGATCTTGCCAGAGCTCAAGACTCATCTGGACAATATTCTCAATCTGACTTTTGTGTGGTCCTGTGTGTCACCAAGAGTTGGTCTTGATGGTCCTTATGGGTCCTATCCCACTCAGGATATTTTACTATTCTTTGAGTATCACATAACATTTGGAGAATCTCCATGAAAACAGTTCCTAAGTTATGTAAATTTTCGTTCAGGGATGAAGAGAATAAGAGATAACCAGTGTTATGGTGCTTTCTTTACCTGTTGTAGTTTTCATTTCCCTGACCTCGGTTCCAGGGAAGGTTATGGAACAGATAGTCTTGAGGGAGATCACGCGGCACGTGCGGGATGGCCAGGGGATCAGGTCTAGCCAGCATGGGTTCATGAAGGGCAGGTCCTGTTTGACCAACCTGTTCTCCTTCTATGATCTAGTGACCCATCTGCTGGATGAGGGAAAGGCTGTTGATGTGGTCTACCTAGACTTCAGCAAAGCCTTTGACACTGTCTCCCATGGTATTCTCCTGCAGAAGCTGGCAGCCCGTGGCTTCAATGGGTACACTCTCAGCTGGGTAAGGAGCTGGCTGGAGGGCCAGGCTCAGAGAGTGGTGGTAAATGGAGTTAAATCCAGCTGGTGACTGGTCACGAGTGGTGTTCCCCAGGGGTCGGTGCTGGGGCTTGTCCTCTTCAGTATCTTTATTGATGACCTCGATGAAGGCATTGAGTGTACCCTCAGTAAGTTCGCAGATGACACTAAATTGTCTGGGAGTGTGGATCTGCCTGGGGGTAGCGAGGCCCTACAGAGGGATCTAGACAGGCTGGAGAGCTGGGCTGAAGCCAATGGGATGAGGTTCAACAAGACCAAATGCCGGGTCCTGCACTTTGGCCACAACAACCCCAGGCAGCGCTATAGGCTTGGGGCGGAGTGGCTGGAGGACTGTGTGGAGGAAATGGACCTGGGAGTACTGATTGATGCACGGCTGAACATGAGCCCACAGTGTGCCCGGGTGGCCAAGAAGGCCAACGGCATCCTGGTGTGTATCAAGAATGGTGTGGTGAGCAGGACTAAGGAAGTCATCCTGCCCCTGTACTTGGCATTGGTGAGGCCTCACCTTGAGTACTGTGTCCAGTTTTGGGCACCTCAGCACAAGAAAGATATGGAAGTACTGGAGCAGGTCCAGAGAAGGGCAACGAGGCTCGTGAAGGGCTTGGAGAATCAACCCTATGAGGAGAGGCTAAGGAAGCTGGGGCTGTTTAGTCTGGGGAAAAGGAGGCTGAGGGGAGACCTTATTGCGCTCTTCCAGTACCTGAAAGGTTCTTACAGCGAGAGTGGGGCAGGTCTCTTCTCACTAGTGACAAGTGACAGAACGAGGAGAAATGGCCTGAAGTTGCGCCAGGGCAAGTTCAGGTTGGATATTAGGAAGAACTTCTTTACAGAAAGGGTAGTTAGGTACTGGAATAGGCTCCCCAGGGAGGTGGTTGAATCGCCATCCCTGGATGTGTTTAAGAGCTGTTTGGATTTGGTACTCAGGGATATGATTTAGCAGAGGTTTTTTTAGAGATGGGGTACTGGTTAGGCTGCGGTTGGACTTGATGATCTTCAAGGTCTTTTCCAACCTGGGTAATTCTATGATTCTATGATTCATGAAAATAAATAGCAGTCATTATTTTCAGTGCAACCTGCATGTAGGTACACAAGTTGATGAGTCTGTTCATGTTACTGTTTCTATCTGCCCAAATCACAGAGTCAAGTTATTTGCAATATTCAAGTAAAATTATTGTTTCAGAAGCATGCAGGAAATATTCTTTTTATTTTTATTTTTGTGCAATAGTTAACATTCTGTTTAGATCCTTTTAATATACAATAAAAAGCTCTTTGCATTCTAGTCAACAAAACTTACTGATGTAAATGGAACCAGTAAAAGAAGCCACACCATACATGTGCAATATAATAGATCTAGTTTCTAAGCAATATCCAAACAGATGAGATTTTTTTCTATTTATTTTTGTTTGCATTGTAAAACACTTTTCCATATTATTGCAGGCATGCAGGGATGCATAGTTTCAGGAAATCGATGGCAACTGTCTTGAGCAGTTTGATCAATGACTACTCCCTCCCATTTCAGCCTGGATATTTATCTCCTGTTGTTCTGCAGACAGTTTACAGATTAATAATGAAGCATAAAACTAAGTTAGTGGTAACATATGAGCACAGTAGATGCAAAGCTGAACATCTCACATTAATGGCACTTTGCATTAGCAATCCATCAAGCCAGTCCTTTACAGCATTTGCAGTTTCTTGTCCCTCCCTAGAAATGATCACAAATAAGAAAATCATAGAATATAGAATTGTTTTGAGGTGGAAGAGACTTAAAGGTCATGCAATTGAGCTCTCCTGAAAGAAACAGGGACACCTACAGCTAGATCAGGTTGCTCCATGCCCCATCCAACCCAACCTTGAATCTTTCCATGTATGTGTCCTCCACCACCCTAGCTGGGAAACCTGTTCCAGTGTCTCACCGTGTAAAAGATTTATTCCTTATACTGAAATCAAACTTACCCTCCTTAAGTTTTAAAACATTTCACCTTGTTCTAACACAACATACCCTACTAGTCTGTTCTCTTCTTTCTTCTAGCCCCTCTTTAGATACCAAAATGCTGCCATCAGGTCTCTAGGCTGATCATCCCCAGCTCCTTCAGCCTGTCCTCAGAGGAGACAAGTTCCATTCCATAGATCATTTCGTGGACCTTCTCTTGATGCATTACAACAGTTCTGTGTCTCTCCTGTACTGAGGACCCCATATCTGGACACTTCTGGTGCCCACTGGACCGTACTTCAGGTGAGGCCTCACAGTGCAGAGTAGAAGAGCAGGATCACATCTGTTTCTCTGTTGGCCATGCTTCTTTTAATGCAGGATTACAGGATATCCAGGATATAGTTGGCATTCTTTTTTGTTCATGTCCAGCTTGCCATCCACCAGTATCATCACGTACTTTTTTGCAGGGTTCTCAATCCTTCCATCACCCAGTTTGTATTGACAGTGGGAGTTACCATGATTCAGGTACAAGAAACAGAGATGATTCTTAGGCATCTCTCTATTTACTTATTAAAATGAAACCACTGGCTTTTTAAAGTTCATGTGCAATTGGCTTGATTGTCAAATCAGAAGTTAATGCATCAAATCAATAACCTATGATGACTTACATTAGCTATAAATAATTATCCTACAACACGTCGAAAAGAGCCTTGATTTTATTTATTTATTTATTTATTTATTTATTTTTAATTTTGTGTCTTTTTCTGAGATACAAGAGATTCTACTGAGTAGAAAATATATTACCTATGATGTTGGTGTGAATTAATTCTGGAATCACCCTTGTCTGCTGTACGAACCTGATGTGACTTCAGCTTGAACCTAAAAAATAATTTTTTATCTTGATATGGCTTAGGCTATTTTGGCTAGGTTTCATTCTACTCATTGATCATGAATAATTTCAGTGTTCTTGCTTCTTCATCTTTATCCTTCAATGAATACCTAGAAACTATAAAAGTACTTGTTCTTCCTGGTTTTTTTTTTTTGGTTTTTTTTTTTGGTTTTTTTTTCTCCTTAAAAATAGAAAGATACTACCAATCTGTGACTCCTTACTCCGATGTTATTTTTTTTCTGTTCACACATCAGCTGTTGATTTTGGCTATCAGCTTTACAAGTTTTTCAAGAAAGGCCACATGCACCAAGCTTCTCTAAAGCAGCTGATGTAGTATTATTGCATAGCAGGTGATAATGAATATACATAATTTGCATGAAAAAACAAGTTTGAACTCTTATGAGAAAAAAGGAAAAGCCATCCAGAGACACTTTAAAAAATATCCAGATCTGGCCACTGTCTTCATTCTGCATATCCTTTCGTGTCCCAAGACTGCATTTTTGCTGAATATAAAATGGTTATCACAGTGACCATATTTTGGGTCATAGTGTAAAAATAGCAGGGATTGCTTTCCAATTGTCTCTCAATCAACCAATTATTCTAACTTAGTTATAAATATTTGCCTCTAATTTCCCTGGTGCTGCCTAAATTTTTTCTATAAATCTATTTCTTTGGAGAAATAAAGGGGACAAAAAGAGTAGAATGGTATCTTTTAAAAACATGTACATCTGCTTGAATAAATTTGCCTTGCATTTTCATCTCAATGGCAAAGCTACTAAACTGCAGTCAGAAATCATAAGTGAATCAGACTGTATTAAACCTACGTGCAAAAAGCCTGTTTGAATTCTTGTAATATTTTTGCTTGCATAGTGTCATGGAAGTAGCCAGAAAGAGAAGGCTTACTGCATCCCAAACCCTACATCCTAGCAAAGAAACTTAATCCACTCAGACCAGTGAATTGACGCCTCTTAAAATGATTGAAATGCAAATTATGATTATTTAGGGGATTACATACGGATTTGAGTTTGGTGTTTGTGTTTGCATTCCCACTTTGGCAGTACAGGGTGAATATTATTAAGTGAAATTAGCAGTCAAATAAGGAAATCATCTTAATAATTCCAAAGAAGCTTTTGACAAGATTAGTTGCCACACATGACCTGTGCAGGAGATTCACCATCCTATCTGCTCATTGTATTCATTGGTCATTTAGTTTTTTTGGCTCAACACCACTGCATTTTCCAATTCCTGCCCAACTCAACGTCTCAGCTTGTCTGATAGATGAAATGCTGGTAAGCTGCATGATTGCTTCCCATATAAAGTGATTTTTCCCCAAAGGTTTAGTTACCATTGTCAAATATAAATCAAAATGAACTGACTGGGCTTTCAAAAACAAAACAAAACAAAACAAAACAAAAAAACAAAAAAACAATAAATAAAGAACATAAAAGAAAAATAACTGGAAAGATATTGAAGGCTTTCATTATTCCTGCAGATTCTGCTGATGAGATTTTTTTTATTATGAGTTTTCTCATATGAATGGTTTGTTCATATTTGATTATAGGGAAATTCATACATGTTTGGTGATCTTGAGTATTAAGACATTGTTTCTGTTGTTGCACAAACAACTGCTTTCACTTATATCTCAAAAGAAATACCTACCAACTTAAAATCACTGAACAAATGATACGTTTCCTGAGATGACACATTAAAAGATGTTAAGGCCACAATCAACAAACCTGTATGAAAGCTCAATAACAATACTGACCAATGAAGGTATCTCCATATCCACAACTGCATTTCTCCTTTCCTCCCTCCTCCTTTACTCCCTCCCTCCTTTACTCCCTCCCTCCTTTACTCTCTCCCTCCTTTCTTCCCTGCCTTCTTTCTTCCCTGCCTTCTTTTCTCCCTCCCTCCCTCCCTCCCTCCCTCCCTCCCTCCCTTCCTCCCTCCCTCCCTTCCTTCATTTATTTCTTTCCTGCTCTCTCTCTTTTACTCTCTCTCTTGTTTGCTTTCTTCCTGTCTTTACTGAGGGGAGGGAATTTGGAGATTTATGAAGGTGAATTGGAAACTGCATACACATATATACATATTTATGTATATATATTCAAAAATATATAAATCACCTATTCCAATCAGACAGTGTCTTAAATGGCATGGCATTTTATGTAATATTTTGGGTTTTCTTGCAATACGTTCCTGCTTTGGAGCAGGGGGAGAGAGGTGGGGGGGGGGGAGGGAATGAAACACAGAATAATCTGTTTACATCTTTGGTAAAAGTAGAATGAAATATATTATATTCAGAAATGAGCATTAATCCTACTGTAAAGTATTACAGGACAGAATTACAGTAAGAATGCTTTTTCTATCACTTAGACTTTCAGGAACCAAAATGAAAATAAAATAAAATAAAATAAAATAATAAAAAGGAAAGAAAGGAATAAAAAATCTTTTTTGCAATTTTTTGTCTTTTCACTGAATTTAATCCAAACACAATCATTCCTTTCTCTACCCATGTCTACGTTCCCCTCAAATAAGTCCCACCATACTGTAATATATTGAACTATTGCTATTTTGCTCATAGGTATCCTCAATAACATTACATTTAGAACAAATGAGGCACATTTCAAAGAGAATAATGGAATCTGCAGGAAAAAAAGCTAACTTCCTGTGAGACTAACTTTAGCTATTATTAAAGATATAATACATAAGGATTACTAGTAGGAGAGCAGAGTACAAAACTTATAGAAATACATTAAGGGACAACCACAGTGGGGGGAAGGATTTTGTCTAAGAAATGTACTAGAGCTGCTCAACAGAATCACTTTCAAAATGTTTTATGATAGAAACCACTAGAGAAATTTCAGGAAAATACATACTATTACATACTTCAATATTTGCACGTAAAAGATGATAAAAACAAATGCAGAAATTTACTAAATGAAACAAATTAAATATAAGAAATGAAATTTCAAGGAAAATAAAACAGCTTAATAGAGACTATGTAAATAAAACATATAGGAAATCTTTGAATTAGGTCCTGTGCATTTGTTCTTTTTCTATATGAAAGTCTCCTAAATATTTTGGTGTTATTAATCTGCATTGTGTTTGAAGAATTTATATATATGATACAGCTGTTGTTTCTGTGAAATGGCATGGCTATTATAAATGCTTAGAAAATTAGATCTTTGTATAACCATAAATGGAAACAGTTCAGGTTGCGATATCTGAAAGTTTTGACTATAAAATTAGAATTCATAGAATCAAAGAATGGCTTGAGTCAGAAGGGACCTCAAGAATCACCAAGCCCCAGTCCCCCTGCCAAAGCAGGGCCACCAATGTCCATATCTAATTCTAGCCCAGGCTGCCCAGGGCTCCATCCAGCCTGGCCTTGAACACCTCTAGGGATGGGGCAATCACGATCTCTCTGTTCCATCACCTCTCCACTCTCTTGGTAAAGAACTTTCCCCTGATATCCAACCTAAATCTTTCCTCCTTCAACTTAAAACCGTTCTCCCTTGTCTTGCTATTATCTACCCTTCCAAGGAGTTGTAGGCTTCCTTTAGGTAATGTAAGGCTGCAATTAGGTCAACCTGCAGCCTTCTCTTCACCAAGCATTTAGATAGATCATGCTGTGTTAACAGCTTTACTCTTCTGCTAGCTGTGCCATTCTTTGAGTTTTATTTCCTCGTCAATATATTGGATATGTAAGTTAAATACTTGGTTTACAAATTAAATGTCAGTAGTAGTTAGTCCTGCTTCCAATATTCATTACCTGTATCAGCCTCTCTTGATATGTGGTTTAGAAATGTAGCCTAAATGAATTGTTCTTTTCCCCCAAATTTAATGAGTGGAAAAGAAAACCAACTTTGTGTTTCTTTTCCTTTCTTTTCCATTTTGACTTATATGTATCATAAAAATGAATTATTAGCTAAATAGTTCAGAGAAAAAAAATATTTCTCCAGATTTCTTTTTTTTTTCTTTCTTTCTTTTTTTTTTTTTTTTTTTTTCTTTTTTCTTTCCTCTTTAATGATTTGTTAGTTTTGCTGAATTTGCACAGGTTGAGATGTGAATATATCCTTATTTTATGATGGGTTAGGAAAACATTTCCAGGCTACTTCCTGAAAACTGAAAATAAATGGTAGAGACCATTTGTAAGAGGCATTCCCTGCTTTCTTCTTACCTATTATGGTGGTTTACAGTGTATTAGGCTATAGATTATTGCAACTATTTACTAAGGCAGATAACACTTTGACTCTAATAGCACCTGACTTACAGTACATCACATGAATTGGTTTCTATTATCGGATCCTGTATATTTATGGAGGAGGTGAAACAGAAGAGATGTCTAACTCCATGTTTTTTCTGTGTAGATAGCACTTGAATGGGAAGAGATAGATTGCCTGGGTACACCTCACCCTAAGCTCATTTAAGCGCTGGCAGCCACAAGGGAAGAATCTCTCCTTGGAGATCACCTTTCTTGGGGTGTTCAGTGAGCTCTGATACTCAGAAAGGGGTAAGCAGTTCCTTCTTTATTACTGGATTGTGACCTCTGTCTTTCTTGGGCGATCTAAAACTGGTTTTGTCACCTACCCTTTTATTACTTTTTTTTTTTTTTTTTTTTTTTTTTTTTTTTTGTCAGAGCTTTTAGATGACCAAAACAAAAACAAAAAAGCAAACAAACAAACAAACAAACAAGAAATGACCCTTCATGAAAAGGATTTCAGTGTTTTAAAAACTGGTACATTGTTCCAGGTGTGTTTGAAAGGTTTCAGTAGTGGTTACTCTGACTCTTCTTCTTGGCTTATTACTAATGATAATATAACTGACTGTGGCTAATAGAGTTACTCAATTCAATGTAATTCATCAGGAGACCCACTAAGTTTGATTCTGTACTTGATTACCTGTTTAAAGTAAAATCTAGTTTAAATAATGCTAAATCAATAGAAGTTCAATGTTAAATATAGCACCTCCCAGAGAGACTTAGATCGATGGAGAATTTGGTGGGTTTCATCTGATTGAGAATTGGACTAAACCAGATAATTTATGGGAATATAACTTCTTGGAAGTTATTTTATTTTCCTTTGTGCTTTAGTTATAGTAGAAGAGATCAGTGACAAATGCTGTATGTTTTATGTTATAGAACAAGTGCAAAATATATTGTCTTTGATTGTTTCTATAAACTGTAACATATTTACATATCTCTTTCCACTGAGTAATGGGATGCGGTAATCATAGAAAAATAAAATCATGGAACAGCCTGGGTTGAAATAGACCACAATGCTCATCAAGTTTCAACTCCCCTGCTATGTGCATGGTCACCAACCACCAGACAAGGCTGCCCAGAGCCACATACAGCCTTGTCTTGAATGCCTGCAGGGATGGGGCACCCACAGCCTCCAGTGTTAACACTACCCTTATCACTGCTATTTGCCCAATGTTTGTTTGTTTCTTTTTTTCAGTAAAGAGTTTTTGTCAGATATTTAGTGGCTTTATGCATCCCTGAGTGTCAGGGGTAAAATCACCAATTCGTAATTAACTTTATCTTTATGGAGAGATTTGACTATGATGTTAGAAACTACATTTTCATTAAAGTTACCCACATTTGTGGGACTATTTATAGATGTATTTTTCTTCCTCCAAGTTTCATGGGTTTACAGAATAATTGTAGATCTTTCAAAATTCTCTACCACAGTCTGTAGATAGATGTTAGTGGTGCTTATCCCATTCTCATATCTAAATGGGAAAATTAAAATACTCCTTCTCATTCCTCACACTAGTGTTGGGATTGCACACTAACCCATCATACAGAGGATCATACGTCAGAGGATCAGTAGATCCTCTGTTATTGTCTTGCAATGTCAAATTCTCTTTGTGTATTCAATGGTCGTTTTATTATTTCTCTAATGATGGAGTCTTCATTATCCATTTAGCATCTCAAAAAACAAACTTTCAGGTTAGATTGTTAACATTTATATCTGTGACAGTAATTTTGCCTTTTTTATCTTTCTCAACATGAAAGGCCATAGGCTTTGATCATTATAATAAAAAAATTAATTTTCATGTGCGCTCATTTAGACATTTCATGAAAGTAAGCTAGAATCTTCACAGAAAGAAGGTAAAGTATAATGTGGATATTTTTAATGAATTTTAAAATACAGAAATATACTGAAAAACACATAACAAACTGTGAAAAGTAGACTTCTGAAAGCTGTTCTTTCAAGAGTACACTTGGTGTTTTGTTAATAGCAGAAAAAATTGCAGTTTTTTATGGCCTTCATCTTTTAAGTTCGCTCAGTCCAAAAATCAACATGGACTTTTTTACTCACAAAAGGACAGGAAAAACTGAAGGGAAAAGAAAAGGAAGAGGAAAAGGAAGAGGAAAAGGAAAAGGAAAATGAAAAAGAAAAGGAAGAGGAAAAGGAAATGGAAAAGGAAAAGGAAAAGGAAAAGGAAAAGGAAAAGGAAAAGGAAAAGGAAAAGGAAAAGGAAAAGGAAAAGGAAAAGGAAAAGGAAAAGGAAAAGGAAAAGGAAGGGGGAAAAAGGGAAAAAAAAAAAAAAAAGATGAAAAAGAAAACCAACAAATTATGGCAATATAGATTACTGTACTAACAGCTGGAGTCCGGTGCATTACACTGCTCTAAAATGCTCCACTGACAATCTGTTATATCTTAGTGCAATTGCCAGCTGGCAGGTAATTTTCCTGTAGAAAACTTTTCCTCCCTGTAAGTGCTGTCATGGTAATATTCAACCACAGCAATGCTGTTAAAAGAAATTGAAAGGAATTGACACTTCTGAGAGTGACTCAAACCAATCCAAAGACAGGTATGTAAGGTGGGATAAATTACTTTAGGAGGTACTTCCATCTCTCTGCCAATTAGAAATTAGACTACACACCAGAATTTTATGTACATAAAGCCTATTGGGATAAATCTTACTCTAGACATTAACTTTTGTGACAGATAATTCTACTTGCAATAACTATCAGGTTGCTTGAGACAGAAATACAATGGAAACCACATATCACTGCTCATGGGATTGTGCAGAAAGGACAATGGGAGTAAATCCTCAAATGCCAGCATCCCACCTTTTAGAACAGTCCAGTTGGGGGATCCAGCAGAGTGCAATATCTGTAGGTGTATCTTTATGGATGTGCCAAGAACTTTTGAATATAGTAGTTTAAAATACAACCAAATCATAGATTATGAAAGAGGGGGGAGGGAAGTGGAAAGGAAAAAAAAAAAAAAAAAAAAAAAAGAGGGAATGTCATCTGAAAAATCAGACTGCAACAAAAGAAAACAAAGACTTGTCCCCTAGACAAAGAAAAAAAAATAATAATTAAATGCTATATGTATTGATGTATAATACCTGGCACTACCATTGGTGAGAGAACATCTGTATTGTCCTGGTTCTGTCCATAACATGCCCAGTAGCAGACAGCATTGCAAACCCTGTAGAACTTTTTTTGCATTCTGTCTTACATCTGAGGTGGAATTTTCTTCAGAGTGTCTGCTACGATGCCATGTTTTGATTCTAGGAGGAAAAACAATGTTGATTGTGGTTGGACTTGATGAACTTGAAGGTATTTTCCAACCTGAGCAATTCTATGATTCTATGATATCACAATAATATTTATAGTTTCTGATAAGAAATGTTGTACAGAGCCAAGGCCATTCTCAGAAAAGAGCCCAAGGAGCTGGGGAGGAACAGTATTAGGACAGCTGACTTAAACTGGCCAAAGGGATATTCCATACCATAGGACATAGAATCATAGTATCACAAAGTTGGAAAGGACCTACAAGACCATCTAGACCAACCCTCCTCCATTACCATTACTAACACAAGCTACTAAACCATATCTTGTATTTCATCATCCAGACATCAAGCAGGAGTTTTGAAGGGATGGGAGTTTGTCTTATTCTTATCATCTGCTCTGGAGGTTGGACTGGCATTGGATGGGGGATGGTGAGCAATTGTTTGCTACTGATGTGCAAACAATTGCTCACCACTTGTTACATACATTCACATATAAATGTATGTATTTGTCATAATTATTGTTCTTCCCTTTTTCTCTATAGGAGTAAGCAGTTTCATCTCAACCCATGAGTACATGAGGTTTTTGTTTCATTTTGTTTTGGTTTTGGGGGGGGGGCGGGGGGGGGGTTTGTTTGTTTAATCATAATTATTTATTCTGTCCTTCATCCCACTGGGAAGGGGAAGAGTAAGAAAATATTGTGGTCCTGAGCCACCTGCTGGGTTAAACCTTAACAGTCCAGTTTCAATGTTGTTAGAGATTTCCAGAACTATCCATTTGATGATAAACATCAAAAAGTCTTGTCCTTTAATCAGTCTTCAGCCCTGGTCTCCACTTAATTTCATCTGAAAAATCTGAAGTATTAGTACAGGTTAAAAAGGAACTCAGTTTTCATATTAAAGAACTCAGTTTATTTTGCTGGCTGTTATTTGTTTAGGCAAAATTTGGAGATGTGTTATTTGCATTATTTATTTAGCTCTTATGAATAAATTAGGGAAACTTAAAACATAAAAAAAAGTTGAAAAAAAAAAAATCTGGTCTGTCTCTTTTTAATCCATTTCAAATTTCCTCTTAAATTACAATATGGTTTTGGAAACAAATAACTTTTTTCTCTGTAGGTTTCATACCTGCTGTCTTTAAATCTGCTGCCAGTTAGTCATCAATAATCCCCTTTGTCTGCCTATTTGGCTTCTGATTCCAGGCCTTTTGCCAATCTCTTGTTCTTTTTGTATCCTCCTGTGTAGATTACTGTTTCAGATCAATGAATTCTTTATTGCCTGCTACCCAAATAACAATTAACATTTCAAAAAAATCACCTTCCTAACCGGGATTAGGCCAACAACAGAGACAGATGTTGTGATTCAATAGTCCTAATACCACTGACCAAAATTAAATGGCTACTTTGCAGTCAAGTCTCATCTCCTTCAGCAGCAAATGAGAGAGAGAGGCACCTTCAGGGAGTAATTTTTCTTAAGATATTTCCTAATTCCTGATGCAAAAGGGAACCAAACGTATTAGCTCAATGTAAGTAGTCCCAAAGGTAGAAAAGAAAGAAAAAGTTAATTGAAGTCACGGGACTAGATTACATGGTTGATCATGCTGTGCTAAAACTGGCATTGGACATAAATACTAGATTAAAAGAAAAAAAATAAAAATAAGGAGGGGATGAGGGCGAGGGTTGGGGGGGGGGGGGAAGGGGGGAGGGGAGGGAGGGGAGTGATTGAGAACACAAGTTTCTAGAAACACAAAACAAAACAGAACCAAACAGCACCACCACCACCACACTGATGAAAATCCTTACTTCAAACTGAAATAGCTAGGTCAGTCCAAAAGTTCTGTCTCCTAATTATGGATACTACATATAGATAAAAAAAACACAGTTAACACTCCTTTATAGGCCAGATTTTCAGCCACAAAACGCTATTTGTGAACATAGCCACCAAGATTTGCTGTGCATTTTTGTTAGTGATGGACAAGAGTCTGTGTGCACCAATGGAGTTGTCTCACTGTCAGTGTTGCTGCTGCTGAAACACACCACCTCTGTCCTCACTTCCACTGTTTGGTGCCCAGAAATGTTCATCAAGCATCAGTGAATTGTCAACAGGTGGAATTATTTTTTCATGGAGGAATTCAGTGTCACACCTTTCCTCCATACACACTTCCATGTCAGATGCCATTCTGTCAGACTGACACTCTGCTGCCATTTGCAATTTATGAGTCAACATAATAATGCAGGAGACATTTGAAGCAGCCCTTGTATATTTTATTATATATATTATATATTATATATGTATATTATATTGTATATGTATATTTGAACAGGAGATTAAAGAAACACTTTAGGAAGGACAACCTAGAAGAGCCAGAGGCTATTTGCTTTGTAGCAAGGTTTGAGGAAAAGAAGAGCATAGCTTTTCTGTGCATATGTTAACATTTTTGTTATTGCTGTTGAAAATGTTACTTTCTAGCAAGGATAACATTCTCTGAATGCTTGAACTGCTCTTTACCTGCAGGACTAAGTACCACTGAAGGCAAATAAAATGCTGGGCTTTTACCAGTGTTTTTAGTATTCATAAATGCAGTCATGCATGTTGAATAATTAGTTACCTGTTAAAAAATAAATAAATAAATAAATAAATAAAGTAAAAAATAAATAAAATAAAATAAAATAAAATAAAATAAAATAAAATAAAATAAAATAAAATAAAATAAAATAAAATAAAATAAAAAAATCACTGAAGCCCCTAACCAGAATATATCAATCACAGCTCCATGAAGATGGGAAAGAGTGCGATGAATATTATTTTATTCAAACATGAAAGACAAATGTGCTCTTTCTCAGAAGGTTACATATTTGTCATAATGTTTTGGTCAGTCTTACCGTGTGACACTTTCTGCCTACCCAGAACAAAGAATCTAAATGTCATGCAAACCACACAACACAGAGCTGCTGGAACAAACCAAGCCAAACCCCAAACCACAAAGCCACAAAGAGCAACCAAAATATCAACAGCAGAACAGAGATCTCATCAGCCACATAACGTCTCTGCTTTTCATGTTAATGCACACAAAGCTGATTACAAGCAGCACCATTCTTCCAATAAAAAATATCTCTGCACTGACTCTAAGTGAGCAAGGGTGGCATTTGCTGTATTTTTATTTATTTATTTATTTTTAACCTACATTAATATCCTACAGATTTGCTGGTCTGAGCTGAAGAGATTCACTCTTGCCAAGATTTCTGCTACTCATGAAATGATTCTCCACAGCTTAACTGTCCTCTAGAGGGGGGAAGCATTGGCTTGCTGCAGTGTTCAATAAGGTATGTAAAAGCCCAATGAAATCCTCCTGCTTGATTAAAAGCTGATCAAACACAGTATGGGAAAACTCTGTGGATCTCATATCTCATCCATCCATCTTCCATGTTAGCACTTGCAAGGCAATCCTTTGCTCAGCATGTCTTCTATGTCTTCTTTCTTGATTGCTTCCTTTGGGACAGTTGATCTATCACCATTAACAGCAGAGGAATCCTATGTATAGGATTTGTCTTATCTCACTCAAGATATTTAAAGGTTAGACATCTAAATCTGAGTTGACCACCACAGGCGGACAACTTTCAGTGGAGACAAATAGGGTAGAGGCATGAGTCTCTGGAGATTCTGTGACTCTTTCCTTTAATTAGGCCTTATCTATGACTCTAGAGATCAAGCTTATGCTGTATTTCCTTGTAGCTAATCCTCATATTAAAATATCTAATAATGTCTAAGTATGGTTGCTAACTGGAATGCAACTACAGATCTATGCTTAATTCAATGTTGCATTGTTTCAGTTTCTCCTAATAGAACTCTCTTGTATTTTAAATTCCAGTTTGAGTCTGAGGTGAGAAAATAGTTGCTAATTACATTTCAGATGCTTTTGTATAGCAAAAATGTGTTTCAGATTTTAAAATTACCATACAAAATTCACCTATAAAAATGCATTAAATGTTCTAGAAACAGAAATATATATATACATATATAAATTTTGATGTTATTAATAACATGTATAATACCCACATATGTTATATTTTCCTTGACAGGCTTTCAATACAATCATATTCTCCATAATGTGTTCAGTTGAATAAAAAGTGATTTAAAAAAATAAAATAAAATGAAAATACAAAATATACTATATTCTAATGAATGCAAAGTCTTTGAAAACATCAGTGGTTCTGGAAGCCAAATGCTGATTTCTTTGACAGAATATGCAGAAATAAAATGGTTAACAGTTAAAATGCAATTGCACAACAGTAATTAATTTGCACCTGTAATTCCATTTCCCAGTTCCCTATTTACTGTCTGATGGTTTTGTTTATCATAGTCATATTCAGCTTCCTACTTTAGTAGTCTGTTTCTGGAAAATAACACATGCTGAATTCTGGAACGCGCAAAAATATTATTACAATGTAAATGATATTTCTGTCCTCTTATATTTTTAAGAAGGAAAGGTCCACATCCTATTTTTTATTTTATTTTATTTTAATTCTTTGTGCAAATTGATAAGCTTGTGTGGAACTCACATGAATGAAAACATTGACATAATTGAGGCTTAAAGAACTTTTCGTATTTCTGGTAACAGGAAGCGTTTTTCTTCATGCAGGGCATAGGAAAGTAAATTTTCTGGTAGACAAGGGAGATCTTGATTGTTTTTTTAGTGAAGACATTTTTATTTATTTATTTATTTATTTTTTTCTGGCTAAACCACTGAAGTTAGAGGTGTGAAAGATCATTTGCTTCTAGAACTGAAAGAATCCTGAAGAGGAAAAGTGAAAAATTACACTTCTCAAGAATAAGATTAAATTCATTTTTGTATTTCACAGTGAAAACAGTCCTAACTACAAAAACTAGAGATCAATGAATGCTTGTGCTTAGTTACTCAGTCTCACACTCAAACATTAAAAATATCTTTGTGACATACTTTGGAATCCTACAGAGAGCTGTGGTCTGACATTATGTTTAGCAGCATTGTGGGGATATTTCTTCATGGGAGATGAATATTTCACTGACAGGACAAGGTAACAACAATGAAGGGAATGTTGGAAGAAATAATAAATTAAAAAAAAAAATTAAAAATAAATTTAAAAAAAAAAAAAAAAAAAGTGAGAGAAGGAGGAAGAGAGAGAGAAAAAGAATAAAGACAATTTAGAAGCATTTTAGCCAGGAGTCAGCCATACGAGGGTAACTGCACATGCTGAGGAGGGAGGTGCGCACATGTTCAGATCAGGCTGGGCAGCTACTGCAAAGCATGAAGGTCGACCTCTTGGCAGCAATGAAATACTTTTCACTTTCTGTAGACCACAGGCTGAGAGGACCTACATAATGTAAATTAGTAGCCACTTGATAGCTGCTTGTTTATATATGTGATGCGCCTATGCATTCAATAGTCTATAGTCTGCTCTAGGATGGCATAGGAGGGAAAGCTCAAAGGAAGGAAAGATTCCCAAGCACACAATAGAAATACGAATGCTTATAAACAGACTTTGAAGACTATACTGGCACCTGAACCACTGAACTGTGCACACGTAAGCACCTACAAAGGAAAACTGCAGTCAGGATTACTAATCAAGAGGATAGATATGTGTCTTGAATGATGGATGACATAAGTGGCTTTCACGAAGAAGAAAGTACATAGCAGCATTTCTCAGACTTCTCATCACATATATATTCTTTTCATAAAGAACAAAACAGTTTATATATTTGAATATGTTGAAAAGGTGCAGTTAATCTACCGTCTCCAGATTCTTGGGAAAGTTTCTGCATGAATAACAGTTATGCAAACTATAGAAGTACTCTTCTTCTTTTAGAGCTTCTTTTAGTATTTCAGGCTGCTTACACTGTTTTCTATATTCCTTCCTCTACTTATCCCTACACTTTAGCAGACTTCTCTACTATAAGCTCTGTCTGTCCTTTACATCTCTTGCTTCCTTTTCTACCAAGATATAATAACAATTGGTTAACCAAAAATTTTAGAGCATTCAGTATCACTTCTGGAGTGGATGCAAAAAACGTTTCTTGGTGATCTCTAGGCTCTCATCTAACCACTTAGCTGATGAGTGGAAGAATTAGATTTCATTTTCTTGTATGGCTGGATTTAATACTAACCTGTATCACTCAGTAATCTGCTATGAGCTACACAGAAATATTCAGGAATAAATAAATGTTTAATAATTGGTAGCATATGTACACACTCAAGGAAGCAAAGACAAACATGCAGGGGAAAAAAAGAAAAAAAAAATCTCTTAAAGCAACCCAGTAAAAAATAGAATAAAGAATCTTGCCTGTAAAAACCCTATAAAAACCCTATACAAGTGGTGTAAATATCAGGAGAAACAGAACTGAGTGCTGCTGTAGCCAACATACATACAATACACAATGCAAGAGAGCTGCTGCAATTCTTATAATACATGGGCAAACAACCATTGTTTACTCACATACCATCATTAGTCAGTAAATTATAGAATCATGGAATCACCAAGTCTGGAAAAGACTTCTAAGACTATCCATTTCAACCATTTGCCTTTCATCAATATTTTCCCAGTAAACCATGTCCCTCAGTACAAAACCTAAACATCTCCAGGCACAGTGATACCACCACCTCCCTGTGCAACCCATTCCAGCTCCTGATTGCTATTGTGGAGGAGGAGCTTTTCCTGATGTCCAGACTGAATCTTCCATGGTGCCGCGTAAGGCCATTACCTGTTGTCCTATTGCAAATTACACAGGAGGAGAGGCCAAACATTCAGGTAGTTGTAGAGAGCAGTAAGGTCTCCCCAGAACCTCTTCTGCTCCAGAATAATCAGTGTTCCCACGGCTATTCCTCATAAGATTTGTGCTCCAGACCCCTCACCAGCTTTGTTGCCTTCAATGGACACATTCCAGGGCTTCAATGTCTTTCTTGTAGTAAGAGGCCCAAAACCAAAACAGGACAGGCCTCAATACTGACCCATGGGGAACAGCACTTGTGACTGTTTGCCAGTTGTATTTAATCATATTTAGTCACCACTAATATCAAGTAGAAGACCTGTCTTCCAAAGATTTCCTAACAATCTTGTAACACCCAAGTATAGCACCACTAAGATGTTAATTTCATCTTTGTTTGTTTGTTTGTTTGTTTTGTTTTGTTTTTTACTGTTGTTGTTTCCAGAAAGTCATCAGGAATTTGTCAAACTGCTATCTCTATTATTTCCTTTGTATTTAAGTATTTAAATCAGTAACTGATTTAGTAATTGAGAGAACAAAGTTGAGAAATTGATGCTTAATCTTAGTAAATAAGGGCAGAATTGCAATACTAACGACGGAAGACTCTCAGTTACCATGACAAAAATGTGGCAACCTGATAGAAAGGGCTAATGAAGGAATTCAATTTGAGCTGAATTTCATTAACCTGAACCTTTCCCCAAAACAAAGAAAAAATATATGTGTGTGTGTGTGTGTGTCCAATGATGTAAAGACTAGGCTTATATCCTAATTTGGAAATTAATTTTGTTAACCAATTTATGTGGTTGGAAGAAAACTATTAAGGAAAAAAATAAAAAATAAAAAATTCAGGCAGAGAGATGAAATTAGATGTGGTAAGAGTGGAATGGGTGGAATGGGGTTTGTGTTTCTTGTGGTCATATCTGACTTAATCATTAAGTAGGTGGGGTCTGTGTTTCTTGTGGTCATATCTGACTTAATCATTATGTAGGTTAGGTTTCTGTTTTAAATGGATCAATATATTTGATGACTGCTTTGTATCCATGTTGTTGCTTTTAGGATGAGATCCTGCCATTCTAAATTTCTACTACTGTAGAAACTCTAACTACTACTAACAGTAGCACTGCTGAGGTGAAGAGACCTGGTTATACTTCAGTGGGTGAACAGTCTGTTCTGTACCATTCAGCAATTTATCCTTTAGCTACACCTGATTCTTAACGGTAGTGTTTTTCTTGGACTTGCCTTTAAATCATTCCCCTGCCCATGTGTTGGAAGGTCCTCTGAAATACAGATTGCCTGGCAAAGACACATGAATATAGATTTAGGTTTTTGACTAAATACTCCAGGTTGAAATAACTGGGCTTAAATAGGTTTAAGGGAAGATTATGTTTATATAAAAATACTTTTAAAAATGCTTTGATGACTCTGGCCTAGATATATCTTCACTCCATCACTTAGTTTCTATTAAAAACCCATTTTCTTTGACCAATGTTGAAAGGCAGGGAAAGACATAAACCTCCATATTATCCCTCTGCAATTACTTAAGCAAAGTGCTTTACGCCACAGTCCAAGAGTGACCTGCTTCTACAGCTGCTGAAAGTGCTGAAATATAGACATTCTTTTGTAGGCCCAGGCTATGAAAAAATAGAAATACATGACATGAAAAGTTCTAACATACCTTTTTTTTTTTTTACTTTTTTTTTTTAATTATTTTTGTCTCATTTATTTTTTTTCTTTTCCCAAAATAATTTATCTTTCAGTCATGCTAAGTGTCATTTTTCACAAATGAATAGCTTTATCCTAGTTACAGGAAATGTTCTTTCTGTCTATAAAAATGACAAATACTTCAGGAATTTTTTATTTTTTTCTTGTGGGACCGAAGGGGAAAAAATTCAGCTTTCTTGCTATCACTGGGGGCAGGAGGTCAGATGTAATTTGTACATTTTAGATTTCCACCCAAATAAATGTTGTTTTTCCAAGAAGGTACCATTTCAAAATGAAAAAATAGAAGAAAACAATTGCCATACTGGAAGACACAAAACCACAAATCACTTTAGGAATATATATATATATATATATATATATATATATATATATATATATGTATGTATGTATGTATTTGATGTTTTGATAACTTTTCTGGATCTATCTGGAAAATTGTTGATAGAACAAGCTATCAACTTACAAAAATATTTCAAATTCTAACAGTAGCATAACTTCACTTCTGAAATAAATGCAGACATTATTTGAGAATGAGGTAGCAGCATTTTTGTTAAACGACCTCAGAAAAATTGGGATTTGCTGTCCTGTCACATTGCACAGCCTTTAAGCCTCTGTGTTTCTGCTATGCTTCTGGTATGCTGGGAAATATATTAGCACCATTTAATATGTGAAGAATTGTCTCAGAGTGAGACGTAAGCTCCATAATAGATACAAATAATGAAGTAATATGCACAGTGAGCAATCAATCTCAGGTTTTCCTAGTAGAGCTAATTAAGCACTACTTGTTTAATTGTATGCTTGGTTTGTTTTCCTAATACAAACTATTTAACAAGTATGAATGAAAGTTTATGTGAATCATTTTATTTTATTTTATTATTGTTATTATTATATACTGATTCACTGTAACCATAAGAAAAAACTGAAATCCAGGTTACCCAATTATTTCAACAACAAAAGTTCCTCATGAGTCAGGAGTACTTATCTCCTTTATCTGAAGAACAGAGTGATAGAGCCTGAGGAAATGACATGAATGTGACACAAAGAAGGTTCATGTTAGTTATCAGGAGGAGGTTCATCACTAAGAGAGAGTTGCTGAGCCCTGGAACAGGCTACCCTGGGAAGCATTCATGACACAGAGCTTGCAAGTGTTCAAGAAACATCTAGACAACACTCAACTAAATGGTCTGATTTTTGGTGTGTTTCTATGTGAAGCCAGAAGTTGGACTCAGTGATTCTTGTGGATCCCTTTTAACTTGGGTTATTCTATGATTCTATTATAATTTATTCAAGGAAAAAAAAAAAAAAAAAAAAAAAAAAAAGGAAAAAAAAAAAAAAAAAAAAAAAAGTGAAGAGTACTACCAAAACATTTTTTTGTTTATCTGTTCTCCTTACTGAAATTTTATAGCCCCAAGTTATTGAATTTGTCTTGAAAATACAGTCTTGCTTTCTGATAATTGTCCATTTTACTACAAATAAGAAAAATCCTCAATCAAGACTATGTAAATTCTTCAGCTTCTCTCTCTATTGTATCATTACATTCACTTCAGAATAAAAAGAAAGCTGTATTCATTTTCAGAGAATCACTCACAATTATGAAAAAGCATTTGAGTTGCATTTTTCTAGCTATGTAATACTGTTAGTAAC
Source organism: Excalfactoria chinensis (assembly GCF_039878825.1). NCBI lineage: Eukaryota > Metazoa > Chordata > Aves > Galliformes > Phasianidae > Excalfactoria > Excalfactoria chinensis. Next base: position 3,553,688 of record NC_092857.1, read on the forward strand.
ATTAAGGAAACCATGACAGTTAAGCAGGTTTGATATTGGGAAGAATTTCTTCTCAGAAAGAGTGGTTAGACACTGGACCAGGTTTCCTCAGGAAATAGTAAAGTTGCTGTCCCTGGCGGTGTTTAAGGAAAGGGTAGATGTACTACTCAGAAACACAGTCAATATTGGTGGCAGGTGAGCAGTTGGACAAGATAGTTGTAGGGAAGTTTTCCAATCTAAATGATTCCCTGATTCTATGATTTTATGAAACAAGACAAATCACTCCAGACTGCTACAGCAGTGTTTGAAAACTGTGGGTCTTGGCCCCAAAATGGTCCAGTTGACTTAAGAATAATCATTCTCATGGGTTAACTGTCCTTTGGGTTACTGAAATTAGAAGATTACGGTTAAGGAACATCATCTAGTACTGAGCTAATATTGATTCCAAACTTGTTCCTTTATTATTTTCTACAAAATGAAAAATATAGTGTGATTGCACAGATTCTGTTTTTTCAAAGGCTGGTTTGTGATGTTCAGATTAGCACCATGTTTGTACGTTTGTTTTCCCCATGAAGATTTTTTTTTTCGTTTGTTTCATTTTAATAAGCACAAACAAAATTCCAGTCTCTTCATCGCTGGATCCTCCCTTCACCCTGAGGATTCCTGTAAGAGATTATTCTTTTGTACCATTGTCTCAAAGTTTGGTGAGGACACAGTTGCAAAAGTGCAGGCAAGTCCTGTTCCAAGTTGGTGAAATCTTTTGTCTGAAGACTTGCAGGACACAGGTAACAAGAGAGAGCTAAGCTGCAGCTTAATGGCTGGGAAGCTGTGTATGAGCTTCCTGAGGGAGTTGCCATTTCAGAATGTACTGCATATGACTCTTACCTGAATGCCCAGGGATGCCATGTTGGCAGAAGAAGAAGGATAAAAGGGGACCACCAACAATGAGGTTAGGTTTCTGACTAGAGATTCCTCAAAATGTGATGCCTGAATGTTGAAGAAGAATCAGGTTCCTCACATCAAAAGGATATTCATTGTAAGGAAGTTGGCTTTTCTAACCAACACTTGACAAAAAGAAGTTACAAGGGGTGGAAAAGAAAGCCCTCAGGAACAATACTTTAAGTATACACAGAGATGCTTTCTCAATGACATTGAGAGCAAGAGTGACAGGATCTCTTCCTGAACAGGGACTGAAAAAGATGGAGAAACAGCAGATTCTTTATAGAAACAGGGTTAAATGCAGCCATTTGCATGTTCTAACAAATGGAAAGAATTTCTCTTTTGTTCTTGCTTTCAGATTTCTTGATAGTATCTATCACTATTATGCACTGTCCCATTTTCTTTTAATAACAACAAAGCATAATGAGATTTATTTTACAGAATTGATAAATTCTTAAGAAAATGAAAATGCAAAAAACACAATTAACCTGAGCTGGTTAATCTCCTCTACATCTTAATTTAGTATATTCACCATTTTCAGTATGAGTTTGACCCTTCCATATTAGCCAGTGATTTCAAGGCCTATGATGAAAAGATTCAGATCCATTCAGAGAGAGATAAGCAAATCCCAGAGAGCCTGAGGATTTATGAAATCTGTTTATCACTGAACCTTCCTAGTCCTCCACTGATCAACTCCTGTAATGAGGAAAATATTTTCTCAGAAACAAATGAGAATCTACCCTAAAATACCAACAATACATCTGTAGCTGGAAATAAGCAGAAACACAGTCTGTCTTTTGTGTTTCTATCTACTTCTTCTTTATTCCGCTACAGCATAAACGACAATCAGGTCTTTGGCATTTTATTTCCATTCTGCTCATGCAGTGGATTTTTATTTTCTTTTTAACCTTCTTTTTAATGGACTTTCTTTAACCTTTCACTCATTGGTGGAGATAAATCAGGAATGAATTTGGACCTGGTCTTCTCTGTAAATGATGATTTGTATCATGCAAACTGAGCAAAATCACATGGAGAAATAGGAGATGCCAGTCAGGATTATAAATAGGAATTTTCTGAAGAAGGTGACTGTGCTAAGAATTTAATTTTCCAAGTAGTGTGCATGTCTTGGAACAGAATAAGCATAATCAGATCATGAAATACAATATCTTTTTAATGGCTTTATGTATGTTTTGAGAGAAATAGACCTATAAAACTCTCTGAGGAAAGAAATAATAAAGGTGTTAGAAATGTATTCCTCCAAGTGTTTCCTGTAAGATACACCCAGAGAAAATATTTTTTTATAAATTAATCCAAATTAGTAATTCTTATCATTCTTAATCAAAATGAACAGAATAGCAATGTAGAAATACTTATTATCTTTTAAAAAGGTGTTTAAACTTTGTCTAGTCCAAGGCATAAATATATATGTGCCTTCTCACAGTTGGTCAAGTACAAGAAGCAAATGTTATTGCTGACTCTTGTCTTCAGTCCGAAACACCGCTTTCCAGCTCCCCTGTTACTACATGGAACCAGGAATCCAAACTAACTCTTGCTTTCAAGATATTCAAGGTGATGCAGTTTGAATTACAATTAGAATGTTTGTCCTAAGCAAAATTTTAGCATTCATGTCACTCCATGGAATGGAGGATTGCTGAGATGAACTTAAATGCATGAAATGAGCACCTCAGTTGGATTTCCAACCTCCTATGGTGTAGAACCTTCTTAACAACCTTGACTGGACTTTTACAGAAACGAAAAGTTTGGAGAAAATGGAACTGCAAATTCTTAAGCATATATGCATGTATGCATGATCACATATAAATTATATATATTTCCAAATCCAATGAGGAGAGCTCTCCCCTATCCTGAGAATTCAGGCTGGTTAACAGATGTCAGACTATCTGTAATGACCACGAGCCTCAGGAAAAAGTGCTTCCTAAAAAAAAAAAAAATTGCTAAAGGTTTGGTCTCATTGGGGGTCCCTCTCTATCGCTGTTATTTTATTTTCATTTCTCAGATCTTGTCATAATCACCATAAATTTGAGGGACAGACATAGCCATAATTCTTGTACTTTGCCCAGAATGTTTTGATCTTTACACTTTACTCTGAACAGTGGTACAGGACTTGGAAATGCTGAAGTGTGACTATTATTTATTTATTTATTTATTTGTTTGTTTGTTTGTTTATTTTAAAGATTGACCATCATCTAAATTAATCTTTCTATGATTCGGGGATTAAGTTGGGGATGGGGGCAGGGAGGGGGGAAGTAGAAAGTTCATGGTTAAGCCCCTCCTTATGTGGTCAACATGGTGACCTGCTGGTGACATAAGGGGATTTTGATAGTTTCCTTGGTCCTTTATTGACAACTCATGTTTCTTTTGAAAGGGTAATCCTAGCACCTGCCTGTCTTCTATAAAGCACTTTGAAATCCTGTTTTATGCTTAGGACAGACACTTTTATGTAGTCAAAAGGATGGTTCCAACTGAGTGATGGGCAGCAGTGGGGGTACTGCAGTGGTTCCCCAAGGCTCAGGCTGCTTGTCACCACTGCACACAGTGAGCAGAGTGACAGCCCTTAATGAGAACGACTGTAGCAGGCTGCAGCCTAATAAAACTAATCCTATTTACAGCCTGCCCTGAGATATTGCTCTGAGTTGAAAAGTTCACCTGTGGCAGTTTCCTGGCCTTGTCACCTTTCCTGCCCTTTCCCTTGCATATAGCTGAAAGGCTTTGGGTTTTTATTAGATGGAAAATAGAAATAATAAAGGCAAAAAGAATAGAAACTAAAGCATATTCCTGAATATGGCAGAAGTCCCATCTCTCTGAGCTTAACAGCAGTGCATTTTAGTTTCCCTGTCAGAAAGACAAAGCAGTTCGTATAAACCTAATCTGCAATATTACATATGCTTTGTATGTGGCTGATATTATCTTCTATCCATGGGCATTCAATCCTAACTTAATTAACTTGGCAAGCAGAAGTATTGTGCTGTGGCACAGTCAGTATCTTGTTATGCTCACAAACCAACATACCCAGCTGGGTATCAAGACTCTTAAGCTGCCCTCACTTACTTTTGATCTGACAATAAATCCATCCTGCAACCCCACAGAACATGACTCTGTATAACCACTTTTTAAGTATTTGGCAGACTTTTTCCCACTTTTCCTGTAAAACTGAAAGCCTTCTCTACTGAACCTGACTAAAGCCTCATTTTTCATTGTTTGAATTTATTTTTTAGACCACTCTTTAACAAGAGTGGAAAATAAACACTATGAGAAGATGCTGGAATATGTTTTAAGCATTTGATTTGCACAATAATGTTCATGCAGTACTGGATTCAGACTTCAATTATGGGGCGTAAATACAAAGAATCCTCTCTTACATGATTTGCCACATTAATGTGAACAAGAGAGACACTTTGATTGATAGATTAGATTTTTAATTAAGGGAATGGCTGTCCTGAAAATGGGTCTTCTTTTGAGGATTGATTTCCAGGAATCAGCACCTTCTCTCCTTTCTCTTAACTAATGCCCAAATTCTGATCTGCCAAAAAAACAAAGCAAAAGAATAGCTAAAACATACAGCATGATTAGAAGATTAAACTAATTAAAATAAGTACTTACGATAAACTCCCATACTATGAAAATGACCTTATTAGATTATCAAAACAATGTAATAAATTACCTTATTTTCAGTAAAGATAAGTCATTATTTTTTTTCTTTTACATTCTGAAAGGACTGAAAAATCTTTCAAATGGAAAAAAATACTTTCCTTAGAACAGCAGATTTGAGCAACCAAAATTTGATAGTTGTCAGGTAATATGGGGAACATTTTGAATTATAAGCACTGCCAACACATTTACAGCCAAATTTTGAGCAAGATGAACTTCACCTAGAATTTGAATATCACTCCTATAGAGAAGTGTGGTATTTTTTCTGCAAAACAAAGAATAATAAAATGTTGCCGTTTTTATTGAAAATTAAAATTATTAGTATTTTAAGTTGGAAATGCTTTTATAGATTTGTATGTAAAAAAAATCATGGACAATGAACTTGAATTATAAAAGTAAGATTCAGTGATGTTAATCTTTGTGGCATAACTGTGTTGAACCACTACTGCTTAAATCTGGAAGTCTTGTTCCTGGAGAAGTTTCTTAGAAAAGCCTTTGACATGGTCCCTCACCACATTCTTCACTCCAAATGGGAGAGATATGGATTTGGAGGAAGGATTGTTTGGTGGATTAAGAACTGGTTGGCTGGACACAGTCAAAGGGTTGTGATCAATGGTTCTGTGTCAGGATGGAGTCTGGTTACAAGCAGTGTCCCTCAGGGGCCAGTCTTGGGACCAGTGCTCTTCAGCAACTTCATCAGTGACATAGATGATGGCATCAAGTGCACCCTCGGCAAGTTTGCAGATGACACCAAGCTGAGCAGTGCAGTTGATACACTGGATGGAAGGGAAACCAGCAAGAAAGAACTGGACAGGTTAGAAAAGTGGGCCCATGAAAACCTAATGAGGTTCAATACGGCCAAGTGCAGGGTGCTGCGCTTGAGTCAGGGCAATCTCAGGTATTTATGCAAAATGGGGGAAGATCTCCTTGAGAGCAGGCCTGTGGAGAAGAACCTGGAGTTCCTGGTGGACGAGAAGCTGGACATGAGCCAGCAGTGTGTGCTTGCTGCCTGGAAGGCCAGCTGTGTTCTGGGCTGCATTAAAAGATGAGTGGCCAGCAGGGAGAGGGAGGTGATTGCCCCCCTCTACTTGGCCCTCATGAGGCCCCATCTCAAGTACTGCGTCCAGGCCTGGTGCACCCCGCACAAGAAAGATGCAGAGTGGGGTCACTAAGATGATCAGGGGGCTGGTGTATCTTTCCTGTGAAGAAAGGTTGTGGGAACTGGGGTTATTTAGCTTGGAGAAAAGAAGGCTCCGGAGAGACCTCATTATGGCCCTCCAGTACTTGAAGGGAGGATATAAACAGGAGGGGTGCAACTGTTTACAAAGGTGGATAGTGATAGGACAAAGGGGAGTAGTTTTAAACTGAGATAGGGGAGGTTTTGGTTAGATATTATGAGGAAGATTTTCACACAGAGGGTGGTGACACACTGGAACAGGTTGGCCAAGGAGTCTGTGGATGCCCCATCCCTGGAGGCATACAAGGCCAGGCTGGATGTGGCCCTGGACATCCTGGTCTGATGGTTGGTAATCCTGCCCATTACAGAGGGGTTGAAAATGCATAATCATTATTGTCCTTTTCAACCCAGGCAATTCTGTGATTCTATTAAGTGAGAAAGACCAGATAAGTAAAGTCTACAACGTGTTTTTTTGTTTTTCTACTTTTGCAGGAAAAACAAACAAACAAACAAAAAGCAAAACAAACAAACAAAAATGTTGTTTAAGTGAAAGTAAATAAATATGTTTGGAACAGAGTTTCTTTGAGATGTTAAATATTCATTTGGAAACCTAAATATTGGAAGCAGAAGAAGAAAGTCCGTCTGCCTCAGAGAAAACTCATTACAAAAACTGCTCTTTAAACACCTCAGAAGATTTACAAGATATATTTTAACTAACTTAACTTCCACAGAAACCCTTCAAACAAAAATCACTACAAAATAAATAAATGAATAAATCATTTGATTGTAAAATTCAAATATGACTTCAAGCATTATAATCTCATCCAAAGTTCACCAGGAATACAGTCAGGCTGCTTCTAGACTCACTTAGAGTCTTCAAAAAAATGAAGAAAAAAAGTGAAGGGAAAAAATAAACAAACAAACAAATAAATAAATGAAAGCTATCTCCCAGTTCTTGGCTGGCCAAAAAACACTGAATATATATGTAGTGAAAACAGAAAGAAAAACTGATTGAAATAGTAGCTTCAAAATCAGATTATTCTAATTAAAAATGGATTTGTACAAAGCTCCAGACAAAATGCCATTCACACATCAGTCATTGTGGAATTTATGCATTGAGAGCACAGTGGATTTAACTTTCCTAGTATGTATTCATCTAAATACATAATTATGTCTGATAAGTTGCTAAGCATCTTTATTTTGTTACATCTGGTAGCTGAAAGCTAAAGATTAGGAAATATGCAGGAAGTTCACTTGGTACTTTGCCAGTCATGCTTTCCATCAAACTTGGAGTGAATTGGGAACAACTGGGATTACTCACAGGTAATGATGCTAACTGTGATTGGGCTGTTCCTTTTTATTATTATTATTTTCCTTGAAGGTGTTTATTTCACAGAAGCCAATCAACTTGAGGGTAAAAAAAACAAAACAAAACACTGTTTTCTTTTTTAACAAACTGCATGAAATTGAAGCATGGAGGATAAGATTATCTTGATTATCATTTCCTGACCGAATGCAAAGCATGCGATCTAATTACTTGTTTGAGGTACAGAAGGTATCCATCTAAGTTGTTACTATTTCAGTAGACAATGCTCAAAATAAATGCCCTCAAGCACTCTTCTGCCTGTCCTAATATGGATGGTGTAAGGCCACGGATAACATGCTGTTGCTATCTCACCAAGGATGCAGAGAACATCAGTAATGACCTTAGCAAGTGACTCTTTAAACTTGACTTATGTATCTTTTAATTGTACATTATGCTTAGTGTACAGTTTCCTCTTTCAGTGTTATGTTTTTGGTTTGTTTGTTTTTTTTCGTCACAAAACCTTTGCTGCATAAGGCAGATATGTCTGAAGATTTTTCTAACAACATTAGATGAGTCCTATTCTTACAGTTGGATTCAGATGCAGATATTTCCTTTGTAAACATCTGGAAGATTCTTGAATTTATTGCTGAATCCTTCTCCCTACTGTACACTTTAGCTGAGGTGGCTCTTACTTAGATCAATAAGATATGAGAGATTTCATCTGGGGTCCCTCTGATGTGCTGAGTGAGCATGACTGAGAGTCTCCTTTAATCATCCTGGATGAAATAAGGATTTAGTCTTTTCCTAATTCTCTCAACTGAAACACTGCAGAAATAAATTCATTCTAATAGTTTAACTTGCAGTCTAATGAGGTATAAAGACAGGCAGTGTTGTAAAACTGTCTCACACTAGTTTTTTGTACTTTTCTCCATACATTTTTCTTATGATACCCAGAACATAAAAGCTATCTCAGAACCCACTTATGTGACAAGTATAGCAAGAAATGGGTTAGGTCATGACAAACTGGAATCTGAGGCTATTTTCAAGCACAGTGGCAGCTTTTTCATATTTCCATCTCTTGGGATATAAAAGCTTTACAGATATTTCCCCTTCTCTGGAGTGGGTCCCCTGTGCCATGCTCAGTCTAAAACAAAGCAGTGCTCTTCTTAGAAACTTTCTTTTCCTCACGTCTCACCATATTGCATTCAGCTGTTGAGAAGATGAGCAATGGATTAGGTTCAAGAAATTATGAGTAAGAGCAATTAAGTTGACTGCCATTATCTCAAGCAGAGGGCATATGATAAAGTCGACAGCTGATTTTCTACAGCATTTCATCTGCATTTCATCTTTTCTAGGAAGAAACAAAGACAAGAAAAGTGATGTTTATTTTTTCTGCTTATAAACTCCAGTTGGCATGTTGTTTTTTTTTTGGTTTACAGTTTTACCCTTACAGGTATGGGTTTCACCTATACAAACTTTCAGAAGTGAAGAGATGAAAATGCAACACTATTGCATCTAATAGTTGTGATCTAGTCTCTCCGTTGCTGTACTGGAGAAAATTAGTGTCATGGTGATGAAATCCAGCGATATCACAATTTCAAGTGATGCAGTAGTAGCCATGGCAACAAGGTATTCCCTTCCAGTAAATGCCTGTAATGGTGCTTTTAAGATTGTACATCAAAGCCAAAGCATACCACTGAATCACCCTGGAGCAAGTACTGACTTCAAAGCAAAAAGGTCAGAACAATAGGTTATTCACAAACAGAGAATAATTCTTTTTCAATTTACAAGTTTTACTTTGGGATATGCTCCAAGATAAAAGTGGGAACAGTTCAGTGGATGGAGAATTTAGCTGTCTACTCTGAGGTTGCTGTAGCACCCTCTACACTTTCCTGACTTTTTACATGTCTGATACTACTCTCATGGGCATGATGTTCACTGCTGTCCCTTTGAGCTTTACAACAGTCTGTGATTCAGGCTGACAAGGGAGAAGGAGATTTACAGAAATAAGAGGGATCTGGGGCAGGTGGTCTGTTCTTTGTTTTGTTTTGTTTTATTTGTTTGTTTTCTAGTCTGGCTAGTCTTTCTACTATCTTCATTATGAAATGTTAACACTAAATTAAGAGACCAGTTGCTGAGAAAAGCTGTTCAAGGAAAAAATATAGAAGGGAACTGGCTTTAAAAACCAAACAAGCAAACAAAATACAACCTGATAACCTGTATGGGGAGCATTAGTGTTTTGCAAAGAATGCTGAGCTTATTGTTAAATAATTCTGCAACCCCACAAATGCAATTTGAAACAGAATTTCTTCTTACAGATGAGTGTTCCTTTCTGCATCATTAACATAGTAGTAAAGCCCATTGCATTTCTTGAAAATGAAGTTGAACGTTTCTCATTTTGAAAATTATTTCTGTTAAGCATCACAGAAGTCATTCTTTTTCTCCCCCTTTTATTTTTTTTGTTTTGTTTTGTTTTGTTTTGTTTTTTACTTTTCATGAAACATCTTATTTTCAAACTGACATCATTACAATCTGTTACACCTCATCATGTGATGGTCGTAATGCCCAGGGCAGGAAATTGGTGATTCAGAGGTATTAAATTAACAATAACCATTGTTAGTCTAATTAATTCACAATAAATATTTGGCTGAATGTTTGAAATGACTTAGTAAGAGGTCACAGTTTGCTTTTTGGGGTTTTTGTTAGTTTTTTTTTCGCTTGCTGTTGTTGCTTTCTTTTGTTTTTTTGTGATTGGATTCCCTATGTGGCAAATATTTAGTCTTTTTTAGTTTCATATGTTTATGTTTCTTTAACTATATGTATGTATGTGTGTGAAAACAAACCATAATTCAGAGACAGAATCATACAAGTAATGAGAGGATTTCACAGTTAGCTTTTTACATACTGGGACATCAATTATGAGTTTGTTTCCAACATTTGGAAACTTCGTATCAACTGTTGAGAAATATACCAGATTTGATTTAATGGTTTCCCAGACTATTGGATTATTTGAGTTTCTTTTCCATTTTTTTGTTGGAAGAAATTTACCAAGACACTATGTCTCAGTAAAGTCTTTGCTTTCTTTGCTTGAATCGTAATATTATTAAGACTAGTGAAGGGATAATAAAAGTTTTGGTGTATGTTTGCAGTGGAGATAAGTAGATCACATAAAGAAAAGAGAGATAGTAGCAATGAGTTGGCATAAACCTAAATTTGAAACTCAAGTCTTTAAATAATGAAGAATATATATATATATATATAATTTTGTATTTCTTACGTATGAGTCTGTGATGGAGTTCCCTAAACTAAATTGTTACTGTTTCAGTGGGTCTCCAAAGCCACAGGCTTTTAGAGGTCAAAGTCCTCTAGCTCTGCAGTGAGAAAGAAATACTAAGATTCACATTTTCACTGATCCTGGAAAGCAGCTGAAGTCTTTCCCTTCAGCTCTTCACAGTGATAAATTCTCTTCTTATTTAGTTCCAGCATCTAGACTCTCCTTGCCATAGCCATCTTTTGCAAAGATCTCTTGCACATGCTGAAAGCTTAGTTTAGAGTGAGGTTTGCATTCACTGCTGATTAATTCCAACAGATTTCTGTGGAGTTTTTCTTGCATGTGTGTGTTTTTCTTAATCAGAGGAGATGAGGATACAATTGATTTTTTTCAGCAGGTTAGTACCTCATCCTGCTTAGTCACCAGATCTGTTTAAAATAAAATATAAAATGAAAGAAATCATGTTCAATTTCAACTATTTAAACAACCTTTTTCAAGATGACAAATATATAATTAGAAGATAAACACTGTTGAGAAGACAAACATTAATCTTCATAAAAGCTTTCACTCAAAGTAAATCATGTGCTGTTCAGTATTGCTCCAATTGTGGCCTTCTTATTCATATAAAGGTTGATGACTGTGGTCTACCAATTGTATACTTGCAATGCTGTTTGTCTGACTCTCATTTGAGAAATGTGATTTAATTAAGATTCTACATGTAATCCTGTTGTTTCATGGAAAAACCGAGAAGCACTAGATCTGACATTCAAAGCAAGATCAATACTATTGTAGAACATTTAAACTTCTAAGGTAATATCACAGGACTGGAGTAATTCATGTTACATGCAAAGCTCTAATTAGAGATGCAAGAGGAGTACGAATTGTATCTCTTCATTATTTAGCCTGCATTTTACGGTTCTGCTCATACAAGACTATTGATTAAATGTTCATGTCTCTTATAGTTCCCCCCCTCCAATCATAACAAATGAGAGTTAAGAGGGATGAAATATTTTCATTACTTGTCAGGTATAAAAGGCACTCAAGGTCAGATGCAGATAAGGGGAAGCATGGAAATGGAATGTCTTGGTTTCCACAGCAATGAGCAGTGATTTATTATTATTTATTAATTTATTTATTTATATATATATTTATAGATATTAGGAAATGTCCCTGAATTTCTGTCAAAGGGATATTAATATTGTTCTCATATGTTTTAAAGCTGTTAGATTTGGTGAGCTGATAATATCTGAACATAAAAGTTTCTTCAGCCCATGTGAAGGATTCAAAGGACCAAACACTGACAGTTCATTCAAAAGCCAAGATACCTCACCCTCAGTAGAGAACCATTCATCCCGGAGAGGCAATTCAGAAACTAAAATATAATCCAACAGTGAATCGAAAGGCTGACAGATTACAAAACATTATCTTGTTCACCTTTCTGCTTTAACAAGGAAACTCACTAAGCTTCTTAAATTCATCCAGTGCTGGAATCCTATTCAATAACCTCTGTGGAACTCCTGTGATTCATTTGTTATTAAAAAGAATTTTCTTTAATCATCTTTCTGAAGTGGAAACCTCTTATTTCTTGACTTTTCTAGCTTTGAGGTGGAGCCTGTATCATTCCATTTCTCACCGCTGCATTTATTAATGTATCCAAAGCCAATTATCCCATTCTTAGCAAATACTTGTTGGAAAGTGGCTCTTGGTCCTGGGTTCATCTCCTTTAAGAATCCAATTGAAATCTCTGTGTCAGAGATCTGTTTGACAAGGTGAGTCAGCTCATCCACACAACTTTTGAATGTTAAATGAAATTAATAAAGTCACAATGGATGATGCTAAGTTTAAGTGTTTTGTTTTAGAAGGCTTTATAGTCTTTATATCATGTGGCAATAAAATTATAAAGAGATGGAGATGGGGAAAAAAAAATCAAGTACAGTTACATAGGTCATTTTCCTGTCTGCAGATAAAAGTCAAGAAATGAACAAGTAAGCCCTGAAATAATTTTGAAGAGGTCAGATATCAGTCTTACAACTAAAACCGCTTATTTCAAAAGGCAATAAATGGCTATTTTGGAGGGAAGAATTGAAGAGAGGGATAAAGACACTGTTAGAATAGATGAGAGAAGTAGCTAAGCTCCTTTCATCAGACTTCCACAGGATTAAAAGCTTGAAGCTTTACCTCCCTTCTTTAACTAGGAAAAGCACCCAAAGCATCATCAAAACAGGACCGGTCCTCTTGCTGGTCCTCTTCTATGGTCTAAATGTTTATGCTCAAAATAGAAAACATAAGACAATTCCAGAGTATAAACATTAAAGGCTTTAGTTAGTAGCCATTACTTAGAAATCTTCTCTGACCTGAGATAGCCGAGGCAGTGCCATCTGATCTGTAGTTGTTTCTGCAGATGTGTACATTCTCCTTTAGACCCTGTGTGAGATCTGGCAGTGCCATGCAGATGTTTTGGATACTTCATGTTATCTCAAATAATACCAGGTGTTCCTGAGTACGGACAACTTATTTTTTTAATATATCATTTATTTATTTATTTATTTATTTATTTATTTATTTATTTATTTTTAATGAAAACAGTTCTTCTAACACGGGATATTCTGTTTATTACAGAGATCCAAGTTTTTTTCCTGTTTGTCATGTTGCCCTGATAGCAAAGAACCTAGGGTGCACAAAATGTTGGGATGGGACAGAGACAGGACAGAAAGCCAACCTGACCAGAGGGATATTCCATACCAAGTCGTGTCATGCTCAGCAGTAATAGCTAGGAGAATTAAAAGGAGTGGAGGAGATACTCAAAGTGATGATGTTTGTCTTCCCGAGAAATCATGATGAATTCTGCCTTCCTAGAAGTGGGTGAAATAACAGGAAATAATGATAGGAAATAATGAATTCCTTGTTTTGCTTCTTTTCTGTGTGTAGCTTTTGCTTTATCTATATAATTGTCTTTACCTGAACCCTTAGTTGTCACATTTTTACCTTCCTGATTTTGTCCCCCGTATGTCTGGGGGAAGTGATGCTCAGCTTCCTGCCAGGGTTAAACCACAGCAGTCCCTTTTGGTGACCATCTCAGGGCACAGAGTGTTGAGAAGATGTCAGGGTTAGAATGTGGAGAGTGCTAGGTAAAACGTGTGTATGTTACAGCTGTTTATCTGCTAATTGGCAGACTTCTTTTCATGGGGCTTACTTGCCTTACTAGATTTTAGAGTCCAATGCTTGCTGGAATATGGAGCACAGTGACAGAGGGACAGCAGCGATGTCCTGGCTGTGTGCCAGCTCAGGCTCATGGCCATGGCTGTTATCAAAATGTTTCCAGGCACAGCAAAGCAAGATGATAAGGAGCAGAGCGAACAGCAGAAGCAGAAGCAGCCAGTAAGAAGCACTGGACTTTGAAATACATGTCAGGCAATTCATTTGCTGCTTCCCATCAGTAGACAGATTGTTCAGCCACATCCAGGAAAGCAAGGCTCATCACACACAACAGTTTCTTTTAAAGACAAATACCATCATTCTGAACATCTCCTTTTTCCTTCTTTTCCCCATCTTCTATTGTTAAACATGATTCCTTATGGTATGTAATATCACTTGGCTAGTCTAGGTCAGCTTCTTGGTTGTACCCCTCCCAAATCCTGGCTGTCAGAACAGCACAAGAAACAGGAAAGCCCTTCCCTCTTTGTAAGAGCTGCTCTGCAACTGAACTAAAATGTTGGTGCATTATCAACATGTTTCATTAAAATCCAAAACACAGCATCATGCTAGTCTCTATGAGAAAAAATATACTCTATCCCAGCCAAAACTTTGATAGCCAGATAGACACATAATGAAGCAATTCCAAAATAACTAGAAATGCATCAGTGTAACGTTAGAACAAGGGTGTATGTCTTTAGCTTGCAGCAAAGAAAGACTTCTTTGGTAATAAATTGTCATTGTTTCTTTGAGGGTTTCTGCACCAGTGGTGGAGGCACAGCTAATAGGACCAGATATGATGCTTCATAGAATAGACAGAAATATATTTGGACTTAGGAACACAAGGTGTGCTAAGAAACAGGTGTGTTTATGTACATCACGATGCTATTTTAAGACATTAAGTCCTACATAGATTATTGTGGATATATTCAAAATCAGAAATATTCCATAATATATATTTTGACCTAGAAAAGCCCGATTTCCTAGAATTTCATTTTGTTTCCTGGTGAGTTTCAACAAACACATCATGGACTGCAATGTAATTGCTACGTGCATATTTACTAATATACATGCTCAGTGGGGAAAAAAATAAAATTTTTTTTTAAAAAAATCATCTTGCTAACCTGTTTCTATGGTACCCATGTTAAACACAAGTATTTATATTTCTGTATTTGTATGCTTTCTGTACTATCACTGATCTTGTATTCTTTTGCTTTCATTCAAACTATGAAAAAAGATAATAAGAAGATATGGTGAACAGATGAGATTTTCTTTAATATGTTTAAGGAAAGTATCTTTAATAGCAATGTTTTTGAGGAAAATGCAATATTTAAGAAAGGTGTTTAACAAAGCAGGCCTCAGAAAAAGACATTTTTTCTTTATGAGATAACAGGGCTAAATGTGATAAAGGCTGTTATTTATTTATTATTTTCAAAAAAATAAAAAATAAAAGGGATAAGAGAGGAAATAACACTAAAATTTATCTTGCTAGCACAAGTAATATTTAATAATAAGTATCTGAAAATGTGGAGCTTTGGAGGTTTGATTTTAGGGATTTTTTATTTTTTGTTTGAGTTGAAAGAATATAAAAATGAATATTGTGCAACAGCCTTCTGGAATACATTTACTGATAATGGAAATAAGGCTGGCCTATTCACTGAGGTTATACACTGAAGAGTTCTGCACTGTATTAAAAATTACTGAATCTTTCAGAAGTAAGCTAATGTACTGCATATAGTCATTCAAGTTCTGTAACCATTAAACTAAATAGAACACTATTTCATGCATGATTTCACTCAGCTAGATGCAATAGTAGGTCCAAATAGTCAGTGGATAATAGTGGCAGAGAAAAAAACAAGTAAGTAGAAAACGAAACTATCCTTGTGTTTCCTGTCATTTCAATGTGATTTCAAATCAAAGAATCACAGGATCACCAAGGTTGGAAAAGACATCCAAGATCATCTAGTCCAACCACCCACCTACCACCACTATTTCCACTTGCCTTATAAGAGGTCATTATTGGCACCCTAGCCATGTGGGTAAAATACTGTCATGAAAGATAGAACCAGCTGCTAGCACTATAATTGTCTCCAACACTGTTGGGAAGAAAGAAACGTTAAAAGCAACAACTGGCTTTGTATGCTTAACTATTTCTTTTGGTAAATTCTTCGAGGTTCTTCCAGGCTCTTGGAAAACATTAGTTTGTTGCATGTGGGCAGGTTCCAAAGTCCTGTAACAAATGACAAATTTTACCTGAAATTACCTGTCATATATACATATATATTGTATATACATATAATTTTTATTTTTTTCCCCAGACAATATTAAACTGCCATACATGTTTGCCTTCTCCTCAGTCACTGCTGTATCTCCCCATTAGTTGTCTCACAAGGGAATATAAATATCTTTATTGAGATATTTTTTGCAAAAGGAGCTTTGCTGGAGCTATTCTAGCGAGTTCAGTTTGTAAAAATAGAACATACAAGTCTTCTAAGTTTAAGGAAAAGTAGTGTAGCTGAAAGAGTAGCTTATAGCTCACCAAGTCAACAATCAAAAATGCTTCTGGATCAAGAACTATGCATTTTAGTGTCAAATGAGCTATGGTATGTCTCCTTATGTTATCAGTATCCAGATTAATAGTTTATAGTAAGGTGAAATAAGGCCAAGTGAATTGCATAAGAAATTGCATAACTCTGAAATCCAAGGAAGAGTCAGCTGGGCCTGAAGAGTTTAGTGAGAATTTTTCCATACAGATTCTTTCTTTAGTTTCAGGCAAGAAAGCGAATCAAACACATATGTTGCAGCTACTCTAAATTCACACAAGAAATGATTTCTCTGTCTGTGTTACACATTGTTGCTGCAATTTTAAAAGAACAAATTATTTTCTATGTTTTAATTCAAGTAAATGATATTGATGTTCATTAACAGAGTTTTGAGATCAACATTTTATTAAAACACGATTAAATCATCTCAGAAAAGGAATTTTAGTATGTCATGGAGAATACTTAAAAAGAAAGGTTTAATGTATTACACATATTATGACATAATCAGTAAGCCTCAGTGTAATCCCTTGCAAACTTAGAATTTGACAGAAAATGCTTCAACAGTGCATGTTAAATAATAACTACATAAATACATAAACCAGAAAGTTGTAAGAGTTCTTCTGTTAACTAACTGTTCCTAATTTTTCATAGAGCATAATTATTATTAATTAATTATTTGCTGTTGTTAGTGCAGAAGAAATATTCCTTACTCGAGAACAACAGACGTATAAGGCTGTGATACTCAACAAGATTATTGCCACAATCTTCACTGGCAGTCAGGCTTCTCATGTCTGTCAAGTCCCAAACATTCAGACAGATTTTAGGGGAGCAAAATCTCTTCCACTGTTACAGAAGAGGTCTGAGATCACCTGGTAAGATGGAATATGTACAAGTCTACAGGGTGGGATGGCATGCATCCCAGGGTCTTGAATGAACAGGCTAATGTGGTTGCCAAGTCTCTCTCCATCATATTTGAAAAGTCATGTCTTCCAGGTGAAATCCCTGGTGATTGGGGAAAAAAGGGAACATCACTTCCATTTTTGAGAAAAGGAGAAAGAAATCCCTGTGTACCTAGAGGCCAGTGAGCTTCATGTCTCTATCTAGGAAGGTCATGGAAGCTATACTAAGGCATATACAAGACAAGTAAGCAAGGCAACAAGAAGATCATGTCTGAGCAGTCTGGTGCCTTTTGTAATGAAGTGACACAATTGGTGGACAAAAATAAAGAGCAATTGATGGTCTTATGCAAGATCTTTGACAGTCTCATGTCCTATCCTTATCTCTGAACTGGAGACGTGGATTTGAAGAGTGGTCTGTTCAGTGGATAAATAATTGAATAGTCACAGCCAGAATATTGTAGGCAATGAATCTCTGTCCAGGTGGGGGCTTGTCAAGAATGGTGATTCACAGGGGTCCATGTTGCAATGTTCTTTAATGACTTCATCAGTTACATAGACAGTGATATCAAGTGCACCCTGAACAGGTTTGCAGATGAGTGAATGTCTCACGAACTATTTCATTGGGTCTATCTTTCAGGAAGATAGCATCAAAATCTGCAGCATTTTTTAAAAAAAATCTGCATTTATTTTAAAAATAATTTTTAAAATTATTTCTGAAATCAGTGTGTGGAATGATGAGAAAACTCCATCTATCAGAACACAGAAAGGAGATACTGAAGCCATATAATCCAATCGCCAGAACTGAGGTGAATCCTACTGTTCCATGGTCAGTTCTTCTGGAGGCAGATTATTTCTTCTCTGGACACTTCCTTTGAATGTGATTGCCTACAATACTGTGCTCCGGGTTTTGTCTAGACATTCCTTGTCTGTGTCAACTTTGCTCACACAGACATTGCCCTCAGGGACACTATGAACAGGAAATTATTAACACTCATAAACAGAATGGTGATATAATGAGAAAAGCTAGATAAAGGTATTAACAAAATAAATAAATAAATAAATAAAACAAAATCAAGTAGTATACATTATCAGGGCTATGGAATCAGACTTCTAGAACACATTTATCTCTGAGTTATTCACCAGTAAAATTTACCACTTTATAATCAGTTCTTAAGCTGTCAATTGAGAAGTTAAATGGTTTAGGGGTACCATCATAACTAATCAGTGAATCATTTATTTACAAATAGTTTTCTGCTCTCGAGCAGCTGAAACGTTGATTGATTTGAGGCTCTCCATCAGACAGTGAGATAAACCTCCTTTCATTATGTCTTGCTCCAAAGCCTATTGAAGTCAATGACTCTGTTAATTGACTTTCTTGGTCTTCGGAATAGACTCTATTTCTGTAATTTCTAAAAGCTGTCCAGAAATACTGTTTCCAAATTTGCCTCTATTAGTCATTTACAAAGAAAGGAGAAAAATACTGAGAAACTTTTCATTTTCTCACTGTACATGAATCCAAGCGAGACATAATATAGGCTGGGGAATACTGAAGACATAAATGGAGATGAAAACTTGTACATCTGGAGGGGAAAAGGAAGAACACATCCAGTGTGGATTATTAAGAATGTAACAGAAAATAACTTGGTGAAACTGAGAGACAAAATAAATTTTTATGAAAAAAAACTGTAGAGCCCCTGTCAGTCAAATAGGTAGGCAAACATGACAAAGGACAACCACATTAGGAATGCTTAAGTTTAAAACAGTTTCCCTTTTCCTGATCGAATGATCACAGAAGTTATTTTATTACCATCTTATTACTATCATTGAGGCTTCTTTTCCCTTTTGTTTCTTTTCTGATTTATTTTATTTTATTTTATTTTATTTTATTTTATTTTATTTTATTTTATTTTATTTTATTTTATTTTATTTTATTTTATTTTATTTTTCCTATGTAAGAAATGTAGACTTTCCAGAAGAGATGACTGGCTGGTAGTAAACCATGACTGGTATTTACAGAATATTACAGAAAGATGTGAAAGAAAAATAATGAAGCTTAAGCCTGGTATGGATTAAGTTTATAAATGTTATATAACTTTATAATATGGATAGATAAAATGCACAATTTGACTATGGAAGGGATAATTTTTAATTAAAAGAAAGAAAGAAAAAAGAAAAAGGAAAAAAAAAAAAAAAAGAAAGAAAAAAATATGAACAATTTTAATGCCAGATCTTGAGAGAATGTTTTACCATGTAATTTTCCCTCTTCTTTCTTTGTACATATGTAGTATGTATGCTTTATTACTCAGCTCTAGGTATTGCCTTATTTTTTGATGTTAAACCTTACATTTTCAGTGCTATTAGTAGGCAGGACAGATCTTCTCCAATGCTATATAGTTGATAGTTGAAGCCTGCAATTATTTCTAGGTATGAAAGAAACTAATTCTATGAGGTACCTTGTAACTTATCAGACATTCTGCTGCTATGAGCAGAAACTGTACCTCAATTTCTTCAAATACTTCAAATGAGAAGGATTTTCACTTGTGACTTGATGGAATGATAAATATGCCTGTAGAGATGACAAATTACTGGCTTGTACTTGGTGAATAAAGCATAAGGTATCAGGAACATTAGGTGCTTATTAGTCTCAGAATTGTAAGATCCAGCTTTATTAGCTCCTTCTGGTGATCAATACTAATTCTGCTATTACCTAATTTCAGTAATGCCACAGATGGCTCCCATCTGACATTTTCTGATATGCAGCTGGGTGAGCTGTTTCCTCAGAGGAAGTTTATTAATCATAAACTATTCAGAGCAGTTTCAGTTTTGACTTTAGTTGATCATGTCTAAACCCTACTATATTTAATCAGAGATGAGCTATATAACTGAAGGGAGGGAAGGGGGTGAGCAGGGTTGGGTGGGAGGGAAGAAATTAAAAAAAAAAAATTAAAAAAAATTAAAAAATATCGACTCCATGAAGAAATCACAATAGTTAACATAACTTCTGAATCTTCTGTAATATTTGAAATACTATAAAATTAAACGCACTGAAGGAAAAGACAGTTTAGGAAGAAGGGTTCTCAACTTTTTAAATAGAAATTCTTTAATAACTTCTTATATAGTTTCTTAACTAGGGAGAACTGAAAAGGGGTTAGAAAGTATCCATCAAATCATCTATATTTTGAGGCTAGATAGATCAGATAAAATGAATTACAGTAAAACTGCAAGTTACAAGCTCTTGACCAAGTATGTTTTCTCAACCAATTGGAATGATGTGGAGAAGTAAAGTCCCCTTTCTTTTTTCAAAGATGCTATTCAATTATGTAGTCTAGACACACTTTCGCTTTTCTGAGGAATTCTCACTGTTCTGTCAACTGATTCACTCACAGTCATTTGTTAATGCTGGAATATTCTGGAGTAAACGTAATATATTGGCGACTGTTATATATATACGCATATATAAATGTATGTATAAGTATACATATATACATTTATATATATATTAATATATTTACACACATATGTATGTACATATATGTGAAGATAAATACATATATTTATGTATATGTGACATACACATGTATACAGATATACACACATATATATTATATATATCTTATATACATATTACATACTTCTCATATATATGCAATTTTACAGAGGAACATGCAAAACTACTCCTAATATTTCATCATTTTGTTGCATATAAATCCAAATATTCTTATCTCAGAGTCAGGTATAAATTTAATTGAAATAACTGTTGCGGTGTGCATCCAAACAAAGTACCTCAGAAAAGTTTTATATTTAGCACTAATTTTGAAATTAGCATGCATTTGGTATTGCTCTTATGTCACTGTTTGTTACTACATTATTGCTTTTATCCAGTTAATACTGGAAGCTGCAACTTCAAAGATCTTATGAGCTGCAGAGGACTTCTCAGCTTCTCAACAAAAACATACCCCAAAGGTAATGTCCTCAGCTCTGACATTGGATGCATTTGTACGTAAGATTTGTCACAAATGTCAGTGAACTATTTAACATGTAAACTCAAGTAAGAAAAAATAATGCTCTGAAACACTGACTTTATGTTCACCTCATCCATAAGGAGCTACAAGATATGGTTTAGTAGCTTGTGGTGGCAATGGCAATGGGAGGAAAGTTGAGCTAGATGATCTTGTAGGTCCTTTCCAACTTTGTGATTCTATGTGGTGGGGTCAGAAGGACCTAATTTGAGGTGATACTTAAATATACTGGAAATTTGATTACAAAGTGTCAAGTATAGGGCTGAGTGTGCATGTCATATTTGCACACTCTTAAGTGCTCTCCAGAGTGGTCCAGCTCCTTTCGTTGGTTGATAGAAGAATCACAGAATCACAGAATCATAAAATCTCAAGTTTGGAAGGACCCACAAGATCGTCTACTCCAACCATAAAGTGGCCATCATCTGAAGCTAAGATTCTTCTTCAGGTATTTTAAATTCTTAAATGAATTAATGGAACAATGATCCAAAAACCAGTCCTGGCTTGTCATGGTTTTGTAAATCTAGGTACCCATGACATGGCTACAGAGAAGAACGGATAGCTAGGCTTTCTTTGTTGTTAATAGGAAAGAGATTGGGGATGCTCATATTTAAAGCATCTAAACAATCCTCATCAGAGTCCTATCTGTAATGATAAATTGATCACGTACATATAAATCATGCACTCACTGCTCTATAGTTAGAAGAGAGAAAAGTAATTCTGGGATAAAATTCATTAAGTTAGAGACAAGATGATTTGTCCATTTGTTATCTGTTTTAAAATAAATAAATAAATAAATACTACCTGTATTACTTAATGACAAAATTAGACTAATCCTCTAAGATTTATATAGATGAAATAAATTCCCTTTAAGTAAGAATGAATTTTTAATATATCGCGTTAAGATGATTTTGCTGTATTTTGTTTCCAAGAATGGAAACATGACTGTTGTATTATGTAACTATCTGAGGTGTTAAGGAACTGGCCTAAAACGTTCATTGCATTTCCTTATGAATACTCATTTATCTGTCTCTTATTTGCAATACTTTAGATTTTCATAAGCAATATGTTTATTTGTCTTTTGTTTATTTAATTGTTATCACAGTTCATTTTTTACTTAGAACATTCCATACTATCATCAAAATCATCAAATAATAATACCTCTCGGAATCATACTTTGATTTATTTATTTTTTTATATTGTCGCTATTTTTCTATTTTGTAACTTAAACTAAAATCTATTCATTTAGTTGTGCTATTTCATTCATATATCGTGCATTTCCAGTATACTGTGTATAATGTGTTATCTTTTCCCCTGATAAGGGTGATAAATAGAGCGAATAGGAGTTATAAAAGATCACTATGGTCAAGGGAAAACACTTCTAGGTGGACAGAAGGTGTCACTGAAAAGGTGCCACTTTCATGCTTCCTCTGGCAGCCTACATCACTTTTTTTCTCCCTCATGCTATAATACTCTTTAGTAGATCTCTGACACAATGAATGCATTAACCACTAGTGGAATAAACAGTTATTATTGGACCATGTTGCTGTATTTGACAAGGGGCAGCTATAATTCTGTGTGTGTATTCACCTACAGCCCTTCTGAGAGTGCTTATCTGTATGCAGTGGGGCTGAGAGCCAGGCAAGGATGTTTTCTGACTCTGTCCGACGCATGTCACAATGGCAGCACCTAGGAAGTGCATTAATATTTATGAGAAGAGAACAAAGAAATCAAGGCATCTCAGCCTGCCTTTCTCAATTTATTCTTCTTTTTATAAATTTAATTTTGGAGCAACTTTTGGAGGGACAGACACTACAACAGTTACAACTAGACAGAAATGCATGTGTTTGATGTTCAGCTGTAACTGAGAATCTTGATGCTGATTTCTTCTCACTGAGATTGTGATTTTCTCTACTTTTTCAATTTTATTTATTTATTTATTTATTTAATATATAATCTGTTGCCACTGGAAAGACATTTAACAGTTTCTTCTCATTGTGTGTCTCTGACTTGTCCTTCTTTGAGACGCTCAAGGATCCCCTCTTCTCACTGAAGTCCTAAGATCAGTATCAGTATTGCTATATATTTATATCAGTATATGAAACAGTGTCTATATGATTAAGTACCTTCTTCACACATTAAACTGTTGTCTGTAAAACAGATTTGTTACCCAGTGTACAAGGAGCCAATTCCCAAACACCCAGGGGAGGTATTTCAAGCCTTGGTTTTGGTGGAGATTTCCATAAGTCAAACACAGCAACACAAGTTTCTTCAACCTATTTTTAAATTCAATCACGTGTATTCCCCCTATCTAATACAGAAGGAATGCCTGCTAAATACATATTCATAAGTTTAACCAATTATAATATACCTTCCCATTTTGGCTGCTTTCCCTGGCCATCTGCAGTAGTGTGGGATTGTAGGGAGGTATTGCATGAACTTCAGTGGCCATTTTGAATGGAGTTCCCTTACTGCTTTTATCCATAAATGATCACATGTCACCTAAGAACCATCTGGACAGTTCATGTCTTCTCAACTATCCAAGAAAAACTGTGTTTGATTAATCTGATAAGACTAATAACCAAGACATATGTTCCGTAGTATAAACTGCACTTGATCAAAAGATTCCATGATTATGTTGATTACACTAAGACAATGGCTCCTTCTAAAACAGGTACCCTACAGGTACCTGTAGGTACAGGTAGCAAAGGTAGGCATCCAGATGAGTCTTGAATATCTCCACAGAAGACGACTCCACAATCTCCCGGGGAAACCTGTTGCAGTTCTCTATCACCCTTAATGTAAATAATTTCTTTCACGTGCTTGTTTGAAACTTCCTATGTTCAAGTTATAGGCTGTTATTCCTTGTACTATTGCTATGCACCACTGAGAAGAGCCTGGCCTCATCCATTCTCCTCCTGCCTCCTTTAGATATTTATAAACAAATATGTACCAATTCTTCTTGAAAAATCACCAGCACTGTTCAAAAATCTACTACATTGTGTTTCACCTCCAGAGTAAAAGGAAAGAAAAAAAACATAAAAGTAATTCTCAACCACTTGTGTCTATAACACGTTTAAATGAATAATATAGATCAGTGATTCAATAGGATTTTTAAAATTATTTTTATTTATTTCTTAATAAAAATTTCAGAGGGTGGACCTTACCTGATCCCAGACCTCTGCTGAAAGCTGACTCAACATATTTCCAAAAAAACTAAACAAAACAAAAACAAAACAAATCAAAACAAAATAAAGAGCAAAATAAAGAGAACAAATATTTTATCTATGGGTAATACTCCATGAATTTTACCTCAAATTTGCAATAAGTGAATACACAATTCAGTAATGACACTGTCAGCAGTAACTGAAAAATTAAATGAGTCTAGAATGTAAACTAGATTCACCTTCTTTTTGAGGATGCTAGCTCAGTGCTTTACCATGTTTTCAGCTTTCCTCTATAAAGATAAGTCTTTTTGAAGATTAGTTTCTGTCTGTAATTTGGGAAAGTAAGAAAATAAGAAATCAGTAGCACAGTCTTCCTGATGATTTTATTCTTTATTACTTAAACATCAACATAATTTTACATTTTTTATATATAAATATTACAAATAAAGCAAATCATCAGTGTGACTCCACATACTTGTTTGATATCTTTGAGCAATATTTATTTAAATTGTTTATTACACTAAATTTCTTTCTCTATTTTTATTTCTTCCTAATGCAAGGCAGTAAACATTCCAAAATTTAATACTGAAACAAGGCTATTGTAATTTGAAAAGTGAGACATTGTAAGAAGGATCTTAACAATAAAATAAAATTAAAAGCTAGTTAATTGCATTGCTTGACTTTCTATAGCAATAAACTGGAAACATTCGCGACTGCTGAATTTGCTCAAGCTCTGCAGTAAAACACATAGAACATTTATCTCAGAAAAGTTACACATTTTCTTCTATGGAGATCAATATTTGAATTGAGTCTGATGAAAGTTGGGGAAAAAATGACTTCATAGCAGTAGCTAATAAATATATAAATTAAATATAATATATAAATATAAATATAATATAATATATAAAATATATAAAATAAATAAATATAATATATAAAATATAATAAATATAAATAAATAAAATCTGTTCAGTTCAGTTAAATGTTGAATAAACTAGAATCCACCTCAGAATACGATTACATGTTTGACACTTTTGATAGCACATACTTCAAAGAGATGCTGAAGATTAACTGAGTACAGAAAGAGAACAGACTTCTCAACATGCTGTCCTCTAGTTAAAGGTTGACACGCTCTGGTGGAAACAAGGACAGTATTTACCACAGTGATGTCCATCTTATGTTATAAGAAAATCACAGTTTAAATCCCAGAAATACTAACATAATAATTATTTATAATAATTACCATTATCATTAACATTATATTAATAGTGCAAATATTTGATCATCAGAGAAAAATCATACAGGTTTTCACCTTCCAACAGCTCTACCAGACAGCAAGGTGACAATTATCCAGAAATCTTTCCTCAAAGACAAAGAAAGTCAGCAGTTTCCTGGGCTGTATGAGGAGCAGAATTACAGTGTAGTTCTGTATATATATTTATGTTCCATACATATAGGGCTGTATGAGGGGTAAAACTAGAACATAAAGAGAGGTAGAACTTCCCCTGTACTCATCAATGGAGAGATATGTTCAAGGTCTTCTGTCAAATGCTGGGCTCTCCTAGAATAAAAGAAATATAGATTCATTGGATTCAGTCCACAAAGGTGATGAAGAGACTCATTTGATGCATGAGGAGAGGTTGCAAGAGCTGGGACTGATCAGTGTGAAGAAGAGAAGGCTGATGAAGAGACCTCAAAGAAGATGGATCCAGTTCCTTCTCAGTGGTTCTCTGTGATAGTACAACAGGCTAAAGGCAGAAAATTAAGCAGAATAAATATTATTTAAATGTAAATGTAAACACATTCTCTTTTTAGTAAAAGGATGGTCCAACATAGACATAGGTTATCCAAACATATACGAATTCTTTGTAAAGTTATTTGAAACCTGACTGGGCATGGCCTTGAGCAGCCTGCTTTCTGTGAGTCTGCTACAGCAAGGGTTGCACTTGGTGGTCAAGCCTCTTCCAGTGTGTGAATTCAGACTTCATTTCCAGATACTCTGTGCTGCTGGTTTTGTTGTTTCAGAAACACAGAAAACTGCTGATAAGGAAGCAAACATGAAAATGACGTGGTGAAATAATATTTGTCCTTGTTTCCAGTTAGAGCGTGTATTTTGAGGAGATTTGAGGGTCAAGTGGTCAGCCAATTATTCTTAAAGCTCTCACACTGACAGTCCTGAAGGCTTAGTCAGAAGATCCTTCTTGAGGGAAAGGATAAATAAAATAGTTCAGGAAAACACAAAGTTAATACAATCCTGTTGCTAGGGTAGTTTGTTTTATGACTTCATGTTTCCTTTATTAGGACAAAAGATTACAGAAATATATAAGCATGAAAAAGCTAGGTTATAAAAGGAGGGATTCAGGTGCCGAAAGGAGGATGTACATTGCTGTTTTGAATGAGTGAAAAATTTTTCTTGGCCTCCTACTGCTTCTCCAGAAGAACTTGTGGTGTTGCATGTTTTTTCTGTTATACCTGCTACAGCCATGCAAATGTCTTGAGTGGTATAGAGCATCTCGAACAACAAATGCATACATTTAGGCAATCTGATTGAGATTCAACTGCCTAATGTTTGCAAGCATTCCAACTTTATTCATTTTATTTATTATATCAGTGCACAGGCTCCTCAAATTCTTTAACAGATCCATAGATCTGTGTGGTTTTTTTGTTGTTGTTGTTTTGGTTTGGTTTTTTGTTTGTTTGTTTGGCTGGTTTGGTTTGTTTTTTTGTTTGTTTGTTTTATCTGTGCAGATTTCCATGTCCCAGAAACAGTTTACTTTTTGTATACAATTCATTGAAAATTGTACACTGTTTATCATAATGTATCATAAAAATTGACTCTGTAACGCAGCATTGTGCTTTAAATATTCTCAGATCTCTTCTTCTGCTAGCAATATTCATTTGGCTATGTTCTTTATAAGTGAATTAATATCAAATAGATGATCTGTGTAACAGGGCATGGCAGCATCTTCAAAGAGGAAGAGAGAAAAGCAAATAAAGCCCAACCCTCTCTCCCCTTTCATACTCAATTCTTGATCCTGAGATTTAGTGTTATTTCTTTTAATCTGTTTGGAGAAATCACTCCAGGGCAGGGCACCTTTATTGCAGGGATCATTAGATTGAAAAGCAGCATATGAAAAGTAGGGAATTTGTATTTCAGTCACAAAATGGATCAAAGAAATTCTTCCTAGGGGAAGGTGCTGTTGTCAAGATTGTCCTAAAGAGAGGGAAATCATTACAGTGGGTTATCTCTAAGAGTGGTTCTCAACCTTTCTATCAGCTTTGTGTACCCCAAGGCAGAAATATAATGTGACTGATTATTATTAGTACACATGTACACAAAGACCCACTCTTCTTCAGACATTTTTACATGTTCTCTATATTTGGTAATATTTTTTTTTTCTTTTCTTTTTTTTTTTTTTTTTTCCTAAAAACAGACATCACATACGTATACATTCAGTCAGCTTCAAAATAATAACAATAATCAAAATATATAAATGTTTATATTCTTTTCACCATGACTCAAAAAATACAAGAAAAGCATATACTCTGCTTGCAGAAATATGTGACAGGTGATTAATTCCATACCTCTTCCTCTGTTACTGCTCACTGAAGCTTCCCAAAGGTTGCCCATTTAAGATTTTTCTTCTGGGGAAACATTGATCCTTTCAGAATGAATTGTCCCTAGATGTGATATGACTGATGAAAAGATATCCTTAATTGTATTAACTTTCCTGAACACTACCTACATATATACTACTTCATAACAGAAACTTGTGTGTTTCCCCAATCCCTGCAGCATCTTGCATCTTTGCAGCTTAATTAGCTTTACCCCTACATAAATCAGGCCTGATACTTGTTTCTTATTGGGAACATTGCCTTGACATTCTACATCTATGTCTAGTATCTAGGATACTAGGATAAATTGTCAGACAAAAATGAAGCAGGTTAACAATTAACTCCTTGAGTTCCATGAAACAGAACTCAATATAGCACAATATTCAGGATCATGTTGTAGTTTTGATTAGATTTCTGGTGCATAAAGATTTCCAGGGACATGAATGCACACTCTGTTGATGGACAGGATAATCTCCAGTGTCCTGTTCATCATGACAGAAATATTAGAGTACTTAGAGCTGTAGTTAGTACTAAATGCAATGAAGCCTCTTTCAGAACATGACGCAGTGCTACTCCCCCAACACAAATTCTAGTAAGAAACATCTCTTTGTGTACAGGATGCAGGACTTGGTATCTTAACACTTTATTTCCCTTACCCTCAACAATAAAGCAGGAAGAAACTGAGGGTAATGTTATAATCCTTTTGAAAGCATACACCAGTCTGCCACTACAGTTGGCATGAAAGGGTAAGTATTACCTGCAATATATGCATATGTTCTAGTCCTACTTAATATCTTTATTAATGATCTGGATGAGAGGATTGAATCATAGTATCATGAAATAGGTTGGTTTGGAAGGGTCCTTTAAGATCATCTAGCGCCAACCCCACTGTGATAGGCAGGGACACCTGCCAGTAAACCAGGTTGCTCAAAGTCCCATCCATCCTGACCATGAATGCCTCCAGGAAAGGAGCATCCACAGTCTCACTGGGCAACTCACTGTGGAGTGAAGAGAAAAGAAAAGCAAAGAAAAGCAAAGAAAAGCAAAGAAAAGCAAAGCAAAGAAAAGCAAAACAAAGAAAAGCAAAGCAAAGAAAAGCAAAGCAAAGAAAAGCAAAGCAAAGAAAAGAAAAGAAAAGAAAAGAAAAGAAAAGAAAAGAAAAGAAAAGAAAAGAAAAGAAAAGAAAAGAAAAGAAAAGAAAAGAAAAGAAAAGAAAAGAAAAGAAAAGAAAAGAAAAGAAAAGAAAAGAAAAGAAAAGAAAAGAAAAGAAAAGAAAAGAAAAGAAAAGAAAGAGAAAGTGGAGATGTGGCACTGAGGGCCATAGTTAATGGCATGGTGGCGACAGGTTGACTATTGTAGTAGATGATCATGGAGGCTTTCTCCAACCTTAATTATTTTATGATCCTACAACAGGAAAGAGGAAATCTTGTTTCTTATTTTCCACCCTATCCACCTGGCTTTTTGTGGAATTGCAACAAATCATCTCTCCTTTCTTATTTTTATGATAATGGAGATGTTAATACTTTCCTCACAGTCACAGTATAAAGACATTATATATGGAACCCTTTTAGAGCTGTGGTTGAAAGTTGTGAAATCGTATTGAATACATTTTCTATGATATATTACTATGACATTTGTTAAAGATGTGCTGGTTCACACTCCAGAAAAAAATTCATTTCTCAAATGATCATTAAAATGAAAGGCAAAGAAAAGTGATGAATATCAATTTCCAGACCAAAATTAGAATGTTCTTCTGCAAAAATGCTTACATCTTTAAAACTAATAGTTATATTAACTGAATATTAAACATTAAATATATATATATATATATGTATATTAAGAGCTTAATACAAAAATAATTAGATATATGTGTTCTGCAGATCTCCAGTGTGTAAAAGATGTTGTGATTTGATAGAGTATATATCTCTAAAACCAGAAGGGTTTTTCTGTTGACTAACCTGCCATGGAACTTTACAGTTTTTGTTTTTTTTATTTTTCATTTTTCTTTGTTTCTTTTTACATGTTTTTGCTTTGGTTCGTTGGTTGTTTTGTGTGGTTGGTTGGTTGGTTGGTTGCTTTGGTTCTAGTTTGTTTGGTTGTTGTTTGTTGACTGTCTGGTTGGTTTTGGTCAATATTGTAAGCTCCACTTTGGAGGACAGATGTCTGGGTGTATTTTTTCCATGTGTTAAGAACAGCACATCAAACCATGCTACCCCATCATACAGTCATAGAATGATTTGGGTTGAAAGGGATCTTTAAGAACATCTCATTCCAACTCCCCTTGCTATAGGCAGGGACACCTCCCTCTAAAACAGTTTGCTCAAACTCCATCCAGCCTGGCCTTAAACACCTCCAGGGAGGGGGCATCCACAGCCTCAGTGGGCAACATAATCCAGTGTCTCACCACACTCACACTAAAGATTTCCTTCCTAATATGTACCCTTCCAGTTTAAAACCATTTCCCACTGTCCTAATGCTACATGTGCTTACAAAAACTCCTCCCCAGATTTCCTGTAGGCCCCTTCAGGTACTGGAAGTTTCCTATAACTCCTTGGAGCCTTCTCCAGGCTGAAAAGCCCCAGATCTCTCAGACTGTCCTCTTAAGGGACGTGCTCCAGTCCTCTGATCACCTTCTTTTTCCTCCTCTGGATCTGCTCCAACAGCTTGATGTTCTTCTTGTGTTCCGGTCCCCAGAACTGGATTCAGTACTCCAAGTGGGATGGGAGAAAGTGCTTATAGTGTAAGCGAAATGCTAAGATAACTATGTTTCCAAATTAATACAGGCAGATTTTTTTATCTGACCAAGTCTTGTAACTGTATATATCTCACAAAAATATCCAGATTTGTTATTGCAGAATCAGCTGCTTTATGCTGTGGATTAGAGAGATCATTATTAAAACTGGGTTTAAAATGCCTCTTACTTTCTGTTGTATAAATCTTTTTTACAGTTTTGCTACCTTGGAGGGAAAAAGAAAAAAAAACAAAAAACAAAAAACAAAAAAAACGCAGGATGAAATGAAGCTTCCATCACAGCATGCTATGGGAGACCTCAGTTCATTGGAATCCATATTCCACACACTTCTGCATTTCCCCTGGAAGGAAGTGCACGGCCACAGAGGCACAGCAGATGCTGAATGCTGATTGCCAAACTCTAGTGGCTACTTTAATTGTCCCTTTCCACCAGTCTGATATGTTGCAATGGTATGAAAGCAGTAGAGGTTGCCATCACTCAAAATCTCTGAACCTACTGTTCTGCCTGAAAATAAAAGTGGATGTAATGAAAAAGAAAAGAGATTTCCACGAGCTCCTGACAAGCTCATAAGCAAAATGTAACAGGGAATAAGAAGAGGAGGGGGAATTTCTGGCTCGGCAGTGGATTTGAGTTTATACCTGAAAGTTTCATAAGGCAGCTATGAGTGTTTTATGAGAGACAAGATCTTCAATAGTCAGGTTACAGCATGATGGACTTTGACATTTTGTAAAACCATAAAACGTGTCAGTAGCTTTAACAAGCACGAATGCTTTGACCTCCTGAGGTTTCTGTCCGATTTAGCCATAGCAACTGTTCACTTCATGCAATTAATGGTTACATTCAGTCAAGGGAGGGAGGGAAAAGGGTGACAGGAAATATCACCATAAAACCAAGACAGCTTTTTTTTTTTTTTTTTCCTGCTGTAACTGTCTTTCTTATCAGAAATGTTCCCCTCCCCACTTCATTCTTTACTCTACATTAGATATTTTTGTAGCTCTAATTTTCCCTTGGCACATATATTTTCAGGCCACATGCCCTATAAATGTGCCTTAATAGGATATTTCCAAGCAAGTCTGATCCTACGGCAAAAGTAACATGTAGATATTTAGCATGATAGATATTTAACATGTAGATATTTATTTCACCTTTTATTTAAAAAAAAAAAACAAAAACAAAACAAACAGAATAACCACATAGAGAATACAACCTCTCCTTGGAGGATGAATCTTTTTAGCTATTAGAAGAAAGGTGCCAGTTTACAGACAGCAATACAGGGCAAAATCATTTCATTTCCTCGCATTCCTACAATTCAGATGAAGCATTATGAAGCAGTAGGAGTCATTTATTGCCATCTATCCTGTGTCCATTTTCACATGATGGGAAAAGGAGAGGAAAATTCTCTTCAACAAACCTCAAGAATATAGGTTTTATAGAGTAGAAAAAGTCTGATGATCAGTCAGCAGTTTTTGTTGCAAAGGCAGCTTCATACTGTGCAACAGCATACAGCTTTGCATCTGCATGGAAAGAAAATTCAGATCTCACTCAGGAATCAAGCACATTTTTACTTCTCTGCTGCCACTACATGATTCCATGCATTTGTTCCAGATTTTGGATTTTAGAACAATTGTTGCAACTGTCAGTGCATTGCTTTTATCTTCAATTTATTAAGAAGGTGGGAGAGGAGATGGAGGTGGAGCCATTACATCTTGCTCTGACTTTTTTTGTCAGTGTGCACATTGCTGTTGGAGACCTTTTTGACCCATTATAGCTGTTTGTTCATGCACAAGCAAGAAATATGATTTATTTATTTGTTTGTTTGCTTATTTTTTCATATGAACATATCCTAGGATACGCATTATTATCCATTTTGGAAAATTTCATGTCAAATGTATATTGTACTATCTCTTCAATAAAAGTGTAGATGTCAAAGTATTTCTAAGGCTTCCTAATGGAGGAGAAATGTGGCTTAGAACAATGTCAGTACAGCTCTGTATAAATAAATACAAAGTTATTTATGCAATAACAAGGTCAAACAATGTGTGAAGTACTGCTTTATTTTCACCTTTGAAACAGTTTATTCATTGGGAGCAAGTCACATTAAGAGAATGATAAAAAGAAGAGTGTATGGGGCAACAATAAGCTCTCTTGTCATCCCTGTGGATAACTTTCTCTCAATAAACTCCCCACGTTATTTCCTTCCATAGTCTGTACTTTAAGAGAAAACAGAGACAAGACAATCTTTCCACAAATATACCTGAATATGTATTAAAACTCAGTTAACAGTTCATCTAGAGGTTTCCATCTCTACAGAGAATGTGATTCGGGGAAAGATTTCATTTCTTCAAATACACTCAGGTGGTATCTAGAGGTTAGCTGACTGGTGCATTCAGTCACTCACTGCAAGAAGATAAATTTTCTGTCTTATAAGAAAATACCTTCCCTGTAGGTAACTGTTGTAGTTCTCTTTTCTCATAGAAAAAATGGGAGAATTTTTATTTTATTTTATTTTTTTTCTTCCAGTCCCTCAATGATCATGAAATCTTCCTAGTGTCATGGAGCAATTTGTTTGTCAATTTCTCATAAACTTGAATAAATATTACATGAATAAAACTCAAGAACAATTGTTGAAAACTGAAGTCCCTGCTTTTCATCAGTCTGTGTCCATTTTTTTTCACAAAGAAATCTGTCTTTATTCTCAGAGCTGGTAAACAATTTAAGAGATAACACAGATAATTATGATACCTGAAAATAGTAATGCTTTTTACTTTTTCATTGTAAGAATTGACATTATTCTTAACTTGTTCACTCTATTTTATTTTATATCATTCTAAAAGGGAAGACCCAGACATATGCTTACATTAATAATTTATAATACATTTTATCTTTGTAGCAGTTCTCATACAAGGTATATAAAGTGGAAGTGTTGGGAGTCAGAAAATAAACTTTTTCTTAGTCTTGCAAGGGAAATAAATATCACTGTGTTTCTCTTACAGATAGGGAAAATGTGTCATAAAGGATATAAGGGCTGTATTTTGGGGATTTAAATTGCTCTGTGGCATTTTCTATGCGACACTTTTCACAAACTCTCTCTATTAGGTTTTAGAAGCCCTATGATTTCTTTGCCAAAAATCATAGAAAAGTAACTGATTTTATATGTTTATATGTTTATATTTTCTCATATTATCTCTATAAAGCAGTGAGAAGAATCTGTATAATTTGACAAAATTTATGCATTGAATGAGTGACATCCCTACCAACATATGTTATGTTTAGAAACCTATAACAATTCCTATGTAAGAAAGTTACGCTAAAGATGTTGTAACACAGGCCAGCTTGTATACTCCCTTAGGTCATTATTTTTTATTTTTACTTTTTACAATCCTCCCTTTTTTTCTTTCTTAGAATCTGTATCATACCTGTTAACATCTCTTTTCTGATAGGGGAGGTACATTAATTTTTCCTTTCTGGTTTACAAACATAAAGAAAGTAATTAGCTTTGTTGATGTTCTTCCTCTCATCTGAGACTCATCTCACCTGACTGTAGCCATTAAAAGATTAGTCATTTAATTAAGGTAGTCACCTAAATTTCCTCTCTAATGAGAGAACAATTCATCTCACACTTCTTAAAAATCTGCTTCAGGGTGGGATGAATTCCTCTCTGGTTGAACCTTGCTCTCTCCTATAACTGTAGAGACAGTCTAAACAGCAGGCTGTGTCTAGAAACACATAATTTAAGCTGAATAGAATTGGACAAGAAAAAAAAAAAAAAAAAAAAAAAAAAAAAAAAAAGCTTTTCAATAGCTTTTTTTGTTTGGTTCAGTATGGTTTGGCTTGGTTTTCTTGTCTTTTTGTTTCAAGATTTTTTATTCATTGTGCAAACTCCTGTATAAACACAGAGACAGAATCTACCATTTAACCTTGGGTACATGAACACAAAAAGGACTAATTATTCAGAAAGGAAGACATTTTAATGATGTGCACATGTGTGTCATTCAGAAGTAGACCAATTTTGTATTTTGAATTTCAAAGACCCAGGAAAAATGTTGTCATAATATTGTCAACTGATGTTTCAATGAAAGAGATTTCTTTCTTTTCTGCCTCTTCATGGACAGGAAAGAAAATAAAAAATACATAAATAAATAAATATATATATTTTTTTCTCATCTTTACTTGCTTTGTTCTCTAAAATTCACCATTCTTTCAACCTCCCAGTGACTTTCTGAAGGCCACACATTTAACATGAATTCCAATGAAACTATGCAATATTATTAATAAGAGAGAAGTCTCTGCTTTGACTGCTAGGAACATACGCATGTTCTGACATTTGGAGTCAGCTATTTGAGTCTGTCATTCAAGTTTATATATACCCACAAACTGTAGCACTTCAGAAATAAATAAATAAAATGATGTTACAGTCCATGAGAACAATAAGGGGAAAAAGAGATAACATTTTCATACAAAGCTTTAATTAATGTTAAGACAGTGTTGGCCTATAGGAAATGTCAAGTTTCACTAAATAAATCAGGACTGTTTCTAGGCTTTGCAACACATCATGTTCTCTATTCAGTAAGATGCCAGGTTTTGTGTTGTTTGTTTTTTAATTTTGCCTGCCATTTATATGCAGTATTTTTCATGTGGTGTTAGAAGAAGGGGCCAAAGTTGTCTGCATCTCTGACTTTCTTTAACGATTAATAATGCATTAGCCTAGCAAAATATTTGCTACTTCTATTGCTTTTTGGTTTTATGAAATTAAAGGTATATAACTTAAAAATACAGTAATAATACAGGAAATAAATCTTTCTCTGATCTTCTCTTCCCCATTTTCACTAAGGCAACTTTTTTGTTATAAAATCAGCTCCTGAATTTCAAAACATATATACAAAAAGGACATTATTAAACTTGCTTGACTGATTTGTCTGTCTTTCTAAGCTTAAAATCCCATTACAGCATAAGCCAAAGTTCTATTCTACAATGTTATATCACAGCTTTGTATCACAACAGCTTCATTGACTTCAACAGTTGCTTTGTGGTATGCATCACAAGCTTCATATTATTAGTTACGTTTTCATTGTACTGCAATTATATCAGGTCATAACTCGTATATAAAAAACATAAATAGAAGTGTACTTTGTTCATGTAACCTCCTTCCTATATCTTCCTTATCTTTATAAACTACCTCAGGATCATCCTCCTGTGATGGAACATCTGCTGAGGAACAGGGCAGCATTGGCTGTAGAAGCCAAAATAGAAGCATGCAAGAAAACTCAGTATTTTGCCCTGCTTTTTCTCTTTCACTCACATCCTTATAATATTTTACTGGATAAGCTTCTTTATCCAATCCCATCAAGAACTTCCCAACTTGCCCTCTAACAGATGCAGTTTTCCTCTCCGGGATATTAAGCTCCAGCTGTTTGGAAAGTTGGGGGATTAATCAATCATTTGGTTCAGCACCTAGCCACAAAAGCAACAGTAAGTATTTTTAAGAGGACTACTTCTATTATTTTGACCTTAAATTTAACTTCTATGATAACCAGATCCTATTGTCCTAAACTTCAGAGTAACTATCAGAACTTCTTACTCTATTAATACTTTTCTATATCTAATAGATTCACCATGTTAATTTTCTTCCTAGGCATTTTTTCATGGACAGTGCTGAAGACAGATTGCTGTAGATAACGTGCTACCCATCATGATGTAAGCTCATCATGATGCTATGTTATTATCTAGTATTAATGAGTATAGATGACAAGGAGGATTGGGGTTGGGAGTACAGATACCTTTGTTATAGTCAGAAGACAATCAGTGAGATAATTAGATTGCAAGAGTAGCACATCAGTAGTGCAACATAATGGGATAGATCTCAATCTGTTGCACCAGAGGTAAATTCAGAATAACCCTATTAATATCAGGTACAGTTGTTGGCATATGTTATACACCAATGTAACTGAGGTTTGATTCTGGCTCATTAGGTGATACATTTTTCACTAATATAATTTGTATGGGCAAACCATGATGATTAGCCTCAGCCTGAATGCTGCTATATACTAGCTGTTTTAAGATATGCAAATGAAACTCTGACCAGATGCCTAAGCAAAATTATGTGGCATCTCCCAACTAAATTCAAGATTCCTTAAGGACTATAGATTCTACTGAGTGATTATCATTCATGGGCAAATCAGTATATTAAAATTAATCTATACAGGGAATAATTTGTTATTCAACTGCATGCAGGTTTGTTTATTCATTTTATTTTCCATTTGTATTAGCAACATTGAAAACACCATTTTGCAGTGACACAGATTTTAAAGGAAAATGATGAAACTGAGCTCTGGAGTAACATACTCATCATATTATTTATAATGGTCTGTTAATACTTAATGCATGCTAAGAGAAGTTGTGATGAAGCGAGGCACATCACTTTAGATGAGTCACCCTCTCTTGATGTTTGTCTTTCATCTGACAACAGAGAGACCCCAGACACTTGACTTAGAATAAACAACCATCTACTAGACATATGTGTTAGGTATAATGATTTCTAACTGTCATATGATATGTGAAGAGTCAATCTGGCTGTGTATGGCCAGGTGCAGCACTTTGTGAGCAGTCATTTCTTTAAGCTGTTCAGACTGACAGGGTTAGATGAGGCTATTCTGAGTTCAGTCGCTTTAGGTTGTGTCTGTAAGGGTGAACTCAACAATTTGCTTGCTGGAGCAAACAAACCGAAAGGTCAGCAATTTATCTTCAAAACAGGGGGACTGCATGCAAACTGCCTCCTGGCCTGTCTTACTGTCAAAGCACGTTTTTCAGCTAAAGGTTTTTATTAGAGTACTAGTTAAGATTTATTATTAGAGAAATAACTTACAGCATTCCCTTAAGTATAACAGAGCATAAAATGTTGGCATTAGTATTCCTGTGTACAACCAAAAGTATTCTGGGCTTATATAAACCAAAGTATTCTACAGATGTAAACCACATGATGATAATTTACTGATATAAAGATTGATTCAAAGACGAATCAAATTAACAGAGAAAGTTCTTCTGAAACAGGCCCCTGAATAGTGTCTACACTGATAACATCCAATGGCTCATGGCAATATCACATTCAAAGACAACAAGAAATGTTGCCCTGCATCACAGAGGACTGCAGAGGTGAATTCATGCACATGTGCTTGGTTACCACAGAGCTGAGCAACACAGAAAAGGCTATAAAGAGTTTATGGGTGGTGTAAGATAAATAAAGGGAAAATAATTTGTGTTATCAAAAGGCTAAGGTATGATGACTGCACTTCCCCACCTATATACTGAAAGAATCGATGCTTGTGGAGAAAAGTTATTCAAGACTAGAATATTAAGCACTATGTTATAATGCAACACAAGAAAAAGAACAATTAGCAGTGCATGGTAGACTTGACATAATTTCTTGACTTCCTGATGCTTGTGTTTCCAGTTCATGGAACATGCCTTAGGTCTGGAGTTTTATTTTTAATTGAAAGTTGATAATTTCTCAGGAGCTAAGATTTGTCCATTGTGTAGGTTCAGTGCCTCCACTCTACTTTATCTTGAAATACAAAAAGCTTTGGAAACTGTGCTAGTCTGAAGGATTTCTGTGATTCATAATGTACTTCTGTCCTAGACGTTTTCTGTCCTTGAATACATAGCTATAAACCTTTATGTACTTCCATTCCCTGCGATTTTCATCATTTGGTAATTCTGTCTTTCATGAAACCTCTGCAGCATTTAGTTGGATTATTAATTTGGGTCACTCAGATGATAAAATATGTTTCTTCTGTCCCCTTTTCCCACTCTCTACTTCCCATTTCAGATGTATATTTTTCCTTTCTATTTTTTTTTTTCCTTCCTTGTTTTTTTTTTTTTTTAATAATCTTTTTTTTTTTTTTTCTCACACTTTTCACTGTTCAGTTATAAATCAAAATTTCCTCATCTGAATACATTCCTATTTCTAAAGTAAGATTTTTTCAGTTTTTAGTAAGCTATGTGACTTCTTGTTCCTGTTTTCCTAACCCAGCTTCTGGATTCCTAATTGCTATTGCTTCAAGCATCTTGACAGCTGTTTGACAATGCTGTCTACTTTTACTTACACCTTAAGCATTACGATAAGCCATAAAGAAAGCTAAGTTTCTCTAGAGAAAAATCATTCTTGCATCTCAAGTTAAATTTGCAGGTCTAACATGACACACAGAAACCAGACATGAAGCTTTCTCATTATTATTTAACCACAGCAATCATCTTTGCTTTTTTTATCTATGAAGTCACACACTGAGTATTTGCTTTTTATTCAGAAACAGTGCTTACACTACAGGTCTGACTTTGGCATTGGTTACATAATAATGGAGCACTCTGTAGGCCACACATGCTTCAGCTTAGCAAAATATATATTCATTTTAGAAATTTTAAAGACTGCATTTTATGATGGTTTATCAGTCTTGCATCAGACCTCTGAACTCTAAAAGTTTCAGTTTTGAGTGGATACAAAAACTACATAGTCTTCTCCCATTGCTCTTTTGCCATGAATTTAAATTTATTGTATTATAGCGTGAAAGTTAGAAATAAAGTACATTAATAAGTAAACAATATATAGGCTATTATCCAGCTTCAAAGGCAGGAAGAACTGATGAACTTAATGCTTTCCATAACAGCTAGTTACCAAATAAAAATGTTAGGCTGTAGATTGTCTTGGAGGAGTTCAGCCTTCAAGCCAAGCATTACACCTTTGTGCTTTCTCTCCCACATTGCTCATCTCCACATCTCTGACTTGAATTACTTCCAAATTTACAACTGCTATTACAGGTCTTGTAACATAGGTTAAGCCTGTGTTTACAGCTTAATAATTTGGTTTGGTCTTTAAATGAGCAATGATACAGATTGTCTCTCTTTTTATTTGCCAGTAAAAGCAGGGAAGGCAAGCTACAAAACCTTCCAATGCAGCCTTGCTGCTGTAATGCAGGGAGCCTTATGAGCCAGAACCACACTGTGGTTGCAGCCCTGAAGTAACTGAAGTTACTAGAATTGGCAGAAGTAGTACACAACGTGTACAGACAGGGCAGGAAAAAGCAACTCAGTCACATTTCAGAAATTAAATTATCTGGTAATTTTCTTTGCTTAAAACAGGTGAAAAGCACTTGTGATCTATTTCCCTTTCCAATCAGTACTAAAGATATTCTCAGAATACCAGTCATACTGCTACTCTGTATGACCCTTGAAATCTTCAGGGTAGAGAATTAGACAAAGGAGTAAATCACAGAAATCATATTTGGCCATTTTCCTCCCAACCTTTGCGCCACTCTATGTATGAGAGGAGAAAAGAAAGATAAATGTTCTAAGAAACGTTAAAGTTGAAACACAGAGAATAGAACACAGTTTATAGGTACTGTAATATGCAGAGATAATAGCAGTAAGTCATTGCATCTGGATGCTAATCCTAGTTCAGGTTTAGTTTGTTGCCTTTGATTTTCTGTGAATTTGCTCTGACATGAAAGAGACCATTTGAGATATGATCTTTACTGTGCCTCTGTCAATAGCATTCAGGAATCCCAGCTGTGGGCCAAGACCCTATTACAAGAATTGCTATGCAAACATAAAAGCAAACAGATTTATGCCATTTTATATTCAAATCAAGCAAGCAAATTGATTGGTGGGTTGTATCAGAGCCAAAAATTGGTGTAGTTTTTTGTTGTTTTTGCTCTTCGGGTCACGTTCATAAGAAAGTGTGTGGTATGAGAGTTTCTATTTCAACAACAACAACAATACAACAATAACAAAACAAACTAAGTAAAAATCTCCTGAAACTTTTTTTTTTTTTTTTTTTTAATTTAATTTATTGTATTGTTTATAGACAATATCAACCTGGACTGATTATAAGTAGAAACATTATTACTATTAAACATTATTTTTCAGCAGCGCTTTTAAAGAGATAATCAAATAATTACTGCACATTTTTATGAGCTAGCATACTCCTCCTTTGTAAGATTTTGCAAACTCACTTAGCTTCAATTGGTAACGTCATAGTTTGCAAATATTATTATGACTTTTTTTTTTTCCTCATGAAAAACAAAACAAAACAAAACAAGCTATAGCAGGGCCTTCCATCATTACTTCAATGATGCAAAATCAGCAAAGCTTTCATGTGTCTTGATTGTTGATAGCCACTGATGAAATAGGAAGAGACTATTTTCTTCAGATGGACACCCACATAGACGCAAGTTGGCGCAGCTAAGCAGCATGTCCGTGTAAATTTGAGTCTCAGACAGAAAAGGCAGAATAGGGAGGAGGGGTATCAACACCTATTAAATTTGGGCTGGGACAAAAACAGCGGCCTTTGCTGACTGACAGCCAAGGTTATGTGGCTGAACAATAATTTGAAGGCTTGAATTATTCATGTCCAATACAAGGTAAAAGGGTTTAACCTGGTGATATCGTCTTGTTGCAATATTTCACTAGGGCAAAAAATGCTATTCTTACTCCTGACTTCTTTATTTTACTAGCTTTCATGTCTTATATATGAAAGTAGAGATAGAATAGCTACTAGTTTTTAGAGAAAAAACAAAACAAACAAACAAACAAAACTAAATGTGCCTAAATGAAGATACTAAAGTTGCCATTTAAAATATAAGAAATAAAAACTAAAAACAAACAGCAACAACAAGAACAGCTTGCAAGCTTGCACAATATTGCCAGTGCAGTCTTATATTAGAACTTCAATCACACTTTTCTTCCACCATACCCTGATCCCCAGAGCTGTTCGTTTTCTGCATACCTTTTAATGTAAATGGGGAGGGTTAATTACATCACTGCAATTTTGGTCTTTATTTGAAAATAAAGTTTAAAAACCCACTGCAGACATATTTGAGTGCTAACAAGAAATAAAACATTATCACATTATTGTCATGAGTCCTACTACCTGCTATAACTTCTTAGTTTGGTCTTCCATGTCATTCACTGAATATAGTGAAGAGTTGGTGAACTACACAAAATTATCACAAAGGTAATTCCTTTGGAAAGGACTGACAGAATAATGCAACTAATAAGTTCAGATACATACAGATACATACAGATACATACAGATAACAATGCCATTTGGAGACTACAACACTTGCACAGATTCACTTTTTTTCTGTTAGCAGAAAACAATTTATTGATGAATCAGCTTAGCTTAGGACAATATTCTTTCACTTCTAATTCCAGTTAAACAGAACTGAAAGTATGTATTTAACAGTATAAGCTCACACAGAATGGGAATCTTAAGGAAAAGCTGAATATTTCTTACTCAGCCTTCCTCTTCCTAAACTGAAGTGCATTTAAGTTTTTTTGTTTTTTTTTTTTTTTTTTGCTTTGTTTTGTTTTTGTGGTTTTGGTTGGTTCTTTTTGGAGAATACATTAACAATAGTGTACATCCCATCGGCCATATTATTTTGCATTAGTAATGCCACAGAAATGTTGATATCTTTAAAGAAAGGATCAATTGTAAGATGCATCATTTTAGATTCTCTATTCAAAACCTCTGATCTCACTGGTGCTCCAGGGGAATTTGTGATGCCTCAAGAAGCTGAGACAAGGATGTGGTTTGTGATCCTGGGTCAGCAGTAATTTACAGTGGTCATCAACCTCTCATTTCTTTTCATCAATTTTAGTAAGATAAATATTTCCTATGACCAAATTTAAGACCTAATTTTAATTCAGCCACACAAGCTTCTTGATTTTACTTCACAGATCCAGACTTCATACCAAGTCACTTGCATTATCACTTGCTACTTTCCATAATCTAGGCAGAGGTGTTCACCCACCTTCCTGAACATAAGGTATAACATTGCAAGATCTACTCAGGAACTTACTTTTCTTAAGTGCTTTACCCTCTCAATGACATCCCCTGTGGGAATTTCAGATTAATTACCTGTAGTTGTTAATCACTGTTTCTTCGTTTTTACTCCCTTCTTCCAAACGGTAGCTACCAATCCACTGTACAAATGCAGTGCCATATAGGAGTCTTCAACTTAACAGTACCTGGGCAATAGCTACCCCGTTTCATAGAATCATAGAATCATAGAATTACCCAGGTTGGAAAAGACCTTGAAGATCATCAAGTCCAACCGCAGCCCAACCAGTACCCCATCTCTAAAAAAGAAAAAAAACAAAAAAAAAACCTCTGCTAATTCATATCCCTGAGTACCACATCCAAACGGCTCTTAAACACATCCAGGGATGGCAATTTGGCAATTCAACCACCTCCCTGGGGAGCCTATTCGAGTACCTAACCACCCTTTCTGTAAAGAAGTTCTTCCTAATATCCAACCTGAACTTGCCCTGGCGCAACTTGAGGCCATTTCCCCTCGTCCTGTCACTTGTCACTAGTGAGAAGAGACCTGCCCCGCTCTCACTGTCAGAACCTTTCAGGTACTGGAAGACGGCAATAAGGTCTCCCCTCAGCCTCCTCTTCCTCAGACTAAACAGCCCCAGGTTCCTTAGCCTCTCCTCGTAGGGCTGATTCTCCAAGCACTTCACGAGCCTCATTGCCCTTCTCTGGACCTGCTCCAGTACTTCCATATCTTTCTTGTGCTGAGGTGCCCAAAACTGGACACAGTACTCGAGGTGAGGCCTCACCAATGCCGAGTACAGGGGCAGGATGACTTCCTTAGTCCTGCTCACCACACCATTCTTGATACAAGCCAGGATGCCATTGGCCTTCTTGGCACACTGTCGGCTCATGTTCAGCCGTGCATCAATCAGTACCGATCAGTGGCCGAAGGACCAAATGCAGGACTCGACATTTGGTCTTGTTGAACCTCATCCCATTGGCTTCAGCCCAGCTCTCCAGCTCTCCAGCCCTCCAGCCTGTCCAGATCAGGACAGTTTCACTGAGCCTTACAATTCTTTTGCTTGAAGGCATAAGAAGAATATTATATAATAATTCTATATTATAACAATAGGATATTAGTTATTTTAGGACTACAATCCTTCCTAAAAATCAGTCTGTGCTCTTAGAGACAGGCCTGTACTTTAATTAGTAAATAAATAAATAAACAAAAAGACAAACAAACAAATATTTCAGCCTAACCAGGTATTCTCCTTTTCTTCAAAGCTGGAGATATTCAGGTGATTTGGAATGGCATATGCAAATACCTATTATATGTTATTTCCTTGTTTTATTTGTGTAGAAAGAGAAAAGAAAGAAAACAAACAAACAACAACAACAACTACTACTACTACTACTAATAATAATAATAAAACAAACAACAACAACAACAACAAAAACTAGATCTATTTTCAGGAAATGACTCCTATTCCATAATAAAAAGAACTCAAAAATCAAATATCTGCTTGACTTTCAAGAGGCAAAGAGCCTTCTTAGGTGTATAATGTAACTCACATGAATTTCCATAACTGACTGATCTTTTCCATAAATCAAAGTGAGGGGTACATTCTTCAAATTGGGCAGAAATTGAAATACTGTGTGAGAAATCTCAGAGTTGTAAACACTTTCTAGACATTATCACACAAGAAGATAAACTCTGTTCAGTAGAAAAATAATATCCCCCTGGAAACATAGCATGCAGACAAAATCCAATTTGAATGCAAAATGCCAAGATGGAGTATATGTTGTACACAATGACTGCCTTGAAAAGGTAAATATATTTTCCAACCTTCAAGTGGGACTAAGTTTAGAAGCAACTAGTCTATTTTTTTTATTTCTTCATCCAAAGATAGTTTCACAGTTTTCACTCTTTCATCATCTCCCTGGGGCATTTTAGTTATTTTTGTGTCACGTAATCCGTCACTCTAAATAATTAATTTACTCAAACAAGTAAGATCTCTAGGGGCTTAGGGTTTCTGAGACAGGAAGGATGACAGCTGATGTGCTGTTTAAGAAGAAAACACAGGGGAACAAAAGAAAAAAAAAAAAAAAAAAAAAAAAAAAAAGAGTTTCAGTGCTATGTTATTTCCTTGGATATATCTTTTTTTACTTGTTACTCAGTTTGCAATCATTAAACTTCTTTCTTGGTTAACTTTCTTTTCCTCAAAGCAGATTAGATTTCATTCCTTTGGTATTATTTTAATAAGTAGGACTGGGAAACTACTCTGTGTTAATCAATGTGCATGTGAGACCACTGAGAACCAAGTCGAACTCCCTTTATAATCAATCTCAGCTTCATGGAAGAAGGAACAGGTTGTTACTAAAGAGACATTTCTTCTCATTTTCCTAGTGCCTTTGAGCTGTGCGTTTTTCTCACCAGGCTTGAAAAGAGCAACCAGAATTTGAAGCATGGATGGCACA
This sequence comes from Excalfactoria chinensis, assembly GCF_039878825.1. Taxonomy (NCBI): domain Eukaryota; kingdom Metazoa; phylum Chordata; class Aves; order Galliformes; family Phasianidae; genus Excalfactoria; species Excalfactoria chinensis. Next base: position 3,598,500 of record NC_092857.1, read on the forward strand.
GATGAAAACATGGAAAAGGTTGCTCAGGGACTGGTGTATCTATGTAGAATACAAACTATTTGAAGGAATCCCCTTTTAATTTTTTTTTTTTTTAATAAGTATTTTTATATGTAAGTATGTATATTCATAGATAAATATGTTTATGTGAAAATACATGCACTTGTTTAAAATAAAACAGAAAAGACAACTAAGGAGAATATATATATGTGTGTGTGTGTACATAAATATGCACATACATGAATATGTATATATCTGTATAAATGTGTATCTCTAGTTGAGTTATTTAGTACAGCGTTTTCCAAATAAATAAATAAACAAATAAAAATAATAATAATAAAAAAAATCTTACCATCAAACTTAGCTTTTTAGCACCTGTAATATGGACTATACCGTAGCTTCTAACCTGCTAATGAATGACAAGGCCACTTCAAAGCTTCTCACCAGAAACAAATGTCAGCACCACTCCCATGTAAACTACTTGTGTTCTATGACCTTCTTTTGTATTCTGTTCACACTTAATTTGGGTCTAATGGTTATCCAATAATTAAAATCTCATGTCTGGTTACTCAATAAAAGCGGTTAATTTACAACTGAACGTTTTCCACCTGAAACCCGCAATTTCCTTTACCTTCATTATTTGTAATAGTTCAGATTAAGGGGATGTTTTCAGATTGGTATTAAAATTTAATTTAAGCAAGTAACAGAGAACTTAGTTCCATCTGGAATTTTCTTCAGACTTCTTGAAAATAGTAATAATCTTGCATTCAAATTCACAGTTCATGGTGAAGCAGCAACTATATATGTTAGACTTCTGCAGCTTGAGGCATCTGAACCAGCAAAATGCTCAGAGATCAATTAGCAAAGATTTAAGAATTCTTCTCTTTGATTCTGCTGGTGAGATGTGCTTTCTTCTCTAATCTAAATGAGTTTTCAAGGAGGAACAGATGGAACATGAATACCAAAAAGTTGTGCACATGGTGGTGGTTTTCATGATCATGGTACCTTCTTTAGGTTGAGGACTGCAACAAAAATTCAGGCAAAAACTATTTCTGGATAAATTTGCAGTGAGAATTTTAAACAGTAGGGAAATGAAGAGGTAATAGATTAGCTTGGCAAGAAAATGTTGTAGGATAATACAAACCAAGGAACCAGGCAGAGGTGAAAAGGGTGTTCTTCAAACATATATTAGCAAGGAAGTTCCTGTAAGATAGTATTGGAAGTGATCTTCATACTTCTTTAAATATTCCTTCTTGCTTCCTTGGGATGCTTTAAAAGCTTTTTCACTGTATTTCTTTTTGAAGTGAGCTAGGTAATACTTTCTTGCAACTGACTTAAGATGGATTTGATAATGCTATGAGTCTAATACAAAACCAGCCTTTCTAATTGCTAATATGCATTGAGAAGTGAAACGACCCTTCATTAGAAATAGGATGATTTTGAAGGGTTTGTCAATAAGGTTGGGATGATGAAAAACTGCATACAGTCAGATGCTGTCATGCAAATCAGATAAAAATCTTTCAGCTCTTGAAAAAAGATGAGGATGTCATGTGTTAAGGACAGCAACACCAAGTGGGGAATTAGGTTAATAATAGCTGAATGATTTCTCCAGATAGTGTTTTCAAAACTATCAAAGAAATAAGTCAGTTAAATTAGTTCAGCATTCACTTGCTGAACACCCATATGAAAATATTATTATTATTTTTTTTAATCTCAGAAATAAAATGTAGAAGAATAGTTGTTTGCTCAGTTGTCCAGATGTGATGTCTGCGGGACTGATCTCATCCTAATGAAGTCTTTGGTATCACTGCTGAAGCACAGTGTTATTTGACATGTGTAAATTAATCAAATTCTCCCCTAAAAGAAAATCTCCAAAGCAGCGGTGCTTTCATGAAAAGCTTACAGCAGCACAAGGTGATATAAATGTTTTCATTTTTGCTGTCTTTGCTGCATCTGTTCAGTGGATCAGGAAGGAACAGCATTTTATTTTGCTGAGGGCCAGGTGTCTTTTGGAATAGAAATTCAACTTCTGCTAAAATATGGAGCAGGTATATTATAAAGAGCTAAAGAGATAAAAGTGCTAAAAAGTAAAAATATCATTATAAATCGGAGGGGAAAAAGGTGACAATAACATGGAATATTCCTATAATATTCCACATATTTTGCATTTACACATTCTTACAGTGGATTAGATTATGTTTTCTAGGCTGATGAGTAGTTCAAATGTCAGGTAAATTTTTCCTTGGAAGAGGTGTTCAGAACGTTAATACAATCATTTGAAGCAAATGGACTAAAAGCAGACTTCATCCCGTTATCAAGCTGAATTGCCTGTAAAGTTCATCTAACTAACTGATTTTGGAGGAAGCTAGCAAAGCAGGCTTTTATTATTATTATTATTATTTGTTTTTTGCATCTTTTTTCTTTTGATTATAAAATAGTGGGATTTTTCAGAATCTCTGAAGTAAAAAAATACCAATGTAGTATTACAGTTTGTAATCTGGGGACTGAAGTCATACTCAGCTCTGGCCGCACTGTTTTTAAACCTAGTTTGTGATTGGAAAACTAATAAATATACTTAAAAGGAGAAGCATTTATTTCCTTTGTTCTGCTCTATAACTTAATGTTTTTAATTTCTAAGACAAATTTTTCAGCTGATATAAACTAAGTTAGTGTGCCCCGGTGGTGCAGCGGTAGAATTGCCACTTGCAACACTGGAGGCCCGGAGTTCGAATCCCCCCTGTGGCACAAGTGGTAGAAGTGCTGCTCTGCTACACAGAGGGCTTGAATCCCGGGAGTTGGACTCGATGATCTCTAATGTCCCTTCCAACTCGCACGATACTATGATGATACTATGATGATACTATGATGATACTATGAAGTTCTGTTGATATTTATGCAGTTATGATAGCTGAAACTATTTGATGAGCTGGCCAACATAATTTTATCATAGATTTTCAGCTTGCTCAAAGGAAACATTTTTGTCCATCTCATAAAAAGTTACTCATAAAAAGTAACTAAAATACAGGAGCACTTACATCCTGAGCTTACATGTCATAAGCTACATTGCAACTTTAGAAGTCATTATTTATTACACATTTGGACCGTGGCAGTTGTTACTTTAAGAAAATAAAATCTGTGGTTTGAGAGTATGAAGCATCCCATTTTTTAAAACTGAATCTAGATGCTCTCTTTCATATTTATTGTGTAAAAATGAAAATACCTGCTTTAAGGCAGATTGAGGTATGGCATGACAGTGAGACTTCTGATACACACTCACATGAGAACTGCAGTTGTCTAACTGAAGCCGTCAGTATTCCTGCTGGAGTACCTAGATTTACCAGAATTAATTTTAATTATTATCTATTTTGCTTGGTGAAAATACTAACTATAAAGACAAGAATTCTTATTTGATATTATTGAGAATAATGGCTACTCACATGAATAATGATTCCTGGTTAAGGTAGTTTTGGATTTCAAGCTCTTTTGGGGCCCAAGGCCATCAAATATGATATATCTTTTGTGTTCCTTATAGATAATCTGGTTCAATATTATAGATCCCAAGAAAATCCTCTGTCTAAATCAAGTCCCAGTGCTCAGCTGAACTATGCAAATTCTTCTGTTGCCTTTTAAAGCTTCCAAACCAAAGTGATCGCAGATGTGACTTGTGTACCACTGATGTCAGTACATGTAAGGGTTACTTGTAAGTCTTCCCTGAACTAAAATATCCATTTCGGTCTCCACATTCAACAGATTTAGGAAACACACATGGAAATACTTTATTTTCATAGTTCAAAGTGTTGCAATTTTAAGTTCCTATTTTGATCCAAGGTTAAAGTCAGTGAGAAGTGACTGTTTACCTGCTTATTCAAAGAAGTACTAAAGCATTTTCAGGTATTCTGCTAAGTCTGTAACATGCAGCCTTAGTGTCGAGTGAATGTTCTGTTGTACAATGAGCATATTCACATTTCCTGCTCTCCCCTCAGCCTTAATGCTATATCTCAGATCTGATAAATCTCTTGCATTTTTAACTGGGGACAGTGAGTCTTAGGTTCTACAGCTGAACAAAACCTGTGTGCTAGTAGAATCTCACTTACACTGGTTATCTACAACCATAATTACATGACATTCAGTGCTGACCTATGGAGCACACTAACAAGATGTTCACATTGATCCACTCTCCCACTCTCTCATAAATGGGGAAGTACTGTTGGAAAAAAAAAAAAAAAAAAAAAAAAAAAAAAAAAAAAAAAGGTAGTATTAATGAAGCCAGAGCTTATTAATGTGCTTTAAATATTTCTGCTGTCTATCTATCAGCCAGAATTTTCTATCTTTCCTAAGTGAGGAATGATCTCGTTTCATTCTGGCCACTTCCTCTCTAGAAATGTTTAGATACACCTACTTGATTCTCTCCCATGGCACTCTCCCTGCCTGGATATTTTGTTATAACTAAACAGCATGTTAAAAAATTACTTAATACAAGGACAGATAGTCAGAAGCCTATTGTGACCACACAAACCTGTTCCCCAGAAGTTAGACCCAAAGAAAAATAAAAAATAAAAATAAAATAAAAATAAAGTTGGTCAATGTGGAGAGAAAGACATAAGGGGATTAAAAGGCCATGGATGCAGTTCCAGGTTCTTGTACTACTTGCGTATGGCACAGGAAAACTAAAAACGAGAAGTACTGTGTCATGAAACAGAATTATTGTTTGGGTCTCTTTCATGCATGAGATTATTGCTATTATTATTTTTGCCCTTTCCATGTTCTTTTAATATATGGCCATTAACTAAAGTAGCAAAGGGGAATAAAGATATTTTTGTTTCACAATTACATTGGAATGTTGTTTTGCTAATTAGTTTGCAGAAGCTGTCATGCTGGTCGATATTCTCTTCTCTGCTGAAGGCAGCATTATTGTCTGATTTATGTTTTGACTCATCCCCTTGTCCCCTTACATTAATTGTCTGCTGTTGATAGTCATTTAACTAAATGAGTCTGGGGAAACAGGGTGAATAACAGTAAAGTGGAAGACAAGGATTATAACCACTGACTCTAAAGCAAAAAACAATTTTATGCATTCAAAAAAAGATGAGCCAACTATTCTCTACAAATCCACAAAACAAACAAACAAACAAAAGAAAAAAAAAATTAAAAAAAACAAGAAGAAGAAGAAGAAGAACAACAACAACAAAAACCATATCTTCTGGCCTCTGGGACACCTCTGTCTTTTCATGATAGATCACAGAAGACTTTATAATACATACATGTTTGTACACATGTAATTACATACGGAGAAGGATGTAAGCATTAATATAAATTTAAGTATATATGCGCATGTGTAATTATATATATACACATATATAGTTTGACATGTTAAATGTAGGGAGATTTTGAGAAAAATAGCCTTGTCCTTATTTGTTTTCTTATGCCTGTAAAGAAAAAAGTGAATTTCAGTCCTAGAGGATGACAGAAGGGAACTTAATTTGTTTTCCTTACAGGAAGGGTGGATCTAGGATATGTGATCAAGAAAACAGTAATTATGGAGGAGGCTCTTTAGTATTTCTACATTAATTATAATGCTCAAGCAGATTGTTTTGGGTTTCTAATCTTTCCTTCTGTTCTATATACAAATTTGAAATCTGTTTTTAAGGCAATTAAACTCACAATGGATAAACATTCAATATGTTCAACAATTCAACCTTATTGGGCCAAGAATATTCATGGCCCTTCAGAGGTCATCTTCAAACACTTAGATCTGCAAAGTCACCTGGATAGATCCAGAGAAGTTCTGACAAAATCTTTAACTAGGATATAAATAGCATACAGAACACCTCTCATTAACACTTTTTTTTTCTCTTTTCAGTAGTAGGAAAGCCAAAAAAAAAAAAACCCTCAAGAATGGAAATTAATTTAATCATGAGTTGTTCTTACTTTAATTCAATCAATATTCAAATTTGTCTATCTGGGCTTTAGAACTCTGGCCCTTTGATTTCCATGTGAAAATTTATTCTGCCATGCAGTTCCTTTGGTAACCCCATTTTGTCTTTTTGTGTGTGTGTGTGTGTGTGTGTGTTTGTGTGTGTGTATGTGCTCTTTAGTTCATCCTTTACCTTTGTCTCTCCTCTTCTACTGTAAGTTGTGATGGAGTTAGGCTGATAACTCTGAAACTTAGATTTCTTAGAGCTCACTTTAGATAGAATGGTTGGTCCTGGTCAAGGCTTGTACCATTAAAAATCATCTGTGATACTTCAGCCCCTTCTGCGGTGTGCAGAGAAAATACTGAGAATTTTACTGATCTAAATTAATTGATGCTTTAGCCTGGCAGTTAACATGAAGAGGGAAAAGAAATTTTACTAGTGGAGTGAATATTTTAATAATAAAATTTCATTATAGTCTAAAGAGAACTTTCTGTTCAAATTTTAAACACATCCTTCAAATCTATGCTCCAGTTTTAAGTGTTGTGAAGAGGTTAAGTGCTTCAGTCACTGATTTTTAAATTATTTTTATTTCCCCAATAACTTGAAGATAGACTTCAATATCAAAATAGAGCTACAGTTTTTTAACCAGAGTCCCCACCAAAAATTACGAGCTTCTTACATAAAACTATTTGCATCAAGTAGGAATGCAGAGCAGCAACTCCCTGCACAGATTAATACACATATCAGTTATCGTAAATGACCTTTGACACTGACATGCATGCATACACGCTTCACATATACAAAAAAACACAAAGCAAGGTGACATACTCAAGGCTCTGTACTGGAGTCTGTCCTGTTCAATATCTTTATTGATAATCTAGATGAAGACACTGAATGTATCCTCAGTTAGCTTGCAGGGGACACCAAGTTGGAAGGGAGTGATGATTTACTGGAGGGAAGAAAGGTACTACAGAGTGACCTGGATAGATAGATGGACCAAGGTAAAGTGTCTGAGTTTCAATAGGGTTCTGCTGTCACAGCGGGGTGGAATCTGCTCCTCTCACCCACACCTGGAGGGAGGCTAAGGGTCCTGGTGGACATGAGGAGCCTGACCACCAGAGAAGAGTGAGGAAAAGCACTTACTGAGCATGTCAGCTTTCTCCATGTCTGAGGAAGCCCCTTCTCTGTCCTCATTTATCAGAGGGGAAACACTCTCCTTGGTCTGTCTCCTCCTGCCCATATACCTGTAGAATTCCTTCCTGTTATTTCCTTGCCAAGTTCGGGTCTACCGATCACAGAATCACAGCATCACCAAGGTTGGAAAAGACCTTAAAGATCATCCAGTCCAACCGTTCTCCTGTTACCAATAGCTCCCAGTAAACCATGTCCCTCAACACAACATCCAATTGTTCCTTGAATAACCCCAGGGTCGGTAACTCCATCACCTCCTTGGGCAGTCCATTCCAGTGCCTGACCACCCTTTCTGAGAAGTAATATTTCCTGATGTCCAGCCTGAATCTCCCCTGCCACAGCTTGAGACCATCCCCTCTAGTCCCATCACTAATGACATGAGAAAAGAGGCCAACCCCCAGCTCACTACCACCTCCCTTCAGGAATTTACAGAAATATGAACTCCCCTGAGCCTCCTCTTCTCCAGGCTGAACATTCCCAGCTCCTTTAGCCTCTCCTCATATGGCCTGTGCTCCAGACACCTCACCAGCTTCATAGCCCTCCTCTGAACACGTTCCAGGGCCTGTCTTTCTTGCAGTGAGGGGCTCAAAACTGAACACAGTACTTGAGGTGTGCCCTCACTAGTGCTGAGTACAGGGGAACAATCACCTCTCTGCTCCTGCTGGAGCAGATGACACCAAATATATATACATATGTGAATATACATAAATAGGAAGAATTTGGAATATTTGTGTTTTGTTTCTGTGGTTGTAGGAAAAAAGTTTTTGTTTTTGTTTTTGTTTTTTTTTTTTCACTACTCATGGACCTGGCTGGTCAAAACTGACCTGGAGAATGTTAATGTGTTAATGTTAATTCAGTTTGTGTTTGTTGCACGTATGATAGTCTTTAAAGAATTGGAAGAGAAGTCCAGACAATTTTTTTCTCTCTTCTGTATGGGGACTTGTTGTGAATAAAAATGAATCTCTTCCTGGCTGATAAATACAAAAGCATGACCTATAAGAATTTCTATCTCTCTTCATTCATTTTATTGACAAACTCTGGGATATGCATCCCATCTGCTGTGAGACAGGATTTTGCATATGGCAGAGGGCACAGAATAATGCTTTCCTTTTTGCTATTCCCACAAACTAAATATCTGCAAATAAGCTCACAAAACCTGCTATGATCCAGAAAGATGATCAAAGAGAGGAAAGATAATGGCTCAACTATAAGTCATCCTTGGCCCTATATAGACTTTGGAGTGATGGCATTACTCCTATTCATTTTATTTTAATTTTTCTAATTTATTTATTTGTTTGTTTGTTTGTTTATTCCCAGGCAGAAATATACAGCCATAATTTATTTGCTTGAAATAAGAATTTAACACCAAAGTGAAAAATTATTGAATATAGGAGAATAGCATTCATCTTAATCGTACATTATTTATCACGTAAGTAAGCCTTTATATATTTAAACGTCATCTACAAACAGTTCCTAAAAATCACTGAATAATTTAGTGGGAAATTATTAACAGTTTTCTGTAAAAATGTAACAGAATTTCATAATAAAATAAAAAATAAACAGCAGAAATAACAACAGTGACAACAAAAACAGCCCATTTATAGTCTATAGAATTTAGTAGCAATTTAAACTTTTCTTTATTGATCATTTTCTCTCTTTATAAAACTCTTCACATAGATTTAAACAGTAAATATCATTCTTCTTCAGATCATTTGAAACTATTTTTATTTATTTTCTTCTGTCCTTATTATTAACAAAATATGCCTTAAAGTATGAAATGAAATAACAAAGGGAATGTCTTTGCTTAAACTGAACAGATTAGTCACTGTGAAAAATTACAGTGGACATGCAGTGAACTATAACCTCTTTAGAGGATTTTTAAATGAAAAAAAAAAAAAAAAAAAGCAATAGGATTTTAATTCTATTACATTCTGTGGTATTGCAATTATATATATAATTCAAGAGCCACATTCTCATTTACATTAAAGCTTTTTTGTAGACATCCCATAGTGATATATTAAAGATTTTCCGTCTAAGCCATGTATAAAACATATTAACTTCAGATGAAAATCAGATTAAAAATATTTAAATTTGTCTTTCTACAGAACCCTACAGTGTGAAAACTGTTATAAAAACCCTACAAGACTTTTCTGTGCAGATGAGAGGCAGTGTATGTTACTAACATTTCACAAAACAGAGGTCGGTGTGGTCCTACTGACGACATTGCCTGAGACAATATGTCAGGATTGATTTCAAATATTCTATCATTACTTCCAGTGAACTTTATCTCATCATGGTTAATCATTCTAAAACATGTTGTGGTAATCACTCTGGAGTCCAAAACCTGAATTCAGATGCCCACAGTATGTGTCTTCATGAATGACCTAAATAAATTATAAGTCAGTGGAATAATTCAAGATGGTACAGAACAGAGGTATAAAAATGCTATGCTTTTCTACCTGTGTCAGTAAAAGTCTTAGAGAACACATTCCTCCTGTGTGTATTTATTTATAAATTAAACACATGTACTACTGTACTAGTATATTATGAATAATATAGAAATATATGAAAAATAGAAGATATATATATATATAAATTTGAAACAAATATTTTCATTCTCATTATCTTGTTTATCAACAGTAAAAAAATAAATTCCTTTCTCACTTCAGTGTATTGTCTTGCACACCGTTTGGAGTGCATGCAGCCCAGTTTCAAGATCATTTGTCTAGGGAAATGTGTTGGACCTCCAGCTGCTGATTTACAACAGTACAAGCCACACAAATGTTATGCCTAATGTATGCACGCTCCAGGCAGGTCACTTGGATAGATACATGTGCCTACTATTTTACTGAGAAAAATAAAAATAAAAAGGGTAGTTTGAGCCTTTTTGACCAACTGACTGTTTTGTAGGTTTTCTATTTTTTATTTGTTGTTGTTGTTGTTGTTGGATACCTAAAGTATTTCTTTTCAGTATTTTAAACTTTTTCCTTCCCACCAGAAAAATAGCACTACTAATAACGACAACAACAATAATAATAATGACAATAATAATAATAATAAGTAAATAATAATAATGGGAGAAAGGAAAGATGAGATGTAGGATCACTACAAGTTCCCAGTAAAATCTGTACATGCTTCTGGTCTCTATAAGTACCAGCCCTTTTATGATAGGGCTGTGCCCCCAGTGGTGCAGTGGTATAAAGTGCTGCTTGCAGCACTGGAGGCCCGGGTTCGAATCCCCCCTGTGGCACAAGTGTTAGAAGTGCTGCTCTGCTACACAGAAGGCTCGAATCCCAGGAGTTGGACTCGATGATCTCTAAGGTCCCTTCCAACTCGCACGATACTGTGATACTGTGATACTGTGTGATACAGCAGCACGGGGAGGTTAGCAAAAAGCAGAGACGAAGAGTGTCTAGACCTACGCTTACACACATGGACTCTGATCAGCCAACTACATACCATACCTTGGTTAAGAATGATATTCACCTTTCAATAGTGAGATACATTATGAGATGCTATCAACTTTTCACAAAGATGAACGGTTACACCACAGTTATCATCAAGGTCATACCATGAGAATTTTAGCTCAAATCTGCAGTTGTACATTTTTTTTCTTTTTTGGAAAGCCTAGAATGATGGAACCATTAAAGGCAAACAAACAAACAAACAGAAACAACAAAAACTTAAAAATAGAGCGAACCTCATACAGAATTTATATTGGAATTACAATGAGTACTGATGGAGGCAAGGTGAGGGAAGGAATAGCACCTGCCTATCATCTGTGGCTTGCTTCTGACTCTTAGGGATTTCCATCCATTTGTGCTGTTATTTGCTCTGGAAATAGGCTTCAACAATGAAGAAAGACAGCAGTTCTGTGGAAACAGCTGAATCCTTTAAAAAAAAAAAAAAAAAAAAAAAAAAAAGGTGGGGTAGGGAGGGGTGAGGGAGAAATTAAAAAGGAAAAGAGGGAAGGGAAAACAAAAAATGAAGGGATACTGCAACCTTTTCCAAGCTAAGACAGTTTTTCTCCCTGCTATAGTGCTGATCAGCTGAAAAAGCAATGATAGGGCACTTTATCTAAAAATGCCTATTTACTCTCAGTAATTAACCCCTAATTCAGTAGCTGGACAGATAAAGATAATCAAAGTGTAAAACACCTGGTGTAATTGGAGCTTAAAAATGTCTTCCACCATCTGTATATTTTGCAGTATACGCATTTTCTTTCATCTCTGTGCAACAAATCCTTTCTCAAAGGAGCCATTTGTCTGCATGAAAAGCTGTGGATAAATCTCTCTCTCTCTCTTTTTTTCCTCTCCACTTTTTTTTTTTTTTTTTTTTTTTTTTCTTTTCTTTTTAGGGCTCTTTATTCTTGTGCTATTTTCTTATGGAGATGTAACTTACAGTACAATTTTGGAGCTTAAAATACTAGGAATTTCTTTTATAACTGTACTTAATATCTTCCCATTAAAATAAAGTTTAGATAAAGAAATCAGCCAAAGTTTTTAAGTGATTTCATATCAGAGAAATTCCCATTCCAAATCAGCAGAAATTGGAGAATGGTTCTAAGCAAATATATAGAAGGTTTATTTTCAGAGTAATTAATCCATTGTTTTTATTTAGCTATTAAGCAAAACGTTTTGCAACAATTCTTTTTTTTTTTTTTTTTTAAGCTTATCCAGTTCTTATCCTTTGTTTCCTGACAAGCACCGTATGGTGATGACAGCAGGGACAAGTGTAGCTGGCAACATGTGTCTTGTTTCCATTCATACACTATGGCGACCATCACTGAGAGAAGAAAATAAGAATTGTTTTTGTCCAGCAGTTAGATGCAGTCCAAAGATTGTGCGGTATTGATGCCTGATAAATAAATACAGTGTTAGCAGCTATGAGATGTAAAGAATTGAATCCAATCTGCCAGTTAGGTGTAAAACAATAAGTGCAGTGATTTCAATGAAGTGAAATAGGATTTAAAAGCCTAAGTATCTTTGGGGATCTCTAACTAACCTGCCAGTCCCAGCTGTCTGCTACTGGTCTCAGGTCCTTGTCCCTGGTACTGCAGAACAAAACAGAAATCACACATCTTGAACAGTTTCACTGCATGGAAATTAGTAATAAGGGATTGAATGAGACCTGGATTGGTGAATTTATCCCATACCCGTAGGAAAGTAGAAAAATTCTAAATATTTCAGGAAAGACAGCAGAATGGTGACACTTTTTCCTCCTTTTGAAACTCAAAGTCACAAAAGAGTTACTATCATCAAAATCAAAGAAAAAAATAATGACTATTTTGCTCCAACTGATTTAAGTGTTATGAGTAATTTAGCCTCTTAATTGTCTTGTTCTGCAGTATATAGAAATTACACACACTGGAAAACTTGGCAGTGGTCTGCATCTCATTACTAGCACCTCTGGCTGATTTATCAGCTTGAAAATGTGTTTCAATCTGCATAAAAATGGAGTCTGCAAACTGATTTGGATTAAACAGGTCTGACTGTAATTCCTTTTGGTATCCTCATTTGAACAGAACATCAATCATGATGACCCCTTTTGATAATAATGTTACCATAATATATAATTTCATATTAATTCTATTGTAATTTAGTGGGCGTTCATTCTAACAGTAATTCCTATGGAATTACATCTGACATCCCCATGAGTACCAAAATAACTCAACATGATAAATGTTATTACATCAAATACCAAAGGAGGCAATAATGATTTGCCATTTATAATAAAATGTTGCCTGCAATCCATTAGTGGACATTACTGCCTGGTGTTAAAGATGTTCCTGTGTAAATCTGTTCACATCCAACTTCATCCAGAATGTCTCCCTTCTGTGCCAACCTGAGCTTGAGGAGAGTTGCTCAGACTCTGGACTGGATACATATGATTTATCATCAGTTGCTGAACACATTCAATCAGCGATCTCAGTGAACCTCACCAGCCAAACCTCAGCAGCCTGTCAATGAAAAAATCTTGAAAGAGCACAGAGCAGGTTTTCAGCAGTGGCTGTGCCAAGACTTTCTGATATCCTCATCCTTCATTAGTGTTAAATTAGTCCATCCATGCAATAGAAAGTAGCACTCCACTCCTCAAGGGCTCTGCCTGTCTGCTAAGGTACAAATATGAACTCTCATACTTTGCTCCATAAATATATAGTGTATTTCTATAGTCATTCAAAGCCCATATATCTCAGTTGATATACATATAACTTAGAAAGCCAGAGGAATGAATGGTGTTTGCCAGGATGATCTTATTGAACAAATGAGGCATCATTTGTTCCCAGCTTTTAGACACGCCATCTTTCTTGAAGAAATAAGGCTAGCCAGAATAGAGTACAGGTATCCTTCACTTGTCTGGATGAGGGCCTCAGGCCATTGGGAGTCATTTCCAGGGTTCATGACCACATCATGAGAATAGAATTACATAGAAACTGGTGCCTCGGGTTTTCTGCAGCTCTACACAGCTTTGCAAGGAAGAACGTTTGTATATTTATATATCAGAAATCTCTGTGCATCTTTAGCTGGCATCATTGATAGACCTGGTCATTAATATATGGATGTGCTGAGAGATAAATGAAGAATCCAGCATATGCTTTGCTTGTCCATTCCTACTGAAAGAGGAGAAATTAAGCCTAAAATTCAGGTAAAATATTTGCTTCTGCTAACAGTGCCACCCAACGATAAATGCTCTAGAAAGCTTCAGGTACTTTTGAGGTGTTTCCCCAACACAGTGCTCAACCAAGGTATTGCAGTAGAGATTTACAAGCACAGATTTTTAAGAGTTCCTACAGACATCGCTGGTTCACCTTATGATTATCATCAAAATAGTATTGCTACAAGGATGAAAAGCAAAAAACAAACAAACAAACAAACAAACAATTTTTTTTTTTTTTTTTTTTTTTGTTACAGTCAGTGATGTGTCTATTCCAGAATATACTAATATTTAGGTTACTGATTGAGAAGCTCCTGTTTGTCCAGAACCACAACTGTAATTTGAGCATTCCTTTAGTTGCAGTTTTTCTGGAAGCTCGATATCAGTGAAAATGAACTTAAGAACAGGCAGTTCCTTCCCATTTCCTGCCTGTGCAAGTCTGTCTTTGTGCACATCCTGTTACTGAATGAACTACTTTCGTTGAAAGCGAACTTGGTAGGGAACTGGAGAAATAAGAAGTACTTTTTCCCCCCATCCTTTAGATAGATAAGGTCTACTTATAAACTCATTACACCATCTAAACACACATCCTAAAAAGAAATTAGGTTCTCCAGATGTCATATTTACCTTAGGGAGCAGACTGTTCATAAAGTTATTAAATATCACTCTTTGTTGTCTTATTATTTTATTGTATTTTATCAATTTATTTTCAAAAATCTCTTCCAGAATGTGATTGAGGAGCTTTATGCTGGGTATTTTTATTATGATTGTTATTATTATTATTATTATTATTTTCAGAACTACGTGAATAATGTACATCAGAATTAAAAACAAAAACAAAAACAAAACAAAACAAAACAAAACAAAAAAAAAAACAAACCAAGAGGATGTAAGCAAACATGCAATTTTCTGCCCATTTTTTCTTACAGATGGATTTCCCTCCACTGCTCCACTGTCACATTCTTATTCTGTTGAGCAGTTCTGGAACAGGCTTGTTCATAAATTAGATGAGTTACACAACATTTGTTATCTTCAACTCTTTTGAAGAAATGTATTTCTTTAGTACAAACTCTTTAATACAACTTGCTTCTTAGTAATGGTTATAAAGATGCTAATGTGTTCTGGATAGCACAGGGACTGCTATCCAGAGAGAATGATCACAGACACAAAAAGCATGAAAGCTTTGATGCCTGAAAAAGATAGCAGAGAATAGTTTAATATGAAGTCTTGATGAGAGTGGATTCAAAGCAGGATACCCCTAAGGAGAGAGAGATTAAACAAAACAAAACAAAACAAAACAAAAATCAACTAGTTATTAAATCCTTTTCCTAATATAAACTTTTATTCAGTTAAAAAAGTAACAAAGGGACAATGTCCTTGGAAGAATACAACCAGGAGCACTGAAGAGATAGAAGACAGCACACCAGCATAGCATCAAACGTAATCCAGTCTTAAACAGTCTGAGTCAGAGCCCAATAACTGACACTGCATTTAAAGAAAAACTGTATGCCACATAAGGTGCCAGAGCCATGGCGGACTGAATTCATAAATTCCATCAGCAGTTATGAACAAGAGGAACTTGTGCAAGTCTTCTGTTTCTTCCTGATACAACATACAGAATCATTACAGTGTTTCTGTTTTCAAACCAAAGTCAGATTCTTCCATGCATTTTATCCATTTCTTCAGCCCCTCTGACATAAAAACAGGTCAGTAAAAAAAAATAAATATTTCAAATGCTAGCAATGATGTAATTGGACACAATATTCCATGGCCAAACAAGTACAAGTAAAAAACACAGGCAGAATGGAATATCTTAAATATAAGTTTATAGTACTCTATAATCTAAAGACAATTTGGAGCTCTTTTTTAGATGTCAATACAACAAATAAGGAAAGTCTTCTAACCAGTAAATGTAGCTTACAGTTTTATTTTCTAAATGTATAGCTGTATATTATTACAGCACGAAGTTGGGAGGTAGAGTTGATCTTCCAGAGGAGAGAAAAGCACTACAGAGTGACCTAGATAAACTGGATCAATGGGCCAAGGCAAACTGTATGAGTTTCAGTAGAGCCAAGTATCAGATACTGCATTAGGTCACAGCAACTCCTGGCAACCTCACAGGCTTGGGGAGGAGTGGTTAGAAAACTGCCTGATGGAAAAGGACCTTGGTATACTGATGGATACTCGGATGAACATGAGCCAGCAGTGTGCCCAGGTGGTGCCCAAGAAGGCCAATGGCATTCTGGCTTGTATCAGGAATGGGGTGGTGAGCAGGGCTAGAGAAGTCTTCCTGCCCCTATACACGGCACTGGTAAGGCTTCACCTTGATTACTGGGTTCAGCTTTGGGCACCTTAGTACTGAAAGGACATCAAGGTGCTGGAGTACATCCAAAGAAAGGCAAAAAGGCTTGCGAAGGGCTTGGAGAATATGCTCTATGAGATGAGACTGAAGGAATTGGGGCTGTTTAGTCTGGGGAAGAGAAGACTGAGGGGAGACGCTACTGCTCACTTCAAATACCTGAAAGGTATTCTCAGTGGTGACAAGTGACACGATGAGGGGAAATGGACTCAAGATGCAACAAGGGAGGTTTAGGTTGGATATCAGGAGGTACTTCTTTACAGAAGGGGTTTTTAGAGTTAGGATACTATAGTTAGGTTGTGTTGTGGTTGGATTTGATGATCTTAAAGGTTTTTGTTTGTTTTTTTTTTCCAACCTAAGCAATTCTATGATTCTATGATATTATATTTCACTTCACTAAAGCTTTTTTTCTTTTATTTTTTTTTCTTTCCTCTTAGATAGTCTGTAAAATACTGTATCCATTCTGTTTTCTGTCATTCATCCATCTCATTTCTTTTGTGCATACTTCAAACTCAGTTAGTAGTTCTAAATATGTAGATTTCATTTATTAATAAATTGGCATGATTTCCTATTCTGTATAGCTCAGGGTTGAGTTTTATCCTTAGGCTTACCAACTACCTTCATATGAACTTAAGTACTAAATGTGAACTTTGTGAGTTGTTAATAATGCTTATATTGTTCCCAGGATATCTTTGGCTCACAGTTGTTATGTTATATGAAACTAAGCAATGTTAGTTTTAACTTAGCAAATTACCTTATAATTCAACTGTAAAATATGCAATTTAATAAACATAGGCCAGTCAGTCAGTTCTTTGCAATACTTTTGCCATAGAGATTGGTTTTATTTTCTGTTCATCTATTGTGTACAACCTGTTCTTGTTATCAATAGTTTAAAATAGTAGCAGACTATAATTGCAGCAAGTCTTCAGAAGCGAACAAGCACCAATTTACACCAAATTAAACATTTTCTAACTCATTAAAATTCTTTTTATTTTTCTGGGTAGAAATAACTCTGAAAGACCTCTTGACAAAACATGGCAATTGTAATTGATAAATTAGTACAGGAAATTACTATCACTAGTGTGGTAATAGGAAATGACTCACAGTTTCAGTTGATGATCGCACCATTTCAGAACTCACTAAGTAAATTAAAATTAAGGCAGTAGCTTCCCACAAGAGGTTTTTCACTTTTCCTGCCTATTTGTAAGCACAAATTGAGGGGGGTGGGGGAAGAGGGAGGGAGTCAATAGCAGTCAAGCTTCCATCATGTGCATACTGATAACTCTTGGAAAAAAAAGCAAAACATTCTCATAAAATCAAAAGTAGCATATCATGATGTTATACTGATGTGTGGTGATGAAAGATCCTGACAAATTTCCTATCATACTTAATTGATAATGTATTAGGATTTTCAGCTGTTGTATTAGAAACAAAGAATCACATGTAAACAAAAAATTGGGGTTATTACTGTTATTAAAGAGTATTCATTTTATTGAATAGCTAAAATATATCAGCAGTAAAGATGTATAAAAGGTTATAGTTATAAAGGTCTCCATTCAACAGTATATGTAAGTATTACTTTATTTTTAATTTGTCCTTGCAAAGGTGAGATTAATTAGTTTACTTTGTGTACACATGCAAAAATAACTGTCATTTAAATACCCTTCCCTGGTGACTGGAAAAAGGGAAACATTACTCCTGTTTTTAAGAAAGGGAGAAAGGAAGACTCAGGGAACTAAAGGCTGGTGAGCCTCACGTCTCTGTCTAGAAAGACTATGGAACAGATCCTCCTAGAAGCTATGTTAAGGCACATACAGGACAAGGAGATGATTTGAGACAGCCAGCATGGTTTCACAAAGGGCGGATCTTGCCTGACCAATCCGGTGGCCTTCTATGATGAGTGACGGCTTTGGTGGACAGGGGAAGGGCAATGAATGCCATCTACCTGGACTTCTGCAAAGCTTTTGACATGGTCCCTCACCACATTCTTTTCTCTAAATTGACGAAGTGTGGATTTGAAGGATGGACTGTTCAATGAATTAGTAATTGGCTGGCTGGTCAGAACCCAAAGTTGTGATTAATGGCTCTGTGTTTCAGTGGAGGCCAGTGTTCTGGACTGCATTAATAAAGAAGTGGCCTGGGTGGGAAGTTAAACTAATTATCATGTGGTCCTTTTAACCCCGGCCATTCTATGATTCTATGATTCTATGATTCTTCATTAGAATATAGATTAATATTTATAAATTGTCTTCTGACACAAAGGTTAGATTTGCTTTGCTGTGTGTGTTTATGCATTTAGTTTTTTGGTTTTTCTATTTTTTATTTTTTTTATTTTCTTGTTTGGGGTATGATGTTTTCATTACAAATACTGAATGCTGTTTTCCACAGCATTTCTCAGATTTTAAAGAAGCCTTTGGCTAGATAGCAGCTATCAAGCTTCATGGAAGAAAGAAAACAAGAACTCAAGAGATAGTGACAAATAAATAATATGAAAGAGAAGTGATGTAAGGCTAGAAAACACTTTCACTTTTTCTAAGCAAATCATTCATTTTAGGTAGTATTACTCTCCCTGTTTTGGATTTTTGCTTGTTTGTTTGCTTGCTTTTATCTAATGCTTGTTAAAATCTGAATCTTTTGCATAAGTCTGGCAGCAGCACAGGCTGGGCCATCCAGCTGAGATGAATGCTGTATGAGCTACTTCCTATAAATTAAGCTCTCTTGATTAGTTAATCTGTTATAACAGGCTTGGGATGAAAAATAAAATATTCTACCTGAAACATCTCTATTTCATAGCCAAGTGACATAGCTCTTGCCCATCACTATAAAACCCTATACACAAGGAAACTGTAAATAGTCACTACAGTGACCATAGAGGCTTATATCAATGATTACTCTCATGAATACAAGTGCTGTGCTTACCTCCTGACAGTCTGGAGGTGCTGTGGAATTGGATGTCCTCAAATATTTGAACAATATGCTAGTATTTATAAAGATGAGAGCATGTTCCTAAAATGTCTTGAAATATAACATGATTATCCTCCCGAGTGATCATACTGCAAATGAGGTATTAGCATGTATTTATCTTTTCCGCAGGGGCATTCTACCACTGTGAAAATTCTGCATAGCTGTGTCTGCCCCTTACAATGTGTTTGTACAGCATGGAGCACAGTGGGATCTTGATCTTTGCTAGGACATCTTGGCAAGAAAATAATGGAAATAATTAATGCAGTATCATTTCATAATCCTCTTCATAACACGTCAGTCTCTGAATTGGAGAGGAAGGAAGGAAGAAAAAAAAGTAAAGATATTTATGTTTTTAGTCCCTCCTGAGTCACAGTAAGTTTAGAAAACATCATCTGCTGCCTTGCTGTGGTTTAACTCAGCAGGTGGCTGGGCACCACACAGTTGTTTGCTTACTCCCTGTCCTTTCCAGTGGGATGAGGGAGAGAACTGAAAATTAAAAAAATAAAAATAAAAAGCAGAACTTGTGGGATGAAATAAAGCTATTTACTATGATAGCGAAAAGGAAAAGGGTGATAAATGGGACAATAACTCAGTTGTTCACCGTTCCTCTACCAATGCCCAGATAGCCCCCTAAGCAGTGGAAGATGGAGAAATGAATTCTCACCCTCTTCAAAACTCATTCTGCCTGATGTCATGCTGTATGGAATATCCCTTTGTCCACGTTAAATCTGCTATCCTAATTCAGTCCCCTCTCAGGTCATTGGCCTCTTCACTGAGAGTGGCCTTGGCTCTGTAGAACACTGCTTATCAGAAACTATGAACATCGGTGTGTTATCGACTTTGTTTTTCTCCTAGAACCAAAACATACCAGATACTCCAAAGAAAACAATTCTGACCCAGCTGAAACTAATACAAGCCTCCATTTTCATATGAACTAGCACAACTTTCTGGTAATTATATCTCACATTTCTTTAAATTGTTCATTTGCATCACAAAAATATATATATATATAATTAATTAATTAAACAAAAACAAAAACAAAAACTTGCTCTTGTGGAACTTTTGCATTCTCTAAAGCAATAAATCAAGGCTTCACTCAGGCTGTCAACACCACTTGAAGCAGACAATAAGAATGAAGGAGCGAAAAGAGCAGATTCTTGTTCAACCCTAAATACATGGGATAAGAAGAAAAGCCTACCTTCTCATTCACATTCACCCCAGAAAAAAACCTAGCATAGGATTTTTCTTAGTTGTTTCTGTAGTAAACTCTATACTACAGGCGAGTTAGGTGAAAAATAAATAAATAAATAAATAAATAAATAAATAAATAAATAAATAAGGATGGCCCATAGGTTACTTTCTATGTACTGGTAAGATTGCTGAGACTGTCTTTAAGGGGTCCTCCACTTCCACACTATTAACTGCCTTTACACACTAGCAGTAAAGTCTAAAATGCCTGTTGGAGGTTGTCACCAGTTTAATTTAAGTTTTAGGCTGAAGGCACAGGTTGTTTTGGAGAGAGCATGGTTTATACCGAGAGCTCATTCTAGCATTTAGCAGTACAGATAACTGTGGGGCTCTTCCCAGTCCCCATGCAGTGTGCTGGTTGGTATAAGTGCAGTGACTGAGGGTAATTCACATTTAAATTAATGAATTTTGGAACATTCGAGGAACAAGCTTGCTTCCAAGTGAAAATTCTGAAGCCTTAATCTTTTATGCTGAAAAATAACTAATAAAATAACTTTTCCCTCACTCCCTCTCTTCTGCACATTGCAAAGTATATAATAACATAAACGGATATAAAATCTTTCTTTTACTAAAGAGAAAATGAACCACACCCATGAACCACAGCTTTCCAAATGCACTACCATTTGCATCCTGGCAAATAGATCTACTCTGTGTGGAGCTGGCTGCAGTGTGTCCTTAAAATATCCTTTAGCCCAGAAAATAAATTCTGCTGGTGTCTGCTGCATTTCTGCCACTATAGCCACAAGCTCTTTTGCAAACGAAACATGCTTGCTGCCATTCCTTCACATCTGTAACATTTAACTTTAATGCCTCTGCCCCTGAGGAGCTGCAGGGTAGCATTTCAATTCGCCATCCATGGATTTGTCCTAAAGAACTAGAGACATGTCAGCTTATCAGTTGTGACCTTTTCTATTAACATTGTCTTCAGGTTGACTTGGCAGCACACAAGGAAAATAAATCTTGTTACCCAAAGCTAGTCCAGCTTGCCAGAATAATGCAGCTGTGGCTCAAATCTGCTAATTTTTTAAATTGAAAACATTGCTATGACTACATAAAATTTATTAGGTAGAACAATCCCTTCAAATGGGTGGGGGAGGACAGCAATGGCAGAGAAACCACTATAGTACATGTGAAGTGTGGGGGCTGTGAGTGGAAGGGAAGATTACAGCAAAGCCTGGAAAGTTGCATTGTTTAGCTTATTTACAGCCTGGTCTGACACCCTACAGATGATGCAAACAGAGTCATCATGTAAATTATATGACCCTTTCATGTTGTAATCTTTGGGAGATAAGCGAACACACTTACAGGCAAGCTGCATGGGCCTTATTTATCACTACCCCAAGACTTATTCAACCTCCTTTGCAGTTGTGTTGTTTTAATGATAAAGGAATGAGAGGAAGCACAGTGATTTCACACAAAACAATAACATGAATAAGTCATCTGGCATTAACCTGTCCTGGAACTGCTTCAATAAATGTGGCTTCCCATGACAGAGTAATACATGTAGTGTCTTCTCCAGGATGCTCTCCTCTATCAAATAAAGACATGCAGATTTGACAAAAGACCTAAAGCAGGGGATGTTCAGGAATCCATAATGTGCTTAGCAACCACAAACAAGATGATATTTAGGCAAACTAATTGGGCCCCTATAGTGGGATTCAGCTGTAGATTCATACACTTAATTGTTGTCTGAACTTGAATAGGTTCTAAGCTCCAATTGGAGCCAATGAATGCCAATTTAATGCATGCTGTAAATAAATAGGGAGTGCCTCCTTAAAGAATGGACTTATTTCTGCCCAGAGATCTTATGGGAGTAGGAACAAGTCTACTCTGACTGTAATGGTAGCTTAGATACTCAGCATATGATTAGATATCACCATGAGGATGCTTAAAAAAAATGATTAGAATCTCATACAAATAATCACATCAACAATAAAATGAGTAGGAATGGGTATTTCATTTCTGCCTCAGTTTAGTGGAAGCAGCATTTTTTATTTATGTTTCTTATACTACCTAGATATCACTTTCTGTGACACTGGCCAAACTTTCTTCTTTTAGGTTATATATATATATATTTTAATCTCATTTGGGATCTCTTGGAATGCTTGCATGTACAAATGTCTGGTCTCATCTGTTGCAATTAAGCCCTATTACAACTGCAAAGTACCATAATGAATGTATCAAGAAGATATAGAACATTAAATATTTAACATTTAAATTACACTAAATTATGCTAAAATTTAAATTACACTACAGCAGAAATAACTGAGTAGTTGGTCCATGCTGGAAAGTATTTCTGAGCAAGTTAGTTTTGAAGATAGATAAAGTTGCCTTTTTCTGAAATAAGTATATTTAATAAAAAACATTTGCACAGTGGTAAGTAAACTAATTTGGAAATACCTTCTATTAATTTATTTTTGACTAACAAAAAATTAAAATACACATTTCTATCGTAATAGAAAATAAAAATATAATGTGATCTAGGAATTCTTCTGGTTAATTTTATTTCTTTCACCTTCAGTATTTTAGAAAGATATTTTCAAACAAACATAGACTCACAGAATTTCTTGGGTTGGAAGGGCCTTCAAGAATCACCAAGTTCCAAACCCCTGCTGCAAGCAGGGTTGCAAACTGCTGGATCAAGTCCGAGATGAGATTGCTTAGGGACCCATCCAACCTGGCCTAGAACACCTCTAGGGAAGGGGCATCCGCAGCCTTTCTGTTCAACATGTTCGAGAGCCTCATCACTGTCCCTGTGAAAAACTTCCCCAACATGGAATCTAAATCTACCCCCTTTATTTAAAAACCATTCCCTCTTGTCCTATCACTATCTACCCATGTAAAACTTGATTTTCCAGATGGGCCGCTATGAGGGCAGAGTAGAGAGGAACAATAACTTCTCTCACCCTGCAATCCAGGATACCACTGGCCTTCTGGGCTGCAAGTGCGTACTATTCGATCAGGTTAAGTTTTCCATCTGTTCAGATCCCAATGTCCTTCTCAGCTGGGCTGCTTTGAAGGAGTTCTCCTAGTGTGTACACATATCTGACCCAAGTGCAAAACCTTGCACTCTGCTTTGTGAACCTCATTAGGTTCACAAAGGCTCACCTTTCAAGTTCATCAAGGTCTCTCTGGATGGCACCCCCTCCTTCTGTCATATCAACTGCGCCATTAAGCTTGGTATCATCAGCACACTTGCTGAGGGTGCACTCAATTTTATTATCTTTGTTACTGATACAGATATCAGTGTACCAGCTCTGAAACAGACCCCTTGAAGACACCTCTCATCACTGGTCATAGAGCCATTCACCACAATACTCTGTGAAGATGTTAGATTCCAGCTAATTCTGTATCCAACAAATGGTACAGCCTTCAAATTCATATCTCTCCAACTTAGAGATAAGGATGTCATAGGGCATCTTGTCAAAGGCCTTGCACAAGTCCAGTTGCCTTCACTTTGCCCACCAGTGATATCACGCTATCACAGAAGACCACTAGATTGGTCAGGCACAACCTTCCCTCGGTAAAGCCATGCAGACTGTCTCAGATCACCCATGCACCCCTCATGTACCTTAGCATGCCTTCTAGGAGTATTTTTTTCCATAATCTTCTCATGTAGAGGTGATTCTCACTGATCTGTAGTTCTCCAGATCTTCCTTTCTCCCTTTCTTATGAATGAGAGCAATGTTCCTCTTTTTCCAGCCACTGGGGACTTCACCTGACAGCAAATATGGAGGAGAGCAGCTTGGCAACTACATTAGCCATCTCCCTTAGGACCATGAGATATGTTATTTATCTCTTTAGTCTTGTACACATTCAACCTCATGAGGCAGTCTCGGACTTCCTCTGCTCTTACAGTAGGGGGCAATTTGCTTTCCCACAGAAAGGTTTAGGGATGTGACATTCCAGGATGTAACAAATATGAAAATCCTGGCTGGCAGTGATGCCTGAGGCAAGTAACTCACTGAGTACCTCAGCATTATCCATGTCTGTTGTAGCCAGTTCTTCTTTCTCATTTATCAGAGGAAGCAGACTCTCTTTGGCCTGTCACTCCTGACCGATCTACCTATAGAACCCCTTATTGTTTTGTTTTGTTTTGTTTTGTTTTAATATCCTTTGATGCATTCAGTTCCATCCATGCCTTGACTTTCCTAATCTCACCTCTGCATGTTTGGACAACATCCCTGTATCCTTCCCAGGTCACACATTCCTGTTTCCACTGCCTGTACATATGCTTTTTTTCTCTCAGTTCAACTAGCAGGTCCTTGCCATGCCATGCCAGTTTCCTGTCTCATCTGCCAGTTTTCCTGTACTGGAGAACAGAGAGCTACTGTTTAAACATCCTTTGCTCCTCTCCTTTGTCTTTAATAAAAACTTCACAGGAGATCTTGTCCAACAATTCCTTGAACAGTTTGCTCTCCTGGTCCTGACTCCACTCTTTGCCAGGCAAACACTTTTTGAGATCACAGACTCAATCAGTATGTGTTCACCGCAGCCCTTCTGATCTCATCACAGAGTTATCTAGATCAGTCTATATCTGTGACAAGTGGCCAGTAGCCTGTGGTTCCTCCAGCTCCCAAAGATGGGAAGTGAAAAGGAAAAGAGGTAGGGAGATGGGAGCTGGTCTCAAGGAAATAAACAGAACAGCAGCAATGATCTAAGGAGAAAATCTTATTTTACTATATCGGAATGCAAGATAGCACAATATAGTATAATATAATCAAAATTGAGGCTAAAAAATCAAGTAAGATGAGAGAGATAGAGAGTTTTCTGAAGACTGAGAAGCCTACTTTGAAATTGAAGGCTCCATGGCTTGGAAGCACACCCACACCCACTGCCAGGCAGTGAGAGAGAGAGCAAGCGTCACTTCCATGATGTACTCTGACCATGAGGTTCTCTAGGATGTTTAGTTCTTTGTGATCCACATGATGTCATGATGTGGAATACCGACAGCAAAGATTACAAAACATTACAAAACCATGACAGATCTTAATGTCTCTAACAATTTTCTCTGCATTAGTGAGAACCAGGTCCAGCAATGCTTCACTTTTGGATGGTCTTTCCAGTACCTGAACCAGAAATGGGCCCAAGCAGCATTTTACCTAGTATATTCTTGCCTCTCCAGTCAGTTGTGTCCCATTCCTTATCAACATTCCTAGTTTGTCAAAGAAGCATCCTAGATCACCAAACCCATAGTCTTCTGTGTGACACCACACTTGCAGCCAGTCATTCAACTGATCAGTTTTCCTACTTCTGCCAGGATCCTAGTTTCCAGCTGGTAGGACTGAGGAGAACACTACCTATGTTCCCAATCCCTTCAACACCTTCCCAAGGGATGTTATTATTGTTATTATTGTTATTATTATTGTTGTTGTTGTTGTTATTATTATTATTATTATTTCATTTTCATTTCTTGGTAAGCAGAAGTGATGTCAGTAAAGTAACTCATACAACATGTCTTTGTAGTCGTGTACAAACCTGTATAAGAATAAAGGGAAAAACAAACTTAACAAAGACACAGTATCTGCCTGTTTTTGGTTTTGATTTTTGTTTGTTTGTTTGTTTTGTGTGTGCTTACAATATATTTGAAATGGGACATCTCCCTTAGCATACTGGGAAATACTGGAAATTTCATTTATATTATGTAGATTCTGCTGCTAAAGGGGGAATTAAAAGAAATAAATTCTATTTAATAATTAATCAACAGACAAAACTCTGTGATCAGGAAATCCTATTGAGCAGATTTCTGGAAGCTGGCAAGGTACAAACATTGCCTCATTCTTATCCTATTCTGGCTACTGACAAACACAGGACATAAGGCCAGACTTTGAAGAGAAGTCTGATCCAAAATGCCTGTTCTAAGATAGTAATGAACTAAGTAACTCCCTTTTCACAGAAGCACTTGTGGTTTTCATCAAATATATTTTATGCAGGTGGTGAGCAGCATCCACCAAATGATCTTATCATGTCCTAAGTGGCAATAAAACTGAAATGTGCCTTCAAAAACTCTTTTGGTACCAGACAATCATATGAATTAGTAATTTATATCAGTGTCTAAAAAACCCATTGAGTCACTATCCCTGAGAATATCAGCCTTAATACCTCTGTACCCTAAGTGCCATGATGAACTACAGTGAAATTTCATGCCTTTGCCAAACTGCAGTTGATGGAATTCAGATCTCTGAACTTTAATACCATGAAACTGCTGAAATCAAATGTTAAGTTAAAAATAAAAATAAAAATAAAAAAAAAATCTAAGCTTCAGAAATTAAGTTTTTCAAACTTGAACTGAGAAAAGCCTGGATTCATGCTAGATAACCATGCAAAGCAACCAAGGAAAAAATAACATTTTAAATTAAGTAGCAAGATTTGTGAGTCAAAATCACAGTATCTGAGTATTTGGCTCGTAATTTTTAGGTGTCACTAGGATGTAATAGTGTCTCTAGAAAATTATATAAATGCAGATCAGCACCACAGATCTGAGCAATCTGTCTTCTTTGTGCAGGTACATGTCAGAGTGTCCTAGGCACTTCTGCAAATGTTGAAGTAGTCAAACAGACAACATTTAATTGGAAGATCAAAAATTGAAGAATGCAAAATTGCTGAGCAGGTAGATGACTGTCCATTGGGTTTTCACTAAATTAATTCATGATTTGTTACCAGGCTGATGGCTACAGTTCCGCTCTGCAGCATGAAGACACTCGTGTTTTTCACTGAGTTTGACAAACAGCATCACATTCAACATTTTACACAAGCTAAATTAACACTGAGGTTGGTGCTTTAGGCTTATTTTCACAGCTTCTCACCTTCTGGTACACTGGGTAGAATTTAGGCAGACATTAATGCAAAGAGAAAAGGATAGCATGTTTTGCAAACAAGGTTTGCATCTTTCTCTCTTCTATACCTTTTAGCACCAGCTGTTTATTTGTTTACACAGTAAAAAACTAGCCAGTTTCATTCAGGATGCTTAATATCTTTTTTCACTGACAAAGTATATATGTCTTCTACATGAGTTAATTATATGTATGACTCAATTTACATTCAGTCCATGTAGCATACATTTAAAGGTATATTAATATGCACTGGGTTATTAATTTTATCTAACATGCTGTTCAACAGGAATTATTGACACATGAGATCTTTTAACTCCAATGAGAACCACAGTCCTTGGCTAACCATGGATTCAGAAGTTCATTTTTATTATCTATTTGCATTTTCTATAAATAATTTACACAGCATTTTGAAGCCATGTTTCAGTCTTCCGTGGTTATTCACATAATGTGTGATATCTAAGCTATGAATAGTTATTTGAATTTGCTGTATAAATTAGGGGGTAGGGTTTATTTGTTGAAGAAAATATTTGACCGCATTGAAGCAGACTTATATACCTAATGTCAAGCTGCCATTCAATAATCCTCCAGCTTCCATATGGAGAAAAATGAAGTCTTTTAGCACCTTTAAGGGATATTTGGCCTGATAAGATCAGCCTCAAGATATACCTCACAGCTCTAGCGTTAGAAATGTACTATTAACAGGCACTCAGCCAGTTTACAGTATTCTGGAAATCCAAGTTTAAGTGAGATAAACATAGGTTTTCAACATAAATCTTTGAAATATGGTAGCACTGAAAACATGTTTCAGGAGCAATTCTAAACAAATATATGTGGAACACATCTATACCTAAGGAAAATTCACACTGAAGGAGACAGTTTTAGTGAAATGAAATGATAAAAAAAAAATTGGAACTAATATTTACAGAAATTTCATGCAGTTTCCTAAGTAATGACTCTAATAATGAGAACTAAAAAATATTTTAATAAGCTTCTTTTTCTCTTTAGCATGTGAGGTAGTCTTCATGTATTTCTCTCCCCACTGGCTTGCTCATCTGTATTTAAACTTTGTTTTAGTATGACTTTCAATCAGAATTATATACATTAATTTCTCTTTTCCTTTGAGATATATATATATTACTTCTGTAAACTATTTTGAAAAAGAATTTAAATGAAATACCATAGAGAAGAAATAATATCGTTACCATTAAGCAGTCTCTTCCTATGCTGAACTTCTAATTAAGTCATTCTTGGCTCCTGTAGGGGAATACTAACCATATGTTTCTAGGGATACCAGGGTTAATTGTCAGCCTAGACCACAGGGAGAATTTCCTTAACTAGCAGATTGCTAAGAGAGAAGGAGTGAAGCTTTCTGAAAAATAATTATAATTTTAACAAATAAGAGCAGTATTCAAAGTATAGTCTTAGAGGTTCACAAATACGTGGAGGAAGATTTGGGCAGCAAAAGAACGAGGTCCACAGCAGAATCGTTAACACGAGACTGATACTGAAGGAGGAAAGACAGACAGAGGGGGGCAGGGAGGTGGGGGTAGGAAGTTCAAATTGATAGAGTTCAATTATTCATTCATTTGGATGTTCGAATCTTGGTGTCTTTTAATAGTTTCATACCATACACGTGTTCACATGGTGTAACAGCCACTAAATGAAATGAGATATGAAGGAGAAAACACAGGATTTAGAAGCGCTTATTTCATACCATCTACACTGGTATGAGCAATCATAGAGTCTTTCCCTGGTGCAGATCAACCAAAGTGCACTTGGATAAAGCATTTCTAAGTAAACAGTATAAACTTTCTGCATATACAGTAATGGACAAGCAGAGTATTTTGTACATAATTAGAAGATGTTTTGTACATAGTAGCTAATCTACAGCAACGGATCATTCATGCTCTAGACAGAATCATGGACCAGGTGGAAATAAGTGGGAAAAGCACTGAAAAGTCATACCTAATCTAGCTAAAGCCACTGCTGCACAAACCATTGCAATGGAAACTCCTTTCACCAACCAGACAGCTATTAACTAACTTGAGGGATCTGATCTCCTATGTGAGCTTTTTACTGTGCAAAGATCCCAATAAATTAGGCTTTCATTCTCTGTCTTTAAGAACTCCTTAGCTTGTGAGTGCCAGTGCTTTATGGATATCCTTGCAGATGAGTGCTTACCTCAGCAATGCACCCTGACAAAGCACAGCCCAAGGTAGTAGGTGTTAAAAAGTTGACCCAGATTTAAACTAAGGTTTCCTTCCTTCCTGTAACCCTTTAGCAAGCTGTCAGCACACATTGCTGGAGGTAGAGTACAACCATCACTCCTGTGATTACATTGTCTTAATTGGCTTCAAACAGATTCTGCGAATCACTGCAAAGCACAGCTGAAAGTAAACTTCCAGCTCTCAAAGAGCCTGTGATGTCTACAGATAGAACATTATTGAGCTGGCCACAGCTTTTTCCGAAATATTAAAAGAGTATCCATGCAAAGGTTTACCTTATTCTCTATGCTCTCAGCTTTCAGATTTGTTTGGCAGTCTTGAAGGAGATCATGTCTGACAGCAATCGCAGGGCATACCTTGACATGTGAATGGATAGCTGCTGTTACATCAGCTGGAGAACAACTGGCCCAGTCTCTCTTTCTGACCTGTGTTCCAGCTGTAAAGAATGGGTAGTAAGCTGCAGTGGGTGTCAAGACATTATTAAAACCAAGGCACTGATTCTGTGTTTGCTTAACACCCTGCAGGATTTCACCTCATTTGCTCCAGAAATAAAATTGAGTTCATTTCATGATTTAGCAGCATATTGGACAGCTTGGAAAACCTACAGGAGGATTTTTCTCCATGTATTCTGACCACTTAAGGCATGATGCAGAAAATAAGTCCTCTTACAATAACAAAAAATGAATAGATGGCCAGTTTGATTTTTTTTTTCCCTCTAACTTCTGTTGGCAGGGCTAACTCCAGACTGATTAGATTCATATTCATAATCACTGTATGTGAGAAGTTCTCTTCTTAATGAAGCCACATTTAAGGAGGCAGATTGTTATGCTCAATTTTGTGGCACACCCTAGAAAGATCTTTAACAATAAAAGTGTTTGCATATTTGATGGATAATATCTTCAGAGATAAAAGCAATGACACAAGGATACTGTTGACTTTCAAATGATTTTAGACTGTAAAAATACAGATTGAGACCACTAGAACCTCACTTGATACCACTAGAACCTTACTTCTGTCAAGCTGTGACTTACCTCAGGTAGAGGTAACCACTCATACACCACGTTGGCTATCTAAGCACACGGATCTATTCTGTAGTTAAGTCATCTGACTCAGTTTTATTATCAGTTTTGCCTATTCTTTTCATGCACAAGAAGGCAACAGACAAATCTGTATGATGTATGCAAAGAAGAAACAACGTAAAGTAGAACCGTGTTATTAATGCTCATTTAGTCTATGAACTGAAGTCTTATTTGAAAACATGTCTGGAATATATTCTGAGATATTAATGCTGCAGAGCAAATATGAACATCTTAATATACAGAAGTGCATGGCTGCAACGGCATCTCCATGTGGCTTTGGGATTCTCAAATATATTTTACAGAATCTTTCAAAATATTCAATAAATTATCAGTGACTCAAAATATAGTCAAAAGCTTATTATCTCTAGGCCTACAATAGCAAGTAGCATTCAAAAAAAAAAAAAAAAAAAAAAAGCTCAGTTTATAATAATCACACTTATAAATTAAATAAAGCTATCTGTTCAGAATAGGTGGGCAAAAGAGATCATTAGGACTGAATTTCAGTAATTCAGATTTGCTTTCTTGCTGTACCGAGGTGCTGCAGTATTTACTTATGTCTTTCTATACAACAAGAAGTCAACTTTATTCATTTTTTATTCATTTATATAGAAGTTGACATCTTGGAACAAGGAATAGAAAGAAATACTGATCTAACTGATAAGTACGGTACAGTTTAATGAAATATAAGCATCTGAACTTGAAAAACAACTAGTCGGTTGTCCTAATAGCCCGCAGCATTTTATACTAAAAAATAATCACTGTCTTCTAATTAATCAGATTACCTCTTTCTCTTACCCTCTTGATTCTCATCTGAATGTTTTTCTTAAATTTTCTTTAAAAATAGATCCGATACAATATAATCCATCATTTTCTAATGTTCTTATCTAATTAAACATATTTGAATCCCTCTGTTACTGTCCTTATGTTGTAAATGTAAATTCATAATTATCTGACTTCTATCCCATTTAACGTGCTTTGGATTAGACCATATGTGGTCTTCTCTTTTCTGCAACAGATCATTATTTTTTAATAGTAGAATGGCATTTTCTCTTTCCAGAATCTCTAGCTATTACTATTAGTGATTTCACAATTTTTTTGTAGCTGTTGTGCAGGAGTCCTTATCCTTTTAAAATCCATAATAAATGCTTGTCAGATATTGCTGCAACATGATTACATATCACCTCCACAGTAGGATCAATCAAATCCCAGACCCTGAGATTTAATATATCTTGTCTAAAAGATGTGAAATGTCCTGAATAAATTAAGGAGGAAGTTTACAGACCTTGAGGGCGTGAATTAGGGAATGCTGTTGATACACATCTCAGATGCAAATTCCTCATCCAGTGTGTAGATAATAAGCTATGTGATTACTTAAAAAACACAGAATATTTCAGGAACATAGACAGAGCTGTGGAGACCACACATAATTTCACTAATTATAATGCATCCCTTTCCATTACTGTAATTATGACTTCATTGGTTATGCCATCTATCACTGTAGCAATCTCATATAAATCCACACAGCTTCGAGACACTATTACTTGGTACTACATAACTATTTGTACTGATGCATATTTTGGACAAAATGCAAATAAAAAGATACTGCTCTGATTTTGAACTGGAATAAATGGCTTGTCCAGATAGGAGAAGATTCTTCAATAACTCTTTCTGGTCTTGCTATTGGGCTAACACAACTTTTTCTAAACACTGTTTCCTGCCAGTGATTCTTTTTTGTAAAGTGAAAATAGACCGAACTTAAAAGGAGTGTTACTTTGTTACTTGAGTGACTGACTTGCTGTAAGATTGGATTCAGTTACTTTTCCTTAGCTTGAATTTTTATTATTATTATTATTTATCTCATCTTTTAAATACAGGGAAGGAGACTTAGCAATTTACTGTGGAGAAAGGAATCAGAGAACTGGAAGGTTAGCTAGAAACATTTTGCTCTGCATAATGGGATGTATAGTTTGGATGCAAATTGTATGGCTCTTGAAGAGAATCACTGAAATGTGTTTCAAGGCAGATATAGCCCTGCTTTTAACCCTGACCCAGCAGTGCTTTTTCGTATCAACACTGACAAGATGATCATGGCTTGAATTACTCTGCCTGAAGTAAGGCAACATCAACACAAAGTGTCTCAAATCCCACTTCCCCTTTCAATGGACAGTATCAGACTCCTAAAAAAAATCTTAGCTCAATTGCTACCACATGATACTACTGCAAGGACAAAGGAACACAGCAAGGTTAAATCACCTGTGCTTTTCAAAGGTATGCACACAAATCTATGTTAAAAGGTGGTGTTGGTGTTTCTCCTATGCAAGGAGGTTCAGACCTATTATAGTCTATGCATTCAGCTTCAAGTGAAGACATCTATTTGGAAATATTAACCAACTGAACTCAATATGAGTAAGAGCAGCACAACAACCTTTCATTTTGTTCTACATATTACTCATTTTTGGATTGTATGAGATTCTTTTTTTTCTTTTTTTTCCATTACTCAGAATAAATAATTTTTCTTTGACATGAAAAGATGACAGCAAAACTAATAATAATAATTAAAAAAAAATCACTTTTGATATTCTTAAGACAGTGCTAGCTATAGAGAATAACAGCTGGTACAAGCTTTACCTGTACATGTAAAGCTGATGTTCTATTTGTAAAAAGTCCATACTGAACTCAGTAGTTCACTGTCATGGAAACATCTTCATCACTGGTTATTAAACAATTATCTAAGATCACCAGAGCATGATATTGAGGGGGAAGGGGTCTTAATCTGATGTTTTAATTAAACTCTGTATTCTGAGCAGCTGCTGACCTCCACTGTTCGAGAACACTCCTTGATTAATAGAATTCAAATCCAGAAGGGGATGTTTCAATAGCCTGTTCTGATCTTTGTAATAAAGAGGTAGGAGCATCACCTGATAAGATTTTCATTGTGACTGCAGCTCTTACAAGAATATCAGAAACTCTTTCTAAAAATAACTAGAAGTTTTTAAACCATGGCTTAACGCAGTGAATTCTTATTTTTCCAAACTAATTCTTACAGAAGTTTATTATTTTCTTTAAAATATGTGTCTCTGTAGTGCACTGGTTGTTTTGAAAATTATTTCCACCACGATTATCAAAAGTTTCCCACATGAATAATTAGATATTTATTTGTGAAAATCTTTCATATTAAACTGTACATTCACTCAGCAGGATATAAAGATTTAATTAATCACAAAGCTTTAATAAAATTTCCTATGACCACATCTAATTCAGTCATCCAATTTGGATATATATCAGCGGAAGGCAAAGCCCATTATTTTCTGAAGCCATTTTTATTTGTGAGATTATGTTTCACTTTCTTGTATTAAATCTGAAACTACATTTGCATTCAGAAAGTACAGATAGTGAGAAAGAGGAAGATTTTGTGGATGGATGGATGGATGGATGGGTAGGTACATATACCTTCATCCCTCCCTCCCTCCCTCCCTCCCTCCCTCCCTCCCTCCCTCCCTCCCTCCCTCCCTCCCTCCCTCCCTCCCTCCCTTCCTTCCTTCCTTCCTTCCTTCCTTCCTTCCTTCCTTCCTTCCTTCCTTCCTTCCTTCCTTCCTTCCTTCCTTCCTTCCTTCCTTCCTTCCTTCCTTCCTTCCTTCCTTCCTTCCTTCCTTCCTTCCTTCCTTCCTTCCTTCCTTCCTTCCTTCCTTCCTTCCTTCCTTCCTTCCTTCCTTCCTTCCTTCCTTCCTTCCTTCCTTCCTTCCTTCCTTCCTTCCTTCCTTCCTTCCTTCCTTCCTTCCTTCCTTTCTCCCTCCCTCCCTCCCTCCCTCCCTCCCTCCCTCCCTCCCTCCCTCCCTCCCTCCCTCCCTCCCTTCCTCTCTCCCTCCCTCCCTCCCTCCCTCCCTTACTCCCTTCCTATACATACATCATTCAGTATGCAAAAAATGAAAGATAAATTCAACCAAGTTCTGCAGTGCATGTTGTATCACTTTCTCAAAACCTTCAGGGCAGGCTGCAGTTGGACTTCATGATCTTCAAGGTCTTTTCCATTCTGGGTATGATATATCTATGATTCTATGATTCTATGATACTTCTATGGATTACACAATATAAAAATGAGATATTTATTGTTTAATGTTAAGACATGGTGTTGCCAGTTGACTTTGAGAAATAAACATGAAAAGGAGAGAGGTTTTATTTTCCTACATAACAATTTGAATACCATTTGATATGTGTATGTATGTTTTCCTCTCCAAATACAGTTGCCAGAAGAAGAAAATAGATATTTAATATGCATCATTTGGTCCTGAAAACAAACAAACAAACAAACAAACAAAAACACTGTGTGATTTTTATTATTATTATTTTTTTTTTTTTTTTTCTGCTGTGGTCAAAGGATTTTATGGCATCACATCTACTTTCTGCTGTTTGACTTTTTCCTCGATACTGAAAAAAATATTGATTGCCCTTGACTCTGCAAAAAAGCTGGTCTTTAGAAGGTAGAGAAGCTGTTGCGTTCCCCTTTTAAAAGACTGCGGTGATGATATCAGAAATTGCTTCCTCAGAGTGTCTTCCTTATAAACTTAATGAAAAACCTTAAAAACATTTTTCTACATGCAGAAATGAGTCTTTTAATCACATACAAAAAGTGATTGAAGAGATAAGGCAATTGCTAAGAATTTATCAAGGAAAAAGACTCTTTGGAAAGATGTTTTACCTACTGCATATGTGCATTTATGTGCATTTGTATGGCTAATGCACAAGTTATACGTCAGCCTATTTAAGATTATTTTATCATTTAGTCTAGGTTGGCTTGAGAGCATGTTAAATAAAGATAAATATTAGATTGAGCAATAATTTAGCTACTCCATTTCAAATAACTTAAATAAAAAAAAGGGAAAAAAAGGAATAAGAATATATAATAATAAAAAATAGAAAATAGTAAATAAATTTTAATAAATAAAAGAAAATTCATAAGACTTTCAATTGAGCAAACTATTGTATGAAGTTGAATGTAAGCAAGGATGTGGGATTTACCTTGATAAAGCAGCAAGATGCTAAAGCATAGCTTTAATTGTGTTGTTGGTTATAGAAAATATTCAGTTACCTACAAAATCTGATTTAGTTTTTGTCTATGTATTCAAGTTGTATACATTAAGGTTATAATAGTAAAGCATCCAACTTTTGCTATGGCTTTTTTTTTTTTTTTTTTTTTTTTTTTTTTTAAGATACTTAAGATTTACAGAAGTCAAAATTATATCATTTTGACCACTCAGTTTTTACACTATAACATCAGATTACTGATTAGAATATAGCACTCTTGCACATTACATGAACAATATCTGGAATACCAGAAGGCTAGTGTTCACAAATAATGTTCATCCTTGCTAGTATCAATCTTAGATCAGATGAATTCTATACAGCAAACAATGAATAACATCTGCATAAGGGCAACCTGGTAAATATTTCTTCTGTTGTCACACAAAGTACAGATAAAGGCCCATTTCATTACTTCAAAAACATTACAAGAGGAAAAATCTCTTTTATACTAGTCTAGAGAGCTTAGGAATTCCCAGTGTCACTCTTATGAGAGGCTAGAGGAATGTTTTATTGTTGCTAAAGGATATATAGAAGACTCAAAACTGTCATTTTATTATGGCTCAAGACCTCTAAAGTTGTTAAATAAAGAAAATCAATTTTTGGTTTGGTGTTTCGTTGTTTTTTTTCTGGTAGTTGTTAACTTTGAGATTATTGCCCCTAAAAAAAAAGAATTAAGTGTATATCAATTTGTTTCCCACCGTTGAAGAAATCAAATGACTTTATTTCTGGTTTTGTTCTGTTTTATTTTTATATATATATTTAATCTAGACCTACTTATGAGCAACCATGCCTATAGCTTCCTCCTGGGAAAGATAATAAAAGAATGCAGTTACATTTTATTACTGATCTGCGTTATAGGAGGTATCTTGGATTTATCCAAATACTTCAAGATTTCAGATGTTAGAAATGAAACTCTCTTGTGTCACTTCACCACTTAGGTAGAAGCAGTATGATAGGAACAAGCTTTTTAGTTGAACTTTTTAGTTTTATTACTAGACTGCAGAAACTTAGCTTAAGGACTCTATTGGCTCAAGTCACAGCTGAGCTAAAGCTCGAGATAAAAGAAAAAGAATGGGGCAGGTGGGTATGGACAGTGGATTTGTATTGACTGTCTTTAAGACTAAGCTACACACTGCACATTTGTTCAGAAGTTGACAGACTTGCATAGGTTGAATTCACAGCGTTTCAGCTAGAAGTGTCTTTCCTGAAAATTTTACATCTTCTTACTGCTTAGCAGTGATTACTGGACACTTCACAATGCCAACCCCTCAAAATCCAGCACATCATCATTGGTAAACAGGCACTGAGAAGGCATACTCAAAGTTAGAGAAGTCTTCACTTCATTTAGAATTTCTTGACCTATGAATGAATCATATGGTGCAACCAACCTTAACCTCACTGGACACAAATTTATAACTAATAAGGATACTATCTCAAGTCTTTGTAAAGGGGAGAGCAAGGTCTGTGCTAGTACCATTCATCTTCACGTACCCATGCTTGTATATAAATGATTTCCAGCAGCATGGACTAGAAAGGAACAAATTCCAGACTGAACAGTGAATGTATATCTATATTAAAAACTTTCCTTCTGATTCCTTCCAGCTGTGTCTGGTTCTAGATCCCTGATGAAGATGAAAGG
The DNA here is from genome assembly GCF_039878825.1 of Excalfactoria chinensis. Classification (NCBI taxonomy): domain Eukaryota; kingdom Metazoa; phylum Chordata; class Aves; order Galliformes; family Phasianidae; genus Excalfactoria; species Excalfactoria chinensis. The sequence goes on from NC_092857.1 coordinate 3,635,683, forward strand.
GAATCTTATTTTTCATTTAACACATTAACATATAACAAATTGATGCTAAACCTGTCATTTTCTCACTATGCATTACCTCATTTCTGCATCCTAAAATAGGAACTCCAAATATTTTCTACCCAAAGGGACCCTCAGTGGGACAGATAAGTAGGGTCATGTGGGGACCTTGAAATGGAACATTTCACATTTTATTTTTAACTCAGTATGTGGATTTCTTTCCTAAGACCATGCACTTTCACAGCTGTACATATGCGGATGTGTGTGCCAGAGGGAAGGAGCAGGAGAGAGGGTCAGGAAGGAAGAGGAAGTGAAAAAGACAGAAGTATATGTAATCAAATCTCTTGGTTTATGAGCCAAAATCAGATGTGAAATGTCTTGTCCTCATGGAAAGATGAGGCCCTTAGGCAGAATGTGGCTTTTATCTTTTTTTTTTATCTTTTTTGAAGAGAGACAAAACTTTTTTTTTTTTTTTTTTTTTTTTTTTTTTCTCAAATAGCATGAATTAGTTGCTTTGAAAATGTCACAGAGAAGGATTTTTCTTTTAATGTCATTATTAGGAGATAATTCAACATTCTAAAAACCAAACAAAATAAACAGCCATAAGAGAATAATAGCTGTTATTAAACAGCAGGGTAAGAGGCAGTGCATTTTCAGTTTACATTCTTAAATGACTCAAATCTCTTAACAAATATCTACTTAACAAGCTATAAAACAGACATGGAAAGTAGTTACGTATTTTTATCTATTGCCACATCACAAACAATTACAAGAACAGAGAAGCTAAATCAGAAACTGAATCTGTAGCAGGGCCAGGAATATAACCTATGAAGTCATCTCTATTCTTCTTTGAGAGGTTAATACTTGAACTGACACTAACCTGAGCTTCTTTTGCCCTTGAGAACTGAAAGAGGAAACCCTGTCCGCTTAATTTAGATGCCACATTACTAGCTCTATGAGTTCCTGGCCTTAAGGACTACCCAGTCTGCCTAACACAACTACCAAAGTTACATACATAAATTCAACTAAGCAAAGCATTAAACTCTGAAAGCTTGTCCTGTTTGTCCCTCTTTTTCTATCAAATTCCTCAGGGTGTGAACTTTTCTTCTAAGTATGAAAGAAACATTTTAAACTCCTTAACTTCCTGACACCTTGAAAGCTGCTTGGAAATTTTATACACTAAAACAGATGCAAAACCTTTCCTTTTATACTGGTGCTAAGTTTCACTATAAGGTGGGACCACACAAAGACATCTAGTGCTATTTCAGAAGACAGTGGAATCACCTTTCCTGGCCTTCAGTTGATACTCCTGAAGATAAAATATTTCCCATAGATTCTGTGTCATGTTTCCTAATTCTCTGCAGCCTGCATTCAAGAACAAACAAACATACAAAACAGATAAATTGGGGACTAATTTATATATGTTTATATGAGTTGTACATGTGAAATTTATCTTACACAGAGTAAGTAAACCTCCATATTAGAAATAAGATTTGAACCTAGTCACCTTAGGCTCAATTATCAGGTATAGAATGATAGAATCATAAAATCATAGAATAACTTAGGTTGGAGGGGACATTAAAAATAATATGATTTCAACTGCAATGTCACGGGCAGGGCTGCCAACCACTAGACCAGGCTGCCCTGGTCCCCACCCTGTCTGGACTTGAATGCCTCCAAGGATGAGGCATCCACAGCTTCTCTGAGTAGCCTCTTACAGGGCCTCGCCACTCTCTGAGTAAAGAATTACTCCCCACTATCTTATGCAGATATCCCCTCTTTTAGCTTAAAACCATTCTCCCTTGTCCTATCATTATTTGCCTGAGATAAAAGTGAGCCTCCCTCCTGTTTATGTGCACCCTATAAGTTCTGGAAGGCCACAAGGAGGTCCTCCCAGAGACTTCTCTTCTCTAGGCTGAGTAAACCCCCTCCCTCAAACTTTCTTCATAGGAGAAGTGCTTCAGAATCTTCATGCACCATCCCCACCCCGCTACCTCCACCCCCCACCCCAATGGGGATGTGTTTCTAGTGTGATCAACAGTGTTCCTTCAATAGAATGCTGCTGTATGTTCTTCCCAGATATGAGAAGAAAGTGGTCCACCTAGCATTCTTCCTACACTGCTCCCCACGCAAACTGCTGTCACATTTACTAACATGCTATGCCTTTACTACCATGCCTTGCTCTGTTTTTGGAGGCTATGTACACGTGGGAGTATTATGTTGCTGCTCCTCTCCCAGCCCTGACCATGTTAACCATTATCACAAGGACTGGTGTCCACAGGTAGTTCCAAGTGGCCTCTTCCTCACTCTGGGATTTTGTGAATTTCAGGACCCATTTCACACAGCCCCTGGCTTCTCTGCAGAACGTGCCCATAATGGTACTGATCACCTCAGATCAGCAGATAGTGATTTATTTGGGTTTATTGAGTTTTATTGAGTTTAACATTGATGTGAAGGAGCATCCTTTGGAGATATCTGTATTACAATCACATTCCCTACAAAGAGATTTTAAGGTAATAGCTAAATTTTAGGAATTTGTCATTTAGTTGTCTAAAGTGAAGCAAAAACTTAAATTGTTCCCCAAAGAGCTTTGAGATTTTCAAGACACTAAAATTTGTATAAAGCTTTCCATATCCATCTATTCTTTTACAGCACATTTCTTTAGCACCGTCATTATTTCTGTAAATGTTACCATTCACATGTTCACAGGAGCAATGCTTCAAACAGCAAACCTCAAATGTATGTATTTATATGTGTTCATGTAGCATTGCTAATCACTCTCATCTCCAGACACATTTGTTTTCCCATGGTGATCCTAATGTGCAAGGACTGCTCCAAAAGTAATTCCTCCTATTTTGTCATGTTCACTCATGATGTCAGAGTTGGAGGTCAGTGGTATGGCAGTTGAAGCTGAGCTTTCCCACCAATATTCATTTAATTTTGTTGCTGTGTGACAGATGGCAGCCGAGGGGCAGTCTGACAAAATGGCATCTGACATTATGTATGATACAAAGGGGCAAAAATACACCCCTTTACATTCATTGACACTTGCTTGAAGGTTTATGGAGAACATACAGTGGATGCAAGCACTGTGAGGTTGTTGGCACTGGGTTTCAGAAACAATGCCATCATAGCCACTGTGAAACAGTGGCTCAGCTTCACTGGTGCAGGTTTTTACAACCATAAGATGCAGAATTCTTGTTCATCACTGGCCAAAGTGCAGAGGTAATGGTGAGGACTGTGTAAAAAACTAATGTTTTGCTCTATCAAGCAGTGTTGTGGTGCTGTTTGTACTTCTAGTTTCTATGGAAATATATGAGGCATTACATTCATAGTCACCTATGTATTTTGTAATAAAAAAATGCTGTAAGTTGTCAAAAATTAATATATTTGCACCAGAAATATGTTGAACTACACTGTGATTCCCAACTCACAGGCTGCTAAGTTGGAAAACTTGTTTGCTATCTTTACCTCTGAGAAAGTATATAGTAGATGACAGAGAGAATGTAGGAGGCTTGAAGACTCAGTTATTAAACCAAGCCCTAGAGAGCTTCCCATCTTGAAGGAAATAGCATGCGTAAATGCCAGAAATGCAGGCAGTTTAGATAGGAGTGGAAGAACAGTGTTTGCTAAATTTGGATGCTGCACTGACATTAGAGAACAGAGAACCTATGGGACTCATTTTCATCTCACTCTGGCAAAATGGCTTTCTTGGGCTCCTGCCAAGGGCACTGCCACTGAGCTGGGAATAATCAGTGCTCCTTGGCCCCATGTGAAAAGGAAAGAACAAGCAGCATGGCAGATCCTTTTATAAAGGTTTTACAAATTTTTTCCATGGAAAACAAAACCCCACCGGTCTCAGCATTCCTCTTTTTTCTGCATTGTTCCTGTTATGTCTGGTCGTATTTTTTCACCCTGAGAGAAAGGAGATAATTTTGTGATTTGTTTTCCACTCAGGAGAATATTCTGTTCATGTGACTGAAAATATAGAGCAGGCTGTGAGGAGAGAGAAAATGGCAGTCCTCACTCCTAACCTTAGAAGTTCAACGATAGAAAATACACACACAAAAGTTGTAAGACTCCTTTTATCTTATCCCAAATATTTATTTTATTTTATTTTATTTTATTTTATTTTATGATTAGTAAAATGAATGAAGACAAAGAAAATGAGCTATGAAATACATTCTAGAAAAAAAAAAAATAAATATATATATATATATAGAACTTACATTCCCATAAGAGGAATCGAACACTGTGACGCACACATCCCATAGTTCATGTGAACCATCAGGTTGGTTAGAAAATACAGTCTTGGTCTAAAATCAAGAAAATTTTCTCAGAGCAGATTGAAACATATATTTCATTAATTTCACAATTTTTAAAGATCTTCAAGAAAAAGGTCATAGACAGAAATTTCCGTATTATGATAATCTGTATACTACCCTTTGCTGTCTCAAGCACGGAAAATGAAACAAATATCTGCTGGAAGCAAGAGGCAACAAGGGATTGTTTCCTTTGCAGTGCAGGATGATCTCAGGATTATCTCCTTCAGCAACTTGGTCCTTCCAAAGTGCTTTCACCTCATTCATTTGTTTACTTCATCATGTGTGCAGATTTAAGCATTTCTGAATTTTCAGAAATGAGCTGGCACCTTTAAGGATTTTAAACTATGTTGTTGGTGTCAGGTTGGCCTTATATATCTTTGTGATTTTAGTAGGTATTCTTTATATTTTTCACTCTCTCTTTCTAGCAGAGAGGATAAAATGACAAAGAGCAAAAAGTTCTGGTACAGCAAAGAGTTTTGGTATATCACATGGGGAAAGGAAGATTTTCTTCTGCAATGTACATGCAAAGATGAAACTGAGGTATAGATCAGTTTAGATGCCCAGGGACACATAATAAGCTGTTGGGGAAGGAAAAAACAACAAAACAACCAAAAATCTGAAACACCATATTAAAAATACATATCAGAAGAGATAGAAAGGATGTGGAGATTTATTGTGTATTGTATAAAGGGGTTTCAGTATGAAGATTAAAACCTGACAAAAGAGTCTTCCAAACCTATCCTAGTAGATTTTTTTCATGACTAATTAGAGGGATTCACATTAAATACTAGATACAGCATCTTATTTCTGTTTTGGATCTCAGAAAATTTGTACCAGGACTGTTCCTACAAGGAGAACTAACAACTACCCTGTTCAGCAATGTAACTGATTAAGAAAAAGGCATTCTGTAGAAAACTTACCAATTGATTAGCAATTGTGTTGAACATCTGAGGAAGTGTACCTTTGGGAAGAAAACAGAGAAAAAAGAACAACCAGGATTTTTTCAGGCTAGTTTTTCATTCTGCTTATTGTAGGGAAGTTGAAGTAGTTATCTTGGAGTATCCGTTCCAAACTAAAATATTCTGATTCTGTATGGACAATGCCATAGTGCATCATTTTAGTACTAATGGGCTCTGGAGCTATGTATGTGTTTAAAATGAAAGCACTTTTTAATTACAAATCATTCAGACTGGATTCCAGCCATTGTTATGACACCAAGCCATTTATGCTTCCCACTGCCTATTGCCTTAAACCACACTGTGAGATGGAAGAAGGCAGCTTCTTGACAAACATGGCCAGGACAAAGATGTTTCTTGTTTTGCCTTGCCCAATGGCACAGATCCTTCTCAGAGTTAAGCTTTTTCATCCTAAAATTGATCAACTCCACAGCTTTCTCTGGGTTCACCGTATGCAGGACATTTCAGGACTTCTTGGGCCCCTAGGCTGGGGTGAGAAGTCCCCACTAGTTCTGGGGGGAGGCACCCAAGCCTGTGCCTACATGCCCATCTGGGCTTCAAAAGCTGACACTACATTACACTCACACTGGTCCCCCAGCAGCTGGCACTCTGGGCACAAGGATGTAGGATCTTCTCATACCCAGAGAGCTTCGAGTCCCACCGATTCCAGGGCCCCACTGGCTTCATTATCTGGCACCAATTCCATTCACACCAGTCCCCAGGGAACAGCTAACAGGAGGGAGAAAGGGAGAACTGTGCATCTCTCTTTGAGTCTTCACCAAAACTCTGACACAAAGCATGAAATGCAGGATGGTTATATTTGAGTTGTTTGCCGCGGGCTTTTTTCTATAATTAAACAGGAAAATGCAGAATTTTTGTGGCATTAACCCTTCCTCCTGTTTAAGCCACCAGCTTCTGAAAAATTATATGTCTCTTAGAAATTCCTGTTGCTCAACTATTAAAGCAAAAAGAAGCTTTGAATTATCTTTACTGAGATTATTCTATACTGAAATAGCTTACTAATGAAGTTAAATATACAAAGTCTTTGTTTTATTTGCCTGGAAAAGCCACAGGATTTACCTTCATTCACGGTAATTTTACTACATTCAGAGCATTGATATTGAAAACAGGATAACCCGTATCCTTTAGAACTTAGTCGTGGAGAACTGCAATACCACTGGGTTAATCAGCTCTGTCATTCCCCTACAGACATAGCCCCGGTGATCCATTAGATGTAACTTTTGTTTACCATCTTGTTAATTAATTCACTATTGATTTAGGATAAAAATTAGATCTCATCTGCCAAGAGCACTGCACAAGAATTGATTTCGTATTGGTAAGTTGTACACATTATCAGCAGACGTAATGCTGTCTGCTCTATTTACATCCTCAAAGCTGTATACTTGCATGTGCAAGTTTCTACATATACATTTGCATAAATACAAAGAAATTAAACTCATTAAATAAGGGGAAGTGCTTAGTCTTGCTGGCTTATGTGAAATCAATCTGCATTGTCCACAATTAGGAGGGGGGAAAAAAAGCAAATCACAACAAAGCCACCAAAACAAATGTCTGTAAATAACTACTGTGATTAGGTGTTCTGGTACAGTATGGTTTAGTTTGGAAGGGATGGTAAGAGGTCAGGTAAAACTAGATTAGTCCAGATTTTGTGACCTAGTGCTGTAATTTTATTTCAAAGTGGCTGTATTTTTCCACTTTGAATAGTGAGCTTCTGAATGTACATGAATTTCAGATCCAAGGGAAGTCTGTAGTCCCTTGAAGGAATCCCAGCTAGTTTCAAGTTCTTCTAGATCTGAATAATGCTTTTGGGTTAGATGATCTGTGGGTGAGCACTTGGGAAGTATAAGTTCTGCAGAATACAACTTCAAGGCTATTTTGCAACGATCAGATTATTCTGGTCATTATTTTCACATGAGATCTTGAGTTTGAGATTGCTTTGATAATACAAGCTGGAGTGACTTTTAACTAAAAGAGGGGAGATTTAGGTTGGCCATTAGGCTATTATTTATTTATTTATTTATTTCTCAAAGGGTGGAGCAGTTTGCTTAGAGAATTTGTGGATATTCCATCCTTGGAGGCCGTCAAGGCCAATTTGGATGAGATCCTGGCAGCTTGATCTAATGGTTGGCAACCCTGCCCATGGCAGGGCCATTAGAACATGATGATCTTTCAGGTCACCTCCAAACTAAACCATTTGATGATTCTATGATTAACAGCTGTAAATCAGGGCTTTCTTGCTATGCATCTTTATGTTTCCACAGTGCAGTCTTAAAACTTGTTGCAGAAACCAACATTTTACAAGAGGTTAAAAAAATAAAGAAATGCATCTTGTTTGAGTGCTCAGGATTACATACTCAAATTTAAAACTCTTTCTTTTTGCTCTGTGATTCCACTTGCTGTAAGTTTTATGATCACTAATTTTTGCTGTTTCAGCTCTTCCTCTAAGGAGCACACAATAAATATTTCTGTAAAATTAAGTTTATATCTTCTACGCATGTCAAGAAAAGTCTGGGGGTGGGGAGAGGAAGTTACATGTGACTTAAAAGAAATAAAGCAGGCATGGTAGCCAGAGGGAGTATGAGTTACGTTCAGCAAACAGGTTCTCAGTTTCTCAGAGCTCTAAATGCTGAATGAGATAATCAGGTACAGCTACAACAGCAGCATCCCTCCCAGAAGTGATACAAATCACTGCTATTATTTTATAAGATATTTTGAGATCATATGATGGAAAGCCCTGCAGGAAAGTAAGACTCTATGTCTTATTGTCATAGCCTTCTCTCTCTAAGCTATTCAGTGCACTCCTTTAATAACTACACTAGTCATTATCTTTCCTATATTTCATGATTATTCCACATTACACCAGTCACAATCTTTCCCCTATTTCACTATTAAACAAGACTTACTTTTGATTCACATGTTATTGAAGAAGTTAGTGCATCCAATTGAAGGTTTCTGACTCATTTATGATAGTTTTAAGAGCCTAATCTTCAGTTTTGAGGGCTTAGATGACCTGATTACATGAGCCATGGCATAAAGTTTGTCTTTCTGTATTTTCTGTGTCATTAAACCTTCTGATTCATTTGATGGAAATATTACATGTATCTTTGCACTTCTCTGCATATTATATGTATATGCTGCAACATCAACAAAATAAAATTTGAAGCAGTGTGCTCAACTGTGTTTCTCATATACTGTTGCTGTATCAGGCATCCTATTACAACAGAGCCATACAAAGCACATCTGATATAGATAAGTGAGTTTAAAATTAAGTACTTAAAGAGATTATGTAGGAGGTTTTGAATGTGGAATTCTCTTAGAAATCATGTGAAATAAGCACATAGTAAAGGTATGAGAATGGGTAGCAGGCTGTGAAGAGGACAATGTTTAAAATCATTTAAATTTTAGAAATAAATACTCAGCATTTTTGGAACTTTAGGAGGCTCATTCTTAGGAGTATCTAAAATAAAATCCTGTTCACTTTATTCAATAGGGTAAAAATAAGACCTCCACAGAATCCTAAGATCAAAAATGTCCAAGTGCTTGTCGAGTCTTGGATAGAGAATTCTTTCATTTGTAAAGAAAATGAATCCTTACTTATTGTTAATATAAATTGAGAGAAAACTTATGCTCATCATAGATACAGTAATAATACACTTGACACACTTTTAGGCATATCTCTATTACTGCATATTATTAAGAAACTTTCCCCAACTGTCTTTAACTTTTGCTATTTTTATATTGTGTGCAGAGATGGGATTAGAAAAGCCAAGGTGCAGATGGAGCTGAACTTGGCGAGGGATGTGAAAGATAACAAGAAGGGGTTCTACAGGTATGTAGGCAGGAGGAGACAGGCCAAGGAAAATGTTCCCCCTTTGATGAAAGGTAATGGGGAGCTGGCATCCTCAGACACAGAAAAAGCTGAGGTTCTCAATTAGTACTTTGCTTCAGTCTTCACTGGTGATCAGGCTTCTTCCGTCTGCCAGGATACTGAGTCTCTAGGTGAGGGTGTAGGGAGTGGATTCTGTCCCACTGTAACAGTGGAACAAGTCTGAACCCTCCTCATGAAATTCAACATGTATAAGTCCATGGGACCAGATGATATCCGCCCTAGAGTCCTGAGAGAGATGGCTGATGTGGTTGCTGAACCGGTGCACCCTCAGCAAGTTTGTGGATTATACTAAGTTGAGTGGTGCCACTGATACATTGGAAGGAAGGGAAGACATTCAGAGGACCTGGACAGGCTGGAGAAGTGGGACCATGTTAACCTAATGAGGTTCAATAGAGGCAAGTGCAGGGAACTGCACTTGGGTCAGGGCAACACCAGGTATTTATACAAACTGGGGGAAGATCTCCTTGAGAGAAGCCCTGCAGAAGTCCCTGCAGGTCCCTGGGGGTCCTGGTGGACAAGAAGCTGGATATGAGCCAGCAGTGCGTGTTTGCAGCCAGGAAGGCCAAGTTTATTTTGGGCTGCATTAAAAAAGGGGTGGCCAGCAGGGAGAGGGAGGTGATTGTCCCCCTCTACTCAGCACTTGTGAGGCCCCATCTGAAATACTGTATCCAGGCCTGGGAAAAGTACAGGAAGGATGTGGAACTCTTGAAGCGGGTCCAGAGAAGGGCCACTAAGATGATCAGAGTGCTGGAGCACCTCGCCTATGGAGAATGGTTGAGGGAACTAGGCTAGTTTAGCTTGTAGAAAAGAAGGCTCCAGGGAAACCTCATTGTAGTCTTCCAGTACTTGGAAGGAGCATTTAAACAGGAGTGCCTGTTTAAGAGGGTGGATAGTGATAGGACAAAGGGGAATGGTTTTAAACTAAGACAGGGGAAGTTTATGTTAGTGATGATTAGGAGAAAGTTTTTCACACAGAGGTTGTTGACACACTGGAACAGGTTGCCCAGAGAGGTCATGGATGCCACATCCCTGAAGGCATTAAAGACCAGGCTGGATGTGGCTCTGGGCAGCCTTGTGTAGTGGTTGGTGGCCCTGCATATGGCAGGGGGGTGGGAGGTTGAAACTAGACGCTCATTACAGTCCTTTTCAACCCAGGCCATTCTATGATTCTATGATACTATTTAGAATTTATCTGTATTTAAGTGTCCTCTTCCAGATTTGTTTCTGGTGTCTTCGAGGACATTTGTATTTAAGCCATAAGTCAAAGTAGTGGAATATTTATAAAATAAGAAAATATATTGAATCTGGAGCACATCAGGGAAAATGGACCTAAAGTTACCTTGGGGAAGTAAGCAGTAATAACTAGATGAAAAATAATTAAACAACTTCTAATCCTTATCTGTGCACCAAAAAGGGAGATTCAGGTCTTCTGTTAATGTGAGAACTTTCCAAGCCTGTGTCCAAATTTTTATACAAAGGCAAACTCTATAAGTAAGATGGAGACTCCTCTTTGTATTGTTTCCTACTTTTAGAGACTTTACCTTTTTGACTTGATTAAAGTTGTCTTTATACTGATCCTTATTTTATATTGCTAAGTGAAAGCAAATAATTCAGTAAATAACACTGCAATAAAAATGAATTGCATATTCTTACAATAATTCCTCGCCATGGAAGTCATTTGACACAGAAACATGAATATCCACAGTATTAATCCCATCCAAATTTTCCATTGTGTATGGTCCTTCACATGTGCTAACTCTTGCATCCAGGAATTGTTTCTTAGCCAAGGACTGCTTCAGCAGTTAATAATGAGACATTGAGATTCAGTATGGTGGCATTTCCTGGTGTAATTAAATAGAAAAAAAAAAAAAAAAAAAAAAAAAAAAGGCCTCTGTAATAATGAATGCTTGTCATGTGGATTTATTGCCTTATGGAAAGAAAATTTTCTGAAGGATATTGAATTAATAGAGGGTTTTTGGTTTTTGTTGTTGTTTGTTTGTTTGTTTGTTTGTTTAGTGGATAAATAGTCCTCGCACTCTCACTTCAAACCATGCTATATTACTTAGCAGAGGAATAGCAGAATTTCCAGGTAATTGTACAGTTTGTGCCCAAGGAAGCTTTTGGAGGATAGGTAGGCAAGCACAGGTGTATTTCTGTACTTGCCCAGGTTTTATTGGTTTGGGTGAAGAGGGCTCCATGCCTCCAAATTTCTACAGTCATCTTCTATCCATCACAGCTCATTTCAAGGGCAAAGTTAGAAATCTCTCAGCAATCAAGGACTGACTGACAGGGTAGTGAATAAAAATGTCTCACATTTTAGCAGGCCAAAAGCAATGCCAGACAAACTGCAGAAGCTGCAGTATTTTTTGATATTTTATTGAATGTCACTTTTGACAAGGAAACGATCCAAAACTTAGTATAACACTTACTAAGCTATCTTGAGTCTCAATCTCTTTTCTTGATGGTGTGTTTTATTTGTTTTTTTGCTTGCATCCTATTGATTGTTTAATGAGGGCCTTGAAAGCAGGAACAGAGACAAGATCCATTCTCCAGACAGCAGCATGTAAAGAAGGTTGTGAAAAGTGGAATGCTTCAGGAGATTGACAATGCTGAGCACCTTCCCTTTGAAGATCAGTTCAGTCAAGGATGCTTAAAATTACTAGCACTCTTTTTTAAAATAGCCATTCTTTTATTAATATATTATTTAGTACAATGAGTGTGATTCTGGAATAGTTCTAACACATTGGTAATGAATATAAATAATGATAGACTGAGGATTACTATTACTTTTTCATCTTATTCATCTTTTTCAGCTCATGAATTTTTTCTCCTTGTGAAAGGTTTGAGAAGCTTTGGACAATGGATTATTTAAAAGCAGTATCTCAGGGGAATTTTAATTATTGGCTTCTGGATAAATACTTTTTTGTTTTATCGAGTATGTTTTAGCATTATTTTGTCTTGTCTGGGAAGAAGAGCAGTCATTTTTTTTTTTTTTTTGGATCTCAGTGATATTCACATGAAAATGCAGAATAATACCTGCTATTTTCCTAGAAAAAAATAATAATAATAAAAAATCTAATTTCATTAGTCACTCTTAAAGATCCAGGTCTTTCACAGGATAATTGCTCATTCCTTTTCATTACTGAAAGATTTTTCAGTTCTTCTAATGATTAAGGATACCCTGTGCAGCCCTTCAAGATAACTTTGCAGCACCCCAGCGTCTTTCCTCATGCAAAAAAGGGGGGTCCACATCTATCTTAACAGTACAATTTCTTGCTTTGAGACTATCATTCCTTCCTAAACTTTCTGCTGACTCTTAAAATCTTGGGTAATTCTGAGACCTTAATGAGGCCATAATATCATAATTGAGATTATAAACTCATTTTGAGAATATAATCATTATCCAGTTTGACCTGAGGCACAAACTGGCTAAAGAATTTCATGAAATGATTCCTGAAGCAAATTCATCTTTTTTTTTTTTTTTTTTTTTTCTTTTTTTTTTCTTTTTTTTTTTTTCTGTAGAAACAGAAGCCAGGGTGATACTTCATAGTGTATAGAAGTATAAAGAATATGAAAAATATTTAGAGCATCACTTATTAATTTTTTCGCTTATGAAAACACAGGATTTGCATTTTCCACATCCAGAAAGGAAACAGGTATTTTCATTCCATATTTTCTTTGAAAAGGGAACATGTTTGTAAGCCTTCATCACAAAAGGCACAGTTAATGGGGTCACACCCATCCCCAAATGAAAATGTATGGATAATATATCTAGCTCCTAGGTAATATATGCTTATTCAGATTCCCCTCGCTGCTTAAAACATGTGACACATTTTGATTTGCATTTAACAATGGTTTTCACCTGCTGAACTGCTGTAGCTGGGAAACATTTATAATCAGATTTCTTCCTATGAAACTGCAGACAGAGATTCACTATACTGTAATAATTAGTGAAATTTATTCAAGCCAATCTGTCTTCAGCTTCATGCTACTTTAGCTACACTGTCCCTCCCAAATCAGAGATAGCTATTTAAAGCTATTTGTGAGTATATATCTGAATTCTGATAAGCATCAAGCCTCCCACAGAGCAATACTATGAACTGTAATTGGATCACTAAGAAAGCTCTTTGAAAATATTTACTTTTTTGAAATAAGTTTAGATCTACGTGGTTTTATACATCTGTTTTGATACACCTATTTTGTTTGACACTTCCCCCAACATTACACTGTTAGAAAATGGCAAAATAAATGTGTTAAAAAGTCCATATTTTCAGGTGGAAACATTGGAAAAATTAAAAATATATCTTTTTCCTCCTTGTGGAAAATAATTATTTTGTATGCATGCATACATGAACTAAGATTGTATTTTAAAACTTACATTCTGAAAATTAATTTCACCAACATTTGTATAAAATGATTAATCATAACCCATAATGTTGATTATTTCTTGTAAACTATGTATCAACACATTTTAGTGCCTAAGAAAGCAAATATGTAGGCAGAAGCATAAGCCTGCAGTCACCACCACCAATTCAGAGTTTCTGAGAATATTTACAGAGAAAGGAAGAAATTACCAGAGGAAAAGATCAAGTGTCCACACCTTGGGTAAGTTTACTTAGTGCCACTGGTGGCAAGTAGTGTCACAGGGACATTATCAAAGTCCAGTTGTTTCACAATGGAAGACATGCATGTGACTGTGGTATTTCCTACAGTCCTGACCTCTTCCAGTCCTGCTGGTAGGACTCATGACATAAGAACATGACTTCTTGGCTAACATGGAGAAGTTTTCTTTGCTAAGATATGCAAAGGATGTTCATGCACTTGCATGATTGCTGGTAATGCCTCTGAGTCCTACTGACAGATTTATGTGGAACTTTAATTGCCTCATTATAGTATTTTCTCTTTTAGACTGTTTAGAACAAGACCGAGATGTAGCTGAAGTGAAGTAGTTCTTTCATCCTTTCCTGTGCAAAATTTACATCAAGAGAAATCCAGGTAGATGTTGATCTTGAAGAAAAAAGATGAACTAGACATAAGAATATCATATTCCTCCCAGGGCTCCTCCTGTGTAAAGATTACAGTGCTGCTCCTTTTTTTCCCATCAGTACTTGGCAAACACTCCAGCTTTGAGAAAAAAACATTCAATATACAAAAATCACAAGAAAATTAAAAAAAAAAAAAAAATCTTCAGCTGTCTTGCTTTTGTCATGTATTGAATAACTACATCCTCCAAACTGAGGAGTATATGGAACAAAGGTTCTTCTCTTATTATTGTTTGTTTGCTTAGCAATTTTTTGTTGTTGTTGTTGTTAATGTGCTGTATTTAGTCTAATAAATACATAAATACATATATCAAAAATCATATTAGTAATGTAATTGTTAAAAGAATGATGCCACATGTATTGAAAAGTTCACTCTACTTCATTCTTAATATATCTGCAAAATCAAGGCTCAAGAGAACAAAAAACAATATTATTAGTTCAAACAGCTTATTATCCCTCTTTTGCATCCTAACATTTCTGTTCAAGACCCTCTGAGAAAAGCTTGGATATGATCAAAGGAGTGCTATAGTCTCTGTTTCTCAGACACATCTCTTCCATGTCAACAGTGCTTGCACATACAGATATCCTTCTGTGAGCCTGCAAAATTGAGGCTATTCTACAGTTTTTGTTTTTGTTTTTTCCCAACTTTTTTTTTTTTTCCTAATTTCTTCATGTCTTAAACAAGTTGAAACAAATTCCTCTCAGTATAGAAGCTGGCAAAGAGGATGTCTAATTTGAAGCATTACAACTGAGAAAGTTCAAATGAGTTGAGCTAATTGTTCGGTTTCGATTAATAAGCTAATGAATTCACTGGAATATTAGCCCTCTTTTATTATTTGAGAAACTGCCTGTATGAATATTATAAGTCATAAAGAAGACAAAGTAAAGTCAAAAAATGACCAGTATCAGCAACTGAAACTTAAACCAACAATATGTAACATTTAGTGTTTTTAGTAACTATTGCTTTCTCAGGTTTTCTATCATTTCCACCAGAACAGCACTCAGGATGATAGGAACAGTGAGCCATTTGATGCAGGTTCTATCAGAAAAGGAGAAAAACATAAAATTTGCTGAGAAATCAATCATCTTTAAATAACTAGGATGGAATTTTGAATGCCATCTAAGAAGTATTCTTGAATCTTGACTGAAATACTGAGGAGTGTAAACCATAAAGAATTTTTTGAAGTCATCCAGCACTTGTAACCACTTGAACAGAAAAGAAGTAAAAGCATGATATTCACTGAAAAGATAGGTGAATGACTAGCTTAGGTTAAGAATCATAAGCTCTCTTTCACTGTAGATATGTTATTTCTGGTCCTCAAATTTTCAGACTTAGTGTTAGCCTAATAACAACTATAGACAGCGGAAAGAATCAATGTCATAGATCTCCCAAAAAGGTCTGTGAATGTTTGTTTATATTCAGGTATTCAGTTTCTGTATGGTTTGTCTGTCTACATTTCTGTTTTTATTTATGCATTTAGTTAGTTAGTTAGTTAGTTAGTTAGTTAGTTAGTTATTTCAAATCTACAAGGTAATTCCTCTAAGTTAACAATAAATAGCACGTAGCTGAGATTCCCCTGAGATGTGTTTTAAATTCAGGAGATTTAGATAAACCTTCTGTAGCTTTTGTATACAATTATATGATGGAAAACCAGTCCAAATACAAATCCTCTTCCCCACACATTGTTCAGCTCATACCAGCAACATAATTATAACATTGATTATTGGTATAGCAATTTATAGTTGGATTGGGAAAATTACCATCTGAACCGAAGCTCATTATTTATTTTGGGCACATGCATTTATTTGAACATCATAAATTCTAGACTAATAGAAAAATCTGGTAGTTTCAGAGGGAAATTATAATAAATCAGTGTGCCTATATACAGGATGCATGAGAAAATACTGTGGTGAAGAATGAGCAAGAAAGCAAATGCAGAAATGTGTAAGCTAGGACCTCTGGCTCTCTGTGTCCTATCCTAAATTCCTTGGAAGTTTAGGATTAGAGGATTCCTTTGTAACAAAAAAAAACCTGAGGGGAAAAAAAATAAAAAATCCACACAATTTTTACATGAAAATATTCCATCAGTTTTCCTCTCAACTTAAGAAATCCTCATTGAAACTTCAATGTGTTTTTCTTCCTTATGGATACTAATACTCTGGCTGCTCATTTAAGAATTCAAATTTTTTGCTGGTACTGGTTTATGTAAAATATTGGTCACTTCTTTTTAATAGGGTATAGCTAGCTATTGAAAATTATTAGAATTAAGGGGAAAAATGTAATAGATCATACTACTGAAGAGTTAAAATGAAAGCAGAGCAGCCACAGCTTCTATTAAGTCCCATGTAGCACATGCTCACAAAAAGCAGTGATATTGTGATATAGATATGCATGGTCATTTCAGAATTATGGGGACTGAAGTTTCTAGCAAAAGGATATGAAATGGACAAGAATTTCTTCTATCTGCAGAAAAGGATAATAAGAAGACAGGAGTATTTTGAAAGTCTATTCTTACAAAATGACTTCTAAGAATGTGTGTTATGGTATTCCCTATAGAAGTTATCTTGTCAGGAACATCAAGTGTTCAAACCCAGATGAAGATTTCAATTCCTTAAAGAAGCCATGATCTGGAAAAAAAAAGGTTTGGAACCATAGGTTGTCCTCTTGCCTTTCACATAGAAGTCAGAGCCTGTCACTGACTCAACAGCATCATCTGGCAATATTGGGATATCAGGGATATCAGACACGTGGCTGTGGAGCTGTCAACTCTGAACACTTGGAAAGTCAGTGAGGGAGGCTGCCTGAGAAATCCATTAAAGCATGGTCTATTTGTTATCTTTTCCTTCCTTCCTTCCTTCCTTCCTTCCTTCCTTCCTTCCTTCCTTCCTTCCTTCCTTCCTTCCTTCCTTCCTTCCTTCCTTCCTTCCTTCCTTCCTTCCTTCCTTCCTTCCTTCCTTCCTTCCTTCCTTCCTTCCTTCCTTCCCTTCCTCTCTCTCTTTCTCTCTTTCTTTGTTGATGTTTTTATTTAATAGCTACTTTACAGAAATATCACACATATATTTACAGTGCAGTGATCTTATGTGATTGCGCCAGTCAGCAGTTAGGGACTTCCTTCTTACTTCATATTATATTTATTTATTTATTTATTTATTTATTTATTTATTGCTTGTTTGCTTCCTCCAACTGGACTGGTATGTTGCCTTTGTTTTACATTTCAGAGCTTTCTTGCAGTTTCTTTACTTGAAGTAACATGCTGTGGCTACGCATTTCTACTGTTTCCCCTGAGGAAAAAGTGTTTGTAGCAGTGTACTCATATTTTTCAGTTTGCTTAGTTTGTATTAAATCCATGGAATACTACTTGGTATCACTGCTTGATAAAGGGAGAAAGAATTTTGTGATACTGTTGGAGTCCACCTGCTTCCCTTCCTGCACAGAGGATGTTGATGACTACAGATGTTCTGAATGCTGGGCAGTAGAGGATCTCCCTTTCTGTAGAAGACTGGACTTTTGGTAGGAAGGAACTTGGCTGAAAACCAGTGTTCCTCCTGAGAGGCTCAGATTTAACATAATACTCATTGCTTATCAGCTAGGATGCAGTGGATCCCAGTCAAGAGATGTTACGTGCATTCATGAGAGTTACACTTTGTGAAGAAGAAAAGAAGAAGAAAAAAAAAGTGTTCAGTTCATGAAACACAAAACAGCATGTGGGTTTCGGAAGCAAAACTTTGCCATTAGGAAATGATGCTGTAAAAACTCACACTGCAGAATTATCAAGCAAGTACACACTATTGTAAAACCTTATTGCAGTCTCCATTTATCAGTTGATAGCCATCACTTAGATACATGATGATCTGAAAAGAAAAAGAGAAAATAAAAAAAAAGGGAAAGAGAGAAAAGCAACACATTAGTCTAGATTTTGTAGAATTTGACAGCATTTTGTCAGATAAAATGTCTGTGGGAGTAAACCCAATACTGAAGTGAGAAGAAAATCACCTGTTGATTCCGTATGAATATATCCTATTTTCCTGTATGATGGAGACATCTCACACTCCTGTGTGATGTCCCTTACTGTTGAAACTATTCATGAAGACATGACTGCATGGCCTGGAGAGTAATTCTCTCCGTATGCCATTGCAGTGACAGATCTGTCAGTTGTGTCTGTTGGCTTATACTAGCCATGAATGTCAATGAAGAGCATGCATCTGTCTAGAAGAAACAGTTCTGACACAACTGGCTTGTTACATCCCACAGAGCTGTTGCCAGATGGCAGATACTGCACCTTTCCATTCCAGTCTGGACCTGGATGCTGGGGTAGACTCAAAAACACCAATTTAGGCACTGTGAGTGAAACTTTGGTTTCAGATTCAGGTGAGGTTAAAGGAAGTGATCATGTCCATGACAGAGGAGAAATACACATTCACAGAAAAATCATTTTCAGTTCCCAGATATACAGAGTTTTAGGACCCAGTAATAGGTAATGAAAATATAGAAATATGAAATAATACCTGTATGTATACTTATGCATAGCTTGTAGTGTCCTTGCATGGCATAAATTTCAAAGACTAAATTGAATGAAAATCTAAAGTTAACTCATATCTGTTTCATTCTTCAAATTTTATAAAGAAGCAAAATGGAAGAACATAAATATTTTCTGCACGTTAAAGTGCTCTATATTTTAAATTGTAATTAAAGAGGTAAGAAATATCATGTTATTTTGTTATGTGTAATTACTTAATATAATTATAAATGAGAATACAAGAAGGGCAAAGCCAGAGAAAGAAAGAACAAAGGGAAATACAAATAAATTGAATTCTATGGAAAATCTCAGAACCCAGGAAAAAGACAACATTTATTTATTTATTGTGAAAGGAAACATTATGAAGAAACTTTACATGATAACACAGAAGCATTTTGGAGTGACTTTTTGAACTGAAATTGCATGCTTCCAGCATTAATGAAACAAACTTCTTCATTTCAGCATGTTGAATCAATTAGAAAGTCTCATATTTGATATTAAGCAGCATTTTCTTAGGCTGTTAAAGAGACCGTGGAGTTCGGTAACATTTGAATGGTAATAAAAATCTTGTTTGCTGTTACATTATATAACTGAAGCATGGTCTAAGATTTTGAGATTCTGAGTATTTATAGAAGGCTCCTGTTGTCTAACAGGTGTAGGATAAGAAGTCATAGGCTATGCAGAGAACACTCTGAAGGCAGATGGGACTGAATGTCTTCCTGAAGTCCCTTTCAGTATATCCTCAACTTCCTATTACTTTCAGTTTGTTCCCTTTGCAAAAGGCTATAATCAATTTTTTTGAAGTGTTTGTTAAAGAAGGAAACAGCCTAGAAAACCTGTAAAAGTAAGCATTAAAAGTTTTAAACAGTAACTCTGTTTGCTTATGAAATGTCAAGATCTTTTAAAAAGAATTCATGAATCACTGTCATTTAATATATTTTAAATAGGAAAAATAAACAAAACAACAACAGCAACAAAAACCAAGCAACAACAACAAAAAACAATGACCAAACCCACAGACTCCTGTCTCTCTAAATGTTGTCTTTGCTGCTCTTAGACGTCTTCACAGAGATGTGAAGCATAATCCTTTCAGTCTCACAGAAGGAGCAATTAAGATCAAGGTTCTATACACTCTGTAGAACTTCTCATGTTGGAATTTGGTGACTGAGGTCCTACCTGTTAGATCCAGCTTACTGTGAGCTTCAAAGCAGTCTGTGGAGTGATCACAGGAGTATGAAATCTCAAGACCTCATCTAGAGACATATGCTCCACACAAGCTTTTAAAAAGGCTTAGAAGATCTGATACATCCATATAAATTTGGGGTTTATAGGTATATTTGTGTCAAGCTCTTAGTACTATGGCAGAAAATACACTCCTGGATGTTAATTTGAAGGCAAAAGAAGGAAAGAAAATTCTCATTTCCTGTTAATGATCTCCTAGGAATAATAAGAAACCTCAGAATAGCAAAGATGACAGTGATGACAACAGGACTTCCCATCTTCAGAAGAGAAATTAGCCAAAGTTGGTAGTGATGGCAGTTTCACAGACTGTTCTGTGATCTATTTTGATCGTGATGTCTCAAGGTGGTGAATCTAGAAATGTGGTATGATACATTACATACTCTAGTCTGGGAAAACTGGTGTTTTCACACTCATGTTAAATCCATTTGATGCAGCAGTCCAAGAGCCTACTACGTATTCTATCAGACAAATAGAGGAGAACTAAGGACTCCAGGACCTTAATTTTCACAGAATCTTCTGGAGAATTTTTCTTTATGCATTGAGGTAGATATACTTTGTATTTGTAACAGAATATCCATTAGAGTATCCATTATGCTCCTATCAACATGGACAACCTGAATGTATAATTCCTGTACATAGAACAAAAAAACCTACCCAAGATATCTGACATTCCTATATCTTCATTTCTTTAAAGGTCATGTTTTCTCTGAGGTATTACAGCACCAGAGGTTATCCTAAAACAAACTATTTCCTTTTAGTGTAATGTGAAAGAAATCTCACCCAAAGTGGCTCTGGAATACTTAATCTTAGTGGCCTGAAAAAATCTGGCAGGAGAGCTGTAGCAGGATTTCTACTAGAACTCTGAAGCCTTAACCAATTATATGAACTTTTAAAATAGTATCTTCTCTAGGAAAAAAGCAAACGAACAAAACACATTCTAAACGTGCAGATACATCCTATATTTGAACTTGATCTTCTTCCTCTGGAGTAAGAAAAAAGAGTGTATCAATACCATAAAACCTGGGTTTTGCACACAGCATTAACTGCCTATTCGTATATGAATCTGTGGAGATAATGTTTAATGCCAAAGATTCAATGTTATAAAAACTGACTTAGAAAATTCTCAGTGTACTATTGACACAATTTCCAGAGTATTAAAAAGTGAGAATGTATGCCTTTTGTTTTGTTTTGTTTTTGTTTTTGTTTTTGTTTGTCTTTTTTAAAGAGGTTGCTGAACACTATGCCACTGGGGGTGTCCTTCCACTGGGGACTCTAGAAAATAAGTTCACAATTGAATAGATATTAAAAAAGCAAAGAAACTTCAGTGCGTCAGAATATAGCAAATATTTGAACAGTGAAGTGAATTAAATGCCAGATGGAGGATATATGACGTTGTAAAAGATCCCCTGTGGAAACAAGTAATATTTTATCATCCAGAAAAAGCATGGTCTGGCTTTCTATCCACCAATAAAAGTCCAGGTTGACCTCCCAGCTTATTTATATGTGTTTTGCCAGAACATCTGGTTACTTCTATATGAGCAGGAAGCAAAATCAGGCTCATAAAGTTATCACTGATCATTAAGCCCTACTGCAAAGTTAAAGTGATAAGTAAATGAATTAATATGCTAGATTTTCTGGTGCACCACACTGTCTGATACACAATGCAAATTTTTATGCCTGCTGTTAGGAGCAGAATTTATTTTTTATTTATTTATTTATTTATTTTTGTGATATGATTTCAGATAGAAATATGTAGGATGAAATCAGGTATTAGGTAGGATGAACTGTCATATCCAGGAGAAAGGGAAAGAAGAATGAATATGGTGGTCCTGTGGCAGTTGGGGTTGAACTTGATGATCCTTTTGGGTCCCTTCCAACCCAAGCCATTCTATGATTCTTTTGTTCTATGATTCCTACCTAAGTAAGATTTGCACAATGTCTAGCTATATTTTATCCCACATCTGGAAAAAGCATCAAACATTTTCAAGGAATGTAAGTAAATGGAAACAAACAAACATACAAAAAAGACAAAATACAAATCAAAACAAAAAACAAAACAAACAAACAAAAAATCAGAAAATCTTAATCCCAGCAGGAAGTTTTGCCTTCACTATTCAAATGTTTGAGAATATAGATGCAAAGTGTAGCACTAATCTCACCCAGAATGATACTCAGTTGAACAATTGACCTGCTGTCCTTCAGACTGACAGAGGAATAAAAATGATGTATGTTTTCATTTCTTTTCTTTTCCTAGTTTGGCATTGAATCCAGACCTGGATTGTTTCCCAAAATCAAACAGTATCTTTGAAGAAGAGGAAAACTTGGGTGTCCACTGTCTTTCAGCCTTCATTTTACAGACCTCCAATTGACCTTTGGCTGCTGCTTCAAAAGGCAGCAGACCAGATGATCCTGTGCTTCATGCTGACCTCATGAGTCAACCTTGTTTGCCCTGCTGAGATCCCTCTGAATGAGCCTAATAAGAGAAGTTGCTCAAGCAATTTAGACTTCTTTTTTTATTTTCCTCAGTTATCCAGCACAGAACTGAGGACAATTTTCTGAGATTTTCTTGTACAAAGTCAAATAGATATTGTTTGTTATACATTATTATTACTTAATATTAAGAAAGTAATTGTATTCTACTTCTATGTACATCGTGTAAGAGTTTATAATAGATCTTTTTTTTTTTTTTTTTCTTCTCTCTGTTTTTCCTGTTTGCTTTCCTACTTCTGTGGATGGATGAAGATCTGTTTAGAGTCTGATATGAGAATTTGTACTTTTTAATGCAAAGGCTAAGTATGATCTACTGCTTCTATGTGACTGCAGAGCTCTGATGGCACACAGTAAATAGTATTTTCTTATCATTTCTGATCTATTATGAGGTGGGAAATTGCAGGGTTTTAGTTATTTGGTAATGCATTAGCTGTTTCCACAATTCTAGCTGGAATGGGTAAAATGAGTGTATAAAAACATAGTCATTTTGGATAACAAAGCAAAACAGAAATATTGTGTGAAAATGAGGCAGCCATACTGGAGAATATGAGCAAATTAGAGGGAACTGAACACAAGACTCTCATCCTTAATCACTTGTTGGAGTTAGTAAAGTGACAGTTATTTGCAACAGGAAGCAAAACTATATAATCAGCAATGATTTCAGTGAAAATCAAAGCAAAAGACACTTTCTGAAAACACTGTGCAAGTCAATAAAGTCATATTCGTGTAGTTTAGAAAACATGTTTGGGTTTGTCATGGGTTCAAAATAAAGCGAAGTTAAGCCTTTTTGCATATTTTATTCTTCCAAAAATCAGAGCATAATGTTACTTTATTCTAAGCCTATCCCAGCTCAGAATGTACATATAATGCTTCAAGGCAGTCTAATACTGGTATTTGCTCATTGCTGTAGCCAAAGGTCTCACTACACACTGAAGGGATTATGACATGCAGGAGACTTTGTTGGACAGACATTCTGCAAAGGAAGCTTATTTAGGGGAAACTACTCACAAATTTCTGAAACTCTCAGAGTAAATCCAGCAGTCAGGTTTTATAACTCACTAGAAGAATATTTACAAGGCTTTATCAGTAAGAATTGAATAAAAATTGAATAAAATGCCAGTATTCAGTATTCCTCCAGGAAGGGAGGAAGGGAGGAAGGGAGGAAGGGAGGAAGGGAGGAAGGGAGGAAGGGAGGAAGTAAGGAAAGAAAAGAAAGAAAAGAAAGAAAAGAAAGAAAAGGATTTGGGGGAATCCGGAGCAGAGTTGCACTATGACAGATGGAAGCCAATAAGCAGAGAATTGAGAGAAACCTGAACACAAACACATAAATCAGGTATTACATCAAACTGAGATCATGATAAATATGTTCAGAGTATTTCTACTGGGCAAAGCTAAGTCTGAGATTTAGGGAGCATGTAATAGTCCAGAATTAAAAGACAGCAGTATTAATAACTGACT
Source organism: Excalfactoria chinensis (assembly GCF_039878825.1). Lineage (NCBI taxonomy): Eukaryota > Metazoa > Chordata > Aves > Galliformes > Phasianidae > Excalfactoria > Excalfactoria chinensis. The sequence goes on from NC_092857.1 coordinate 3,659,620, forward strand.
ATATCCTGAAGGCACAGAAATGTTTTCTTTTTTTCTGACTGCTGCTGAAGAGCTATCACAAGGCAGACTGCATGAAGTTGTGCAATATGAATGTCAAAATGAAGTAGAGAGAGGGGTGTCTTTCCCATTACAACTGAACTTTAACAGTGATCAGGTGGACAGTTTGGATAGGAGACTGCTGCTCTGCTGTGTGATCATTTCTGTCTTTCTTTGCACTGAGAAATTAAAATGACAATGCAAGTGACAGCGAGGAATATCTTTTTCCTCTGGAAGTCAAATTGAAACAGGGATATCTGATATTAATTTGATAACTAACTAATAACCTCCCCAGTCTTAATTCAAAAGCGAGATTTCTTGACGATCAAAAAGAGGGACATCAGGTGACCTACCAAGGCCTTATATGTGTTCCCACTGAGCAGAAATGATAACAGAACAGTGGTCTTCTGGGGAATGTAGTTCTTTTCCAGGCAGGAAGATGCCTGGAACTGGAGCACCGACTCTTTTACTTCTAGTGCACTACCTGATGTTATGATATAGAATACCAATAACCAAAAATCATAAAATCATGACACTTTGACATATTATTTCATGACAGAATGAAATACAAAAGAGCACTAAAGAATAGAAACGGTCTATGACAAAGCACAGGAACATTTTTACAAATACACCCACATCCATGCCGTTCCTTCAGCTTATATTGGGAGTCAATGGAACCAGTCTGTAAGAAATACATTACGAGAGGTGGAACAGATGGAGAACAGTAGACAATCATCTGGCACAATTCCCAGTGTGAGACTGCTCCCTTAGATTCATTTGCTAACATTCCATCCAGATTTCTGTGAGAGAAAACAGAATGAGAAATGTAGAATGAGAATTTTCAATGAGAAAACAGAAGGGGGAGGAGAAACCACCCTTCAAAATAAAAAAATATATTAAAAAAATAAAATAATAATAAAATATCAGAAGCAGAAAGAGCATCTTTGTAACGTGATACAAGGTCATAGAATGAAGAGATTCAAGGTCATAGAATCATAGAATCATAGAATGGCCTAGATGAGAAAGAATCTCAAAGATCATCTAGTCTCAACTCCCTTACCAAGGTCAGGGTCACCAACCACTAGACTGTCTTCACTCATTCTATAGCAAACAGGAAAGCATCTGCATTTTATTCTGCCATTTTAGCCATTTTGATGTTTATTTAATGAAAATCAAGCTAATTTGAGACATAAGTATCTTTCATCATGACTGATTTCCCAAATATTTTCTCCCCAAATTCCTACAACTGAAATACAAAATGCTAACAATGGGGAGGAGGAGGTGATGACATCTCTGCCTTTAAGCATTCTTTGTAAAGTCAATGGACACAAGAATGCAATTTGCCTTGAGTATATGAGTCTTCTTTATCGAATGATGAATGCACTCCAGCAACTTTATTGACAGGACTGGAGCCCTTCAGTGCAGCAACCCTGAGTTAGAAAAGACAAGTTCCACCCTTTGTTCTAGTGCAGTTTAAGTTGTATAATGGGCTGAACTGACTAGAAATACTGGTAGAGCAGGAGCTCCCAGACCTTGAAAGCAAGCATGCACTGTTTAATACTATGAAGGACTTCAGGGAGTTGAAACACATGAAATAGCTGTTCCAGTGTCCTCTCAAATCTTGAACTACTCTGTAAATCTGACCAAATTAGCAGCTGCTATAAGTCATAGGAGGTCATTCTGTACTGGATTTGAAAAAGTACCACTAGATATGAATTATATATATATATATTTTTTTAAATATTATTACCCTTTGCTTTAGTTGTAACTTCGTTAACAGAGTAAAAATTGTCAGCTGTGTTAGTAAGGTATAGGAGCAGATAAGCTTCTCAGGCATGTTACAAGCTCTTGGAAAAGAAAATCCTTTATTTTTGTTCCATTTACTCACTTTCTGGAAGAGACTGGGAACAAGTTTAAGTTGCAAAAGTAGATGCAGCATTTCTTGTGTCATCTGCTAAATTCCAGGCCAACTGAAGATGAAGGCTGCAGAGGTACATGGTATTCTACTTCTGTTCACACATCTTAAACAACCCATTGACAGTATTTTACCACCTCCAACAGCCTATGCCCAGTTTCCAGTACTGTGTTACCACTGGCATCTCCAAACTAGAACATTCAGAAAAAATCAGACAATCAGAATAAGGTTCAATGCAGCAGTGAGCACTGTTGTTTCTTGTTCACTTTATTGCGCAGTGGTAACATGGCAGAGAGCAAATCTTCCTTATAGGAAGATTTTAAACCCTTTGATATTAATTTTCTTTCTTTAAAGACGAGGATGTGTGCAATTATCATCTCATGGCATGAATGTTAAGGTCAGGTGCAATCTACTGCTATCAGAGTAGGAGTTAACTTATTCACATTTAACCTGCTCTCACAGATTTGACTGCATCAATTACTAACAAAACCACAGCTCTTTGATGGCGAGGTTCCTATATTAGCTTTTAAGTTACAATGTAGCTCCACCCCATCAATTATAATTTCTTCCAGTGATCTGTACAACTGGAATTTGTTAGAGTGCTGATTTATAATACTAATTGCAAAGTTAATTCACCTGGGCAGAATTCTAAACCACTGGCATTTGATGATAATTACTATTATTTTTCCATCCCCGTAACTGAAATCAAGTGTTTTGTGAAGATTTTTTCTACCATCCATTATGTTCTCTTGGCAACAACGAAATCCCTTTGGGAGTTTGAGCTGTGAGTTGCTTTTCTTTCCCACAGATCTGTATCTGCTTATGTCAAACGCAAGGCTCAAAGGCAAGGATCCTAGTCAGGATTATCTAGCAAAAACTTCAATTCATACTGATTCATGTTGAGTCAATATGGACTCTCCAGCTTTTGGGGACTTATTTTTTTTTTTTAAGCTAAAATCGTGTTTACCAGTGTACAATTCAAAATCTTCAGCAATCCACTGGTTGAATTATTCTTTATTTAATGGACTTTTGCAGGTAATACTGTGTTATTGTGATCTCTGTTATAACTGGATTTCAGAGTACTCTCGTAAATGAAATGAAGTTGAAAAAAGGTAAATCAAGATGAATGACTTGGATATTTCCTAAAACATCAGGCTTCAGGGTTTTTTTTGGGAAGTTAGTTACATAATCACTGAAATTTTGGCCATGATTTTAATATGTATGTATCTTCAGACTGATATACAGTTCCTGGTGTTTGGACTCCTTAATAGGAAATGTAATAAATGTAAGTGGGTAAGAAAGAAAATATAAAAGATTCTAAAGTTTAAAGACTTAAGATTTTTCTTTCTTTCTTTTTCTTTCTTTCTTTCTTTCTTTCTTTCTTTCTTTCTTTCTTTCTTTCTTTCTTTCTTTCTTTCTTTCTTTCTTTCTTTCTTTCTTTCTTTCTTTCTTTCTTTCTTTCTTTCTTTCTTTCTTTCTTTCTTTCTTTCTTTCTTTCTTTCTTTCTTTCTTTCTTTCTTTCTTTCTTTCTTTCTTTCTTTCTTTCTTTCTTTCTTTCTTGTAATCTGTAGTTTACCTGTTTTATAGATTGCAGTTCTTGCAGAGACAAACTGCTCCAACTACAGTCTGCTTTTTTACAGCTTCAGTCCTCTGTACTTCCTTTTCAGAGCCTCCATTGTTCTTCATGGAAAAGGTCTCAAATAAATAAATAAAAATTAATTCATAATCTGATTTCATATTTATTCTTGCTCAACATCCAACAAAATTTTCACAAACAAGGCATCAAAATGTGTATCTGTCCAACAAGTTTTGCATCACATTTGTTGTTTCAGCAGTTGTTACAAGCAAAACCTGATTACTGCTGATCGTTGTAGTTACATTTACAGGGTTTTGAATTCTTAGTCCAGTTCATTTTCATTAGTTATCTCAACAGGTATAGATCTATCAATAAGTAGATCAATAGGTAGATCTACAAAGATAGACTTAATGGTAATCTATTTTTTTGTCTAGTCTCTAAACCATTCAGTTACAAACAAGCTTTAGTCTAAATGCTGTGTACACAATCCAGCTTTTATTTTAGCTCAAGCTCTGTACTGCGGATGTCTCAGATGTGTCCAACTTCACGTATATGGAAAGGACACACAGTTGTTTGTATTCAGATGAGTGGTTAAAGGCAACAACAAAAAAATATTGGAAGACAGATAAGAAAAGCCCTTCCTGGCAGATTTATGACTAGTTGGAGAAGTGGTACAAGAAGCATCAAAATTTTATTGGTTTTCTATTTTTTGTTTGTTTGTTTTTTTGTTTTGTTTTGTTTTGTTTTTTTTTTTTTTTTTTTGTTTCTCTTCCCTAGTGAAGTGTCCAAAGTTACAAAATCAAGCAAAAAAAAAAAAAAAAAAAAAAAAAAAAAAAAAAAAAAAAAAAAAAAAAAACCTGAGGTAAAATCTGTATTAGTTTAATCATCTATATTTTTGGCTAGAGAGTAAAGAAGTTAGAAAACCTTTATTTTTTTCTGCAGATCATATTTACTGGAGAGACTGCTCATATGTGTAATGTTTCCTTTATTGATCCTTGTAATACTACAGCGAATCTCAGAACTATCAACAATTTTCCAAATAGTTATCTGTAAACATGATTTGGGCCTGAACCTTAGGTTGAATAGAGGAAAAATCAAGACTACTCACTTTGCTTAATTTTGCACTTTGCTTATGTATCATTGTCTGGTCTCTATAGCCTTTGTAGCCTTTGTAACATTTGTAGCCTTTATACATACTCAGCAATGAAAACAGCAACAAAATCACAAGGTAATTTGGAGACCTTGGACTTCCGCTATCATCATTTCTCTATGAAGCCTATGGTTACCAGCCATCTAAAATAGATATAAAAATTACATGCCTTGAATAAAGTGCTGTAAATTTTCCTTAAATACAGTTATCATTTCCAATATATCAGTTGATTTGCCTATGATTTTAAAGGTTATATAATGGCCTAATACACACTAGGCACTGTACCAAAAGATGTTACTTGTTAGGACTGATGAGGCCAAAGGCCAAACGTAAGCAACTTCAGCCACTCGAAAACAGGAGAATTGCTTTGATTTGCAAGACTTGGAAAAGGAAAAAGCCAGAGAGAATGTAATTTATTCTTAAGTAATGGATCAAAATGGCACTACGAACATGGATGTAATAGCTAATGATGATAAAGGATTCAGGGAAATGTTCACATCATCAGGAGGGTTTAATAGATTTCATCCAGTTCTCTTTCTCGTCTCCTGTAAAATTCATTTACAAAAGGCTTTAAAGTGTGAAATTGCTTGTTTTCTAAATAATAGGAATACAAGATCAAACCATTCCATATGCAGTGTAGAACAGAAGTAAGAAATAATTTACCTCAAAATGGAAAACAATAGAAAAATAAGAATTAATTAGAGTTTTTCAATCTTTACAGAAAGTATTTTAATAAATGGATTAATTCAAACTTTAAATACTACAGAATTATACCTAGATAATAAAAACAAGATCAGGCTTCACTGATTTTGCAAATGTAATGCAAAAACTTCCTAAGATTTGGTACACAACAGGCACATTTTTAATTTTGCTCTGACTTATGTGTTCCAGAGTTCCCAAAATTTCCCCCAGGATACATGTAAAACCTTCCTACCCTCAAAGTTACAGAGCACCTCCTCTTGAAATTGCTCCTCTGATCCTCACCAGGTCTTTGATTAACCTCTAATGAGGCAACCTAATATGCACAGCTTGGGTTGGCCTAAAAACTTAATGGTTATCTTTACCCAGAGAACATTCATCATTACAACAGCATGAACAACCTGTAGACATTTATTATCTTAATAACATTTTCAATGATTAACTTTCATAATGAGAAATCCTGCTAGGCCAAGAGGCGTTCTGCATCATTTTGCAAGTTCCTTGTGGAAAAAGTGCTCCTATTAAAAAAAGGCTTTACTGTTCTGCGGGAGGCCATGGTGTTCTACCACAAGCATTCTTACCCCACACCTCACATGTTCCAGCCTATTGCACTGGATGTGCTGTCAGAGCTACAATAAGCTCTGCTATCACTTCCTTCCCTTTACTTCTTAATTCTGGGACAGCAGGGAGACAGAAACACAAGCAGGTGGGAGAAGAAAAACTAAAGAATTTTCTGTATTTTAGAGACTATTTTACTTCCTTTACAACTTTGATTTTGATGTGACACTGCCAATGAACATTCATGGGGATAGAAAGCTTAGCAATGGACCCTTGCTGCCTCACAACAAAGCAAACTCATTTGTTACCAGTTTCTAGTGAAAAGGGTCCAGCCTTCTCTATTTACAAGCACACACAAACTGAGCAGACAAGGCAAACCTTTACCAGCAGCTCATTAATTCCCCAAAGATCATTTCCGTCAATAAAATCAGGACCATTTCCTAGAAACCTATTTAATTTCACTGCTGAACATGATGTGGTTTTAGATATGATGCATGCTGATTAAGAACAAAACAAAAAAGAAAAAAGAAAACAAAAAATCAACGACAACAACAAAAGTGGGCAATAAGTGTGTAATCCTTAGTTACTGGGGTCAGGTTATTTATCCTGCCAAAATAAGCTAGTGATGAAGTAAAACCTTTCTAGTAAAACTGTTAACCATCTTGATGCTGAGAATGTTGATTTGTCTTGTTGCATTTGGCCTGAAAATGAGCCTCTCAATTAATAAGGTCAATTAATAATCCCAGTAGTTAGATGTTATTTTTTGAGTTCCATTGTGGCAAGTAGAATTCTGTAATTGTAATTTTCTTCCTAATTTCGAAATTTCTTCCTCCTGCTTCATTTCATAGAGTGTAGCCAGAATGGTTTAAAATAGTTGCAGAAAATAATAATAATAATAATAATAAAACATCCAAGTTCTGGACATGAATACACACTGGGATTTTAAGAATATCACATCTAGACTTCCTGAACCGCTACTATCATAAAACAACAAAATATAGCAATTTAACAGAAACCTAATTGCAATAGTAACATCTGTCTTAATTATGTAAATACAAGTCTATTTTCAAGCATCAAGTTCTCTTTAATAAAATGTCAGGCAATTTGTATCACTTAGGAGTTACATTTCATATGTACAAATTGCACTTAAAAGTATGCATCCTTTATGTAGCAGTCATGAACTAATAGCTATAGTGTTAGACTTTCCTGTTAAGGAGCATGATGAAAAGTGCAAGGATTCCCAGGGGAGTTTTGTCACGCTGGGAGAAATTATAGCTTTGCTTTGTTAGTATATTCACTGAGCAATTTTTCCTTCTGATAGTACTGCACATTACATTTCCAATTGAAAGAGTTATTTTAGCTATGTTAGGCTGATCTATCAGCCATCTGTGTATTACCTACGGTTTGGTTTCAAGTTAAAACATACTCTTGATTCAATAAATTCTCAGACTGCTTTATGACTTTGAGGAAAATACTGCATTCTGACATAGCTTTGGTTCTCTTACCCTCCAAACAAACAGCTTTTGCTGTTAGTACCAATAAAGTCAGAAACATGACCACAGAAATCAGTGGTTCCATCACAAAAGATATACTATTTCTGTAGACAAAGCCTCTCAGTAAACAAATGTAACATCATTTTTATTCTGCTTGTACTTTGACAGTTTTGCAGATTCTTACCTGATGACAGTTAGCTTTTTGGCATAGATTTTGTGCTGCTCCCAAGAGTCAAAGCACAGAATCCTGACTCAAGGGAGAAAACAGCTGAGCTGGCCTGAGCTACCTCTGACACCAGTGGTGCTCCGTAGCTTGTTTGGGATTTAACAACAGATGGGCACCTCACTGTGTGTCTTCCTGTCTGAAATATCTGCATCAGCTTATACTCAACAAGTTAATATATTCATGAAATCCAGTGAGGTATTTAGAGTTTGTAATTAAGATCCTGGCAGTTTAGATTAAAGCTGTAGTTGGACAGATATAACCTTCTCATAGTATTAATTCTATGAAAGTCTTCATTGTTCCTCCATACATTGTTTCTGGAGAAGCCACAGGCATCAGTACTATTGCTGGCAAGCCATACAATGCTAGATGATCCTTTGAGGTCAGACATAGTCTCAAGCTACAACTCAACATTATGTTCCAGAGCTCAGAATCCTCTTCTTCAGTTCAGCTTAATCATTTGAATAGTTCTCACAACTAGCTAGCTGAATTTTTTTCCATAAACTTGAGTATTGGACCAGTTGATTTTCCTTTTGGGTTGTTCTGCAGACCATCAAATTCTTTAAACAAGAATATCTCAGCAATCTGAGGGCTGTAGTATGCCTTAGAACAGGCATGTCCAACCCATGGACCATTGGCCAAATGCAGCCCAGCACAGTTCACAGTGCAGTCTTGCAGTCTTATAATGCTGCCACAACATCATGGAGGCTGCTGTACAGACAGTGCTGTCAAATAATATATTATATAATATAATAATTATACTTAATTTGTAAGGAAACTGCCTGTTTTCAAAGATTACAATTTAAAAAGACATAACATGCAGAAACATGATGCCAAATTTGATGTGTATCAAGGAATGCTTCATAAAGACAAAGGAGTGGAACAGAAAGAACATCTGCTGCCTCAATCAGATCTTTTAAAAAAAGTTAAAACTGAAATGGACTCTGATATAAAAGCCAGTTACGTGGTAGTAAATCTGAATGCAAAAACATCAAAACCATTGATTATGAGTTTGTTAAACAATGTAGGGAAAGCATGGCAGATATAATGTGTTCTGAATATAAAAATAGATTTTTCTAAAATCGGTTTGTGTTACCAGACTATAACCAAGCAAACTGAATAAAAAGAAAAATCTATCAGAAAAAAATAAATAAATAGATAAATAAATAAATAAATAAAAATGTAAAGTAAAGCTGCTATTTTCGCATTTTATGCTTTGGTGGTAGATGAATGATTGGATGTTGTGTTGAGGTACATGGTTTAGTAGGAGCTATTGGTAAAAGGTGAATGGTTGGACTGGACGATCTTTTAGGTCTTTTCCAACCTTGATGATTCCACGATTCTATGAAAACACTGACACTGCAGGTATGGCTCAACTTGGTGTTTTCATTAGAGGAACTGAGATTGAATTTGCCATTAAAGGAATGGTTTCTTTGGAACCACTGAAAGACACATTTGATGTCTTTTTTTTATATGAAGCAGTAAAAAAAATGCATTATAGTCACTGTCAACATACTTGGTTTAGCTATTGATGGTGCCTTGGTGATGGCAAAACAAACAAACAAACAAAAACAAAAACAAAAACAAAAACAAAAAAACTTGGGCTTACTATATTAATAAAAGGTGATGCAGTTATCACTGGCAACTCACGTTTGATGAAATATCACTGCATTATACATCAGGAAAATCAATGTGCACATGCTTTAAAAATGGTTGATGTTATGCAAATCATCATCAAAGTTATGAGTTTCATTAAGTCCAAGGGACTGAATCCTCCCATTCTAATAGTTCCTTAAAAGCATGGACAATGATTATGGGGTCATCATCTACTTTTCTGAAGGAAGGTGACTAAGCCAGAGTAAAATGCTAAAAAGACAGTATGATTTGCAAAGCGAGATCAAGTCCTTTATGGAATCAAAAGGAAAATTTGTGCCAGAACATGAAGATTAAAAATGTCACAGATTTAGCATTTTTCATGGATTGACCGCTCATTTAAATAAGTTAAACATGCTTTTTCAAGGTAAAAATCACTTCATCTATGCTGTTTCAGATAACAGCAGTGTCTAAAATGTAACTTAAAATTGTGGTGAGTTCAAGTTTTAACAAATAATTTTATGCTTTTTGATACACTGGCTAAACACAGCACTGTGAACAGTGACAAAACTGCAGCCATGCCTTCTGTTTTTATAAACAAATTTGAGGTTAAGATTCAAGACTTAAAAAAAAAAAATAATAATAATAAAAATCTTTTTAATATATATTTGTGACTACATTTTCATTTGATACAAACACATTATCTGTGAATTTTCACATAGAATAGATAGTTGCAATCAGACATTCAACTCAAATAAAAATTTGGTCAAATCTCTTTACTAGAATTTCATAAGCCCTATCTTATCAAAGTAAAATATTCCACACTTCACAGCCACGCTTCATTCTTGTCATAATTTTTTGGCTTTACATATATTTGTTAACAATTACTGTCAGGGACGAAGCACAGGAAAAGTAATATCTCATCAAAAAATCTCTGAAAAATACCTAGTGAATTCATGAGGGTTGGCAACCACTGCCACTGAGCCTGCCTCATGCGTTAGTTTCACAATAAAAGGTCAAACATCCAACTAGTTTTATGCTTTTGTTGCTCTCTGCTTTTTATGTCCTAATAAAGAATACATTAAATATAAATATATATAATATAATATAAATATAATATAATATATATATAATATATGCAGCACCAAACAATTCCTGTTCACTCAAATGTGGACCAGGCAAGGCAAAATATTGGACAACCATGACCTAGAACATGGCTAATACTACACTATATTCTTGAAGACTTTTTTTTTCTGGTTGTTACAAGCAGTCTTTTTTTTTTTTTTTTTTTTTTTTTTTTTTTTTTTTTTTTTTTTTTTTTTTTGCTACAATACAGATTAAGTAGGAAAGAGCTCTAGCAACCCATTTCCTAACAAGGGACACCATACACCTACAGATCTCTTGTGGATCATTTCTGGCACCTTCTTGTTTCAGGACTGATTCTGTCTGTAACTGTTTGAGACATGTTCATCAGCCATGTTCTGGCTGTATCATTAGTGTGAGGTTGTAGAGTACATCTTTGAAATCATTTTAGTCACCCATATGCTTAAGGTTATTCATCAAATTATACTACCACCTCTGTTCCTTCTTGTTCTCTGCTCACCATGGAAAGTCCACTTTCCACCTACTCTGTTTCTCTGTCTATCCGCACTTAATTTATTTATCACATCAAGTACCCAAGAGGCTAACAAGATATTTACCATTAAAATAAATAAATAAATAAATAAATAAAAATCCTTTCATAGTCTGTTCTTTTAGTTTACCTTCTTTTTGTTCATGATTTCTGTTAATGAGTGTAACCAGTATTTTGTTGTTGTTTTCTTTTTTAATATTCCTGTGATAAGACAATTCTTATTTCAGTTGTTTCTGCACTGCTGGAACACATTTGTCATAGTTCAGAGTCCACAATTCTTAGATATGACTACCTGGGAGAAAGCAAGCAATTTATATTTCCACATAGGTTAAGGTTAGGTCACTGGGTTTGAAGAGAGATAAGTCTTGGTAAATGGACAAGAGAGGGGTCTAGAGACCTTCAAACAAATCCATATAGCTCCTAGATATAACCTTTATAAAGTACCAGACACACAGAGGAAAATGTGAAGGATTAGGGAGGAGTAAGAAAGGTGAACCATGGAGCAAGATAGCTTCTTATCCTTGGTAACACAGAGGGATTTAGCCTATGCTTATTAATGTAGGTTCCACACCAGAAGTGAAAAGTAGATGTAATTCCTCTTGAATTAAAAAAATAAAATCCGTTGCTAAATAAAGGAATAGTTTATGATCACCAAGCCAAAGAACACAGCATATGGAACACAAAAGAAAAGAGGCACAAATAGATTATCATTTTGTCAGTGATTCCTTTCCCATTGGAGAGAATATGTTAAGGAGCTGATAAATTTTTAAGAGCTCAGATGCTTGGGTCAAAGCACTGAAGATAAATTTAAGGAATAACCATCGCTGTAACATGAAGTATCTAAGTGTGACTTGGAGTATTTAAATAAAGCTAGACTGAAAGTAAAATCAGGAAGGTAATCAAGGAAATAGTACAAATTGCATTGAGGTGTGAATGCAACTGGAAAACTGAACAAGAGAGAATGAAATATTTTTGATTAGTAAGTCTTTTCTCTTAAGTTTGCAGGTCACTCACCCATATAGACTCATTCCTAAAATACATGTATCTACTTTGATTTTTTGTGTGGATAGTTATCTGCCCATACATTTCTGACAATACACGCTGTATTAAGAGGTAGCCAAGCTAGTTTAAAATTAAATGGAGCTATCTTAGCTCATTAGGGGAACTGAGCTTTTCTGTTATCCCATTTCCATAAAAGATAAGTCTACATCTGCTGGCAAAGAAAAGGTCTTCTGGTTTGGCAGTGAAACTGCAAGATAAGTTATTCATGCCATGAAATGGGATAAAAATGACAAGCAAATAAATAAATAATAAATAAGGACTTGACCCATCTAAAAGATTACCTGTGAAACTGTGCAATATCAGTTAAAATTTCATTCACTCATCTTCCCAGATGTTTTGTTTCATTTCCAGCCACTCAGTGACATCACTCATGCCTTCTTCAGCCAGCATCTGACTAAACAACACCTACTACAGCAACTACTTTAAGCAAACATTTAAATATTTCCCTTCTTACTGGTAGAAACAGATACTGTCACTATGACATTGCTAAAAGCAAGACTTATAACTGGAGCTTTGCAACAGTACAGGATGTTTCTTTAGAGAAAACAAAATACAAAATAAAATATAGCTGTTATAAACTGTTAATTATAGTTTATAATAGTAATAATCCCAAAGAATTTGATTATTACTGCAGCTAATGATCAGTTTAGAAAGGTTTAACTGCCATCAGTTCTATCTAGGGGTACCCAATTAGCAAACCAGTCGTTAAATACTAGTAATGCCTAATTATTTGAAGATTAAAAGATTAAATAAAAGTGAGACTGAGACTCTTAAAATTAATGTGCTAATGCTTCCCTTCCTCACCCTGAGTTAGAGTACAGTCTGTTCTTATGACTACCACACTTTCTATCAGGGATTCTGTTCTCTCTACGAGTTGCTTTCTATGTATTCTCTCCAGATGTTTAATTCATGTACATATTGGTCATTGTTTCAAAAGCTCAGATTTTTCATTTAATGAAGTATCTTCGATGGACCTAAAATTAATAATTTCTTTTCACTGTTCATTATGTTGTGGTTTTTTGGGGGGCCGGAGAGACTTTAAAGCTTTGTTTGATTTTCTTTAGTTTCAATTTCCTGTTTATATCAAAGTGCCTTCAATTAGCATGAGTAATGTTATTTGACATGTAAGCTATCAAATATACTTACACAACAGCATCAAGATGGCTAGACCTGTCCATGGAAAACCAATAAAAGATAATTATAGCAGGGATCAGCTTGAGTCTTTTATTTAGTACAGAACAATGCTTTTCATTAGCTGTAAGAAACTGACAATGATAGAAAAGACAAAGACAAAAAAGGCATAGTTTGTCTTGACAGAGAAAACCTGAATACACAGATATAGCCCAGCTAGGATAAGTAACCACAGGAATATGGATAATTCCAGGGCATAAAATATATCTGCAGAGTGCCAACAAAGTGTCTCCAGACCACTGAAGTCTTGCAGATAGAGGTGAAATGTAAGGTAAGTAGGGCCAAATACATATGCAAGCTTCCCCATTAATTTACTTATTACTTGTGTGTATTTAACCATAGCTTTCTGCTTTACAAATGAAGCACAAACATGTTGTTTTCACCAGGGACTCCTCAGCCCAGGAAATTGCAGCATTTGTTTGCAACGTAACTTCAAAACAAAACTGTACCCTACATAACCTAGTTATTTAAACACAGTGGCTGAATAATCTCAAGACAACATCATACTTCAGGAGTGGTTACAAATGCCAAGATGACACACAGAGACAGCTTACATCTCAAGGGAAACCTACTTCTGTGCAATCTTTCTTAATTTTCCTGAACTATTCTAAATTATTTCAGTGGGAGTCCCTTGGTATATTTTGTACCGAAGAATGAAGTTTCTCATCACCCTCTTTTTGATACGATATTTACTTAATAAATCTCAGGACACCCTCTGTTTATAGAAGCTATAATTGCTCTATTGAAATAGTGGATCCTGACTTTCTTAAACTACTCATTAACCTAAGCCCTGTGTGTAACATTGTTGAAAATGCACATTGATTTTTTTTTTTTTAATTTTTTTTTTTTTTCCATATTTCTGTTCCTGGGACTTTTCATAGCAAATGAGTTATTCACTACATATAATGGCATAGTTGAATCAAAATTAACTTATATTTTATCTTTATGAGACTTAATATTTCCAGAGACAGAAAGTCACTTCTCAGTTTGGTGTATTAGAAGGCACATGCACACCCATAAATTCATTCTCATTCAGAGAAGCTCTCTTTGTTAAATCTTACTGGTTGGATTTCATATGAATAACTGTAAGCACAAAGCTTGGACGAACCATTCCTCAGAAATGATCATTCTTTTCCTATTTGACCGGAGTGAATGATTCGAATTTATTTACCTCGCTGATACTGTGTATCTTTCCAGGATAAATTCTACTACCAAGACTTGGTCCAGTACAGTTTATTTTATTTTATACAGATTTATTTTATTTCCATAAAAATAAAAGTGATGCTAACTAAAAGGTAATTCTGATTCATTAATGGGGAAATGGGAAGGAAGACATGAACATCGTTTTTCTTTGGGAACTGAAGTGTAATGTTATGTTCCATTATGGCATACAGAAGCTCCAGACATTTTCAGGCTTTGAAAAAGTGTCAGAAAGAAAGAGGTTTTAGTTGAATGACTCCATATTTACATTGCAATCAGCTGGTAGGTACAGCCAGCATGTGTGGTAGTGACACTTGGTAAAAAATGACAGTCACAAAATCACACTCGCCTTCGCTGAGCCTGCTGACTCTCATATGTGCATAACTTTATTTTTTCAACATTTACAGTTATAACTGCAGTAAATCTGTGTGCGTGTGAGTGTTTGTACTATAAACAACATTCAAGGGAAGAGATTCCAGTCTTCTTGTCATCTGCTTCAGTGGTGCCAGTTGAGGAGTCAGAAGAGTCCCCCAAAAGTCCACACTAATGGTGGATTTGTAGCTGCATATCTTTCAGCTCATCCAAGCTCCAAATTGGGCTTTCTTCATAGGCTTCTAATGGAGCACACAACATTTGTTACTTTCTGAGAGATTTGCAGTATCACAGCAATTCAGCACCATTAGCACTCAGTGCTGGGGGGAAGAGAGAACTCTTCTACATTCATTGGTCTCTGTCTGATACGCTTAATGAAAAAATACATTAAATATGATAACACTG
Organism: Excalfactoria chinensis; assembly: GCF_039878825.1. Lineage (NCBI taxonomy): Eukaryota > Metazoa > Chordata > Aves > Galliformes > Phasianidae > Excalfactoria > Excalfactoria chinensis. The sequence goes on from NC_092857.1 coordinate 3,674,726, forward strand.
CCCTAAGAAACAGAAGTAATTATTCAGCTTCTGTGTATTGAGAATAACTTGCTTCCTTTTTCAGTGTACATCAGAAAAAAAAAAAAAAATGCTATAAGCACACTTTATTCTTTCATTTTCTACCTCCCACTTCCCCCCCTCCAATAAAAATGTCTTAACCACATACTGCCAGTATTGCAACCAGGCCTTATAAACCCATGATTTATGAAACAAGGGAAATGTGAGCTGTAACTAATTGGTGAAGCACTCTGGGCTGCTATAGCTGCTCTGCACTCAGAATGAGGTTGGCTTGCATACCATCATGCTAAAATGAAGAAGCAGACTTTAACTCTTTCCTCCCTTTGTATAGCATACTTCCTCAAAAGACTAAAACTTCTTTGTGCAAGGGTGTGCAGTCCTCAAGTGCCCCAAAACTTTTAACATGCATGCTTTCACACAAAAGTCTCAAGTGACCTTTTATGGAGGGGAAATAACGTGTTATATATGGTAACACTGGTGTGAACGGAAGCAGCAGTGTTGGTCAGGATTATTCAAGTGGTGAGTGAAAGGAACACTACTGAAAGTCTGATTTCTATTGATCACTCATTGGGATGGTTTTCTCTCCATTTTGATCAATTTGGGGTTTTGATACCATGAATTTTACAAAGACCACACAGAACTGACAGTCAACATGATGGAAAAATGAACTTAGGCAGCTAGCTGCCAGGTGTGTCTATTAGAGATCAAGAAAGACCCACAGCTGAGGTTACAGAATTCATGACTTCCTGCAGTGCTGCACTGAGATTTGCTTTGCAAAACTGAAAGTTCCTTACTGAAACATGTTCTGCAACTACTTCAGAGCAGAATCCTTTCCCTTGGGAACTTGGTTTTATTAATAGCTTGAGAGAAGCTGAGACTATGAGACTGAGACTGCTGTGAGCTAAGGAATGGGGAGCTCACAGAGAGATATTTGCTTGAGAATGGATAGCCACGGACACGACCTGAACCAGTCTTATTTTTTTCTCTGAAGTTATTTACTCTCTTATACAAATAATATAGATTAACAGATAAGTATACTTGGTATACCTCCCTCTCTGTCTTTCCTTTTGATATTCATGTGTTCAGTACATATGTTCATTTATAAACAGGGAGATTCAGTGAAGCTTTAGCATAACTTTGCCTAGTCACAAAGGCCATCAATGTCTCATTCAGAAGGGCCTTAAATGAGAAACTAGGAATTATTTCATCAGTTTATAAGCTGAAGGTGACTCAAACTCACTTCACTTCTTTAATGGCACAGAGCAGAAGCATACATTTGTGAAGACCTTGACAGACAGTACTGAGAAACTACAGCACTAAAATAACACAGGTCACTAAGCAGTCAGAAATCTATAAGCCTTGCTGATAACACGTGTGGAGATGATGAAGCAAGCAAGGAAGTCAAATAGATCATAGGATGGAAACAAAATGCTAAGGAGAGAGGCAGACAAGCAGAAGGTGAGGAAAAGAAATCAAACTAACAATGAAATAAAAATAGTTAAGGCAGAGGGGGAGAGAGAGAAATCACTACATTTGATGAGAGAATAAAAAAAAATATGAAAGAAGTCTTGAAGATTAAAACCAACAGTTTGATTTGAACTTCTTTCTTTAGCAGTCTGGTTTTGAAGTACAAATCAGATGTCTCATGAACACACATGTCCATGAGTTCAGACATTCAGACAAGGAGGAAAAAGAGATCTGTGAAACCCAGTTTAACATTCCTTCTCCTCCAGGAGTCTCCTTTGCAAAAATTCCACTTAGCAGAGCAGTTAAAAAGAGTGTTAAGGATATTACTCAGCAATTCATCCACAATCCCACTGAGCTGACACAAAATGTCATAACAGAGTGCCAACACAAACCTGCTCTAAGTCCACAGCAGTATTGGTTTGTGAAACCTGGTCGATTGTGTCAGGACCAGGTCATTTTCAGTCAGTCCTCTTCATGACATGTAATGCCACTGCATGTTTAGAAGGGGTCTGTATCTAAGGCCAGGCATCAAACTTAGCCATTCACCCTGAAAACAAATAGGAGTGGCAGTACCCTTGAAAAACGTGATAAATACTTTTTAGTGTCCCATCACTGTGTAACCATCTGCTGTTTACTGCACTGTGCATCATAATACATCTAACTGATATTTACATGGATGCTGCTTCCACATGAAGTGCACTGTAACTTAACACAGCAATGTTCCATTAAAATACAGTGCTACTATGCACACATATATATGTACATGCAAATTAATGTTTTTCTACCAGCATACAGACACTGCTGGGAAGCAATATAGACACTGAACTTCTTTAAGGAAATATTTTCAGTACTGAATGGAATAAAACTTGTTTGTTCAAAGCATCCCATTTCCCTGATTATAAACACTCATACTGTACGAGGAAATTGCTAATTGTGTACAGCAGGAAACAAAGACACAAGGGCTTTGCTATCAGTTCTTTTCCTACTAGTGTTATTCATGCATTCTTTTGTTTACGAAAAAGAAAAACAAAAACTTCAGTTGTTTTATTGTAGCTTAGCTTTGCCAACTGTAAAATAATACTAGTCAGAAACTTTGAGGCTGTACATATTAAACACTGAAATAAAAAGATTCTTAATCCTGAGATGGTAGTGAGGGTATCAACAAAGCCCCTAGAATATTGGCGTTATTTTCAGGATTGGAAAGGAGTGGATTTGCTTGCTCGTTTCACCCCATTTTTTTTTTATTATTATTATTTATTTATTTATTTTTAATCTTAATCTTAGTGAAAACCATGGAGGAAATAAACTGAACTGATGGACTAGAAACAGCAGATCAAATGCCCAGAACACAAAAACCTCTCCATTACTCTGTTGAAGTTATTGAGAGGACCTTGAATGACATCTCGTAATGTCCAGGCCACACACACTGGCAGTTGGCAGTCTAAGAACTCCAGGTTCCCCAGGGAAAGTGCAAATATTGCTCTATTAGCAATAACATGCTCCATAGATCTGACTGCTAGGAGATTATATGAGTGAACTGTACAACAATTTGGGACACCGAGTAGTAGCCAGGCAGGCTTTGCTGAACGATTTCATGCTATTAGCAGTAAATGTGCTGATGTCAAACTAACCTTGAAAACACGTGTTTAAATATGCTAACCAGAGCAAGACCTGTGGAAGTGGCACAAAATATCTAAGAAGTATGAGACTGTATAAAAGCAACCGAAGTTTCTTTCCTTATGCAAATAGGATTCTTTCTTTTTTTTCCACCACCTTCATGGCCTAACATCATGCCAACAAATACAGAATTATTTTCATTTATTTCCAACTTGCTGAGGGATGCCACCATTGTAAGTTCCTGTTCAACACAGGGCTGATTTCCTTATTGAGTTAATAAATGCATAAAGTTGGGATAATACATCAGGCCCATGAACTTTGCTCCCTAAACAAGGTTGGTGCTGGGCATAGTGATCTTTCAGAGTGCTAAAGTATTCTATCACTCCCCTCTCAGTTACCTTTCCTCTGTTGTTCATAAATATAGAATGAGCAACCCTGGCAATCTATAGCTAATCCCCTCCTTTTCCCATATGCAATATGTTTACCATAAATGGACATCTGGGGCTTTCATTATTTATCAAAGGAAGGAGTCACACCATTGTACCAGAGGCTCTGGGAGCCTGAAATCATTGTGATCTATTGCACGGCATTTGTTGGGCCAAAACAGCCTTAAAGCCCATCAAAATCAAGCAATACAGCAGTGCCAGGGGATCTCATATGAACAGCTGATAGACTGCTGGCTCTGAGCTTCAGGCTCCATGTGGGAATGGTGATGAAACCTCCTCTCTGTGCACAAAGCAGTGCTGCAGACCAGAGCTGCTCTTTCTGACAGCATCCTGCAGCTCTGAAAACTCTGCAAATCTCATTATGTGCTGGCATGGCTTGTTTTGCCTAGAGACACACTGCAAGAGCACTTTTTTTTTAAAGCCCATTTAGCAAAATGATGAATTTATCTACATACATGGTAATGTAGAAAACAGAACAGCAGCTGCAACAAAAAAATCTTATGTGGTTTCTACGTGAAAAAAAAAGAGTCTGTAAGCATACTTTCCCTATGCTACACCTCAAGGAAAATACAAGCACTATAAACAAAAAGTTGATGATTAATCTGGTCAGTAATTATTGTGATGGTGGCATCTCCACGTACACTAAGATCAATTCTATATGGTTCTGCGCAGTGTGGTGTGTAACTACTACTTTGAACAGCCTAGTGGAGAAACTCATCCAAAGGGAAAAGGAAACAGGAAAATGAAACAGATGAAGCCACTCAATGGGCCAATGTTAACGTTAGGGCAACAGCTTGTCTTTTAAGGAGACTTGTGTCCCTTAGTGCTACAAATGGATGCTGAGACTGAGATCTTTCATTTTTAAGCAGCCCAGACCCTGGAGACCACTATAGCTATACCTGGGGGACAAACCCTCACGATGTGCATGGCAGAAAAACTTTTTGTGCAAGACTACCAAGTAAAGCAGAGAAATGAAGCAGCAAGTCAGGTCTGGCTAAATAGGTAAATAAATGAATAAAGAGATGCAATGCCAGACCTGAAGGCAGCTGAGAGTTTGGAGAAATCCTCTTTACATGGCCCAGCCATTGTCTCAGAGAAGGAATAAACCAATTCTCCGGCACTCTTTTCTTTTCATTTCCACCTGGGATGATTACTGCATTTCTCATCTCGTGAGGTGCGGGAGAAGAGAATGGTAATGATAAAGAAGCCTGCGGATGGTGAGCGGCTCCAACCCGCCGAAGCGAGCTGCCGCAGCACGGCTAACTGCTCCCTTTTCTTGGGCTACCTCGCAGTGCCACCTGCTGGCCCCAATTCTCTCTCGAGTGGAAATTTCCGAAGCGGCTGCTCTGTGCCAGGCGCGCTGCGATCGCTCTCTTGTCTTCACTCCCCCGAAAACAAAACCACCCTGAAGGGCGGGAGTGGTGGCTGCCAGGGCTTCTACACCGAGCATCCCGACCAAGTCTGCTCCCACAGGCATTCTTGGCAGTGATCATAGTACACATTCTTTCTTTTGTCTAATACCACGTTTGACTGATGCCTCCCTCAGTTGAGAGGCTTCCATTTCTTTTTTAGCAAATGGGAAGACAAATTTTGAGCATATACAGGCTGCTCAACAACCCTAAATGTGACTCTTGTCCCATTCTCAATTGCACCCCTCCCCCTTCTGGGATTTATATTACCCTTAGGCATGGGACAGCCAACAGTAAATGACTGAGTAAAAATTGAAGGTCTGAAAAAGCAGCTTTACATTTGCAATTTTGACTGACTGAAAAACTTGATCCATACACTGGTTTGTTTCTAGAACGAGCAAGCAATACCCTTCCCTAGTCACCTATAGCCTGATTACTTGGGCTAACCCCAAACAGGTAGTACCAAACATTGTGAGCAATATAACTGTGTTAGTGGCTCAACTTCACCCAAGCTTTGCTAGGAAGGAACACAGCAACACAGCTGCAGGTAGGAAGAGTTCTGTGTCAGAAACAGCACCGAAGGCTCTGCAGAAAACTGCATTATTCACTGTGAGAAGAGATGATCGATCACGATCCCCTTCTCTCATCTCTCTGACTGTCTGATACAAGATGTACAGAGCTGGAAAGGAGGGTCTCCTCTGAAGAAAGGTAAGGGCAGAGGGTGTGTGGGATGCTAACAGAGAAGGTATTAGGGTTACTGTTCTATGTAAAATGGGAGAGGAGTTAAGTCAGTGACACTTGGAAAGAGAAAAGCCTGATATTTGGCCATGGGAAGTAGAAATCTGGCTCAAGCAAGGCCACCATCAAAACTGATCCTGTACTTCTGGTACATCAAAGCTGCTGTTTCAGTTAAAGCAGGAAAGCTGTGAGATAACATGGGACATGTGCAGGGTTTTCCCTCTCCTCACTCAGTGCTGTAATATCAACACAATCAATATAATTCCAAGAATAAATCACAGGTATTTCTGTCCAGAAAAATAAATTTTGTTTTCCTGTCTCCTTATCACAAAGACTTTATCTTTGAAAGCAGTGGTTATGGAGGAGTAATTTCAGCAGTTCTCACAGAGTGATCGCAATTATTACACTATTAGCACAAATGCCCACTGCTCTTCCACTGCATTTTCTTCAGCTGAAGTACCTTTATCTCAGGGAAGAAGGTTGTAATAAACTCTTGATTCCCATTTTTAACCTATCAAATTGCTAGAGTTTAAAGAAGTATTGGTAATCATTGCTGTTTGCCAGTGCCACAGTTATGATCTGACCTCCCAGAGTCTTAGCACTGTGCACATGAGTTACTCAGCTGGTTTTCACATCACATCTCTCACATTTCCTGTCTCCATGCTTTCAGTGAACGTCTCAACCAGCCTCTTATTGAAAGATCTCCCACACTTGCCACAATGTCTTTGTGGAGGGCTGCTGTACAGAAATGTACTGCTCTCCCCAACTATAGCCTAGTACCAAGATCACCTGCAGCTACAGCTGGGCACGGGACTGATACAGACCAGACATGGTCCTGTTGCAACACTATAGACTGGAGTGATTTGGAAAAGTTCTTCAAAGTGCATTAGACTTTTCACAGGCTTTGAAACAGATCCATATTTATAAGAGTCTTCTTGCATATTGTGCCTTGCTCCACTTGACTTACGGTACAGACACAACCTGAGAGTATTGCAGATAGATTGGAGTACACCGGCCAAGAGAACCTCAAAACCATTTTAAGCTGCACACAGGTGGAAGAATGTCCCATCCCACACAGCCCTGACAAGTTCTCTGGGGTTAAATATATCCCTAATGGCTGCTTGCTGAGACAAGGAAATGCCATGCTAGGCTGGCTGATATGTTTATTGGGATCACACCCTCACCTATCACCCCCTGCTCTACTTGCTGACCCCTGAACACTGTCCACAAGGCTCCATAGCCAAGTAATCCTGACTGTCCAGTAAAACTGCTGATTTGCTTTCTCATTTCCAAGGTTTACGATCAGGACTTGGTTATGTTTTAGTCAGATCTGAACACCATAACAGCTACAAACATAATCTAAATATTCAGTATGCTTTATTTAAAAAAAATAAAATAAAAATGCAGGGAATTTCTGGAGTCAAGACAGCATCTTGGTGAACTCTGATGTAAAGTTAAAGCTGTTAGAGAGAAAAGAAAGTGTGTTGTTAAAGGGGTAGGAATAGTTGGTTTCCTCAGTGTACCCTGTGTTACTGCCTAGTAACTCTTTGTTCTTTGGATGCAAGATATTATTCTTCATTCTCTTATGAAGTGAATCCCTTACACTTTTCTTCTGATGGAAAAGGAAGTAATCCTGAATCATGTTCGATCTCACAATAAGACTGTGAGATCCACTCTCAAAATAACAAAGGAGCTGCACTGATCTCTTTCCCTTTATTGATTCACATGGTATCTGGCATAAAGCAGCCTCTATTGAAGAAGAATCTACATAATACATCCGTGGGCTAAAGGAAATTTCCACAGACACTTAGAACAGCGAAGAAAAATATGCTTTCAGATATCAGTGCAAAGGGCCAAGACTTAATTATTTTTAAAAGCTCTGAATCCTGTTTGAGCTACTGAGGAGCTTGAATCATCACTGTAAGCTATATGTTTCATCCCTATTTACTATTAAAATGAATCCTAGCTTCAGTCACCACTTCAAATTTCTTTTAACCCATTGTTATTCCTGCAAAATAAGTATGTGCATACACATGCAAATCTAGAGCAACGTGAGAACAGTTACCAGGATTTTGAAGCTGCTTAAAACATTAAAATTTACTTTCACAGCTTATTAGAACAGCTTTATTTTTCTAACTCTAAAGTCTTAATGCTGCCAAATTAAGCATCTTCCCATGCTTAGTTAATTAGTAAGGTGTAGAGTAATATGTTTGATATTCAAAGCCAAAAACTTGTGAATTTTGACTCAGAGGTGTGGCAGCTATCCAGAATGCAGCAGAGGCTGAAACTACCCTGTAACAGCATGCTTCTGCAATAGATTTTGTTTTGTATTTCTGTCTGATTACTTCTAAAGAACATGGAGTATTTAACTTGGCCTCTTAGTTTCGATGCGTGGTCAGCTTCCATGGGGGTTTAAATGCTGGATTTAACTACTAGATTTCCTCAGACAGCTCTCCTTTTATGTATTTACTACCAATGTTAACGTAAAGGTAAGAGTTAAAAACATAAGTAATAGTACTTTCCTTAATCATCTTTTTAATAGTTGATGCACTAATGGGATGTTGCCCTTCTTCTCAACACTACAAGCTAAATGCATGAATACTGAGAAGGTGTTTCTATCATTAATAAAATTGTTATCAGCACTTCTTTGAGGCCACAAACTGTGTACTCACAATAACTCAACACTGGACAGCTATTTGTGACCAGTACATGGCTTCAGTATAGCAGAGAAGGTGAGTCTTACTCTATTTTGTCTTTGTCAGCTTTTTCTTCCTTCTGTTTCTTGTAAAACCATTTCATAAGCTGTTAGGAATTTAGGATTTTACCACAATAAGTACTTATATCAGGGTGGGATACTTGAACTGAAATGATTTCATGCTGCTAGTAATACAAGTATTAACAATACTTCTTTTCCAAAAGGCATCAAGGAAATATAATCTCAGAATATCTTTAGACCACACATAAATTAGGTAGCCTCCATGCTGGGTAGCATGTTCAGCAGTGACCTACCAGTGTTTACAGGGCACAGAGAAGGATCCACCATCAGTTTACTATATTTTGGGGTCTAGACAATAACACAGGATTCGTGCCAAGTCTTCAAAGGAATACTGTAGCAGCAGCTTACAAAGTGGGAGTGTGATTTATGCAGACCGTTATTCCTTGTTCTAATGCTCTTGTTTAAATCCAGCTCAGCTGGAAAAGAATAAAAATAAAAATAATAATAATAAAAAAAAAAAATTTGCTTTAGATTATATTTACTTGGAAACAAGTAGAGAGGAAGCCAGCAAACTAGAGAAGTGCCAGAATCTTAAAACAAACAAACAAACAAAAAAACATCATAGGACTTGCAACATCTATTCATGCAACAGAAATTACAGGGTTTTAATTTTTAAAATCAGGTGAGAGATATTTCCCATTTCCTGTAATCACAGAAAATTGAGTTATTTCCTTTGAACCCTAAATCTCTAGTACATATGACTGGAAACACTGCTTTAAAACTGTTTATTCTTTAAGCCAGTGTCTTGATCAAAAAGGAGTCTTACACTAATAAAATTTGGTCCAACAAATATGCATCTTCTCTCCCATTCACCTCGTAACTTCAGCCCTGCTATAACACAACCCCAATCCCACCCATCTAAGGCAGTACTCAGCCCCAGCTGGCTATTTATCCCATCCCTTACATATGCTCAGCTGCAGCATAATTATAGGCCAATGTCTCTGAGCTGTACATGCTGTAAAATTCACGAGCAGATAGTTTGCAAATATATGGCTGGCTATTTAGAACAGAATAATCTTCTCTGTTTCTGTCAACGGGGTTTACAATTAAAATATTCCTCTGTCACAACTTACCAGGAGCATTCAGGAATTTTCTTGTGCCCTTGCTAATAATAAACAGGTGGATGCAATCATTTCAGATTTTCTTTCTTTCTGGTGGGGTAAAAAGCTCTGCATAACAAGCTCACATAAAATTTAAAATGCACAGAATAGAACTATAAGTTAACTTTATTGTCTAGATTTAGTGTTAGCCCGTTGCACTGAAAACGATTTGCATACATCAGAGATTCCTGGACTGTATGTGTCCAGGTCACTTATTCATTATTATAATTTATTTCTAGCACAGCAATACCTAGAGGCCCCAGGGAAAGGCAGTTATACATACATGCATATAATGAAAACACAGTTCTTGCCCTGAAGAGCTCAGTGTAGAACTGCCTACCTGGTACAACAGCACCCCATGCACAGGTGCCAGGTTGCCTCCAAATGAGATGATACTTTTATGTACCATAGAATAATGCTACGCACAAGTACTCTGTCCTGGAAACTGTATGGTTACATCTCCACAGATATCTACATGGACTAAATACACTGTAAGTAAAGTATGAACTGACAGTTACAAAGCTTCTAGTTTTAGCTATCTCTAAAAATGCATATTTCCACAAAGTCCTATTTTTTTATCTTTTTTTATTTTGCATAAATAGTCATACAAAATATAACTCAAGGTTTAAAACTGAGGATCTGAAGAGAATTCAGGGGAGAAGGCATAGATTTTTTTCCATGATGAGCGTACTTGCCAAATTGGGCTAATATTTCTGGAGAACAGACTAAGTAAACTCCTATGAGAAAAAAAAAATAAAATAAAAATTAAAAGAAAGAAAAGCAGCACACAAACTTGCAATGCAAAATCAATTTGTTTCCATTAGTATATGAGCATTTATTTTTTGCATGCAAAAATAGTTCTGAATTGAAATAATTTTTCAGTGTTGTTTTGAGATTTTTACAGTGTCAAAATCAAATTAGGGCTATGTGCTTGTTCTTCTTTCAGATCTTTCCTTTTGTTGTTGATCTTGCTGCTGGTGGTTGGTTGGTTGGTTTTTTTCCCCCTTATTAATAAAGAAGTATCTAACTACAGGCAGGAATTAGTGCAAGGAAATCATATGGTTTGTGCTACATAAGTGGTCAGATTGTATTAACACAATCTGGTCCCTTCTGACTCCACAGTCCATTAACCTAAGTATTAAGTTAGAGCAGAAGGGGGGGATAAAATTTGACTATAGGTGTAATTGATTTTTTCAGGTCAGAAATAACATAAAATTGGAAAAGCAAACATCACTCATTATCAGCATTTTTTTTTATTTATTTATTTTTTTTTTTTCCATTTTATAATTTGTAGTGAATTGAAACAATTTAGTTCAGGCTGAGTATTTGCATCAACCTGAAATAATCTGATTAAATTCATTTTCAAACACATTTAATATAAGCATAAGTAGGATTAATAGAATCCTGGAGGAGATGTCAAATTAGCCTTAGGAGACTTATGGTTTACAGGTTTCTTGGTTCCTTTGAGGAAACTGCTGCCAATGTGATTGTCTAATCCCTTTTCTATCTCTATATGTCCATGTGGATTACATTCATATTTCAGCATATATATAAAATATGAGCAAAATACTTTGTTTCATTCTTCTGAGAGCATATTAGTTTTAGATTTGAGGAGGCAAGCGTGAACCTTAGATTTAGTATACACTATCAGTGACAATATGGAAAAGATAAACAAAGAGTCAAGGTATCATAGAAGTAACTAAAATTAAATTAAATCTTAAATTTTAAAGTTTGAGATAGGAAGGGACCTCTGGAGATTCAGCCTTGCTGCTCATGCAACAGCACCCAGAGCAGATTGCCCAGACCCATGTCCTAGTGGCTTTTGAAGGTCTTCAGGGCAGAAACTATACAAAATCTCTAGTAGCACTCAATCACCTTCCATTTAGACATTTGTAGACATTAATAAGACTGCCCTAGGACTCCTCTTGGACAGACTGGATAGTCTCAGCTCTCTCAGCCTTTTAACATAGGACAGGTGCTCCGGTCTCTTCACTGTTTTCATGACCCTACATTAGACTCTCTCCAGTATGTTCATGTCTTTCTTGGGTTGGGGAGTAGAACAGAACTTGACACAACACTCCAGTTGCAGTCTTAACAACACAAAGCAGAGCAGGAAACACTTTAATTATGCATTAAAAAAATATAAGAATTTTCATGATGCAATATTTTGTTCTACTTTGGAACAAAGAAAATTGACATTCTGTGGGGTTGCAACAACCTTTAGTTATGACTAACTTTTATCTAGTTTCTCAGTCTGAAGTTTCTCTAATATCTCACTCTTCTGAGGTCTTTATTATAATCAGAATTTTAAGGGATTTTGAATCTTTTCCCTTATACTAAGAATTCAGTTTATCTCTTCAAATGCTTGCCATATTTCAAATAAAGTTGCCATGAAAAAAATAAATAAATGAATGAGAATGGAGCGCAAAGGGTGGGTTAGGATCTTTCTTTTTCTTCCTCTGGCTAATTTTTTTTTTTTCCCCAAAGTTCTTAAAAGCAGTTATCATGCTGTTAAACTTTGGAAAAGCACACTTAAATAATTTATAAAGTTAACAGTTTTTTAGTTTAACTACCATAATTATTTTCTTTTGTACATGAGAGTGAACTAAGAAATAAGTATCTTCTAAGTCAATAAATACCTTAGCCTGAAGCCTTGAAAATTTGGTTATCTGTGAAGTGTTTATCTTACTGAAATCTTCTTAGAAAAACAAAATAATTATTACTTAATGATAGCACAAATGAGTTTTCTCTTTCAATTACAAGGCAAACTGCTTTAAAGTTTTCTGTTTCAGAGAATCATCTCTTGAATCTGGTTGGAAATAGATGAGCGGATGTGCACATTTTTTTCTTACTATAACTCATAACACTAGTAGCAACACAAGAATTAGTCTCTGTCCCCATGAGCCCTGCAGGAACCACTCCATTGCTTTTAGTGAATCAAGCCCCCAGGGAGAGAAACTTCCCATTTACTAATAAGATTTCAAGGGTCACCAAGGGAAGACTTTTCATTATAATGGTCTTGTTTTTTTGAGCATTGGCAAAAGACTTTCCAAGGTGAAGTACTGAGAGATGCAATCTTTTTCTAATCTGTAGGAAATGCCTTTTTCTGTTATTAATAGTGCTTCCTCAACATAAGCTACAACTCTGGAAAAAACATATCACGTGCCCATATTAAGTAACTTTTCAAAATCCCGTTGACATCCATGACATTTGGGCACATCCTTAAAGTAAAATTATAGTTTCATATTCCCTCTGAGAAAAGGAATTACTCCCTGACTTAACACTATGCATGCACACTGTTAAATCATACATTAAGTTCAAGACTTTCAGAAAGGTATGGTAAATAATCAGCCCATTCTCTGTGCATCCTTCAATCCTTCAAATCTTCATATTCAGTGTCATTGCTATTAATGTCTACTAGTCATTAATTCAGAAAATAATTAAGGTCAGAAGAGACCTCTTGTTGTTACCTAATCCAGTCTGCTGTGAAATGCAGACTTAATTAAATCAGGTTGCTTAGGACCTTGTACAGTTGAGTTTTGCTATCTGGAAAGATGGAGATTCTATTATTATTTTCCTTATTATTATTGTTGGTGCTAATCAAATTATTACCTGAGGGGAAAAGAAAGAGAGGAAGCAAATTTGAGAACGAATTTCCTAGACATTCTAGAAACTCACGATGCTTTCTGTAAATGCATTGTTCTGCCCAAGATGCACTGAACTTTCACTATTACAACTGATACATACAATATTATCATTTGAAAGTACATGGTGGATAGCATCTCCAACATAATTTTTTTTTGCTTATCATGTTTTTCTCTTCCTTCTCTATTCCAGGTAAACTGGGGAGGGATACAGGAGGAGAAGGGGACAACGACAATCAGAAATATCAGGAGAAGATGGGGTACTGAGTGATGGCTGTTCTGAGACTGCGGTGGATGGGAGTCTGACTAAAAGTCAATGACTTATCCAAAAACTATATTATCAAGTGGGGATTTCATGCTCTTCAGTAACCTAACATAGAAACAACCCACTGTTTCTATTTCTTTAATTCTTACTGCTATGAATTTTCTAATTCCAGAAGATCTTCAGGTTTTATTTATTTATTTTGCTTTGTAAAATGCAGATGGGATATACTTTCAGAACACTTTGTTCCTAAACCAGCTCAAGTATCCCTGGGTATATGCTTATCAGATACTGATAGATGTCTTTAACTGTTATATAATCACTGTTAAGTCAAAATTAAATATGCTTTCTTGGACTGCTCCCATTGTACAAGACTGGCATCAACCTCCTCCCTTACTTCTTCTCTTCCTGTTTCCACTCAGACACTCAAATCTCCCAGTCCTCTTTATTTTTTCTCCTCCAGTTCCACTTTTTTTTTTTTTTTTAATAGAAACTTGTCACCATTTTTTTCAACCACTGTAAAACTATGTCATAGAAATGACAGCCTCTCAACAGCCAATTTCTTAGCATATTAAGTGAAAGAACAGAGGAAATTCATTAAGTGCTACAATTCCAGTTTTAGATCTAATACTGGGTTCCAGTAAAATTCATGAGATACAGGGAACGTATCTTGTTCAAAAATGTGCCACGTTGGAAAATGATCCTCTTGCTTGAAAAATTGAATTGGTTCACTAGTGTTTTAGATTTGAATTTTGGCTTCTTTAAAAAAAAAAAATAAATAAAAAGTGACGAACCACCTGATATTAGAATGCAAGGTAGTACTTCAGATATTAAACACTTTGCAAATTCAAATTCAAAGCATCTTGTCTTCAAAGGTGATTTGTTTTCTGAAATTGATTTTGTTAGAGTAGCCTGGAGATGAGAAGGCTATGGGAAGTCCTGAGTATGTAAAGGGTCTGTAAGAAGGAAGGGAACTGACTCTTTAGCAGGGAAGATGATTTCAAATCGAAACAGGAGGTTTAGATTGGACATAAGGGAGAAGTGTATTTTATTTATTTATTTATTTATTTGAGGTAAGGGTAGTGAGGCGCTGACGTAGGTTGCCCATAATGGTGATGGATACCTCATACCTGGAGACATATAAGGTCAGACTGGATGGGGCACTGAGCACCTGATGGAGCTGGAGGTATTCCTGTGTACTGCAGGGGAGTTGGACTAATTGGCCTTCAAGGGTCCCTTCCAACTCAAATGATTCTATGAGTCTACAAGAGTAATTTTAAAAGCTTTTTTGGTATAATTCCTTTTATCCTAAAATTTGGTGAATTTTTACATCACTGTGCAGTATTTTCACTTTTGTAATTTGTGGCTCTGCTAATTGATTAATTTCTACTCTGAGAGTAAAATGTGCATTTTGTTAAACTGTTGGAATTGTCCTGGGAACAATTTTGGTGCCCAAGCATTTCTTGACCATGAAGGTTAAGTAATAGACATACTTTCTCTCTTGTAGAATCAGGGAGTTCAACTGTGTAAGAGCAAGCTATTTCATGCTAGTAGGTCTGAATGGTAAAGAACAATCAATAGTCACATTTAATTTACTTGAATAGAGCCACTCTCTGCTATAGCCTCCTTTGTTATTTTAAATTACTCAAGAAATATGTGCTCCACGTAGATCTGTAATATGTCTTGTTTTCCAAATCTGTGGACAAAGATTGATGGACATTTAATTTCTGACTTTTGTATTTTCTTGTATTTTCCAATTGACATATGAATTATTTTCTACTTGACTCTATGTAGGTATATCAAGAAGTGTAGTAAAAATCTGATAAAAATTTAATCATGTCCATGCTCCTGTTGATAACATCTTCCCATTATGTCATATATAATCCAATACATGCTTGTTTATCCTACTTAGCAGAAGACACTTGCAAAACATAGATGTACAGTCTTGTAAGATACTGAATGAGGAAATCATGATGCTTCTATGCCCTCAGAAGCAAGAAAGCTGTTGGAATCAGCATCTCTTGGCAGGTGCTATAAAGAAAAGGAGAATGAAAAGGAAGAAGATTTGAGAGAAAGTTATAAACACTGCAGAAGTTTCTATAATGGAAAATCTAGCCACTGCTTTGCATGGCTCTATTGTGAGTTGTTCAGGTCGGCATTAAACAATATAAGATTAAGTGCTCGTCAGATGAACTAATGAGTTTTGGATTGATTTCTGTCTTCTGCAATGCTACTAGCATTTTTGACAGGTATGATTTATAGAGCATTCTTTGGGCCTGCTCATGAGAAGAACTGTTTATTTTTGTTGATAGACAGGGATTCTAATGTTCCCAGTGGAGTGTGCAGATGGCAGGAAGGACAGTAATCTTTGAGACCATCTCTCAATGTCTAGAGTATGTCTTTTATAAATTTCTAATCAAGATCTCAAGAAACTAATGTGGGCAGGCTGCCTCTGAAATTGTTTTTGCGACCTCTGGCCAATGTAATTCTACCTGAAAAATTTGTGTCTGGTGTTTTTGCTGTTTAGTAAATGGAGCTTGTATAGGCAATCAAGGAACCATACTTTCCTTCTTAACTGATGTGACATATATACACAGATGCAGAGTTTTACACGTTTACAGTTCTGTTCCCTCTGGCTTAGAAGACCTCTTATATTTTTGTTTATTTATTTATTTATGTGCATTTTGTGTCTATGGATAGTGCACAACTATGCTACAAAAAAAATCAGTCAGGCAGTCTGTGTTGGAAACCTAATGGAATCTCTGAGGCATGAAGATAATAAATCTAAGCAACTGCACCAGTGGATAATTTTTATTCTCATCTGCTCATCATTCAATTGTCTGATTTCTCTTTTTCTATTGGTTCTATTTTTAATTACATTGCATCATCTTGCAGAGAGGAATGTAAGCCATGTCCAAAGTGGCATAGTTACACTGGCTGACAAAGCTTTGCAAATGTAATATAGACATTTATTTTATCATTTTTTAATTCTTAGTTCTATTATAATGAAGTGTGTAAAATTCAATGAATAACATACTGATTGTATTAATTTAACCATCTAAAATTGATTATTGTCACAGCTTTCACAGGGCAAATAATGGTTACATTGCATTAAGTTGATTCTGTGGTACACTTTTGAATCCAGTCCTGCACAGATCAGTTGTTAAAAATTGGCTTCCTACTCCTAGGAACTTAATAGGAAGTTGGACTTTTTGAAATGTAAACTGCTATTTAATTATTCAGATACTTTTTGTTGTTGTTGTTGTTTGATCCTACTCAGTCCTACTCAGTTTCTGTTCATATATTTATTTTTCTCATTTTTCAATTATCTATATCTCTTAAATTGAACCCAAATTTTTAAGGTCTGTCTATCCCTGTACTATTCAGTATGTAAGATGTTGACCTTTCCCCTAGAAGACCTATAAATCTTGAATGCAAGCTGAACATAAGCAGTTACATTTATGCTTTAATGGTCAGCAGAAACATAGTAGAGTTGACTTACAAGTACTTTCAAGTAGGCCTATGGCACTGAATTGCTCTTGGCTGCAAAAGTCATTCTTACAGGAGAGACAGAGGTGATGGGAACTGCAGGACAGCTATGCCCTTCTGAACTGCTGGGAAGCCCAAAGGACAAGTGATATCTATTAAATGGCTGAACCAAGCTCTGACAGTATTACTACTTACAGCACCCTAAAAGGTCCCTAGTTTCTATTGCGCTATCCCAGCACGGCCACCAAGAGCATACTTGTGATGGCAGCAGTACTAACAAAAATGACCACACAGATGAAGGCCAAGTCAGGGAGAAATCTTCAGCGAAAACAGTGAGGGCTGCCAAAGCAGCAGAAATAATCAAATTTGTGTAACTGTCAGAAAGAAAAGAAATGCAGTGTTTTCCAAATTGTGTCTACTACTAAGATAATTTTCTACTAAAATAAGTTTTTATGCCTTCCAATAAGTACCTTTTGTATGTAGAAAAATCCAAGATTAAAATATTCACAGAACTGGAACAGACCATTGACACTGAAGTATCAACTTCAAAGTTATCCTCTTATAGATTCATTGGACACACTTAACCTGATGCCAGAGTTGTTACTTGGCTTAAATAGCATGATTTAGCCTTAATATCTTCAATATCTTAAATAGCTTAAGAGTAATTTTGCCTCAGCTAGACAATGCAATGTCTTCTTGTGGGATTTTATTGTGCAAACATCCCTTTACCCTCACTTCAGAGAGATGCACAGTCACTCTGCCGATGCTCCAAGGGAATGAATTATATTAGTGAAGTATCGAATCTCTGTTAGTAGACACAGTGTCTTCCAGCAGCATGTATAATCTAAGAGATGATGCTTCATGTGTGAGCATAACACCTCTGGTTGGTTAAGAGCTAAGCAGAGTGCACACTCAGAGCCCTCCATGAATACAAAGTAGACATAATGTCAGTGTCCTCATTTATGAACGATAAGATCATCTTACACTAAAGATTAATATGCAAATTTGTTTCAGTTTGATTACTACTTTTTTTAAACCTACATTGCAAAACTATCTATACAATATCTGGTGAGTTCTCACCGCAGTTTTGTGTGGAGACATTAACAAATCGTACTGAAAATACCTCACCAAGCAATCACAACTGCTTTTCCTATGGCTGCGTGTTCAGCCCTCTCTTCCTATGACTGATAAAAATATCCTAATCTTTCTTCCTTTACTATATTACTAAGTCATTACCTGTTTGTTTATAAATGAAATCCTTGCTATTGGTACCCCACCTCATGATTTTCCACTTCACAGTTAGAAAGTCCAGTCCACTTGTCCACTCCATTATCCATTTCTCCCCACATAGTTTCTATTTTTTCTTGTGTGCTAATGATGCCCTATCCTTTCATGCCATGAGCAAATTTCATGAACAACCTCTTATGCTTTGTGCCACAGTTATACTTTAAAAAAGTAAAAAATAAATAATTTAAAAAATGCACAAATCATACCTCAGTCAGTAACCTATTTCCAGCCTTTTTGTCATCTCTAATAATGTCTTATATATACATTTACCTTTTTGAAGCTCTTCTAGCTATTCCCATTTCTGTCTTTTCAGTAGTATCTTATGTGACAATAAGAAATATTTGGCATTATCAGATTCACCTTTCGTTGTTGTCTGATTGGTTGCTTTTTAGGTTTCGGGGGTTTGTTTGTTCATTTGCTTTGTTTTTCTTATGTTTTGTTTTGTTTTCTTTTGTTTTTTTAGAAAAATACCCATCCTCTATGGAAATTCCAATATCAACAAATACAGCAAGAGCTACTGAGGTGAAACTGAAGTCCAGCTGATAATTTACTTTTACTTTATTAGTAATAGGTTCTGTATAATTATTTGTTTGCAATTTTAAGCAATTTGATTTACAGCTCTAGAAGATTGTCCATTACACCAGTTATAAAAATGAATCTTATGAGACATTGATTCTGTCTTGGTTTTGGTCATACCTTTATTGCCTTCATAGACATTTCAATAATACTGAAATGACTGAAAACTGTAAAACAAACACACACAACACTGACAACAACAAAAAAGAATACTTTACATCCAGTAGTTGGCTTAGTATACTTTATTATTATTATTATTTCCTTGAACATTGGAAAGTTAGAGATTGAGCCAAGTTCATGCCATCTTCTTCCCATAATTTTCACCATATGCTTGCAGGACGGTTCAGCAACTACTTAGAGCTGCCTGCCTTTCATGCTAGCAGTAGAATGAAGCAGATTTTTCTCTTCTAGGGCTGGGATGCATTATGTCCCTTAGCCATTCTATGTCTTTTATGTTTTAACCATATTTTAAACCTCAGTAAGTAAGCACTTTGGGATCTGATTCTTTTGCAGCATGTTCCTTCAAAATTCAGAGAATTACTTCAGGACTCAGAATGAAGACTCAGATTGCACCACATTTTTATTGACTCCTGCGGTCAATAAATCTCCCCTCCCACAAATGAGTGAGTGAGCTCAGCACAGAAGCCATTTCTCACTACTGTTTTTCTTTGGTTTGATCTCTTAAGAGCAAAAGCTATTTTGTTTCCTATTTGGCCCCCGCAGGTTAAAAGGACAGACGAATTTGGGTGAAATAGTACAACTGTCATCTACTGGTTTCAAATGAGGGTCTTGGAAAGGATTATCCAGGACTTCAGGTGGCAGATTACCTTTTTTTGTTCTCATATTGTACACCAAAAATTAAGTTGTGGGAAGAAAAAATGCTCCTGAAGAAATAGGTAATCCAGAGTTCAGTTTCTGTCCTCATACCCTGCTATTTGCACGCAGTAGCAAATGAATAATTCCCTGTTTAATATAGATTTTTATTACATATGTGCACATAGCCTTAAAAACTTGCAAACATGTCTATTTCCTTCTCATTTCCTACCTGTGGCTTGCGTCAGTCAACTGTAGTAGTGACTTATTCTAAAACCATGATCATTGTCTGTACAGTAACTTCCCCACAATTGCAGTGAAAACAATGTCTACCTTCTTTCCTCAGACATATGAGGATCTGATAGTGAAAGATGTTCTCTGGGACTAATTCAAAGTCCACTGAAGCAGCTGAGATCCTTTCAGTCGAACTCAACATGTTTTTAATCAGGTGCTATAAGAGCCAAATTGTTCTGTTATATAACAATTCTCACAATTATTTCAACCCCATTTATGAAGAAGCAAATCATTCAGCAGTCATTCCTAATTTCTACAAACAGATTTGTTTATTCATCTCTTCATCTTTTTTTTTTTTTTTTTTTTTTTTTTTTTTTCCTTTATTCAACATTTTTCAGCCTTTGGCAGATTCCCAGTAAAACTGTTCAGTGTTTATTGCCCAGAACATTGTTCTGTGATTGCCCATCTGAATCATATGTCAAGTGTTTTAATCTTCTTGGTGGATCATATCTCAGAGAGAAAAATAATGAACTGTGATGGGTTTGAGTTTTCCACTCTCTTTTTCTTTTTGTTTCTTTTTTAACAGATGAATTCCTAAAAGTTTTTGAGTCATTAGCAGATCCCTGTAGAAATCTCATGTTTGTGGATTACAGTGTCCACACATGTCCTTTCTCTGTCACCTTCAGGGAACATTAAGAATTACATGATGCATGACAGATTATACTTACTCTGATAAACTAGATGTTTCTGCTGCTGTACTTTGTAAGTGAGGCCAACTGTTCACAACAGCAATATTTCTTACTGTTCAAAACTGAGTAGCTCTACGCTAAGTGCCAGATTAAAACATTCATGTTATTCTGGGAATGGTGTGTAAGAGTATAATTCAGCCCAGATCAAAATGATGCAAGGAATACTTTTGCAGATCGACCCTTTAAGATATCAAAAACCAGAATCTGTTAAAATCCTTTGAATACTGTAACTTCTGAGTCTATGACTGAAAGTCACCTTTAGAAGAATGAATAAATCTACCGAAGATAAGCTGGCAAAGATAGAGGAAACACTGACACCATTTGCCTTGGGAAGCTGTAAATTCTCCAGGATGGGAGAATTTAAGAACAGCATTGGAGATTTTAAGAACAGATATACAAACATATAACTGAAACGTACAGTCTGAACTGATATTTTTTGGTGCACAGAAATGGATGAGAAATTCTACTGAGACCATAATTACCTTACTGTCTGTAGGACTAGGGTATTACAGATGTGTGTTCCTTGAAATCAGAATTTCACACACAGTATCACAGTATCACAGTATTGTGCAAGTTGGAAGGGACCTTAGAGATCATCGAGTCCAACTCCCGGGATTCGAGCCCTCTGTGTAGCAGAGCAGCATTTCTGCCACTTACGCCACAGGGGGGATTCAAACCCCAGGCCTCTGGTGTTGCAAGCAGCAACTTATACAACTGCGCCACCGGAGGCGGCCATGTCACCCTGATGGACAATAGGAAATCAGTTAAAAGTATAGATTATAGAATTAGACTTTCCAGTTTTGTTAAACGTGTACTTAATTCTGGTGTATCAAAACACAAAATGACAGTTTTCATTTTAATGGACGTTTTGCATAATGTGATTCATTTCAAGAAGAATTGCTTAATAATTACATATATGTGTATATATTTCTCAGTGACTTAATACTAAGATCTTGAAGAGAATTAAGGAAATATTTTGTCTATGTATGTTAACTTCATATTATTTTGTAGATAGTGAAGAAAGAATAGGAAAAATGAAGGCGCTGTTTTTCAAATCCCCATGAATCAAACAGAACTCTGTATTAACCTCTTTTTTTTTCTTTTTTTTTTCTTTTTTAATATTGACAACTCACGAATGCTTGTGTATGATGTCAGTAATTGGAGTCAATGAATTACTTTGAATATAGGCTTTAAAACCAGTATTGATAAGAAACTATGTTCCATGAGTATGTACAAAACAAATTATTTAGAATATGAATGCCATCACAGAAGAATGCGTTCTGTGGGTCTGGGGATTATGTACAACTTGTATGAGCTGGCATTAAGAAAAGAATCCCTTTCTATAAGAGATTAAAAATCTGCTCCTGGCCTTTGTGACTCAGAAGGAGAGACTGAGAACTTTCACCCTGATGATCTCACATCTGAACCAGAAGATACACTACATGTTGCATGTAATTCATTCAATAAAATGTCACCTCAGTCTTGTCTCTCATCTTCCAGTTCATGCCCTGCAGTGTAATCTATTGAAGCCATTAATTTCTACTGGAGTAAAATCATTTGTTATTATTTGTTGTGAGGGCACTTTGGAGTAGAAATGAAGGGCTACATGTGTGCTAGAGAAAGACTGTTTGATTCTTCTGTCTGCTACAGTGATGGAAAACAGACTAATTTTTATGGTGTTTAGACTATATCTTGGTAGTGAATATTGTTTTGAGATGAAACTTAATCAACTAACCCCTGTTAAATATTTATCCTATTATGCAAGCACCAAGTAAAAAATGAACAAAATCCCTTTTAACAGAATATAAAATAGCACATAGCAGAAAGGAATTTTATCATTAAAGATATAATGATATCATGAACACCTCCAAAGGGGTGAGTTAATCAAATAAGTCCATTGTATGACAAGCAGCCTGCCAGAAGAAATTCTATTTGCTGCAGTGTACAAGTTGCATTTGAGTTAATAATTGAGTCGCGTAACCATTCTACCAACCTTGTTAGAGAATGTCACACTCAGCTTCACTGATGAAGGAGAACAAGTAGTTTGTATGAAAGGGGAATTCCAAGAGCTGAGCTGATTTTGGTAGTAGGGGTCATTACAGGAATTAATGACAGAGATACAGACTTTTCCTCCTGGTGCATGCTGTGTATTACACTCCTTCTGTCAAGCTGGTAGTAAAACTAATAATAAAAAAATAACAAAAATTAAACATAAATATATGCATACTTGAAGAACTAGCTTTGTAGAGAGCATATGGCAGAGAAGAATTGAGATTTGTATTTTTCTTCTGAAAAGGAAGACTCAAAGGCCATATCCTTGGTTGATCCAAAACATTACAGCTGCACTGACTTCAGCTGAGCTCTGATGATTTAAACAAGCTAATGCTTTGTCTCACAGTATGTAATCTTTTCCCATTAATGTTTGCCTGCTGTGTCATAATGACTACAAAACACCCGACAATAGCTAGACAGTGGGTGTGCTGTGACTGCCACTTACTACACGAATCATAATCATGCTACTGGTACCTTGTACTTCCTCCCTTTATTTGTCATATCCATCTGGTGTCCCTCCTACATAGACTAAGAGTAGACACTATCTACAAGTGTAGTTCTCATCTTTCCCTGGGACTGAAAAGACTGTTGCAGTACAAACAAGCAAAGATCAGCATCTGATTTCTAATCATAACACAAAATACAGTAGAAATTTTCTCCCTCTAGGAGTTCTTGTCACTTGGACTACATAATAAGTAGTGTTCTGTACAAGATGAAATACAAATTACTAAAATCAAAACAAATCAAACAAACAAACAAACAAAAAGAAGGATTAGCTTGTGGTTTACAATTGAAACGTCTTCTCCCAGCTGTAAAGGAAAGAATGATGAGAAAATTCATATCATTATGAAGTATTACTTCACTACAGGTGCTAACTGCTACCAAGTTTAGAGCTGTAGAGGAGCATTCATGGTGCAAACTTAATCCTAGCAAAATTCATTAAAATTCATATTTTGAGGTCAGTTCTCTGGTGAATAAATAAATGAATAAATAAATAGCTGCTGGAGTAGTTTTCTAGTCTTGAATAATTTCGCCTTTTGAAAAATTCAAGATTTCACCACCCTTTTACTCTATTTAGTGTATTTTTGGTATAAAGAAAGTCTCTTTTATGTTTTCTGGCTACTCCTGCTGCTGTGGGCCACTCACGTAGGTTAGAAAAGTAGCCCATTTTGAATGTGAAAATGCCCCCAAATTTCTGCTAGCAATGTGCCCCAGTCCTCTCCCCAAAGAGGACAGTTTCTGTCTTCAATCAGATAAAGCTAATCAGTGTTTTCCCTTCAACTTTTTGCTACTTTGATCAGTACATTTTGTTGGTAAAATATACATTAAAGCAGCAGATAGGTTTATTGAAATAGCTTCCATGTGCAAGTGAGTCTTTTATATTCTTCAGGAAGAGAAATTATATTCAAAGAGGAACATTAAATAGCATCCAGGTAAGTTATATACCAAAGTAAATTATGGACATGGAGGACAAGGCACTACATTGAAATGTGGGTTCTCCGACTTAACTCTCAAGATGAAAGAACAGTGCGAGATCAGACTAGAAAGGATCCTGAAAAGAAGGAGCAGTTTTTGTCTCAGGAAGTGGCTACATTCAGGTTGTGGGAGGTGAGTGCAAACAATGTAAAAAACGAAAACAGCAACAACAAACAACCCATAGGCCAAAATAAAATTAAATAATAACTTGCAATCTGCAACAACAGAATCTAAGATGGGAACTCAGTACACAGAGTGTGGTGGGGCTCTATCACAGGCTGCCTGGAGAAGCTCCACAACAACCCTGGAGATTCTCTAGGCCATGTTTGATGGGACCCTGGGCAACCTGATGCAGTGACTATGGAATTCTGCCCATGTCAGGGGAGTCAGAACTAAGTGGTCTTTAAGGTCCCTTCATACCTAAGCCATTCTATTTTTCTATGATTCTGTGAAATTATTCTATTTCTCACACTGTGTAAGTTCACATGTATAATTATCCAATTCATTCCAGTTTATATATGAATTTTAATTGAAATCCAGATCGTGCCAATTACTTCAGACTAAGTTGGTCCACTACAGAAGATCTGGGGAATTATTTTATTGAAATCAAGTTGTCTGAGATTTGTCCATAGGAAAATAAATTAATTATATAGTTATCAAAGTCAAAGCTGTCTCAATGACCTAGACCAAGTTACACAGGTCCCATTCTCAAATATTAGGGCAGAATATCAATATATTAGAGTGCAATATCACATTTTGAATCATCAAATCGTTATCCAGGCTAAACCTTCAGTGGAATCATTATAAGCACATCTTGTATTTCAGTCATATGACAAAATTTCTGTTGCTAGTGAAACTGTCTATGGACCCACACATTCAGCAGGCAGTCTGACAGAGTGCTACAGCATGCAGAGACGCAAGGGTAAACAGAAGAGCTATGAATAAAGCAGGATCCTGTTCCCAAGGAACATTAACAGATACACAGCTTGCAATCTGTGATATAACAGAATATTTAAAGACCAAAGTTTTCCGTAGTTTTCAGATGGGGCATGGACAGAGAAAGGGTAAAAAAAACCCAATGGAAAAGAAAATGTCATGACAAAGAACGAAGAAGAATATGGAGACCTGCTTTAATTATCTTAGGTTAGAGGACATAATTGGGCATTTTCAGTATGCTTCCTTTATGATCAAAATACACATTTTTATTCTACAAGGCCAGATATTGTGAGAGTTCTGATTTATTTACTTTTTCCTGTACTTAAAGCAGATGGATATGGGTTGTTTTGATGTTTTAAGTCCTCACAGCTTTCTTATTTTCTTATGTCCATTTAGGAATCAAATTCTTAAGCTTTTCAAAGAGATCTGAACTTTGAATTGTGGGCCGTCTGAATCTCTTTGAGCTATGCATTTCCACCTGATGGCCCTCAAAATATTGTAAATGCTGAGAAAGCTGAGGAGCACAGTTAGAAGAATTAAAAAAATTATGTATCTTTACTTTCCTGCGTTGGTACAGATCAATTCTGTCATTTCAATAATGTTACTAATAATATAAAGATATTTTTTTCCAGTGCCATAAGTACTTGAAGAAGCCAAATCACATCTCTACTTCAGTTGCTACTGAGCTGCTTTGAAGACTGAGTGCTAATGTAACAGGAGTACAACAGAACAGAAGCCATAGGGACAAGAGTGTCCGAATTGTAAGTCTGTTAAGTATTTATCATCTCACTCAATAACTGAATGGAGAAATTGATCATGCATATATTCTCAAAAATTAAATAATCTGGAGAACCTGTAAGACTTTTGGAAACAACTTTTTGGGAAAAAAAAAAACAAAAACAAAAACAAAAACAAAAAAAACGTGTACCAGCCATCTTATATTCATCAAAGACAACTCACAAGAGAAATGCACAGAAGTTGCCATATACTTTGACTTTAGCAAAGTTTTGACATTGTCTTACATGAAGGTCTTACTGTAGGAGTGTGAGAAATATTACCTAGGAGAAGCTTGGAAGTATTGGATCAGGTAAAAATCAAAATCAGTCAGGGTGATAAAAAGGGGTGGGTTTCTCATGAGGTCTCATACTGTTAATAACTTCATTAACAACTTGGATAAAGCAATATTAAAGCCACAGATAATGCCAATGTGAGCATCTGCAAAGAGTGCAGTGAAGGTTTAGAATCTGAAAAGTTGGACATGAGTGTAGAAAAGAGTGTGTTATACAGTGATTTAATGTAAGATTCTTCGAACTGCAGAAGTAAACAAACATAAAAAAATTTATCACCTGGAAGCAATGTTGCAGAATGGGATCTCTGTAATATCAGATTGCAGTTGAACAAGTGTCACACCCAACCAAGAGTCAAAAACCTTGTGTTGGTGCACAAGTGCATAGAAGGCACTATAATATGCAAGGATAGGCACAATTTGTAAAGAACCATCAAAAGAGAGTCAAACAAATTTTCTCAGGTCTATAAAGCATCACCTAGGAGAAAGGTTTAAATAAATTATTATCACTTAATCTAGACAAGAGAAAATGAAAAGAAAAAAGACTACATAACTCCTTGATGTCCTTTCTAACCATGTTTTTTTGTTATAGCTTTGTTTTGTTTAACTTTTACTTGGTGAAAAAATAATATATATCTATACATACATATATACATCTGTATTTCTCTGACAGAAACACCTGTCCTCAACTGAAATACAATGTACATTTAAAATAGTAGTGGCATTTCTTCAGGGTTCACAATATACAAAGGAGCAATTGCTGTAAATAAGAGTATGAGCTCAGTGTGTTATCTCACAGAGCCCTGAGAATTTTAAGTAGAAGCAGATAGTATCAAATTAAAATGTTCTATGTCTGTGTGCGAGGGGAGGGAGGGGGGGGGGAGGGGGGGGAGCAGGGGTGAATTTCACCACTTTGATTTCATTAAGTATACTGGGTCCTTGATGTATCATATAAACTGGTCTGGCATCTAAAAATGGATCAAGAGATGTAATAATTAGTCAAGTAAAATACTCATCTAGCACTTCTAAATGCTCAGAGTTAATTTACTTTTATTCTTTTTATCCAGTTTGCTAAAAATCCCATTTGGAAGCATGTAATATACAACCAAAGATCTGGTTTATAAATTTCAGAAATATGTTGGCTCCTCATCAGCTCAGGAGAGCTGTTCTAACTGCCCTTGGAATTTTTGATGGCCACCACTCCCAGTGGCATAATGCACCAGAGATAGTATGTCTTCACTATGCTCAGAGACGCAAGACTAGAAACTAGAGGCTGAGAAATTGCTCATCTCTTCTTCCAAACCAATATTAGCCAAATGTAGAAGAATAGACATGACAAAGAAACACAGTACCAACAACGAAGACACAGAAAAAGGTTATATCTTTACAAAAGAAGTGACTGTAAGGCATACAGCTGTCTCCCATTTTGTACTATCTGGGAGTAGTAAGGCAGACTGAGATGTCTAAATTTCTCTCATCCAAATGATCTTATCATCTGCCCAAATGGATTTACAATCTATATAAATATACAATGCTTTGACTTTCTACTTGGATTCAGTGGAAGAGACACCTCTAGAGGCTAAGTCATTTGTCCCGTCTTAGACATCTAACTTAAAAAAAAATCCATTTATTTTTCTGCACTAGAGACAGAACCTGTAGTAACCACCTCGGACTTAAATACCTGGGTTATGGCAAACATATCCTTCCCAGAGCTTGAGGTACTCTTGACTAAAATAAGTTGTATCTGCGCTGAATAATGTACACAGTTGTTTTACAGAGCACAAAGCAAAGAATCTAAGTGCACGTGCCACGTGTCATTGGCCTGATATGAAATCACTTTTCCAAAATTCAAAATATTATTTCAAAACAATGAATAAAAATCCAAAGTTATTACAAGGAATCATCTTTAAATATTTTAGACATTTATTACACCACCAATTTAAACTTTCAGATATAAAGAAGCTAGAATAATTAAATAATAGCTGAAACAAAAATCCAACAAAGACTATTTTTAAGAATTCCTCTATCAACCACATTATGTATGTTCCCGTGCTAATAGTTTTTCATAATCCAAACAATCCTTCAAAGAATTGGAAGCTTATTACACTACATTTTAATCAGTGTGTCAGTTCAACAAAGAAGATTCTCCTAGACGCCCATAGCAACTTTATCTTGGGGATATATTAAAATTTAATAAAGTATTCTTATGGAATCAGGCTTTCAAAAAGAAATTTTAAGGCAGCAGTAGAATCATAACAGTAGTAGTATGACGGCTAAACAGGTATGTGAATAATTTCCAAAATGTGAGAACTATATATATGGTCAGATTCGCCACTTCATTTATGCCTGAGTAAATTTTTTACTTCACAGTGATCATCAATTAAATTCAGCATTCTGTAGTGTAAGTTGACATATTATTCTGTCCTCCTTAAATCTTTTTTCATTTCACTTACTTTAATTACAGAGTTAGATATAAGCAATAACAGAATTTATCTCCCACAGATCTGTCGTTCTAGGAAAAGGTGTTCACAGGGTTGGAGAAATCTTGGGTGCACTTGCAAATGTGACCTCAAGGTCCATTAATTAATTAATCATGACAAATCTCTGTCTCTCGCTCTCTCTCTCTTTTTTTTTTTTTTTTTTTTTTTTTTTTTTAATTTATTTATTTATTTATTTATTTATTTCTATATAATGATGTTTCAACAAAAAATGAAATGTTTTAGAGTTGATGTCGGGATTTCAGGATTTGAGATGAAGCATCTGTTTGTCTCCAGATCTGAGTGCATTAATTGCTCACCAAATTTTATAGTAAACACTGTTTTGGT
The DNA here is from genome assembly GCF_039878825.1 of Excalfactoria chinensis. Lineage (NCBI taxonomy): Eukaryota > Metazoa > Chordata > Aves > Galliformes > Phasianidae > Excalfactoria > Excalfactoria chinensis. The sequence goes on from NC_092857.1 coordinate 3,703,706, forward strand.
TTAGAAAGGGCTGGAGAGGGGAGGTGGAGTTTTTGTTTTAATTGTTTATTACTCTCATCTCCTCAGTTTAGCTACACAAATAACTGAGTTAGACAGTGCAGAATTTCCATAAAAATGAAGAAGCAGGAAGGAAAAGCATGTGACAAGAATAATCTAATAATCTCCAATAATAACACACTGGGTTCCACAGCTGATAACAGCCAATGCAGCAGAGCTGCCATGAAGCTACTTGTCTCTTGATCTCCTATTTTCCTGATGCTTTAGTGATAGAAGATGTTGTTTAACTTTCAGATTTGGGATAGAATGTGTGGTGCAGATAGGAAAGACTATGGGCTTCCTTCAAATGATGTTGAAAAGGTATTATGATCACAGTGTTAAGTCTAGGCATATAAGAAGAGTGTGCTGGCCCGTGTTGAATGCCCTGGCAGCACACTCTCTGGTCTCTGAAAACATCCAAAAGTAGATGGATTTAAAATAAATAAATAAATAAATAAAAATATAATATTATTCTGCAGAAATATTACAGCTTCCTGGGAAATCTTGTTCTTGCTCCCTTATCTGAATATGTCTTTTGCTTAACAATCCTGGGTAGGTTTGCCTTCTATTAATAAATATCACAGATTATTTCTGAATGCACACAAAGCTTAAGCATCCATAACCCCCATGGAAAATGCAAGCAGAACTCAGCCGCAGTAAAACAGCTATCACTTAACAGCATTATATTAGAGTAGATAATAATACTTACATGATAATGGGGTTCAGTATGGAAGTTAGGATATAGAAAATCAGTTTCACACTTGGTCAGGTTTAGAATGGATAGCAGAACAAAAATAATTTGCACCTTGGGGAAGTGTGCTTGCTTGGGCTGTGCTAGTAGTCCAACTATAGCACACTTTGATCAGGAACTCAGAAACCCCACTGAAAAGAACTATAAATACCCATGTTCTGTGCTATGTAATCTATTTCAAATTATTGAACTTTGAAGGTCAGCCTGAGCTTCGCTACCAGCTACTAGCCCTAGCCCCTTCAGAAGCTAGTGGGGATCTGTCTAGAGGAGATTAACTGCATACAGAATAGGCATGTTGTCAGGAAAAGGAAACTAAGATTAGATTTGGGCCATTGCTCTTACATTGTAAACTCTGGTCTACTGACAACTGGAACTGAAAGCATTCATTTGTTTCAGATAAATCACCAGAAAGGTATAAAAAAAAAAAAAAAAAGGTTATAACATACAGATACCACTGACCCAAATCCCATTCATTTTGGAAACATAAAACCAAAAGGTTTTAAATGCATTAATCTATGTTGCTTTGGTGGTTCAAGAGTGCCTGAAATATCCATTATCTGGGGCATGGAGTTGTCACTGGCTGATCTATGCCTTCTCAATTTTGAATCTCAGATAGTGAGGTAAATTAGTTTAATCTACATTAGTTCATTAGTTTGATTATTTTATTTTAGTTTAGTTTTGTCGTTGTTGTTGTTTTTACTCTCCTCAAAAGCAATTACAAATCTAACTCTGAAACAGCAAATGTGATACATATCTTTTACAATCAGCAGATTTTCCAGGAGCATCAATCAGTCAACTGTCTGAAGCTCTGAGATAGAGCTTAACTCTCTCTAAATGAATAAAAAGAAACCATCTGGAATACACTTTCCTCCTGAGCAAGAAGTTAAGATGTGCTGAATTTTAGCTCGCATCGCTGCAAAACATTTGTGAAATGTGGAGAGCAACAGAAGTCATTTCATTATTTACCCGGGTATTTTATGTACCTCATATTTGTTTCACTATGATCTTTGTCTCTTGTGATTTTCTCCTTTGGTAATCCTACCTTTTGAACTGCCACAACTCAGACGCAGGAAAGACCTTCATGGCAGATCCCTACACTTTCCATTTCAGAACTAGTGGGAATTTGCTAAGGGATCCTCCTAAGCCAGCACAGGGAAGGCTGGTAAGCCTTGGTGAAGTCAAAATAGGTAAGTCCTGAAAAAAAAAGTAAGAAATAATGCAAAAGAAATGGGATAAGGATAACATTAAGGCAGAAATATGGCAGATGTAAAATACAGATCTGGGCAGATGGACAAATAGGAGATGTTGACCTGTTAGTGTGTCAAAAAACAGTATTTATCTCATTAGAGCAGTCTTCTTCAGATCAGTTTTTGATGTCGCTTGCCAGGAGCAATAGCTCGTGGAAACTCTCAGAGCCCTTTATTGAGTGAAGTGAGGAGTTAGAAGATGCAGGACTTAGAAGATTAATAGCATCACTTAGTTCAGCTTTTGCAAACTCAAGAAAACACTTGCTTTGTTTAGTTTTTGGAAGCACTTGCTTGGCTTAACTTTTGTTGGCTCAAGGAAGCACTTGATTAGCTTAACTTTTTGTTAGCCCAAGGAAGTGATACAATGAGCTATCCCAACAGGAAAGTTCTCTCCCGCCAGCAGAGAAGGGACAAATGACAAAGTAGTTATAAAGCACATATGTTTAATCAGCAATGAGCATGTACCCTGGTGCAAGAGGGATAGCTTCACCTAACATGCACACCAATAGGAGAAAGCGTGCAATAGATATTTGCTGAACTAATACATACTCAGTAGTTTGCAGGAATTCAGATACATATTCATTACATTCCTGAGACCCTGTTAGCATGCAGTCCATCCCCCACTGAGCATGCATAGTGAGTCGTGGGGGTGGCCGTGGGATGAAGGCTCATTGTATTCCTCACCAAGGATCATAGTCATCTTTGCTGTAAACTTTCAACCCTGCAGGAGGGGCATCTCCCAAGATTCCAGCTTGCCCTGTGGACATCTCATCACCTCACTATCCTCAGGTTGTTTTCACACCTAGAGCTGTTTTTCTTACCCTTATCTTTGTGGCCTTCATCCCCCTTGTTATTCCATACCCAGTGTCTGCAATCCCCATTCTTCTAACATCTTCTACATAATTTTTTACTACCCCTAACCCAGTTTCTGTGAAACCTCTTTTTCTCCCATATTGTGGGGCCCTTCTCTCTTTTTCTATGGAGCCCTTCTCTTATCCTTCAAGAGAAAGTGTATTCCTCTATCAAAACATTTCAGGAAAGAGATTTCTCACACAGCTCTAGCAATATTTGAATTTTGCTTTCAGGGAGCATGGTCAACTAAAAATTAATTGCTACTTCCTGCAAAGCAGTAGAAAAGAGGTGAGACTTTCCCTGTAAATGCTCCTGAAGGTAATATGAAATGGACAAATGTTCCTAGAAGGCTTATCACACTTGGAAAGATTTCAGCATAGATTGATTTCCTCTTGGCACTTTGCCTGGACATTTAGATAGACATTTAATAGATTCACAACTGAGACAGTTTTAAGTCTCCTCAAAATAAGTAAATGATTGTAGGTGGATCTGTTTCTAAATGAGAAGTGGACTGAGCATTTTATCTCTGTATTCACTGGAGCCTCTCACTTGAAAGTCATGAAATTAGCACTGCAGCTGACTGTCCCTCTTTTAAAAATTCTCTTTATTTGTGGGTATCACTGATTTAGCTATCTTTCACTTTCTGTTACAGAACCAACACAGCATCGGTCAAAGGTAGGAAGTAATTTGTCTAAACTGCCTCTTGAAAACAAGGACAATCAACATATTTCTTCAAGAGAGAATTAAAAATCATCCTTGTCTAGAAGGTAGGATGCAAACAATATGAGCAATGCTTTTTTCAGGGGGAGACCTTTTCCTGAAGGATTTTGCTCACTAAAATTAAAATGTGCATCATCAGTGCAGGCTGATGCTGTTTCTAGCAGACATGTACGTAATTAGAAGCACTGACCAATCTAATCTGCTCTACATTATTTTATGAGGAATACTCACATCTGTTTTAACACCCATAGATTATTATCACTGTGTTCAAACTCTGTTTTTGCCAAAATCTTACCCACTCTGTGATTTCATTTCATGAAGTTTAACCAACACATTTTTTCAGTAAGGGCATAAATGAAATGCTGTTTTTCTTTCCATGATACTATAACTGAAGTCAGAAGACTGTCACCTTTGGCGTATTGCACCTAATAATTGAATCTGATAAAGTGATTTTTTAACTATCACCAATCTAATTCTCTTCTCATGTAAACATTTTAAATCTTCTCATTGTTAAGTATTGTTTTACTTTGTTTGGTTGAGTTGTCACACAAGCCAAACATTTAGATATAGAATTAATTAACACTGATGTTATTGTGTTCAAAGGCACGTAAGGTTGGGAGGAGAGACAAAAGAGACATTACTGCTTGAAATGCTTAGTAGCAGTTTATTTTACAGACACTATAATCATGCTGACAACTACTCAGCAGTATGATCTGCAAAGCTGTTGTTACTTCCAGAAATGGGAGGATGGCTGTCATCTTTATCTTGGCAGATATTTGGAGTCACAAGGAGCTATATCTCTATCTCTATTTACATAAACAAATTTTCTGCTTTCTGGTATCTCACTACCATCACTACCATTTGAATAATCTTAGTTTAGTGGAAATGTACAAATTAGAAGCACAACAATCAAGAAGGATAAGGTTACTAGCAAAAGAGCTAAGCACTAGCTTTGCTTAGATCAAAAGCTCTTAAGCACTCACACCCACAGACATGTGAGATACAATCCAAATAGTGCAAGAAATTTGACATTGGGTACAAGGGAAAACAAAATCTATTTGAGTAGCTGCCAGAAGCAAGGTGCCTCTGTTCCCTGAGTTCATTGCAACAAATAGAGTTATGGTACGCTTTTAACTGATGAAAAAAGAAAGATTTTTTAGAAAGCACGCAGTGAGACATCCTTAGACCTCTAAACTTAAAGAGACAACATTTTCTTCTAGGATTTAAAGGCCTCTCTCATCCCTGAAATAGGAAATGCTTCCTTGAAAAAGGAATTGTTTCAGCAGCAGCTTTCATACATGTTATGTGTCTCTACCACAAACTAGAAACATTTATATCAACCAAATACCATTATCAAACTTTAATAAAAATAACTAGAACAACAACAAGAAAACCACTATGTTTTGGGACTTATTGTAAAATAAGTCCTTTAAAAGGAAAACTCTTTTTAAAATGAAAACTTTGGAAGACACTGAAAAAATTGCCAAGGCTGTGCCTAACATACAAGTTCTCGACTACTTACTTTTTTACTGGAATTAAGACAAATAAGTAAGAAAGAGAAGCAAAATATGTAACATTTATTTTTCCTATCAAAAATAATCAATAGCTTTTTTCAAACTAATTAATCTCCAGTGATGTCTGTGTCTGTGTCAATGGGATGCTCAAATTTTAAGAATGTTTTCTCCATTGAAGTAGAGGAATTATTTGCATAAATTCATCCTCATCTCTATTTGTGTTTAATGAAAAACTAGGTATGCTCTAAGACTGTATCTGATTAGCATCTGTAGCATAAAGTCTGAATAAATGACATGCTTATATTTGTGGCAGCTCTATTAGATCTAGGTTGAGGTCATACGTCCCAATTAATAAGGTGCCTATAATAGAACCTATGATGGGATAAATAGTGAGGGAGTATTCAATCAGTTGAAGTTTATTTTCATATCAGTACGCTGCAGACATATGTAGTTAGCTTTCCATTAGTGTTAATCAAGCCCGTTACTTGTGCATCAGCAGGGATTTAAACCTTACCCTGTACTTTTATAACATTCAGTCTCTGATTTAATTTCTTACACTGGGTAATACTTTACAGATAGGTCTAAATTGATTTGTAGTTATGGAGCTCAAACCACTGGAACAGATATATGATTAATCAATAGCTATGATATAATTCATCAATGTCACACTTATGAACTACATGCTAATTATTTTTTTCTCTGCCTTCATGTTTTAAGCATTTAAGAATTCACTTTGTTATTATTATATTTATTTTTTATTGTATTTTTAACTATCACTTTGTAAGCTTATACATAGCATGACTAAGAGAACCAATCTCTAAAAAGAAAAAGAAAACACCACAAGGTTGATGGGTAGTCATGGTTCAATTCTGACCTCTTTGACACAGCAGCTATTTACACTGACAAGGCAGATCCAGAGCTTTCCAAAGGGACAGAGACAAACCCGTGATGAAGGGCCTGCCCCAGGGCAGCCAGGCATATGGGCTGTGATATTTGCAGCAATGATGACCACTCTTCATTCCTCTGCATTGTACAGGACACAACAACTTTGACCACCACAAGCCAATGATTTTCTTTGCCTGCCTCTCATACATGTCACACGTACAATTTCCTTTTCTTAACTCCATGAAAAAAATCTTTTTTTTCCTCTCTCTCTTTTTTTTTTTTTTTTTTTTTTCCTTTTCTTTTTCCAGTAAAATAACAATACTTCCCCTGGAGCTCTCATTACAGAAATATCATTCTTGGTTGCTTCTAGATGTGGCTCCTTGGAGGGCAATGAACGTAATCAGCCAAATGCACAGATCTCAACGGAATGGACTGGTTAACAGCAGAGAGTCTGCACCTAGATGCACTTTCAGGTATTGATCTGGGAGTGCACCCAGCACTCTGCTCACTTTCTATTCTGGAAGCTAGAAGAGTTAAGTATTTTCAGTCAAAAAACACAAGTACTTTAAGTGACCTGTAAGCCGAGCAGAAAAAAGACATCAGACAGGGGTATGGACTGTACAGTTATCTTTGTTCTTCTCCAGTTAACATTGGTAGTGCTGTGGAAATGCTCCTACTTTGTGTTTCCCTAACTTGCATGTTTGTGTATGGAGTAAGTAGCACTATTGGGGCCCCATTATTTTTGCAGTACATGCTGCTCCACTACAGACATTTATTTCTGAAGGACAATAAATCACCTGATAGCATTTATTCAGAGTGGAAATTAAAGCTTAGTACTAAATCTTGTTTCGACTCCAGAATCCTCCAAAGAAAAGCCTGAAAGAGCTTTTTTTTTTTTTTTTTTTTTTTTTTTTTTTAATCATTTGCACTATCTCTGAATTCAATACCGTACCTCTGTACTTCCACTGAGATTATTCAGAGACCTGGCACTGCACTTGCAGTAATGCATCAATACAACTTAGATCTTTTGTTGACTGACTAGAAGAGATCAGGAAAAAATGTGTATAATAAAAATAAGAGAAAGATGAGAACAGAGAGTAGGGAAAGGGATGGAATGGGAGGGAAAGGAAGGGGAGGGGGCAAAAAATTAAAAATGGAAGGGAAGGGAACAAATTACAGAATCACAGAATTGCAGAATCTTAAGGGTTGGAAGGTACCTCCAGAGATCATTGAGTCCAAGCCCCCTGCCAAAGTAGCTTCCCTACACAAGGTCACACAGGTAGGTGTCCAGGTGGGTCTTGAGTATATCCAGAAGACACTCCACATCCCCCCTGGGCACCCTTTTTCCAGTGATCTGTCACTCTCACCATAAATGAGTTCTTGAGCACATTCATGCAGAACATCCTATGCTCCAGTTTCTGGCATTTTCCCCTTGTCCTGTCTCCACACACTGCTGAAAGGAGCCTGGCCTGGCCACTTCGCCCCCTACACCTCAAATATTTATAGACCTGGATCAGGTCCCCTCTCAGTCTTCTTTTCCCAAGGCTAAGCAGACCTAGTTCACTTAGCCTTTCTTCATAGGGGAGATGGTCCAGGCCCTTCACCATCTTTGTGGCCCTCCACTGGACTCTTTCCAAGAGATCCCTGTCTTTTTTGTACTGGGGAGCTGGACACAGTACTCCAGATGAGGCCTTACTGGGGCAGAGTAGAGGGGGAGGATCACCTCCTTTGACCTGCTGGCCATGGTCTTTTTAATGCACCCCAGAATGCCATTGGCCTCATGGCCAGCCTGTCATCCACCGGGACACCCGGGTCTCTCTCTGATGAGCTTCTCTCCAGAATTAATAATTTAAATTAATCAAAATTAATTTGGATTTACCTCCAGAAAGTAGGAATTGATCTCATTTTGCATCCTAATCACTATGCACTGGATGTAGCTGAAATATATATTCAAAAATAGAAATGCAAGTTCTCTTGTGACTAAAATGCACAAGATATGCCATGCTGTTGCTCATCCCCTTTGCCATATATCCATGGGGCAGCTCAGACTATCTGCTCTAGTAATGGCTGTGTCAGGAATAGTTGGAGGCCAGAATAAACACACAGCCCTGACAAAGGCTGCCCATTGCTTTACTGTTTTTCAAACAAAAGACTGTCCATTTAAGCACTTACTGAATGCTATCCATAGTGAGATTAGATATGAGTGCATGATTCTCTAGTGGAAGGACTGTGTTTCAAGCATAAAGAATTAGAAAAATAATATTTTATCTCCTCATATTTACTAACAGTGTAAGCACGATGGACTCAGACGTGTGAGAACTGAAGGCCATTAAATGTGCAAGGGCAAATAGGACACTTAAGACAGGGATTTGACATAGTTAGAAGAGGGATTTTAAATGTGAGGAAGCCTAACGAGTTGTAAAATGGAGTCTGATAACAGAAAATTTAGATCATAATACTTCCCCCTAATAGAAAAATCCAAATTATGTGGCCCAGGAGACCCCTTTTCCAACTCCATGCTTCTAACAAGCTCCTCACTCTGTGGTCTTCTACCACGCATCCTCTCTATTGTGTTATTTTGTTCCAGATATTCAGGAACAATGCAATGTTTTATCTTACTGGTTGCCTAGACAATAAAAATGATGTGGAAAAAATGTTACTCAGTTTTATATATTGGAGCAGGAGCAAGAGAAAATTAAGTCCCCTGATTGTCAAGATTTACACAGATGGTTTACTATAAAAGCCTGAAAGTTTTCCCGGAGCCAGATTCAGGCTTTTAACCACAATGTTTGCATCCAAATAATGATTTTTATCTGTCTTTAATGAGCTGCTGTATTAGCTTGATCAAATATTACAGTTAAATTACAGGCAGGCATGAGGAAACAAAGCATTTATGTGACACTTACAGGACTAAGAATGGGCTCATGGGCTAGTAACTCTGCACTGAAGATACATAAAACACTATAGTATCAGCTTCTGGCTCAACTCAGTAGCTGAGATACTATAGGTCATCTGCAGATGTAAACTGGGGGAAACTTATGCTCTCGTTAAAGCTGGTACACAAAGGTGATGCCACTCCATGTCTCCTTTCCAAATATATCAGTCCAGCCGTCTACACAATGCAAATCAAATGCTTCAACAAAGGATTGACAAAAGACAGGAAGAAACCTGATCTGAAGTTGGAAAGATGAATTTTTGTGTCAGGTCATTCCAGGAAGGGAGGGATAGTTTAGTAGATTCTTAAATCCCCCCTGGTTAGATTAAGATAAAATGGCACACTGGATCTGTACATAAGAATCAAAAATCAGTGGCACACAGGATATCAGAGAGATCAAGAAGATGACACCAGACACCCTCCTGAAGACTGACAGCTTCTCTGACACTGTTCTGGAATCTTCCAGCAGTGTCGAAAACACTGATGTGTTTTTCAGGGTATTGTCTGTACTTGTCTCTAGCATTTTTGCGAGAATAAGGAAATTCTGCTTCTCAGTTTTATCCAATAAAAGGTGAAGGTTTGATCTGATCAATCTGAAAAGATAACTGACAGCCTGTTCTTTAATCTAGAAAAGGGAAAACATAATGAGTTTCAAAAGTTCACAGCAGAAGATAAATTCAAACTAAAAATTGCTTCCCTTCTTAACAATGAAAGTTACAAACAACTGAGACATTGTATCTTAGAACATGATGGATTTGCATTAACTTGAAATCTTAACATCAAGACTAAAAGCACTTATAAATACATATCTAGCAACTTAACCAGGTGTTAAATACTTGTCAAGGTAATAACGAGATGAAGTTTCTTTGTGTGTGCTATGTGGGAAGTTGCAAAACATTCTTGCAGTAATCTTCTTCCATATTAGCTTTTTTTGTATTGGTGCTATAAATAAGTTTTGCTAGCACCAAGACCTGCTGTCAGTTACCCTGCTTAGGTTTTCTGGCAAGGGCAGTTTCAAATATGAGATTGGAACAGACATGTTTGGAAATCACATGACCAGGCAGAACTCAGATGTGTAAACGTGAACAGAGGACCACAAAAGAGAATGTGGTGGGAACACAGATGCCAGAATAGCACATCAATTTCTTTGTTCTCTTTATAATAGTCCCTGAATTTAGACTCTGAAATATGAAAGGGAAATCTGGGAAACAAAGTGATATGGTGTAATGCAATACCACTAAACTATTACCTGTCTACCTGTCTCAAATGCCATTTTTTACCACTGCTCACACATACTGAAGTATCCTAGCTTAATCTTCTAAATTCAGATTCTTAATGGTGTGTGCCGGATTTTAATCTTATATGATTGTTCAGAAGACAGAAGCAAAAAAGAAACCCCAGAGTAACAGTAAGAAGTTTTGTGTTTGTTTGTTTGTTTGTTTGTTTGTTTGTTTGTTTTTGTTTTTTGTTTTTATTATTATTATTATTAATTTGTTGACTAACAATAAACTTTAGAACTAAGCTTATAATTGTTTAACTAGAATTTTAGAAAGCCTGCTTTCTTCTGTTTATATTAACTGTGCCAAAGACTCTTGTATTTCATCAATGCAGTTATGAATATTTTTGTCTCCATCTTAATTAAATTTAAATTGCAATGACGAGATGGCAGATACTCTATTTCTTGTTCTGGTTGAGATCTCTTGTGATGTTTACGTCCCACCTTTGGGAAGACCGCTATGCTTGCAGATTCCTTTTCTGAGAGAGATATAAATAACAAGCATATTCAGGATATTCTTTCTGAGTGTACATTATCTGTGTGGGTGATGCTGGAAATGTAAACAGTACTTAATCTGTGCACTCAGGTCTGTAGTGGGATTTCATTACATAGAAGACTTGTGAATGTCTTCTGTGTTGGGCTGAATTTCACTCCCAGGATCTTGTGAGAAAAAGATACAATAAATAATTAAAATAAAACAAACAAACAAACAAACAAACAAAAACTGTCCAGAACACTTTTTGTGAATGTGTTTTTCATGAACAAAAGTGAATTTGCAGAAACGAGAATGTGTGGGAAGAGAGGGAGATGCAAGGTTCTATGTATCTACAAGGAGGAAGACAAAAACTGCTCCACCAAGGTTGCTTTTTGAAGGCCTTAGCAGGCAGTCTCCCAGCAGTAATTATAGATATTCCTATGCAGCCTCACTGTCCCTCCTTCCTTTCCTGACAGTCTCCAGAGAATCACATTCTAATGGAGAACATAACATACACCAAAATTTACATTTTCTCTCTAATTCAACCTTTTCCTTTTCCACAAAAGCAATTCCCATTGCTGCACAAATACTTTTTTCCAAGTACACTTGGTCCCGACTCTCATTTGATCTGTGTCTGATAAAAGGATCATTTCTAATATTTGGGAAATCTCTACCAAATTGATACCAATGGAGATGTGATATTGGCATGTGCAGGAAAACTTCACAACATCTGAATAGCTGCTGAAGAATGCAGCGGGACAGAAAACCATTGTGCTGTCCCAGTGTAGACAGGACAGAATAGTATAGACTGAGAGGCAGGAACAGTACTGAGTGGCAACTTCATGAAAATTACTACATAACATTGGAAATAATGAAACTGTGCCTTCTCTTGGAGTTCTCCTTAGCCTTCATTTTACATCTTATTATAATTCTATAGTTTAAATAATAAAACTCAGTCTTTTAAATCAGAATTCCTTGTTTTGATTTTCTCTCTACTTCTAATCATTTTGGCATCAGGAGATGCAATTTCCAGTCTTAAGGCAAATTCTGTTTCCTCATTATGGTTTACGAATTTTGCACACAAATATTTCTTCTGTACAGATTTATTTCACTTAAAAGAAAAAAGCCCTCAGATGATTGTTCAAAGATCGATAAGACGTAGATTTATGTGATCTTGTCGAATGTTTTATTTACTTATAAGAGAACAACAATTTAAAGGCTTTCAGAAGTTGTTGCAACCCTTCAAGAAAGCAAGCCTTCATTTTCCACAGATGTTTGTTTTTATTATCTCTATAGCAGTTTAATTGAAGAAATAATGATACCTCAAAGAGAATAAGTGAAATGCTCTCTTCCACCTTTTTTTTTTTCCCAGATTTTTTTTCTGTTTGTTGTTGTTGTTGTTGTTGCTGCTGCTGTTGTTGTTGTTGTTGTTTTCCCTCCTTTATTCTCCCTTAGAATCCACCTGCTATCTACCATGTTTTGCTTCAAATCTTTGCAAAGATCATAAATTTGAGGAGAAAAAGTTACACAGTGCACCCCATAAAATGATCTACAATCTCTGGAGTTGGTATTAACCTCATGAATCAATTTCAGTTTATCACACTGGATTGAGTAGTGTCTAATAATTGCCTTAAATGTCTTGTCCAAATTCTGCAGAAGGTCAATAAGGATTGGGTAGATCACATCCTTGAAATCTTCCTTCTGCATCCTCTCATTTCTTTTTAAACAGGTAAAATCTATGCACTCATAAATAAACATTTTTTAGATTTGTATTTTGATTCACCAAAAAAACAAAAAAACAAAAAACAAAACAAAAAAAAAAACACGTGCCATGACTTTGTGTCCAATTTAACAAAGTTGAATTGCTGCACTTCTTTAAAATGATCAACTTTTGGTGTAGGAATGGTCAAGGTCACTGCAAACTCAGCCACTTTCCATTTTATGATGTAGATTAAATGTTTTGCATCTCAGCTTCCATAGTAAATAAAAAAATACTGTAGTTAAATATATGACTCTCATCTTCTGAGCCGAAGGTCATGCAGGACTTGGGACTGAATACAGAAGAGAAGGAAGGCTGTTGTAAAGAGCAGCAGAATAAAATTAGGAATTCATCTTTAATATTTTCTTGTTTGTGCTTACTGCATCTATTTCTCTGTTTCCTTGAGCTTTGATAATTTCCTCTGATATTAAATACTTAGAAAAAGACTTTGTTTCACACATCCAAAGCCCAAAATATTCAATGTCAGAAAATTAAAGGGACTACAGTATAAAATATTATGTAGTTAAGATAGAGATGTTATCCCCTGTAAACATCTTCCTCAGAAATAAGAAGAAATGGGAAAGCCTCAAATAATTGCCAAGATTTCACTTCACAGCAGGAAGAAATTTTTTTCATTCCTTATAATTATCTGTGCTGCTGATACCAAGAGAAGAAAGCTAGGTTTTGAATGAAATCATTGCATTAGTATGTGTTGGAATAATCTTATGTAGAAAAATGCAGTGTTATTAATAACAGTCAACTTTTTTTATTTTCTCTTTGAAAATTCCAAAATATTTTGTAAACATTTGGACTTCGGATGTGGCATTGAAGAACAATTCATTACTTAATCTTTGTAACATTACAACCTATTGAACAGTCCCGGATGGAAGGAAGTATTTGTCCTGAAAGGATGGTGTGTGAAAGGGTAATTTTTAAATTTCTAATGAAGAAAAAGTAATGCAATATCACAGACTCCTTCACTAACCATGGGAGAAATCCTTTGAATGTCTGAAAAGTACTGTGTATAAAATATAACACTTTGAAAACATTTCAGTCAGAATAATGATTTTCTAATGGATTCCAACAGTGATATAATGCAGAGTTTTGAGGTCTGAAGAGAACTATATCAGTTTTCTTCCCTTTCCCTGCATTTTTCAGTTTGGGTAGATGAACAGTCACTTAGAAGCCTTTTAGCAGTGTACTCCAAATCTAACTGAAATGTGAGTCCACAAATCATGACTTTCTTGTCACTGACACAACAATGACACCACAATGTCTGATGTGTAGGAAAGGCAGCTTAATTATATAATTTTCAAGTGGAAACACAATTTTTGACTGCACCTGAGTTTTATCTTAGAGAAATATGTGTTATATATTGCTAAAGTCAACTTCTAAAACCAGAAGAAATTCAGAAATTGTAGTGAGTAAAAATGATGGTGAAAACAGGAAGCCTACTTTTGAAAGGAATAAAGACAGCTATTATTTTTCCTGGGATCTGTAGAAATCAAGATATCAAGATACTCAATAAGCAAAAAAGGTCATTTAGCCATGTAGAGCCTTGTGTCTGGTGAACAAGGAGCCCTGGCAAGTTGCAGATTTTCCCTTTCCTTGGTGAGAAGCAAATGAGAAGGAGGAAAGCAAAGGAGAAGAACCGCCATGACATAAGGACTGAATATGTCCAGACTGTAAAGTTATCACTATTTAGTTTGTGTCACTTCCCATTCTCATTATGTTCTTTGTCAAGAGAGTGAATTTATGTGCTGCCATTTACTGGGCTCATTACAGTGTTTGTCAAGTTAATGAATGGTCTGAGAGCCTGAATTTCCAATACTGAAGTGTGAATTATGGTACACACATTAAAATAACTCTTCCTTTGCCTAGACACTGTATCCCAAACTAACAGACACTTGATCTGTTTCCTATATGAGCTATCAGGAACTGTAGCAGGACAAGAAGCTGTGCTGAAAAGTCCTGACTAGGTCAAAGAGTAGAAGCTCACACTTCTGTAATATATCAGGCTTTAAACTTGTAGCACCTCATTTTTATGCCAAAGCTAAGACTGAAGACGGTAAGAGATTAATTGGTAACATTTTATTGTAAGTGCCAAATTGTTATTAATTTATTTGATACTCCTTACAAAAATATTAATCACAGTAAGCACTTTTGGACTTACTCTGACTGTTGATATGTGATTCTGGGGGAATTTTGGTGTAACTTAGCATTAATTATTGTCCACTTGCTGCAGAGCTGTACCATAATAATTTATTTTCTGCGAACAAGGAAAGAAAGGAAACAATAAAACAGAATCAGACACCTTTTCTCATACTCCAGCAGCCTGAAATGACCTAGATTGCATCATAATCTAAAAGTGAAAAAATTGTGTGTCATAATCTTTCTTGGTATTAGAGGTCAAGTTACTAAAGAAAATAACAAGAAAAAGCACATACTTTTGCTTTCAGGAGCCAAAATGTTCAGGAACAAATTATCATAGCTAATGCTTCTAACTATCTTCTTTCCAAAATGTGAATAAAAAGCAACACACTGACACGGTGGGTAAAGAGCTAAAAATTCACTTGAAAGATCATGTTCTCTCAAAAGTAGTGTTATGACTATTAGCAAAACAGTTCAGCTGCAGTTCATGTACAGGTCAATGCAAGAACACTTGGTAAGAAATTCACAGCTATCAGCATCAACTATGTAAATTATACAATAAAATGGAAAATTCATGGAATCTTGGGATGTTGAAAAGTACCTAGTTTCAACCCCTAGCCATAGACAGGAACATCTCTCTGTAGACCAGGGTGCACAAAGCCCCATTCAACTTGGGAACTGAGATAAGAGGTAAATTGTTCCAGTGCCTCACCACCCTCTATGTTGTGCCTCTTCTGCTGAAAGGAAACAGTGATCAAAAGGACAGCACTTAAGGTCTTCAGTAGGTGAACGAGTCCTTCTTCTTACAGAAGAAAATGTCCCAAATAGCTAAAATTCTCATCCAGGACATTCCAACACTGTCTTGGTACTGTGGAACATATGTGTTATCTCAATATAGGGCTGGCTTTATTACTTCTCTCTTCTTGCATATGTATAAACATACGTTTCCTGGAATATCTGTAACATCCTAAGATACCACTTCCTATATTAAACTGAACCACACATAGTTTTTCTAGCTATTCTTTAATAAAATAATACAGTGTTACAAAACTAACAGAATAATTATGGTTTTTAAGCTTTTGTGTGTGTGTGTGTGTGATTCGACTGTGTTGCCTGCTCTTGCTATTTCTTTTTGTTGATTCTTTCTTTTTCCTTTTCTCCCTCTTTTTTTTTTTCTTTTCTTTTTTTTTTTTTTTTTAATAAATTATTATTTTTAAGCTAAATTGATCTTCTATTCCTCTTCATCCAATAGCTAACCCCCGTGGGGAAAAAAAAGCATCCTAGAAGGCCAATCATATGCTGGGTTGCATCAAGAGAAGTGTGACCAGCAGGTCAAGGGTCATCCTGTCCCTCTTGGGAGATCTCACCTGCAGTACTGTGTCCAGTTCTGGAGCCCTCAACACTAGGAGGGACATGGAGCTGTTGGAGCTGGTCCAGAGGAGGGCCACAAAGATGAGCAGGGGGCTAGAGCACCTCCCCTATGAGTACAGGCTGAGAGAGCTGGGGCTTTTTATCCTGGAGAAGAGAAGGCTTTGAGGAGACCTTATGGCATCCTTCCAGAACCCAAACTACAGGAAAGATGAGGAGGAACTTTTAGTCAGGACAGGTAGTGACAGGACAAATAGTTTTAATCTGGAAGAGGATAGATTTAGACTAGATATCAGGAAGAAGTTCTTTACTTGTGTGCCCTGGTGGCACAGTGGTAGAATTGCTGCTTGCAACACCAGTGGCCCGGGGTTCAAATCCCCCCTGTGGACTCGAAACCCGGGAGTTGAACTTGATGATCTCTAAGGTCCCTTCCAACTCGCACAATACTGTGATACTGTGATACTGTGAGACACTGGAACAGGTTGCCCAAAGAGGTGGTGTATTCCTCCTCCCTGGAAGCATTCAAGGCCAGGCTGCATGGGACTGTGAGGAACCTAGTCTAGAGAGAGGTGCTCCTGCCTACAGCAGGGGGTTGGAATTAGATGATCATAAAAATCCAATCCCTTCCAACACAAACCATTTTATAATTATGTGATCTAATCACTAGATAGGGAGGAACTTTGCCAGTTTTATGCACAGGTTTATCATGTTCAGGGCATTAGACTGAAAAAATCTCCCCTTTCTGGGCACACAGACAAAAATAAGGCATATGTGATGTTTTAATCGTGAAAGACTTTCTGATAAATTATTTCCTTTCATCTGCCTAGCTGAACACTTGCTTTTGTCTGTTTCTGCTGTGGGAGAGACTGCATACATGTGGTTATTTTTGTTCTTTTCTGACTCCACATCTTCTTCTCTGGTTCCAGCCAAGTCAGCAACACTCAGATGTAGGGCACTTGGTTCCACTGGTCACCCAAGATGAAGTGCTTTGTCATCATCAGTAAGGCACAAAAGTGTGCTTTTCCCTGGCGGTAGAAGAAGAAGCTCTTATCTAAGTTAACCCCATGGTGAATAATTACTATACAAAGACAAATAACAGATTATTTATTAATTCTCATATCTTTAAACATTTATTACCTTTTAATTCAGAGAGAATATTGGGATTATTTTTTTCTCCTTGAGATGACAGTGACAAATGCACTTCTGAGATGTGATATGCCAGACTTAGAATAGTTAATAAATTAAAAACTTATTAAATAATCAATTTCAAACTAGAGGAAGAGAAAAGAGAAACATGCTGTCGTTGTGGAGCTTCTGGATAGTCCAGCAGCACTAGAATATTTTCTTTGCTAGATTCCACAGATAATTAAAATGGTTACTGTCATAGTCTCCAGTACTATCTCATGTTGTGAACCAATCACTTTTAAATAGTGCTTACTCTTTCTTTTTTCGGCTTGATCATACAAGGCAAAAAGTTGTGGTGACTTTTGGATCCATTCAAGTGATGTTTAAGAGGCGGACTATAGTGTCTCTGCCCTTTTCTGATACAAAGAATGACTTGTTAAGTGAAAATAAATGGATGGAACTATTAAAGGCTACCACTGTTATGAAAATCAAGATGAGTTTAAACATAAGTGACAACTCATGTTAATGGAGAAACTTCAAGTACATAAATACATATGTGTTAATATAAGTAAAGAGAAAGAAGTAAAAGGGGTAAAGAAAGAGGCATTCCTAAATGTTTCCATACAAAACATCTATAAGAAAAATTAGATTGATTTTTGTAATGTTTTTTCTTAAAATCTTTGTTGTTTTCATTTGTTTTTAATATTTTTACCATCACACAGATACGTCATATTGGAATTTCCTTCTGACTGCATGCGATCATTTACATACATTCATATTTTTATGTACCTGATTAATTTAGAAAATTAAAAATAGAAATAACCTTACCTGAGGTCTCTTACTTTTCTGTTGGCTTCCACATGGCATTTTTTGTTTAACATCAATGAGCCTCTAAGCCAGCAACCAGAATTCAGGAACAAATAGGAATCTTCAATGTGAATGTATTGCAAGAAAAGTTTCTGCCTTATATGAAATATAAATTTAATCCCAAATCCAAAGCTGCTTCATAACTCAAGGGTCCCACTATGAACTGGCATGTCTCAGATAAATTGAAGAACACTGCATAATGACCTTAATATCCAATTCAATTAAGAAAAAAGAATGAAAAATAATATGGACAAGACCAGGACTAAGAATGCATTTTTAACCTCTGATGAAATTCTGTTACTATTTACTCAAAATGCCTTACATTTCTACAGTGAATTGTATTAGTCAGTAGCTGCAGACTATATAATGATATCATTATTATATGTAGACAGTTGACTGGTTTTAAGACATTTCAGATTTCTTTTCTTTACCAGAGATGGATATAGCATGTTTGGTGATGGATATCTATCACCCTGATTCTACAATCATATCATCTTTCTTCACTTCCCTCCAATCACATGCATTCTCAGTAGATGAGATCTTTTACTGTATAAAGCCAAAAATCTGAGTCTGCAAGACTCAATTTTTTTAGTATTATTATTTTATTTTATTTTATTTTTATATCCCAACTCCTACACCGCTGTTAAAGAATGTCTTTCAGCCCCCAAAACATTTGTCCTCTTAACATCTCCAGAATGGTATTATTTCCTTTAAACACAGGGGAAATAGTGGTACCGGAAGACAAAGTGACTTGTCTGAGAAATTCTGCACCAAAGCAGAGACATGAAGCAGAATTTTTCAAATAACAATAATCATCATGAAAGTCATTTTATTCATAGTGCAATCATACAGTGACAGATTGGGGGCATGCATTTGTTTCCTTCACGAAAATAGCTTTCCATCTTTCAGATAATGCAGAACATTATTCCTAATTATTTATTGTTTTCTATTTTTTAGATTAACAAATACAATGTAACTCTTTAAATCCAATCAGAAATGACATGCTTTCAATTATTTCTTTTTTTGAACTAGTTTGCTAACGCAGTAAGGTGGTGCTTCAGAGAGAAAGCTATCAAGTACATGGTTGTATGATTACTGAATATTAAAATTCCAATTTCCAGACTTCCACCATAATTAATAATACCAATTAGGTAATATGCTGATTATCTTCATTACAGTACAATGTCTCCTTAGATTTCTAAGACCATTTCATAGAGAAAGATCCAAATTGCAGTTAAGGCTTAAGGATGATTTCTTTTCTCTTTTTTCTCCCCTCTAAAATGCCATGGCACTGATATTAAATTGAAAGCAATTGAGCAAATTTAACTGCTTGCTTCCCAATAACCCTTCCAGAACAAAAATAAATAAATAAATAGATAGATAGATGGGGAAAAAAAATAAAAAAATAAATAAATAAAAAAATAAAGAGTAAAATCTTTAACAACCAATCAAAATCCTGGAATTACTGATGTCAGACTGCTGTAGCATGAATTAAAAATAGTAGCACTGTAGGCTGAAGTAAACTGAACTAGCTGGAAATCATATCCTAAACCTTAGTATATTAACTTAAGTTGGATAAAATCAGATGGAGTGAATCAAGACCATCTAAATTATTTGAGATTGCAGAGGTCCATGGCTCCCCAAACCAGCACCCATCAATGACTCCTGAGCATAAGCACTGAAGTACTGAAAGTTTTGGGTATAGAATTCTGGCAGGTATTTCCCAAACTCCATTACACATTCACAAGATTTCCCTCTTTTTTCCATCCATCAAAGAGCTTTCTGCAGTTTCCCTGTTTAGTGGCTGGGAGGTCTCCTCAGCTTTTACGCTGACATAGTTACTCTTCTCTAACTCAGACATTTGTATTGGGCAACAGTTCATTCTAGTTTGATTAGCTCTTCTTCTTACTCGTTTTGCAGTCTTGCAAACTAATTATACAGAATTATTAGCAATAATTTTATAGGAATAGATAAGTGCAGTTTTGGTTGTTTTTTTCTTTGTTTTGTTCTGTTTTGTTGTTTGTTTGTTTGTTTTATTTTATTTCTCTATTTCTATTCTAAGAATCTGGACTGTGAAGTATTCTATGGAACATGGAACTCCTTTTCCATCTCTGACAAAAATACTTTGTGTCACACATATTGAAATACTGCACATCTTTTGGATGAAGTTATATCTGTGGCTCATGATCACTCAGTGATCAAACAGACAGGTTTTTGATATTTTCCAACTGATGGCCTCATGTTCTCAGCAGCAATTACTATTATTCATCCCCTTGCACTTCACTGGTAGATTCAGTATTTCTCTCCCGTCATTTATTTCATACCAGTTTCATCTCTCTCCTTTGCAGATGCCCAAACAATACTCATAACTCCAATAGAGATTTTTTGGTGTGTTCCTCGGTGCCTTTAATATTGTCCTGTATCTAGTTACACTGGTGGACCATGCTAGCATTTGTCACAGTCCTTCCACATTTCTGGCTAATAATCTTCCTCTTTGCTCACTCTGATTGTCTCCAGGTGGATCATCATGTTGGAGCAGTAGCCCTTGTTATCAATCTCTGAACTCACAGCCTCACTTTCCACTAGCACACGATCATTTCAATGACATTTTTATTCCTTCAATCCTCAATTTCATTGCAGCTTTCCTGTAGGATATTCCTGTCAGTCTTAGTTCCTAGCTCAAGAAAATATAATTTACTATTTGTTCAAAGAATAAACCTGCTAGAAAATTCTCCTTCATCATGTCAGTAGAGGCCATTGTTATCTGACTTTGTCAAAAGTGCATTCTTACCCTCATCCCACGTTCCCTCCTGTTAATCAAGAATTCCCGTGATTTATTGTGTCAAAATGCTATAACAAATCCAGATCCGCTAAAAGCTTTTCTTTCTGACAGGCACAAAAGGAATTTCTCTTTGCAATTTTCTGCCCTCATCCAAAGTTTGGATTATACTTTTCTCCAAGACAGCTTCACACACTATTAAAATCAGACCCCAAAATACCATTTCCTGAATTGCTTTCCCTGTTGTCTAAACATACATCATAAATCGTCTGATCTTTGTACACATATCTCATCCTGAAATCTGATTTAATTTCTAACAAGTATTTTAAAATGGATGAGAATACTGATATTTGCAGAGGATTTCAAGTATATTTGCGTTTTATATCACAGGGCACTTTTGAAATTTCTGAGGCAACCACAGAACTTCAAATTTCTATGCATATGAGCTGTTACTGTCTAGAAGGATTCAGCCAATAGATATTTTTTCAAGAATAAGAAAACCTAAAGAAAAAATTAATAGAAGTGAGGAAGGCCTGAAGGAGGAATGGTGGGGATAGATAGCTCTTGTGTCCAGAAGGGTCAACTGCTGACAAGCCCCTGGGATCTTTGACTTGCATATCCAAAAACCCTGGACTTCTCAATATAAGAATATAACTAAATGCATACACTAAAATAATTCTTGAGGGATGTAAAACTGCAGAAATAAAATTTTATATGGAAATAAACTTTTATGGGCTGTGAATAATTATGAAGATGCTTGATGCATCTTGATGCTTAAGCCAGGTATGTCCACAATCCTTGTAGGATACAAAGCTAGGCATCAAGCTAGATTTAGGCTGTGTATTTAGGAAGCATATATACAGGAGGAGGTATAACTGTTTACACGGGTGGATAGTGATAGGTCAAGGGGAAATGGTTTTAAACTGAGACAGGGGAGGTTTAGGTTACATATTAGGAGGAATTTTTTCACACAGAGGATGGTGACACACTGGAACAGGTTGCCCAAGGAGGTTGTGGATGCCCTATCCCTGGAGGCATTCAAGGCCAGGCTCTGGACATCCTAGTCTTGTGGCTGGCAACCCTGCACATAGCAGAGGAGGGTGAAACTAGATGATCATTTTGGTCCTTTTTAACCTGGCCATTTTATGATCTGGAGGAAGACACTGGGTGAGACACTCCCTTCTGGGGAAAATGTCTTTCCCAAGAAGGCTGCAGACACTCAGCTACCTTCTGCAGCTCCTATCATTCATCATCTCTTCCTCAATTTCACAGTTTCCTGGCTTTATTCATTGCCTTCCTGTGTTTCACTGGTTTTTATAACAGACCTCAATTCCCTAACCAGGAAAAGAGACAGTTATAATGTTACAGGAATCTCATGGGAATGTAGCTAACAAACAGGTTGAGCAAAGTCTAATTTAAACATGTCTCATTAAAATTAATAACGCTATTGGATGTGAGAAATATCAGTTTGGTATGATCAGGGAAACTGAATATAATCTTCATGCAAAGCAATATAAATATTTTTGCTTTCTCAAAAACATATGTTGCATTATGCAAAATACTTGTGCAGAACCTCATATCACATAGACTTCTAAATGGAATTCTGTCAAAGTCCTCCAAGTTTCCAGATATATCATAAACTGACTTCATAAGCTCATATATATTAGAATCATCTCCAGATCAACCCTATTTTTTAAATTTTTGCCTCTGGATTACACTGGATGCTCTTAGAGTGCCAAGGCTATGAAGAGAAGACACAGTAATTCATACTAATGGAAAATGCATAGATTAACAAATAGAACTTTCATGCTGGGCACTGTCAAAGATTAAACCCTAGAATCCAACATTTGTAGTAGGTAAAAGGATATTGTTTCTTGCCTGGCAGTATCTTACTTAAAAAACACTTCCTGTCAAGAATGGTTATTACTCCTCTCCTAAATAATCAAGTAAGTACATTTACTGATAGAGATAATACATATTTATGAGCAAAAATTTACTAAGCAGTTTTGTTTAGAGGACAAAAATCATAAATGCATTCTACCAAAAATAAAGAATATAAACATCCTACTGGAGAGCAGAAACCGCACTCAAGCACCGGGAAGGCAAATGTTTCAACACAAATTTTATATGTAGTAGTCACCAGAGAATGCCCATGGACTGCCCCTACCAAGTATGAAGACACTTGGATTCAACATTTTATTCCCCGATGTAATTATCACTCCTCATTTTTCAGACTGAAGTAAGACCAGCTACACAGACACAAATCTCAACAGAATATAAACCTCCACAATGCCCTCTATCAGAATCCCTGAGCCTTTAGACAAACGGTTTCTTTATGGGAAAAGGAGGTGAGGTGTTTTTCTGTGCAGACAAGGTTCTTCACATCAACAGCAGCCTTTCCCAGCACTGGAACTGAGTTTAAATCCCCTTTTCATCTGTAATCTTTATGTCAGAGCTTTCAATTGGTGATTCCCTGGTTGACAGTAAGGCAAGAAAAGTGGTATTTACATTGCAGATGTGCCTCTACCAGAAATACATCTGCAATTATTAAGAATTGTGTTGGTGTAACTGAGAAACATTGCATGCAACAATTGTTCTAGCGTGGAAAGTCATTTTCCACTGCAGAGACATGATCATCTTTCCTCCTTGATGGAGGCAAAATGAGTGCAATAAAACTCATGAAAACCATGACACCAGAGCAATGAAAGGCAGCCCAAGAGATAAATGCAGTATTCTGCATGAAAGAAAATAGAAATTCACCTTATTTACTCCAATAATAACTTCCCTGATAAAATCTAAATTCTAACAGAATCGAGTAAGCCGAAGTATTTTGATATAGAGAGGAGCTTTAACTTGTGACAAAAAGTTTTATGGAATACAACTTTCAGAATGCTGCTAATCTAGTAGACTTTAAAGCAAATCTCACAAGAGTCCCTTTCTAAGGGCAAAAAATACCTTCAGTTTTCTATGGCAACTACTACCAGCCCTGGACTGGACAACAGCACAGTTAATCCCAGTTCCATAGCACTGGTGTTAAGGTATATTTACCACTGACTGTCTTTCTCTCTGTTGTCAAAGAAGGATTGAAATACGTGTTTGAGTGCTCTGTTCTCTCACAATTTGATTTTGAGGTCTGACAGATAAGACCTGGGGATAATTCTGCAACTGTTCACAAGCCAAAACCAAAATATATATACACATAAAAAAGCACAACCATCCTCTGCCTGCCAAACTCAGGTCAAGAAAAGCCAGGCAATTGTGAAAAGTCAGATGTATTTATTTCTATTTTTAATAGCCAATCAGTGTCTTCTTTGCAGTCACTAAGTCTCATTCTTTTTTCCTAATGGGAAGATACCCACAGGGAAATTGCTGCTAACAAGAGGTGGGTCCCTTCATTAGTCCCAGGAAAAAGTATTTGCAGCCCATCATAGTCTTAATTAAGGATCTGACCCCACTCCTAATATAGACAGTGGCAAAACAGCCATTAGCTCTAGAGAACAGGATGAGGCACTGAATATAGCCCATTTGAACCCGCAAGCAAGTTGCTTGCATGCTTATCACAATTTCCATCAATCATTGAATATGGAGCTGCAAGGGACCTCGGGGGACTGACTGATCCACCTCTCTACTCAAAAGCTGGCAAACTGTTCCTAAACTACTCCTGACAGCTGCTTGTCTAACCTGTCCTTAGAGCCCCCTACAATGCTGGAGTTACCTCTGTTTCTCCAGGCTGTCTCACACCAATCTCTGAGCCTTAGAAAAGCTTGAATTCTGTTTTTCCCTCCCCTACCACATGGTCTAAATCTTCTCTGCCATAGTTTTGGCAGTCCAGTGGACCCTTGCTCTGGGTTTACTTCTTTGAAGCGTCTTGCTGGTGTTTAAGCTGGTGCAAAGAAGGTAAAAGGCTTAATATTTCACAGAGTTGATGACAGTTCAGACCTCTACTGGACAAACAGCATGCCTTCAGATGTGACATGGGTCACCTTGACTTGAACTGCACTAGATCTTGTAGGAAATCTCCAGTTCTCTGTCTTTGGAAACATGAAGCCACTTTGATTAAATTCACTGTTTCCCAGAACTGCTGTTTGAGGGTGATAATTGTAGCTTCAGGAGGCCTGACTTTCTGGTGTTAAGCCTCCCAATGAGCTCTATGAACAAGAAGCAGCTGGAATAATCTGTTCAAAAGAGGCACATTTTAAATACATTATTTATGCCAGCCTGCGGGGGGGAAATTGTTGTTATTCTCAGTTAAATACCATTTGGCGACCCAGGACTCCTCCCATTACCTGCTGAGCCAAGTTAGCATGTTGCAAAATGCAAAATAAAACTTAATTTATTATGATTAAGAACCATGTGACAAGTAAACAGTCCCAGCACAGCAGCGGCCAGAGTGACTTTCTTCCTGAAAGCTCCAGTCCTCCCTCCTCTGATAGTTGTACTTGTTTGTCTCCTTGACACTTTTCTTCCCTTTTTCATTGTTAGACACTGTTTGGGAATGATTATACATGTGTTTTGTTTTCCCTCAGACTTTCACTCTGTCATGCTCTAGCCTTTCTGTTTTTAAGTGCTGAACATATTTTATTGCCTGGAAGAAAAATAATAATAATAATAATAATAATAATAATAATAATAATAATAATAATAATAATAATAATAATAATAAATTAAAAAGGCAAACAGTAATAATAAAATAATCTCCTAGCCTGAAACTCTGAGTTTATTGCAAAAGTAAAAGAACTTCCCCCGATGGTGATAAGTTAAGAGTCAGCTGTAAAGAGCTCTGCCTGCAGAGTTGCAGGGAGTTATGGGAGAAGAAGTCAATGATTAAACCCACATTCTCTAAGCAGACAGGGCTTCTACCATTCCTACCCTACAGCTGACTACCTCTCCAGGGATGCTACTGCTCCCTCTACTACACCTTTACCCCTGTCTTACTTATACCCAGTTGTAAACTTGCAATTTCAGTTGATTGGAAACTGAATTGAATACATGCTTGTCCTGGAATTGTTTTACCACCGTGTTTTGCTCTCTCTGGACCACTGCTGCCAGTTTATTGAGCCTCACAAAAACCTAGCATTTCTTTTTGTATGTTATTTGCACGGATTTCCTGGAATCTGATTAAAATCTCAATAAGGGCAAGAGATAAAAGTCTGGATGATTCCAGGGGACATCAAATCAAAGAAAGTCAATATCTGCATTTAAACATTAATCCTCATTAGGTAGTAGCAAAATACATGTGACAATATTTTTTTTATTCTTTCATTTTTTGGTTGAAATGCAAGATTTAACAGTTGATCAAATCGTTCATTAGTGGAATAAGAAATGGAATGAAAGATTTTACTTGAAGCAGAAGTCATAAATACTGTAAGACATTCAAAGCACTTCAGAACAGTATGACCAACCTTTTGCATGCTACAAATCATGCCACAGAATCATGGAATGGCCTGGGTTGAAAAGGATCATAATGATCATCTGGTTTCACCCCCCGTGCTACGTGCAGGGTCATCAACCACTTGATCAGGATGCCCAGAGGCATCCAGCCTGGCCATGAATGCCTCCAGGGATGAGGCATCCACAACCTCCTTGAGCAACCTGTTCCAGTGTGTCAACCAAATGGTAGAGTCTGAAGGTGTTTTCATTCTTTAATACCTTTAGTCTGGAAAAGTGTAAAGCTAGAAATGGTTGCAACTCTTTTCTGAAGTGATCTGCAAAAACTAGTGTTTTTTTGTTTGTTTGTCTGTTTGTTTGTTTTCTGTTTTTTGTTCTTGTTTTTGTTTTGTTTTGTTTGTTTTAATTTGATCTACGTTTGTTTTTTGTTTGTTTGTTTTGCATTTCTAATAATAATAAAAAATTGACTTCATTTTCAATATTTTGTTTCTTTCTGTGTTTTACACAATGAAAGCAATGATTCTACTAAACAGTGCTTGTAGACAAGGAATGATTTTATGTCTTAAATTTCCCATACGAGAAGGAATTTTTTTGCATGTCTTCGTTATTTTGCATCATAGTTCTAAATGTTTGGCATGTTTTCTCTCATATAATCCAACAGGATACCTTCTATAGCTTGTAGATAATTAAGATGTGGCACAGACTGCCTCTCCAAGTTATCTGCACCTTCCCAATTGTCAGTGATACAAAGAGGTACATATATCATACCAATTGAATTGCTGCAGTACACAAATTCCTTACTATTAGGAGTATAAACACTCTCTTTCAGTGAAAATGCATCAGTTTGCTCTTACATAGGGGTTAAAATGGGTCAGAAATAAAAGCAAAACCTAGGGTTAAGTCTTCACCATTCAAGCCCTAGTTTTGTATGACCAAGCCTCAGCTTTGCCCTGTCCCAGTTTTTCGATACCAGGTACTTCTGTATCCTAACTCATTCAGCACACATACAGGAAAATGTATGTGTCACTCTACCAGTAATGTAATCAAATTGTGTCAAAAAGGAAAGGGAGGCTGCAGGGATTTAAGAGTGAAACAAGAATATTTTTCTTTTTATGAGTCCAATTCATATCAATCAAAGACAAAAGGAAACAATTCCAATAACTTATTTTAATGCTTTTGTTTATCCTGGAGTTCAGTCGCCATAAAAAGTGTATGTTTAAAATGTCCTTTGGGGAGTTAAAGTCCCATAAACTCTTGTAACCCAGTGACATGAGATAATGAAACTACCTCTAAAAGTACAGCAAAATGAGATTTTTTTTTTCTTTTTTATAGTAATAATCAAATAGTTTTCCTTGAGGTATTGATTGAATTATACATAAACCTTACATGATGGTAGAAAAGAAAAGAAAGGAGAAAGAGAGGGAAAATTAAAAGGAAGAGGAAGGTGGAAGGAGGAAGAAGAAGGGAAGGGAAAGGGGAAGGGAAGGGGAAGAGAAAGGGGAAGAGGGAAGAGAAAGGGAAGGGAAAGGGGAAGGAAGCTGTTTGCAAAACTTCTTACAAGCAATCAAAATAAAATCTAGTCTAGCACATGCAAATAATAGCATTTAACAGTACATGCAACCGAGGTATCTCTTCATAAAGCAGACATGCAGAAATGTCTGCAGGCTTCTTTGGAAGAGAGGTAGAAGCATTTACTTCCCAAAGTTATTTTTTGATGGTGGAAAATTTCTTCTGATATCAAAATTTGACTCATAAATAATTCAAAATTACATGTTCCTAATCCTCTCAGAATTTGCTTTGTTTAACAGTAATTGCACTACTTGTCCCCTAAAATTGAACATTCTGCATAACCAAATGAAGTTTTGACAGATATAAAAGGGTTAAAAGCATCTGTTGAAATAAGGATTCTTTTTCTATACATGCTTTAGCAGTGGCATTTAGCAGGGCTTCACTATGTGCTCCATGACCCCAGGACACAACCAAGTGACAATTGCCTTCGGCACTCAGCACCTGTCACTAAAGCTGTGATGATCAACGTTTCACTTGGCCTTCATGTCAGTGAGGATATTTTTTTAATGTGATCAAGTGTGAAACTTTCCTTGAGTTCGAAAGCAGTTAATTCAACAGCAGAGATTAAAGGAAGTCACAGGTGATACAAAAGGAGAGGAGGAGGAATGCCACTTGCTCTGAAAACCAGACAGCAGCAATCATAAAAGCCTGAAGGTCCCTCTTGCCTTGTCTGCCTGCTCTCAGCTCCACAGATGTCGGGAGTGATGTTTTTTTTGTTGGCAGGATACCAATGTGTATGTAGCTGTAAGATCATTTGTGGCCAGATAGACAGCCTCATGTCTGTTCCTCGCTGATGATTTTGAGTTTTATTTTTAAAAAGAAATTTTTAAAAATGTTTTAAAAAGTGGTAAATTAATAAAAGTGATATCGCTAATATGAAGGGAAATTTCTACATGATCACCTGTGTTTATTTCAGCTGAACATCTCCAGTGACATCAGCATGTCATTCAAGGCCAGGCAACAATTCCAGACAGCAGAAAATTATCTTTACTATTAATTTCTTTTAAAAAACAGTTTTGGCCAGGATTAATTAATTAACACTGTCTGAACACCATTTCAGGAGGCAGAATGGGCTAGCATCATTCCTGGTAAGCCAATCTAGATGCAGCTGCGTCATCCTAAGCAATAAAACACTTCATTAGAATGGATGACGGCTGGTCTGTGCTATTGATAGCAGTCCCGGTGGACAGCTGGTGTGTTTGTGCAGATGCAGCTGTACGGGGACAGAAGGCATCACACCTCAAAGCCTTCAGTGTCCATCATATTGCCAGTGAAAAGTCTCCTGTGGACTATGAGGACCTGTTTCCTGCTTAAAGAGCACAGAACAATTAGTTTTTCTTCTTTTAACTCAGACATCAAGCCCACATTATGAGATAAGCAGCAGGGCTGGATGAATGGGAATGCAGGGCTGATGTTTTCAGCTACAATAACACTCTGTTGAGTGTTATGAGACATATACAGAGAAGCACACATATGAACACACTTGTATGGTTACCTTCATATTTTATAATTTTCAGTTGACTGCAAATATTTTCCTATAGATTTCAAAGGTTCTCTTGCCTGTAAAATATAATGTAGAATATAAAAAGGACAGATGATAATAATATCATACCATTCTAAAACCATTACAAATATAGTTCTATAAAAATATTTCTCTGAAGCCATCTGAATCTAATAAGTATCAGGTCATTTTGGGTGAGTTATTTTAAACTTCAGGTTTAGGTAGGTATGAAAGTAAAGAATGAAAAATAGGGACCATTTTCTCTAATTGGATCCATCACTGACTTATAATGAAAGAGTACTTCATATCTCCCAGAATTTAAAAGATAGGAAAATATGTCTTGTTTAGCAGCAGACTGAATATTTGCTCTTCCTCAGCTTAAAATACTGGAGCTATGTATTATAAAGATCCCTCTTAATTTAAATGAATCACTCTTTCAGAAACACAGAGCGAATAAAGCTAATTCCGATTGGCATTGAGAAAGTGCAGAATCAAACACAAATTAAGATTTTGCAGAAAGAAAGAAAGAAAGAAAGAAAGAAAGAAAGAAAGAAAGAAAGAAAGAAAGAAAGAAAGAAAGAAAGAAAGAAAGAAAGAAAGAAAGAAAGAAAGAAAGAAAGAAAGAAAGAAAGAAAGAAAGAAAGAAAGAAAGAAAGAAAGAAAGAAAGAAAGAAAGAAAGAAAGAAAGAAAGAAAGAAAGAAAGAAAGAAAGAAAGAAAGAAAGAAAGAAAGAAAGAAAGAAAGAAAGAAAGGAAGGAAGAAAGGAAGAAAGAAAGACAACAACATAAAAACACTAATTGCAGTCAGTCTTACAATTTCCTTTATCACATGCAGAAGACAAACCCAAAGAACACAAAGGGTTGTAAAGCAGGTAGTTATCTACTTTTCCCAGAGGGCTTTGGGAAAATATCTGACTCGGCACATGACTCTGTTGAGGCAGGAATACACTTATTTGCCAAAATAACATAAGTAAAAGAATTTTAAGTGCTTTTTCATTTGAGTTCTTCAGTGCCTTGCCATTATCCCAGGAACTGCAACACAAAACAAACAAACCAAAAAAACCTCCAGCAGTGGCAGGAACAAGAAACTAAATGCAATTCTATTTATTAAACAGAGGAATTGTAGGCCCTACTGAAGTGATAACAAAGGATTTTTGTCTTCATTGTTTAGACAAGATTCAGGTAACTTCGTTTCTTGTCTATAGATCAGAGATTTACTTTTCTCTTACCAGCAAATGCAATGCTGTGCAACTCAAGAAAGGCAAGCTAGAATCACAGAATTACAGAATCACCAAGGTTGGAAAAGACCAACAAGATCATCCAGTCCAACCATCCACCAATCAACTATAGTTCTCACTAGACCATGTCCTTCAATGCAACATCCAAATGTTCCTTGAACACCACCAGGGCTGGTGACTCCATCACCTCCCTGTCACGCCCATTCCACTGCCTGATCACTCTTTCAGAGAAGCAGTATTTCCTAACATACAGCCTGAACCTCCCCTGGCACAGCTTGAAGCCATTCCCTCTATTCCTATCGCCATGAGAGAAGAGGCTGACCCTCAGCTCACTACAGCCTCCATTCAGGTAGTTATAGAGAGCATTAAGGTCTTCCATGAGCCTCCTCTTTTCCAGACTGAAAAAGCTGCTCATCATAAGGACTGTGCTCCAGACCTGGAGTTCCTCATAGGCTTGTGCATAGATAAACAGCTGAAAACCAAGAGTTTCCTAAGAAAATAGGTGGCTTTAGTCCCTTCAAGAGCTGTCTTTAAGTGGTCCATCTACTCCTCTTTGCAGCTGATTCTTGCTCCTTAGGACCAGGCCAATCTAGAAGTTTAGTCCTCCATATTAGAAATGGAACTTATGTGTCTCAGATGTAAAGAAAACAGTGTTTAGAGGGCCAAAGAGATATGAGATGAAAGAGTTACTGTGTCTCCAAGGATGTCAAGAAATTTCCTAAAGGAAAGGATGTTCCATGGGACTTTTTAGGATCTCAGTTTCTGTTAAAGAAGCATGAGCTTCTCCTTTCTAGCCCAGCCAGTTCTTTAGTGGTTGGAACACTTCCCTGAAATAGGAGTTGAACCATATTACTACCTAAGAGGATCCAAAGACAAGTGGATAATCTCTTCAGTCATTCATGAAATAAAAATAGCTTTGGTTGTCTAATGCTGAATTTGGGACATGCTGCACATACTTTAAAAGTTCATAATATGTTGGGCTAGGGTGTCAAATTTATTAACTTCAGTTGTAATGAAACTCATATAAGCTTGCCTATATCTTTTACTACTTCTGGTCCTTTGTAGAACACCAGTGAGCATACGTGACCTCTTGTGAGCCTAGTCTGCTCGATGCAGGTTGACATGGCACACTTATACTCACCTGAGAGTTCAGCAAAGACAGCTTTACACTGCATTTTCCTGCTTGCAAGTGAATGCTTAGCTCAGTTTTCACAACTACATCTTGAATCTTCTGGGGGTTGCAACTCGACTGTGATTTTTGATCTACTCATTCCTGTATGAAGCAAGTATTTCAGCCCAATAGATACCACTGTGAAAAGCCAACAGTATTTTATGCCAGTATCTACATCATACAGGTGGAGTAAATACGGCAAGTTTTACCCAAAGACTTAGATTTGAAGAGCACAGCAAAGATCTACTTTGCAGCAGCTGGCCTGAGTACCTGACCTCACCCCTCTGGGCTCACTGCAGTGAGACTGCAGCTACAGCTACTGGGGATTGCTCTCCTGGGCTGTGTTTGAGCCATTGATCTGAATATAGGTCTTTTTTTTCTATTACACTCCTCTGAGTTTTTCAGCTTCCCTTCAGTTTGAGAAGTTACATTTATTTAAATGAAATAATAGCAGGTGAGAGAGATGCTCATTACTAAAGCAGACTCCAGATGAAGCAGCTGTATTCTGGTCTGTAACCAGTGCCCAACACAAGCGGGTCAAATACATCTAGATACAGAGTAAATGCAGTGATATACAGAGTTGACCATGGCCTTTTACCTGAAATGGTATTTAAACATTGAACCTTCAAGCAGAGACTTCAGGCTGCACCTCATTTTGCTTCCTCCTTTTCCAATTTGTAACTGATACTTGATTTAGTAAATGGCAGAATTCAGCTCAGAGGATGAATGAAAAAGCCTCAGGAAACTACTGACCTCCTTAATAAAAGAATACGATAACTTTACTGGATTTAACATTTCAGAGATCTATAAAGATTGGATTCAAAGGATTTTTTTTATTATTTTTTTTTTTTAATTCCCTTCTGTGGGGGGAAAATGAAAGTACCTGGACCACACAGCTGGCAACAAGATACTTTATGAAGTGATAGAAACAGAAAGTATTGGTTTTTCATTACAAGCCTGAAACAGGCAAGTAGCACAAACATGCACACAAAACCACCTTTGAAATATGTGCCACAGGAGGTGAAAGGATTATTTGCTTCTCCAGGGGTTGTTCTTTTTAAAAAAAAGGACTGAGAATTTAGAAGTAAATATAAAATCCATCCTAGCTGTTTTTCCTCCTGATTTACACCCTCTTTTACTCCTGCTTACAGAAAATGTTAAAGAATTGCCAAATCTAATCCTTTTCTTGAGCTGTTTTCTGTGAAGCTGCCATTATTCCCTTTTAGGAAGTGATTCTCCTGGCATGAATGCACAAGCTAAAAGGTGCTGCAAGAGCAAAACCCGATGCCACAAAATGAAGATTTTTCAAATATTCGTAGAGTTGATCATTCAGCAAAAGATTCTTTATGTTGAGCAGTAATACGAGATAATGGCAAAGACAAACCAAAGAATTTTTCACACTTTTTAGTTGAATTCACTATGAGATTAATCACGTCTGGATTTAACCACATAGAAATGAAGCATCTCAATCACCTCAGTTTCCCATGTAATTAAAAGCAACACATATATACTATAGAATCTTTTTATTATTATTATTATTATTATCATCATCATCATTATTATTATTATTTTAAACTTAATGGAACTGAACACAAAGAAAGTTAAGATTTCACAGTGATTTCCTGTCCTGGCATACATTATGAATGTACATACATAAAAGCTATGGATTGAGCTTATGAAATTTCATTTGGAACACCTGTAGACAATTTATTTTCCTTTTGTAAACTGTATTTTTGACACAAAAGAACAAAAAGTAATTTCTTATCTGAAAATTATGTACTTTATTGTTTCCATCTTGTCAGAAATATGGTCTTTCAATCATTCATGCATATGAATAAAGAAATTATTTAAAACAGTGCAACTTTACCTATATACACTTCCAAAAATTATTTTTCTGGTCTTGAAGCTAGAATATTACTGAGTAGGTCTACTTGATACAGAAACTTAAGTAGTACAGGCTGTATGTAAAAAGTCTGGAACAAATGAGATTTTACCAGTCTATTGAGGCTGGCTTCTGTTTGTGAGATTGTTTTAAAATTTGATGATGAGAACACTTTATTTATCAAAAGACAGCCAGAGGGGACTGGTGATGATCTGACTTGACTTTAAGCATCCCATTATCCTTTAATCAAAATCCAGCCTTTATTGCACCATGTGAGCAACAACAGGCTGTGCTCCAAAAGAAATACTGTGAACTCTTCTAAGCATTTTCAACACCAAAATACAATTTATAAAACTCAGAGACTAAAGAAAGTGCTTTTAACATGCCTTGCTTTCAAGTGCATGTGAAACATGAAATATTGCCACTAAAGACAATAGGAAATCATTTGCGGGAGCAGCACTTCAGGACCTAATATAAGAATATTTTCAATAACATTGCACATAGAAGTGATGTTAGATGCAATAAACATCTTCAGGTTTGGTCTCTTTACACAAGTATTGCCCTATCTCTACAGAAAATAAACTTTATCTGGGCAGAAACTGTTTAACAGCTAAGCACAAAGAAAGAAAGAAAAAAAAAAAAAAAAAAAAAAAAAGATAAAACAACCCAATACATAAACATAAATGGAAAGACTTTAGAGAGAGCTAAAGTCACACTGACATGAAAACACCTGAAATAAAGCCAGGATATCTGATTCAGTATCCCACACACAGTGATCTGGAAAGAAGTGGTACGAAGTGTAACCCCCTTCTTATATTGCTACTTCAGAAACAATACACAAAGCCACAGCATTTCCATTTCAGTGGTACCTTGCCTGTGGGCATGAGAGAAGTGTTGGTAAGGGGAAAGGAAAAGAAGCAAACTCTGCAGAATATTTACTGAGCTTTGAACAATCTTGGGGTCTTGGCAGTTGTTCAGGAAAAAAAAAAAAAAAAAAAAAAAAAAAAGAGTGTATTTTGCTAGGGACAGGAAGCAAAAGCTGTCCCTCTGGTTTTCATTGCATTAACTGTTTCGCCATTGGTCTAAAGAACCTGAAATAGATTCATGACTAAGGTCCAGCTTCACACATCCTTTGAGATGATGAGATATCCCTCTCCCAAACTAGTAAAGTAATCTCGTCTACTTAAGGAAGGACAGATCATTATATTTACAACCTTACCCCATATTTCCTTGTTCATTTCAAAGAAATTTACAACTAATGATCCCCAGCTCTCTTCATCATCAAGAAAAAATACTTGCCTGAAGAGGTTAGCAACATCATTTCCATTTTACAAATGGGAGGAATGGGCACATTCAGGCTACACATTTATCATGCTTCCCAGATTGATGACTCAATGGTAAGCCACAGTGCTCACTCCACAGTCCTCCCTTCCATACCTGTAGTCATCATCAGGTCTACTCTACTTTTATTTCATATGCACATCAATTATAAATCAAATAAAATGCATTGCTATTTTAATTTTTTCTGCTGGATATATTATTATTATTATTATTGCTGATAATAATAATAATAATAATGATACATTTCATATATACCAAGGTCATTTTTCTGCTTTTTATATTTCTTGCATACAGAAAGTGTTTTGGAGCACAACTGGGGGTGGCGTTGTGTAAAGCATTGTTCTTGAATTACTTGGACAGACTCTAAATAACTGAATAAGTCATAGCATCAATTGTTGACATTTTAGAAAGGCATAAAAATCCCTTTTACTGATTTGTTGTGTTAACACGTCTATACTTTGTATTTACATACAGTTCTATGGATGTGAATCACACCTCCTTTGGACCAATAAGTCACCTCTCTAGGGGCAAGACTTCAAGTAGTAGAAGGACTTTGTGAATAAAACGAGAAGGAGAATTCAAGAAACATGAGCAATCCCTATCACCTACTTCCAAAGCTATTAGAACTCCTTTTGGACGATCAATAGAAAGAAGCTTTTGCCATGTCTAAATTAGATGAAGCTCTCCCTGATACTCTGCAACCAATATACTGCATGTCTCTCACCACCCCATGGGGGCTGGCCTCCTTATCACTTCTTTTCTTATTAACGCTTTTCTCTGCTAGTAAGAAACAAGCTACCTTTTTTTCCTCAAACTGACAAATTGACATAATGAAGTTAAACTCAGAGCAATTACTCTTAACTTGTAAGTGCTTTTGACATTTGCTGTTATTTCAGGCTGATGATGGAGCTAGAGCTTGCCTGCTCTTTGCTGGCTTTGTTTACTTTTCCAGTACAGCTTCTGCCTAATAAGTCTTGCTCAGCATACTACCAACACAGATGAACTCAGTCAGCCTTGGAGAGACCTTTGGCTCTGAATGGTCCAGGAGGAATTTCAGATGCATGTGCAGGCCCATGGAGACAGACCAATGGCATACCAAATCCTGTTGCTGCAAATATCAACTTACAGAGCTTCAGAAGGGCTTTAGTGGAAGGTGGTTTTCCAGCCTCCACTAGTACAAATGAAACAAGAGCGAAGGCAGCTGCATAGAAGGCATGTAGTCCCACTCTGCTGGCCTCTCTTGGTAGCAGCAAAGCCTCTCTGATTCACTGGGAGGGCAAAAGACAGAAAATGCCAGAAAAGTGTCTTGTGGAGCAAGGGTCACTATTGTTTATAATGGTTGTGCATTTAGCTGTATAGGAATTTAGTAAATTCACATCTTCTTGGCCTGTTTAGCAAAGTCCTGATTTTGCTACTTGGAAAGCTGTAGAAAGAGCATCTGATGGAGGCTCTGGAAACTCAGCAAACCTCTTTCAAAAACATGAATACAGAAATAGCCAAGTATAAAAAGTAGTTCCAGTTTTATTTTGTTCTATTCTACCAAAATTCAGAATGGTTACATCAAGCTAAGTATTTTTCAAACTTCTTTTTTAATCACAGATTAAATTTTCAATTAGAATTCTTTAATTTTTTGAAGTGAGAAGGAGTCTGGCCTGTCTATATTTTCATTTATAAAACCACTCTGAAGAAAGTGGTTCTATTACTTTTTAGTATAATTTGTCATTATAAATCATCTATATTACCATAGTGCCTAAAGCTATAAATTCTAATGATAATTATACTGACAACTGGGTGTCTTTTTACTGAGCTTTATCTGTATCCTGAAGGGATTTCCAAAGGACACAATTAATCTATTATACTTTTTTTTTTTTTTCCCCTCTTTTCTTGAAATAAATGAAAACTGAACTGAGCCTTTCCACCTCATCGTACAAGTGGGAAAGAGAAATCCCCAAATCTGTCCAGCTCTGATTCAAGAAAATCAGTCATTGTTTTGACCACACAGAGAGAGGCTGCGGTGTCAGTGAGGAGATGTCAAGAGAGTAGTTTTCCTCTGTCTGCCTTTGACCTCATAAATAACTCAATAAATATGACGATTCCACAGCCCTGTGAACAGATGCTGATGGATTTCCCTGGCACTGAGGCACTGCTCTCTCTTCTGAATCTATTATTTATTGCAAAGCTCTCAGCAAGTGTTGTCACAGCAAATGAGAGACGGTTTTCTGTTGCCCCTGCTTCAAAATCTACCCAAAGGTGTGTTGATTATAGAAGACAGATCAAGTACTAGATGTCTTGCTGCCAGCAGTTTCACTGCAGCATAATGTCTGGGCTACTACATCACCATGACTCAGTTACCCCATGCATGAAACTCAAATGTTTCTCTTGTGAGGAGACCAGTTTCTGTTTTGAAATGATATTATACCTGGATTCTGTCATTGGTACTCTTTGTGGTTGTCAGTTTGTTACTTAGGAATTAATTCACTCCCTGGAAGAGGGAGCTCTGAAGCAGGAAAAATTCCCCACTTGCATTGCTATTTGCCATCACTCAGCTACTTTGGGCTAAATATTCCCCTCTTACATTGCTCTCCATAAACAAATTCTTGTCTCTGCTGATATTTCTCAGCCTTTAAATGCTGTATCCATGTATTGGAGCACTGCAGCTCTTCTCCTGGGGCATGAGAGCTCTTTGCATGAGTGGTGATGCCACCTCTGAGTCTGTGGTGATATGGAAGCATTGAGGTAACAAAAGTGGCCTAGCCTACCATTTCCTGGTGAAGTGAAAGCATACATAAATGACACCGTGCACAGGAGAATTAATCCATCCCCCACCCCAGCTCTGCCACCTGCATTGCACATCCCCCAACATCTCTGATGTGGGGTAATCTGCTTTGGATAAAGCTACAGTTCACAGCAGAACAGATGAACAAAGACTGAATGACAGAAAGCTGATGCTGAAGGATCCTTAATCTCTGTCTAAACACAAGAAAGTTAAGGGTTTTGATATTCTTTGCCCTGCACAGGCATACATTCTCCCTTAAGGCATTAGCAGCTAATCTCCTTTTTATACAGCATCAGCAGGGAAATTATGTCTGTCCTTTCAGACTTACAGGAATCCTCTGCACTCAGCTCCAACTCCTGCACCAGCATTTGCAGTTGCCTTCCCAGAAAAGTAAGTATCAGTGATCAAAAATATTTCACGGTATGAAAAACCTACTCTCAGAACACAGGCAGAGGCAAACCTAGGCAAGAGTGGAATGCTTTTAGTTATTCATATAGTCCACCTAGTTTTTACAGAGTCACTGAAGAAGATTGCCCAGATGGCTGTGGGTGCAGCATCCATGGAGGTGTTCAAGGTCAGGCTGGGGCCTGGGCATCCTGATCAGGTGGTTGGCAACCCTGTCCACAGCAGATGGGCTGGAGCTTGATGGTCTTTGCCCAACCCAATCCACTCTGTGGTTCTATGATTCCATAAAATTATGAAATAACTCATCTGAGTATGTGTAATATGAGCCTATTGACTGGAATCTCTCTGAACTATTAGGTATATATCTGCCATAAATGTTTTGGGCATTCAGAGCCACATTTATTAGTCCACTCTAGCATATAATATATAGAGAAATATAAATAAGTTCTTCAAGTGCCTTGAAGAGACTTTGCAGTTTGAGTAGACCTCCTGGCTCCAATAGCATCCTTATTTCCTTTGATGGATGAGAAATCAAGGAACTGGTGGATCCAGCCAGTATGTGTACAGGACTGGCTCACACACTGAGGTCATCTCTGAATCATGCAACCAAGGCAAGAGGAGCATTCAGCATTCAGGGCATTCAGCATTAAAAACCTCTTTCACCTGATTTATAATATGAAAATAAACAACACAGACTTCTTGAGAATGACAGACAAAAGATAGAAAGGCAAGATAATAGTATGAGGCAGGAAGCAAGCTTTGTTACTTTCCTCTAGGGAAAAAGAATAAACTGCTTTATTTTGCAGCATTTTATAGATGTACATATTCTTTCTTAGTCCAGAATAAGATATTACAGAACATCTTTCAGGAAAAACTGTCATTTATCTCAGAGCTCAAGACATGCATAATCTTGGCAACTGTGAGCCCTTGTGTTTAATACAAAGAGAACAGTGACTGCTGCAATATCCTAACTTGCAAACAGTCCCTACTGCAGCGTTTGTTCTTGCACATCAATGCCTCTAGGCCATGTAGATATGACATACAGATGCACAGACATGCTACAGACAAACTGCTATCTTTGGATACTCCTCCTGTTTCCACAGTAACCTTGCAGAAACAGCTAGCAGTCAATAGAGAAAATCAAAGGCAGAGATAAATCATAATATTAGGTTAGGGAGGAACAGACCTTGAATACTGAGAAACTGATACACAGCATAATACAATTTAGAATGGCTATTATGCTAACCCAGGGCAGGAGTGCGTAGGCATATGATGTGGCATTTACGACACATATTTGCTGATAGCTAGGCAGGAGCACAGATGAGTGAGTGGATACAGAGATCTTTATGCTCACAGACTGTTTAATGGCTCAATCCCCCTGCTAACCAGAGCTGAGCCTTGCTTTGCAGATGATGTTTCCACACACTGCTCCAAGATGCGATGCTGAGGCACAGCTTAACAGATGCCCTCAACTTTGTAAACACAGGTCAGTACAGG
Organism: Excalfactoria chinensis; assembly: GCF_039878825.1. Classification (NCBI taxonomy): domain Eukaryota; kingdom Metazoa; phylum Chordata; class Aves; order Galliformes; family Phasianidae; genus Excalfactoria; species Excalfactoria chinensis. Next base: position 3,743,213 of record NC_092857.1, read on the forward strand.
GGAAATAGCAACAACACAAAAAGACCAAGAAAATATGTTAATTCAGGAGTGTCAAACTCTTAATATGAATATTGCTCATTAGTGTGACAAGTGTCTCTTAACTTGAGTCCTTCTTTTTGGTAGCTGTCAGCATATTGCTGTGCATTTCATAAATAGATTTTCTCCCCAAACTGTTCACACTAGAGAGCAGTTTCGGCAGCAGTCAGATGAATTACACTGAGAAAATTAAAAAGTGCCTGTTTTATTAGTCACTCAAGGAGTTGTACTCCAAGTAAGAAGCTTTAGCAGCTCTAATCTACTTCAGACCATCAAATCACTTTGGATCCTGATGGTAGCAAGCCCAGGATCCCTGGGTAGCCCCTTGCTTTCAAGCACATAATAAGCAGCAATACTGTAGTTGCAGTTACATGGTGACTCATGTTCATGGCAGCTGTGCTCTAAATATTTACTCAATATTGCTCAGTCTGGTGTTGAAATCATATTAGGTTTCATGCTATTGATATTTACCTAAAGATTTCAGTGTTAGCTTATGCATGTTAGCAAGAATACAGGATAAAACAGCACAGACAAGCTCCACTCTGTAAGAATACCAGTGCTGTGTTGAATGATTAAAAATTCCTATATTTGAGATCAAAGCCTATCTAACTTGACTCAGTCACATTTCAAATTGAAACCTACGACTAAATATATAATCCTATTGCCTGCTATTTTAAAAACCTATTTGTCTCTCTAACATTTTTTATTCCTGGCACCTAACAAAATAACATTAAGGTACATGTTGATCACTACCTCAGTGCTCTCCATAGAAATGTATGTGCTTTAAGCCAGGTAGGACACAGTGTCATCCAGCTGGACTCATTAACATGGCAGCAGTTTCACATTTACCTGTCTGCACAGCACCCCAGGAAAGCCAGCATGTGCCTGGCAGTTCAGAGCACAGCTTGTGCTTGTCTGTGGCTGACAATGTAGACATGCCCTGAAAAGCCAGGCCATCTTTCAAGCTGCAGCTGAAAGGGGAGGCAGAAGACAGGCAATGGTGGCTTTGTTGTACAAAGGTCAAGGGGCCAAGTAATTCCGGATGAAATCTCTTGATCCACTGCAGGTAGACTCTGTGGCCTCGGAAAAATACCTACCAGCACCTGAACCACGTAGTCCTGGAGGTCTGACTTTGTGTAGAATTTAATTGCCTGACTATAGAAGTGCTGAGGTTGTTTCATTACTCCTTGTCTTGATCACCCAAGGTAGATGAGAAAGTCAGAAGGAGACTTAAAAATAATAATAATAAAAAATAAAAATAAAAATCTTCCTCTTTTTTTGCTTAAATTTACTGAAAATCATTGCAAAAAGGAAAATGAAAGGGAAAGGGAACAGGAAAGGAAAAAGGAAAAGGAAAAGCCACTATTAGATCTCAGCCATGAATGGAAACAAAGATTTTGGATATTTTTAGGAAAGCCCTGATTTCATTCAGGTCTCCAGGTTTTGTCTCCCAAATCCAGACATGGGGAGAGATTACAGATATATGTTTGGCTGAGATGTTCTTATGTCTACAACCACTGCACTGGCTGCTAGGAAGACAATTGTAGGTGCTTAACAATTCTTTTAACCTCCATAGGAATAACAGGCCCCATCTCAAGCCACAAACTTTGCACAGAACATCTAGTCTTGTTGAATTTCCTAGTAGCAGCTCTTTGTTGATCATGTGGTCTTTGGAGATTTTACTTCTGTTTTAACTCTGAGAGTTTAAAAAAAAAAAAAAAAAAAAAAAAAAAGAGGCTTCAGACAAACCTTGTTTATTGAAGAAAAGTGAAAATCTGTAATTTTAGTATCATTTAGTATCATTTTGAGACTTTCTTTGGTCACTCTAGGAAGCCTTCTGATGTGATAACTGCACAACTAGCTGGCACTCTGCCTACCATATCCTGCTTGCTATGTTAAACCACATCACACCTTCCAGCAGAAAATACAATACTAAGTGATGTTGCTGAGTGCATAATGGTTCTTCTGCTCTTTGCAGCCCATGTAAATGTGGACATGACAGAAAGAATGGCTGTTTCCTAATAAAGGAGTTGAATAGGCTTCCATCTTTTCAATCAATCCAAGGTTGCATTTTATGAAGGCATATATATTCCCTCTTTGACCTTAATAAAAGCAAGGAGATCATTGTATTAAAAAATAAAAATAAAATAAAATTAAAAAAAAAATAAAATCCAGGCCTTTTATCAGAAACAAAAGAAAAAGAAAAAGAAAAAACAAACAAGCAAACAAAAGCTGGTGAAGGATGTGCCAAAAGTGTGCAATCAACAAACATTAAAGCAATAAAATATTGACCCTAATTTTTTCTTTTATCTATTCCCTCCCAGTTCCAACTTCTGAAGCAATAATAGTAGCTAAAAATCAATGGATTCCTAATGAGAGTAGCCCACACTACAACCACAATAATTATCTTCTGAAAAATCAATAGGGAAGGAAATGTGAAAACAATTTGATATAAGGTGCTACTTCCTCTATTTTTGTTGATATTTTTATGCAAGTTTACCCTCCCCCCGCATTTCTCCCATCTCATAAACAGAGAAGTTGTCTCCATCTTGGAAGATAATCACGTAATTAAGATGTATGAGATATGCCTGCCCAATGACATGTGAAATAAAAATATAATGAAGGAAACAATGCAAGCATGTATAAAGGGAGACTTCTTACCCTTAGCGATAGGATTTGCTGCCATGAACAATATTCTTAATAAAGCAATAGTCTTTCATAATAATCATGCTGTATACAATGTTGTTCACAACAGATGTGGGATACAGTGGCTAAGGAGGTATCCAAACACTAGGACAATTTTGCTGCATGCCGTGATGTTCACAATAGACTCCAAATTTCATGGCTGAGGAGGAATCAAAATACAGAAATAATTTTGCTATGAAAAATTTATGAAATCACATCCCAAACTTCCTCCTGCACTGAATGTTTCTTTGTGGGCTGGGTCATTGCTGGAGCATAATCCAATAGAAGTGGAATTAATGCAGAATTTCAAGTTCCACAGATACAGAACATACTCAATGACCTTAAGGTCTCTGTAAAACAGAGAAGATTTGAGCTTGTTTCAATGTGTCACAACCAGTTCAGGAACTGAATATTTCCACTTTTGTGTTGAAGGATAAAAGTAGTGAATGCTGCTTTTTCCATACCCATGGACTTTTACTTGTCTACTCTCAAAAAATAAGTTTATTTTCTAATTTGAGGTTGAGAGCATGAAAAACTGCAATGAACTCCCATGTTAAGATATGGTGGTTTTTAACAAGCTGAGCCTGTGAAATGCAGGGACTTTTATTTACAAACTACCAGACTTGATGTGAAAACTCCTGCAATAAGCAAAGAAATATTTACAACAGGCTGTATAAACAATGCTGGTTATGATGTTGTCTGAAGCTAGCTCAAGTTAGCCCCCTTTAACTTTGCTAAACATAGGAAGAAATGACATTGGAAAGAAATAAGTAAACTGAGATTTCTATCCAGATAGGGTAATGATGGGGAATTAGACCTCATCTACAGCCTAGAGAAGTAGGGCAGACATCCATTCAGATGAAATGAAAGCCCTCCCACTGTTACCACTCACACTCTACTATAGCATCGGGATGTTTCTGGCTTTAAATGAAATGTCAAATATAATTTGGCTCTGGATACAGAAGATATATGATTGCCCTTGGAGAAAGTTGATAACTCAGCGTACTCCGTGTCAAATGTGTATCTACCTGATAGCTCACTCCATAAAAATCAGCCTGCTTTCCCTCAACTATATGAAATAGTCAGGCTCCAAACAGACCTGCCTACAATTTACACAAATGATTCTATTTTAAAAGAAAACCTTCATATCAGAAAGGGGGGGGGGGGGGAGGGGGGGGGTTAAGGAATGCTTATTGAAAGTTGGCTCCAAGTTAAATTTCCAAATATCACTACTGTATATTACATTAGCATTCAGTGATGGGAAGGCTGTTACCCTATCCACAGCGGATAGCTCAGCATCAGATGAGGTATTATGTTAAATGACACATTTGGATTTCTTCAACACTTCATTTGGAAACTTCTATTTGGAAGCCTGGTGTGTTTTCAGAGTTTTAACTACCTGAAACCCAAGCAGGGCAGAAAACACAGAGGAGACACTTATGATTATTGATAGCTTCAAAGCTCCTTATGTCTACTGCACTGAAATTTTGTGTTGAGAGCACAGATGGATTATCTGAACATGTATGTACACTTTCTGATGGAGATGAACTTTTAAAATCAGTGGCTTTGCTTGTTCAGTTTTGTTTTGTTTTGTTTTGTTTTGTTTTTTACTTATTTCCCCCCACACATACACTTTTTTTAAGACATTCAAGCAATATAATTGGCTTGAGTTGTACTTTTTCTTTAAATGGTCTTTATTTTGCTGTGAGTCTACATTTGCTGAATTCATATTGCACTGGAAAATAAATATCACCTTTTCTACATTTCTACCTATTGGTGCCACCATAACTCCGAAAACATTATTTCATACTGAATATTTTGTATTTTGATATTCTTATGATCTCTTACACATGCCATCCTCAGGACTGAAATGCATCATTTCCTGCTCCACTATTAGCATGTGAAATAACCCAGAACAAAAGTTCAACACTTTGCATATTGACACTTAGATTTTTGAGAAAACACAATGGTAAAACGTAGAGAATAACAGATACTGTGCAGAAGGGCATTAATAATTAGACAATATAGTTGTCACTCTCAGAGTAGACAAATATCTCATACAGCCAAATAAAAGCTTGTAACCTAAGCTGGCTTACCTTTTAAGAGATAAAATTACATACGTGATATCTAAACAAAATGGATAATAAGTTTTGTTCATCTGCCTAAAAATTCTCATCTTTCTTAACTAATATAGTGACACTTGTGCTTTAGCCAGAAATTAGTTCAAATGCAACTGAAGTTTATCCTCATTTTCTTCTCTTTCTGGAACAGAGTAGGAATTTGGAACCTCTTTGTTATTTCCATTTCAGAAGACTGAAAGAACTGTAATGCATCTCCATACGGGAACAGATGATCATTTTTATTCTTATTTCAGATTTTTAAATAGTCATCATTAATGTGTGCTACCACATATCACTTCTATTTCACCACATCCACTCTACCCCAGCCAGTATTTCTCATTATTTCCTATGCTTTCTGTGGTCTTTTACATCCTTAGCTCTCCATTCCACCTCTCTTCTTGTTCCCATATCCATTCAAGCACCACAGAAGTAGATTTGCTTCTTGGTCTTGAGGAAGTTGATGATATTTCTCTTCTCGAATCTCAATTTTTTAGGCTACTCACACTGTCTCATTCACTCATGCTGTTCTTCAAAGCAAGAGCTCTCAGAAGATGAAGAGCTTCCATCAGGAGCTTTCAATCCATGTTCGATATATACATCTATTTAGATGTGCAGTTTTATCTCAAAACAACTCAGGATGATTCAAGATGCTCAGAAGGGCCAGAAGTAAGAAAGAAACTTTCGTAACTATGATGCGTTATGCCAAGTTGACAGAAAAATGTGAAGGTAAACTGATAACCAACATGCAGTTGTGGGAAAGAAATATATCTGGATTACACACATTACCTAATATCTCTGTAATTTGCCTGTTTCTGACCTTGAAAACTTGCACACCAAACATCTGTGAGATGTTTGACCCTTGAGAAAATACATCATCATCTCAGTTGAGAATTACTGGTCACTGCACTGGAAGAAGTTCTTCCTATTTTCCTTAAATGTTGCAATATAGTTAAACCTAAGCTGAAGGTATTGCAAGACTTCCTGAACATTATATCCTAAAGTTGTCAGCTTCACTTTGCATATATTTTTGATTATGTTAGTTTATTCTATACATCTATTTTATTTTGTATAATCAAAGACCTGTTGGAACACATCCAGAGGAGGGCCACAAAAATGATCCACAAAATGAAACACCTCTAAGACATACTGAGAGAGCTGAGGCTGTTCAACCTGGATAAGAGAAGACTGTGAGGTAACCTGATAGCTGCTTTCAGTGTCTCAAGGGGAGCTCCAGGAAATAAGGGGACAGACTCTGGCAGAGTCTGCTGTAACAAAACAAGGGAAAAGGTTTCAAGCTCAAAGAAGGTAGATTTAGGCTAGACATAAGGAAGAAGTCTTCTACAGTTACAGTGGTGAGGCACTGGACCAGGTTGCCCAGGGATGTGGTTGATGCCCCATCCCTGGAGACTTTCAAGGCAAGGATGGATCAGGTTCTGGGCAACCTGAGCTAGCTTCGCATGTCCCTGTTCATTGCAGGAGAGTTGGACTAGATGGCCCTTAATAATCCCAACACTAAGAATTTTATGATTCTGCACTTTGTATCTTCTTCTTCTGTAGTCACAGAATCACAGGATCACAGAATGACCCAGGTTGGAAGGGACCTCAAGGATCATGAAGCTCCAACCCCCCTGCCTGGCAGGGCCACCAAACTTCCACATTTACTAGATCAGGTTGCCCAGGGCCCCATCCAACCTGGACCTGAACACCTCCAGGAACAGGGCATCCTGTAACATATTTCATTCAATACTAGTACCAATACAGAGAAAAACAAGAATAACAAATCAGTTCTGTAGGAGAACAATTGCAGTCTGTGCCCTTAAAATCTTTAGCAAATCATCAGAGAAAAAAGAAAAACAAAAAATAAAGAAAATAAAAAATAAAAATAAAAAAAATAAATAAAAAAACAGATGGTCTTGCAGTATGACCAGAAGGTTAACAAAGCTAGGCCTTTTCCAATGAGGTATAAGATTATTGTTACTTTTCTCCCTAGATCAATATTGATTATATGTTCCAATTTCACTCAGATATTGAACTTGTCTTATTGGGCAAACAGCTGCAGTTTCTACTGAGCAAATATTATTTCAATTATTTTGAACTAACACTGAACAAGTATGACTGCTGCACTCACAACATATATTTTTATTTTGTTTTATTTTTTTCATCATGAGATACAGGTATAGAACTATGTAGCTGGTTCAAACACCAACAGACATACTAATTTTATTCGAGTCTTTCTGCCTTTCTTCCCGTGCTAATAAATTGAATTCCTGTGAACTATTCCTGTGAACTGTATAGCACTTGGTCCATTGTGTGAGGTATGTTGTTGTAACTGAATGAGAAAACATGATGCCTCTATTATCTTCACAGAAGTTAAGGAGTATATGGTTGTCACTTGAACAACGATAATAACAAAGAATAACCTTTAAAATTAAATGGTTAACTCAACACAAAATTCAGAATTAAAATCATAGAATCTCATGAGTTAGAAGGGACCTCAAGAGATCATCTAGTCCAACTCTCCTGTTAAAGAAGATGCCCTACAATAGATCAGGTCTTGAATATCTTCACAGAAGGAGATTCTACAACCTATCAGACCAAGGTGTTCCAATGTTCTGCCATGCTTTGTGGTAAACAAAGACATTTTTCTGCATGTTAGTACAGAATTTCCTATTTCCATTTCTTAGGCCAGTACTCCTTGTCTTACACTACACACTACCAAGAAGAAACTGGCCTCATGCATTCACCTCCCATTAGATATTTATATACTTTTATCGGATATTTTCTCAGATTTCTTTTCCCCAGCCTAAACAGACACATATTACTCAATCTTTCCTCATATGGGAAATGTTCCAGGCTGTCTATCATCTATGGTCCTCCGCTGGACTCCTTATAGGAGTCATTCTTGAGCTGGGGAGCCTAGAACCAGATGCAGCATTCTGAATGTGGCCTCATCAGGGCAGAATAGAGGGGTGTCATGGGGTCACAGTGTTATCTAGATCAGTCTATGTCCGTGACAGGGGGGCAGTAGGCCCATGGGCCCCCCAGCTCCTGACAAAGGGGAAGGATAATCTCCCTTGACCTGCTGGCCACACTGTTTTTAATTTACCCCAGAATATCTTTGGCCTTGGACACAAGGACACACTGCTGGCTCATGGTCAACCTGTTGTCCACCAGGACCCCCAGGTACATTTCTGAAGAGTTCCAGAAAGCCAACACCCTACTTTCTACTGATGCATACAGTAAATACGAGGATGTCAGATTTGATCGGGAGAAAATGATAATAAATAAATAAATAGAGAAACAGAGTTTGAATTTTCTTGTCCTGACTTCTGGTTTTAATATTTTTGTCATCTATGGGAATATATGAACTCTAAGTGATCCTCAGAACAACTCCTATGATGGCTATAGAAGAAGCAGAAAAATTTGTTTTACTCTATATAAAAAATGTATAATAACTACAATTCTGACAGAAAGCTAAATACCTAAAAAAAGATCCCAAAAAGAATGAAATAAGTGAATACAGAAATAATCAACTGGTAGGGGATTATCTTGTTCTGTAAAATGGAGTGCTTATCTTGTTCTGTAAAATGGAGGATAGACTTTCTGCATCCCTATCGATTTCCAGATTTCATGAATTTGTAGAAATGTACATATAGATGAACAAAACTTTTACATTCAAAGCCACCCACTGAATGTGAGACTCATAAAATTTAACAGATATAAAAATGGAAAAAAGATCCTTGATATTCTTGATAGGTAACTGAAGACTCACAAACAGGGAACAGACGTATGAGGTGAAGTGTTGGTATAAATTAAACAGAAAGCACATTTGCTCTAGCACTGGTCTTTTAAATTGAAAGTGATGGTATAATTAAATAATTGAACTGTCTCACCTTCTACAGTAAGACAGAATTCCAACAGGAATAATTATTCCAAAATGGATAAGAATGCAATTCAAGCTCTCAGTCAGGCTAGACAGTATAGTCCACATCTTGACTTTTTGCTGCCCTCTGGATGGTAGTGGGATCAAGATCAATGCATTCTTTTAACTTTGCAAATGTGTCAATTATTTCATGAGGGTTGATCTCTACACCACTAATTTTCTTTATGAGGAAAAGGTTTGACTATTGCTCATGTCAAGCAGTGCAGCAACAAAGTGTCATTAAATATTTCTTCAAACAGTTAATTCTTGATTTCACTCAGCATATCATTTCAAGCCCAAGAATCAAATCAGACATTTTGAAGAATCTGTTTCTCAGAATGCCTGGACATTGTGTATGACATATAAGCAGCACCAGTCACATCAACTTCAGAAGGGTTTCTGTCAAGCACATATCTTCCTTGTCTTCCCCTTTATTGTATATATTATTTCTTGACTTCCAGTGTCTCCACTGAGCCCTGTTTCTCTGGTATTCTAGATTTAGTGGACTGCAGTTACAACATTTCTCCTTAATTCAGTTATTTTTTTCCCAGCCTTATGGGAATCATGCTCTTTCTCCAGAAGTCTCTCTACTTCTCTCACTTTTAAATTAATCAAAAACAGTTTATGATAATTCAAACTTCTCTGTATCAGTGAGCTCTTCTGATGTCATTGCTACAGTTCTTCCTCTGAAATGAATATTGATTTACTGTTGCTTCAATGACCCATTCCTGAAAAACTATTACTAGCTCTTCTCCCCTCTCAATCTCTTTTTCAGTTCTGAAGCTTGGTGTTCATTCAGACATTTCATTATTGTCTTCTTCCCATATTTTGTTGTTTTTTTTTCCCTAAAAAAGAATTTCTGGTAGCATTTATTCTAAACTATTCTATTATCTTTTTAAAACTATTCTATTATCTTTTTTTCTCCTCCATCTCTCACCTGGTGGTTCATGCAGGTGAGGACCTGAACATGATCTTTTCTTGTTCCTTGTCAATCCAAATTCTTACAATCATTTTAGCATCCTTGACATTCTCATATCAATCTGTATCTTAGTGTCAAGAGACTCTGAAGAAAAAAAATAAAAATAAAAATAAAAAAAATTAAAAAGAATTAGTAATGTTTTGTTTAAATAAATAGGGTGTAGTATGGTGAAAAAAACAAAACAGCAGATTTCTTCATCTTTTCTGATTACCCATCATACTGAACTTCAATTATATCTTCACCTGCTGTCCCAGAAATGTAATTCATGCAAAAGTTACTCCAGGAGAAGAAGTGCAGGCCTCATGTTCACGCTTTTGCAATTGGATTGTAGATTATATGACTGGAAGAAGAATCCATGAAAAGAGGGATGGTGTGAGGCAACCTTACTGTGCTATCTTCTCCTCAGCGTGTAAGTATTTGGGATACACTGTGCATTCCTCCTCTCTGTGATATCTGTGCTACTTCCCTGAGGACACAGCCATTAACATGCCAGCCATGCAGGGTAAAAAAGCAGAAATTTCTTCTGCTTTGGGAGTGCCTTAGCAACGAGTTGACAAGAACAAAGATTTAGCTTATTGGAACAGTGGACTAACATGGCAAATTGTCATCTGTCTTTAAAGAAAAGCCATTTCAACTCCACAGAGGTGGTCATAGTTGACACTGAAATCACGCAGGCAACCAGAGATCTGTAGCTTTCTCATCACATACGCCAATTATTTGGGGGGTTTGACACATTGTTGTGAATGAGCTTTTAACATTTTGATCAGTATTACTGTTAAACAAGGAATTCTTTATGCTTTGTGTCATCTCTTATAGACACAAATCATTCATTTGTGGCTAGCTGTGATGGTGAATTATTTACTAAAAAAAAAGTATATAAATAGTAAGTGTTGCTTTATTTACCTTGCAGTTCTCTTATGAGTCTACTCTCAGTTTAAATTTAAGAAATAAAAGGTAGCTTGAGACCAAGGATCAATTCCTTTCTCTTCAGCATCTCTTCATTTGGTATGGAAACATATTCTTAAATGTAGGGATTTAGGGAACTAACAGTCTTTGATAATTTTAAATTTTTAAGCTTCATACATATTGCAAATAAATGTACACTAAGGAGCAGTGCAACTCAAAGGGGAAATTTAAGGCTTTTCCTCCACTTGCGCCAGCTGGTCATCTAGAAGATAACCACTACAGCCCAAGTTACTGTAGGCATTGAAGACAGCTGGCAAACTAGGCCTCAGGGCTGCTCCCGAAACAGTGAAGGTGTAAACTTATGCTATCATTTTATAAAGAAGACAAAAGCAGTTCCCTACAGAGGATAATTATTGTTATTATGTCTCTAGCAATGATTCTCAGAGGCTAAAATTCGCCCGAGAAATTAAATATATCAAATGTATCTTGGTTTATGAAACAATAAAAAAGACATTTCGTTTTTCAAAAATATTTTTCTTTAAGATGGTAATGACTTCTCAATCTATTGTCTTTAATAAATTTATTCTAATATGCATAAGCTTTTCGAGTTTCAGGCAGCTAAATTCAGATGTTCCCAGTTCAATTGAGATCTGTTGAATAAAGTCAATGGAACACGAGATATTCTGCAAGCCAGTCAATGGGGTCAGGATTTATTTACCTATATGCAGACTTTGCTGTAATTTAAGAGGCTTTTTAAAATCTTCAGTTAAGTTTGATGATAGATGGTTCATGGAAGTTAAATGAGTGAGATAAAACTAACTGAATCAGTTGGCTAACATTGCAGAGTACCGTCCTTACTTTCCCAGTTGACAGAATGTGCCTTTTTGCTCATCGTCGCTTTGCTGGTACACTTTTGCCAGTTGACCACATGAAACTGTTGGTGACATTTCATTCCAAAGGACAATTTTCTTTCTGTTCCAGCTTTTCCAAAGGTCTGTGTTTCTAACACTTGCAGTAGAATGAGTTACGTTTATGTGTCAGACGGCTTTGCATTTCTGCGCATGTTGATAGAAAGATTAACTTATCTCCGCAATGCTGTGATAATAAGAAAGTCTATAGATGGCAACAGCTGTAAAATACTTTGTTGGGTTTATTATAGGAAAACATTTCTAGATTATTTTTCTTAAAAATCAGGAATGGGCAGTAAGATGACATAGTACTTTCACACTTACCTAGCTTCTCACTGTTAGTAATGCCTCAGTCATTAAACAGCATTCAGTACAAAACTAGGTCCTAAGCTATTTCTCCAGCCAGGGCTGGGGAAGGCATTTAAAGAAGACAAAGTTAATTGTGCCTTTCAGCTGTATCTGAAATCATAAAAGGTGTTATCTTGTTTGCTTGTGTACAGCAATGAACTGCTAGTTTTTCTTTGAAGAGTCCCGCAGGCATCAGAATCAGCTATCAGCCTATTTAATGGGTTAATGGAAGCTGACTGTGCTTCCTACTAAAGCAAGCATTAACAAGAGGAACATTTTTGCACATAGTAGCTTAGGTACACAGCAGAAATGGAATAGCTGGGTATATCAATTTTTCTGTACACTTCTTAACACACGGTAATGATATTTTCTATTGGAAAATAAGCCAAGTCTATGTTCATATTTGTTTCAGTTGAATAAACTCTTAAAGTATCACAGTATTCCCAAATAATACAAGAAAATAAAAATCAAAACCAAATGGGGAAGAAAAAAAAAAAAAAAAAAAAAAAGGCATAAAAAAGCCCTTAAGATAATTCCCCTGTATGCATGGTATGGTGGGACTTCTTGATGGGTTATCACAGTGATAACAATGAGATTGTCTTCATATAAAACTCTAATCCATTAGTAAACGACACTGATAAGCACTTTTAACCTACTAAGTCAAATGACAGCATTCTTTATTCAACAGTAACTTATTTTGAATTAAACCTGCATCAGCAGCTGTTTCCTATGAGATTCTATTTACAGTTCAGGTTTCTGTCTTTGCTTTGAAACTGTATATTTTTTTGCCTTTAATTTTTGCTGTCTGTCCATTTTTATTTATTTTATTTTATTTTATTTTTAAAGACAATACTCCCAAGTTACTTCATTAACCATGAACTAGGGGCATTTAAAAATAACCTTGAATATCACTGATATTCAAGATAAAACTGTGAATGCTGGCAGCAAACTATTTACATAGATAACACTTAAGAGCTTCAATTTTCTTATAAAGAAGCTTTACTCACACAGGTATTCTTACAGATGTCAATATAATGGACCACCTATTATAAGGGTTACTGAACCATCAATGAAAATGTATTCATTTGGATAATAGAAACACAAATATTTTTAGCTTTAGGGCTCTATTTATTTTATTTTATTTTATTCTGGATAGAAATAAAATAGTAAAAGGTCTTGCAGAAATTAACAGACATATAATTAAATTCTTTGACTTCCCCATAATGCCAGTTGAACCAGGGACAAAGTTCAAACTTATCTTCAAAATATATATATAATTTCAGTGAGCGGAGTGAATTGACAGTTTCTACCAAATGGGGATCTGGGCTACCCTAAGAGATAGTCAGTTTCCTTCATGCTTATAGATGTTGTCTTTTGGACCCACTTGCAAAGAAGCTTATTGTAATTAAGAATCTGGTTCCAAAGATTCAACCCCAAGTAGAACAGCTATCTTATCTGCTTTTTCATTTTATATTCAGGTAAAGAGCACAAACATCATCTGGGAGTTCCTTACATCAAACACACAGTATAAAATATTAAACCATCTTTTATTTGTGATTAAGTTGACAGAATTTAATGCATAGATTCTGCTGTGATAAAATTGGAAGGAAGGAAGCCTACTCATCAAAAGGCAATACAGAGCATGAAGGATGAATTCTGTCTGAGTGGCGTGAAAGAGAAAACTCCCAATAGCTTCAGAAAGGGTAGAATTTCACCCTGGAGTGTTATTAAGGAGTGAGAGAAAAGAGATGGAAAACATGCTATAACTTACGAGACAGGGGACTGCCCCACAGGTGACTTCTGTTCTCCTTCACATTCTGTGCTTTTTGTGATTCACACAGTGAAATCTCTGATGACTCAAGACATTCATTTTAGAACTGGTTTTAGATACAGCCACAAGCTGACAGTACTTCAGAAGACAAGACTTCTAATACTCAAATACTGAGTGTAGAATATGGGAACCGTGCTTTTACACATACGAAGTTATAAAGAGATATAATTTTTCAAGGAATCAAAATGCCCATCAAGTCAAGAACATGCATATTCTACCCTTTCCCCCTCCCTCCCAAGGACCTATTTACCACTTGAACTGTTATAACTATTAACCTTCTGTCCCACACTCTCCTAGAGTTTTCTTCACATTTGAATATCTCTGACTACTGATCTTCCTCTCAGTTTAATCACATTAACAAATAGTTGATCAAGTCTAAGCTTGGCATTTTTACAAACATGCTTTCTTGTGAAATTTCCTCCCACAGTCTTAGTGCAATTCCTCTTATTAAAACTGCTGGTCACGTTGGCAGTGATAGACCACCTCCTGCCAGTGGGTAACAGCCTGTATCCTGGTTATCGCAGAAACACAACTCCAGGAATAGCCATTTCCCCTGAATTTATCAAACCTTCTAAAAATTATGTAGCATACATCCCATTAAATCTTCAAGATTTCAGCAACTGACACTTGAGAAGTCATTAGCTCCTGTTCTATATTGAAAGTAGAAGGATGCTGGATGGTTAATAAGCTATCACTTTAAACATGTTGAAGATATTTAAGCAGCAGTTAATGGAGTGCTTGCTCTTCTGACAGTCAGATGGTGAACTATGTGGCTTAATACCATCTTACCATTGCCTCTGGAATAGGTATTACTTGTCAGTGAAGAAACCATATTATATTGACATATTAAACACAGAAAATCATTACTGCCATTAATATTGATTTCTATGTGCACTCAATATCAGCATGTAACCTTACGAACTATCAAATCTATTGCAACACTCTGATACAAATTTTAAAAAAAATGCAATTATTAAAATCATCACATTTTCTTGACAATTCTGCTTTACTGCCAAGACTTGTTAGCATCATCTTTATATTCTACACATTAAATTGTTCCCCAGCAGCTTGATTATCCAGTATTTTAATGATGTTCATGGGTATATGTATATGAAAACAAAGGTAGTTCTTGGGCCTTTTTAAGAGACTTAGTGCTTGCTTATAATATCTTTCTTCAAGGCTGGTGGTATCTGAATTAAATCAGTGTTCTATTAATCATTGTTATTTTCTCTGATCCTGAAACTCTCACTCTTTCCTCCAAGTTCTTTCATGACATGGAAGTAAGTGCTTATGAAGCAAAGGTGTGGCACTGAATTCCTTCATGTGGAAAAAATTGCACCTGGTGATGTTCATTGACTCTTGCTGAACAGTTGTGGAGACTAAACAGCAGACGTGAGAGCAGTGAGTGGTGTGCTTCAGCAGAGACAACAGCAACAGTGAGTCACCTCTGCTGGTACAGATTTTTACAAGCAGGCACTTGTTCATTGCTGGCAAGAATGCATAGCTTGTGGTTAAGATTATGTGGGAAAATACTATTTAGTAGCTGAGAATTGAGTTCCTCAATCAAGCTGTGTTATTGTGCTTTCTGTATCTGTCATCATTTACATGGAAATAAATAAGGCATTACTTTCAGAGCAACCTACGTATATGTGGCCCAAGACAATTCCTCTTCACTCACTGTTGTCCAGAATAGCCAAAAGGTTGGATACTCAGGAACTAAATGGCCTGTACTTTCTCTAATACATTCTAGCACAGAAGTCCACAGTTACCTTCAGTATGTCTTGAGGAGAAAAACATATATATATATGTATATATATATTATAATATATTATATATATATATATATATATATATATATATATATATTAAGTTTGGATTAATGGAAAAATTATTAGCAACATGGGTGTAAATAAATTCAGTTTTCAAAATTTGAAGATTAAGATTTCATCCTTAATTTCATAGGGATATTTTCCTGCCTGCTGTTTTGAGTTTATGCCTATTTGAATTCTCTGACAGCAGTCCTAAAACACAGAAATTTTACTAGGGCTTCTTAAAGCAATAAATCATATATATATATATATATATTTTAAAAAGGCAAGCGTGGAAGTATAATTAAATAATTATTCAAAGAAACTATCAGAAACCCACAGAGTGTTTGCTTATCAATTCCCTTGAATTGAAGAGAATTTTATTACTGTTTGCAATGAAATCACCCTGCCATTAGAGAGCCATTTTGAAATTATTCAATTTAAGAAAACTATTTCACAACTATGATACACAATAAATCACAAAAGTTATACCCTGGGGCTAAATACCACCAAAATTTTTGAGCAATTAACAAAATAAATATTGCAAATCTCTTCAACTTTGATATTTCTCTTCTTAAAAAATGAACAAAAACTGATTATGGCCATGGCCTTATAGCATGAGCAGTGTTTATGACACTTAAACTGTGCTTGCTGCCTGAGGCTACCTGTCAGTTGGGCTGACATCTTGCAGTTTCCTAAGCTGTCAGTGCAATCCTTAGGCACCTTGCTCTGGGGGCTTTTGAAGAATTGCCTAAGATTTTGGAAGCTTGATATTGCTCTCTATATACCTGTACCCACTGCTGGGCACTTTTATTTTTTTTTTTTTCAAGCAGCAAGGCTGTCTGCCAGTGCTTCCAACACAGCTTCTTAGTCTTGATAGGTCTCATTCACTGTTTGGGTTGGTAGGTTGGTTCTTTTAGCTTTGACTTCTATCGGATATTTCTATCTGATTCATGGAGGTTTGAAGAGGGTAAGATGGGGAAACCAAAATAATTAATTAAAAAAGTAGAACATCTTTTTAATTAATGTACTTGCATTGACTTGTTCATTTGTTTTTCTCAGAATACTCTTTTTTTCAACATATGCCTTGCAAAACAAGTTTTCTTTCTTGCAGCCTTATTATTATTTACACTTGTGAATATTGCATTCTGCTCTATTCTCAGACATGTTGATTATTATTCTAACTAGCACTTCATTTTTTCTGCTCTCTTCATAGTTAATAGTCTTGTAAATAGCTAATAGTCTTGTAAATGAAGACAAATTTTACTATGTTGGGGTTTTTTTGTGTTTTGTTTTTTTTTCCTTTTAGCCAAAGGGACTCACAAATGTGTTAATCTGTGAGCAACATCGCACCTACAATACGGTGCAGTGTATGCTTATATTTGAACAAAAGACTTTGAGAATCACTGATGCATGGGAAGCTCAGAGCCTAAATCCCTGACTGACTAGGGAGAGAGGAAGACGACAAGAACTACAAGAACAACACAAGACCTAGGTATCTTTTCTATTCCTTGGCAAATGCAGACTCTTAAAAGTCCGTAGGAAGTCAGGAAACAGAGAGGAATGCAGAGAAATGTTAACAGTCCTACACCTCACGTGTGGTCAGGCTGACAAACAATAAGAAGCTGCTATGTCCCCAAAAATGTGATGGGATAGGAGAGTTTGTGGGAACATCAGCAGTACTCAGTGGTGATTTTCTCTATTTTCAGATCTGGTAGAATCTTAGGTGTTCAGTAAAAGAATGAAAATGGAGATTTTACTAAGGTTTAACTGACCATAAGAAATAGAATTTCAGAAGTTTAATCCCCATTGCCCTGGCCCTCCTATGTGTACAGAAAAAAGGTTTAACAGCTTCAGCACTGTCCTACAGAACTATGTGTAGACTTGGTGCATGCAACCCATATCCAGCATGTCTACTCAGAGAACATAACAATGTGACTTTTTTCCTCAATGACACAAAAAGATCAGTTCTTCACCATTTTGATGCACAAAGTGCTGAAGATTACTACTTATGACGAATTTTATACTGAGAGCAAATTTCTGCATATTCTAGTCAAAGTTCGAAGAGACTGATGTTTGTAAAAGGAGAATTATGAGTGTTTCCAAGACTTTCTAATGAATGCCAACCATTAAATACCATAGCTTCAAAATGGGACACGGCTAATATCTTTTACAGGGCTGAGCTCTGTGTACTTGAGGTTGAGGGATAAATGTAATAAGTCATGTTGTAAAAAGTAATAAGACTGCAGCTTAACTTTTTGCATATACCTGAATGAAGATGTACCTCAGTGAGAACCTTTTTTTTTCCTGACAGTACATTCTGAAACTCAGGAACTACAGCTGACTTTCAAGACTCCAGAAATCACCATTTTCTGGAAAACATAAGATGCTGCTAACCTGAGTTATTCAACCTGAGATGCACTGAAATATCAGTGCATGGGCTTTTGTCACATCTCTTTGCACAAGTTGTTTCTGCTCTCCTTCAGCTACTCTATCAGCAGACATGCTTACCATCAGATTTTTTTTCCCAAGTTTCCTAGTTCCTATTCTACAAATGCAAGTGATCCAGTACAGGAACAACCCTTATGACATTTCACTCCAACCATACACTGTTAAACTGTGCTGTCTGTCCCCAGTTTGGAACAGATGTGAGTCTGGACCTCTGTATCTATCAGCACAGACACCAAGCTGAAATCGTTGACCTAATTAATAATTCACCAGGCTGTATCTGGAAAATGGGGAACAACCTTTTACCAAGAGAAATTGCAAGGCAGTATTAAGAAACTCATGGTATGGCCGACAGTGAAAAGCTTAAACTGTGGGATAAAGCACTATGTGATGCAGAGGGCTGCTGAGCCTAGTCTTCCAGAAAGTCAGCTACACAGATGTAAAATCACTGAAGGTTGTTCAGTTTTCAGGATGCTTAGCCTGGTTCCTGACAGTCTCCACTGAATTTAATAAATACCATCCTTTACATATTCCTCAAAGAACAAAATAAGATCTGAATAGCGGAGTCCATTGTCTCTCCATATGGTGAAGCAAAATGGACAGGATCCAGAATGCAGAGCAGACACTTCGCTTTGTTCTCTTCCACCAGTAGCAACAAAAAAAAAAATGGAGGGAAAAAAAAATCTGAACAGAAGAGTAAGGTAATTTGTCAGGAAGTAGACAAAAAAGATGTTAGTCAGGCCTGTGTTATTAACTGGCTTTCAATACTGAAATTTTAATGCAACTTCCAACTGCTAAATAATGCTTACTTTGCTTCTAGACAAGATCAAGAATCAGATATCATTGTGTCATTGGATGGGTGCTTAAAGATCATCTACTTCCATCTCCTCTGCTATTGGAGAGACTGCCAACTTCTAAACCATTCAGTGGCAAAGGCTGACCAGGGCCCCATCCAACCTGGCCTTGAGTACCTGCAGGGAGAGATCATCCACAGCTTCTCTGGGAAAAATCATCTAGAGAATCAGTGAGTCTCACTAAACACTTTTCCCAGAGAGACCTTTCTTTTGGACTGTTTCTTTTCCTACATTATTTAAAACAATAGGTAGAAATTGCATCGACACATGCAATAAATAAATAAATAAATATGTATATATATATATATACATATACCCTTACTGAAGGGTGCCAAAACTACACAAGCAGTCAGAAGCAAAAAAGATGTCATACCAAAAGTCAGAGAAGCTTTTCTGGATATCTGTTGGAGTACTGAAAGTGAACCACATGTGTATGATAGAGATACTAGATTACCTTTTTCAAGGTGCAGAAAGAACAGAAATGTCACCCAATACACAACTTGAGCTTCAATGTCACTGGCAACAGATACTGATCTGTACTGAGGTTCCAGGTTCCAGAACTTTGCTTCTGTTTACTTGGCTGTGTGCTTTATGCTGTTGTTGATAGTTGTTTTATTTAAATAAAAACATTAGAAAATTAGAATTAGATAACTGCAATATATCCACAAATCTGATTCCAGTGAATAAAAAACTTGGTGCTTCATGGTCCAGATTCCCATGCTGTGCTGAAAAAGGCTTTGTCCTCTTATTTCAATATGTGAAAAATTAAGTATCACTTTCTATCAGCATTAATGTTAATTATTTTTTATAAGTTGATGTCCAAATGTTTTATAAGCCTTTGTATAAGTCTTTGTGCATACCATTATTCTCATGTTTCAGATGACTGAAGAGAGACCAGTCACGTGTGTGTCTCATGTCATAGGTTCTACAGTAAATGCATCCAGCACAGCCAACCATCATGGGTGTACAGATTTAACTGCATGATTGGATCTAAACTAATCTCCCTAATCTCCTTACTAAGCTCCTCAGCATCCTCTAAGGCACTCACCATGTAATCCAGACTCAACCAGTCCTATGGTGTAGCACGCTGCGATTGACTGAGGTTTTCATGTATTCATTGAGTCTTACCTGTTGAACTTAAGCTTAAAGAGGGGTAAAGAAAAACTAAATAATCCATAAATAACATTCACAGTGTTCAGGGAAATGCTGGCCCTTTAATGATACAGCAGCTGGAACAAATGATTGCTCACGCATAACGTACATATTGAAGTTGTCATAGAAACGCACTTAGCAACAAAGAATCCTTGACCTTTTCCCCATCTGTTTTGAATCTTCACACAGGCACATTAATACCTATATATTGATTTCCCCACGACCCCTCCTTCCCCATCCTTTTTTTTTTTTTTTTTTTTTTTTTAATTTCCTTTTCTTTTTTTCTTTCTTTTCCAAGAGGGAAATGTCACATTTTGTATGGCTCCCAGACACCAGCAGAAGCCTTCCAGCCCTTCTGCTGGTGCGCTGCATGGATGCACTGATGCAGTGTCTCCTCACACCTGCTCAGAGTTGAGCACCAGAAAAAAAGATAACTGCAAATTAAGGCAAACAACCAGCAACTCCACTTCAACTGGTAAACTTGGAAAACAGTTTGTTTCTATCTGAGGGGAGCTAGGGAGGCTCAGAGCTCTGTGGTTTTTGACATAATCATCCAGTGAATGCGCACAGTCATAGTCTGCAATTAAATCAGAATAACCCCCTTAAAAGAGATGCAGATCATCCAGGAAGAAAGACTGTTATCAGCATCCAAAGTGTATATAACAACAACACTGTGCGACGGAAACCACCCTGCTACAAACAGCATGGCTAATTACCAAAAAATACAGAAATGGACAAAATTAATTCCAGATTCTGAGTAATGCTGAAATCATTGCACACTGGAAAGACATGGAGCTTGTAGATACAGCTTGGTAGATCTAATCATATTAGCCATCGGATTTGCTTATGGTTTGATTTTATTATACTTTTTTTTCAGCTGTTATGACCTCAGGTTTACTATTTGTGATAAACAGAATAAACAATTCAAAACTATTGTAGACTAAAAAAAAAGAAAAAGGAAAAGAAAAAGCTAAGTACACGTTTTTACAAACCATTTCAGTCACTTTAAAAAGATTCAGGCTTCAGGGTTCTTTTTCTTAACTTTACTTCAGGCCTCTCAAGTGGATGTTTTTTAATAGCAGTCTGTTCTCCCACTCCTGAAATATTTTATAGACAGGGGAAAAAAAAAAGTACATACACATAGAAAGTGCACACACACACACAGCCTGAATATCTGCAACATAAATGCTTTTGAAGCTCTTGGTGTTTCTAATGGAAAATTATAAAATATGCAATTTTCCAACTAAAATGAATTTTTGAAAGAATTTCACGTGGCTCTTTCCACACATACGTTTTCTGAATTAGGCTAGAAAAAGGATTTCAGATGAATATCTCCCATACACATAACAGCCCACAGTTAGTGCTGAGGCACTGGCAGCTTCACCAGAGCTTCTGATCAGTATTGATATTCAACACATCTCCTGGAACGTCACATGTTAATACTAGATTTTATTATCTGAAAATCATACTCGAGGAGAAGTGTGTGCTTTCCATGATTTCAAAGATCAGTTAAGGTGTATCTCCTGGATCACTAGTTGCCTGCATTGTGCATGCAAGGTACCAGTGGTGGAAACTTCTCCCTTGGTTAGAGAGATGAACACTGTGGCTACGAATCATTCTCCATTTTGTCCGCTCTGACTATTCCAAAGAGAAATAAAGGAAACATGCTGCTGTGAAAACTTGGCTTGTCATTGAGGGAAAGAAATAAAGCAGCTTTCTCAGGACTCAGATACCCTGAACACTAACTTTAAAGTTGCCTGTCTGCAGTACAGCTAGGAAAACAAGATTAGACCCTGTCTATATATATCCAATGATCTTCGGTATTTACCATTTAATTCAAACAAGTCATGAAACACAAATGTCAACCAGGGCAGCATTCAACAAGCACAAGATGATTATTAGAATTCGTTAACAAAATAAGAATAAGGCCCCTCAGGTCACTCCAAAACAATTATTTCAGTATTATCTACATCAGAAAATTTGTTAGGTGTAGGAGTGGTCAAGAAGGAGGACCAAGCTGTGTTAAGTCAAAATCTTATATACATAAGTTTCCCTGAAATTAATGCTTTCCATGGAAACAACAACAGATACAAAGAGCACTGATAGACTACACACTCAGTTACAGAACACTATTTTTCAGTGCAGTCTATGTTCTGTCAGCCCCGAAAGTTGGAAAACAACAAATCCAGAGTACATAGTGGGGGTGGTAGGACTATCCAGGCAAGACTGGCAAAGTTCTCCACAGTCTTCAGACAGGTATAAGGCCTGGTTTAGCTTGTTTATAAGAAAGAGGACCCCATAGTTTATATTTGTAGGTTATTACAGGATGCGAGTGTGGTGGTGTTCATATAAATAGTTCAGTTTCTTCTGTCTGAAAAACAAGCAGATCAGAGGAAAGAACTGTGGGGCTGTATAGAGAAGCTACAGATTTTCAGAGCTGTAGATTGCTGGTATTTATAAGAGCTGGACTGTGTTCAGCATGTTTGAAATGCTTTTCTTTTTAAGTGGAAAATTCAGGACTGTAGTTTAGATTTTCCTATAAAATTACTCATGGCTTTGAATCTATAATCAGCACCTAGATATTTATATAGAGAAGTTCCATCTGAAGAAAGTGAAGATCTCAATCAGAATCTCAAAAAACTTGAAAAGTGTTTGTTTTGCATAGAACCAGCTTCATGTCCATTTCTTTTGGCAATACAAGTTGGAGCCCTCTGAAACAGATAATTCCTCAAAGAGTGCCAAAAACATTATGAAGAAGGTACACTGTAAACCTGCACCCTTTGTGGAGAATTGTCAGTTGTTGTTCTTGGAAATGTGAATGGGGGCAAGATATGTGTAAATTTTCAGAAAAACGAAACAAAACAACAACAAAATAGTGTTAAGGAACACAATCCAGACTGAAATATCTGTACTGGGAAATGTGATTTTTCTGGTATGAAACAGTGCTCAGTTTGGTCATATTAATGAGCTCAAGTCAATTTTCCAAACATTATTTAAGTGGCCAGGATGCAAAAACAACTACCAGGAGTTGTGGTGGTGGAACACCTCATGCAGCTCAGACATCATGTCAACCTCCTGAACAGGCAGTTCCTCCAGACAGTTCTCATGAAGTTGGGATTTCTCCAAATGAAAGTAGTTGCTGTTCATAGCAAGTCCAGTCTTCAGTGCAACTAGCACATGTGGTCGTACCCAGCCTTACATCAGAAGAGGTTTGAGTTGAATTGTCCAAGTCCCTTTGTAGATCTTGAGCCAGACATTTACATGATATTACGTGGATTTTAGCAATTCTTCAGGTCTAGCGCATTTTTAACTTGCTGTATTTAAGCTGTTGACATAAATGACAGACAAAGCAATTCCAGATACTTCTGTTGATAGAAATTAAATAGAAACTCTCTGCATAAAAATCACTGAGCAGCATCTTGGTTTTGGAATGGTTATATTTTAAACACCATTAAACTTGACAGAAATCACAGTACAAATTCTCACATAAACCTTTCAGTAAGCTTCAAATGCAGAGGCAAATAGTTCTTCAGGATGTGTGGGACAGACATAACAGCATGGTTTCAGAGAGGCTGTCTCACAGTTAATAAAGCCATTCAGCCTGAAAGACATCATTTTTCAAGGAGCGGTTCTCCCTTGTAATTTCTTTATTAAAAAGCAGGGAGGGGACTACAACAGAGAAATTAACTCAGCCTGGGGGAAAAAAAAACAACAACAAAAACCTATAACACCTCTGTCTTAGGCTCAGCAAGAAAACAGCTGCATATAGCATCAGACTAACAGAGAAGGCTGAACTGATTTCCTGTCCAATACAGAGAAGTAGCTTATTTGTCTGGGTATGGTGCTCTTAATTTTACACCTTTGAGCGCTGCTGACATTGCAAGCCACAGGAAAATAGAAAAAGATTTAAAATCTTCCAATAATCTACAGGGGTTCTTACCAACTCTTATGACTCTGTGATTCTGTGAAATTTCAGAAAGGGAACCACTGTGGCAAACATTTCTAAGAAAACTCTTACTTTCCCAAGCAAGAGAGAAAATGTGCTTTATTGTAAAGACTGCTCCTGTAATTTGCCCTCCTGCGTGGCTTTTGCTAGTACTTCAGTTTGAGGTTGAGGACTTACTGGGTTTTCAGACACAGAGTGAAGCTTCTACCATCCCATTCCCAAAGCAAGCAAGTTTGGGGATTGGTCAAAAAACTGATTTTCACACTTCAGTTTCTCCAGCTTCCATCCTTCCTGTAGACGCCTTAAGAGCAAACAGTTCAGTGTGCTTCATTTTCACTGACTATCAAAGCTTCTTGAGCTCCTTCACTTGTTGTTCCTCTGATCCTCTCCTGATCTGTGCTCATTATTATCATTTGTCTTTAATCAAATAACCTGACAATTTTCTTCCTACTGCAGATGAGGTTTGTTCAGAAGGTAATGGCTCTTATTTTATTATACTAGTGACGTGAATTTGCCATCAAAGAAAATCTTCAAGATACAGCTATCAGTAGGCAAAATGATGTGTACTGTGTTTAGGGATAGGAAAGGTAGGAACCTTATGCATTTTGTGCAAAGTGGATATACCATCACATCTGACTACTTCATTGTGACACTAAGTTGAACGTCCAAACTTCCAGAGTCAAGCAAGAGAAGAAGAAAGCATTTCTCTTGCAACACAGAATCACAAAATCACCAAGGTTGGAAAAGACCTACAAGATCATCCAGTCCAACAATCCACCAATCACCAGTAGTTTTCACTAGACCATGTCCTTCAACACAACGTCCAAATGTCCCTTGAACACCTCCAGGGTTGGTGACTCCACCACCTCCCTGGAACACCCATTCCACTCACTCTTTCAGAGAGGTAGCATTTCTTAACATATAGCCTGAACCTCCCCTGGCACAGCTTGAAGCCATTCCTTCTAGTCCTATCACCAGTTACATGAGAGAAGAGGCAGACCCCCAGCTCATTACAGTCTCCCTTCAGGAAGTTATAGAGAGCTATAAGGTCTCCCCTGAGCCTCCTCTTCTCCAGAATGAACAATCCCAGCTCCTTCAGCTGCTCCTCATAAGGTCTGTACTGCAGATCCCTCACCAGTTTAGTTGCCCTTCTTTGAACATGCTCCAGGGCCTTGATGTCTTTCTTGCAGTGAAAGGCCCAAAACTGGACACAGTACTTGAGGTGTGGCCTCATCAGAGCTGAGTACAGGGGAACAATCACTTCCCTCTTCCTGCTGGCAACGCTGCTTCTGATGCAAGCCAGGATGCCATTGGCCTTCTTGGCCATCTGGGCACACTGCTGGCTCATGTTCAGCCAAGCATCAATCAATACTCCCTGATCCATTTCCTCTATATGGTTTTCCAGCCATTCTGCACTAATGCCTGGGGTTGTTGTGGCCAAAGTGCCAAAGTGCCACCTGGAATTTGGTCTTGCTGAACCTCATCCCATTGGCTTCATCCCATCTATCCAGCCTGTCCAGATCCCTCTGCAGGGCCTCTCTACCCCCAGGCAGATTGACACTTCCAGCCAACTTGGTATCATCTGCAAACTTACTGAGGGTGCACTTGATGCCCTCATCCAGGTCATCAATAAAAATACTGAAGAGGACAGGCCCCAGCACTGAGCCCTGGGGAACACCACTCATGACTGGCCACAGGTTGGATTTAGCTCCATTCACCACCACTCTCTGGGCCTGGCCCTGCAGCCAGTTCCTTACCCAGCCAAAGGAGCACCTGTCCAAGCCACGGGCTGTCAGCTTCTCCACTGTGGGAGACGGTGTCAAAGGCATTGGTGAAGTCTAGGTAGACTACATCAACAGCCTTTCCCTTGTCCACCAGATAGGTCA
Source organism: Excalfactoria chinensis (assembly GCF_039878825.1). NCBI lineage: Eukaryota > Metazoa > Chordata > Aves > Galliformes > Phasianidae > Excalfactoria > Excalfactoria chinensis. The sequence goes on from NC_092857.1 coordinate 3,769,042, forward strand.
CTAGATCATAGAAGGAAATCAGGTTGGTCAAGCAGGACCTGCCCTTCGTGAACCCATGCTGGCTGGGCCTGATTTCCCCTTTGTCCCGTACTTGCCATATAACCTCCCTCAAGACAATCTGCTCCATAACCTTCCCTGGCACCGAGGTCAGGCTAACAAGCCTGTAGTTCCCCAGGTCCTCCTTACAACCCTTCTTGTAGACGGGAGTCACACTGGCCAGCCTCAGTCTTCTGGGACCTCACCAGTCAACAAGGAATTCTGATAGATGATGGAAAGTGGCTCAGCTATCACCTCCATCAGTTCCTTCAGTACACTTGGGTGAATTTCATCCGGCCCCATGGACTTGTGGCAGTCCAGTTGGAGCAGTAGTCTTTGACTGTTTCCTCCTGAATTGTGGAGGGTTTTGTCTGCTCCCCAGCCAAGACTACCAGGTCAGAGAGTGGAGTACCCTGGTCTGATCTTTAAAGACAGACATAAAGAAGGCATTCAGAACCTCTGCCTTTTCCTTATCCTCAGTGGTCACATTCTCAGCCTCATCTGGTAAAGACTGGAGACTCTCCTTAGTCCTCTTCGTACTGTCCATTTATTTGTAAAAGAGTTTCTTATTCCTTTTTACCCCAGCAGCCAGGTTGAATTCCAGCTGGGCTTTTGCCTTTATGATTTTCTCTCTACACATCTTAGCAACCTCTCTGTACTCTTTCTGAGTTGCCTGTCCCTTCTTCCACAGGAGATAGATTCTCTTTTCCTCCTGGAGCCTCAAGAATAGCTCCCTATTCATCCACACTGGTCTTCTTCCCTGCTGGCACATTTTGCAGTTCAGGGGGACAGCCTGCTCCTTTAATACTTTAATACTTCCTTCTTGAAGAGTAGCCAGCTGTCTTGGACTCCTCTACTCTCTAAGACTGAGCCCCAGTCTGAACAAAACCATAGCACCAGGCCCCACATCAATTTGCGGACCATGGAGCATATTGCTGATCACATCTATCATACAGTCCAGATTTGACACCTTCTGAATTCCATCTTTTCAGATCAGTGAAAGTAAGACTGTATGGGCAACATTTTCCCAGCCATGACACCATCATAGCAGCTGTGAACTGTGTCACCTCCGCTGGTGTAGCTTCATGGCATGCAGCTCTTGTTTGCTGCCAGCAAAAATGCATAAACAATGGTGGTAATGATGAAAAAGTGTTTTGCAGCTAAGAATTTGCCGTATCAAACAGTGCTATCGTGCTTTTTTGTATCTGTTGCAGTTTCCATGGAAATAAATAGGAGACATTACCTTCAGAGCAATGTACTTACTTGGAAAGAGAGTGCAGTGGAAAGAAAGTATTTGTAGCATGGGCAGTGAGTTCAGTCTCTGTGCAAAGCTGAATGCAAGCTAGTGTTCAGACAGGAGTGACTCATATCTCCTGTCTGCTACCCCAGGCACTATTCAACTGCCCAACCTATCAACTCTAAACTCTTTGTGGAATAGAGTTACCTTGAAGCAATAACCTTTCTATCATTCACCAAGATTCAGTCCAGATTTGAATAGGAAAAGATAATTTATTCGTTTGAAACTGCAGTATCAAATAATTGCATTTAAAATATTTGCCATGGTCCTCAAGGCATGAAACATAGGCCTTGGTCCTAGAGCTCTTGTATGGTTCTAAAAGCTTGTGAGGTTTTGGGGAAAAATAAAATCTTTTTAAACCCCACTGGTAGAAATGTAAAAATTGTCATGCTTTCTGACACATAATCTCTTCTTTCACTTTGAAAGAGAAGCAGCAACTGTCAGTGTTAAATTCAGGTTGAGAACAATTGTTCTGAGCTGAACTTGATATGGTAATTAGTTAAATCACTGGAGAGAAAAAGTTGCTGCTATCTGTAAAGCAAAAATAAGGATTCACAGGGAAAAAAGGTGATGAGGTGATTATCTCCTATGGGGAGAGCAATGCCAGGTGATTTATCACCTCTGGGAGAGGTAGAGGCAGCAAGTGGAGGGAAGAGGAACCAAACCTTAAGCCAGTATCTCTCCTGAATCCGTGTCTTACCATGCGCAGCTATGAATTACAGTTCAAAACTCATCTTCAGAGGGATCGGGGAAGTGTTTTTGGTTTGGTGTTATTTTTCCTTTTGAAGGAGAGGGATGTAGATTTGTTTGGAATCTCCTAGGGAAGTTAAAAGATCACAGTTTGGATAGTTACTCAATATGACATCTCCTCTAGCTGATAACCAGAGGTTTCCGTCCCTTATCCTCACATATCCCCTTAGATATGTGAGCTGATGCACAGCAGCGGTCTACTTCTACATACACAGTTACTGGGAGATGACATTTTGAATGGCAGGATGTACATGATATCCAAAAATCATCCAAGTATAATATGTATAAAACCAACACATTTTGAAGGCTGTTTTGTGGATATAATTTATCATGCTGACAGTGAAAATACATTGGCAAACTTTGCTTGTAGTCTTTGGGAACAGCCTGGTTTCATCCAGAGCACATCCTCATACTGAATTTACTTTTGATGAAGAGCTTTGTAAGCTGGGAAATGTTTTGCAAAGGCTACAAAAACAAAATAAAGTAAAATAAAATAAAATAAAATAAAATAAAATAAAATAAAATAAAATAAAATAAAATAAAATAAAATAAAATAAAGAAAACATAGAAAATCATTGTGCAAGAAAGACAATTATCACACTAAGCACAATGCAGCAGATAATACAATGTAGTTGATCCTAAGAAGTGATTCACACTGTGTGTACTATAAACACAGGCAAACACATATGGGTGTACATGAGATTTTTGTAACATTAATGACTGCCATCAAGTGGCTCTGAGAAGCAAATGCAATCGAGTCAATACTGCAAGCACTCCTCCAGCTCAAACAGGTGAGGTGGACAAGTATTGTTATCAAATAAAACTGGCTAAAGATAGTGGTGTGACTGCCCAGGGTAAGAAAATAATAATAATAATAATAATAATAATAATAATAATAATAATAATAATAATAATAATAATAATAATAATAAAAAGAGAGAGAGAGAGAGAGAGAGGAAACAAAGAGAAAGAGAAAAACAACAAAATAACTAAAAGCTGTATAGCACCACAGTGTCCTCGAAAACACAGAGGCAAGGTCATTTGTACTCATGACCCCTTCTCTCATTTATACCGCATTTCTTTCTATTTTACACTTTTAACAACTACTTGATTGCCCCTGTTTGGAATTCTTGTCGTAGAACACACTGCTTCTGACCTAATACAGCGCCATGTGATAAATGAATGGTGTTCAACAAAGATGCAGCATTTTCTGTTGGCTTCTAGTCCAGGAGCATTGCCAAGGGGAAATGTCTTGACATTGTTGATGGACCAGGCCTCAGGAAAGCTTAATTTTTCAGCCAGGGTCAGGATTTTCTGTTTGGATTGAGATAAGGACTTATCCGCAATGTTCAAAGATCTTTCTTTACCAAGAGAGTGGTGAGGTACTGGAACAGGCTGCTCAGAGAAGCTTGGATGCCCCATCACTGCAGATGTTCAAGGCCAGGTTGTTTGGGGCCCTGGGCAGCCTGGTCTAGTATTAGATATAGAGGTTGGTGGCCCTGCCTGTGGCAGAGGGGGTTGGAGATTGATGATCCTTGAGTGCCTTCCAACCCAAGCCATTCTATGATTCTATGATCTCACATTTGCAGAAGGAAATTCAGAATGGCTGCAGAATGGCATGGTCCCATAGATAATGAAATCTCCTCAGTCATGGCATTTCCAAGTGAAAAACAGATTCAGAATCCATGTCTTAGTTTGGGGCTTGAATGCTTTACAGATTCATAAATCCTCTTGTCTCAGGATCCCTGCCTATCCTGCTGGATCTGGTCCTGCCCTCCTTGTGGCAGGTGCAGTGCTAGGTATCACTAAAGGTGTAGGGTAGGCTACAGAAGTTATAGTCCATAGTCATATTTTATTGGGGCACCCAGAGTGCTTCATGTGAGAGGGAAGCAGCCTTGACATGGCCCTGATAGTGGTTGCAACCTGAGCTATGTCACAACTGGTTAAAATAATAATAGTAATAATAAACGTGACAGCAGATCAACATGGGAGTTTGTCTGTCCTATAATACTTTCAAAAGTGGAAGTTCATTATAAAACAGTTTTACAAGATATGTAAGAGTTGGGAAGCCTTATAAACATGAGACTAAGAAAGCAGAGTTTTTTGTTTATTTGCATTTTTTATGAAGGAGTTAAATAGACTACAGATTTTGAAGTTCTCCAAAGTTTCTCTAAGCTCTTTTTTTTTTAACCTCAACAGGCATGAAAATCAAGATATATTAGTCATTATTCCAATTTCACCTCCTCAACTCCACTGACAGCTAGAATTACTCCTATTGACACTAGCACAGAACGATATCCTGACAGATCCAAGTAAGCTCACATGTATTAAAAGCTATAAATAATTGTTATGATCCCAGAGAAGCAATATCTACTTTTCTATTTGTTTTGTGTATGACTTCAGAGATTAGGGGACCCTGCTATTTAATTGCTCAGAGGGACACTAATCTTGTAAAGCTCTTTTCCTAACAGAATCTATCAAATAGGAGCAGGACTCCTTAATAAAATTTTAGTTGTTAAAATCTGTTTTGCTGGGAAGTTACTATGTCCAGAAACAGTAACCAAACCCATTTCTATAAGAATAATCTAAACACATTACCAAGGTTTGAAAAATGTAGAAAAGTAGAAAAGAGTTTTTAGTTCACAGTCATTTCTATATGTTTATATCACAGGGGGAGATTTAGACTGGATATAAGAGAAGAGTTTTTCATGATAAGTGCAGTGAAGCACCATAGGTTGCCCAGAGAAGTGGTGGATGCTCTGTCCACATTTGAGGCACATTTGAGGTTAGGCTTGAACAGGCTTCAAAGTAACCTTATAAGTATCCCTGTTCATAGCAGGAAAATTGGACTAGGTATCTTTTAAAGGTCCCTTCCAACCCAAATAATTCTGAGATTTTATGGTACTTTTGTAGACATGCTCAGTAACTGCATTTTCAGTAAAATGATATTACAAATGGTGTTTGCCTGTGTAGAAAGGGAATATGCAAAAATAATTCTCCCTGAGTTTGTTCTGAGATATGTCTGCAGATGTATAACATGGAAAACATGAACTTTGGACAATTCATAGGTAGCCTGGAACATGATGCTGTAATATCTACTTTTGTCCATATTACAGTCTTGTTCGCAGAAGTGTCTGTTTCCAGATGATGAGAGACACAAAAGAACAGGACAAGCATTTAACATACAGTCCACAGATACTCTCTGTCAACCTTCAGCTGAACAGCCAGTAGAAGTAGCCTGAAATCCTGGAGAGTTAATTTGTGCTGTTATGAATTATAACAGCAATGATGGTAGGTTGAGCAGGTTGCTTGCTGTTTTTTGCTTGAAACATTCCTGTGTAAAACCTAGAACTGGTGCTCTTGGTGATGCAATGTTATGTGGCCTACCTAAGCTGGAGACATTCCCTCCCCAGCTACCTGAGGCTTCTCTCAGCTCAGTGCAGTTCACAACCCCTTTGTTCCATCTGTCAAATTTGGACCAAAATAAAACATCTGACTGCTTGATCAAATGGGTTTTGCTGTGGAAAATAGTGCTCCTGTAGTCCCCTTGTTATTAATAATTACAGCGTAATAAAAAAGCATAGAGCTAATTGCTGATCCGCAGTTACAACCTGGTAGATTAATAGAAACAGCTATTTCTTCTCAGGAGAGTGGGCTCACTTTTACATTACAAAAATAATTAAAATGTAATCAAGTACTGAGAAGTCACCCAGGAGGTCTGTGCATAATAGCCCACACATACATTTTGCCTTTTGTACCAAAGCAGCTCACAAAGGACAAAATCTGTTCTGCCATCAAGTCCTGATTCCCCCATCACATGTGATGAAGGAGCAGCCGGACCAAGGCATGGCAGCTCTGTGCTGTCACCAGGGGTCTGACACTGCTGCCAGATCTCCAGCTGTGACTCCATCTTGAACTATCCCTGATAACACTCCATCAGCTCTGCAGAAAAAATCTTCCCTTGCTCATCTGTATCCTGAGCATGAGTACAGTCTGCTTGCAGATTTAAAGCTCAGGGAAGGGGTTGTGGTTTGAGGATATCCGTCTGTCTGCCTTTCTGATGCTAAATACTGTGACAGCTAACTTAACTTGGTAAGTCCAAACATGGAACAGACACGAAGAAGACCTGGGGTTGCTGTCTGAGTCTTGCAAAGGAAAACTCCCTGCTTTGAGTCCATGCTACTGCTCAGGAAATCATAGGAGCTTGCATGTTCCCTGAGCACATTTCTCCCTCTCCCAAATCACTTCAGCACTACCTGCTGTTTCTAAGCAGCTGCCAGAGATGCCTTCCCAGCATCTAAAATAAACCAAGAGATTGCTGCAGCTCTAACAAAAGCAGAAAACCACAGCTCTAGAAGCACAGGCCAATAAATCTTGTGACTTTTTTTTTTTTTTTTTTTTTTTTTTTTTTTTTTTTTTTTTTTAATTACTCCTTTAATCTCTGTAGTAATTTGAAGAGGGAATATCTGAGACAGAATTCCATTCACACACACGCTTGCTTTCTGTAACCAATTTGTAGCTTCTTTTCACTCCAGGGTGAAAATGTACTGAAACTCTCATCGCTTCTGTGCACCTGTGCATGGAGTCAGAACTCCCCTGCAACCATCAGGATGAATTCACAAGGCTACAGACTGGAGTTCTTCATTATTTTAACTGTGAAACATTAAGCATTTATTCACATGCTGGTCTTAAAAGGAAGGAAGGAAGAAAAAAGAGCATAGCTTAAAATAATGGTCACTGTAATGAGAAAGTGAATTTTCACTGTTCTCATTTTGAATATCGCATTCTAAACTTGGTACAATGGGGGAAAATTTTACAAAAATACTAGCTCAACCAAAGATCAAGGTACATAGGTTAAATTCTACAGACTTAAAAAGAACTATTACTTTATCCAGTCCCACTGGACCTTTGGTATCCTATTAGCTATGTCTTCTGTATGTTAATGCAGATCCCACACCTCATTTCTTAGGCATTTCATTGCTTAAGAGTCTAAAGTTGGATTACAGGACCAAGATCTGTGCAGTATCTGATTCATATTTTAACGAAAACATGAATTAAATAAAACAAACCTTCCCCTCTTACACCTCTAAAAGCACGCACATACATAAACAAACAAGGCAGATCTCTGAGTATATCTGGGCGTTTCTTTGTTTCTGAATGAGTCAACACTCCAACATTTTTTGTTGCATTCTCACATTAATGCTCACAGGGAAGCTGCATCGCACACTGCCTGTACATGCAGGAAGAATACATCCCCCACATTCCCAAGGTTATCAGTGGGGTAGAAAGAGTCAGCATACCAGATGAAAGATGCAGTTATGCACCTGACCACTCTAAAGACCATATGCCTATTTGATTTCCAGTTCCCAAACATTATGTCGGATTTTCATTGCTTACATCTGGAGCAGAACAGTAGTTCCATCACTGCAAAATGGGTAGAGGAAGAAGTGTGAACAACGTGGGGATTTTTTATTTTATTTTATTTTATTTTATTTTATTTTATTTTATTTTATTTTATTTTATTTTATTTTATTTTATTTTATTTATTTATTTATTTATGTATTTGTAATCTTTTGACATGGCTAACATGTCGGCTTTCAAGCTATTTTTCTTTTTTTCTTTCTTTTTATTTATTTATTTATTTATTTTTAATTGCTGTCTGGTTGATGGTTATTTATAGGAGACAGAGAATGTTTGAAGGCTTCTAGAGTAATTAGGTTTCATCTTTTTAGACTGTTCTTTACATGTAAAGGTAATTGCTTTTAGATGTTATAAATCTTGTGTAAAATTCCTCAAGCAATAAACACAAGCTGTATCTTAGTAATTGTCTATTGACTGCACTTTCCAGTATGAATTAATTTTCAGTTACAGACTTCCCTCCTCACTGTATCAGGCTAAGAGTCTGCATTTTGAACACGTAGATGTTCTCATCTTGTGTGGATTTCTCATCTTGTGTAAATTCGTCTCACATTATGCTGGGAAAAAAAATAGAGATTCATTGTGCAACTATCAGACTGAATATCAATGCAGCATGACAATAACAGTATATGTCAAAACTTAGATTTCCTCTGCAAATTCCCAGACAGTAACAAAGACCCATTTGCAACCTTAATTATTTTTATTGCTGCTACATTATGCTCATCTCTATCACTTCTTTAAAAGTTAATGGCTTGATTAAGAAAGGGATCTAAATTCAATGAAAATTCCACAGCAACCACAATTGCAGTCCACCCCTGCCAGACTAATTAGAAGTACTTCAGAGGGATAAGTACTTAAGTTACTGAGGAGGGGTAACTGTGTAGTTCTGAGATGAGCCATCACATTCCTTTTTTTGAAACAGAAATTGCAGAAAACAGTAAGACTTCCAAAGGTGTTCATCTGAAGTTTGATCTCCTCCTTGCTGCTGTTTTCAGAAATGCCCCAAGGAGAGGTGCCCACTCAGATTCTGAGGTATGGAATGTTTTTCTACTTATAGCATCCAAACACCGTCTTCAAAAGACACGGGGCACACAGTCAGATGCATAGCTCCACAGGTGAGCTTACATAGTGCTGCCAAGGTGGGATACCAGAGATGTGGCTTCAAATGCAGGAAAGTGCCGTAATGGTCTTCCGCTGTTGGAAGAAATCCCTATGCATCTTTCATAGCCTTGAGGTCCCACGCTCCTATAAAATTACTTTCACTGCTGTCGGACACTGTGCTATTGAAATAGCAGAAAACCATCCATTCTCCCCTCCCTCAAGATATTTTCTCCCATTTTAGTGAGGTAGATTAGCTCATGCAAAAGTTCTGAGAATGTCAAAGCCAGCAACAGACATGTGGGAGGTGAAGACACCCAGAAGAAGAAGATAGAAAGAGCTCCAAATCAATGTCACATGTAGATGCTGATCTTAGCAAGCAAGTTTTCAAACATCTCACCTACATGCCACCAGCAGGTTCAAACACTCCATGCCCTGGGTAGTGTCTTTGAACTCCCTTTCCATTCTTGTAGAAGAAGAAGGAAGAAGAAGCTTGGAAGACTGAATGTATAAGGAAGGAAGAACCTTGGAGAAGAGAAGACTCTGGAGAAACCTCATCGTGGCCTTCCACTAATTGAAGGGAGCATATAAACAAGATGGGGAATAGCTGCTTATGAGAATGGATAGTGATAGGACCAAGGGGAATGGTTTTAAACTGAGACAGCAGATGTTAGATATTAGGAGCAAGTTTTTCACACAGAGTCATGATGCACTGGAACATGTTGCCCAAGGAGGCTGTGGATGTCTCATCCCTGGAGGCATTCAAGGCCAGCCTGGATGTGGCTCTGGGCAGCCTGGGCTGGTGGTTGGCAACCCTGCACATGGCAGGGAGGTTGAAACCAGATGATCATTGTTGTCCTTTTCAACCCAGGCCATTCTATGATTCTGTGATTCAGTCCCTTAAAAACCGGGGCATCCAGAATTTAGAAAGTTCTTACAGCACTTGGGGAGACGTGACCCAAGTAAATTCTTCTCTGGTGCTCATCTGCTCCCCAGGGGGATGTTAGCACTCCAGATCTTCTGTATCTTACCTACATCACTATGGGCATCTTAGATACTTGACAGTAGCTAGGACGGCCCAGGACAACTATATTTAGACACCTCTCTCTATTGGTGACCCAAAGTTACTAACACTAAAAATGTAGTAATCACGGTGACTTTAAAGATGCGTATTTAGTCCAAGAAAAGTGAATATATTAACTCATCATTTACACAGAAAGAATGAAAGAACACAAGTGTCTTTATAAATAGTTTCAAGAAGAAGCAAGTTGAATGCTTTTGGATGTAAAATAAGTGGAAAGATTAAAGATCTTCTTCATACATTGATGTGATCTGCACATCTGAAATTTCAAATTTCAGAATTCCTATTTATGAATATTAATAAGCTCACCAGGATAAATGTTACTAAATTCCTGACACTACTGGAAAAAATACAGGCATCTCTCCCTCTTCCATAAATAATTGAACATTAGGGCATTTATTTAATGTTCCTTAACAGATTTTTATTTTATTTTATTTATTTTTTCCTATTCTCTTAAGTTTATTTTAGCTGGAATTAAAGGGATAAAAAATCTTGTACTCCCTCCTGAAAGAATCCTGAGAATGGGACTGAAATGAGTGTAACATTACTAGCACATAAAATGAAGCTTGAGCTTCTTACTCAACAACTGCAACACGAATAACAACATTAGAAAGAATTCTCCTTTTCCTCTCCTCTCCTCTCCTCTCCTCTCCTCTCCTCTCCTCTCCTCTCCTCTCCTCTCCTCTCCTCTCCTCTCCTCTCCTCTCCTCTCCTCTCCTCTCCTCTCCTCTCCTCTCCTCTCCTCTCCTCTCCTCTCCTCTCCTCTCCTCTCCTCTCCTCTCCTCTCCTCTCCTCTCCTCTCCTCTCCTCTCCTCTCATTTCATTTTCTTTCATTTTCTTTTTTTCTTCTTTCTTTTCTTTTTCCTTTTCTTTTTCTTTTTCCTTGTGTAAGATTTGCCCATCCGTCTGTGAAAGAAAGTCTTCAGCTAACAGTGCCACCAGATGGGCCCTTCATGGTACTGTATTTCCACAGTGATATCTCAATGGAAAGAAAAGAAAAAGAAAACCTCAAACTTCAGCACTTCTGCTCATTTTATCCTGTTTTTTCATCTGTGCTCTGGAGTTCTCTCTCCAGCAAGAAACTTTAGTCTCTATACTATCTTACATTAAAAGGTGAAAAGACCTCAGTTTTACTATCCAGTACAATAACGTAGTGGCTTGCAAATTTCTCACTTGAGGTTAATTGTATCTTCAAAGTGTGTGACCTACATTGGAGACAGACAGAATAAAACAGTTCTGTATATGTTTAATGGATTTATTTAAAAGGATGAGCAAGCAAATGTTCACTTAAAAGCACCTATTAGTGAGCTAATATACTGCATTTTTACTAGGATAATTAAAGTCTGAACAATGCAATGGTCACATTGAGATCACAATTAAAATTAAATCAGTAAATCAAGAGTCTCACAATGATCAAACCACTGCATTAATACAATACATAATGGAATTGTATTATGTAGTTGATAGCTGATGAAATTACTATATGATGGTCTCTGGCTTTTGCTGAATTTAACAAAGAGATGCTTTTTTCTTACAGTAAGTCTCCACCACATACCAAGATGGTGTTGATCTGGCAGGTAAAGGAAGCAAGTATCTGTATATATGTGTCTCCTACTCTCTTGGCCATTCTTCCTGGGAAAAATCTAGCAGACAATAATGTAGTCTTGACTTGGACTAAAAAAACACAGCTCCTGTTGTGCGAATTTAACAGTCCCTCCTCAGCTCTCACCACTGTTAACACATTGCTGTGGTTATTCTTAATTTCAACCATCTGTTTTTGCAGCATAACATAAAATTCTCCTAAGGACTTGAAGCAGGGTTGATAGCATTGGATAGGAACTCATATTCCTCCAGTGTGACATGCATTTATTGTGTGTGAAGTCTGTTAGATCACACACATTGCAACTCACCTCATCAAGATTTGGTCCAAGACAGCTGAATCAGCTCTGTGTGACAACTATTTCAAGAATAAATGGCTGCTTGTGCAGTGAGACTACCTCTGATGTAACCGACAGCATTTAAGCCTATTAAAATTCACATAGGTTCCCCACCTGTCTCTTTTCAATACATCCCTATTTTTTGGTGCTTGTTTGGAGTTTGTGCTTGAGTTTTTCATCAAATATCCCAGCCTAACAAACATGCAGATCAGAAAGCTATTCCAACCTAAAGGTGTGCTGTGTTACAGAGTGGCTATGGTCTTGGAATGTCTCACAGGCCCTGTGCAGAAGTGCAGAAGAGATTCTCTTTTATCTACAGTGAGAGATAAGAAAGTGAGAACCCATGCATAAAGAGCAGGAGAAGCTTAATACCACAAGCACTTCAAATGGCTACAGAGGCTGTGGAGTGACAACCAGCAATTCCTAAACTCTGCATATCTTGACGGGGTGGGGAAAGGAGACAATAACTCATGAACTTCCTAAACAAACATCAAAACAGATTTGAATGCAAGAAGGCTTTGCACTATTATATTAAATAAAATCCATGATAGATAGCTAAGTCACAGGAGGCCAATAGCAAGCCTTTGCTGCTGTCAAATGATTAATTTCACTAAGAACATCAAAGAGAGGAAACAATGAAAATGGATGAGATGTGTGCTTCTTAGGAAGAGACGGCAGTGGGGGATTTTGTCCACATTAGAACTACAGCCCTGGCATTACACATTGTATTTCATTGCCTTGGATTCACATCAACTTGACAAGCAGTAAAACTCACTTTACTCCAGAGCAGCAATAAATAGAAGATATTGAAATCGGAGAAAGCAGGATAACAATGCCAGCCTGACCTTCCCCACCCCAAAAATTGAGATGATGCTTAAGAAACATAATATTCAAGAAGAAGAAAATAAACCCTTATGGTTTGATTTACAGCTTTCAGCTTTTTCTCAGACGGAGATTGTAAACTCTCCGTAACTGAGAGAGAGATTTTTATCTTTAAAAAAAAAATAATAATCATCAGTAATTCTCATGAGAATAAGGTAAATTCAACTGTCAGCACTTTATAAACTGAGACCAAAGGGCATGGGACTTCATACCATTTCTGTCATATTTCTGTGGAAAACGTGTTGTTTAGAAGTCTCTCCAATTTACTCATGTCTGTAGGAAGCTCTAAGTATGGTCTAGAAAGACTGGAAGAAGAATGCATTATTTAAGCTGCAGCATGTCCCTGAGTTAGGTTTTCTTCCCATGGGCCAATGAAGCTTGAAGAAGACAGCTGCAGCAAAAGGACCTGGCACAAGGAAGAAGTTTTGAACCTCAATTCTAATCTTTTAGTTGAACTTCTGAAAAATCTTCAGGGAAAGTATAGACTTCAATGGAGAGGAAAGATTGCAGAGAGGTGAACTTTGTAATGGGAATCGTGGTTGTTGGCTTTTGTTTATTTTCTTGCTCTCTTCTTGTTCAGATTTAGAAATTCATCCGGAGGGATGGCAATTATCTGATGTTTTGATCAGCCTCCAGAAGATCTTGGTTCTAGAGTGAAACTCCATCAGTCTAGATGGGTGGAATGTGAATTCACAATCCTGACTAAGCACTGCAGTACAGAATATAGTAATGATAATAATAATAATAGATAATTTTAAAAGATGGAAATTGTAGTATTGAGAGGGAAAAAAGGGGGTGCCTGCTCTCTATAGAGCACCCCAGAAAAAAGACTTCCCAATGCTATATTTCCTCACTTTGTTCAGACTCCTCAGTGCTTCTGAGTGCCTAATGTTGAATCCTTTGTGGTGTCTTTACAGGAGTTTGACCCATCATTTCCCACCATTGGATTCTGCTGTGGGAACTGAGGTTACCTAATACCAAGGTGGTAGGGTCCATTCTGACGACAGAGGCCTAAGGCTTAAATAAGAACATTCCTCCAATTTCCATTGCCTTCTTGGGAACACAATTTAATCTATAGAAACGATAACTAATTTTAGGGACCTAAGAATGCATGGATGACCCTAGGGTTCCCGACTACATGAGCTCAGAAGTGTGTATTCAAATGGTGGATACTTTTTGACAGCTGAATACTTCTGCAACCAATTTCACATATGGGAGGTCTGAGACTTCACTTATTCAGTGAAACATATAGCAAATGGCTATGTGTTTTACTGAACAACTTTAAAGCATTTACTAGCAGAGATACATAGATTTTGAAAAGAATTGATCACAGCCCTCTGCAGGCGTGACCTTCTGTTTAACACAAGCCATGGAATTTCACCCACTGTAGTAGAGGAAATTTTTCTTTCTTTCTTCCTAACTGAACACTATTAAGTCCAATAACTTGCTGGTGGCTGAACTATAGCTTATTGTTAAGTAAGACATCCAGTCTCGGCATAAAGGCTCCACTGTGAATTTATCACCTTCTTTGGTATGCTTAGAACGAGCTCATACACCTTGACAGAATTCATTCTTTTCCATTTGAATTTATTTGACCTAAACTTCCTGCTATCTAGTTCTATTATGCTTTAGCACACTGGATTGAATAACACTTAATATCATTTCCCTGGTTAGAACTGTTATACCGCCCACCATACATGTGGCACCAGGGACTGTAACAAATATTTCTGTGCTAAAATCTTCCATGTCAGTAGTTTGTGATAGTTCAAGGGTGTTGCTCCATGGCCAGATAAGCTATAACAAGAATGTCATAGCCAGATGTTCTGCCCCATCCGCACCAGCACTCGTGTTCCTGAGATTGTTAAGTAAATCAATTTAGGGAGTTCAACTATAAGAAATCCAATACCACAAAAGATACGGATCAGGTTTTTTCTGGCTTGTTCCCTGAAATGGGTCATCACATGGCTGCCCGGCACTGGGACAGGGGAAGCAACTCTGACAGGCTGTGTTGGGCTGTGATGGACTCGCGATTAATCTTCAGCACTGGCCAAAGCGTTCATCGTCACATCCAGGACTACTGGAGCAAAAAGGGGTGACACTTAATAGATACAGTATGAAAACCAAGATGGGAGGCCAGACCCAGAATCCTTCTCACAGACAGCATGTCCTGAACAGCCAACAAGAAAGGCTTCTGTGTTCAAAGTGAACCAGTGCGAGACAGATTGATGGACTGGCCTGAATACAAGCGATGCATTTTTCATATTCCTTTGAAATATTATCTTTTCCTCCTTCCTAAATAAAAGGCTAGAATGTTAAATCAGCTAAGTGCTGATAAAAGCTATGCAAATGTTTATATATATAAAAAGGCATCATCTATAACACTGACAGTTCAGATAAAGGCTTTATTTTCAGTTTAAAATACTAGTTCCCAGTATGGAATGTAAATTCAAACATTCGCTTTATTTTCTTAGTTTCTATTTTTTAATTTTTTAAAGTACTTTGTATTTCGTATTCTGACAGTTACAAATTGTATGTATAATTTACTGAGCTTCTCCCTCCCCACAAGAAGCCCAGCCCCCAGATCCAGAGAAGACTTCCTAATATTATGGAAATATGGCCAGAAATTCAAAACTTGAGGAGCATTGGGCAGGAAGATAAAAGAAAAGAAAACAAACAACAAAACGTAGAGAAATGATACAGATCAAAGTAAATTGCAGCCAGTAGATCAAATTACAAAGTGCTGGAAGTATTAAAAATGAATCCATCATCAGTGCCAAAAAAATGCACGCCATATAAAAACATTCATGCATTGGTCCTTCCCTTCTAACTTGAGGTCACTATCTCTTTTTTTCCCCTTTAAAAGTGAACTGCTACTGATGTACCACCTCAAACATTTGCCTATCAAGAAAGCAAACCTCACAACAAGAATGACACTGCGCACATTTCTTTTGTTTCCTTCTCTAAAGACTTTCTCACTGCCCTCATCCTTTTCCCTTCTCTCTCAGCCTTTCATTCCCTGCCTTTGTACCTCCCCGCCCCTCTGTATCAGCACTACAGTGTTTGTGATGCTGCTCTGCAAAGAAAAATGTAGAAACAATGATAAAAGAATACAGCAGAACAAGGTTGTGTTTCCTGTTTTGACCCTGATAATTTCATAGTCCTGTTTTACATTAGAACCTCATACATAGTTGCAACAACACAGCCAAAGGGACAGCAGGGAACTTTGCTAGTTGGCTTCACTGCCAAAGAAAATGTAGCATATAACTACTCCCGCAGGACACATTCAGTCAAATGGTTGACCATGCTCATTCTGCCTGGGGAGAACGAACTTTAGGATGGATTCAGTTCAATGTGATTGCTCTGCCGCTGGGACCTTGCTCAATGCCAAACTGTTGTGTAATGGCTTTTTTTTTTTTCCCCTGACTTAATGCACATAAATGATCTTTTTAAACTAAGTCACTAACCTAATTTTGACTTTACAGACTCCAAATGAGACTAAGAGGAAATTACACAAGAAAAAAAAAATGGAAATACAAGGAGTCATCTAAAGAGCCAAGGCATCGTGTCTTTAAAATTTCAGCGAATTAGATAAACTCTCAATTTTATACACTCTGAGAACAGAAAATAAAATAAAATAAAATAAAATAAAATAAAATAAAATAAAATATGTTAAATAATGCATTTTCCTGAACAACAGTGTAGAAAGCAAGTTAGAAATCCCAACTTTAAAGTACACCTCCAACCTCACCTTCACTGGGATCTTTTATGAAGTTAAAAATACTGAGCCCAGAGCACTCTGTGGGACTGCAGTCATTCTAGCATCCTTATATGCTTGAAATGAATAAGAAGCTGAAAGCATTTCTTGGCATTTTGTTGTCAGGAATTATTGGAAAATTGTATCCCATCAGATTCTCTACAAACATTTTTATTTTTATTTTTATTTTTATTTTTATTTTTATTTTTTTCCAAAACAAACCACTGTTTAAAGAAATAAAACACTCGTCCTCATTAAATTTTGGATTTTTTTTTTTTCTTGTATTATTATTATTATTTTTAAACTTCTCTGAAGAACGCTAAGAGGTATACAAGTGCAGCCGCACAGAGGTCTAAAGAGCTTCATTAGCTTTTGATAGAGCATTACAGAGTAGCTACTGTTTGGATGAAGTCTGGAAATAAGCCCGCAGTGTGCTCTTGCAGCCCAGTTGACCAACAGTATTCTGGGCTGCATTAACAGAGGCATGGCCAGCAGGTTGACAGGGGTGGATGTCCTCCTCTACTCTGACCTTGTGAGGCCCCATCTAGAGTATCACATCCAGGTGTGGGGCCTGGATACGGTAATATGGAGCAAGAATATGGAATTGTTGGAGAGGGTCCAGAAGAGGGCCACAAAGATGATCAAATGCTGGAGAGCCTCTCATATGAAGCACATCTGAAAGAGTTGAGCTTGTTTTGTTTGGAAAAGGTGACTCCAGGGAGACTTTGTTGTGGCCTTCCAGTACATGAAGTCAGTTTAGAAGCAGGAGGGGGATCAAAATTTAGCAGTCTGATAGTGATGGGACAAGAGAGAACAACTTTAAACTAAAAGAGGGAACATTTCTGTCAGATGCTATGAAGAAATTCTTTACTCAGAAGGTGATGAGGCATTGGTATAGGCTGCTCAAAGAAGCTGTGGGTGCCCCTTCCCTGAAGTCATGAAAGGCCTGTCTGGATGGGATCCTGGGCATACTGATCTAGCTTTTGGCACGGGGTTGGAACTAGATGAGTTTTAAGGTCCTTTCCAACCCAAGATATTCTATAATCAATAGGGTTCATCACGTTTTACTAGAAATGTTGAACACCAGTGAGATGGCTGGACAAAACTACCTCTGGAGAGTTGCTGATATAGTCTATCCCCACGCCTACAGTTCTGATGGGCAGTAATGCAGAACAAATCAAATTCTAAGGGAATTCATATATATTTTTTAAATAATAATTACTATTTGCATTACTACTGTATGATGCCAGTAAGAATAAGCAGTAAATTATCTTAATATGAAGAAAGTGAATACTCAGCCTGCAAACGGATGAAAACGATAGCAAGCAACTACATGGACTGTGAACAAACATCTTTATGCAGAAAAGCTTTCAGGTCAGTGCTGGAGTAGGGTTAGAATAAGAACCCATTCCTGAAGCTGGAAAGTTTAAAATTGAGGCATCTTATCTAAGTCAGGGTTTTTTGTGTCTTTCTGTCATCCAGAGAGAAAGAGAGCTGTGTGCTGAATGTGTCCTTAAGTCAGCACTGGAGGTGGGAAAATCTGGCTCCCAATGGGCTCATGTCTCCACATCTACCACTGAGCAGTGCCTGTGCTCCAGTAGAAGCTCAGAGCTTCCTTCAGACAAGTTTATTTGCACAACGTCCCTTGCAAACACTGCCAGTTTGCATTTCCACCAGGCACCTGCACCAACAGCGTGGAAAAGCCCTCCTTGCACATCATTGTGGGACGTTCACCACACCTTACTGATGGCCCCACAGCTCTGCCACTTTCTATGCAATTTTTTTCCAGCTCTATTCCCCCTCCTTGCTGAACAGAACTCTTTAATTTAATTATTCCTTCATTTTGTTTTTTTTCTCCCTCCCAAGCCTCCTGCCTCCCCTATCAAAGCCTCATCTTGCTGTCACTCCTGATCTAATTAGTTCCTACAGAACACCTGGGTTCCCCGTGCAGGACTGACACTCTTTGTGATGTACCAGCCCTTTGCTCAATTGCCTCAATTAGCTTCCATTGGGCAGCAGGGTAACGACATTAATATGACATCTGTACAGCACAGGGAATGTCTGCTCCATTATGGAGCTTTTCCATCACTTTTCAGAGAGAAAGAGATTACTGTGCCCTTAACTGCATCCCTTCCTTTGCCAGGGGGATCATTCTCTGTCTCCTTGTTTCACATGCAGCCACTCAGCCTCGCTGCAGATGTTGAATCTTGGAAAAAATGAGTCCACTGTGAGAGAGGTGAAATCACAAACCATCAAGGCTTTGGAAACAGTAATTTACTGGAATGCTTGGAGCCAGCATTGCAAAACTGGGTAGAGCTGTTATAACAGTTGAACCTTGATTGAACGCTGATCTAATCCCACCAAAGTGCAGCTTTTTGCCTTGTTTGGGCTGGCTATAAGCTCGAGGGTCTCCCAAACCTGCGTAGCAGGACTTGAAAACCTTCATTAGGCTCAGATTGCTCAAGTTGTTTGCAATAAATTGCAGGCTAGGATATTCAAGCTAGGTTCAAGCTATCACAGAAACTTTACATCTATTAGCTGCTGGAGGAATTTGCCCCCTGCTCTTTGGAAGGTCGTTGAAGGACAGTCCAAAGGGCATCCTCAGAAGCTGAAACTGGACCGACAGCATTGAATGATTTAAAATGCAATGTAAATACTAATAAAATGTGTAACAAAATAGTTTGTTCAGAGCAGTGAAGGAGAAGGGAGGGCTAAGGCTTCCTAGCAAAGATGAAAGCTTGCTTCCTAGAAACAGTATGTTTCAACAAGTCACTGAACCAGGTTCATAAATTAGACTTTCATTAAATTCAAGCTCATATTAGAACTAATTTTGGAGATTACCAGGAAAGAAATAGGCTAACATAACTCTATTTGTCAGATATAAAAACTATGGACAACATTTCTAATGATAATATGCTAGGAGATTTAGCCCAATGCTAGGAGCTTTTCATTTGCCTGTCCACTCTTCATAGTACAACTGTTGAAGTTGTTAGCCCATTTGAACTACGTGTGGAAGATCAGGGGAGTCTCAGAGACATGCTTAATGGAAATTAATCTTAAAGCAAGAAGTGAGAGAATATTAAGTTTTCTGCTGATTACAACAGTGAGAATTCTTAATCACAGAAGCTGCTCCAGAAGTTCTTACAGAACGCCAAGCTTTAGGTAGAACAAAACCAAACAGTCCCAGTCACTGCTTGCAGTACAGAAAGCACAATAACATTCAGCTATGAGACAATATGTAAGAGACCCATATCCGGTTCAGTACTTCTAAGTGTCAAAGAACAAATGGCTACATCTGCATTATTTTGGGTGCCCAAACAGAAGACCCCTTGGATTCATGTTCATGTTTAGAAGAAAACAGTGTAAGAAAACAATCACTGTTCCGCATGAAATGTGACAGTGTCAGCTTATCCATCCACTCAGTTAATGATGAATCTGAGTAGAGCTCACAAAGATGATCAGAGGGCTGGAGCACCTCCTTTACAAGGATAGACAGGGAAAGCTGGGGCTCTTTGGCCTAGAGGAGGCTCTGTGGGGGACCTTATAGAAGCCTTCCAAAACCTGTAGGGGCCTACATGAAAGCTGGGGAGGGATTTTTTACAGGGGCAGATAGCAACAGGACAAGGGGAAATGACTTTAAGCTGTAAGAGGGTAGGTTTAGACTAGATATTAGGAAAAAATTGTTTACTGTCAGGGTGGTGAGACACTGGAACAGGTTGCCCAGTGAGGCAGTCTTTCCTTAAAGCATGGATTCCTCCTTCCTTAAAGCATGGAAGGTCAGGCTGGATTGGGCTGTGAGACCCTGGTCTGGAGGGAGGTGTCCCTGCCTACAGCAGGGGTTTGGAACTAGATGGTCACAAAGTTCCCTTCCAACTCAAACCATTCTATGGCTCTATGATTCTATGACGGTTACTAAGTAAGATCTGAAACAGGAATCCTGAGCCACAGAACAGGTGAGCTTTCCAGGTCCTTCAGGTAGTAAGAGAATTAAATAAGAGCTTTCACTTTGGTCCCTGTGCTGAGCCATTAAATCATTCCCGCTCAAAACAGTATTCCATTTCTCCTGTCACTCTATGTGACTGGTAGCCAGTAATTTCCTTTTGACAGAGGTCTCTTTTACATTCTTAGAGGCAATGACACAACTTACAGAGGAATCCCAGACCTTCGGTGAGAAACTAGACTAGTGTTGGCTAATAGACTAGAGAGAATCTAATACAAAAGCAAATTCTATTTCCAATTTCTAGTGCTAATTTTTTTTGAACAAGGTAGCTCCACTAGTTGAAAACGCAGCACTGAAAAGAAAATTGAACTAAGTATATATGTGGAAACTTAGCTATAGATCTTACTACTATGAGGAACGGGAGGAAACTCTAAACACGCACAATCTCATTTGTCAGTGTGGCAGGATTTGCTTTCATAGCAAGTCACCATGTGATTAAAGAATCACTATGTGATTAAAGAGAACAAAATCAGTATATGCTTGGTCTTAGAAAAGTCCCCAATCTGTATGAGAGGCATTGACTCACTGGAGCACAGGCTAGTCTGTCTTATGGACTAAAAGTACTTTTTCAATGCTTGTTGTCTCCATCAATGCTATCTACTGCATCTTCCACCAGTCAGTGCTCACACTGCCTGTTCTGCAGCATGCAATTACATAAAGCTCACTGACATCTAATAATTAGGAACCAATGGGTTAAGAAAAATGAATATGGAAACCATTTCCGAGAGGGGATTTTTCTTCTTTTCTCTTTTCACTTTTCAGGAGAGTATTTGATTAGCCTGAGACGGGAAGGTTGGTAATTGAAATCCAATTAATATCAGTCAGTCATCAAAACTAGCTCTGTTGGGGAACTCTAATACCCAAGGAGGACAGCAGCTTCACGGTTCATGTTCCATGGGGTTATTGGTCATTCCCTTATGTCCTGGACTAACATTGGACTTCCACTTTGCCATGTTGTGAAAAAAACAAAACAGAATTCTGACAGAAATCACAGAACAGTCAATGGAAATGAGCAGTGCTCAGGAAAAAGGGCTTCAGCCTCTGATTTGCAGCCTGGCACTCAGAAAACGCATTGGCTTCAGCCCTCCTTGTTATGAAAAAGCTTTATAGGCAGCAGGCAGCCAGTGTGATACGGCTGATGTGACCACGTGCGATGTCTGAGTTTCCTGAAGGACATTACAATTCCACAGAGCAGAGCTGTCTGACAGCATGCCATAAGCAGAGAGGATCACCCACGCTCTTGATTTCCTGATTTAAGTGTTGGTCTGGCTTAACCCTACAAAAAGAGGCGTAATGTTGTGTGCTTACCCTGAGGCACAAACTTTAAGGTTAAAAATAAAACCATCAAGAAATCTCTCAGTTGACAAAAAGAAATCAGGTACATCTTTTTTCTTTTCCTTTCCCTTTCTCTTTTTTCTTTTTTTTTTCCATTTTTTTTTCCCCTCTTCCTCTCTTCTCTTTTTGTCTTTTTTCCCCTTCTTTTCCCTTTTAAGATTTCATTACTTAAAAGAAAGCATTTCCTCACCCCCACCCCCTGAATCCAGCACTGTTCTCTAATGTTTATTTTGTGTCTGATGCTTTTAAGTGTTCTGTCATCACATATGATGGAAGAATGCTATCAAAGTAATCAAACCGTAGACAAAGGGATTTAGAACACTTACAGCTGCATTCGGCTCTCCAGACGACGCCCATGTCAGCTTTAAGGAACAAAAAGCAGCAGGTTCAGCTGCCAGCGTAGCAGGTCAGTTCTCACCCAGGGCAGATATGCAAGATAAAAACTGAAAAAAATTAGCTGAGCTACCCTAAATGAACCTGGAGGAAATAACAGATGGTGATATCCCATGGGGCTCCTCCTATTCAAACATAACCTATTTTTCCATGTATGTAACCCAAAGTTCCTCCTTTTCACTCTCATTCCAATAGCTTGCAGTGAAGGCAACAACAGGAAAAAGTGGTCTTAAAACAATGTAGACATATAATTGATCTGAGTTCCTAATCACTGCTCCAGAGACCAGCAGCGTTTTATAAACAAGATGTATTTAATCACAGTGCCCCACTGACATTAGTTCAAAGGCAGTTACTGCTGCTCTCATCTTCAAGATAGAACTTTCTTACCCAGACTTCAATTAACTCCCACATTGTCTAATCTTCAGCATTTTAAACCTTGTGCAGATTCTTTGCACGAAATCCTACCACTTTCACTTGTGCTTTAACCTCAGTTTGACTAAACGGTCCTTCAGCAAAACGTAAGAAAACACTCCTGTCCAGACCTCTCCTTCCCTGCACTGTGATTAGATAACAGCTGCTTTTGTATTTCCCTCATTTCTCATAAGCAAAAACAAGAATAGCCACCAGGGTTTGGTCTTCTTTATTGTAGTCTATTACAGAGTGTTAGCATACTGTCTTATGCTAATTAAGTTCTTTACTACTTTGCCTAAGAATTATGATCAGCCATTTTCTCATCTGATATTTCATACGTATATATATATATACACACACACACATAAATCATATATTTATAAAATGGTAAGATTTTTCTTTTTTGTTTAAATAGGAAACTGCTCAGTCTCCTCATACATACATATACTTTGCAAAAGGAACAGATGCCTTATGACACAGTTCACTTTATTAAGCCATTTTATTATTTAATTCAGAACTGTTTCAAGCCTCTGAAAAGCATGTTACATTTTCTCTTGCTACAACAGTCTTGGGAATGGAATTCTTTGTATTTATCTTTAATTATGATTTTTAAGTCTTCAGATGCAATATTCATCAAAATTGGACACAAAAAAATGGAACCTTCTTATTCGAATCAGCCCTTTCTGCAAATCCTTCCTGTCCCAGCTCAAGGTGTATTTTCTCCTTGTGACAGACAATTTCTCTCTTGTGCTAAAAACTTTATATCAGAGTATTTGTAATGAAAAGGTATCACAAAACGGACATGCATTACACTTCTAAACACTTGATCATTGATGTGATGTCAGCTGTACTATGCTACACCTTCATCACCAACCAATGACAAATGCCAAGAGAAGAGAGAGGGGAAGAATGGCAATATGTTGACATACCTCCATTGCAGTCTTTTGGTTTCCAATGGCTTGCAGATTCAGGACATTCAATAAATGTTTGTAATATTATGTTTAACTAGCCTTGATGAATGTTTCCTCCACACATTTATCTAACTGACATTTAGCGTCCACAAAACACTACAATAATTACACAGTTCAATCACACGCTGCGTGGAAAGCGCTTTCTTCTATTTATTTCAAACCTTTCTCTCACTAATTTCTGGTGGATACCATCTGTTCATTAAGTAAGAGAAGAAAAGAATCCATTCTGTTTCACTTTTTGTCGCATTACTTCAAATTTTCACAGAATCATCTTGGACAGAAAAGGTCTCTTCAGCCCAACTAGTCCAACCCCGCTGCTCAACAAGGGTCACCTAAAGCACACTGTCAAAGATGACTGGGTTTTACATACTTCTACTGACAGAGATTTCCAATTTCTATGGGCAACCTGTCCCCATGTCTGGCTAGCCTCACAATAAAAGATGTTTTCTTGAGTTCAGATTGATTTTTGTGTTTCCATTTGTGCCCATTGCCTTTTACCCTGTCACTGGGCACTAATGAAAAAGACTCTGGGTCTTTCTACTTTTCACAACAAATTAACTGTAAACATCTATTTCTACACATGCTATTTGCATCCATTTACACGTGCTTTCTAATTTGAGCCTGGACTAATAGTTCCCACCATAATTATTTCTACTACAGAGTTTCTCTGATCTTCCAGGCATACAAATGAGAACCACTTTGCAAACACAGTGATGTGATGCTTCCTCAGATCAGCTTACAGAATTAAAATGATAAAGACAACACAAATGGATTCAAGAGATGAAAGAAGAACCACTTGGATCCCAGATGCCAGATATAAAGGATTTCAAGGAGACTGGATATGAAACAGTAATCAGCTGCTTGATATCCACAGAGCGCTGTGATCAACTCTTACTTTATTGTGTCAGCAGAAATTTGCTGTAATGATTTCAAATTCATTTAAAGTAAAGCTCCTTTCTTAATTTCTTTATGTTGAAAATCCAAAAACTATTATTATTATTATTATTATTTTTTTTCTAGGCGCAATCATGCTTGATTTCAAGTAATTATGGAATAGTCCACAGATGCCTCAAAATATCTTTATTCAGAAGGTGGTGAGGCACTGGAACAGGTTTCCTAGAGCAGTTATGGATGCAACATCTCTTCACATGAACACTTCAAGGTGTCGGATGGGGCACTAGCAGCAAGCTACAACAGTAATGTACAATATAAATATATTAATATTTAATTCTTAATATAAATATATTAAGAAACAAAAACAAATATAACAAAAAAACTGAGAAGCAAAAATTCTTATGACTTACCAAGAGGCTCAAAAGCAAAACTGCTATTGCAAAATATTGGTATACAACTAGGGATATTAATGTGTGCTACATAAAGTTATGAAATAGCAGAACAACATATGCTAAGCCTTTTGCACACCTACATAATGAAGATGTAAGACTGAACTGTGGGTATGTTGATTTACAAGTCTTAAAGCTTATCGCACAGCTTTGACTGTAAATGAGAACCTTGGAACTTATAATTCTCAGCTGTCCTTGTTCATGCCCATTTACAATCCATGTAGTGCTAAGCTATAAAAACTGTACAGCCTTAAGCCATCCTTCTGGCTATATCTCATTATTGAATAACAATTTATCTATTGCTGCATATTAAGTCAGGATTGGGTACCCATTAAGCTGGATGACGTGCGTGCAGAAAAGCAGGACCCTGATAAAAAAGGTCTGGCAATGTGTCTTTATGGCTCTTGCTTGCTTAAGCTGAAAAACACAATCATCTTAGTTTGCTATATAAACAATTTAGGATTTAGAACTTTGGGATTAGCAAAGGAAAGCAAAGAAATAGCTTCACTCTCCCTATATTTTTTTTTATTACAGCTTTCTAAGATGGAGGGAACCAGCAAAACAATGTTTGACAGGAACATGAGTTCCAGTAAGTACATTTCTTCAGGCATCATTCAACTCTAAAGTACGGAACAAATAACAAGCCAGCAAACCAAGGCTGAATGTAAAACACAATCAAAACGATTTGCTGCTTGGCAGATTATAATGGCACTTCTCAGATCTGTCTGTAATTAGAGCCCCAAGCTATGGTACTTTAGTGCGAGAAGCTAAAAATGAGTTTGCACCACCAAGTTTACAGAGCTCAGAGGGAAACTGAAGTTCATAAAGTGAAAAGTCTTCAAGGCCAATGGACAATGAAAGCCACAAGACAGAATTGCAACTGTTCTCTGTTTAACTCTCATTTCAAAAAGAGCATCCACCAAATGTGAAGCAAATCTGGAGATAAAAAAACATCATATTTGCTTTTGTGATTAAGAAATAACACCTCCACATTACATGACACCACATCACCAGAAAAAGGGAAGAAAAACCCAATCCACTGTGTACTAGAAAAAAAGAAGCCCTGTCCTTGCACCGGTGACAAAGTACCCCTTGTCCTGGGGAGCTGTGACTCGCTGGGTAGGACACATAGGCACCTCTCTGTACCTGGATGTAGGCATGGAGCATTTGGGTAATTCTACCTGAAGTTCAAAGGGAAGAAGTTCATGAATCCTTTATCAGGAGCAGAGACTTTTCTAAGATGGCTAAAACAGCCTGATTGGTATCAGGGAAGTTAATGGAGATTATAATCTTGAGTGAGATCACGCAGCATACACAGGACAAGCAGGGGATCAGACTCCACAGGTGTGGGTTGATATAAAGGCACGTCCTGCTTGACCAGTCTGATCTCCTTAGGTGATCAGCCTGTTGGGTGGGGGAAAGGCTGCAGATGTAATGTACCTACATTCCAGTAAAACCTTTGACACCATCTCCCACAATATTCTCCTGGAAAATCTCATAGCCTCCATGTCTTCATTGCCTCCAGGAATGGGGTATCCATAATTTCTAGGAACCCCATTCCAGTGTCTCACCATCACCTGAGAGAAAATTTTCTTACTAACATTTAACCCGATTTTCTCCCCTTTTAGTTTAAAATCATCCATCCATATTCTATCACTGTCTGCCCACGTAACAATCTGGCCTCCCCTCCTGTTTATAAGATCCTTTCAAACGCTGCAAAGCTGCAACAACCCTGTGGATCCTCTTCCTATTTTATTGATCAAGGACAGAATAAACTTTTCTTTTTTGACACTGTGGAACGTGCATCTGTGTGATCCAACAGTTATATCTTCCAATTAATGTTTAAACACCTGACAGCACAGAAAAAGTGCCATTCTTGGGCATCACTGTCAGGACTGTATACTGAAGAATACCGAACAGACTGCCCATGGAAGAAGCAATCTCAGAGCTCCCCAGAGCACCCCACGTTGACTCAGTCCTCCCTTATTATTACTTTACTTTTTGTATATTACAATATATGAATTTATCGCCTTCTACAACACTGCAAAATCACCTTCTTCTGATCCTTCATCATAAAGAGGTGAGTGAGGAAAAAATTTGGATTACCACACTTCTCTCAAGTGAAAGAATTCAAACTGGCTTTGCTACATTTAGCACAATCTCTAATTGTGGAGAAGTTTCATGCCTCACTGCCGTACAGCTTAACCCACTTCAGAAAGGATCACACCAGCTTAATTTACTGATTTTTGTGTGCAGATGAGCTACAAATTCCTCTCCAAGCAGCATTCCTGCTGTTTCAGGTTAGAATCCATGCAGGTGAACCAATTCACTGCTCGGTACTCTAGAAATAAGTAAGGGTTCAGTAGTTTCCTTTCCAATGTGAGATTACTCCCCTCAAGACAAAGTCTCTTCTAAATCATGGAAGTTTGGAAAGACGGGAAGAAACAAATATTGTACTTCAAGCAGTTTCACTATTACAAGGAATCATCACATCAACTGCAGGGATTACAAAAATCTATTTTAACACAATCCACCAGCAATCTGTTTTCAATGACTCCCTTAAGATACCATAAATGTACGCACTCAGCTACTTCATAATAACCACTATATTTTATCATCGACTGATGATACTGGGTCATGTAAGTAAAACCTCTGCTGACTACAAAGGACAGGCCATTCAGTAACATCACCTCTCCTTGCTGCTACCAGGACACCGTGAGGTGTTAAAGTACCTATTTTCTGTTCCTCTGCCTCTTTTCCAAAGCTATTATTCCCCCAAGCTCTTGCAGAAGTGCTTCTTATTTTAGACTGCACACAAAAAGAAAAGTCACACAACTGTCTATAAGAACAGGGACAATTCCTGCTGAAAGGATGCACAACTCTTTATATCAAAGCAGTCTTATTTTCCCTCAATGTGAAATACTTTTGCCCATTACTGCTTTACACACACACTCCCACTCCACAAAAATAAATAAATATATGTGTATATATATATACATATATATACACACATCTGTATACATACATGTATACACTTACATATGAATACACTTTGTGCCACTTCCTGCTCTTGAAGCACTGGCAACTGAAATGAAACCATGACTGCATAGCAGAGTAGGAAAAGAAAAAAAAAAAAGAATACGTGGAATCATTTATTTTGCTTCTCTCACTCTCAAACCCAACAGAAACAACAGAGATGACAAGAAAAGAACAAAAACAAAAACAAGACCAAGATGAATGCTGAAAGACAAAGAAAAGAACTTACAAGATGGCTTCCTAATGCTCTATCTCCAGTTATACAAAATACAAACAGCTTTTCATCTGCTGTATTTATCTTCCCTGTAATTGCTGCTGGAGAGGTTAATGACATGACAAGTTACACAGTGACACAGCTGGTACAGCCCTGTTTCCCACCAACTACAGCATCATGCTCCACTAGATGTGACGGAGCTCACAGCCCCACTCCATGCACACTTTCATGCCACCTTCTCTCTTTAACACAAATGTGCAGAGTGAAAAATGTCGTCTGACGTTCACCTGAGCAGCTATTCAAGAGGTTCAGAACTTCCTGGAGATGAACACAGTGTTCCCACAGTACCGGATTACGTGGAGACATACATAGAAAACGTGTTAAACTGTTAAACCTGTTAGTAGAAGCAGCAAAGAGCAAGACCTGTTTCACAAATATCATATTCATAACCAAATCAGTCCTTCTTATAACTGGGAAGGATTTCCTCTTGACAGTTACTGAAAAAGAAAGAAAACAGTACTCTTTGCAAAGATATATGCATTTATGAACCGCTTATTTACTCTGTTGACCATTCAAAACAGATTCATTAAGCACTCAATATGTGGCACAAAAGTCAATTTATTCCTGACTCGAGAAAACTCAGTAGTGGAAACCCTTGCAGAAAGCTAAGAGTTAAAAACATAATCCTCTACCACACCATGTCTCAGCAGGTAAGATAAAAAAGACAATACAGAACACCTCAAGACTGTAATAGCAAAGGGTTTATTAGAGTCAAGAATATGTAATCACTGTACAGAAAACATTCAGAGTTAAAGTGTGAAATACTGAACTGCTTACTGTGCATTACGGTTGCTGAGCCGGTTAGTGATCATTTAATTGACTGCCTACAGCTGGCTAACTTATCAGCAGATAAAAACATTTTTGTAAGCAGGGAAGAAATGATTGTCCTTTCTAAATGATAACGTTGCCCAAGGTTGGAAAGAAAGGATCATACAACTCATATTTAAAACTTACTCCTGGAACAAAGTTGGTAGGAGGAGAGTGGTTAACAATCCCATGTTTCTCTGCAATGAAGAACAGTTACCTTGACTGCTGCACTTTGTACATACACATAATTAGCACAGTATCTAACTTTTTTTTTTTTTCAAATTTTAAATACGAAAATATTGCCATCAAACCCAGCCTCTTCCAGGTAAACTGGGAGGAAATTGTGCACCTCAACCTTTGAGGTTCATACATTACACCAGAAAGAAATTCCAGAGTACCCATGCCTGATGGATGATATAAACACTCCTCATTAAAAAATAATAATAATTTAAAAAAAAAAAAAAAGAAAAAAAGAAAAAAAAAAAGTTATTTTTAAACCTTCAAAGAACAAAGACTCAAAAAGCTTCTCCTGAGCTCCCAGTTCTCCAAACTCCGAAGTCTTCTGCCTTCCAAAACTGTTTGGTGAAATCCATAAAGGCTTGAGAACTTTATTCTTGAATGTTTGCTGAGGCTTGTTTCCACCCACTGGAAAAGGCTTATTTTCTCCAGTACTAAAAGGGAAGGGGAAAAAAAACAAACACAAAAGTATTTGTTCAACCTTTACTTACTCTCAGAAATCAAAGTTAAGTGTAAAATGAACTCCAGGTTTGAAAGAAACTGAAAATCACCACCTAAAAAGTGAGGTGATGTTCACAATCCTTCAAGCGAACAGACAACTTAGAAACCAACTCTATCTGGCACTGGACAAATAGTATCATGCAACGTACACAGTCCTGGCAGTAGATATTCCATGTTTTATTTTGACAAGCAAGACTGGCTCCACCAAAAGGATAAAACCAGAAGCACTGTCTTGAGTAAAAGGAACTACAACTACATTCTGGGATGCAGCAGTACTGAGAACACAGCTTGGGGATATCCTAAAGCCTCTTCACATTTACTGTCTAAATTGATGTTGCTCCTTAACAGAGAACAGCCAATAGCACAATCCCACCTGCACAAATACATTTTAGTTGGGACACTCTTCATCTTCCATGCTTCCCCTTTTTAAAAATCATTGCTTAATATAAGCCCAGGATGCAACTGATCTGAGTTGTAAATTCACAAAGAACAAATGCAAAGTTAGTTACTCCAGCTGGAGATTGTTTCCTCCTTCTGCAGAAACAATGCTAAAATGAAAGCTGGTTTCCGGGGAGAAATAGCTATCCCATCTTTATTACTATCAACTGAGATTAGTATGCAGTTTTTCTCATCTCAAGCAGTGCAGTACAGCACCATTTACTTTTTCTAAATATTAAATTTATTTACATCAAGACAACAGTTTGTTGATAACCATTATGAATAAATATCACATAAAAAGGTCTGTAAAATACCTAATAACATATTAGAAACAAAAGGCATCGCAGCAGAGCTGTGAACTGAATCCAATTCACAGTATTATTACAAGAGAACCCTACCACGCTGATGCCAAAATACAGAGTTTATTTTACAGAAGAACACTACTACCTACAGAGTGACATATAGAGTGTTCATACACGATGGTTATTGCAACAACCAACCTTATTAAAAAGCTCTTAGCTGTAGCACAGATTCCCTAAAGGGCTATTTTGGAGGCAGCAGGAGAATAAATACTTATTGATAAATTAAAAATAAATAAATAAAATACTTGAGGGCATTTCAAAAATGGAAGATTGTGTTGTTTTAGGACCTAATTCACTATTTAAGTGAGTATCATTACACCTGAGTAGGTTGTTTGGTTTTTTGGCTTTTTTCTTTTTTAGACAGTTTTTATGACTATTTAGAGAAAGGTCATCAGCAATTCAATGCAGTATTGTACACAAACAGACTGAAAGCTTCAACTAGCCATTGTGTAAGGTGACTACTTTGCAGTAAAGTCAGTTATGCATTCAGTGTTCATTTGTTCAGTTATTTACAGACTCTGAAGACTTCACCAGCAAATATTTTAAAAGAACACAGCTTCAGAAAATTCTGAATATTGAAGTTGTAAGTATCAGTATGAAGTGTCCTTTAATTTTTTAGATTCAGTCTCCAGAATGTCAATACTTATCAACTGCCAATTCATCTGTGACTGTTCTTTTTGTATCCATAATCCCAGGAAACAAAAAAGAAAAGCTGAAGGACACAGATGTCAAACACTGCAGCAGCACAAACTCTACACACAAAGTTCACGGCCTCATGAAAAACAGCTTGTTGGTTAAAACACCATTCTAGATCTAGAAGCCTCAGGTTCAAATTCTTGGTTACTTTATGTATTCTGAACAAATCTGTCTTGTGATTTTAAAAGCAGTTGTAAGGGTTGAAGAAAGGTCAAGCTAGAATAAGTCTGAGCGGAAAAAGAAAAGGTCAACTAAATCAAATCCACAAACTCTGACTTACTAATACAGCTTCACAAATGCAATAACAATTATGTAGTGCAGACTGGCCGTCACCTAATACCAACGAAGTAAAAAGATATGTCTTAAAAAGTCACTGTTGGTATGTGATTAAAAGAAAGGTCTACGCACATATTGGAGGCACTTTAAAATTTTAATCTTGGATCTTTGTAAAGGCCTTATTTATTTATAAGAACCTGTGGTAAGCGTTAGGCATTTTTCATTTTATGAAATTACCATTCCACAACCTATGATCAAAATAATCCATAATAAATAACAAATTTTGAAGCATTTTCACTTTTCAACATCTCCCTTCCCCCCTCCCTGAACATGTAAAATCACCGTTATAAAATACATTAAGTAGATGGAATTGACACTTCTACTTTCTCCCCCGCTCTGTAATGAAGTTCTTCAAAATAAAAAAATAACTTGCAGAACAATAAATTCTTTGGAACTCCTCTGGCAATATGAATAGCCACAGAAACTGAGGAGATCTGATTTCATCAGTTTTTGATCACTTTTCTGAAGGACTAAAAAAGTATCAGCATAATGTCTGGCTTTTGCGACCACTTTCATCTTTCCTCTCAAATCTTTTTCTTCTCATGAGCCTAATACATTCAAGTGCTGAAATATCTTAAATCTCTGATAAGCACAAACTTTAATAGCTGTAAGGAAAAAGCATTTTTTGTTAGGACAACTTCATTCAACATAAATAATTAACTTTTTCTTAATGACTGAGAATTACAGTAGGATAGCAGTCATACATACGGTTAACAACTTTAGTTTATAAACTCTAGCAGAAACATATTTCCTTATTAAGAGAAAATATTTCAATCCTTTACTTGGAGATGCAGATCCTCCACTACCTCACATCTTCTGGAAGCAAGGAGCCCTTTTTCCACTGTCTGAGTATGAGGCCTAAGACCAAGCTGCATTCCTGAATAAACTATGCCTGTTCTGAGGTTTCTAATAAACAGGGATAGCTGCTTACACAGCTGCTGGGGATCCCATCTTGTAGGTTACTGTCTCTACTGAAGAAAACGTGGATGCTATCTGAGCAGAGATCCTGGCCCCTCCTATGCACCTTGCTGAGCAAAGCTGCTGCCTTAATTACAGACATAAGTAGCTGCAATGCACACTTCAAGAATTATCACAAACATAGGAAAGGAAGAAAATCTATCATCACACTTTTTCTCTGGAAATGAAAGATACAAGAGTCCTTCATCTTTCTCTTCTAGAACTTCACCCTTCCAATTCACAACTCTTACCCTTGATAACGCAGCCAGTTACATCCCATCTAGCATGCTTGCTAAGTGCTAGAAAGAATTTCCTAGGACCAGTGAGAGTTTGCTCTGCAGTCCTGCTGGCAGGAACACATTTGAGCTTGCTGAAAAATGAACTAAAGCATTGGTAACAATGAAGTCTTGAGCTTACCACTCCAAATCTCACTTCACTCAGCTTTCAGAAAAAAATGCCAAATGAGCTGTGCAAACTGTCTCACCTGTGCAAACTTATGAATTTGCTCCACCACAGCTGCAAAGAGGGCATGGACGCTCTCATCAATTAGACTCTGCATATAATGGACAGCTTCTTCATCAGAAAGGTCCAAACGGAACTTGTCCTGTACCTGAAATGCGATGGGTAAAAACATGTCAAATATGAATTTAATTCAACAGTTGCAGAATACGCTATTGTATCTGAACCACACAGTAGCAGACATTTGGATTAAAGCTGTAGAATTTTAGTAAATAGTCTACTTACTTCTAAATTACAGCAGATCATTGGTGATTAGCAACTTTTATGTAAAATGCCAAATTCGTAGTCTGTTTCATTACAATGTGTATTTAAATAAACAAGAAAACCCTCCCAACGCCATCTCCATCAATGGCTAGATGGAGACACTGCTATTCCATACACTGTCTATTTTCTTTTAAAGCAACATATTTTAAAATTTGTATCTATTATCCAAATAAAGCATTTTGCCTGTTCACTGCAATCTGCATATGAATTAAAAGCCAAAAGTGATGTAATTAAGAACAAAGCAACAGAATCTATATTGCCCTATTTAAGCCTTGGCAATAACCACGATCCATGAGTATTTACAAAGGCATAGTGGGTGCCTTTTTTGTGAATTCCACCTAATTTCAAGGCAATTGTTCAGGACTGCTCCAGATGGCAACATCTCATAAGCACCAATACTACAGACTTACAGGTCTTTCCTTTAGTATTTAAAACCTCTGTACATACAGCTGGCAAGAGCTGAAAGAGACATAGAACAAAGCAAAAAATCTGCTTCTCGGGAGCTAAGTAAGTTTTGCAGATATCATTTCTTATCCCACAAGAACATGCTATGAGAGTCGGGTACATAAATAAACATTTGGGATGAGTTCAAATAATCTGATGCGAAGAATTGATATAGTACTACAAATATCAAAACATAATTTCTAAGTTTTTGCGCAGACTGTATGATAAAATGAAGTTTCTTTTGAACATTTTCTATTCATTTACCTTTATGCACTGTCAAAAATGCCAAATCACTTTAGCAGTGTTCTTAATAAAGCCGTATTAATGAGATATCATCATCACCTTCCCCCCTTTTGTAACCTTTTTATGTATCAAGGATACCATACATGCAGCCACCCTTTTCCTTATAACAGCAAAACCATCTAAGATTCCAGTAAATTATTACTCTGCATTCTTTCTAAAAGCAAAGCATTCTAGAGAAGTATCCTTCAGCACTACAGTAAATGCCTATGTTAATGGGCCAAGTGTGGAAATGTGATCCTGCTGCACTCAAAATACAGTTATAATTCTATTCTTGCTTTCAACGTCTCAGTAAAAAATTAAATTCTCCAGCCATCTTCTCTCAAGAAGAAGTATGATCAGTATGGGAGGACAGATTGAGCTGGAAATGTTCAGAATGTCAGGAAAGCAAACAGCAGGGAGGGAATTAGGGAGCACTTCAGGCTAATGCTGTAGAACCTCTGTTTTCATAGTAAGTGTTCATTATCTCCCACATACATGTTAGAAGTTTGATAGTTAGATGTGAAATAGAATCCAGTTGAACTTAATGGACTTTTCACATGCTTGCAGCTATGCACAAGCTTAAACACCTCCCCCAGCTGAGACCAGAGGCCTCTATCATAATTATTTTCACGTTTATTGGAATGGTGGTATGAGATTTTAGGCAAAAAAACCAAAACAAACTCACATCTAGTCATCAAGCACTTCAGCTATTTTCTGATCTGCTCACAGAAGAACACAAAGTCACGCAGTTACTGATGTTATGATGTTGCTTTACTCTGTGGGATTAATGACTCAGCTACTTCCCACCGTCCCCAGGAGCAGACTGGCACACTTACATACATGGAAAGATTTACCCACAGTTGGAGTCTAAAATCAGCCTGCAAGTAACAGCAGGATCAAATGCTGCCAAACATGAGATCTTTACCTGAAAGCTTTTCAGCAGAGCAATTAAATACAGCTGCTGCAACCTATCTGAGAAGAAGCACGGCATGATGACAAATTACCTCTACAGCTGCAACAGCACCAACAAGTTTAATATACGTTGACTTATGGTTCTTGTAACAAAACCAATAGTAATTGCTATCTGAATTCTCTCAGCTCCAAAGTAAACCATATATTCTGAAAGCCAGCAGCTTCTCACAGAAGATGTGCAACCCGCAAAAGATTTTTGCATGATATTATGCAAATGTGAAGGTCACAATCTGATGAGTTCAGCAACTACCTCATTTTACACACTTAAGAAAAACTGTCACTACAAATACTTTAAAAAAATATTCAATTTGAATTATTTACTAAGAGTTTTCATTTTGGCACTTAAAACAGTTCTTACTAGCTTGCTATTAGCTTTAATCAAAGAGAAAATAAATATATTTGATGAAGATATTTACGCTTGCTTTGTTTCCAGAGGAGAAAGTTTTAAACCCCACACTGTGTAAATACAATGACTTTAAACATATCACGTTTCATTATTAGAACTTCAGCTGCCATGGGTGACAAGACACTCTAAACTACAGCATCCATGAAAACACTAATACTGAACTTCAGCATCTTAAATTGCCCACTTTCTATAAACCTGCACACTGGATAGTTTTATTAGAACAGTTACATGGACTTGCAAGACTTAGAAACTCAGAAGGAAAGGATATAATGCATATGAACTAAGCAGAACTGCTCAGACAACTATATGGGAGCGTGGAAGTTTAAGGATAAGTATTCAAGTACTGATTAGTTTCAAATGAATTGATGAAGGGAATACAAAAGCTAACTATCACTTGCTATGGAATCATATGGAAGAAGAGGGAAACTCCTGCAGGTGGCAAGCCAAAACAACCAAAACAAGTTCTACAGTATAATCACGAGTAAATACTGCTTTGCATCATGATCATCACATGTAAAACCGTAGGCTTAGGCTTATCAACTCTTGCTGAAATAAAGTCAAGTGAAAAAAAACTACAAGAGGAAAAACTAGTTAAGTGGAAGCTTCTTCATCTTCCTCAAATTAAATGTCAAACAATAGTTGAAAACACAACAGAGTAACAAAAATAGGGTTCTTGGTTTGTTTTACTTCCTACAAATACATCAAGTCCTTACACACTGCACAACTGCTAACACACACAAACTCAGTTTAGAATTAGTATTAGTATGGCTAACCAAATCCATGTTTCATGAACATTTGCAGATATAACTGGCAGAATTACTGAAGAAAGTAGCAACATATTTTGAGCTAACTTACTGCATATACAAAAGAAAACTTTCTTCGTTCTGTTTCACTCTCAAACTGCCAGCCAGCCACTCCAAAGATTGATGGCCACTCTAGCATGTATTCTCACACCAACATAAAGCATCTCTGCTGATGTTTACTGCAACAGCTAGCTAACTAGCAACTGTTAGCTAATTTCATCACTCTAATACAGAATTGCTCACTGCAAAGTTGTCTACTCAAATTTAAGAGAATCTTCAGTGTTCTCTTTGAGTGACAGTACACACTGGATATAGAAACCAGCTACTACTAAAGGCTAAAATAAAGTCATTTGATAGTAAAATAAAATAAAATCTATTGAGATTTTCTGAGTTATTACTGTTATGCCCTAGGACTGATAATAATAGCCAACATTCAGCATTAACGTAGCAGCAATTGTCATTTCATTCTTTACTTACCCCTTACCATATTTTACCTTTTACAAAAAGTTTCCTCTGCTTTTTGTTGCTTGATTACAATATGGTTCAAACAACTCGAGGTACAAACTATTCAGATGCTCTATTCACATGAATAATTTCGTTTGAAAGGCTATCCTGGCAATATCTTTTGTTTTCAAGGCTTTGATTTGAACAGGTTGTCGTTTTTAAATGAGCTGGTATGAACTCCAGCATCACTGTTCTTATGTAGAAGCCAGTAAGGACATCTCTAAGTTGAATTTCCAGAAAAATCTGGGTTTTAGCTGATGTAGCATACAACAATCACTCTTACGTTTTAGAATTTCCTAATATTGGCCAAATATGTACTTATAATCAAATGAACAGCATAACAGAACGAAACAGGAATACAGGAGTGTTCTTGCACTCTATTCACTCTGGTTTATTCCAGCCTTTTTGAATTTCAAAATAAATACATATACAGAATCAATAGCTATAAACAGGAAAGCTGGATGCGCAGCTGCAACATCATTGCCCAAATGGGTAAAAAAGATAAACTTCTGCCCAGATAAAATGAGCTCAGTGTCAATGTGACAGTATTACAAAGAATAAACCTCTGAGGAGGAGGGAGTAAATATAAATACTGAAACCAAGAAATTCCAGCTTAGCAAAATTCAGTTTATTTCTCCAATGCAGAAAATAATAAATCTCCTCTTGATATTAATAAATCTCAGAGATGTTTCCTAGGTCCATCTTTCAACAAATATTATTAGGTGGAAAGGGACTGAAATCCACTGTATTTAACAATGGCATATCAGACAACAAATTAGAAGTCTTTCTACTGACCTGCAAACTCAACTCTCATTTGTCCACTGTGATAAAGAGGGAGAAAGAGGACAAAGTGTTTTACTATAAACCAGGTGAGGAAAAAAAAGCAGAAAAACTACATAAATGAACTCAGGTTTGAAATCAAGAAAATATGTCCCAATGTATTTTCAGATTCTCTACCTGTAGAACAAGAATCATTTCACCCTGATGAGTTTAATGTAAAAGAAACATGGAGCTACTTTCACAAACAGCAGTTACCTTCTGCTTACAGGAAGACAATATTTATGCCATCTATGTTCCCTTCACCTTCGCCTGTAAACACTCCTGTTGAAGCATCTTTACAGCGCATTCTTTAATCAATGGGCATCTGAAACACAGTTCAATCAATTATAACACTGTCCTTTAATGCCTGCCGAGTTCTTTATGCGACAATGAATCACTGGCCAGTGATGTTTTCTAATTCAAAGGTCAAATCTGCTATGAAGGACAGACAGGAGCCATCTGGCTTTCCTGCAGAAAAAACATTATTATTATTATTTTAATTATTTTTTGTTTTGTTTAAAGGTGATAATACTGACTACATTTATTATGTCTGACAAGTGATAGCCTACTTCCTCCTTAGGCAAAGCTGGCTGCGTAATTTACTGCATTGTGTTAGTTATCTCTACTTAAAATTAAAGCATTATTCAATTTTGGAAATAAACTATTAGCAATAAGCATTAGAGCTGCACAGAAAATGAAAAGACTAGTTAATATCAGTAGTAGAAAAACTGCAGAGGTGGATTTGCACTGTACCATCAGATATTCATTGACAAACCAACCTGAACAATTTATGGCCCAGTTCTTTTCCAGAAAAATGAAAAGTGGGAAAGACTAAGCAAAGACTGGAAAATGTAAAGGTGATTACTTCAGAAACTGGAGAAAGTGAACATATACTGGGGAGGATCTTCTTCTACTATTCAGTTTAACTTCATTTTTGACATTTTTGAGCCAGGGCAGGTTTTCAGAGAAGACTGAATCAGAGAATAGCAGTAGGAAATGGTATCATTAACCATGAACTGAAGCACAGTAGACTGACAATTTTCCTTATGAGTAGTACAGTGAGTACTAAAGGATACAAAAGGTTAAAGAATAAAACAAATTTTAAGCTTTGCTGCTACTTTTTCTCAGTCCAAAATTCTTTATTGGTATACAAAGCATTAAAAAAATAAAATAAAATAAAATAAAATCTGAGAAGGGCTCCTACGGTTTTATGGGGTGGAGACAACTTTTATACCTGGTAGTAACCATTTCTGTCCTTTCCTTCCCCCCCCCACTGAAACTGGATTCCCCCCAAATTAAACTGGATTGAGGGAAATGAATCACAGCAACAATACTTTCTTTCAATTTAAAAATTATTAACAGGGTACAAACAATGTAGGAGGATATTTGGTTGAAAAAATAATATTCTATGCATACTGAAAGAATAACCATGAAAGTTAAGACTGTAAATGTCCTCCCCACCAAAGCCAACGTGGACATCTATTTTTCAGTCCACTCTTATGCGTGAGAATGAATCATCAAGGTCTGCACCAGTTTAAGTTCTGAATATAGATGTTATGCAAAGTAAGAAGGTACTGTCCAATGTTAGTGTGCTCCAAATCCACATCTCCAGCTCAAGTCACTGGAAGTTTCTGGTACATTTTGTGCTAAATGTAAGAAAACAGACACTTTGCCTTTATCTCCCTGATAAGCAAAATCAGCCTGTGCAGATCCCGCTTCCTTTGTAGAGGAATGAGAAAGTAACTTCAAAAATGACAGGAACAGAGAGCCCAGCTCTACTTACATCATCCTATGCCACAAACATGTCAAGCAGGTGTAATCTATACTTATTTTACAGAATGTTGTACACGACAAGCTGCTATTTTAATTCTGCCTTAACTCAATACATATTTCTCCCAAGATGTATCACAAACATTGGACAGAAATGTCACCCAGACAATATGCTTTCTCATAGATATTAAGCTTGATTATAAAATTACATTCTGACAGTTCCTCAGGATGTAACGTGTTACTGGAATGCAGATTACTCTTCATCAAAAACAGCTTCCAACTCTAAGGACTCTGCACCTTCCCTTGTTCTTCAGGATATTACTTTCCCTAATGGTGCCTTTTGCACTCAAATATTTCTAAAAAGTCTCAACACAGCAGAATGAAAGTGTTTTAAAAAGACAAAGGTCACCCAGCGACACATTAAAGAGAAAATACATAATACTTTTTTTCCCTTCTTTTGTTTTCTAATATGTCTAAACCCAGGAAAGGCAAACTTTCAATGACCTTTACAGCCTGTTAAGTTACCATCGTATTATATCAACTTATACCACAGAAGGTGAGAAAAAAAGCACAAGAAAGGAAGCCACAGAAAATGGATGTATTGCATGTACATGAAATTTTATTTTCATG
Source organism: Excalfactoria chinensis (assembly GCF_039878825.1). Lineage (NCBI taxonomy): Eukaryota > Metazoa > Chordata > Aves > Galliformes > Phasianidae > Excalfactoria > Excalfactoria chinensis. Next base: position 3,808,805 of record NC_092857.1, read on the forward strand.
TAGAATTATATAATTACAAAACTTTAACACGTATTCAGGCTGTAAGATATACTATTTTCTGAAAGTTTATAAAAGAGTAACACTAAGATATTTCTAATGCAACATTTGCCAGTGTGTTTTACATCTCGTCATGTTGCTCATGAGCATGCTTTGTGATACTCTGTGCAACATGCAGTACATCCCTGCATATTAGAAGAAAGAAGGACACATTATGCTTCTCTGTGAAGCAACCCCAGGTACTGCCTAACATAATGCTGTAACTTTGAGGAATCACATGGTGGTCATTCATGAAAAATTCTTATTTCTTATTGCTTCAACCCTATGCAATGTACTCTAATGTATCTGCTTCAGTAATAACAGAAACATGTGACACACAATCCGTTCAGCAGAAGAATTTGCTCAGAATACATTAAACATGTTATAAACTGCCTTCTTTTTTCATCCTATTAAGCCAAACTGAAAGAACAGGTTTGTCTTATAACATAAAAGGGGTATTAGCTGCATCTAATGAAAAATTATTATACTTAGGAATGCTGAACAACTTGAACAACATACAAGTTTCCTTGTAGTTTAATGATAAAAAGTACTCTGATTTAACAGCAAACAAAATAATCTTTTATTTTCTAAGTGACTTTTCTTAAAAGCACTAATAAAACCCAAAACTACTTTCAGGCAGGCTAATGGACATTAAATATCCAAAAAAAATTTCCAAACACATTATCTAAAGAACTACCTGTTCACCTTTCTACAATGGATTAAGATGATTTAAGATGATTCTGCTGCTCAGCCATTTTATAGCTGATTCCCTAATATTTCTTCTTAAAAAAAAAACAAACAAAAAAACACTAAAAAAGCACTTTTGTAATTGCTATGAACATAGCTCTGTTGACAACATGATCTAGCAGCAAATGAAACTGAACTTGGCAAAGGATATGAAAATCAGCACAAAGGTATCTTTACGTACACTGGACAGAAGAGGAAGATAAAGGAGAGTGTACCTCCTGGGACAAATGAGGAGAATAGATATGTGTACAGACTAGGAGAAGACCTCATTGGGCGCAGACCTGAGAGGAAGGACTTGGGGTTACTGGTGGACAAAAAGCTGGACATGAGACAGCAGTTTGTGCCTGTAGTCTGGAAGGACGACTGTACCTTGGCTGCATCAAAGGAGAGGTGGCCAGCAGGGAGAGGGAGGTGACTGTCCCCCCTTTGCACTGTTTACTTGCTCTTTATAGATCTCATCACAAAGTACCATTTTTGCACGAATCCAGAAGTATTCCAATGACAAAAGTATCAGACAAAAGGACTAATGAGAAAAAGGACTAGACCAAACCTGAATAGATACATATATGAGGACTGCTCCAAAAGAAATACTTCTAATTTTATGATGTTGGCCCATGATGTCACAGGTGGATACTGGTGGTAAGGCAGAAGAGGTTGATCTTTCTCAACAATAATCCATTAGATTTTGTTGTTGTGTGACAGATGGAAGCAGAGGGAGGGACAGTTTGACAAAATGCCATTTGAAATGAAGGTGGATGAAGTAAAGGGGTGTAACAGGTGGAATTACTCCATGTGGAATTGCACCCACTGACATTTATTGATGCTCACTGAGTATTTACGGCCCCCTACCAGTTCAAAGGCCATGGCGCAGACTGCCAAATTTGACTGGACTGTTCTACCACACCAACTGTATAATTTGACAGCATCTTCCTAGAAATGATGTTGACATATGATGCAGCTATGAAACAGTGGGTCACCTCCACTTGTGCAGATTTTTAAAAACACAGAACGCAGTTCACTGCTACTGAAAATGTATAGCTGATGGTAGCGAGTATGTAGACCATTTTAAGATGTGCAAGTGATTTGCATTCCTTATCAGAAATACATGCCTCTCTGCTTCTCTTCTAGCTCTTCTTGCCTCTAAGAAAACAATGGACTTCATCAAGGTAAAAGTCACAAATCTGGAAGCTCCAGAATTGTGAGAGCTCAATATCACAATAAATTTAGCAACAGAAAAAAAAAAAGAAAAACAAACATAAAACATCAGCCTCCCTGGAAGTGAAATTAAATGACTACACAAATTCTTTATATCAATTTAAAACTAAGAAACACTAAACAGAAACACACAAACTCGTACAAGCCGGAGGAAAAATTTGGTTGTAGCCACAATTCAGTTTTCTTTAAGAGAAGTGTACTGGAACATGAAAAATAATATATTTTTGAATCTGCATTCGTAGCTTACTGAAACAAGCCAACCAACCTGAAGATCAACCTATTTTAGAGAAAATATACTGCTTGAATCAAAATTACATATAAGTGATTTCCATGGGACTCACAGGCTCCGCAAAGTCTTTACTGGAATTAAAAGAGACAGCCTTTCACTATAAATCAGGCTACTTAAAAAACAAAAACCAACCAAACAAAAAACCAATCACCCACAACATTTGCTTAAAACGTAAGTGTAATGAAAATTATGTGAATGTTAATCTAGTATTTTTAATGCCAGCTATTGTTGAAACTTTAAATGGAGAAGAATGATTCAGAAAGGTAATAAAAGCGGTAAGTTTAGAATTAGGAGATATCCTTCATTGATCAGCTTGTTTACACAACAAAAACTTCTTGGTAATGAAGATTTCTTTTATAAAACCCTCTGTGACTGCTCTGTAAAACAGACCCTGCAGACTTTCATGATATGGTCAGTGCTGACCACTTTCAGCTATCAGAAGATTTTCTTAGCAGAATGTTGAAATATCACTCAGAACAGAGTGCTAGAACAGACTTATGCTTGGACTCCATGGACAATAAAGATCAATTCTGTGTACAAGGGAGCACATGCCGGGCAATTTCAGTCCACATAGTCTCAGTTCACTGGTTATATGCAAGTCACTTTAAGTGATCAAACATTTCATGATGTTATGAGTCTAGTCATTGAAGGATAAGGAAAGCTTTCCAGTTACCTTTTTTACAGTCTTGTCAGGCTCAAGAGCAATATCTGGAATGTTGGCATCCACCATAAGGGAAAATAAGTTCAAGATCAAGTTGGAGTACCTGAGTAGAAGAGTAAATCAGGTAAATGCACTTTGAAGACTGAACAAAAGAAAACATTTTGTAAACAATTGAATATAGAAAGAACTAAATCATCTTAATATGAGTTGGTAATGTTTCAGAGAATTTTCATACATAATATGTTATTCTCACACAATTGGATAAACATATGCTAGATTATCAATTCAAAGATTTTCCATATAAACAAGGGCGCAGCAGTATTATATAAATTAACAATCAAACAGATGAAGTCTTCGCAGTAAGAAGGAATAATTTTTCACTTTGCCACAAGGGTTCTTGCCATAACAGGCTGAATGTAAGTGGTTTAACCACGTCTGTAGTTGCCCAGTTAAGCTGAAATAACTTTGATAGAGCGGCTATCATTTAGAACCATTTGAAGAGAAAAGACAGCAGTTTTTAACTTTAACAAGGCTCCAAATCTTCTAAGGAACATCATTTTGCCCTCACAGGAAATTAACTGTAGGTTGCTTTCTGAAAGGATAATTTTGAAGCCGTACAACATGAACTGAAACTTCCTTTGCTCTCTCTAAAGAGATAATAGTTTCCTTATAGAAAAAATGTATGCAACAATCTTCCAAACCTGTAATTTTGCTTTCCTAAAAGCACTAGGAGGTTTTTAGATGATAGAAAATGAATTCATAGCAGTAAAACCTATTAGAAAATTTCAGAATATATACAAGCTGGCAACTGTATGGAACACAGAATTCTAACTCACAAAATCTTTCACACTTAATAACTAACAGGAACTTAGATCATTCCAATGTAAGGTTTAACTCTTTAGCACACAAGCAATTATTTTGAACTGTTTGGAGAGAAATATTCTGTCTATGAAGTTTCAAATTACTTTTAGTACAGATTAAAATAAAAAGAAATAAAACTTACTCAGCTTTCCCTACCCCCCCCCCCCCCCCCCCCAAAAAAAAAAAAAAAAGAAAAAAAGAAAAAAAACATTGGGCAAAGAAATCTGGCAGCCAAGCTGCTGTAGAGCCAGAAATTACCATAGGTTTTCATGAAAATTTGTTCTACTTGCTTGAAACTATCAAGTCTCATGTTAAACATACTTAAATCTTGCAGCTTTGCTCTATCAAGGCTCTTTCTAAGTCATTGGTAGCTTACAGCAATAGCAATCTCCAAAGACATACTCTTTTCTTTGCTTCTAATTCTCTTTTAGTAATCAGAGGACCCAGCTGAACCTTATGAGATTCAATAAGTCCAAACTGAAGGTCTTGGTTACCCTAGGTTGAGGCAACATCCACTATCAATGCAAGCTGGAGGATGACAGGACTGAACACCCCTTCTTAACAGTCATCCCCCTTCTTCTAGAAGACTACAGCGGTTGCATTGCCCAGCTACAGCCTTTTCAAAGAGTCAGTCCTTCCTAACAGTCATCATACCTTTACATTCATTACCTACAGTTTTTGTGTTCTTTATGTTACGACCCCTCTTCTGCCCACGATACCACCATGAATAGTCTGGGAACAACACTCTGGTCTACCCAGCTAGATATTATTATTGATACTGAACAAATATCAGCTTGAATTATAGATTCGGTCCATAGTTACTACCTACTCTTTTTTTCATACCCATAACCACTTATTCAAACTGAACATCAAAACTGGTGTGGAGTAACAGAATCTAGAATCTCACCCCCCCATTCTTCTCCCCCCAAAAAACCCCCAAAAAAACAAAAAACAAAACAAAAAAAACCAAACAGATGCTGATGTTAGATTCCTTCCTACTGGATCCTGCTGAAGAAGACTAGAAATTCACTGGGGAAGGGAAAAGCTGACACAACAGGACTTGAACATTTTTAAGTAAGCTCAACATGTACAGTGAGTGCAACATGCTGCTACACATCAAGTGAGAAGGAAAATTCACCAGCCACAGTCTGCCCTGCAGCAGAGTTAGCACACAGAGGCTGCTACTTCATTAGAGTATTGCTGACAAACACACAGAACTGATCAGGATTCAATAAAGTAGAAAGATGCATCTCCCGGGGGAAAATAAATAAATAAACAAAAGAACCACAAAAAGCCCTCAACAATGATCATGTAACAAACTACTTCCTATCAGAAACAAAGAACAAAATTTCCCACTTACAAGTTTTAAATTATTTTTGTTTTTGCTGTGCAAACACATCCTACCAGAAACACTAGAAGACTGAGATACAGAACTTGAAATATTCAGAGGACTGTCTATAACCCAGGGAAATTAAGAATAATACACACTGAAGAAGATGACAAACACAAGTATGTGAAATTTGACTCGGCAAAGAGGTTATGATTTCACCGTACTTCGCCAGAAGACATATCTGAATAGTTTTGCATCAACATATAGGACTGTTAAGAGGTAAGCCACTCCTCTCTACCAATTATTTTCCCAACCCATTAAGCAAGATGATCATTTTTAATTCCAGCTGTTGAATATCGTAGTTATTGTAATACCAATATTATCCTTCTATGTTAAAAGCCTTGAAAATATATATTCAGAACAATTTAAAAATACTTTTCTATTATCTTGAACAAACATTGGAGAGAATACTTACAACTACAATTACAAAATTAAAATGAAAACATACTGATTTGCAATTTAGTTTTACTCAAAAAATCACCCTTATATTTCATGCTTAACTAGAATCTCTGTAGCAAATAGCTACAGAAACTAGTTAGTGAAATGGATAATCCCTCACCAATGTAACAGACCCTTCTACTGAAACAGGTTTAATCAACAAAAAACAACCCTGAATTGTCAGAAAACTAACAATTACAGTATTATCAGTAAATTTTGAGTAGCATTTAGAACATGGAATACATGTCAGCTTTTCTGACTGTTCTCTTAAGTTATATGTATTGTTTGGCAACACTGCATCATTACTTTTCTTTCTGCTGTGCTGCTTTTAACCTATTATTAGGGTACAAAAAATTCTTTATTTTTACTTCATTTCAATATTAGCAGGAAAACTACCTGTATCTTTTTTTCTGGTATTTGTTATCATGCATTTTTTGTATTCTTTTCATATAAGTAATTTTTTTTTTTTTTTTTCCACATATTTGTAAGTTCATACTACGTAATCCGGATATTGAAGGAAGATGTACTTAAAGTCAATTTTCAGCCACAAGTGTGCTCACCTGTGTTCTGCTGAAACAACTCTAAAAGAGTGACTTGCTTGCTTGTAAGTAAAAAACCTAAAAAGATTTAACTTGTTGCAGGTATCTCCAGAAGCTACTAACTGACTTGACTACTATGCACAGCAGCTCATAACTGTCCTGCAGGATCTTCATCCAGTTAAGTTTATGCATGCCATTCTCAGGGGAAAGATTTTGACTCTGATCATACTGATCTAAACTGAAGCAGGGAAAAGCAGTAAAGCAGCAAATGATTTAAGTGGGTAGTTACTTGATAAGGAGTAATTACAGAAAAAAACTGCCTAAGGGCAAAACAACATCGAAAATACAAGATACAACTTCATACCGCACAGAATTTATGATACAGCTGTTGAGATTACTAAACAAGCAAAACTGTAGATCTTAAAAGACAACCACATTCAAGCTCCCCATTATACAAGCTATTTTCATTCCTTTATTTCATATAAATTCCTGTTTGAATTAGGAATGTAGACAGGTTTTGATTTTTCAACATAAGCATCTTCCCCTATTCGCTTACTCTTCTGCTTTATGTTAGCTCACATAACTTAGCATTGAAATAGTATTGATACCTGCGGAGATGGAGAAAGGCTGTGTAGCACTGCTTACGGAACTCCTGGTACTGTTCACTCTGTGTGCCTCCCATGCCTTCCACCATCTCCTTATTCAGCTTCATTGGGGGAGGTAAAGGTTTAGGATCCCGGCCCAAAATATAACCAAAGTCAATGTGGAATAGTTTCCCTATAAGACAAAAAGTGCACGCAATTGCTTACTTCATAAACTCATATCAAATATTGATAACAAACAGTAATAAAAAACAGATAAATCCCCAGGTACGACTTCTAGAGGATAAAATGTTTTTACTGAGCACATTTCATTGCTTCCTCTACAGCTTATACAGCTTGCACCTTCAGCTAACAAGTTGAAGCTAACAAATTTAAAGCTAACATAAAATTCATTCAGAGCAGTTAAAAACAAACAAAAAACAACAACAACAAAAACACTTTGTTCCTTAAGAACTTGTTATAAATAAATACAAATAAAAATATTAATATACATACTACATGGTTTTTAATACTCCATTTGGTTGCTCTGGCATACAATATGTTACCTCAGTCATATGTTAATTTTACCACAGGAAAATAAGAATTATGGTCCTTTACGACCATTTCTTCTTTGAGTGAGGTTGGGATTTTTTTTTTTTAATATTTTTTTTAGCATTTTTCATATTTGAATTAATATGACAACCATATCAAATTGTTTTGAATATGCTGAAGATTCTCCTGTGTTTTTCTAATAGTAAAATACAAGTTACAGCATTTGAGCACTACCCTTCTCTTCTCAGATCAACTACGCCTACAACATTACTACAGCACCATCTTGACAAAAAAATTAGATACATCTCATTTCGGATCCAGGAGGCAACTTCTGTTCCTACCAGGAGCCTATGTGGAGCAATCTTCACAATAATATTATCCATAAATTTATTGCAAAGCATTCACTGTCCTTCTTATCATAGAGTTACAAAATGTAGAATCACAGAATGGGTTGGAAAGGTTCTGTAAGATCATATCATTCCCACTCCCCTGCTATAGGCAGGGACATCTCCCCCTAGCCCAGGTTGGTTGGAGCCTCATCCAGCCTGTCTTTGAATGCTTCCAGGGAGGGGACATCCACTGGCTTTGGTCTGCTGGGCAACCTGTTGCAGCGTCTCACCACCCTCATAGTAAAGAATTTTCTCCTAATATCTAGTCTAAATCTACCTTCTTCCAGTTTAAAACTATTTTCTCTTTTCAATACTGCTGAATTTCATGAGAGCTGCAGTACGGAGCTAAATAACAAACAAACAAACCTGAAACTGCAATTTCAAACATAATAACATTTGCATAATCTAGAGATTATATATAGATTTACATATGCAAACAAAAATGCAGTCATCAGAAACGTTAAGAGGCATAATTCATTACTTCTTAAGAAGCCACTTTCTAGGAAAACTTATGATTTGCTTCTTAAATGGTAAATATTGACCATATAAAGTAAAACGTGTTTTTGAAAGTGTTTTGCAAACCGATTTTGAAACTGAATTTTGAAATGCATCATTTCAACAATACTAAGCTGCATAAAAAATTGGTAAAAACGTTTTATATTAAAAAGGAACATACTATGTGAAAGTTCACAGAAACAGAACAGCATATAGGTTGGAAACGATCTTAGCAATTAGCAAATCAAAATCTACCTTTAATGTCCCACCATTAAACCATGCCCTTCAATGCACTGTCTCTATGTCCCTTAAACGTCTCCAGGGATGGAGACTCCACCATTTCCCTGGCCAGTCCAGTCTAATGCTTGAATGTCCTCTCCATGAAGAAATTCTTCTTTATGTCCAACCTAATTCTTTTCTGAGGAAAATGGTATTAAGTCCCACCAACTCTTAACACTTGTCACCTCAAGAAAAGACAGATAGCTGTCATCACAAGCTTCTTTCAGGTGGCTACAGTGTTGTGGTTTTCCCTCAGCCTCCTCTTCTCCAAACTAAATAACCCCAATTTTCTCAGTTGTTTCACTTAAGGCTTGTTTTCTAGTCCTTTCACCAGCTGTGCTTCGCATACACTTGCACCGTTCCAAATCCTCCTTGCAGGTGTTGTCTCCCCACACCCTGAATGTACAGTCACTTCCCTATTACTGCTGGCCTGCTGAACCATTCCCTTAGGACAGAGAGAAACTATCTTCCTGCAGTCAGTATGGAGAAGGAATCAAGAGGTAGAGGACAAACAGGTGTTTGCAATGATAGTAAAAAGGCTGAGGGGCAAGGGGATAGGAAGACCCTACAGAGCAATTTGGTCGGTGAGGGTCTAGACCACAAACTTTATGAAGAGAGGCTGAGGGAACTGTGATTGTTCAATCCAGAGAAGAGGAAGCTCAGAGGAGACACTATAGTTCCCTACATATGAAAAGAAAGATGAAGGAGGATGTGGTGAGGTAGGGGGAAAACCTCTTTCCCCACTTACCTAGTGATAGGACTAGAGGAAATTACCTCAAAGTGCACCTGGGCAGATTCAGGTTGAACATTAGAAATATCTTCTCCAAAAGAGCGGTCAGGTGCTGGAATGGGCTACCCAGAGAGGTGGCTGAGTCACCGTCACTGGAGGTACTGCATTCAAGAAATGTTTAGATGTGGGACTGAGGGACAGAAATTGGTGAGGAAATACTAGTAGCAAGTGGACGCTTGAACTGTATGATCTAAGAGGTACTGTCCAACCTTGGTGATTCCATGGTTCTATATTTGTTTACCAGTATCATAACCTGAAGCATCTATATTCATTTTAGTAAGTTTAAATGATGATTTAAATGATGACCATTCTTGAAAAAACAGCAACAACTAATATTTTTCAGCTAGTCATCTGTCTGTCCATATCACTGAATAACAGACTCCACCATGAGAGAAAACTGCTTGAGTTCTGTCATAATCACTCCTCAACTCAAGAAACAAAGTCCATCATGGTGAATTTTCTAAGAGAGAGCATGAGAATACTTAATTAGCAAACTTTTTTTTTGCATATCTAATTGTGCTAAAAACTTCATGAAGAGTGTTTCCACACTGTTATAGAAGTTTGTTCACAAAAACAAAGTAAGTTTTCTTTAGTAGACATTGATATACACAGACACATCTCCACTGCGTTATAAAATCTTTTTCATTAAAGAGGCTGGGGGAGGGTCTGTATTCACATCACTTGTCCAAATCTGTCATAATGAAGAGTCAAGGGACAACATCTGAATAAAAGAATAACTCTTCTAGCAGTAATTAAATCTCTTCTTAGTTTGCACTGGAGATAAGGAATAAGAGGCACTAATTAATAAGAAATTAGTAACTAAGGTGTATCTGAACCACTCAAAAACATTAACATGAATGTTTGTGAACATACATCAGTTCATACAGAAAATCACAAACAGAATTGTAGGGGTTGTAGGGAAGGGACTTCAGAAGATCATCAACTTATACCTCAGTCCTAATGACGAATAAAATAAAGTATAAGATGAAACCATCTTTTATCATCATCACAGTTTCTCTAGTTGTGGTTCAACATTCTGCAAATTTTTAGGCTACGACTAAGAATGTACACCAAAAGTTTTAATCTGAATACATCCAGTGCATTTAGCACATGAAAAAACTGTGGAAAAGGCAGTAAGGGTCCGGGTAAATGACATGAGCCAGCAGTGCATACATGGAGCTGATCCCCGTTGGAAGGGATCTGAAGCACATCTCATCCAATTTCACTGCTCAAGTAGTACCATCTAGATCAGTTTCTCCAGGACCACATCTAAAAAGCATTTCAGTATATCCACAAGGATGGAGACTTCTCAGCAAACTCTGCCAGGGCTCAGACACCTTCTCTGTGATTAATATTTCATACTACATAGCATGGTGTTTATGTACAATTATCTGTAAACTGATTTATTACAGCTCCTGAATGACTGTTACCAAACCTATGATATTAATCATTTCAAAAATAAAAACAAAATAAAAAACAGAAAGGGAAATTACTTAAAATAAGAGGCGAAACAGATCTGATCCCGAGACACATTTTTGTAGTGCTAGAAATAAAAGACATAGATTTCTAGTTCAGAGATACTCAAAGTAAAAAGTCAATTGTTTAAATATTAGACAAGAAGATATGTACACGTGACCATACCATTTAAGAAAGGTGTCTCTAGCTTACATTCCTCAAGCTAAGAAGCTAGCTTTCCCAACTTACAATGTCTTGGTTTGTGTGAGAACAAAGGTAGAAAATGAAACAACTGCAGGTTCTGAATTTACTGTGGATGTGCACTGCCCTCTGCTGTTCTGTTTAAACTCTTCTATTAACACAAACTGAGCTATAGAGTAGTTACTTCCTAATGCAGCTTTACCACTAAAAAAACTAAATTATCAGTCTGACTACACAAACAGTAACCGTAATAAAAAGTATTTTCTATCCATATTCATATAAATGATTGGGACTTATTGACAGATTTCTAAATGCTCATTTGCACAGTCGCAATCAAATAAGTGAAAACATATTTGCTTTAGTTGTTTTCCCACAAGCTTACTTCAAGATATTCTACCAGAATTAATTTCCAACACATCCATATGAAGTAGTCTGAATCACTGTAACATATGCTTCAGGCATACTACAAAGCCATTCATGTGGAGATGTCTCTTTTCCACAAATAAGGTAATTTATCTATACTTTTCTCATTCAAAACATGTTTTACTTTACTATAAACACTTAACATCTAAGTCTTCATCATAAGTAAATGAATATATTTAAGGTATCAAAACACCTACAGAAGCTATGTTTCAAAAGTAAGCATGCTTACTAAGCACTGAAACAGAAATTCCAGAAGATAGGTTGATCAACATGGCAAACTATCTAGAATTCTACCTGAAAGGCCAGGTTGGATGGGGCTCTAAGCAACCTAGTCTAGTGACAGGGGATTGGAACTATCAAATTTTTAACGTCCCTTCCAAACCAACCCGTTCTATGATTCTGTGATATATCTCATTCAATGACTATTGCTCCCTCAATCGTGAATTTGTAAGAGGTAGGTCATTTAGGCTCTAATCCCTTCTACGAACAGCTGGGAGAAATAAAAACCCAGCTTCAGCAAGGCTCTGAATTGATCCTGACCATCAGTTAGTCTGATGGAACACTTGGACTTTTACTTTTCAGAGGCTTGGTTTTCTAAAAATAAAATAAAAATGAATAAATAAACATAAATAAAAAGGCAAGAAAAAACTTCAGGGTTGCATTATGTTTTTTTAATATAAACTGAAAACATCTGAGAAGTTCACAGAACCATTTCTCCTAGAAGCAAGTCAAATCAGAGAGAATTATCAGGGATATCTCAGGGAAATTATGAAGATTATGTCTAATTCCATATGACTACACATAATACTTGCCTTAACATCTACTGTATTAGCAAATGTGTACGTAAAATACTAAAATGCAACTGGCATGCAATTAGTAAATCTTGAAATCGCTTTCAATTCCTATTTTTCAGATTTCCTAACATGCAATGTAACAATTTAATGATAACTGTTTGATAAAGATCAATTACGATACTTCAAGTTACAGCAGCTACCTACTACAGCATTCCTTTTTTCAGCTTTGAATAAGTTGTTTTTTTTTTTTTAAATTAAGTATGATTCTTGTACAAGTTTAAGATAACAGCAACAGGTTTTTTGATCTTGGGGGAAGGCAGACAAGTTTTACTCTATCCTACGGCCACACTACTTTCAAAAAGGTCAGTGTCACTTAAGAAAGAACTCGTGTTCTTAAAAAAAAACAACAAACAACTCTGAAGTCAAGCTTCCGTCAGTATAAAAAAATGCCGAAGTAGAATACAAGATGGTAAAATAAGCCAAGTGAAATCTGTACAAAAATCCAGTGTATGCAAACACTTTTGTGTTTAGAAGAATTCAGACATATAAGTTGTGGTTACACAAACAATAATAACATGTACCAGCTAAAAGTTACTTCTTGCCTAATTTGATTAGAACCTGCTCAATCTACTTGTTTCCTCACTATTCATCTGTCACATGATTTTCATTGCGGAGTTGGAACTAGATGATCTTTTAGGTCCCCTGCAAACAAAACTCTTTGATGGTTCTATACTACTAGCAGTTTAAATTTAAACTTAGACTTACTGAATCAAATACTATCTTAGATGAGACTACTGGAAGTACAAGAATATATTTTGACCTCCAATACTCATAGGGTTCAGTCCACAAGGAAATCTGAGCCACTACATTTGAACATTACCCACATGCCTGAAATTAAACAAATGTCATTATAAAATTATACGACTAAAAGGAATTTACCTGTTTTTGTTAGTAAAAGATTATCCAGATGTCTGTCTCCAACTCCAAGGATGTAAGTAATTACACAATAACCAGCTGTAACAAGTAAATTGTAAGCATCAATACAAGTACCTTTTCTGGGGAGCAACAAGTTCTGTACAAATAACAACAGCATATAATTCAATCTTAATTTTTACTCACAAGCAGTAGGCCACAGAGGATTAGACAGGGAAGAATAATCAAGATTATCAGTAATATGAAGAACACAAAGTAATAAACTAAAATTCAAACTTACTCAGAAGCCTTAATTAAACTTTTGCTACCCAATTACAGGCATAATATATAAAAAAAAAAAAAAAAAAAAAAAAAAAAACCCAACAAAATCAATTTCTTTCAATACTTGGATTAAGATACTTCAAAACACTCTGGGCAAAATGAATGCCCACACTTCAAACGTTTAAAGACATTTACCAAACTGCAAACAAGCATTAAGAAATTGAAATGAATCAGATTGCATATGTCAGTAGTATTTACAAGCTAGGCAGAAAGATAGAACGTGATAAATAAATTATAATTGAATGCAAACTCAGTTCTTTCCCCAACTAACCAGAACGATTTTAAGAAGTTCTAATGACTGTATCAGGAAAAATAAAAAAGACAACACTGTGGAGTAACAATTGAATAACATTTTTTGTAGGATTTAATTTAATGGACAGCAAACATGCTTTCACACTTCTTTTATGTATCCATTCACTGAGCAAAAAATACACTACCATGTTTTCTTTGTATTCACATGGAATAAGAAATTAAGCAGTGTCATCCAAGAAAGAAAAAAAATCACTTGCTTTACTCACAAATTAGAATCTTCTACAACAAATACACATGAATAATTACTGTACGAAAAATCTAACTGATCAAATAGAGGGACCAAAGGTAAGATTACTGCTAGAAAGAAAGGCATTTTTAACCTCTAATCTCTTCAAGGAGAAGGAAAGATGGCAGAGGAGTGAAACATACATTGCATGTTTAACTCAAAACTGCCTTTTTCATTAGTCAATGGCGTTCCTTTTTGAGGGCTTTGCGAACTCCTTGATCATAACAGGAAACAAGAGGAAATATTTTGCAATACCCCTCATGTATACCTGCCCTCCCCAACCCCAAAAAAGGCACTAGGTGAAAAGAATATCCAAATTCTGTTACATTATCTCAAAATCTATGCACTGATGCTAATAAGTAGAAAAACTCCTGGCTTCTAATTCTACCCTGAAAGCAGCAAGAAGCCTGAACATTGCTGTATTCCTGACAAATTAATGACTAGCTTTTTGTCCATTACAATCTTTCAATTAAAAACGGAAGCTAACTTTAATAGCAAAGCACTTAATGACTGCTCTGCTGAATAGACTTCAGATCTCACTGGCTATATAAACAAGATCTACCCTTGCTACAACAGAGGTTCTGGAAGCAAGCAGATGTATAGTCATCCAACTGCTGACATCTAAATTGAAGTGCCTCAGTAACTCATCAACCCCAACCATTATATTTCAGATATAAAATTGCCAGTTGTTGTACTGCCACTTACCACAACTCTTAACATATGTGTCCATCACCTCTGCACTTATCCCATGAGGTCCAGTCTCACTGGGTGCATGCTTCCTGAAGAAGTTCTAGAAGAGAAGTCATAAACACATTTAGCTATGCTGTAGGACCCATAACATGATTTTTATAACTACTAATTCAAGATATAAAACAAGACCACAAATAGCCAGTAGTGTCATCTTAAGCTAACAGCCACCTCCCACTTCCCATCAAAACTACTAAGTAGTAATAATTCTATATTGCTATCTTTGCACTTCATCTTAAAAATCATAATTGTACACTGAACAGATCTGAAGTTTAAATTGAAATGCAGATCTTTAAAATAGTCTCAGAAAATAAACAGCGCAATAAGGATATACTAATTAATAAGCATGAATCGAAAGAATTTCCACAGGGATAGGTTTGTGACAGATCAGAAAAAAAAGATCACACTGACTCAAATTCTGTGAAAAAACAATCTGGGACAGCTAGTTAACAACCAGCTGAACAGGAGCCAGCAGTGTGCCCAGATGGCCAAGCAGGCCAATGGCATCCTTGCTTGTAAAGAAAGTGTTGTTAGCAGGAGCAGGGAGGTGATCAACCACTGTGCTCAACTCTGCTGAGGCTGCACCTTGAAAACTCTGTTTTCAACAACAAAGCTGGCTTGGGGTCTGGAACACAAATTTTAGGATGAACAGATGAGACAACCGGGACTGTTTAGTCTGAAGAAGAGGAGGCTCAGAGGAGACCTTACCCTTCTTTATAACTACCTGTTGTAGCAACATGGGGGTCAGCCACTACTCTCAGGTAACTGGTGACAGAATGAGAGGGAACAGCCTAAAACTGTGCCACAGAAGATTATAGGAAACGAAAACAGATTATAGGAAAAAAAATTCTCAGAAAGAGTGGTCAGGCACTGGCACAGGCTGATTAAGGAGGTCATGGAGTCATTACCCCTAGAGGTATTAAAGAAACATGGAGATGTGGCACCTGGGACATGGTCAATGGGTATAGTGGCAACAAGTTCACAACTGAGCTAGACAATCTTAGAGGTCTTTTACAGCTTGTGCTATGCTTGATGCTGTACTGATTTTTTGTCTGACACTATTCAATTACATTTCCCCACTTAATCTGATGAATTTTACAGAAAATTTGCTCCAAAGCATATCATGCAGTAGCCATACATCCACCATGAATGGAAATGAATGTCAAAAATTAAATGTACAAAATGCTTCATTGTTCTATCTAAAAAACATTACTACATGCTTTAACAAGGCATCAAAACCACCAAGTAAACAACAGAAATATCTCAGAATAGAAGAATACATCATTACAGGAAACCCACATCTTCAGTATCACAACTAAGATAGAGTTTAATTATATATATGGTGTTACTCTTAGGTCATGAGACACTAGTGGTGATTAAAGTGTGTTTTTCTAAAGCAAAAAATATATATATATATATATATATCTGGTGCATTTGAAGTCTGCATCCATCTTCTAAATGGCAGACACAAAAATCAGTGGACAGAATGTGAAGACTGATGCATAAGATCTAAGGCTGCAATTTACACTGCCTTATGAGCGAGTAGAAGACTTAAGAAGTACTACATCACATACCTGTATACTTTCCTCAGTAGCAAGAACTTCTGCAACTGGCACTGACTGAATAAACTGCATGAAGCCTGTGAAAGAAACAAACATCAAAAAATTTGAGCACACAGGCATCTGAAGATACTTTCTGAAGCATTTTTATTAAAAAGTGTCACTAACACATTCATTCAACTGCTTCTCACTGGCAAAGCAAAACAAAAACAGAACACTTTTTTTCCCCAATTTTCAGGCCTCAATAATATCACCACTTATCCTAACTCCCAGTCAGGTCGGAAAAAGCCTGTTTCAAACTTTGAAGAGAAGTTAAATCAGTGACATCCTAAATGCTTGTCCACAATGGATCTGAAAGCACAGCAACAACAGGTTTGTTGTTTTTTTTCTCCCTCCTGTTCTTGCAGAGATCAGTAGGAGCATTCACTTGATTTGTCCAACATCATGCAGCAAGCTAGCATGAAAATGACATCTGGAAATAGACTAACATTCCTCACATATCAGAACCTATGGAATACCATCATCACTTAATTTAGTTACTTCAGTAATTCATATACATTATCTTACACATTTGAGCTCTTTTTTACAGAATGCTATACATTAAGTAAGATATCTATGTCACCAACAGTCTATGAGGGAAGGAAAGAAAAACTCTTCACAATACTGTATTTTAAGAAAACAAAGAAAACTCCTACCATGTTTTGTACTAGTTGCCAGCACTTTATACGGTGTCAGTTTCAAATCCAGGTTTTCTTTTCTTAGCAGCTGGGATGGAGTAGAAAGAAGAATTAAAGTGAGAACAACAAAAATCAGCTATGTTTCAAAAATAATACTGGAAATTGATTTCTGAAGTTCTTCACTGAAATCAGTAATGGACAAAGGCTGGTTTGAGAATTTAACATTTTTCATATTAATAGAATCTCAAAAGATATCTATTAAAAAAAAAAAAGGAATCTGAGGTCAGAAAAACCCTGAAACATATTACCTACATCAATAGTCATATTAGCTGCATTAAGTTTTTACTAGTCTTGTTGTTGAGAACAATCAAGAACTCAGAAATGCAACAAAGGATGGTAATCCTCACCTTATCCATAAGTGAAATAATCTGAAGAATAAGTTGATCTTGACGTAGATCATCTCCATGCTTAAAAATTACAGGATATTTGCCTCCATCTTCCGTCTTGAAGAATAACTGAGCAGGCATTAAGGCACTCTGGAACAGAAAAATCTACTGAGCTGGCTCAAAGCAACATTCACATTAACATCTCAGTACAGTACATTTCTAAATTGTAAATTCTTACTTACACCACTATAAGTAAGTGAAATAGGCAAGAATAATGCATAAGGTATAAAACTGAGTTACATAAAAGTCTCCTTGGTTATTAGCAGCATGGCAGCAAGGACCAGAAGTTACTCGATGTTCTACAAATCTGGCATAAAATAAGCAAATCCAAGAACTTCTTAAAGTAGTTAACTACTTTTTAGGAATCAATAAGACCACGTCAGTCTCAGTTAGCAGAACTCTCGTCTAAGCATGTTTGAAAAAAATAATAAATAAATTATATCCCCTCCAGATCTTCATTGCTAAACATGAAAAATAAACAAAATGTAAAAGATACACTCTTTCCCTAAATGCCACCCCCCCAACCCATGCCACTGAAGATGGAAGGACAGAAGGATTCAAATTGTTTGCATGCATTTAATTCCAATCAACATGAAAGCGCTGAACAAAAGGTCACAACAAAACAAATTTTAACTGACCGGATCAAAAAGACACAATTATAGGATAAACATCAAAGAAAGGCTGAAGGCAAGTCATCTCTAAAAATTAACTGCTTCCTTAATCTATTTAGTAAAAGCAAAAATGCCATTTTACATTGTCGTTAGTGAAAAATCAATTTAATTGTTTGCTGTTTCTTCAAATAAAATGGATTGAAAGGGATCAATTACCTACATGAATAATTTCACCTACTGCAATCGAATGAGTTGCTCTCCTCAAAGCAAAAACAATAAAAATCCAGGACACTGTTTAATATTTAAGCAGTTATATTATATTTTCCACATGCAATACTTTTTTTTTTTTTTTTAAGGTAAAGTTCCATAAATCTGACATATGATGTCCAAAAGCACCAAAATTAGTCATTCATCTAAGAGTTTGATTTTTTTCCTCATAGCACAAGATTACTGATTAAATGGAAATCAGTAACCATTCAGAATCAGGACAACCAAAGTTATCTCCAATTTGACAACAAGTTAATAGAGCATGTAGTGGAAGATGAGGACTCTTCAAAGGAATAGATACATTAAAAAAGAACAACAGGCTGATGGGGAATCAAAGATTGCAGATAACTATGGAAGGATGTTTCTTGTTTTGACAAGTTGAAAGAAAGTTGACAGAAAGTAATGCATTCCACACTCCTTGAAATTTGCAGGTATAAATAAATCTACAGCCTACAAAAGAGGCCGGCAACACTGGCAGCAAGAGCAGCTTTGCAGCTTTGAATCTTTTCTCTCATCTTTAAAATTAGTAGTTAAGCTGCTGGTTAGAGGCCTGTCTAGTAAAATATAATCTGGTCAACTATATGATTTGATGTTAAATTTACAGGGAGGTACTGCAATCTGTCCAGTGAACCACTTGCCGGTGAACCACTACCGCAGTTTTGTACATAAAATTTTACCCTTTTCTAAAGAATAGTGTTACTTCATAAACATTATCAGTCTTAAAGCTGCTTGAACTTGGTGCCTGAGAATACTTCCACAAAAAAAAAAACAAAACAAAACCATTACTCAACCACTCTAAGAACATGTTACAGTTATATCTTGCCTTGACAAGATCAGACCATTTCAACATTCCAACTGGTATTTCTGAGTGTGCTGGTCGTAGCTTATTATTTCAGTTGATTAGATGATGTTTACCTTGAAGAGTGTGGCTTTTTCAGGGATTATTCCTTTAATTTTCACCTGAGGTTCCAAAGGAAGAGGAATAAGTTCCATATCTGCTAAATTCATCTTCTCGTTATCTGCTAACAAAGCCTGAAGCCTCTCATTCTAGAAGAAAAAGAATCAAATGCTTGATTTTTCACTCAAAGCACATTTACTAGGTACACATAAACAACTCAAGTCTTTTAACATATACTAACTACTAATAAATCACTAACTTTTAAAATTCTTTATGTTTCAAAATCAAAGCCCTGTGGTTCAGTTTGAAAAAAGAACATCTGACAGAACAGTACCAAAACACTGTACAAGCAGGCAACACATTCCTATGGATTGAAAGAACTTTTAGTCTCTTTTAGTGATTATACCTTTCTTACACAGCATGTGTACATGTATGTAGCACAATCACAAACTTCACACAAGTGATACAAGGTGTAAATGTTTCATTTTCCTGCACAAACATACCCCACAGATAAAGAAGATAGTGGACAAGACACTGAAAACTCATGTTTAAGAATAATGGTATACATCAGAGAAAAAGAAAATAAGTATACAGAAATCCCATTGGAGATCCTGCTCCCTCCCCATACCTGTCAAGCTCACACACAGTATTTTAACTAAAAAGGGTGAAGCATCTAAGAAGGTACTTATGACAGAAATTCTTCAACTCAAGGCTAACAGTTCCCTTTCAGTTATACACTCATCTTACAAAGGAACAGCTTTTTGATTTTTGCTCCCAGAACAAAATAAATCTTGTTAGTTGAATTTCTTGATTTTGTTACACTGGCATAAGTTCCCTTGCACACAAAAAAAACCTGAGGGTTTGGTAGATACTTTGAAGGCTAATGGTATTCTGGGATGTATTAGGCATATTGACCCAAAGCTCAAGGGAGATAATCCTTCCTCTTTTCTCAGTATTGATGAGGCCACACTTGGAGTGTTGCGTCCAGTTCTGGGACCCAGATCACAAGACAGACTTGGGCATACTGAAGAGAGTCACAGCATCTGGACACAAAAAAATAACAGAGTGGATCATCTCTCCTAAGAGAAAAAGCTTCGAGAATTAGGGCTGCTAAGCCATGAGGGAAGGCCTCAGGATGGATTATTATTCACATACAGAAATACATGAAAAGAGTCTAGCTATCTTGGTTGCTCTTCTCTTCAGTGATGCCCCCTACCACAATAAGAGGGAGAAGGGACAAATATATGAGCATGGGGAGTGTAAATCTGAATGTCAGGAAACAGCTGCCTGCTGTGAGGGTGGCTGAACAACAGATAATACTGTTTAGAGTCCTCTAATCTTGAAAAGATCAAAAAGCTATACAGGCATAGCCCTGAACAAGCTATTAAAGGGGGTATGTTTGAGAAATGGGTAAGACAAGATGAACTACTGAGGTGCCATGCAATCTCAGTCATTGCATAATTTGACAATTCACAACAACCACACAACAATTCACAGCATCATCACAAAACCCACACAACAATCTCTGCTCCCTTCTTATGTCTTCTGTGTCTTATGTCTTCTGTGACTTGTTCACTCTCATATTACCAACTCTTATTATTCCAATACTTTCTTTACTTTTGCCTTAGTTCCCTGAGACTTTTCTCTGAAGGGGTTTGTTTTACCCAACTTTTAAAGTCTCAGAGCACTTTATAACTTTGACCCATCTAATAATCTCCTGGATTTGTCTAAAATTAGCTGAAATTGTCTAACAGTTTTCCAACTGTCTGTTAACATCTCAGTGCTAAGAATTTTTCATGAAAAGCTAACATTCATGCTGTTAATTCTTACCCAGAGATAAGTTTTCTAATCTCTTATTTACCTTTTTCTTACGATTCCCACTTTCACGCTGCACTGCTTTCATTACATGAACCAGCCGATCCACAAATGTCTGCTGAGCGGCCAATAATGAACGCATAACCCTGACAGACTTATCACCCTAAGTGAATTAAAAGAAAAAAAATTAGCTTTTTGTTCCATAATTATCTTACCTAGAAATTATTCCTGTGGTCTTACAATTTTGGACTTTAAGAAGTAAGAGAATAAAAATCTATTTCCTTTCCATTCAGAAGATATTTTCTGTAAAATGCAATCAAAATCACTGCAACTGGCAATTAATTATTTGACCTACAAGTGTATTTTAATTTGTATCAATAATTTTACTTGTGAGCATTCATGCACAACAAACTTATATTCATGCAACTGAAGTTAGTAAGAGCAAGCACACAGAACATTCTACAAAGCCTAAGAGTCAGATTCAAAAAGCATTTTTAAAATGGGAATACAAAGCATAAGGCATTAAAAGGAAAGACCACGTATCTGCTAAAAAAAAATATATACATATATATGTGTGTACATACATATGTACATATATATAAGTATACATATATATAGAGAGAGAGACAGCAGTTCAGAAAAACTTTTGGTTTTGCTTTTTTCCCTACATAACCCTCTGATGAAGGCAAACAGAACAACCCTTTTACTGACTTTGGAGGACAGGCTTCTTGACTCAATTTCAATTTTGAAAGAAGTGACTACTTATAAAAGACAGAAGATTTTAGAATCAGCATGTTACTAACGGAAGCAAGAAATATTTAGGTAGCCCTTTTAGTTTACTACAAACACTGAAAGTTCAAGCAAAAGTGGAAGTTTTCTACATTTCAATAATCAACATGACAAAGTGTCTTCTTTCTAAATGTGTGTCTTTGTACAGAATGATTAACAAAAAACACTATGTAAAGGCATTACCTTTAGCAAAGCTTGACTGAATCTTCTCATCACATTTAAGTACATTTCATGAGTCTTTGGGTCCCTCTGCTGAGTGTCTTGGTCTTCACATTCCACAATTACATACCTGCAGTACAAAAAGAACTCAAGTTAGTGCAGCATCAGATTACAACATATTTTAGTGAAACCAAAGCCCTGTACTGTATGTCTGGATATGAAAACAAATTCATTCTTGAATGAGATTGCAGATGAGCTCTCCAATTCATAATTACAAACGCCCACCTGAATTAAGACAACCTATAACACTTCTCAGGTGCTTCACTACAGCAAACATCTTGTCACTTAAACAGCACAAGTAAGAAATGATAAGAACACTCCAAACAAGCACTGTAAAGTGCTGCCAACCTCTACAGCACAGGCATCATGCAAACTTCTGACTCAAGCATACATTAAAAAAATCCAGCAACAGTAACAGAAAGTATACGGATCCCAAAGTAGCAAGCTCTACATTTCAAATCAAGTTCTCACTTCTGAAATTATTATGTCAGAACTAAACTCAAATAGGATAATTTCAGACGGCTGTATTGTAACTATCAGTATTTTACTTTGATGTAGCAATTACTAATTTGGAAGACGTTTCTTTCTACTGATAGCACTGACAAGCAAACACAGCTGTACACAAAAGATTTATTTTTTTTTTAATATCTCAAGTTTTATCTGGATAAAAAGAAAAAAAAAGTAGAGATGAAAAAGTCTCTTTTCAAACACTGCAGTGTTTGAAGTGACTACATATATTTGTCATGTTTCTTTTCCTCTATATTTACATTTTCATATGGTTAGGGGCTTTCTGCGAATGAGCAATTCTATTTTCAGAGTCCTCTTCAGCTAGAGTTCAAGAATGCTATGCATGCTACGTGGGGTTGTTTTTGTCGTTGTTACACATTTCAGTTTTGTACTGATTAGAGATCACCTCTAATATGGTATAACATAAATGACAAAACACCCTGGACATCTATTTTAAATGATATTTGGGAAACTGCTGCTGTAACTAAAAAAGAAAAGAAAGGAATTTGCCTGTCAACAGGTCAAGTCAAAAACAACTCCCTTGTTCTACAAATCAAACTTCTTTCCTCCTGAAAAGAATGAGAAGAGTCAGAAAGGTATATCATCAACTCAAAAGCAGTTACAGGCATCCACATTTCTCAGCTGTACAAAAAGTTGCACTGATAGAAGAATTACATTGCAGCTTCAGTTCATTTTCCTTAAGTTCTATATGCTTAAAGAATTGTTGAATTTTCTTGTTCACACTGATGCAAGAACTCTACTAGAACCATTTAAAAATTGTATGTGTTTAACTCGACTAGTCTTATTTATAAACACATACAAATATTAAGGAATATGTAAAGCATTCTATGCATTTTCTCTGAAAGTCATTGACAACTGGAAACCACTTCCAAAGCAGTATCTTACAGTAGTTTACACCATTGCACTCCTAAAGCGACAAAATTAGATTGCAGTGGTATGATCATGAAGACAAAGATCTTTAGTCTGAACACTAAAACTTAAAAGGAAAACTGGATGTATTAAACTGAAATATGTTATTATCATCTTCATTTGCTAGAACAAAAAAAAACAAATTATACAATTTCTCAAATCTATTTTAAAACAACACTTGGGTAGGTGTCTCATATGCCCTAACAGGGGAAAGTAAAAAAAACATTAACTGTATGCACAGTTAAAGTACAGTGATAGGAGAGCTTCAGAGTAAGTGAATGAGGATGGAGGTTTAATTTTCAAGAGTTATCAAACTTATCCACTATTTCAGGTGTACACTGTGTGTGTATAGCTGAAACAAGAAACTGATCACCAACCAACTGGATTTCTGGCTGCATAAGCTTGAACAGTGGCTTCAACATTTATATTCCATTACTGAGAAATTGAGATGTCTGGAACAGGTTGCCCAGGGAGGTTGTGGATGCTCCATTCCTGGAGACACTCAAGGCCAGGCCAGATGTGGCTCTGGGCAGCCTGGTCTAGTGGTTGCTATGCTGCACATGGCAGGGGGGCTGAAACTAGATTATCATTACAATCCTTTTCAACCCAGGCTATTCTATAATTATATGAAGGAAAAAAACGAACAAGTTGACTTTGTGGTGTTTTCTCTGCTTTGTTGTTCAGGTTTTAATTTGTTTGTTTGGTTTTTTTGTTGTTATTGTTGGTTTGTTTTTTTTTTTTGCTATCCAAAGACAAACACTTCTGAGCTTTGGACATTTAAACATTATATAGGTTGTCTGAGATGTTGCTGAAACGTCAGCGCACATCTTATATCAACATGATAAAAAAATAGCTAATCTACCAACATTTCTTTTAATGAATAATGTTTGATTAGGTCAAACATTTGGCTTCTACCCATATCAGTATTTAGTAAATAAATCTAAAAGGTAGAAATCACAATCATTTAATTTGGCTAAAATCAGAAGTACGTATTTATAAAATTTGTTTCTTGTTTATGTGTTTCTGTGTTCATATATGCATATGCACAAATATATACACTTGTGAATTATCTTGTTTTAATAGTAAAATAGAGCTGTACTCCAAATCTGCAAAAAATTATTCTATTAAGTACATAGGGAACACAAATGACTAGTTTAAGAATCTAGTTTAGTTTTTGAATTGCACAGTGAGACAAGACCTTACCACATCATTATTTTGATGAACAATTCATAACTAAAGTTATCTCTTAAGAAAATACGCATCTACAATGACTTATTGATTGTGATCACAACATAGGCACAAATCAAATCTAAAAAGAAGAATTACACTAGCACAAAAGAATTAGTGCTTTATGATGAAGTCCACTCGATTGAAAAACTTTACTCACTGCAGAAGATGAGCTTTATTTCTTATCTACCACCATATACAATTTGACTGACAACATTAAAATGTTTGGTTTTAGATATTTTTTTCTTAAATACTGTACTTAATGTTCCACAGATCATCAGTCAATTACATTTGTGTACATGCCACTTATTCACTGAGTACTTTGTTCAGATGTATGTTGTTTAAAATACACTACTTCATCCTGACAGAAGTGGAGGCTCTCAACCTGAAAACAAGTTATCTTTTCCTGTGCATCCTTCTGGACATTATAGCTTTGGTTTCAATTATACACTGATAATATAGTTATCTATATTTAGTTATCTATATATAGTTTACTACATACCAGTATAAGTAGTTTGCCAACGTAGAATTTTTGCATGCTCGTGATATCAAGAAAGTGCAAAGGTCTTGCTGTGAGGGATTTAAGAAAAGCAAAATTATGTAACAGAAGAAGTCTGAACACGTCAGTAAAATTTAGTCAAGGAAAAACAGCAAACAATGCTCAAACTTAAGATACATTCCCTTCTAAAGGTTGAACACAACTCATCCAACAGTCAAGTTACTACCTTCAATTTTTACTTGGAACAATCCCAGCAGTAAGCTCTAAGTAAAAAATGCCTACTAAAGTAGCATATTTACCAACTACAGATCTTCAGCATTAACTTTCTACATACAGTACTTTACACTTGCCTCCTATGGAATTTTCCAAGCATGACATTCAAGCCCATAGCATATTCACTACCTAGTTTGTATCCAGAAAAACTAACACTTATGATCTTCTAAATCTCCATTCTAATGAACGAATCTGTAGAGTTCACAGAGCATTTAGCTATTTATCCAAGGCGTAACAGCCCAAGAATAAATCTGCATATCCTTATTCATATGCTTCATTTGAGGATTATTTGCTACTCAGTTCTAATAACCAAAAAGACAAATTTGTAAAAAGGAATGGACTTTTTGTTCAGACACCTATCATTTATATATGAGATAAAAATTAAACTTCTCCAAACTGTCTTTACTTTGTACCTTTCCCTCCCTGTAGTCCCATTTTTATTGATCATTTTCTACTTTAAACAGACGAGCAAAGTCCCTGGTGGATAAAAATCAACAGCATCCTTTGGTTAATAAACACAAAGAAAAATGCCAATTTGGCTAAAGGAAGAACACACCAAAGTTATTAAAAGCATTGGGATAACTGTTTTCCATTAAAAAAGGAGCTTAAATACAGCTCAAACACAATCACACAATTGTCAGTATCTAATCAGCATGTATAGTCTCTGCAGTTGTCTTATACTTAATAGAGTCATTTGCTATCCTGACCAATTCAATGCTCAGTCCCCCCTTTGAATAATGTAAGTGGAAATTCACATAAGCTACCGCTTTGTTTGTTTGTTTTTGTATTTAATTTGCATTTATATTGTTACAGAATTTAAATATTCTGCACACTACAACAGAAAAATCCCAAAACACACACACAGAAGAACACACTAAAACGCCTCAAACATCACAACTGCAATGTACATCACTTGTCTTACATCAAGGTTCTCATTGTCTGCAGGTTCCTTCGTTTTTGAAGTTAGAGGTGGTGAGGAAACAGATGGAATAGGAGTCATGATCTGGGAACTGTAAAAAGGAGAACAAGTTAATTGCCATGATTCAAAGTTCTTTTATGGGGGACAAGAAGCAAGCGTGGAAATAACAACGCATTTGACCTCTACAGAACAATAAACTCAGAAAATTGTAAAGGAAGTATTTTTTACAGAACAAGCAAATAAATAATCACAACACTGTTCCCGAACAAACAGAATGGCAGCTTTAATCACTACTGCTCCTGAAAACATCAAAAATCTGTGACCAGTAAGTTACGTAACTTATGGTTGTGCAGGACATTTAGTCATAGCAATTTTACAGTTTTGTTTCAGCTTCCATAGAAAATATGCAGACATACAGGAGAATTTAGCAGATTTATTTACATTCATGCTTTATAAAAATGTTTTTGACAAAGTTTCTAAAACACAACACCTGCAAACACTCAAATGTGGAATGCAATCACACACAGTAGGCAAATCCAGTGTTTGTTAGGTCAAATTATTATACAGTAAATTTACCAAAGTAAAAGGAAGTAATCAAAGACCTCTATTAATGTCTAAGTGTCACTGCAGCATGCATCCCAGTATATCTACTCTACAGATCTGCAGTTAAATAAGTGAAAAGGAGTATACTTGTAATATGGAGAGTATATACTAGTGGCACAAGTAATTAGACACTGAAGCTTAAGACTTGGAAATCTGTTATACATACTCACAGGAACTTCAGAAGGAGACTTCTGTTAACCAAATTAGTTTGAGACTTAACATCTTAGCTTTTTACCTGTCTATTTCTGTACCATTAGTTCCAGATGCTGTCATGCTTTCTGACATTGAACCTTGACTATCCCTCTTGCTAGGTTCCAGTCCATTTTTTATGTCATCAAAGTTTTCGTATTTCAATGCCTGGACGAGCTGCAGCAGGTACATTAGTAAATCCTCATGGAGGGGGGGAAAAATAAAAGAAAATTAATCATAGGATAAGTCAAAGCTGCCTACATTTCAGAATTTGTAATAATAGTAAAACTTGGTCAGGATGTAAAGAAATGGAATAGCACCTCACCAGCAAACAATATACAACAAAAGAAATGGTCTAGGATGGAGTTAGACTCCCAAAAGAGTTATTACATCATTACTTCTTTGTTACACAAAATGTTAATCAACTAATTCTTTCAGAGAAAATATGCTTTTAAAGCACACTTTAGTTAAGCTGCACTATTTGCTTCTAGTGTCCACAAAATAAATTTTAGCTTACCGCTTCTAGGAATGATGCAAAAAATTGGACCACAGTACCAAGAAACAATCTTTCCCCATCTCTTCTGTACAGTTTTTTTGTTTTGTTTTTTCTTTTATCCTTAGCAATGACTAAGTATGTCTGATGTACGACTGAAAGATAGAATTTTAATCACTAGTTCTTTAAAATTAGTTTCCTCTACTACTCAAATTTCTGAGTAGGATTCAAAAGTCTAGTAAAAGGTGCACTTCAAAGGTAAGGCAGTGCAACCTTGGCCACTGAAGGGCACTTTCTAACATTAGAGAAGATCGCACTCCCTATTTTAATCCCTGATTTTTAATATATTTTTAATCCCTGATTTTAATCCCTGATTGCCAAGAATTCAAGATCTACAGTAGTCTATTCTCAGTTTTGTTGTTTTTTTTTTGTTTTTTTTTTACTGTCAAAAGTAAATAATTACAATTTAAACTGATTAGCATCTATTAAGTAGACTCCACATGCAATTCACAGCTCATCACATTCTAATCAGTAAAAATTGGAATCACCTTATTTCTGTAGATGTTTATCTACTCATTTTCTTCATGAAGTATATGAAGATGTACTACTTTAATGTACAAGGCAGCTGGAAACCTTTTAGTTTGGCATACTTCTATGAATGTTAACATTCAAAATACACGATGAGTTTGAGGGGATAACACTTGTTTCAACTTAACAAAAAACAAAACAAAACAGCAACAACAAAAAAACACTGACTGTTCACACTAATACAATTACCAATATGGTGAATTTCCTTCCAAAAAAAGCCCAGCAACATCTCCATTGCTATTATTTATTTAAATGCCTCTGAAGGTAAGAAGCAATTGCTAAAAACACTCTGTGTTTCAAGTTCTGAGATGACAGAACAACGAATACCTCATCATCAGCCTGCTGCAGTCTAGCAACAGCGTATCGTCGTACTGTTGGATTTGTGAAGTGAGATGACAGAAGTTCTAAGGAGTCCTCCACATCCATTGGTTTCCACTTGCCCAGTAGCTCCAGTGCTTGCTTTGCCTCTTGCGGTAGGTCCCAGTTGACGCATTTTAAGAATTTTGTCAAGGCCTGGAAAGAAAGATCAAACAAATCTACTTAAGAAATTAACGTTTCACATTAAGGCAAAATTCAATTTGAACTATACTGACATGAGCACAGATCTGAGAAGACTAACTGACATGTGACAATACAGCACAGAATGTTTTAATAAGTCTTTAAAAATCTGTAGCTATCTTTAAGTAAAAAGTGAAGTCAAAGGTTACTGCTCTACCACCATCATCAATACTTAAGAGTAGCCACCACTGGATTGCTACTTACTTAATGCGAATCATTTTTTTTGTATGCTGCTATGTATTCTGGCAATACACAGCATTAAATCTTGACTGAAAAAGGATGGACAAGCAATTTCTATTCATTTCTCTTCATCACCACTAGCACTTTAAACTGTCATTCTGGCTCTATAAAAAACTACTGCAATAATAGCTAGATTCTATGATTTACAGGGATTTTAATTTTTAAAATCAGTTTCTGTAGAAAAAGTTAAAATCACATTAATTAGCCACTGAGGCACTGAAACTCTGTATCTGCAACTGAAGAACACTAAAGTCAGTGTCAGATGAAATGTTTCTTGCACTAATAACTCTTCCAAATACTTGAGCTTACCTTCTCCTGGTTAGTAAGGTAATATCTGAATTTCCAAACTAGATCCTGTTCCTCGTATGTTAACTGTTTTGTTGGCGGATAACTCACAATGATCTATTAGACACATAGTCAGAAAGTCAGTTTAAAAAAACATGAGCATGCATAACAGTGAAGTTAACAGAATATACTGTGATGAAACAAAGCACTGATGACACAAAAATGGTAGCAAAAAAATGTTTAAAACAATATAAATTTCTCATGTTGTCACAGTGAAGCTTCCTAGTTATAAGGTTGAAGAAGCTTGCAACACAGGTAAACATAAGCAGATAAGAATACCATCAACATCAAGGTATGTGCACAACACTCATTATTAAACCCTCAAAACAGAAGAAACATGTTTTTCCAAAAAGATAAAATAACAAAGGTAAATGCATTCCTGTGGTTTTTTTCTGAGTTGGACTCAACTAACTACCCGTGAGACACACTGATTTTTCTTGATTAATGACTTCGTTCAAAGTGAAATTAACATTTTATTTAAATTGTCAACACATATTAATAGCGAACATCCTACAAGAACTTTCAATTTAGTCCTCACATGATTGACTTACATTAAGCTGATCTCGAGTAGCTGCATTAGGCTTCAGATCATGGTCAGAAGGTCCACTTCTTAAGCTTCGAGCAAGCTTGTGATGTTTGCTTTCTACTAAGTTTTCCTAAATGCAGAGGGTAAGTCAATATACATAAATACTTAAACACTAGTGAAAAACAGTATTAAAGCCATCTAGCAAAAACTCATCACTATGTTGAATAGCGCATGACATGTAAAATTCATATCTAAAAATACAGCATCTTCTGGACTGTTTTTTCTCATCACTGCTGTTTTAACAGATAATCCTTCAACAATACACTCTTTTACCCTGTAAAAGAGAGGAAGGCTGTAGGGATTTGAATTTACGCATTTATTGTACTTCACACAACTTACAAACCCTATTTTGCCATTTGGTGAATTGCTGCAAAATGCAAGTGTTTCAGTCAACACACCCGTGATTTAGACAGCACGCAAACGTGCTAGCTGCTTTCTAAACATATGTAGGATGTTTGCAGCATGAAGCTTTGTATGCAACAAAAACATTCTCAAAAAGTTTTCCCACTGTTAATACCATGTTAGCAACAGTAGGAGCCACAATAAGAGCCACGGTGTCAACAAGATTTCAGCAGCCAAGGCAGTTTTCAGCATTGTCAGACTTGCTCTTGCGGTGTTAGATTACACAGTGCTCAAACAGTGTTGCCAGTAGAAGCCCACTTACATTAAGGTTCCCAAAGCTGCCAATACCAGTCGCACTGAATTGGCATCCACAATAATGGAAATCTTTTCTAGAACTGTACTTAGGCACTGTCTACACGAAAAACGACATACAAGAGAGTGTAGGGAAAAAAAACATTTTAACAGATGAAGTGACCAGGAGTTACCTTCTTCAAAACTTCTTTCATCTTCTTCAGCTCCTTCTTGTACAATATTCCCACCCTCTCTTCTACCAAGAGTACCCCTAAACTACTTTCCCCCATTTCAGAAGAAAGTACATTAAGTATAGAAAGGAAGAAATTCATCATAAGCATTAAATAAATTGCCACATTTTATATCTAGCAGAATTAATAAACATTTTCTACAAATCACACCATAGTACTTTTCAACTAGTCAATTATGTCCTTCCCATGGGACTCTGGACTACTGCAGATAGGAATATAGATAAGCTTTAATCTCCATCCGTGGAAACCTCTCAGCAAAAATACTGTGCTACAGACTGTATTATACGGAATACTGCTTACCATAGACATTTGTGGATCTGGAATCTTAACAATTTCAGAACTTGTTAAAACTGGGGATGACTCATCACCATCCTGAAAGACAGTTAAAAGCTTATTTAATATTTCTAATTCTAAAACTAAAGCAATGTCATTCTAGCATAGTGCTTTTCTATTAACATAGAGCACATTATATTTAAGTGAAAAAATGATGCAACTACACCCTTCAGTTTTGATGGACCTGTAGGAGAAAAGACACAATTTTTATCTGTTTTTTGCCAAATGATAAGCGTGGTCACAATACAGATTGAAGTTCATCCAGTGAAATACATCTTGGCAACTCTTCACCATGATAGCACACAGGTGAGTAGAGAAATTTGCAGCCACCATTACACACATGCTCTGGACGCAAGAAAATAAAATAAAGTAAGACCTACATTTCCAACAGAAGACAAATCCTTTCTTTTAAACAGCAGCTACATTACAGAAGTTATTCCGGAACAGTCAACTTTAAAAAGATGCATATATGTCTATTGTTGATTCCACAAATAACACTGTAGCCTCTTCCAGAAGTTCATGCTGCACTATTCTGGGGCAGAACGATAGTAAGGAAATCTGTTGTTCCACAAATAACATAGGAGAAGCAAAATATTTTCTGTTTGAACCCATCAAGAGGTAAAAACAAAGCCCAACATTACTAAGATCAAATCCAGTAATTCTGTTTACTTTAACATCCAGCAGTTTAGTGTTGTGTTTTTTTTTTTTTGTTTGTTTGTTTGTTTGTTTTTTTACTAAAGAAGTGGAATCTGGCATGAATTGACATGACATACAAAATATTTAAGGAAAAAAAAATCACAAAAAAACAAAACAAAATGAAAAAATGCAACAGAACAAAACACATAAAAATCAGTATAATAATTAATATTTCATACTTCAATAAGTTTCTTCTCACTTAGCCTGGAGCAGATTACAGTATTGAATCCTAACAGGAATATGTCAGAATGATCAAACAGGACAGAAGTAATAACTTCCAAAGACTGAACATCTATTCACATTTTCAAAGATAAGCAGGGACTAAAAACACCTACTGGAATTATTTTCTTAATCACAATCTACATTTTTACATTTAAAAATCAGCCAAGAGTTTAATCAAAAGGCTACTGAAAACTATCAATCTTCCCACTATTTCATCAGACTTTTTTTTCCCCTGTCTTTACTGCATTGCCTCTCTGCAATTTACAGAGGCACCAGGGATGTAAAGGGAGAGGAAAGACTGGTAGGCCTGGTAAAGATATGCAGCATTAGCTGAGAAAACTAAAAACTAACAATCAGTATGTTTGGTAGTCTGTGAGAGAGGTGAACTCACAGAACAGCTTCTTATGTTTTGACGTTGTACTAATTTACATATATACACACAGGCCTATATTCACTCTCTCTCTCTATATATATATATAGTACTGAAGAAATTATAGGCATATACATATTACACACAAAATATCAAATCATTATACAGGAATAAGGCTTCACTGCATTTTCGAGTGTAATACATATAAATCTAAAAGCTAAGCACTTTCGGTGAGGTAGGTTCAACTTCATTTTAAGAAAAATGGGCATTGCACTTCAATCAAGAATACACATTTTCTACTATATCAACACCTCCCTCAGTAACCTAATTCTTTACATACCTTATATTTTTTTAACTTTCAAAGAAATGAGAAGCTTATTTCAAGGGGGGAAATTACTTAAATGACACAGACAAGAGAGAAAAATTAACATTTCTACCACCCTTTCAGGGGAAAAATTTCTTAAAACTATGTAAATTGATATACTGCTGACTATTGTTAAAAAAAACATATTCAAGAAGATACTTCCACATTTGTTAGTGTCCTATACCTTTTTGAATTTGTATGGTAATGCCACGAACTACACATGCATCCCTTCTAGTCAAAGTTAAAATGTATCCAAAATCTGGCTGTGGCTGATGATGGTCCCAGAATATAAACAGGATTATTCTTCCCCTGAGTTTTTAGAAAAGCATGCATGCTAACACAGAAAAGGACATTAGTTTACAGTTTATTTTAAAAGAACATCCCCTAAATAATGTACTTAGCATTATCTAAATAGTATGGAAATAATTCCGAAGTAGCTGCAATATAGCAAAACACTACTGCATCATTATAACAGCAAATTAATAGAGCAGGAGCTTGACAGACAGATCAGCATTCCCACTGTACTAAAACTTTTGCCACCAAACTGGCAGCAACTTTCAGATCAGGACTTACGGATATTAGGTAAGAACAACAAAATATTAATGAATGATTCTTTGGCAGGAATGCCAATCCAAAAAATAATCAAACTTGATGATAAAATATTACAGATCAAGTTCAATCAACTCATCAGTTATGTTCCTTATCAAAGCCATAAAAAAAAAACCTGCAATCTGATGTGTCTTTTGTTAAGTAACGAAAATACAAATATCCCAGTGATAACACCTCACTTAGTGTGGACCCTTCACATAAAACAAAACTGAAAACCCTGACGTTGTGGTGTATACATGAGAAACTAATAGAGGTTCAAAACTCCTGCTGAAGCATCTGTAACATTGAGATCCAGTGATTCTCCAGGGGTGGGGAGTAATAATGCTTGTACCACTTAATCTTTCTCTCTGAAAACTTACTGATAAAATAGGTAGTTGTAAATTCTGACAAAGCTTTTAGACTTTGGCTCCACAATCAAAAGCCTACAACAGTGACTACTAGCTTAACAAAGATGAGAATTACAGCTGACTGAAGTTTGAATATGTACAAAACAGAATTTTCGAAAGGCACCATACTTTCCAGTGACTAACGTCATAACGTTTATGTCTTGTAAATGCAAAGACACTTTTTTATCTCTAATGTACTGCTGATGTCTCTCTTAAGTCCTTGAAGACCTACAATGACATCTTTAACCACCTCTTCTCAAATACAGCTATATAATCCTGAAGAGTTTTAGCTGTAAGAAAACTCTGGTGTAAACCTAAACCATAAGTTAGATCTTTCTACTGAATCAAATCTTGCAAAAGCATTCATGGACCAAGATACTGCCCAGAACAGACTACTCTGTCAATTAGTCTTCCTGTGAAGGAAGTCACCTTGTTTTCCACGCCTTTCACCTAGATTAACATGTGGCTCTAATTTTGCGTCATACTTTGAGAATATCATGTAGATCACTATTCCCCCGTATCATACAAATTTATGAAACCACATCCGCACCTGACAGTCAGATCTGAATTAGCAGTTGAATTTGGTCAGGTGCGTGCTTTCAAAATATCCCTCCTGATTATCCTCACGCAATTTCACAATACCAATAAGTAAGGTCTATTACTCTTATTCTATACTACTGTTTTCTTTCAAGCAATGAAAATGGTTTTCACTAAGAATAATGCTTTTTTTTTTAAATTGCATGCTGTAGTGCAATCCACTTATTCAAAGGTTTCAGTTCAAACCACCACAAGGTTATACATACTAAAGAAAAACCTTGTTGTTATTTGCATTTGGAAAAATCACACTGAACTTTGCCTAAACGGAGAATCAGAAGTGATGCTCTTGTTACTAACAGACTGCTAACCTTCCTATCACAAATGCCACTTATAATTAACAGAGAACATGAGAACAGTCACCACTACCTTACTCCGCTGTAATTGAAGGTTGAGTCAAGCAGGGGATGACAGAATTGAGATTCTTTAACAGCGCAGTTCTTTGTAAACAGCTGAAAACAAATTTATCAACAAAACTCTGACAAGTAATCTCCACTTTGCCTATCGGTCACAGACAGGTGACAACAGAACCTAGTTTCAATATATTGGATATGTATACTATACACTGTAATTGAAGGTGTGAAAAAACTGAGAAGACAGGCACTAATTTATGTACTGTTTCCTACTGCTGCCAGAAAAAAAGGTCAAGAATGTGTTGAAAAGCTACTTCATAACAACAAATCCCTCCATGTAACTGCAGTTCGAGCTTTCATATATTCCAGGTATTTCTAGCATAATTCATAAAAAATCTGCAAAGAAACAGATGCACTTTTAAAGTCTGAGTCTTTCTTCCCTCCCTTTTGATATCTGTAAAATCATAACAATGACTGAAAAAAAAAGAAGCACATAAATAAACTGTAACAGTACATTTCTGGATGTAGAGAGAGAAACCACTTTTAGGAACATCACATTCAACTACAAAACTAAAAAAGCCAAGACAATACAAAGCTGTATGTTAACGATGCTTATTATTTTGTACCTATGACAAGTACAGAACATTCTGATTTAGGATTTTAGCCCAGTGCAAGTACAACTGTTAGTAGTGTTTCAGTGTTTTGATTATGGTTACACTGTGCTCTCCAGAAAATAAATAAATAAATTCATTGATTTCCAACGAAGTAAATAACTATTTCTTTTCAAGGAGGAGTCTGACACATCCTACATTTCATTATGATTTGTAATGTAATGTACTTGTGTCAGAATAAGGTCCTCTAAAACTGCTAGCTCCAGGAAAATTCTGTAGAAATTATAGAGAATATATTACAATACTGCTTTTCAGATCAAGTAGTAATTTTGTCGCATCTATTTTCCTCTGTATTAACATTTTCTATATTACATTTATTTATTTTTTTTTAATTCTCAGAACAGAACATGCTTTTAAATTAGTACCCCTGATCTCACTGGGATTTCAGTTTATTATTTTCTGCTTTCTCCTTTCCATACAGAAGCATCATTCAGAAATTTTCTTAATTCTTATGAATGTAAACATACTGAAAACGTTAAGAAATACTGTTTTCTCTGTTTCAGTGGATCTGCCCACAATGAACAAAACCATGGAAGTGCTGGTAATGCCTGCCAAAGCCACAATAGAATCATATACAAGGGTTTGGATTGGAAGGGACCTTTAAGATCATCTAGTTCCATGACTCTGACATAGGCAGGGACACCTCCCTTTAGACCAGGCTGCTCACAGCCCCATCCAGGGAGTGGGCATCCACTGCCTTCCTGGGCAACCTGCTCCAGTGTATCACCACCCTCACAGTAAAGAACTTCTTCCTCTGAGTCTACTCTTCCAGTTTAAAGCTATTTCCTCTCATCCTGTCATATGCCTTTCAAAAAAGTCCCTCCCCAGCTTCAGGCCACTAGAGATTCCTTCAGAACCTTCTCCTCTGGAGGCTGAAGAGACTTGGCTCTCTCAGCCTGTGCTCATAGGGGAGATACTCCAGCCCTTGTAGCAATAGGCCAATGCTGCTTATTAAACTCACTGTCAATCCTTTGTTCCCCTAAATTTGTACGCACAAGGCTAATGTCACTCCTTAAGTGTCTCACTATGATCTTATGTCTTGATCTTTTTAAACATCAACTTTTAAAGATACTATTTTTCTGGATACTTCAGAATAAAAAAAACCTGAAAAGCAAGAAATTAATGACATTGAATAATTTCTCCACATAAACTGAAAGTACACAGGGATACTGTTTTGAGAATGCTATGTTGGTATCTATTCCTACATATAATCTTTCTTTGCAAGGATGTTAATATAATCACCAACACCAGATACTGCATTGGAGCTCTGTTTTGTAAACAGAAAGAAAAGATGAAAGATATTTCAATACAGAAGTTCACTTTCAAAACATCTTCAGCATTAAAGTGTAAACTTATTTGTTCATTTTCAAGGAAATGTTCACAAGCAGAGCACCTGTGCCATGTTTTTAATAACTGATCTTTTATAAAATTACCAATCAACGCAGGTACATCTCTTCCTGATGAGAGACAATTTTACCTACAGCTACACTGAAAGTAACACTGGATGACTGAAGGAACAATAAATCAAAAAGTTTTTAATCACTCACACTTAGAAAATCCTGTAATCTTCAACTGTTGCGTGAATGATTGACTTCAGTAATCTCATTGCATCTATACCACTTGATTTGTATGTACATAAACAGCTGCCACTGACAGATGCCTGCTGCTATCCTGCAGCAGAATATTTCACCTCAGTGGAAAAAAAAATTCCATTTAAGATGCACACGCTGCTTTTTAAAGACAACCATAAAGTCTGCAAGGCACATACCTTTTCGTAGTAAACTATTCCATATTCTTTATCATCACTCTTGACGCAACGGAATTCAATCATCAGGTACATAAAATTAGAACTTCGTTTCTCCCTCTGAGAAGAGAACCATCACAGATGTGAATCATATTAAAGAGTATCAATCTTCAGCATTCTCAGCACAGCTTCATGCCATAACTAATTACATTATCAGTTGCTGAAACAATTATTGGGTTAATCATTTCATCACACTATGAGACTTTTCCTGACATTCTTACTTCTTCATACCCCTACTTCACAATGAACATTCAGAAGTAAACACTTTACATTGCGGCTTTTATTACATCAGTGGCTTCCAATTGTGGACCTAAACACCAGTAAAAAAGCAACAAAGAATAACCAGTTGGTTTCTTTTTGTTGTTTTGTTTTTTTTAATACTTACATATAATGATGCATGTCAGTCAAAACCAAGAAGACATGAAAAAAATCACGTTTTAGATGAAAGAATGAAAGGAACAAATAAAACTTGGACTAAGGCTAGATTTGCTGCTCGTTCCCTTTCAGAGGACGATTTGCGAATGTGCAATATTTTTCAAACCTTTATTAAATGTTTAAAATTTCAAAATGTCGATGGGAAACCAAGAAATTATACATAATCTTCATCATATATTTAATTTCAAAAAACTATAACCATTAACAGCAAGCACCTCAGGCTCATTTAATGTATCGATATTGAGTTGGACTTGCCAGCACAGGCAAAGGTGTTCTATACATTAAGGCACAGGTCTAGGAATAAAGGATGCTGAATTTTCTGTATCATAAAAGAGAGAGAGCAAAACAATACCCACTTCTAATGTAGGATGAGCTGAATTCTCAGAAAGACTAGTAAGTAGAGATATATATACATACACACACACACACACACACACACACATATATATATATATATCTCAAACAAAAGAACCTGAGTCCTAAAGATCTTATTGTAAGAACAACAGTCTCAGAACACAAAACAGAAAACAAAGGAGTTTTACTGTGCAGGATGAGAATAATCAGTTAGTGATTTTACTCAGCAAGTGTTAACATCATATTCAAATGTTAGAGTTATTTTGAGGTCTATTTTGTTTGTTATTGTATTTTAAATTCACTTAAAAGTGTGTTTCCTCAACACCTGAAAAATATCAAGTACAATAAAGCTGAGTAGGTCAAAATTCAAGGAACAGCCTGTCTGGCCAAACAAGCTTCCCATCACAATCTAAATCCTAGAATTAAGTTAGCCAAATCCATCAACATTTGTTCCAAGCTAGCACAAATTATTAATAAATACAAGTTAAAGTTCACAACTAAATAGCTTTCTATTTATTAATTGTCCAAATCAAGTTTAAGACAGAAGTGTAAAGAATCATATTTTCTTTTATGACATGCACCATCTAATCAGCTAAGAAAAACAGAACAAGTTAGTCTCCTAAGTGAGGAGTCCACATCAGCAAAATCTAAAAAAACAAAAAACAAACAAACAAAAAAATAATAAAAAAATCAGTGCAACTCTGACATAAAACAACCTACCTCATTGATCATTTCTATTTCTCTAAAGGTCAGTCTGTCCAGCCAGTCCACTTTCACCATGTGACCTTGTCTATGAGATTTTGTGAGCTGCATAGAAGAACACAACACTAATTATTAAATTGTTGGCAGCAACAAAAAGAATATCAATTTTGCAGAGGCATCAATACATGAAATGCTTGTGCATACAGTAGATCTCTGTAAACACTTAAGCCGTGACATAACACTTCTAATGTCTCAAAAATCATGGGAAAGACAAAAGCACATTACAAGCGTAAGATCTTTAAACAGATTAAACATTAAAAAGTAGGAACCTGTTTTTTAAGCAGTTATGTAACAAAAACATTGTTTTTTGAGTTACTTGTTCTCATATAGTATAATTTACCAAATCAAACAAAACAAAGCTATTTCATTCCGAACAAAATGAATCATGCCTTTGTTAGTTTCATAAAAACATGTTCACAAACTGAGATTTATACATAAAGGTCAGTGAAGTCAGAGTTTGTTTTCCCTTTCTTTTTAGACACCTGAAACCAGTATCCCAGAAAGTCTAGTAAGAGGGGGGAAGGGAGATGTCTGTTTAGTTGCTATTTCCTGCGGTACAAGGAAGCTGCCACTCTACCCAGCTATTCATAAATACTCCACTTCCTTGTCTCTCCAAAAACATTCTCACCTGCCAAAATCTTCTACTCAGAGACGAACACAGTTGGAAGGACTCTGGAAATTGTACAGTCTCAAAGCAGGGTAACTGACTGCAGGCTGCACAAGACATTGTTCAGTCAGGC
The DNA here is from genome assembly GCF_039878825.1 of Excalfactoria chinensis. NCBI lineage: Eukaryota > Metazoa > Chordata > Aves > Galliformes > Phasianidae > Excalfactoria > Excalfactoria chinensis. Next base: position 3,848,294 of record NC_092857.1, read on the forward strand.
TATGAGCACCAACAATTACAAATTCCACCACATCCTTCATCAATCTGTTCCGGTTTTTTTATCATCATCACAGCAAAAAAAGTTTCTCATATATTTAAAATGGAATTTCCTGTGTTTCAATCTGTACCCAGAAGCTTGGCTTGGCCTTTGCTTCCTCCTGTAAGGGATTTGTACATACCAATTGCTTGTGCCTTGTCTTCTCTAAACAACTGTAGTTCCTAAGCCTTCCTTAAATGATAGATGCTCGAAGCTCCAAGTTATCTCTGCAGCCCTTCTCTGTACTCACCCCAGTAAAGTCATCTCTTTTCTCACTGGAAGGCCATCACTGGACTCTGCATTTCAGATACATCTAATCAGTGACACAATCCCTTCACCTGCTACCACTACTGCCTAATACAGTCCAGGACATTGCTGCCACCCTGTTTTGCTGCAAAGGCAGAAGACCTTGCAAAACATTTTCGAAGCCTCTTCAAAATTCCTTTACAGCATGCATCAACTGATACAAATTCAATTAGATAACCACAGGCCTATTTCTCCAGCCTGCTGAAGCCCCTCTGAACAGTGGCTCAACTACCCATTCTACCAGCTGCTTCAGAGTTTTGTAGAACCTCCAAATCTGCAGAAGATGCACTTAGCCACAACACCCACATCATCAAGGACATGTTAAAAAGCACTGGGACCAATACTGGCATCCTGTTGGACTTTGTGCTGCTACTGTTAAACCCCTTCTCCTGACATTTCTGCCAACTTTCTTTCCACCTCTGTATCTATTTAGTTTCTACTGCAATAATTTGTTACAGATGAACGTATCAAAAGACTTGTTAAAATCAAGCTATCCATTGCTCTCCCCTTGTCCATGAAAGCAGTAATTATAAAATATACTTTCCTTAAAAGCCAATGAAGCTTATAGAACCACTGAAAAAACAGAGAGAACTCTCAGGTTATTCACACAGTCCATTTCTCCTGGCTCCAGAATGGGTTTGATTCTTGATTCTTGGCAGTACAATGCCAATGTGTACCAGAACTGTACTCAAAGTTTAATACAACACTTGCCTTTGACTTATATATACATTTCAGAATATATTTCATAGAATTTCATAATATATGCTACTGAAAAAGAATCAAAAGCATGCAACCAAAATCATTTGAGGCAGGCTGATTATCATCATTTAATGACTTTCTAAATGTCCTATCTAAATCATAAAAAAATTCTACTCATCCTCAATTACAAGAGAAGTTCCTTACAATCACAAATCCCTTATTGCAACCACTCCTAAATTACATTCATTTTTCTCCCTTAACTAACAAAAGAACTCTTCTTAGCCAACGTAGCCCCACGTTAATCACCCTATACCAGCAATTCAGAAAATCACATATTCAAACCCAGCACTCACATAGGTTTATGACAGCATTTGCCAAAACCTTGGCTAAAAAGATCCAAATAAGTTATTTAAATACCTTTGTCAAGTTTTAGTTTCACTGCACTACTAGAAAAGTATTAGTCTCAAATCTCCACAAGTTTCTCTTTCAACAAGAAAAAAAAAAAGTCAAAACACTATGGAGCTATGCCAGAATGCAAGACTCTGAAAATCTGTAGGTGAAAATATACTTGAAGAACCTCTCTCTTAGATTAATATTTAAAGTTAAAAATGAGAGTATCTTCAAAGAAAGAAGCATTAATCTTCTGCTACTAAATAAGATGTCCCCCTTTAAATGCTATCTCACAGTCATAATTAGATAATTTCTTTCAGATAGCCGAAGGAGTAAAGGAAATTAATGAATCAAAAAGAACTAGGAGTACCTTTTGTTTATGTGGAATAAAACAATCCATCACATATGGAAGATTAATTTCCTATAATAACAAATGCCACCCACAGTTATATGCAAAACTCAGAAGGACGTCAAGAAGAAGGAAAAAGAAGTTACCTTCTAGATAAACATCCTTAACCAAGCTCTTCTCTGAAGTTATTTACTACTATTTGTAAGACCAATTTACCATCTGGTATCAGATGTTAAAAAGTACCATGACAGAGTTACAAATCATAAGTCTTTCCAATAGATAAACATGAAAAACCACCCCTAAAAAGTAATCAAGAGCAAAAAAAGCTCATGCTATCTCATCTTGCATTTAATTTGTCCTACTATTCTTAAGTACATTTAATATACCTTCCTGCACAGCAACAACAGCTGGCATTCAGAAACTGATGAGCAAGTGAAAGAAAAAACTGAAGCAGATTATATTAAGACAACAACAACTTTTTAGGAATGACACATTACAAGCATCTCATCCACTACGGCAAACAGCCGTGCAAATGAAAGCACTTGCAGACAGTACCAAGAAACTCTGTTCACTTTGCAAGCATGCATGGATAAAATGCTTTTAAAAGGGGACAAAACAAAATTCCACTGAAAACAGCAGTTTCTGAATCTTTTCGCAATTAGTATCTTCAAAAAACAGCTTACAGAAGTGGAGATAACCACTAATTAGAATTCTCATCTGGGATGTGAAAGGAGAATTCTGTCATCCTCTCTGAAGGTTTTAGGCCCTCAACTTCCAGCTGCCAAAAGAACAAGCTAGAACAGACACATGTATTTTGGAGACTGAAGTATTTATGTTATTGATATTGAGAATATTGAGTTAGGGAGCAGAAAAGAGTAAAGCGTTGGTATGGTATGGTCACTTCTGCACAACAAACTAACATGAAAATTAAGACTTACACCAATATCTTTCTCAGAGACCCATTAACTACATCACATATCCATGTAATAAACTACAAGTCCTGATCTGTAGGGCCTGTCTACAGAGCCTCCTTCCTCTAGAGGGGTTTTATTCCACTACCACAAGAGACAAGGCTTGCAGAAAGCTTTGCACAGATACATTTATGCAGAAAAAGAATATGCAATTACACTAACACGAGAGAAACTTAAGTTTGTGCCTGTGAAGTGTACAAAAACCTTAAGATCTTCTCATACTCTTCCTCTTTTCAAACACAAACCTACAGTGTTTCTTTTGTTTAGAATGTGATTTGAAACACAAGCTATTAGTTTGAACTCTCAACAAAAATCATTATTTAGTTACACAAGCATGCCACTTCTGTATCTTCCTCTAAAAGCTGTTCCTCTGCATCTAAAGGTTCTTGTAGTTCAAAGCCATCCTTGAATGTTTATAGCAACCTACTTCCTACAACTCTTAGAAGTATTTATAATGAGTTTTGCATTATAAATTCAAGGTGATGTAGACTAAAACAGACCGTAAATGCGAATTAGTTTATTGCTATTATAAATCTCTGCAAGAACAGACATATTTATGGCACCAGATCTCTTTCATACAGAGTTTTAAAAAAAGCTGACAACGAAAACCAGGGAACCAAAATTAAGATGAAAGTAGGCTGATAAAGAGGAGTTGAGATATCTTGAAAGCTTAGCATAAGGTCATCAAAGAGCATGATCACCTATTTCAGCAGTTCAACAACTAACATCTACTGAATTCCAGAATTAGTTTCCACAGCAAAAATAGTCTGCCAACAAACTAGGAAGAGAAAATATTTACACGGACAGCTACATTTGATCTAAAGTTAAAGCAAATCTGGTTAATTTTGTAGGTCTACTAAAACTCTAATGCATGAAATGAACCAGGTAAGAGTTCTGGCTCCAAGCATCATCAAGTTACATTGTTATATCCATTATTTATAAAGAATTAGGATTTTAAGCTGCTATAACAGAATGCCAGATATATTAAAAGTTTCTTATACCACTATAGGTATTTATGTCCTATCTCAAGGAATATACATTTGGCAAATGAGTTTGTTTCCTTGAGTAAATTCTCTGACTTATCAAGGCAATTAAATGCAGTTAATTTTCATGGGAAAAAACACCACTGAAAGTTTGCCTTCATTAAAGGCCCCCTGCATTTCACTCCAATGCCAGTGCAGGCTTTCCATGCCCATCTTAAAGGTTGGCATTCCATTACCTTTGCCAAGCGGCTCATTTGATCTTCAGAGACTGTGCTGCTGGTTCTCCCAGGAGTTCTGGTGGGTTCTGAGCCATCAGCTTCTACATTGGGCCAGACTTTCAAATCATGCATTCCTTGACGAAACATACTGTAGGGAAAAAGGCAGCATTGTTTCAGCAAACTGTAATCAGGAATCAAAGCAGCTGCAAGAAAATGAAAAAGTTTCTTTTGCCAAACTTACAAACACACATTGCCATGCACAACATAACTGAACAGTAGAAGTGCCTAGAGCCTGATGCCCTCTCTGGCCTTCATTTTTACTAGCACACGGGGTTTAAAAGAAACAAATCTGAGATAACTTACTTGGCAAATGGAAGAAAAATGGATAATTCCCAAAGTCAATGGGGTGGCACAAACATGAACTGAGGAAAGAGCTTGACCTTCACACTTTTTTATTATTTGTAATGAAGCAGAAAAAATTCCTCTTGACTTGCAAATTACAGTATTGACTTTAGATCTGCCTGACAAAAAATTTAACTACAAAACGATATAAGTTTCATGTGAAGGTCAACTGATAAAAAGCAGCTTTCTCAGCTGAAAAAAAAAAACCCACAAGTCTCACCATACCATTTTCTCCATCTATGCCTGAAATTGAATTGGTAATTGCTCACTGTGCAGTGAGCAGAACTTTGCAACGAAACTCACTACACCTCTCTTCTGCAGACCCTCGTGTCCCTTGCATATTTTCATTCATCCATCTGTAAAAAAGCTGCAGGAAATCAAATGCATTATTTCTGCAAATAAGAGGGGATCAACTAAGAACTTCAGGCAAATACAACCAGAAGGAACACTCAGAAGTCACACATCTAAGAATAAGACACTGACTACAGAAGGGTCAACTAACCTTAAAATCACAGATTGTTTTGTAGAAAGCATAGTACTATCCTGCAACTAGGTTACCAGTTCACAAACCTATAGAAAAATATGAAATACTTATTTCTGTCTGAACTGCTCCCCAAAACACTGGAAATAAAGGCAAATTTTTCCAATACAATTTTTTAATCTAAGACAACATTAATCTCTCTGTCAAAACAAGATCTTTAATGACAGAAAATTAACCTCCCCCTACAGACAGCTTCCACATTCAGTATCACTAAGACAAACTTCCTAAAGCTAACCTAAACTTAGCCTGGTTCAGCTTAGCCTTATTATTCCATATTCACTGACAAAGGGATTTTCACCATTTTCAAACACTGCCTACATACTAGAAAAATATTCTTGTGGTCTGTTCTTCAGCCCCACTTTTACTTACTTCTCCTCCACTACACCTATTTACTAGATGCTCAATACCTACTCCCCTAGACTCTCAATTGTGAAAAACTTATCTGAAATTAGTTGTACAGAACTGGACACATCCCAAAATATCAGAAAAGTAGTTCTGGGACACATCTCAAATGAGAAGCAGGATACAATATTGACCCTGGTGTATATACTTGGAGACTGTTTGTATATTCATAGCTTTTTGAGTACTTCAACCAATGCAAAATTTAAGATACACTCTAAAACCTAAATCACTTCCTCAGCTTTAGTGGGCAGATACTCTGTTCTTGATTTGACTACAATCACACAGATTGTACAGTTATAGAGTATCACTACCTCATACTTAAACTGTATCCTGTGTTCTTTTTTTCAGTCTCCTTTGTACTTGGTTAAGATTCTTTCATGCATTGCCACCTTCCAGTTAACTTGTAATTCTTCCCAGCTCCCTGTTATCTACTGTAATTTACTGATTCCACTCTCTACTGGATCAGACAGATTATTAATCCTGAAGATTCCTTGTTCCTTGAATTACCCTTTTCTCCTTATGGATAATGGTGTCTTAAGGGTCCAACAGCAAGTTAACTTAAATAAATTGGCACTGGAATTCATGCATTATGAAACTATAGAAGAAAGTTATTTCAGCATTTGCTATGTCTAAATGTAAGCTTACATTACAAAACAAACAAACAAAAAAACCCTATTTTTTGATTTCCTCTATGTACGTCCTATTGCACTTTACCATTCACAAGTGAGCTTCATGTTAGCATCACAGAAGAAAAAGAAGTATACCCATATTTCCCAAAGAGTGAGACTGTTGTTCCTCCCACAGGAACTGCTTTACCAGGCCCATACACATCCCAGATGGTTAGAGCCACCTGAGCATTGCGAGGTAAGTCTGGATACTTCACAGGCAGCTTCAGCCACTCATTCCAGCTGCAAGGAAATACTTCACATTAGTCATGAAACCTCAAAATTCAAGCTACCCTATAGTAGTTTACAGAATCTAAGTTCTCCTTAAATTATGCACTTTGAAGGGCACATTGACTACCTACAGGCTTTAATTATTCCAACATTTAAGTGCTGCTTTGAGTCATTACATACATGTACAATTAAAAGGCAAGCAAAAGAGAAAAAATCATTGTCCAGTACACAGAGGGGAAAAAAAAAAAGTGCTGTTTTAGGCTGTGAAACTTACTTAAATACAGAGCCATGCCCAAAAATACAAATAACTGTATTATTACCTAATCTATACACAGGAAGACTGGTATTGTGCTTGTCAGAGCAAAACTTAACTACACAGAGACTCAGAGAAATATAAGCTACTTGAATAAAACAACAGAAAAGATGCTATAGGAATTTTTGGTTTTTTATGCAAACAAAAGACACACGAAATTACTTCTTTAACTAAAAGCCTCAACAGCTAACAGATAAACGGAATAAAAGGCAGTGACTTACTTCCACCTAGTGCTAAACGCTTTGTAGGAAGTTCTAACCGGAAGGGCAAGAGGCTTCCCTTCTGCAAACACCTGACAAGTTACATACAAGTCAGAGCAAGTCTCTTGATACAGTCCTGAGAACTTCAGCATTGGGTCTTCCAAGAGAGCTTTGTAACTCTTCTGTTCTCTTTTCCCTTCCAGACTTCCTCTGCATTAAGAAAAAAAAAGAAAAAAGTTGTTGTTGTTTCTTTAATCCACACTGAAAATTTTATTTCCATTACTTATATTTGGACAACATGGAACGCAGATACCTCTGTTTTGAATAACTAGCAAGCAGTGAAATCTAAACATCTGAAAGAAATTCTGCATTTGAAAAGAATAACTCACTGAAATACTGATCTAGGGGCAAAAGAGAAGCAGAAAATGGAAGAATTACTCATTTGAGATAGAGATAACTTCGAGTACAAATTGTAGATTCTTAGAATGCATCATATAAGGTATGCTAAAACAAGGCAACAGTGAGATGATACACACTGCAATCTTAATTAAAAGAAACACCAACTATAAACATCAAAACATTAGCATAAATTTGCCTGAAAAAGGAAAATTAAAAAGATGAGTCTTATTTTAAAACTGTGTGAAATCTGAAGGGTATGGTTGGCTTTGGATGCCAAAAATCAAAATATTAAGACCAAATTTGAATAAAGCCCTGTAATAATGTGTGAATGCTAGTGCCAGATTTAACAGGCCTTAGAGAGACAGCGATGAAAGACAAACCTGCACGTATGTCAGAGGTCTTTTCCAACCCTAATGATTCTGTGATACTGCAGTGTTAAATGTCTGACACATAAAAACAAAAAAGGAATCGCAGCATTTCTGCAGACAGGAGTGATACACATTTCAGCAAACAAGAATCTTTCAGAAATAGAAAAAAAAAAGACGTCAATGAAGGAGTTTCTTGCTAGAAACAAGCACAGTACCTTCTAGGAGGATACAAACTGTACTTTAAATAAATAAATAAATAAATAAAAATCTGTACTTTTGTTTGTATTTTTGGTATCAGTTAGCAAAGAGTTCAGACACATACTTGAATATACTTGCTATTCTCTATTCATATAAAAGTTCAATAAGCCCATTATTAGGCTTCCCTGAGTTACTTAAGAAGTGCAACATACCTCAGGGTAGCTACATGAGCTATAAATTTTAGGACAAGTCACATCTGTCCCACATGAATTTATACTTCCCACTGCTGTGATGTGAGGGGAAAAAACAGGAAAAAAAAATAAAAATAAAAACATGAACCAGCAAATACACCAGCATGTGCAAATGTGAGGCTGAACAGAGTGCCTGACCTTCCCCAAAACACAATTATGTGCTGCAGCAGCTGGGCCTGCCTAGGAAGATCCTATGAGCAACCTGCATGCAAGCAAGTGGGAAGAAGTGCCTTCAGCTTCTCTCCATCCCTTAACGCTAAGAAAAGAGCTGTGCCACCAGCGGCTGAACGGTTACAGAGACATTAAGCCTGAAGTGAATTAACAAGCGCCTTACAGCACTACAAGACCTAAGGCCACGGATATATCAGCACTCAGAGCAGCCTGCAGCAGGCCCCGGCCCTGCTACGCCGCGGTACCCTCCGCCCGACTCCAGGACCCCGCGGAGCTCCAGGCGCGGCGTCACATCGACCCCCACCTCAGACAGCACGCGAGCGGGCGGCCCAGCCGCCTCCGAGACGGCGGGGACCCGGCTCCTTCCCGCACACAACCGCGGCCGCCCCGCACACCCCCGGCCGTCCGGAGCGGAGCAGGGGAGTGCTGAAACCCCCGCCCCTCTCACTCACATCTTCAGCTGCACGTTCATATCCAAGTCGCAGCTGTACACATAATACAGCTTCTCGGTCTCGCCCATGGCGACCACAAACCCGGTGCCCCCCAACGACACCTGCACCCCGCACCGCAACAGCCCGCGGGGTAGATCACGAGCCCGCCGCTTGGGCCCCCCGCTTTCGCGCATGCGCCCGCGCCGCCATTTTGCTTAAGGGAGGAAAGAGGAGGTATACATCCACCCTACCCTATACCAAAATGGCCGCCAACCCGACGCTGACCTGGAGGCGGCCCCAAGATGGCTGCGCCCGTGTTCCTCTCAGCAGCATGGCTGCCCCCATTTGTACGGCACGCAAGATGGCCGCTCCCATAGGAGGAAAGGCAAGATGGCTGCCTGAAGGCAGCATCTGGCTGCGAGATGGCTACCTGTCCCACTCCTGCAGCAATATCACCGAGGGAATCCGGTGCAGTTTTCCAGCAGGAGCCCCCAGCAGCGCTGGATTTCCCCCTTTCTTTCGCACTCAGGCTCTTATAGAACTGTTCTGCATTTTCACATCAAGAACCGTTAACTAGCAGGTGTGGGAGGATTTGTTATCAACTAGTCCCCTCTCAGCTACTAACTGTGAGGAGGGAAGAGGCCAAAGCATGGGAAGAAAGCCTCTTTTTTTTCTCACCTTAACACTGTTTTTCATTCAGATGCTGTGAGCAGGAGGACTTTTTAAATTCTCCTCCAAAACATCCAGCAATTTAGAGAAGGTTTTAACCCGCAGTGATGCATCACTAAAAGTGCAGCCCATGCTTTACAATGCTGCCAAACTGCCTGTGGTTGCAAAATGTAATTTAAAGTCAAATTAACAAATTACATTACGTACAGATTACATTAAAATAACTTTACAATTATTATTATTAATCTTTTATCCATTTTTCTCTCTCCAACAGTTTTCTCTATCTCTTTTTGATCACGTTTGTAGTTCCTAATGCTTCAGCAGCTGCCAGTCATTTACTACCTACCCCATCATTTTTTATGGATTCTGTGTGCTTGTTAGTTTAGTTCCTGGACAGTTATTTACATAAAAATTCTGCTTGCCAGATGATACATAAATAAACTTATCACTCTGCTTAGTTATGCGGGAATACTAAACCTAAGCATTAAAGAAAGACCTGTAAAAATTTAAAAGATGCATAAATTTCATTATTTTAAAGCTAGGCAATTGGTCAGTTCCATGTGTATGCAAGCTGAAAGTATTCAGACATTCGTATGTCATTTCCATATGATTTTATCTCAGGAAAAATTTGATCCATTTTCAATTAATCTAATTAGTACTATCAGCATCAATTTCACCACTACGGAGACATTTTTAGGTCATTGCTCAGGTTTTTGTTTTTTTTTTCCTCAAAAAAAAAAAAAAAAAAAAAAAAAGGGAAAAAATATAGAAGACCTCTGAAACTGGCATTCATTTAAAAAAAAGAGTTTTTGAAATGGTATATTTCCCAGTTTTCTCAGATCCTGTTGTATCTGTGTAGATAAATGAACTAAGTCTGTTTGATGCAAGATAAGGGAAAAAAAAAATGTTTAGGAATGATGTTACCTACAAGTCTGTGAAGTCAGGTAGCATGTGTGGCTTATATATGTACCTGGCCCATGCAGACTGGACCCTCTGTATCCCAACTGCAACAGCAAGTATCCTCTTCCAGGCTTTAAGGACTGCTCTTCTGTCCATTCTTAAGGGATCCCTGATGCAGCCATAGGGCATCCTGCAGGGTGCCTCACATGGGCTGATACCTCAGACTTGTTTGTCTCCATAGAGGGTGCCCACAGCTCCTCTGGCTGCCCCAGCATGACCTGCCTGATGGCTGGGTGGTCGGACAGGCCCTGGCTTTCTGCCACAGCACTGTGTAAACTTATATTCATCCAGCACCCTGAGGTTTAATCAAGCGCTTTATCTTGAAACATCATTTTAACTCAATGTGTGCAAGCATTTCCAAAATTTTCAGCAATGAACACGAAGTGAAATCTGTTCTGGTTTTGTTTGTTTGTTTGTTTGTTTTCCTCAAAAAAAGTAAAGGAAACTGGTTACCTAGATCTAGTTATGGATACTGCACCTTTCTCTCTGTTGGAAGAACTGTGGCAAAGTATGTAAAATGACAAGAGTGACATTTTTCATTGCTTTGCTCATGAATTAAAATGTTCCTCAACCCTTTTCTGTTTCTCAACCTGATAGTCTGTCAAGTCCCTGAGGCTTGCTGAGGTGAAGCATCAAGGAAATATGGGGAACAGTAGAGAGCACTACTGCTGACATGATTCTCTTTGGAGGGGATGGTTCTATTTCCTTGTTTTGAAGCAAAAGTGTCACTTGCAGTCCATATTCTATCAATAGCCATAGATAAATATGTCATCTCTCAGGCCTAGTAAGAAATGCATGCCATCTGTGAGAGAAAGTCCTGCTTCTATATATACCATTCATCTTCTACTACTAGGACTACTATGATAAGAACAGCAACTGATCAGTTCAGATTTTCAGCCAGGTCTCACATTCTTGGCAAAGACTTTCATCAAAGCTTTTAAATTTATCTATGTTTTCAGTCTTACTTTGTTTTGTTCTTTCTAAATGTGAACATCTGTCCACTAGAAACCAAACTGAGACAACTAAAAGCTGTACATAAACCTTTATACATCTGTCAAATAGTAATGACTTTCAGTCACTAATGAACTAGAACAAAACAGAACAGGCAACAGCCTTTTTCCCTCTAGTAATATCCTGAGAAAGACTTTACATACTGAATATGTATGTGACAGAGTTTTTGCTGTTCATATACCACTATGGTGGACAGGTCTGCAGATACACAGTGGGGTAGTGGCTATCATAACAATTATCAGATATCCTTTAAAAACTGGGGTTTAAGAAAAGAACATATCTTTCTTTTCCTTGAACATATGCTTTGCATTTATTTATAGATGCATTAAAATGTCAGTGATTCATATACTGTAGATATTGAGTAATTCTGAGTATCTGTGCAGAAACATAGTTATGTGTTAAATATACATATATATAATTCTGAATTAAATTCAAACTTAGGAGTGTCATTCTGGACCCTTCTCACAATTCTAGCCTTGGAATAAAACTATGCCTGTAATGTACTCAGGGAACATGTAGAGCAGAGAGCAGATGTCCAACTTATAACAGACGGTGTCTGGCCAGTAGCTTATACGTACCTCTGTAGAGAGCTGAGGCTTTTACAAACATGGTTCTGTGGATTGTCATCTATATAACGCAAAGCCAAAAATAAAGCTCTTTGAAAACTTAGTGCATCAATTTATGAAATGATGTTCCACTTAAAAGGGTTATCTTTCCAGATGATCATACATCATTCTGTAATTTAAGGCTATTAGATTTAGGGTGGAGTTTTCTGAGAAAGAAGTCATCTACCCTTTTGCACTCCTGCTGTGTGCTTCACATTACAGCCCTCAGTCACAAAAAATTGTGCTGGCCCTGTTCAGTGACACTGCCACTGAACAACTTTTCTCTCCCAAATCTTGCCAGCTTTCTGCCCAAGCACAACAGCACCATTCCTTGTGCTTAGAGAAACATGGGACTTAAAGATTCTTTGCAAGTTCAGTCCTGTCATTTACTACTGCCAACCTCACCTGTTCAAATCTGTCACTTCAAGTTCCATTTTACAAGCAAAACAGTGTTTTGTCTCCACTAAGTTAATGAGAACGTTGTTCCAGAACTCTCCTGGTTTGAAAACTTTTTTTTCCTCCCATCCATAGAGTCTGTTTGCACTGTGCTCAATCCAGACTGGAGCTGCATTTCTACAATCTTCAGGAGCCAAATCCTCACAGTATTCATAGGTAGAATCATAGAATCAGCAAGGTTGGAAAAGAACTAAAAGATCATCCAGTCCAACCATTCACCTATTACCAATAGCTCCCAGTAAACCATGTCCCTCAACGCAACATCCAGTCGTTCCTTGAACACCCCCAGGGTCGGTGTCTCCACCACCTCCCTGGGCAGCCTATTCCAGTGCATGACCACCCTTTCTGAGAAGTAATATTTCCTCAAGTCCAGCCTGAATCTCCCCTGCCACAGCTTGAAACAATTTCCTCTGGTCCTAAATTGCAAAACCTTTGCTTATGGAACCTGTCCATTACCCTTTCTTTCTATTACTACTGATGTAAATATGGTAGAGAAGATAGCCATTCTGCTTGACCATAGGAATCAGAGTACTCTAAGGTATAGAATCATAGAATCATAGAATTACCCAGGTTGGAAAAGACCTCAAAGATCCCCAAGTCCAACTACAGCCTAACCATAGTACCCTAACAACCCTCTGCTAAATCATATCTCTGAGCACCACATCCAAACAGCTGTTAAACACATCCAGGGATGGTGACTCAACCACCTTGATGGGGAGCCTATTCCAGTACTTAACTACCCTTTCTTTGAAGAAATGTTTCCTAACATCCAACCTAAACTTACCCTGGCACAACTTGAGGCCATTTCCCCTCTTCCTGACACTTGTCTCCAGTGAGAAGAGACTTGCCCCACTCTTACTGTAAGAACCTTTCAGGTACTGGAAGAGAGCAATAAGGTCTCCCCTCAGCCTCCTTTTCCCCAGACTAAACAGCCCCAGATCCCTCAGCCTCTCCTCATAGGGTTGATTTTCCAAGCCCTTCACAAGCCTCGTTGCCCTTCTCTGGACCTGCTCCAGCACCTCCATGTCTTTCCTGTGCTGAGGTGCCCAAAACTGGACACAGTACTCAAGGTGAGGCCTCCCCAGTGCCAAGTACAGGGGTATTATGACTTCCCTAGTCCTGCTCACCACACCATTCTTGATACAAGCCAGGATGCCATTGTCCTTCTTGGCTGCCTGGGCACACTGCTGGCTCATATTCAGCTGAGTGTTCATCAGCACACCAAGGTCCCTTTCCATGAGGCAGCTTTCCAGCCACACCTCCCCAAGTATTCAGAGTTGCCTGGGTTGTTGTGACCAAAATGCAGGACCCAACACTTGGTCCTATTGGAACTCACGTTGTTAACCTTGGCCCATCGAACCAGTCTATCCAGGTCCCTCTGTAGTGCCCTTGGCACCTCTGGTAGATCTGGTCCCTCTGGCAGATCAACACTCCCTCCCAGCTTAATGTCGTCTGCAAACTTACTGAGGGTGCACTCAATCCCCTCATCTAGAACATCAATGAAGATGTAAAACAGAAGCGGTCCCAGCACTGAGCCCTGGGGGACCCTTATGGGTAGAAATGAAAAGCAGTATTGTTAGGTACCTTCTTAGATTTTAATTCATTAAAATCACATATATGTTAACTTTTTGGGGGGTCATTATTCTCAGGTTTCATTATGTTAGTTGAAGCTGAAAGCAATAGACTTCTTACAACATGTAATTTCCATTGAAATGACAACAAAGTTGTAGACTTCCCTTTTATTATGGAATCAGCCTCTACAGTAACCTTCTCTGTAGGAGTCTCTAAACTCATTCATCCCTGTATAACTTGAACTCAGTAAAGTTGCAGCAGGGTTAGGGTTAGAGTTTGGCCCATAGACTTTAATTTTCAAATGGTGTTTAATCAATAAACTATATAATTTCCCAAACAAAGAAGGGAAAGGAAACATGAAATGTTAGTGAAGCCCATGAAGAAAATAAACAAGTAAATAAATAAATGTTAGAGCAGAACAAAACTACTACTAATCAGATCATCAGGTAGAGAAGATCAGTGTAACTCCAGTAAATGATATTGGATTATGCCAGATGACGATCTTCCATATATTTTATTTTTCTCCCCCAGTCCCCCATCCTCCTCTTATATCACAACAGTTGTTTAAAAAAATAAATAAATAAAAATCCAGGCTGCTAGATTTTGCAAGTTCAGTAGTCTGTTAACTGAGTAAGTAAAGATATAATGAAAGCAATAAGTGCTGAAACATCACACATGCAGTACATATCTCCAGCCAGTCCAATTTTATGCGTAAGGAGACTGGCAGAGTTCCTGCTGAGATTCAAATCTTATGTCAAATTTATAAACTTGTTTTCTCCATTCTCCTCTCCTATCCCTGTGCCCCATCAATCAGAGCTTATACCTGCACAAAAGGCTGATCCATCATTAAGGAGGCAGGTTGCAGACAAATGTAAATTTACACTTTAAGGAAAAAAAGGCGGAATAATGCTCATGCTGCAGGGCAGGCTCACCCTCTGACCCTAGGCAATCTGCCTCTCAATCTGTAGAACACAGGCTAAAATAACATGTCCACCGAACTAGCAGTAAACTTTTCTGCTTCTGCCTTTTTGAAGATTCTTGGAGTTGCTGTGTCTGCCGGCTGACACTGTCTGTCTTTTAAAATATGAAAATCTCCTCCATATGCATTGAGCTCGGTTTTCTATTTAGCATTTCAAGAGCCCTAAGGACCTTCAGGGGAAAAAAAACCCAACATATTCTGAATTTTCAATTTTGATGACAATTTGCTCTCCCTACATGATGTGCAGAAACACCTTGAAAACCTCGTCAGCTGCACTAAAAGGAAATGTTTCTTGCCATGAGAATGAAGGCATATCACTTTCAACTAACTTAGGGAAAACAAGTTTGACTCTTGTATTTTAACTTGGACCTCTTGTTTTCCAAAAGTAGCTGAACATCTCTTTTAGTATTGCCCAATACAAGAAACAAGAATAATAACTTTTAAAACAATTAAATGAATTTAATTGTGCTTGTACAGTGGCAGATTTTAACCTATGTATTCTTCCATTCATCCATCCACTAATATTGGCATTCATTTTCACTGCATTTGAATCCAAATAAAACTTTAGGTCATCAACAAAAGATTGTTCATTTCTTTTAAATTAGATTGCAAGAGCATGGTGCATCATTTTATCTCATCTATGTGAACCTCACCTTGCTTTAGAGTCAGAGGAAGGAGACAGTAACATTTAAGATCAATATAATCACATTTACCTTCAATAATTTTGTGAGTGTAGGATGCACTGCTATTTCCAAAACTGTTTTGTTGGGTTTTTTTCTTCCAAAAATTTAAAAGGGGGCCTAGATTACCTGCTTGTTTTAAACATTGCTCTTATAAGATTTTTAAATTAAAAGAATGTTACCCTTAGGGTAGATATTCATTGTTTTCTCTGTAACCAAGAGATGTCTATATGGGATATTACAATTGTTAATTTTCTCAGCACCAGACCCGTCCAGGTCTTTCAGGATGAGCTTCCATCCTGTTGCTTCTGTACTGCAGATGGAAGATACTGAGATACAGGGAATATGAAGTTCAGTTTTTCCCATCTGAACTTAATGACAGAACTGTTATTGACCCTACAGAAGTGAGTAACAAATCTGATAGACTGACTGCTCAGGAAATCCAAGTGTACAGAATTTTGGATGAAATCACAGGATTTCAGCATACTGGGTGCTCAGTATTCAGCCTTCATTAGCATCTGACAGATGAACCAAGAGCTGCCTTAGGAACAGGGGAGATAAGCCTTGATTACTAGACTTGTTTTCCAGCCATTAGACAACACTTACCTTTAATGTGAAACTTCTAGTTTTAGAGATTGGACTGATGACAATCATTTGGTTTTGTTTGCTTGTTTGCTTGTTCTTTTTCATTTTGTTTTGCTTCTTTTGTTTTGTTTTTAATATTGCTCATATCTCTGTGCTCTGCATGGAATAGACAAAACAGGACAAATTGTATCATAATTTTATATTTATGTTGCTAATCCTGGTTTAGCCTTGACACAGACAAATGTGACATTAAGAAAGGGAAGGTGTTGCATAAACATAGTAAATTCTGCCTCTCCTTCTTTCAGCGCATACAGGAATTCACAAATTGGGCAGCCAATTGCAATGTGCAGTTTATACTACGGAGTATCTAAGCAGTTTTAAGTGTAAGATTTCATTACAAATATCTTCTCTAATTTTTTTGTCCAGAGTGGAATGCAAATCCAGCAATGACTGATAACAACAGACATGTGAATGAATATGTGTGTTTGCCTAAATTGTTTTTCTTTGCTGCTGTCGAAGAATTTTTGCACTTACATTTAAGCTTCTGCTAGTGATTTCAGTGTAGTTATAAGCAGGCATCTAAGGACAAGATAAACCCATCCATCCACCTACTGACTGGTCAGACTACAGACCAGTCTACAGACTACTACTTTTGCAAATCCCATTTCCATAGAGAGGCATGGCTGGACTTGATCTCAAGCCCAGGCTATACAGCATCATGCCTGCAAATACAGTATGGATATATGGCTCAAAGCGGTGTGTGCTTATGTTGGGTACAGAGGGACTGAAGTTCCCCAGGACTCCCTGAAAAGAAGAAGGTTGGACAGACACCAGCAGCTAGAAGTTAGTTACTTTCTTTAAAAAGATATTTAATAAATAGTCAAAGCTCAAAAAGCAAGTTAAAAACTCATAATCAATTTTGTCATTCTTGCTTTTCTTTCTTATTTGTAGGAAAAAAATTAATCACTTTTCTCCCACCCTCTGATAAGGCTAGGCTTTTGCACTCTATTAACCCCAGGGGCTAAAAGATAGACTGTTTCCTAACAGGTGAATTAGTGCTAGATAGCATTACCACAAATGCCAAGTCATTAAACATGTAATTGGAATTTTTTTTTTCGTATCTCAACTTTTCTACATTATAAAGGATCTTCACAAATTAATGAAAGAATATGAAGCTGCCCTGAGAGCTATTTGCCTATTAAAAATAGGCATGAAAAACTCCCATCCCCATCACATGAAGAACTATCCCACCAATTTCCAATTACTTCTGCCGCTGACAGTTCACTGGACTGTTAAGTTATATTCTGCACCATGCTGCTTAATGTGGTTAAGTCAGGCAGGTATTTGCTACTCTTTTTTTTTCTTTTTTTTTTTCCTTTCTCCTTTTTTTCCTTTTTTTTTTAAATTCTCCTTTCTATTTTTTTTTCCCCCTGATTGTGAAGCAATTAAGCTATGTCACTAATGAAAAAGGAGGATTTTAGTACCATAAAGGCACAGTTAATTTAAAGATGAATCCATTGCAATAACTAAATAAATCCTCAGAGCACCCTGGCCAAAAAATATTTCTGGAAGTTTATTCAGGACCTCCAAAAAAGGCCTTTTAATGGCACTCGCAGATATTCTGAGGAAACAAGTCTCATTAAAGGGAGCCAAAGATCTTACGTATGCAACCGGTATTCACAATGATAATAGCAGCAATAATGGTTGTAAGAAGGAGAAGTTTTCACATTGAAATCTCTTTTTTTTTCTTCAGTTTGATGAAAACCTTGAATTGTAAATTAAAGAAAAGATTGTCAAATATGATAACTTCTCGTGTAAGCAGAATACCATTTATTCAGAGTGCTTTGAAGCTTCATGATGGAGAAATCAAAGTGTGCACCCACCATCTGTGGGTGAACCCTTTAATCAGAGGTGCTAATGGTATTACCAGGTATAACTCAGTAACAAGACAGTTGTTATTATTTGGTAATAAGACACTCCTAAATTCATTAATGCCTCTGTATGAGTTAGAGCTGCTGGTGTAGCTGTGCACTCCATGTTCCTTGCAGTTTTGCTGCTCACTTTCCTGAGACACTTGTCAGGTCTCTAATAAGGCACCCGCTCTCTGCAGATTGGTGAGTTGTACCTTTTAAGTAACACCCGGTTCATTAAACATTTACATTCTAGATAACTTGTTTGGGAACTTTTATTGGATAAAGAATCCATTTTTGTGTGGACTGGGGTAAGGTGATCATACTGTACATGGACTTTGTCAAAGCACGCTGTACCTGGCTTTTTGTGAGGCATCCTTTAGACCTGCTCAGAGGACCACTTTTGAAACAGTACTGTGTTATCATCAGTGAGCTTTGGAGACATTTTTAACCCAGAAGTTTCTCAGTTTTACTACCAGGGCAATGACCTGGACTTTAAAAAGTTGGAGGTGTCTACTGCAACTACAAGAAAGACAAGTAACTTCTGAGAAGAACTGTGAGACACCAACAGAAAACAGAATAATCCAAAATGTAGGCACAGAGCAGGGAGAATGAAGAAGGAAAGAGAGAACCTGTTTTATGAGGAAGGATTTAAAGAAAACATGTTTTTAAACCAAAGGAAGGAAAGGGAACAGGGAAATAATATTCTTACTGTACAATTGCCTTTCCTCATGGGAGCAAATCCCTGGAAAGAGGATAATTTATTGAAGTTAAAGAAAAGCAACAGAAAATGAAGAGAAATTAATATAAACTGGATGGCTGGATATATCTATCCTCTGGGTAGGATGTGCTGGAAGATTCACATACCACATATAACATCACTGTATGTTCTGGAGTATCACCTTCTAATGTGCACTCTGCAAATGTACATCTCTGCGTCCTAATAAATTTCTTCTTTAGAAGACCAAACTCAGAAAGTTTTCCAAGGAAATTAGTGCTGGGATATTTCTGGACAAGTTGGTGTTTGAGCTGAAAACAGCTACCCGTCCCACACTGGCTGAAAAGCAGTTTTATAGGGTCGATGCTTTCCAGTGGAGCTGCTGCTTTTGCAGCCTCTCCCATTCTTTTCTTCTCCATCTTCAAAACTCTCACTATCACTCACTGATTACCAAAATTTACCTTGGCTGTCTGATTCTGAGCGTTTAATTTTGGTTACAGAACAAAAGACCAAAACCAAACCATTAATGCTGTAGAATGTGTTTTCTCTTCTTGTATCTTTTCTTTATATATTGTTCTGTCTCCTTTGTCTTCTCACATCTGGAGGCGGGGATTTGGGACCAGATTTCTTTTCATCTTTTAACCTCACACTTGTTTACACCAGTTTGATTACAAGGTGAAATACATAAACGAAGAGGGCATAATTTGACATCCATTTTCAGTGTTGGAATGATTAAACAAGGCTAGTCATTTCAGAGATGAAATGAAGAATTATGCTTTTAAATGCCCATGTTCAGTTCGAGCACCTCATTGCTGTTCTACAGAGTGTATACAAATAGTACAACTTAATAATGAATCAAAACCCTCCTGCTTCAACCTGTAAATTAATAGCTGAAATGTACTCTTGTGCAGACAGACAGTGTCTGGGCCAGTTCACACCTGGCATCACACCAGGGCTTATGTGAAATTCAGACGGGCCACAGGCTTTGTGCCGGGTTTTTGAGCAGGGATATTTTCACTCTGCAGCAAGCAAGTGCAGTCATATGTTTCAATAAGGGACTTATCCGTTAGCAAGTGAAAATGTTACCGCTAATTTTACACCCTGAAAACAAATCAGGGTTTCACAGTTCGAAAGCAGAAACCAACCAGCTATAAACCGTCAGATTGACTGTGATCTCAGAATTGAATAGGTCTATTTGTTCTAACAAACAGTTAGGCCATTAAATTGCAAAGCCTTCCAGTGTTTGTCCAGGTAAATAAGGACACATCCAAATTGATTATCTGTTGTTCAGAGGTAATGATACGTAATAAACTATTCGCTCTGGGTAACGTAACAGAAATGTGCTTTAGTGCCTACATGTGCAGTATCTTCCAGTCTAAGAACAGGATAGGATCTCCCCACTTGGCTATCTCATATCCCTCTCACATGCCCCCCAATCCTGAAGGCAAAATGTGTTTGCTTTATAGAACAGAGACATGCATTTTTTCTTGCTCCACATGCTTCTGTTGATGGGGGTTCCTCAGAAATCTGCATGTGTGTACACCCACAACGCATAGCAGAAAAAGGTTTCAGAGACTTTAAGGTTAATCCTGTTCCTTTCAGCATCATTATACTCAATTGGAAGAAAAAAAAAAAGAGAGAGAGAGGGAGAGAAAAAAAAATAAAAAGAAAAAGAATATCTATCATCACAGACTTCAAATCCACTAGCTGCCCAGCAATAAATCTTGTGCTTGTGTCAAAATGTCTCCAGCAGAATTTCTAGGATGAAACTTCGCAGCTCAACATTAGGCAGCAATTGATGATATATGATCCAGGCAGCATGAGCAGTATTCTAACAGGAAAAGAGGTAATCTAAATTTTGTCAAATTGGAAGTAGTTAAATGATTCTTGCTTTTCCCAATTGGAACTTAATTGACTTTTTTTTAGCTGTCATGTAAGAATTTCTCCTATGCACACATTCTTGCTGTCTCCAGAGTCAGACCGTGACCACATACAGCTGGAAATCTCCAGTGCAAGGGAGAGGGAATGAGCTTCAGGGACCAAGAACCAGGGACAGAAACATTTTCCATCAGTGGCGGTACCTTCTTTATGGGATCCTGCTCCATCACTTGTGACAAACGCCAAATTGAATGTTTGTGGGGACAAACTCCGAGAGGGTAATAACCCGTGTTGAGGCAGTTTGAGAATGATAAATGTTTTATTGTCTTTATTTTTCTCACATCGCTTGCCAGTTAGACTTGCAAGGTGAAATTAGTAACCTTCCGAGGTGGAATTTGTCTTGCCAAATTTTAGCTGACTAAAACATTGAGTGGGATGGTGTACAAAGGAGAAACATGAATTTAGACACCTAGGGTGTTGATGTTCAGGTGGGCATTTATTACATCTGGCACAGAAGCATTCAGTGCTGCTAAGGACACCTAGGTTGCCTTTTTTCATCTGCCTTGGTGCCCACTGTTGTGTTAGCAGCATCATCCCCAGGCACCATGATCTGCTCTGACCGCTTTCCCCTGCATGTCAGGGGAGTCGAGGCGCACAGGGACCCTCTCCAAACTGTCTCATTTCAACATGCCCAGCCTGGGCTGCTGGTCAGGGAGAGGCCAGATCTCTTGCAGAGTGTTTCATGCTCACCCATGCCCCCCACACATCCTGCACAGCCCAGGGGAACTTGGTATAGAGGAAAGGAATGGAATGATGATCACCCAGATTGCACCTGTAAGCTGCTTTTGTAAGAAGTGGAGAAGGCAGGAGCCTTCAGCAGGGTTTTCATTTAATCTATCTAAAATGTCTACACAGAATCTAATTTCTTCCAAATGATTATTTGAATGTGACAAGCAGAGTCTTGCGTAACTGTCAGATCCTCGTGCTAGAGAAGAATCACATAGAATTGGTGAAAAGGAGGGAGTCACCTCTACCTGGCTGTGGTGTAACTTAATACCAGGAGAGGAATGCTGAGGGTACTCTTGAACAATGTCCACTGAAACAGAAAGCAAGATAAATAATCAACAAGCATAATCTCTCAGTGATCGCATAACAGATGGCAGACAATATGGAAAGGGGAACACACAAAGAGAGATATTAATTTAAGACAGACAGATAGATGGAGCAATACTTTCAAAAAGTAATAAGTGGATCAAATTGAAGGCCAATTCTCAGATGTGTATTCAGAGAGTTATGTGTTCGGTGCTTAATGAAAAAATCAGTTATTTTGAAAAATATAAGTAAAAGAAGGATCGTGCATTTAGATTGATTTCCATCCTCGAAATAAGAAAGAAACAAACAGAAAAAAAAAAAAGAAGAAGAAAAAAAGAAAAAAAGAAATGCAGCTCCATTTTTCTCTTGAGCCCTTTTTTTCTGTCTAATTGCTAAACGCTGCAGTTTTCCTGATAAAACAGAAGCAAAGCAGTTAAAAAGACATCAATATTTTCGCTGTAAAATAAATGGAGATTAATAAGCAGAAACGTGTTTCTTTTTTCTTTACTTTAGGAAATGATGAGACTGCTTTGTGTCTAAAAGATACCGAAATCTGAATTAAAAAATAATACTACTAATAAATCCTCCGGCAGAACTGCAAATATATTTCCAACCACTAGATGGTAGTTAAAGCACGGCGTTGAAATGAAGTGCTGCTCTGTGAAACGTATAGTCAGGGTGCCTATGTCAGAGGCTTAGCGAAGTCAAGGTTGGTTTTATTTTCCCAGTATCCACGTAGAAGGAAAATAAATAAATAAATAAATAAATAATAAAGGAAGGAGAAAAAAGGGGGGAGGGGGGATGGTGGTTGGGGAAAGTCTCTTCTGTGCCTTTTTGGACTTAAAAAGAAAAATGGACATAGCAGAAGTGTTCCTGATTAGATTGGTACAAAAAGATGATGCATTCTTTCTGGATGAATCAGGAGATATGAGGTTCTGTCACGCTTTAGATATAGACCTGAAATACTAAGCTTAAATTTATAGCCTCTTGAATGATCCACAGGACTCTGTTTACTCATATAGTAGAACTGGGTGCAGTTCCAGCAGTTCCTCTCGGTGATCAGTTACTTTATCACCTTGATCAGTTCAGAAGATACAATAACTCTCTTTTTTTAATAAATTCTACTACATTAGATCCTTTATCAACCTTCTTTGGTTTTAATCACACATCTGGGCAGGAGTCCTCTCCCCATCTTTCTCTTTGACACGCATGCAACCACATGCTCTCATACCCATAAATGTCTATGTGGTACTTTTTGACCTCTTGCAGTATTTATATTTTCAGGGGAAAAGGCTGGTAGAAATAGGGTACAGGATCTGAAGAAATGATAGTTCAATAACAGGTGTTCATTTTTATTTATTTATTTTTTTTTCCATCTCTTATTTCCAGAGAGGGCAATCTATTTCAAAAGTTGACTAGGGAAGATGTTTCCTTCCATAGGAAAAGTATCTCAATGGAAACCTGGCAATTGGAAAATGTACTTTGAGTTCAGATTTTGGACATTCATTCCCAACTTCAAAACATTAGGGCTCAAAACTGCTATACACTTCTGTTATGAGTGACCTCTCCCATTCCCAACCTCAACAGCTTATTCTAGTGCTTTGTTTTGGGTTCATTCTCCATCTAAATATTTACAACAGGGAAGAACACTGGGAAGATCAATAAGATTTTCTAGAAAATTGGGAATAGCAAATTTTTTCCTGGAGCTCCTCCCATCAAACACCCTGCTGTGCAACTGGGAGCGCTTCATCTTAGCCTCTTCTGCCAATAAATTGTGCCTGGAGGTATGCAGATCAATAGTATTGCTTAATGTACATGAAAAGGTTAGTCTGGTACTTATTCTTTGAAAAAACGCCACTGGATCATTTCTAAAGTTATCTCAGGGATTTGTCTCTGAGGTGTTCTGTGGTATTGAGTTCAAAAACCTCCTAATATTTGTTTGGCATCACTGACTATTAAAAAAATAATAACAATAAAAACAGAAAGAACAAGCAATTCTACTGCATCTTTCTACAAATAGCTATGAATGAGATTAAGGTTGGAAAGACGACTCTAAAAACGTTATTAAGTATTAGAAAGCCCAGCAAGTTAATAGAGAATGGCTTGGTTACCCAGGCCTAAATTTTCTTTAGGAAAAAGATGAAGCCCTGTCTGCATTTCCATAATTCTTTGCTGGTCCATGACAAGTGTCACCACAGAAAAGTGACTTCCATGAGCCTGATACAAAGCTACTTGTATATGGGACAAGTTCTCCCTGAGGACAAAGTCCATTTGTTAGCTTCATGGCAGCCCCTGTGAGCAGTAATTTTTTTTTTACTTTTTTTTTCACTACAACCGCTTTAGGAATAGCTGTAACATTGATCTCATCACTGAGATTTACTCTTGAGTAATAGCTTTGCACCAGATGACCTGGATTTTGTAATGAGTCTATGTGTGAAAGCTTGGAACGTACAGTTTACCGCTCAGTTCCCAAGTACCTTCTGGATAGGAGATACATATTTTCTGTTTTCAGTTGTTGAGAAATAAACTCCTGGGCAGGTTTCATTTTGCATTTTTCAGAAAAAAATACAGTCCAGGCATCTTCAAAAGTCACACACTGTTTGTATGTGGTGGCCAGATGAGTCCTATGGCATGGAGGATGTCCAACTATGAGACCCAACCAGGGTCAGGATGTTTTGTTCTCTGTTACAGCTGGTAATTTCTGTTGTAGTAATTGCAAGTTGTCTCCAAACCTCTGCAGTTTCTTTTCAAAACTACATCCTGAACTGCACAGCCTCAAACTTGGCTGTGGTAGTATTCTCTTATTTCTGTATTTCTCTGAGCAAATCTTATCTGTCTGTCTGTTGCTCCATCTGTCTGTCTGTTCTGCTGCTCTGCATTCTGGAAGGCACTGTCTTTTAGGTTGTTTCGGATACCTCTTTGTAGACATTCGTATTACCTCTACAAAGCTTTTCTTGAGTGGGCCAAATTCATCTGTGATGGGGAAACTTCATTAACTTTAAGAATTTCATACATATATGTATAAATATTTAATAAGGGATGATTTTGATCCACAGCCATCCTTGGGGGCCACTCTAGATGCAAAACGTTTGTCTTTGCATATGAACAACCATAGCTGGGGAGGGGAATCCTAGTTAAGGTTTTGCAGGGATTGTTCCAGGACAAAAGAAAATCATGCACTCATTGCTGCACTGCACAGAATGTGCTAAAGGAGAACAAGAAAAATGAAGGAACATGCAATTCTGCCCACTTCAGCAGTTAAGCTTTTGTTAGAATACTCTTAAGCAATTACAAAGCTGCCAGGACTGTATTTAATTAAATATATAAATACCCATACAAAAATAAAACCCAAGCAACACTTACATCATATCTACAAGGTGTTATTGTTTTGTTTATATTTTACAGATGGACATTTCGTCAGGGAGAAATTTGCCAAGTGCTGTGAGGGAGAGAGGGAAAGAGAGAGAAAAAGAGGTGGAGGGATGCAGAGAAAAGAAGTGTAGGTGCTGCAGAAGAAATGGCATCTCTTATATTTCAGAAATGCAAACACTACAGTGATAATGCAAACTCACGTGATAAGAAAGTGTGACTTGAGTTCCCTACTTAAGGCTTCGCTGAAATTGCCCAATACTTATGGGAAAACAGCTGACAGAGTAATTAGAGATGGTGCATATAATTTATCATTCGTGGTCTTGAACTTCGTGCAGCTGATTTGGATGACCAGATGACTCGTACATGTAGACTAAGTGCTTCAGGTGGGGAGTGTGGCTTGAACTGAGAAGAGCATAAAAAAACAAAGCAAAAACAAACAAAACTAATTTACCCAGGATCCTTTGTCTTTAACCCATAAAATACAAAAGGCATGCCTACAGGTTGTCCTGATAAGGGGGGAATCCTTTCTGAGACAGATTTCACACTGCAAGAAGTACGGGGGCTGCTTTACTGCTGCTGGAAGGACAGCCCGGACACCTACAATTTCAAGCATGAACTGAAGTTTTGCCTACACATTGCTGGGCCAGGAGAGGACGACACCTTGCACTGGAAAGCCTTTGGAGCTTTCCATCTGGGAGTAGGATAGATACTGGTCCTGGTGGTAAGAGTGTTCACCAGGTGCTATCCGATCCAGACAGCAGCAGTAGACTCATTCCTTTGTGGCTGCAAATGTACAGGGACATATCCCTGAAGGACTGTGTCTTCATGTGGTGTTTGGGGCTGCTGAGTAACACCTAGGGGAAAAGCTGGCAACAACTTTGATTCAGAGCTTTTGGCATTAGTAAGACAAGTTACAAACATGCATGTAGTCTATATTTTAAACATTAATTAGTGCTGGGTAGAGCAACTCAGGGGCAAAGTGAGAGCAACTCAGGGGCAAAGTGATGCAGTGTACAGTTTATGTCCTCTTGATCATATTATCTCAGAAATATGACTGCATTCACACTGAGTGATACCTTATGAAATGTTAGTGTACTGCATGGAGGCTACTGAGGCACCAGAAATAGGAAGTACTGCTCTGCAAAACAGCTTTTAATGGGACTGGAACCCATCAGGTACTGCCTGAAAAACACATGGCCTGCTTCAGCTTCCACTCAGGTATGCCAGTGTTGTGATTATTTTCTTCTGCCCTAACTGGGGTCCAAGTCTATAACATCTCATCATTCCTTGCTGCAGGAGCTGTGCCTGCAGGTGCTACCAGTCCCTCTCAGGGACAGGACTTGTTCCTCAACTTGACCAAGAGAGGCATTTGGGTGTTCCTGCTGGCTGGGTGCAATTACAAAGGGAACCCCAAACTCACATGGCCCATATGTGAGGCTTTCCCATCATTTGTTTTGCATATGTTTTGCATCCCCACATGACCTACGAGAGCATGAGCCTGCAAAGAAGGGGTTTTTTTTAGAGCAGGGGAAAATGTGCCCATTGTTACCAGTGGATATGTCAATCTCATTCCCGAAAGGAGGAAAAAAGATTGTTTAAGGTGAAATACCAATTGAATTTTTCTTTTGTTTTCGAAAGGCTGTGGCTGTGGTTTTCAGAAAGGCTAAGGGAATTAAATATCCATTCCTTTTTCGAGTGAAAAGTCTAAAAGCTCTGACCTCAGCCTATAGGGTAAATGTTTTGTTTTCTGTATTTTAGCCTCAGAACCAATTACATGTTATGCTATCCATGCTTCTCTATTACCTTAACCATCCCATGATAACCGTTTTCCTGGTAACAGACTCTATGTTAATTCACAACAAGAAAATCTCAGGGACATCCATAAGCTCTCACATAGAAGTAATGATGAGGAAATAACTTAGCATTGGGTGTGCTTTCTCTATTTTTCTCAGACTATCTCAGGTGGTGGCTGCAAAATGAAAATGCTCGACTGATAAACACTTGTGAGGTAGGTGAAAGAAGCTCTCATTTCAGGTGCAAATCCAAGATCTTCCCCCGCAGTTTGAGGGAGAGGATTAGGTCCCTTTGCCACACATTTCTCCTGTCTCCACCCCTCCCACCCCCTCCTTCAGCATCTATATCCAAACCCTGCATCTGAACAAAAAAAAAAGCTGTATCTGTCCCTTAGTAAAACATCTTTTATTTGCCAACTTGTTTTTCCCACAGACTCCCGCTCCCTTTTGTGTTTGTGCTAATGTTCCGAATGTCTACACCGCGTAGCTGATGATTATTTGTGAGACAGAGTGAGTTAATGCAGATTTGCAAGCTGTTCCCATTTGTTAAATGTCAGAAAAACACATGCAAGTCACTGGCTTTAGCACTTAGCTGCCAGCTGGCTCTTCTGAAAGGAGGGGACAAATGACAGTCTATCAAACAGCATGCTTTCAAAGAAAGAGGAGACCTGTTCCAGAACTGCAGCTTCAGAGGCTCTTTTAACAACATAAGCAAAACTGGGAGCCAACCTCATTTTTTCCCCCTGGCTGTAATGAACACACAGCTTAGCTACAGCAGTCTCCCACCCCCAGTAAAATGAACTGGAATTACAAAGCTTATGAAGAAAATGAGTGTCGTTTGTTGTTTTTGTGTTTTTTTTTTTTTTCCTCTATCTTTTCTTTTTACTTGTTTTTCCCTATTTCTTTCATTTTCGGATCGAAAGTAAGACCAATAATAATGTCAGAAGGGAAAGGAGTGGGGTTCTGAGATCAGTCTCAAATCTCAGAAGAAGACTGCACGAAATGGTGCCAAATTGAAGTATTTATCCATGGGTAAGTGCCCAGTGTAGATTAACATATTTTAATTATGGTCTCTGGGTTTGCTGCACTCCCTTGAAGAATACACAGTTTAGGCCTCACTGGTGAGCCAAAGTTGTGTGTGTGGGGGGGGAGATTTTTTGTTTGTCATGCATGCTGATGGGGAGTGCTGTCCTCAGGATGTGCCTTTCTCCTCCAGCAGCCTCAAGCAGAGGGGGTGACGGATTCTTTGTACCACTCGACATGCTCTGATCCCAACCTGGCTGCCCAGCGGCTGTCAGCATGGAGGTCTGGGCATGGTGCTGCTTGCCTGGGTGATGTCCACCAGGGCCTCCAACATCACCCGCTCATTAGGATGTCTCTGAACAGCTGTCATGTGGTGCTGACTTTTTGTCACAGCTGACAATGGTGAGATTAAAGCAGGTAGCCAGAGGCTGAAAGACTCTCTCTTTTGTTACAAAGCTCTGAGTCATCTAGTCTCCTGTTATAAATATCAGTCGTCAGATTTGGATTCACACTGAGTCACTCGCAGTCTTGGGAAGGACCCATTGCACTAATGGGCAATTTTGTGTTGCGGGACTATCAGTATACAAGATTGCCACCACTGTCAAGATATCAAAATGTGATCTTGTGTGCTTAATAGTTCATAATGAACAAGCTGTACTGCTCTACTGAACATCTTCCACTTATTCAGTAAGATTTTGAAGCGAGTAGTCAATTCCCAAAGTTCTTCCTGATTCACACTCAGTGTTGGGTCCAGAAAGCATACGGGAAAGAAGGAGCATCAGTTAGGGCAAGATTCAGGTGTTATGCTTTGTTACATGAAGTGCTTCCTACACTAAATGGCCAGATTCATTTTCACAGGCAAAAGGGAGAGACAAAACTATGAAGGTAACCTGCTTACTTCTATCACTGCAGGGACTCCAGGTGTCCCAGGTGGCTTTAGGATCAGTACTAGCCAGTGAAATGAGAAAAAACAAGGTGAAATGAAGACAAGTGAACCTTAGGAGCAATCTAAAAGAAGGACTTTGGCTGTGAAAGTAGCCCCAGATTGTCATCCAAACCACACCTACTCTTAACTTCTTGATCCAAGGGAAGCAAAAACTCTCTGGATGTGTAAGCTTTTACCCCGAAAACATACCCTAGGGAACCCTCAATTTGAAAGCAAGTGCCTAACTCCTACATTAATCTCTGCGAGATCCTGGAATTAGGGAAAGTTAAGCCTCTGAATCTGATAAATACAAGCTGAACAATCTTCACTGTCTTCAGGATCAATGCATGGCCTTGTTTCTGTCTTCCTTCAAAGAAAAAACGAGTCTAGATATAACCAAAAGATGAGATTTCCCAAGTTCCAGGCTATCGGTGTTTGAAAGAATATGAAATAAGATACCTCAATTACTCTAAGCTTTCCTTTAAAGTCTCAAATTGTACACTTTTAGTCTATCTGGAGAAACAATGTGAGAGTCATTGTTCTGCAGCTGGAGCAACTTAACTCCATTTTGAATTTCAGGTGTTCAGGGTCTTCAGAGCTAGATCCACTGAGATATTTAAACCTGCAGATATTTTGGCACCCAACTTCTGTTTGTCCCACCACATACATTAACAGAGCTTAAAGTCAACTTGGCTATAAAGAGCATCAGAAAATGAAAGTACCAAGCAATATCTGTCTTTAGAGAGAGAGAAGGCAGTTGTTATCTAAAAATTTCCCCCACATTAGGTTCTTATTATCTTTCCTTTTGCACCATCAACTGTTCCATGCAATTGTGCTTGGAATCGTTCAACTGAAAAGAAAGGCTCCCCTGTCCATCTTCCTGGCAAACATGTTCAAAGGTACCTCCTTTTTTCATTCCCTTTCTCGGATCTGGCTGGCAAAGCTTATCAAACAGAGCGTTAACGGCATAGCCTCTCTAAGTCTCCAAAGTCTGACCCCAAATACAGAGATCACTGAATCTGTTGCAGGTTAGCATATGGCACTTGTTTGAGAGCACTGTTAGTGAAAGACTGAATCCGGCAGCCTGACAGATCCAAGTGTGCTGTAGCTAGCTCTGTGCCATATATCCAACCACTATTGATGCTGGATATGCACTGCCTATAGATACACACACACACAGGCACTCATATGCAGCATATATGCATTTAGGAATATATATACGCATCCACATAGGTCACAGGTAGACACAGAGAGCACTCATACAAACAGCCTGTACAAACCACTTCATCCTGTCCTCTGTCTGGCTGATGAGATTGAAAGTCTGTCAGTGCAAAATAATAATAATAATATAAATATATATGTGTATGTATGTAAGTATGTACACAAGGGCTGCTGCACAAGTAATAGCTGCCATTTTATTGTGTTGGTCCATGATGTCAGAGGTGGATGTTGGTGGTATCACACCAGGGATTGAGTCTTCCTCTACATTTTGTTGCTGTGTGACAGATGGCAGCAAAAGAGCAGTCTGACAGAATGGTGGCTGACATGGAAGTGTGTGTGAAGCAAAGTTTTGCCACTGAATTCCACCATTTGGAAAAGCTGCACATTCACTGAAGTTTTCTGAGTGCTTATGGAGACCAATCAATGGGTATCATCATGGTAAGGAGGTGAGTGGTGTGTTTCAGCTGCAGTAACAATGAGAATGGTTCAGCTCAGGTGCTGAAGATTTTTATGAGTGCAGCATGCAAGCTCTTGTTCATTGCTGGTGAAAATGCAGAACTAATGGTGGTGTCTGCATTGAAAAAATAGTGTTTTGTATCTGAGAATCTGCTCTATCAAATAGCATTATTGTGTCCTTTGTACCTGTTGTAATTGCCATGGAAATAAAGAGGAGGCATTACTTCCGGAACAACCTATGTATTTGCAGGCACACGTATATAAAACATAGATCTACTAGAAGCTAGACTCAAAAGTTCAGTGTGCCCAGTAGCTGCTCCTGGGTCCCAGCCTTATTGCAAGCAAAACCTAAAGGGTTAAGTAATCCGAATGAAGGGGATTTTGGTTCCTCAGGTTATTTTGTCTCCCCCCACCCCCCACTGCTGGGTTCTCTGCTCCTCTGTGTGCATGGAGATGAGCCTTTTATCTCACTAGCTGACAAATATCTGCTTTCCGTGAGATTTTTTGTTGCCTGCCTCGATTCTGCTCTGCCTCTGAGGCGCATAAGCTCTGTCATACTCATTACATGAAGAGCATCAGGGTGAGTAAGCCCTTTCCCTTCATTTTCTTGAAAAATGTCAGGTTCAGACTTAAGCAGTGAATGCTGGTAGTAGCAGAAATGTGGTTCTTGTGGGGAGATGGTGAGACAAGACAGGTCTAGTAAATACAGCAGGGTGTATCTGGTGGGGCTCTGGGAGTCCTGTCATCAGCTCAGGGACTTCGTACCAGATGAAAGTCAGCATCTCCTTTTAACAAAAGGGGATATTACTGCTAGCTTTCTCTCGTGACATCAGAGTCTGTAAGTAATGCTAGCAAAATACTTATGC
The DNA here is from genome assembly GCF_039878825.1 of Excalfactoria chinensis. Classification (NCBI taxonomy): domain Eukaryota; kingdom Metazoa; phylum Chordata; class Aves; order Galliformes; family Phasianidae; genus Excalfactoria; species Excalfactoria chinensis. Next base: position 3,879,589 of record NC_092857.1, read on the forward strand.
TGTTAGTGCCAGACATGCAAGCCACCAGTAATATTGAAATCTCATTTTTAAGTGCACAGAAGACAGATTTTCAAGGATGCTTAGATTAAAGATCAGCAGATGTGAGGGGGGTTTTCAAAAGTTGTTATGAATTTCATTCCTATTAACTTCAGCAGAAGATAAGCATTATTTTCTAACTTCAGTTGCCACCTATGAATATCCTTAAGTATCTAGATGTCTTTAGAAACTTCCCTGGGAACTTTCAGATAGAAACTTCTTCGTTTTAAAAGTGAGCACAAAGTAATATTTCTGCCAGAGTGTTTAGGTGTTATGCTGTCAGTATCATAATGCAATGCTTATCCTTTCTCTGGGGAATGGTTAGTCACTGACTTACTGGCTAAACTAGATTCTTGGGCATGATGGAGGACACATTAAACATGACAGAAGATATGAGAAGTGAAAAAAGCAAAAGCTGTATCTTGCTTTTGGATTCATCCTGAGCACTGTGTCACCCGTGTGGCAGATGTGCTTAAACACACAGTGGTAAAATAAAGAGCTTATGAATGGAAAAATTTGTTTTGTTTTGTTTATTTTACTACTTCCTAAGTGATTTTAAGCAGGTTATCCTGGGCATCTGTGCTCATATTTTCTCAGTGCACCTTGTAGCACTTCTCACTGAGCCATCTCTGAATGAGGAGGCCAAAGCACCTCAGTTTACCAATACAAATTTGGGATGGCCATCCTTTTTCTGCAGCCAGGGCTAGCACTTCTTCTGACAGCAATGCTGCAGTGCAGATAACCAGCTATTCTGGAACCAATTTAAATCTCTGTCTCACAGTGCTGTCTTACACAGAGCAGGTTTATGCTGAAAGGTTGGTTCAGAGCCCCCAGAAACAAACAGGATGCAATGCTTCAGCAACCTCCTCCTAAGTTATGAAGTTCTCCCCACCTCAATTCAATTCCTTGAAATAGGGATAACAACCTTTTCTAGCGCGGTACCTGCCTTGCTGAACACAACAGATCACGCAGGGAAGGAGATAGGAAAGGGATGGGCAGATGGTACCGTCCTACTGCAAATAATAAATAATCAGAGTAATCCCTCTATCACAACAAGACTTTACGTTAAGTGTAGAAATAAGGAAAAGCACTGCTGCAGTCCCCAGGAGTGAGTCAGAGAAGGATGTGACATGAAGTGTTCGCAAGCTTTTTTCTTCATTTGTCTTCTCTTTTTTTTTGTGAGTGTGTGTGTGTGTGTTTGTGTTATTATGAGAACAGAGCAATTTGAGAGGGTAGTGACGTAAAAATAATAGTGCTGGAAACCAACTTCTGTGTTTAAAAGATTTTTGCCAGCATCTCGTGAGCAGGGTGACCAAATGCTCATACTGTAGGTGTCTTGTTGTCACGATCTGCATCCATATGTCACACGCTTAATCAGAGAGGCATAGTTGTGGGATAAAGCAGGCAGATCTGAAAGTCGGTGCTCAGGTAGAAAGCCCTCTTTCTCCTGCCTTCTTTAGCTGAAATGTTGAGCAGTTACACTCATATTGCTAGTTCTTGGTTGGGCTGTTTCTATTTCCGCAGTGTCCTCATGCCTGTCATTGCTTGGACCTGGTTCAGTAAACACATTAGCCACATCTGAGAGTACAAATATTTCTTCAGAGGCTTAAATGTCTATTTGAACATGTGACTGCAGTAACCACATGTGCAGTCAGAATCAGCCCTGTATACAACATCAGTGCTGATATGTCCAAATTTAGGCAGATCATGCATGAGAGGAGGAACTACACTGGGAATAGGGAACACTGGCTGCCTACATCAACAGGTCTGTCTGAGGTGGTCCTGCAAATGACAGCAGATGTTGGTTGGGACCACCAGTCCCTTGAAAATCCTCCACAAAGAAGATGCACATCACAGTCTGGCATGTGTCTGTGCTTCTCCTGAGCAGAGCTTTCTGCCCACTCTTCAACTGCTGGCTGTGCGTGGCACCTTTAACCCTGCTGACAGCAGTGGCAATGGTGTGCTGCGTAGAAAAGGGCCCAAGGTGGCATTTAGTGGCACACTGAAGCCTAAGAGGTCAGTGTGGAAAACCTCCACAGTGCCACTCTGCTGACGCTGACCCAGGAATTAGGCATCAAGTTATTCCAAAGGTACTGTTCTGACGATTCCCCTTTAGGAGAAGCTGGTACAAGTGGAAAGTTGGCTGGAAATTTCTTTCATTGCAATTGCTTCTAGCTGATACAAACTTTCACAAACAACGTGAGCCGAGCAAAGTGAGTATTTAATATGTGAAGAATGATTTATAGTGTGCTTTGCAGAAAAGTTTTCAGCAAGTCTGAATTCTCCATTAAAAGCTGCTTGCTTCATTACAGAGCTACCAAAATAGGCAAAGAAAATATTCCTTGCTTATCCCAAGACTCCTTAACTCCTGACAATTTTAATAAATCAAGGAACATTTGTAAGTACTAAATGTTAAATGTGTATTCACAGTTAATTTTTAATCAACTAACAACGGTGATGTGTTAATTGAATGCCATTAAGAAACCATAACTTGATGCATTAGCTATTTTCCAATGCAGGGGAACTTTTCCCAAGGCTTTCAGTCGTTGCCCAGGCTCCTCTGAGAAATAAATAAATAAATAAATAAAATAAAATGAAATAAAAATTAAATGCGCGCGTATTTATTTTAAATGCATTTTGACCTGAACTGGACTACTCAAACCCTAAAAGTGAGCCAAGTTCACATAAGGTTCTCTGAGATTCATGGTTTTGTTGAACATGAGCTGAATTTTAAACAAGCCTCGGCTATTTTTGAAGTTATCTTTGGCTTAGAGGTAGTACTTACAACCTAAGAAATGACTGTGTAGGCCCAGCATGTAGACTCCTGGCTTCAGTGTTAGTTGTTTAAGATGTCAACTCAGAGGTCAAGGAGAAAGTCAGAAGGGTGACATTCAACTCATCTTTTTAAGATTTATGAAACTTGCTGGTTTTGTATCCATCTTTTAAGCTGGCTCTCCAGCAGTAGAACTATGCCACTTCTCTTCCATATGAGAACTAAGGCCTAGATGGTGCAGTGTTGGTGACATTATTTCCTTCCGCTGAAGAAGTTACAGTTACAGCCCTTTCTATTCGCTTCAGCCCTGGCTGGCCTGCTGGGTGGACACTTCCACCTCTCCTCAGAGAAAAAGCAGGTTATTTTAGCTAGACTAATTAAGGAAGCTTTGCTCACGTGGCTGAGTCAGGATGATAGTGTTCACACAAGGAGCTGAGGTGGCAATTGTCATGGGATGACTGTGGCTACTCCTTTGGCCAACTATGGTACAGACTTTTTTTTTGAAGCCCCCAGATTCTCCCCCATACATAGTCCTTGTATGGATGCTTACATATTTCACCAGGGTCTGAAATAAGTCTGATCAGAAATGCAAAGAGGAAAGGGGGAGGAGAGATGCGAGACAAAAACAGCCAAGTTATAAATATCTCTATTTTTAGATACTCAGATGAAATTTGCTATGGGGGTTTTTAGTGATGGTAATCAGGAGAAGAATGAAGGGCATCAGTAAAGATGATTGAAACCTATCCAACAAAAATAATCTACTGCAGTTGGCTCATTTTCTTTCTGATGTTGTGCTCAATGAAATGAATTTAAACTGTTTATTTTACAATTAACATGCAATGTGCACTTCCAAAGTAATTTATGAGAAACAATTTTCATTTTATGTGGGGCTGCAGCAGACAGAGAGCAGAGATTCAGTTCACAACTGCAAGGTGAAGTTCCAGGGCGGGGGAAGGTGCTTTCTTGTATGTGAAATTTGCTACTTTCCATTAAATTTACAAATGCTATCATTTTATCATGTCTCTCGGCTGTAAGGGCATGCATAAGAAAATCATCTGCTCCTTTTTAGGGTATCTGGGCAAGGAGTCTTGCCACAATAACAAGAGAGAATAAGAAAGGAAGGCAGAGGCAGAAAACAAGTCTGATCAGTAACACTAACCGATGAGCATATGAGAATGCCGGCATGTTTATTCCATTAGGTTTAGAGACAGAGGATTTAAAATCTCAGAGCCAGTGATCAGATATAAGAAAAGTCAGCTGAACAAACTGATAAGAAAAGAGACAAAATGTGAAAACGTTGATTCAATCAAGGCTGTATGATCAAAGATTTATGAATCAGGATAATAAGAGAAGAATCATTTAATCATTAAATCGTAAAATTGTAGAATTGTAGAATCATAAAATCACAGACTCATAGAATCATAGAATTGCAGAGTAGCTTGGGTTGGAAGGTACCTTAAGTACCATCTAGTTTTGATCCCATCTGCCATAGGCAGGACAGATAACCACTAGACCATCTTGCCCAGGGCCCCCATTCAACCTGGCCTTAAGCGGCTTCAGGGATGGGACATTCATGGCATCTCTGGGCAACCTTTTCCAAGTAACAATAAGCAAAATGCTGAGACATAGACCTGGCACAAACAAACAAACAAACAAAACTAACAACAACAACAACAACAACAAAAACCAGCAATGACAAGAAGGTGTTTCTAGTAACAACAAACAAGAAGGTGGCTGAGGTATTCAACAAGTTTTGCTTGACTCAATCTTCACTAGTGACTGCTCTACATACAGGGCTTGAACAGATGGTTCAGAAAGTGGGAACTGGGGGAGCAAAGCCTCTCCTGATGTAAGTGAAGATCAAGTTCATGACCTTGTGGGGAACCTGAATGTCCATGAGTCTATGGGTCCTGATGAGATGCATACTAGAGTCCTGAAGGAACTGGCTGGCGTAGTCACCAAGACATTTTGATGATAACTGAGAAGTCATAGCAGTCAGGTGAATTCCCTAGTGAATGGAATAAAAGACAATATCACATTCATTTCTAAGAAAAGTAGAAAGAAAAACCTGTGAGCTTCACCTTTGTTCTGGGAAAAATCGTGGAACAAGCAATGCAAGCTATGCTATGGCACATGGAAGAAGGGGAGATGATATGGGATAACCAGCATGGTTTTGCCAAGATCCTTCCTGACCAACCTTCTTGCTTCTTACGAGTGCAAAACTGTGTCAATGAACAAAGGAAGAATCACTAATATCATCTCCTTGGACTTCATTAAGACCTTTGACACTGTCACCCATAACATTTTTTTTCCTTCAAACTGGAAAGATATGGATTTGATGGGTGGCTTGTTCAATGGCCAAGGAACAGGCTGCAGGATTGTACCCAGAATGTGGTGGCTAATGGGTCAATGTCTGGGTGGAAATCACTGACAACCAATATCCCTTGGGAGTCAATACTTTGACCAATATTCTTTAACATCTTTACCAATGACACTGACTGGGATCAAGAGTATCAGCAAGTTTGCAGTTGACACCAAGATTTGGGAATGTGGACAACACACTTGAGGGACAGGATGCCATCCAGAGGGACCTAGACAGACTCAACCAGTGGGTCCAGGAGAACCTCATGAGGTTCAACAGATCTAAGTGTAAGGTCTTGCGCCTGGGTTTGTGGCACCCCCTGCTATCAGTGCTAGCTGGGGATGTGAGGATGGAACAGAGCCCCACTGAAAAGAACTTGGGGATAATGGTGGATGGTAAGTTCAACATAAGCCAGGCATGTGCCCTTGCAGCCCAGAAAGACAACTTGGGCTGTATTGAAAGAAAGGTGACGAGCAGGGCGAGGGAGGTGATCCTGCCCCAGAACTTTGCACTGTGAGACCTCACCTGGATTACAGTGTCCAGATGTGGAGACATCAGTACAGGAGAGACATAAAACCAGGAATGTGTCCAGAGGAAGGCAACAAAAATGAAAAAAAAAAAAGTGTCCCCTACAAGGACAGGCTGATGGAGCTGGAGCTGTTGAGCCTGAAGGAGAGAAGGCCCCGGTAAGAACAGAGAATGGCCTTCTTCCCCAGCCCTATGCCTCAGCAATGTGTGCTCCCAAGCCTGCTGCTGGAGCAGCGGTGGGAGTGAGGCAGGAGAACCAGCAGTTGGAATGGGGCTGCAGGTCACAGCCCAGTGCCTGGTGCCCGTCCTAGAGGAGGAAGTGTACTGAAATCATGGGCACCTAGCTCTTGAAGTATTACAGGTAGCATCATCATGCTTGTGAAAGTCGGGGAACAATCAAAAGCTTTACTCTTACCTTAGCAAAAAGTTGAACTGTAGGAAACAATCTGCTTCATGAGAGAGGCCCGTGTCAGATAGAACTGAGTTCCTCAGCAAGCCATGTCCTGTAAAACTATGTCTCTTCTGTTGCCCTCCAGCTGCAACTCACTGATCTGCATGTGACAGGAAGAGGCAGAAGTAATACTATTCATTCTCTGTTGCCCTGATAGAAACCATTCTGAATGAATTAATAACCATTATCCATACCCATCCTCCAAAGGGGTGTCAGCAGCAAGGATGAGCTGATGATCTGCGCATTAGCCTGAGATTTTGAAGGTTAAGATTTCGTTCCTTGCTCTGTTATATTTTACCTTTGTGACCGTGTACACTGTGCCTCCAAAGGGAAATATGCTGGGGAATAGAAGGATCTTGAATCTTGAAGGTAGTTTTAACAAGAGCAAGTGGCTGGAAGCCAGACAAATTCATGTGAGAGAAAAGGTGTGCACTTATAATAGAGATGAGAATTAATTCTCGTAGTAAAATATGGAAATGTGGGGAATTTTCTCACATTTGATGTCTTCAGTTCAAGGCTGAAATGTAAACGTATCCAAAGACAGTGTTTTAGCCAAATCCTAGTGACTGGGCTTAGAACAATGATAGTTGTTTGTCCATAAATAGCTAATGATAACCAAGTGGTTACACTGAGATGAAAAATCTTTATAGGTCTTATGTTCTCTGAGGCTATAAACTGGAAGGATATTTGAAGGACTGTGTCCAGTTCCCACCTCAACTGTTAAATGAAGCAAATATGACTAAATACAAGGTAAGTGGTACAGGATTCATCTCACTTCACTTAAGTTGTCTGTAAGTAAGACATCTAATAATCAGTCATTTTTTATTTTATTTTTTTTTTTTTTTTTGCTGAAGTTGATAGAAACTCCTCATAGTCATTTTTGTCTGCATTTGCATTTGTATTATAGGATGCTAGGTATATAACATTCTCTGGTCATGCTGTCTCATCGGGTAGAAGAGAGTCTAAATGATTAACTTGAACCTGATAATGATTTTTAAAAAGCGGATAAAGTTGGATAAGATAAACGCAAACTTCTGCATTCCTAGTTCAGATGTTTAGGAGCTGTACTGTTGTCTTTATTCTTTTTGTCTCATAATGCTTCTTATATTTATCACTCTTTAAAGACAGTCCTACAATTCATATTAACACCAAAATGGCTTTCACTTTACAAAAGTAAGACTGTGCTAAAGAATTAATTGCCCTCTGAAGATGTTTACTACTTTTTATTATCTGTGATGGAGCCTGTGTGTCGAGCTCAGGTTTAAATAATTTTCTGTCCTGTGCTGTACGTTTGTTAGCAATTGCTAAAAACTTGCTGTGTTTCATTCTAGCTTTGCTGGAGTTTTAAAAGATGGCTATGAGAGGAAATCTGAGACTCACCCAGATGAGTGGAAATATGCATATGCTGTAAAGAGGATGGAGAGGAACATCTCATGTAACTTCATGTGTTGAAAAGTTTTATCACTGAAGCCTGACTAATCATGTTAGGTTGAAACTATGAGTGCTGATGTCATCAGCTGCAGATGCCTGTCTCAAGATTACGCCAACCATCATACAGATCAGGCCAAATTCACTGAATTCGGACATCTTTCTTATGCGTACCAGTTAAAGATAGGCATTACTTTATGCAGATGATCATGGAATTTGGAGCTAGAGACCAAATTCCATTCAATATTTGGCTTCTTGGCAAACTTGCTAAGTGAGAAGTACACTGTCTGCTTTGGCAGTTAATAAAACAGTCACCTAGAGGATGTTTCAAATCAAGAAAAGATCACCTTTTCAAATAGTATCTTTCCCTTTTTTGTTGTTTCTCTCTGGGATATGAGAAATTGAAGGGTGGCAAAGTAATAACTTACAGTCATCAACTAAGTATATAAAATTACAGGGGATGAATCTGTGATGACAAATCTGAAAAAAAAAAAAAAAACAAACAAACAAAAAAACCACAAACTAACTGAAATTGTGTTCTGCATCCTAGTTTTAATTTTATTGACGTGGCTGGGTGTATTTTAATACTTATTCAAATCTCTATGTAAAGATATTTATATATTCATTGCTAGATATTTATATGTTTATTTGTATGAATATTTATATATTGCTATAGATATTCATATAGATCTCTCCACCAAGCAATTCTCTAATTAGGCACTGCCAAAGAAGAACAGTATTTCAAAAAGAATAATTTTGGATTTGAAGAAAGTTTGCATGAGGTAGTAGCTTAGGTCCCAATCTTGTATATAAATAGCATTACAGTGCAATTCATGGTAGCAATTACATAATTAACATTAGCTGTGTAACACTGGGCCCGATCAAGCTAGCTAAGGTACACATATATCATGTCTGACTACAAATCAACTATAAGTTGCGGAGGAAAAGCATAAAAATATGCCACCAGATGGACTCCTCTAATGGTGTGGAAATTTCCAGTGGCATTTTGTTGTGGTTGGGCATGATATTTTTGTTTTATTTATTGGCTGGTCATCCTTTTGCTATCTGAGGTAGCAAATGATAATCCAGTGTATCTGCTGACAGAGACATTTAAATGTTGTCTGTTTATGAGCCTTCGTGATGTTTTCCATTTCAGAATTTTAATTGATGTTCTCTCCTCCAGGCAATTATCTCTGCTAAACTCTCCACAGTTTCAGTTTTAAGTTCACTGTCTGCCCCTAGGAATATCTGTATTTCTCCACCTAGGTGACCTCTGTGAGAAGCAGCAAAGCAGATTTCTGGACATATTCTCTCATCTTATCTGCCACCTCACTTCAGCACCACTTTGGTCTGCAAGGGAAGGGCAAAACTGCTTCTTCTAGTCCCTAAGATGTAGTTTCTTTTCCTCCAGCATTTCTCTGCTCCTAAGTATCAGATCTTTTCTCATTGTAAGGTATGCTTTCATAGCAACTACATGTGCTTAGAGCTCAAGCAGCTTCTTGAACATAGTGGTCCGCTTTGATATACTCACATGAGAGGAAGACACATCTGGCTGCACAATGGGGAAAAAATAATAAAAAAGAAAGAAAAAGAAAATTCAAGAAAATTCCTTTCGAAACACCAAGAATGGATTAAATCTCAACTGGTTTGCATTTACCCAAAGTAGCTATTTTTATTCTAGGTATAATCCTCATTGACATTATCATGCGTGTATTGCTGTAAATACAAACTGCACTGCTTTTGGAGATGGAGTTATTTGCCACCCCTAAGATAAAGAGTGACAGTGCAGTTTGCTTGATGTCAGAGCAGAGATGGAGTACTTGAGTCCAGGTCTCAACATCAAATAGTATCTGACTTAATGTTGTGGGCAGGATATAATTTGATCTGTACGAACACTTCACTGTAACACAGCATGGTTTGCAATTCTTCCACCTACCAAAGAAATATTTAGCACTGCCAGGGCTTAAGATCTGTGATCCAGGTATGCCTGAGCATTTTAACGTACATGTTAAGGGTCCATAAGAGTTAAGCAGATGTCCTTCTGATAGCACAAGTTTTTTCCATAAAGCTCTGTTTCACAGTTTGCGGAATACTACAGGTATGCTGATGGCAAATGTTGATTATACTGAATCCTCGTTTGTCTGCAGGTGAATAAATTAAGAAAAACATTAAGCAAACAGGAAAGGAACATTGTTTTTCCCAGGAACATTGTGATGCATATTCCTTACCCTAGAAAAGTCAGGTATAAGCAGATTTTACCTTTGTTTGCATCTTCGTGTAGGAATATGTGCCTAAATTTCAACTGCCAAGTCTCACTGCCCCTGATGGGAAGAGGGAAGGATGTCTTTTCCTTGTATTAGATTTTCTAATATTGCTTGTCTGACAAAGGTTATTTTGTCTTGGCTTCATTCCAGTGAGATGAAGCTTGGGTTCACTGTGAACTCTTTTCCTGTGTCCCTTATTCTTTCTCACAGATATTAGCAAATACAAAATACCGTGGTTTGGATTTAAAAATAACCTTCTGTTTTTGTCCACCTTTCATGCTTGAAAGGAAATTTGTAAATTGTCAAGTTGACTTAATTTTTCCTCTGGACTTGCACCTATTTGCTGTAATAAGAATTTTTCCCTTGGGTTTCACTCATCTCCAGCCTGTGGCAGAAAAAAGGGATTAGGATTGTATTTGTCTTCTTTCTGAAGCCAATACCCTTTCAGCAAGTCTGCTATCAGTTCTGGCTGCCAAAACAGCATTTTAATGCCTTACCTAAGGGTCAAGTATTTTATATTAAGTTAACTTTTGCCTCTGCTGACTTTCAGTATTCTATTTACTTTGGAATCTTCACTCCTTATGGAGTTTACAATTGTTTTATGTTCACTCAAACCTGTATTATGCTTTTTGGTTCTTCCTGCTAACCCTACAAAGAAATGGGGAGGGAGTCTTGGGGCTTCTTCATCCTCTAGTAATGGCCCATTTTAATGAGTTTATCCTCTGATTTGGAGAAACTCAACCCTTTGGCATCAGGAGATGGAATTTCTTGACACTAAGTGCTCTGCAAATGCATTTTTGTCAGAGCTACGGACCATTGGTACCTGTGGGGATTTACACAGTACTTAGCAGACCCATTTATTTGCAATACAAAATAATGTTTTGTTTACAGCATCCTCCCCACAGGGCATTAATCATACGGCACCTCATTCCAGCTGCAGATTGTCAATAATCCAGGGCTCTTTTTTGTTCATTTTTTGTTGTGGTATAGTAGATCTCTTATGTCTTGTGTTAAGAAGAAGGATGTTTGAAGTTCTGTGTGGAGATTTTTCCAAGATGACTTGCAGTTTTGGGAGGTTTGTGAGTTCTAGCTCGCAGAGTGAGAGGTGTGCATGAACTAGATGGGTGTTGTTGCCAGTCTCCAAACAGACAGTACAGACACAGGATGGCAATAAAACATCTGTCACAGTAATACAGGAGGGCAAAAATTCCTATCAGCAAACTACTGGCATCTCTCATTTTACTTAAGTAAAGAAAGAAATAAAATCTGTAAACTGTTACCTGCTATATCAACTAACTATTGTACTAAAGAACATTAAGAAGTTGAACACTGAAGATTTTGTTCCTTCTGACCAGTCTATTTAAATATTTGCCTGGTATTCAGCATCAATTTACCTACTTATCTAAAAGATATCAACACATTAGATAAATTGGGCAAAGAAATTTCATATTGCTTATCTATAACTCTGTCAATGGATTAAACAGAAGTTTCCAAATGATGCACAAGGTATGTCAGTATTCCTTTTTTTTTTCTTTCTTTCTTTTTTTTTTTTTTTTAACTGATACTAGAAAAATCAATGTCATTTTTCTTAAGGGGATACATTTATCTAGTGTGCAACAGGACCTTTGGATATCTAAATACATAGGTATAATTTTATACTGTCTTTAGTACTGACTTGTCCATATACACGGAACTACCAGATTCAGCTTGTCATCTGAACCACTCACTAGGAACTGGTTGTATTTTTGCCTGAACAATGTGGTCATCTGTACTTTGATCTTTATTTGTTTTTTCCTCCTAACATACAATCAAGCTGACATGAGTGTATATAGGAAAACAAGCTTCAATTAAAAAAAGTCAAAAACAAACAACAGCAGCCCCCCACCCTCCAAAAACACAACAACAACAACAAAAACATCACAGATTTACCAGCCTAATGAAACCATCCATCTTTTTTTTTTTTTTTTTTTTTTTTTTTTTTCTTAATTAGGAGAAGGAAATAAATAGCCTTATAAAAAATAAAAACAAAAATAAAAAGTTTTTTTTTTCATTACAATTTTTGTTTTTATTATTATTATTATTATTATTTTTTGACTATACCAATGAAGTTACTTTTTATTTATGTGAGACTGTTCTGTCGTGGTGTTATTTTTAACAATATTTGGCTGTAATTTCATTTACCTGAATGTATTTCTGCTTTCCTCTGCTGAACAAATTGGAAAGTGGTAGGATGAGAAATAGGAGGAAAAGGATATCAAAAAGCAATATAGAGAGAAAATGTGTCCACTTCATAAAGGGGAAATTTTGAGGATGAATCATTATGAGGACAAATAATTTTCTCCAGAGACATTCCCCGGTTTTGAAAATGAGTCAGTTTTATTATGAACATATTCTGTATGAAGAGTTCTGGCTTGCCATTCTCTTCTTTCACTGATCATTTCATCTACACCTCAAAATCATGCCACATGTGGAAGCAGTCCTGCTGTACTTGTGAAGAAAGCTAGACTTGAATAAACACTGTCTCTTCTTCCTTATCATATTGTGTCCTCTGTGATGTCTTTGCATCTGTCCTTACATAGCCTCAGTCCTGCAGACTGCTGTTTACTGCAGGAAGATCAGTGGTTCAGGGTGATAGTGAACTGCTTTTTCTGTAATATCTAAACCAGAGTTGGATGCACTGCAAAATAACAGCAACAAGAACAACGAAAAGATGATTATCATCACCCAAAACAGTAGTGCTCTGAAAGGATAAACTGAGATAACTAGTTTCAGAGAACTCTTTTGCTGTGATCAGTGGCATCTGGTTGTGCATTTGGAGAGATAAACAGTTTCCAGTGATGGGGCCTGCTGTTTCCTGCAACACCCATAGGCACAGCCCTGTGTGATAGCATTGCCACAACCTGACAGTAATCAAGATATATTTTAATTGGATCAGGTAGTCTTCATCTTCTTATTCATTTATTTGTTTATTTATTTATTTTCCCAATTTATGAATGACAAATTTACTTTCTATGAGATCGAAGTTTATATTCACTTCAGGAAACATGATATCTGCTACCTGGCTTGTCATACTGCATCAGAATTGTCTACTGTCTTCCATGAGGTTATTATGACAGGTTCCTGTGTTTTTGTGGCCTGGCTCCATGAAGCATGCCACGTTTGATGAATGTCTGACAAACATGAATTGCTATTTGTAGGCTTGATTTAGATGTGAGGGAAGTTTTGCTGGGAGAGCTTTTCCCTCTGGATATGATCTGATTCCAACCCTTTCAGTTCAGGACAGTCAGTCTGAAACCCTGACTGAATGACGGGTCGATATCCAATAACTCATGATCAAAAGCTGAAGTCTTCTTAGTCAGCAAGACTTGGGTTTCCTTCAGGGGATGAGAACACTGTGCAACCATTCTGACAGAGACGCTATTTCTATTTCCCTTTAATCTGAGGACACTACAGGCAAAACTAACTTGGCATGAAACATTTCTTACATTAATTAACACAGCGAGATAAAAAATAATAGAATATATATTTTTGTGCCCAGCCAGTTAAAATCAAATCCAATTCATTTTAGGTCAAAGCTATGCAATTAAGGTTGAGATTTCTTTAGGATGTATGTTTTCCACTTAATTGAGCTACACTATCAGCAAGTTAACTTTTTTCCTCTGACTACAAGCAGGAATATTAATGAGACATCACAGAGCTTTGTATTTTTTTTCATGGCAAGACTGCTAAGTGTCACGTTTCTTTAACACAGCAACTCAGAGAGGAATGACAAATGGATCTAATCTATCGCCATTCACCGTGGTATCCAGGTACAGAGCATGAAAATTTATGATTGTCAAAAGATTTTGCCATAAAATACCCTGCTGTCTGCTGCCTAGTTGAGCCAGCATTGGAGATTTCTTTGTCTTCCCTGTTGGTATGAGTCAAGTGTCAGACTTGACTTGAGTTTTGCTTTGGGACAGAATCTTTCAAAGGTATATGACACACACACACAAAGCATCTCAGCATTTGGCCATACTAATCTTAAATTGCTGATTTGTTCTCTCTTCTCTCTGTTTATTTATTTTAGAGAAAACATTTTTTGTTGTTTAATGATCGAGTGATTTTTTTTTTTCTTTTTTTTCTTTTTTTTTTTCAGGTATGTCAGATGTAATATTCAGCATTATTTACTGAAATTCGTCATTTTTCTGGTACTGCTTTGTTAAGCTTGTCTTGGTGAACTGGCTCATGTGTCTGGAACTTGAGGACAGGAGAAAGGACTTTGCAGAACTTTTGACTTCCCAAGTCCTGGGCCCTAAAGGGGAATACAGCACTGTGAAGGACTTGCATATGGCAACACAGTGGTGATAGAAAAAGTCTTGAGGGACTAATTCTTTTGAAAACAAAAGGCAGACAGCACTAACCAAGGCAAAACACAATATGGGGAAATATTTAATGAGTAGTATTTCTGCTAACTCAAAGGAAACTGCCAAATCACATCCTTAGTTAGCCAAATACTGAACCTACAATTTAAGTATCCCTATTGACCAAAGCCATTCCCTCCTTTTAACAGATGGAAGGGGACTTTGTTAACAGTAAAATTTTTGATCACCAAGTTTCCAGTGTATATTTGGGACAATGACAGCCTCCCATGAGATGGAGAGATCATTTTGTTTGTACCTGTAAACAGATCATGGTCTGGCATTGTTGAACAGCTAATGCCAAAAGCCATCTAACTTTGCCCCTCATCCTTTACATTTCTTCCTGTTTTTAACTGTTACTCATTTTTACAGCACCTCAGGTGTGTAAGGTTTTCTGAGCTATCATAAAAGCCAAGCGGTCCCAGTCCATTAGTGACGCGTAAAAGCTGTTTGCAGTTTTATGTCTGCTAGTTTAATCGACTTTTCTGCAGACTACCACATGGCGTTCCTTCCATTATATCACACTGAGGTATAGCAAGAGAGCATTCAGCGTCAATAGGATCAAAGCACAATGAGCAAGAGCCATATGAAAACTGAAGAGCTGCTATATGAAAAGTATTTCCCTTTGGAACCGGTTAAAGGCTTTTTCTTGCCTCTTGTTAAAGGTGGATCTGAGCAGGACACTTCTGCATTGCATAAAAATCTGAAAACTCCTCCCTAAGAAGACTGGATTTCACATTAATAAAGAAGAGCCCACAGTTTTGTTCCCAGACATTTTGAATGAGAAAAAGGGGGGGGAAAAAAAAAGAAAAAAGAAAAAAAAAAAAAAAGTACCGAGTGACAACATAAGGTCTGGTATACCTAACATCAGTAAAACAAAATTGGGTCACTGATGCTGTCATCTTAGAGCCAGTGCTTAATTTCACTGCCTGAGAGGGTAGAGTCAGGAGTACAATCTTGAATGGAGAAAGGAGAACTACATGTGGCTTAAACTATAATATAAAATTGTAAATTCTCCACTTCTCTTGTGCTCAGAATAAACTAAAGTCATTTCTGCCAAGAGCAATTAAATCCACTATCTTTGGGTCCCTAATGTGTCTGATAAGTCAAAAAGATTGTATGTGGGACTGTAACGGCCTATGGTCCTCCTCCAGAGTCTTTCATCCTTCTAAATAAATAAATATTTATATTCTCATACACATTACAAACCTCAAAGAGATCTTTAGGAAATACACACCAAAAGACTGTCTTAGAATTGTTTTAGCACAACACTCAGCAGCAATCAAAATGGTTAATAGTATGTTAGTAATGCATAGGAAGGGAAATGGTGGCTGAATGGAAAGATCTTGTGCTTGCAGGATGTTAATAGACCTCCCTAATAAGTTCTGGGAAGGAAGGGAAATTGTAGGCTACAAGTCTAAAATGCTGCATGCTGCTATGCTGTTTTACTTAATGCACTTAGCTGAGAGCACATTCTGCCATTCTATTTCAGCAGCACAGTCTTGGGAGTAAAAATTGGCCTGATCAAACTCAGTTCATTGACAGCTTAGACATAAAGGCTGCCTACAAAGTAGTAAAGAAAGGAAAAAAGGAAAAAAAAAAAAAAAGAGAGGTACGAGGTTGTGTAACTGAATTAGCAGAATAAGAGTCAACTATGGTGAATGTACAATGAATAATTTTTATTTCAGCACTGCTGAAATGGGCACAGTAGGCATTTGCAAGAGAAATATTAGGAAATATTCCTTTACATAGAAATGATGGAGATTTTTCCTATCATGTAGGTAGATGGAAGGAGCTCTGAGTTTTATTCTCAATCTGTTATGACAGTTTGCATCACTGTTGCTCCATTTACTCCAGATTTACGCTTCGATTAGCCTAGACAAGCATGAGGATTCCCATAGTCCTGTCTGTGTTGCTAAATGTTCTCAGTGTTTCTGCATTTGCCCATGTATGCCTGGTAGATATCCCGTGGTTCTGTGGGCTGAGATGGCTTAGTGTTATTTCCCAATGAGTTGTTTCATTATTTATCTGTCCCTGGAGGAGGATTTGTGGGAATGGCACTGGAGAACTGTCAGCACTTATATGTTCTCGTTTGCATCCTCTTGGCAAAGTGAGTTCCAGATCAAGCAAAGCACAGCTCAGATTTGAATTCATATCCTAACTAAGCACATTCAAAAAGAGCAAAGCCTACACTCTTTAGGGTTTTACACACATTTGGCAGGTTCTGGGGAAAAACTAGAGTGTATAGGCTGCATGTTCATTTTTTGTTTAAGAGCACAGTGCAGTGCAATAATGTAGACTTCCCCGGGGAAAATCAACTGGTGACACATATGTTTTCTGTGAATATATCTGTAGCAAGACAAAAGAAAATAGATTTTATTTTTCTTAGTTCATTTTGTTTTGTATGCCACACTGATGTCAGAAAGTCCAGACGTCAGACTGAAGCTGGAGTTTCAGACTACCAGAACATGAAGTAATGTCAGGAACAAAAAAAACTGCATAATTAAACAAAGATTGGGAGATTATTATTTAGTGATATTTACTAAAATAATCAAGCTTAGATAAACAAGTCATTTTCCTATTTTAATATGTGGAAAATGCACTTAGAAAGACAAGAGCTTTGAAATTTGTTTCTCATTCTTCCCTTGACCTATCCTATAATTCTGTCCAGGTACCTCTGTGGACATTTCCTTTTTCCTCTCTTGTCTCACTTGCCTGTTTAGATATTCAGGGATGCTCTGATGCACTTCACATACAGTTCTTTCCACAGTGGCAGTGCAGGAGTTTGGGGAACCAGTCTCCCACATGTCCCAACACCTGTCAAACTCCCTTAATATCTGCAGAACACAAGAAATATCTTCAAACTTATGAAAGCAGTAAAGCAACAGATATTTTGCTTATGCTGCAGTTTTGACATTTATCAGGAAATTTACTTTGTAATGAGGGTGAACAGAGGCTGACCTTCTTAATGTTTATGAAGTAAAACAAAAATTGGAAAATTCCTCCTGAGTACTGACTGAACCTAAATATTACTTAACTTCAGGTATCTAGGAAATGGCTTATTAGTTTGTGTGTTTCTAGGGGAATACAGCATATCTGTAATCTCCTAATGTTTTATAATGATCTACATGTGGTATTAGAAAGAGAGAAACCAGCAAAACTGAAGGACAAATGTGTCATGAGAAAGCACGACCCCCTTGAGCCTCTGTGGTGTGAGGGCTGAGCTGAGTGATTTTCGAATGGAGGCTAACAGCCTCTGGAGATGAACATGGGGAGATGTCAGAGGAGATTTTCTCCAGAAAATAAGCTATCTCTGTTGAAAAACATGTCTTCCACAGCAGAAGGAGTTCTGCCTAGTGACTTGGGGGCAGAAGATGGAAGGAGATTTGGATTCTGTTTCTGTGGTGATGACCCTGAGCAATCAGCTGTGCCTCCCTAGGCCTGTTTGCCTAAGCAAACTTTGCAAAAAGTGCTGCTAGTAAAGAGAAGACTGAAGATCCAAAGTGCCACAGGGCAAGACTCAGGCTGTTAACTTTGGCATCCTGAGTTCATGAAAAAAATAGATACCTGACTGCAGGAGTGCAATGCAGGCTGGGATTCAGCTCAAGATTCAGACCTCCGGACATAAATGTTTCTATAAGTGTTATGGGTCTGTTTGTCTGTTGCAGTCAGCACAATATAGTCAAAGTATTGAAGGTTATTTCTTCAATTAATTAATACCACAGATAGCTAAGAAAATTCTAGTATACATTTTAAGGTGGAATGAATAGTGCTTCATACAGTGCTGACTAAATCACTGCTGAATGAAATGAAATCTCAGGCTGCTAAGCCCAGCTGTAGATTTTTCCAGCTACACATCAAATATGAAAGTCTGCATCTGGCCTTATTTGTATCCCAGGTCACTGTAATTGCTCAGTGACTAGAGGGAGATAGCTCTGAATTGTGATCCGGGAGTCAGCTAAGTCACTGAGACCTAGCCAGAAGGAAAACTGAGATGTAGAGCAGCTCTGAGGCTTCATTCTGCTGGACCTAGGTTTGTGAATTGTTCCCCTCCTCTCAGAATGTTCCCCTTTGCAGGGAGTTGAGGAAGTAAGATTTTGCACTTCCAACTTGTGGCATGCTTTCCCATAATAAGCGAATGCCTCCAAACTCCATCAGTTAATTCCTGACAATGATTTCTGCGAGGCAATGGCTACTTCTTATGAATTAACTTATTAACTGTGCTAACAACAGTCAGTTGGTCAGTGTTAGGAGCCCTGAGCTATTCAGGGCTGCTGTCAGAACATTATAAATCAGGTACACTATCTTGGCTCAGAAAAATCAACACACTGATCCCAGACCCGCTTAAAACTGTTGGGAGCTGAACAGTAATAGTGAGAGTGAGAAACATTTGCAAAACTTCCTCTAAAGATACACAGACTTAAGATAGTTCCATGTCCCCTTTAATGAAAAGTAACAAAGATAATAGCTAGATTCCTGCCTCACAGGGGTTTAATGAGGTTCTAACCAGTCTGAGATTCCTGAGTAGAAAATGTTACTGCAAACCTGGGTATTGCATTATTATTCCATTTTTTTCATTTTTGGAAGGGGAATATACCCTTCAAAGTGTTCTGTTTTGCAACTGCATTCTTATGGTTGCTGGTGTATAAAAGTGGAGCGTGGTGTGTATAATTTATAACCTCTAAAAATGATAAATAGCCCAAGGAAGAGGAGTGATTTGTGTGTTCAAGTCCTAGGATTTTCAGGAGGAAAGTGAGTTTGTTTGGGAAATTGTCTATAACTTCCCACAAACTATTATTTAACCTGCTTCTTAGCAGTGATTTTTTCTAGTGACATTGATGGAATTTAATTTTGAATGCACCCTAGCTCTGATGTGGAATCTGTCCTGGCCTGCTGCAGTCAATAGAAACAGCAGATCTTGAACATATTCCAGAGTTTGATACTCTGCAGGTTCAAATCATTACTGATATCACCAAGATTTTTTTGATAGCAATAAAACAGAAATGAATAAATAAATGATAAGGATTTTTTGCTATCAGATTAAGATGGCTCTGGATTTTGTCTCCTTTTGGAGTCAACTTCTAGGTTTTAAACAGTATTCAATGCATTTGTATTTGGGACTAAGTTATAAATCTTCCTGAGAAAACATGGAACTAAACTGCAATTTTTCCAAGATAAATTTCTCATCTGATTCATCTACGTGGGATTCTGGCCCTTTATTCTTGTTCAATAGACCTACTATGCATTATTTTGCACATAATGAAAGCTAAAATTGCCTAAGTAATTATTGGCACATAATACATTTCATGATTGTTAAGGAACACTGTCAAATAATTTGTCTTTAATCAAATAAGCTATACTATGTAGTCTTCGAGGCATTCTGCTGTAAAGAGGAGGAGGGAAGGTAAAGCAAGGTAAGGCAAGGGGAAGTTTTAACAGTAAACTGTCATCAGTAATGAATAAACATGCATGGGTTTTCTTTCTTACATTTTAGTAGTGTCTTCAAATTCCTGTGCACTTTTACTGTTATTACTGTAACTAAAATGTTATCCTGAAATTCCAGATTTCATTGTTATCAATCTCTTAACATGCTGAGCATGTCTGTATTGTTAATGGAAGCTGAGACTATTCAGCAGCTCACAAGTTCAGACCCAAAATGGTTGCATTTGGTTATATAAAATGCATCAACCTTCTAACCTCATTTTACAAAAGTTTCACATTGTTATGGAATCAGCTTAAATGATTCTGTCTTAATGGAGCTCCTGAGTGGTGGTTACCAGCAGCTCTTTCACAGGTCAGCTAAACACTATTATGTTGATGGCTCCTGCTGACAGAGACTAGCAAGAAACAAGTCTTCATAGGAGATAAAATACATATTTCATTGGAGGAAGTAGGAATATTATTCTGTATTTCAACTTGTTCAGACCTACACTGCAACGTTTAACCTCATAGTAACAGTGTTCTTCCCTCTATAAAAGCATGAAGTATTCACATGCACACAAAAAAGCACCTGTTTTGTCATGAAAATGGGATGAATATATGAATCCAAAGGAGGTTTCTGTACTTGCCAGCATCATTATTTGCAGAACTCAGACAATCCTGATGTAAAGAAAAATGTAAAGGAAAAATGCACCAGTTTGTCAGCTGCAATTTGTATAGAAAGTTTCCTACATTATACTGTTAGGCCTTGTACATTCCAAACCTGTATAAAACTGATGTTGTCTAATAGCAATGTTTTCACCAAAAAAAAAAAAAAAAAAAAAAAAAGGAAAGAAAGAAAGAAAGAAAGAAAGAAAGAAAGAAAGAAAGAAAGAAAGAAAGAAAGAAAGAAAGAAAGAAAGAAAGAAAGAAAGAAAGAAAGAAAGAAAGAAAGAAAGAAAGAAAGAAAGAAAGAAAGAAAGGAAGGAAGAAAGAAAGGAAGGAAGGAAGAAAGAATAAAAAGAAAACCACATATTTTTCACCTAAATCAAGACTTTTGCAGGAACCTGTGGGGTTTGGATCATGGAGGAGACTAGAAAGATGTCACTCATCCATTAGATCTGTGGTCAGAAGGGGACTATATGATTCACCTGACCTGAGCTGTTGTAAGTGCTGATGTAAAGTAAAGGAATATTCTTCTGCAAGAGCTCACACATTCAGAGAGCTACAGATTTCCATCTTGCAGGTACTCCAAGGCACACCTTTCAAACTGACCACCAACACCTCAACATCCAAAAAATTCAAAGCCTGTGGGAGCTATTTTATTACCTCTGCACTTAGAACCCAAAGAAGGCTGATGTTACTTCATAGTATCATAGTATCATAGTATCGTGCGAGTTGGAAGGGACCTTAGAGATCATCGAGTCCAACTCCCGGGTTTCAAGCCCCCTGTGTAGCGAAGCGGCACTTCTACCCCTGCGCCACAGGGGGGGGGATTCTACAATGAAGCAGGGCATTCCCATTTTGCAGACAGCTTAGTTTAAATAAACTGAACTTGTATAACAAACATGGATAATGAAAGTTGAGGTGTGTAATAGATGAGCCAGCCCCGAGCAATTAGGGCAATGTTATGAACACCAGATACCCCAGCAAAAAGGGTCTTCCATGGAAGCATTTGAGTACCAAAAGTTAAGTCAGTGGCCCAGAGGAAGTTGTCTACATGACTTGGGGAAGTTTGTGTTTCCAGTTTACTTCAATTTCCCTCACCTTTGAATCATTTCAGACAACCTTTGGTTGTCCAAATTGAAGCGACTGAAATAGTCCAGGATTTGTCAGGTAACTGAAGTTTTTTGAGATGGCAGAGGAGGCTGTTGGTATGCCCTGATGCCCTGGGGCATTTCACGTGGCTTCAAACATCTACCTGTAATCAAATGAGCTTAGTTAAGAAAGATGGCTCTCCCCCCCTCCCTGTCTCTTTCTCCCTTTTTTCACTCTTGGAGGTTTAAAAGCTAAAATGGAGCTTTCCTGTTCAATTGGCTGGATTCAATACTTGTTTGCAAACACGGGATATGGTTCTTTTCTCTCTGACCACAGGCTTACACAAGTGAACACACACTGTCTTAGCTGTTCTTATTGTGGTCTACATAAATAAAAGAGGAAAGAAAAGCTGGCCTCCTTCTTCTATTCTTTTTCTGCCTTACTAGGAATCACTGAACAACAGTAACTCATTTGTTCTGAAACTTTAGGTGACCATAAGCAGAGTAATAAAAGGGAATTTTATAAAATGACTGTATTCAGGAACCTGCAGGGAAGAGGGAATTAACACACTTACTCTGTCAACACATTTATTTTAATGGTTGAATGTAGGGAACATCAAAAAGTCAACAAAAGCTCAGGAAACAAAAAGGGGTAAAAAACCAATTTGTTCCTCATTAAGGTGCTAGAAAAGTCCAAGATAAACCTATTTAAAATTGATCTGATAAGCTGGGGAGCTCTGATTCACTGATGTGTTTTTCTTTGTTAATGGTGCTTTGCTAATATTTATCCATTGCTTTGTGTAACTATTAATCTCCTAAGTTGAGAAACTCTACAAATGTAATTTCTAGAGCATTTAACCTTTCATGTTTGCTGCCTCCAGAGTTTGGGTTGACTTGGATACCAAGCACAACATTTTACTTAGTCTCCATGAGCTCTAAATTGCTAAAATAATGACACAAAGACTATTTATTTATTTACTAACTTAATGTCCACCAAAAAAGTATCATGTTTGTCCAAAGTGGAATGAAACTGAATTCACTTTTGCTTTCCCACTTGCTCACTTTTGTCCATTACTGAAGCTCCTGCAGTTGCCATGTGCTCGCAACCATCATTTTTTTTCTTCCATGATTTGACATTAGGAACGGCTGCAGAGGTAGCAGCTCAGCAGCATGAATGTGTTTCTAATGATATCTTGGAGGAAAAGGGGAAAAAGAATCTCACTACAAGCCTGATGATTCTAATATCTGGCAATAAGTCTTGATTAAAAAAATTCCATAGACTTCCTAATATGTGCAAGCACTTAAGTTTATCCTTCCACATCAGAGCTTTTGAACCTTTTATTTTTATCTCTTTTTCTCTCTTTCTCCCCTTTCCTTTTTTATTTTTATTTTTATTTTTTTTCCTTTATTTTTTATTTTTTTTTTTCCCCTATTCTATTCTGGCCATGACAACTAAAGGCTTTTGAAAAAATGGCCAGGGCTCTGAACAAAGCCTGTTGTTGCAGGTAATTGTTGAAATATCAAGGGTATTCCGTCCTCCATTACTTAAGCTTTCATTTGTGGCTTTCATGGTTTTGAGGAATGTTTATGGCTGACAATCCTTTCTTTACGGCTCTATCCTTCAAGCTCTGGCTGATACCGCTGAGAATGACCGCATGAGTGACTGATAAAATGTCAAGATGCCATTATTTCCAGGAGAGTGTTTGGGAGCAATAAGATCCGTTTCAATTTATCTCATCCACCTGACTTTAAGGCTCCAGGTTTTACTTCTTGGACGGCTACAAGGGAAAACAAAACAAACCTCCCCCCTGCAACAAACAAAAAACTTACAGCTTCTCAGCTCTCCAATCTAATATTATGCAGATGTGTTATAATGGCAGCCGTGCAGTGACATTTGAGCTATATTTCACAAAGCATGTCGGTTCAATATTTTGGACTTAATTAATAATCTCAGTGAAAGCCAGTTTATGGATCGTAATAACCATATTTTAAAACTTGTGAAATACCGCAACAAAAATGCAATTCGCAAGGCAGATGGTGAAGCAGGGTCTGTAGAGCAACAGAACAGGGAGATTTACAGTGAGTTTCAAAGAGTCTTCTGCTAGAATTTAGCTCTTGCCAAAACTGTACCACTTCTCAAATAGTCTTTGAGGGTCAACAGACTAATGATAAATCTAGGCCAAGAAAATGAGGTAAAACAAACTGCCAAATGAAATAAATGAAAATATGAATTAATATTTTGCGTGGATGGTTTTCTAATGCAATTACTCTGAAGTCATTGCACCACTTTAAATTAAATAGAAATCACTTGACATACTTCATCTGTAAACTTTCTAGAGTTCCATTTCTCTGGGACGCAAATTGCCATTTTGATGTACTTTTGCACAGGCAAATCTGAGTTTTGTTTCTGTTTGGTTACTTGTGATAAAACCTGTCATAATAATTTCATAACAGTAGTAAGAAAAAAAAAAAAAAACCCACAATGAAAAAAAAAAAACCAACACCTGTTAAACTTGCTAATGATACTTTAGCACTTTGGGGGCTTCACTCCTATGTTTCAGGTCTTGATCATGGTCAACCTGGCTCTGCTTGAGCATGGGCTTCAGATGAGATGATCTGCAGATGCCTCTTCCATCCCCTCCCATGTGATTCTGTGATCCTTTCCTCAGGGAGGCAGTGGTTAACCCACATGAATCACCTCCCCAGTTCAGAGCTCATGGGTGTTAATATTTGCCCTTTGTAGGACAGAAAGGTGGTTTCACATTGGAGAGAAAACCCTCTGCTCTGACTCAGCTTTTACAGAGACATTTCAGATACATTCTCTCCAATGTGTTAGGTACTCATATGCTAAAGCGATTAATCTGAACTACAAGAATGTAATTAACTGTCATTTAACTAGGAACTGCAGTTAAACTAGCATTTAAATTTGCTGAGGCATAGATTTGATAAAAGGTCTTGAGGTGTGGCAGAACTGCTGATGATGACAAAAAGCTGGTCCTGGTCTGGCTAAATTAACCAATCTGATTTTAAAATTTCAATCTTATTTAGAGAAAACTTAATCTATCTGGACTGCGCCTCAGACCCATTTCTATCTTAGCTCACTTTATTAAATGTTTAAAGTCGCAGAGCTGGGCATATTTTACAGGAAATTTTAAAGAAGGTTTATTTAAACTGCAGTATCCATATAGAGATAGTTTTTGAGCTTTTGTCTGAAAATGAAAAATCAGAAATAGAACTGGGAAGAACAGGGCTTTTTGACCATCAAACAAACAAACAAACAAACAAAAATGAAACAGCTTTCGTGAATCCGTTATGCTTGTTTATGAAAGAGAAGCATTATAACATGAAAGTTGCTGGCCAACAAAACAGAAATTAACAAACACCTGTCCTTCTTAGCAGTGAAGTTCTAGCCATACAAATCAGAAAGGTTGATTGGGTATTGCTCTACACACTGAAGAGGAGAGTCAAAACACATCCAATAAAATGATTTACATCCATTGTTAATTTGCTGCACCAGGAAACACCACAGCCATGAAAATTCCAGTCTAAGAAGCCCACCCTTTTATTACTTTATAAAGATGAACTGAATTGTGTGCCCCGGAGGCGCAGCGGTAGAATTTCCGTTTGCAACACCAGAGGGCCTGGGTTCGAATCCCCCCTGTGGTGCAAGGGGTAGAAGTGCCGCTCTGCTACACAGAGGGCTCGAATCCCGGGAGTTGGACTCGATGATCTCTAAGGTCCCTTCCAACTCACACAATACTATGATACTATGATGATGATACTATGAATCAAATTTAATATTGCAAGTAAGGGTGCAGGTGTACCTAAAACATTAAACCAATTCTGTTTATTTTTTTTTATTATTATTTATTTATTTTTTATTTTCTGTGCATGCTTAAATGATGTAAGCACAGCAATGCAGATAGCCACTTCTCTTTCCTGAGTGTTGTGGTGGGAAGTGGTCAGAGTTCACCTCTAGAGGCAGCCTGGATGGGAAGAAAGGCCAGTTCAGCTTGCATAGACAGGGACAGGTACAGCAAGAAAAACACATTGGCTGGATTCAGCATCAGTGGAAAATATTTACATCAGATATGCAAGAATACTTAGACAATTAGTTCTGCTGAGAGGTTCTAATTCCTTACAAGGGTAACTGCTGATCCATATTATTATCACTGCTACAGTGGCTAGGTCTTGTTTTGAGGGATTTGGGAATAAACCCGGATGACTTTGGACATTTTGCTGCTCTCAAAGTGTCTGAGATCTCCGACTTTTGCTCAGGGCAGGTCTTGTTCATATGTAATTTGAAATATGAGTTTGTGGAAGAGTCATTCTGTAACTCAAACCCTTTTCTTTCCAAAAAAAGTAATTCTCTTTGCCTGTTCCAGATTTCTTTGCTATCATCATCCACACTGCTTAGTCTTTCTGAAGGCCCTCTAAGTTTTCTTGAATCTTGACTTGTCACTGTGTTAAGTAAAGCTTACTTCTGTGAGAAGGAAAAACAGTTCAGGCAACTTCATGCTTTCTAGCATGATCCTACAGACTGTTTCCCACATCAGCTTGTGTCCTTAGAAATGCATATATAACTAAGTTCCCTTACCAAATACCTTTTTTTTTATTTTTTTTTTCCCTACCAATGATGATTTGGAGAGAAAGTAGAAATCTTGTCAGTATTTTTAGAGAATCTGTTCATAGGCTTTTGTTCTGAATTTTTAAATGGAAGCAACTGAATAAACATTCAACCAGAAAACTCTACTGAACATAAAATAAAGTCAAAACAGTTATTATCTATGTTATAATTGCACTAGATATTGTTATCTGCTAACAGAGACTTTACTGTAGAAGCGAAGTAAAAGATGCTTAAGGAAATGAAATTAGTAACAAAGCAGATTAAAGACAGAATCAAGTTTCACGCCATCTACTCCTGTAGTTTGTTTACTGGAGCATCACGTATCTTCTAAGATTTAAAGTCTATACTGATGATAACTGCTAATATAAAGCCTTCACTTATACTCGACCTATACTGGGATTCTTCATGAAGACAAAGCTATAGATTAATCAGCAAAAAGAAACTTCAGAATTTCTAAGGATCATCTGTTGCTGCTACTGGGTTTGATTCAGTTATGCATCTCTGTGCCAGTCATCCTGGTGAGTGAGAGTGGCAGAATCTGGTCCAGGAACATTTAGCCTTTTGCCAGACAATAATAACTTACTTCCTGTGCATGTGTCATCTCTCTAACCAGATGCACTTTAAAATAGGTTAGTCCTTTACACTACCAAAAAGAAAAAAAAAAAAGAAAAAAGAAAAAAAGATTATTTTTTTTTCTCTTATGTGAATAAAAAAATAATAATTGAAAACCACTTACCTGGTCAACATTATTTCATAGGGTGCTGAAGTATAAATCAGACACAGTGCGACCTTCGTAGAAATTTCAGATTTATTTACAGTGGTTTGCACTGATCGCTTTATCTACAAGGAGCTCAGTTTCCCCTTGGTGACTCATAAGTAATGTGGTCCACGCAAACCTGTGTAAATAGATCCAATATTTCAAGGAAGGTCATGCTATATACTCTCTTTGTTTCTCAAGAATAGATGATGGCTTACTGCAGGGCTGATACGACATTTATCTTCATGAGTGAGGAGGTTGATTGTGTGGCCCAAAGGGCAGTAGTCATGGCTGGTGGGCACCCAACGGGAATGAAACACACCCCATAAAACTCTCTCTATTTTTGTGTCTACGTGATGAAAGCTCCTTACTCTCTGGATAGTCTGCAGAATACACTTAATGGTAAAGAACAGTTTTCTTTCAACATCAGCAAGAGAAGGGAGATAAATCTTTATACTTCCAGACATAAGAAGATCTTACCTTGCTGTGGGAAAGGAAGAAAGTTCCTTTGTAAGAAATTTCTTGAACCTCCTTCTGATGCATCCTTTGTTACTGCAAGATGGCATGCTGTATCAGGTCAAGCGTTGGCTTCAAGCAGTCTGGCACTACTTGTTTCCCCTCTCTCCTGCAAATAATTCAGATCTACAGATAGAGTATATCACTTCAGAAAGTCTAAATCAAAGGAAACAGATAAAGTGCAATGCTCTTGGACTTTTATTTACAGTTTCATGCATGGTTTTGCTTTGTTTAGTTTTTAAGTCTCGCTTTCTCAAACAGCATATCACAGTCTACATTACTAACCATAGCACAACACCAGAATTTCCAGCTTAGAGCCACAATGCATGCTGGTTAAGAACATGGCCCAGTTTATTTTTGCAGAAAGAACACATTCTAATATGGTGACTAGCAAAAGTACTCTGTCTTCCCCTAATGTTTGCCTTTTTTTGTTTTTGTTTTTCTTTTCTTAATGGCTGAAACAGCATTAGACTTGTTGGTGGTGGTGTTCTGTAGGTATGTACAGCACATCTCATACACACTGGAACTTTACATAATACTGGCAGTCTCATACATTTGGTAATTGCCTTAACAGGGCGATTTTTTTTTTTTTCACACAGGGAAACATCTCAATGGGTTGAACCCTCATACAAATGATGAATCCAAATTATCTGTCAATTTCCTCCAGGATATCTAGTTTGTATCATGTTTCATCGCCTGGATAACATAATATTTATCTAAGCCTTTCAGTCAGCAATCCAGATATCCTTTGGTTTTGTGTTATATCTTAAGTTTGTATTCCAAATAAATTAATGAAATTATCCATTGTTGAAGTAGCAGTCTAGGGTTAAGGAAATAAGAATTATAATTTAATGCAGAGATTTTCTGGTTCAACTTTGTGGAATTTTTCAAATTATGTAGAGAGAGCATTTTCAAAATGTCAGCACCCAAAACTGTTTTCTCTTTGCCTCAGTTTCTCATTTCAAAAATAACAATAATTATGTTTCCTTTCCTCTGTTTCCTTTCCTACTCAGTATCTTATGATTGTCTGTTAGATCTCATCTGTGCAGCTCTTAGTATAATGGAAGCTAATAACAAAATTCTTTTGTCCCAAAAAGGAGATTTTGGAAACGAATAATGGTATAAAATAACGAGAACATAAATCTCCATCATGTTAACAATTTAATGTCTGTGAATAAAATATTATCACCATCTTATCTGATTTTTCCTAGAAAATTGTTTGGGCTGCATCTGTGAAAAAAATAAGGCAAATATTAGCTTTGGCCCACTTCATTTGTCAGTCTTTGCTTTGTGTGTTTTCCAGTCATTGGCCACAGAAGACTCATAGTGTATGAATTTTTATCACTTAGTCCATGTTTATCTTTAAGAGAGGCAGGGAAAAAAAAAAAAAAAACAAACAAAAAAACCCTGCAAGACATTAATTCCATTGTTCAGGAACCTCAGCCAGGTCTGACAGCTGATGAGGAGAGAGGTCAGCACTCGCTGACTTCTGTAGTAGGCAGGAGGGAAGCATGGAGAGCATGAAGAGCAGAAGGTGAATGAGATGGCATCAGGGACAAAACAGGTGATTTCAGAGTGAGGAAACATAGGAAGATTATTAAAAATAACACTAATAATAAAAATAATAATAATAAAAAAATTGATATCCAAGAGTGAACCCAGAAATATCAATAAGAAGGAGAGATGTGACCAAAGCAGGCAGATAGTTACTAGAGAATTTCTGTAGACGCAGAGCACACTATGCAGGGTTATGATGGGTCTGTTAGGTGGTGAGGCTGCTGAGACTGACCTTGCAAGCAGTGCAGCTTCTGGGAATGCTGCTTTGATTTCAGCAGGAAAGGAAGGTCTTCGTTGCCTTCCTTCACTAAGAAAATGGAGCCCTGCAAATTCTAAGGAACGTTTTCTGCGATCAGCCCTTCAAATGCTGAATGAACTGTAGTACAGACTGGCACCCCGTGGAGACTGTTGTCTGAAAATAATGAAAAATACATGAAAATGTGAGATGCAGATATTTGCAGGTATTTCTCTGAGTGGTCATGTGACTTTTCTGGTTGACAGATTCGCAGACAAAGCATTACCTTTGGGCAGACTTTGGTCCATTGCAGGGTTTCTTAAATCTTAATCTGAAGTGTCTAGTCTTGCCTACTGATAAGGAACGAATGTCAAAGCAATAGGTATTTATCAGGTTTAACAATCTGTGAGTTCTGCAGATTAAATTTTATATATAAGAATAGCTGCATAAATACTGATACTATACAATCTGGTGTCCATTGACAAGAATGTTGTCACTGTGACAACATTTTAAAATAAACATGGGTGGATCTGAGTATGGTATGATGTATTTAAGCTTTCTCTTTATGAGGAAGGAATGTCTTAGGGACAGAAGTCCTGAGATAGGCTATGGCAGCCCACCTAACTTGGATGATGGGACATGATGCCAGGGCTGCCCTGAATCCTGGAAAGTCTCACCAACTGCCACCCTGAATATCCCCTTCCCACTGGAGCGAACTCTCACCTAGTTCTTGCAATCAGATGCAATTGTGCTTTCTGAAAAAAATAAAAATAAAATTATTATTAATAATAATAATGGAAGTGAGAGAGCATGGTTGTTTACTATGGTTGCTTCCTGTGTCTGTCCAGTCAGGGTCAGCTCCCAGTCCCTGCATGACACTGTTTTGGACATCGGAGCTGTGTCAGAAACACAGGCAGAGTGGGTGTATCAATGTTCTTGGAATCACAGAATCATAGAATGGCATAGGTTGGAGAGGCCTTTAAAGATCATCTAGTTTCAAACCCTCTGCCATGGGCAGCACTCCAGCTGTCTCCTGTAGGAACCAATGAGCAGAGATTTGCAAAGCCTCACACTACCTCTGTAGTACCTTATAACAATAACCTTATTGCTGTCAGACAGCTTTGTCTGCCTTGGAGACTGGATCTCATGCCTGAGGAACATGGAGTTAGCAAGGAAAAATGAGACTCAGTCCATCATGAGGACCGCAACCAACATAAGCCTGTCCAACAGTTTGGAGAAGATGGGGGAAAAAAGTACAGCATCATCAACAACAGAATATGATGCTTCAGAAGAAAAGAAAGAAGGATGCAGTGCCAGAGAATAAGTAGTACAGCAGTACAGCCGATACATACTGGCTGTAATGAGCAGCAGACAGCTGTGTGCAGAAAAGGAATATCTTGCCAAACAAAGATACTTTTCCTGACTGTGGGGCACTCAGCAGCACATGGGTTAATTCAGCAATGCCTCACTCAAAGCATATCCAAATGTTCCACTGGTTGCTCTTGAGTTGCTATGTGTCTCAGGTGTACTCTTCAAGTATTTTAAGAGGGGTAGTGATCTTTTTTTTCTTGGTAGTGAGTACATCCAGGCAGATATAATTTTAATATAAAGGGGAAGTTTACTAGAATAGAATTTAAGAATATTAAAAAGGGATTTGGTTCCGAGAGAAATATTAGCAGTAAAGGCAAGGATAAGGATTTTGGAGAAATTTAATTAAAATTTAATCTTCTTTCTAATTAAATTTCCTTTTAATTAAACTTAAAATTAAATTCGCTTTGTTTAATTGGAGGAATTTAAAAAGTATTACCTTAGAGTGTCAATCATATTTTTGTGCTATAGAAATAGTTTACCCTGGTTTGTCCTGTTTAAAAGATGAGATTTCACACCAACTAGGAAAAAAAAAAATAGAGAAAGAAAAAGTAATAAAAATATAACGTTTAAATGTAAATCGATTTACTCCTTAGTTATTTTCTGACTCTTACCCCACTCCTTTTCTCCCATCCTTCTCACTTACCGTCCTGTAAAGGAGGGCAAAATGTTTTTTGCCCTTTGGGAATCTGTCTGGATAGGCAAGGAATGTCCTAACCTTTTTGACATTGGGGTCACATACTCATTACACACCAAGGCTCTGGGCCGTGACAGTGCTTTGCTCTGGTTGATACCATGAACCATTTTTCTGCTTTACCAATCATAATTTCTCTCTCTTGTCTTTCTTTGTTTGTTTGTTTGCTTGGTTTCTTTTTCTTTTCTTTTCTTTTCTTTTCTTTTCTTTTCTTTTCTTTTCTTTTCTTTTCTTTTCTTTTCTTTTCTTTTCTTTTCTTTTCTTTTCTTTTCTTTTCTTTTCTTTTCTTTTCTTTTCTTTTCTTTTCTTTTCTTTTCTTTTCTTTTCTTTTCTTTTCTTTTCTTTTCTTTTCTTTTCGGAGGGGGAGGGGGGAAGGAGGGGGGAGGAGCTGGGTGGGGGAAGAGGTAGAGAAGTTTGGTGTGGGAGGAATAAATGAAGAAACAGAAGTCTCCTCTGAGCCAGCCACTGCTGAGTGGCTCAGATCTAGTATCGCTAGATGACAGAGAAATCCGCCCTACTTCCTTACTTGTCCCAGTTGCCTCTCATATGCTCATGTCTCCACAATGCTGAAGCATGCCTCTTTCCTGAAATTCTGTTCATCTTGGCCTGAGCTAAACAGAAAAGTAATTTTTCTGTCTGTTTTCTTGCTCTGTCTTGCTAGCTTCATTTCTTTCTTTCACTTTTGCTTCCACTTTAACAGTGTAAATGGCTTTTGTTGTAGATTAGTGTCTTCCTTTTCATTTTTCCTTACACCTACCTGTCCCACTTGCAGGTTGTCAGCTTGCCGGGTTTTGGTGCTTGCTCTCTTTTCTCATCCTTGTCTCTTGGCCTCATTCAAAACCAGCCATCTAACGGCTCACACCACCTGCATTTTTTGTTCCCTACCACTCTTCCTCTCTTTCTGCATTTCCTTTGCTCTGTTTTTTTTCTTCATTTCTTACTGAACATTTTTTTTTCTCCTTTGTTTGTCTACCTCATTCTCTTCTGTATTCTTTCCTTATGGGATGCATGGCATCACTGCAGTCAAAGACAATATGCAGTAAATATATGGGTCTCTCACCCAGCAAACCTGGACTAATCTATCTGAAAGATAGACTGCACCCTTACACTGTGCAGCTTCTCAAGCCATGCAGATGTTCATTCTTCCTGTGGCTATCCAGACATGCGACTGCAGCTTGGTTTTTGCCTTCCGCTGCTTTCTTTCTTGAGAAACTCTTGAACTAATCTTCATCCTCATAAGAATGATGTTTTGCTGTCAACCATCAAACCATGCTTTTCCTCCATATCTCTGATGTCCTGGCTATAAAGAAGCTGGAACCGAACTCTTGGAAAAGATGTGGCTGACAAGCAATAAAATAGGCAGGACCAGAAAGAGAAATGTTGATAGTAAAATAAAGGACACTAATTGTTGTGCTTTGCTGTTTGTGATTTGAATGGCTCATACCATGGAAATATGACTCAGAGTAAGGTGGGAAGGATGTCACAGTAATCAAGATTGGAGATCAAAGAGCTGGAGGTGTCTGAGCTAGAATTTGCCAAATCAATTGATAAAAATCAGTTTTCTCCATAATAATATAATCAGTCTCCTCTCTAAATATTTCAGGTGCTGAAATTGCCTTCTGTACTTGAATTTATAATAATAAGAAATAATAAAAAGCTCAAGCAAAAGGATTAAGCAAGAATGAGCTGCATGTACATGCTCTATGCAAATCAGTGACACCTCTATTCATAATTCATTGCAAGTGGTTGAAGGTAAATAGATTTTTATTTTTATTCCCTGTGAATTTCTCACATAAGCAGGAACTATCTGTTTAGAACATTTCTCCCATCTCATTTTATTTAAGTTGAGAAAGAAAGTAAACAAACAGATGACTGTAGCATCTCCTGATCTCACACTGTATGAGACACTAAGTATATCAGAGTCCGAATTAATCTTTTCTGCTTGACTGTGGCTCAAAGAAGAGATAGGGCTGTGAATCTGAGGACAGGGCAGTTATGAGGGGGCATTCCCCCAAGAGCATAAAATGATCATAGAAAGGAATTTAGAAGAGAATGATGTTTAAGTTCACCCACACACTTACTGTGTTTTCTATGTTAAGACCTATCAAGACTTTATTAAATAATTAAGCAAAATCAAAACAGCAGAGCAGAACATGAGAGAAGCAGTGATCCGGTTAGAGGACTACAGCCCATCCTTAGCAGGAACATTATGTATAACAGGACTTGGAAGCAAGGAAGAGAAAAAAGAATTCAAGTAAACATTTTTATCTTGATGACCCTTAAATGAAAGGACAAGGAAACAGTATGATCAGCTAGGAAAACACTGGGAAGATAAGAGCCCTTTGTCAGCATTGAGGGCCTGATTCTCCCTTTCTGTGTCATTTGCATCTGTGCAAGGAGAATGACAAATTGCAGCAAAGATGCTACCAAATCAGATCAGCTTAAACCATCTACAGGAGCTGCTGGCTTTACACATGCCTTAATGACAGTACAAGGTGAATGGAATTGACTCCGTCCCAGAAGCAATCAGTTGATCAGAAATCTGAACTGAGGTTGTATTAAGAATTAAAACATAATTTTAATAATTTTAATATTGCTAGAATGGAAACAAAAACCCAGTATTACAATATAATGATAATGAGAATATTGAAATGTCATTAGAAACTTTAATAAATTGTTACTCAAAAGTACATATTTAATTTTTAGACTTCTGTTTCTTTTTTTTGTTTCTTTTTTCTTTTTCTTTTTCTTTTTTAATCTTCTGATGATAAGTTATTTCTGCCATGAATTGCTTTCTTATTTACACAAGTTTAGCTTTACCTCAATTATCCACCAAGTAGAAACAAAAAAAAAATAAAAAGCCCCCCAAAGCCCTTTATAGTATTTCCACAAGACTAATATAAAGCAGATGTATCCTGCTGAGTTCACAGTATATTTTAAGCAAAATGACCCTGGTGTTGTTCTGGATCTTACAAATGCTGATATATATGAATACCTTTCCATAGGGGAGCATTCTCTGGAGTATCCAATGGGTCAGGTTTTCCCTGTTTGAAATGGTAATCATATGCATGGGGCTGTTTTTCAG
Source organism: Excalfactoria chinensis (assembly GCF_039878825.1). Taxonomy (NCBI): domain Eukaryota; kingdom Metazoa; phylum Chordata; class Aves; order Galliformes; family Phasianidae; genus Excalfactoria; species Excalfactoria chinensis. The sequence goes on from NC_092857.1 coordinate 3,913,845, forward strand.
TTACATTTATTTCCTTTTTAAGTGTTTATTTTTGCAGTGCATTGTCCTATATTTTGATATTTTCCCTGTACGTTTCTCAAGGCCACTAAGAATAATACATGGCAATATTTAACTCTTGTATATCACAAAATGTGACAGTCCTTGGAAATATAGGTGCATATTGGCTGCTGCCGTGCAGTAAATCTCCAGAAGTAAATCATCAGGTGTGTATCGGGGATGAAGGAACACCTGCCCAATTTTCAGAGTAATGCGGGATGTGATTATAAAAAGTATATGAAGCACAATTTGTGGAAAACTTAAAACCCATGAAGGCTAAATCTAGAATTCCTTCTTTCCTCCACTGCTAATTTCCCTAGGATGCCAAGCATCCCCACAGGATGGGATTTGGCCTGAGTCAGAATTAATTTATCCATGTCTGCACCTGAATTTAGATGGCTACAGTGTGCCTGTGGGCAGAAGGCAGCTGTATATATCTAGTGGAGTTGTACCCAATACATCTGAAGGTACTGCTCACAGTCCACAGTTAGGCTGGGTGTACAGCCCAGCTATCATCTGATCTCTGCTATTGTCTAGAGATAAAGGAACTCTTTTACCTTTCTTGGTTTATTTCACACTGAAAGAGGAAGGAGAAATGATTGTGCTTGTTTCCTGGATTTTTATTTTTCATTCATTCACTCATCCTTCTATGAGACACTTAAGCATCCCATAAGGTCATCATTCAAACAGGAGCATCATGTAATTGCCTTCAAATTCTGCAGTAAATGGGGTACACCTTTAGTGTCTGATTGGTGTTAGCTGTGTCCACAGAATGGCTCACTCTGGGACTGGCTATTCCACTCACTCTGGTCAGTAATCTTTGTTGGGAAGTCCTCATGACAGGTCTCCAAATTGGTGAATAATGACATGAGAGAGAAATCAAGACGAAGAACATAAAGTCTATCAATCCTTTGGTCACAAAAATAGTCCAGGAGATGGAACACCTCCCATTCAAGGACAGGCTGAGAAAGATGGCACTGTGCAGCCCAGAGAAGAGAAGGCACTGGGGAGACCTGATAGTGATCTTTAGTGACTCTTTAGCAGGAGCAGTTGAAACGGGATAAGGAGAAATGATTTCAAACTAAAAGAGGCTGGATATAGAGGAATTTTGTACAGTTACAGATACAGATTGCCCAGAGAGGTGGTGGATGTCCCATCTCTGGAGTCATTCAAGCTCAGGCAGAACGGGGCTTTGAACAACCTGATCTAGCTGCAGATGTCCCTGTTTATTGCAAGGGAGCTGGAGCGGATGAACTTTGAGAGTCCCTTCCAACAGTGATTCTAGTATTCTATTTGTTTTAGCAAAAACTTAGTTGCTTAAATCTTATGTTGGACTAAACATAGGAATTAATGGGAATTGTTTTTTCTAATAATCAAAACAAGGCATTACTGACTTCATACCTCACTCAGGGAGGAGGCTGTTACTGTGAACTGCCTTGTGTTCGTATCTTTCAAATTACCACACATATTATGCACAATATGGATGCAGTGCATACACTGAGTCTAGGATGCCAATACTTAAACTAATTATTTCTTGAAAGAAAGTCTTTTGTTGCCTACCAATTGTATGCTGGCTATCTAGCTTTTGACATGAAAACGGGTAGGCAATAGAAACAAATACAGCCTTGTGTTTCCTCAGTATTACATTTACTTTGGTGGATGAGTCTAACTCACCAAGTTAATGTAAGCATCTTGAAGAATATTACTTTTTCTCTTGCTGATCTGTATCCACACCCATATCAGCTGCGATAGGGGGAAGGATAGAAATTTAATTTTGTATGTCCCAGTTTTGTGCCTTGACTGCAAAACCAAAGTGCTCCTCCCTCTTGGCAGCTTGCACAGAAGTGAAGTTTTGACAGAGGCCTTTAATAGACTTTCAGAAAGCACAGCCAGGAAAGACCTATGAGGTCATGTAGTCCAGTTCATAGCCAGAGTGATAATTCAGGCTTTTCTCACCAACAGAGGTGACGGTACTTGGTGGCAAGTCAGACATAAATTCTGAGTCAAGAATCTCTACATTTTGCTATGTGAGATTCAAGAAGACAGAAAGTCCATAGCAGCTTCAATAATTGTTATTATATTATATATAAACCTGAATAAGACAGTAGAAAAAAACATTGAGTATTTATTTGACTACTTAAGCGTCAGGTTTGCTGTTGCTGTTGTTCATTTTATGGAATGATTACTAGTTGTGTGTTAGGATGAGGGAGATGGAGAAGTTTGTTTTTTGTACCTTGTGGCACTTCTAGAAGTATACCAGGGAGCTGAGGGATTGAAACAGTACTGACCAGGTAACACTGCTTCATTAAACTGAAAAAGCTTAATATAAGTTACATTGCTGATGTTATTTTCGAGGTTGTCTATCATCATAGGCATGTCTAGTTCCCACTTACTAAAGCTGATGTATGAGGCCACTGAAGATTCAGACAGGTGAACTACATCTGATTTCAATCATCTTCCATAGTAACCTGTTTGGGTTTTTTTGTTTGTTTGTTTGTTTTATTCATTATTTTTTTTTAACCCAAAAGTGTGAGCTTAGAAATGTTTTCTTTGCAAAACCTACTCAAAATCCTTATTTACACCCATGCACTCTCATATATCTATCAAACCTTCAACTCCTCAAAGCATAGCTGCCCTAGTAAAGGGTACTTGTATTTTTATATTTTCTCACATGTATGCAAGAGATGAATCACCAAGTCCACAGCACAAGGGAACAGAAGGAGATTGAAGAGTGCCTGCTCACCACCCCCTTGGGAGGAGGAGGTGTGGTGGCATCTGCTGTTCCTGGCAGGAGTCCCAGGACAGAACTAGCAGACCCATGCCAGGCTGTTTGGGACTGAGTGGGTTTGCATCACACTTTCTTTGCTTGGGAACTTGTAGAAAAGAGCATGCATATTAAAAAAAAAAAAAGAAAGAAAAGTGTGTGTGTATGTGGGGGGGGGGTGAGAGGAGTGGGGAGGGGGGTGATGAATCACATCTTCTGTCAGAGATTCCAAACACGGAAATGGATCGTTACTGAGTGTCTGGAGCTCTTTACTCATCTTTAATCTTTCATGGGTTTTAATCTCTGTCAGAATTTTCCTTCGTGTCACACAAGTGTTCCTTCTATCAGTTGTTTTTCCAGCTCATTCTCTATCCCCCACCCAGACATGTTCTTCTCCCCATCTCTGCTCCTCCCAATTCGCCCCCTCCATCTTCCCCATCCAAGTTACTCATTTAATTATTCTTCCCCAGAAATGCTGCAACTAGTGCATTATTCAAAGCTTTACTCACTGAGAGAATATTACTGATTGACAAGTGCATGTCTTGGAAAGCTGTGGAGGTGACTGGTGTCTGCTTGCCTTGTGCTGAACCTGCCACCATGGGAAGGATATGGGAAAGGCACAAGTCTGACAGAGGCCCTGAAAACCTCATCTCCTCCCCTCTCACTGTTCCAGAGTGCTGGGACACCTATTCTGTGAAGAAAGATTGAGGGAACTGGTATTGTTTAGCTTGGAGAAGAGAAGGCTCTGGAGAAGCCTCATTGTGGACTTCCAGAACTTGAAGGGAGGATATAAACAGGAGGGGGGACAGCTGTTTACATGGGTGGATAGCAAAAAGACAAGGAGGGATGGTTATAAACTAAGACAGGGGAGGTTTAGGATAGATATTAGAAAGACGTATTTCACCCAAAGGGTGTTGATGCACTGGAACAGGTTGCCCAAGGAGGTTGTGGATGCCCCATCCCTGCAGGCATTCAAGTCCAGGCTGGATGTGGCTCTGTGCAGCCTGGTCTGGTGGTTGGCGACCCTGCACATAGCAGGGGGTTTGAAACTACATGATCGATTTGATCCTTTTCAACCCAGGCCATTCTATGATCCTATGATTCTCCTGCCACCCCTGACTTATGGACAGAGGTAGCTCTAACCTTGGGATGTTTTTTATTGGTTCTATAGATGTAGGATTTGTGTTGATAGCTGCACACAGATATAAGGAGGCAAAGTGGGTGCTGGTTTGTTTGTGGGTCTACTTCCAGGTCTGACTTTCATGGTCTTTGTTGGCCAAGTACATGATCAAAACATGTCAGGGAAAGGAAAATGGGACAAAATGAAAGCGAAGGATATGTAACCATGGAGACAAACTAATTTAAGTGTGGCATAAAACCCTCCCAGTTCAGAGTGAGTGAGGGATGTGCCAGGACCTACCCCCAAGGGTTCAGTGGGATGGCAGAGCTGACCATGCTCTCAGCAAGGTCTGATGTGAAAGGCCTACAAAAGGTCTGGCACATTCACACAGGAAGAGATCAGAGCACTCCATTCAGTCCCACGGAAAGCTTAACTGGCTTATCTTTACTTTTCTAAATTAAACAGGGCTGGGCACTACAGCGCTGCTGTCCACACTAATATACATATTCATATATTTAGTATATTTAGTGCATTTTTGCCCAGTACAGTCCCACAGACAGTGTTCAGAGATTATTTTTTGATGCAGCAAGAGCTGGGGTCACTCCCACAAGGCAGTCTGAGCTTCAGGGTTTGGTACTGATGTGAGTTTCACACAATAGCAAGCCTTGGTGCCACAGTGTGAACAGAGGCATATTTAATCTAATAACATGGACAAAGTCACAAAATCCATCTTTTCAGTTTATCAGTTTGTTCAGGCTAATTAGTTTGGGCACAGGCTGCTCTCACATGGCTGTGTTGACTCTGGTTCAGAAGATGTCTCAGTTGGTCCTTTTTCAGATCTGTGCTCAGAATCCAGCGCTGTGACTTTATAGCTCCTTCCTGCCATTTCCAAAATAAACTCAGAAGTCAATTATAATTTTCTTCAAAGAGTTTGAATGGGCCCATTGCCTTTCACTTTTGACTTGTTTATTGAATTCTTTTGAAAACTTTTTGACAAATTGCAGATGCAAGTTAATGGAGGGACACAAAATCAGCTTGCATTCTCAGGGACATCAAATACTGCAAGGAAGAAAGAGTTTTTTTCATAGCAACCTGTAAGAGAGAATCTGTTTCCCCATAAGTACAGACTAAGTGCTGTTTTAATGGCTTTGACTTTTGGAGCAAAGGCTCAGTGAGTTGTAATTAGAGGTGGTCATTTGTTTTTAATGAAATCATTTTCCAGGGGGAAAAAAAAAATGCAGCCTTGCCCAAATCAAAACATGTTGTGAAAATGTGCTGATTTCAGTGACATTTTTATGGGAATAAGTCCAAATGAATCACTTAAATCTTCTCCTTGCATTTTGATAATGTCAGAATGTTTCATTTCAAGAATATTGAAACATTTCATTTTAGCAATGCAGTAGGAAAGAGCTGTGTAGCACCAAGTAATCTCTTCCTCAGCAGTTGTAAAGCAGAAAGTTTAAAGAAACACAGGATGGTAGGGCCGGAATCTGCATATCTGTTTCTCTAAAGCCAAATCAGACATAATTTTCCCTGTACTAGGTAGATGAGTTTCTTTGATAAATCTTGAAAAAGCTACAGGGAATTAATGCAAACAAATTACCAAAATTAACAAAGAATTTTTTATTTTTTTTTTTTTTATTGCAGAAAAAATATGAAAGACAGAATACTAAAGAGAAGAGGCTATGAACAGAAGTTTCACTTTGCAAGGGCAATATCTCATTTGGTATAGTAATCCTAACTTTGAAAGGAAATTAAACCAATCAGCCCTTTTTCTCCTCAGAAGTCAGGGATTTACTCCAGAAGAAGCCGCTGACCTTTATGGTCACATTTTATTGTAATTTAAATTCACTTTCTAACACAAACAAGTTTTTAGCATCTCTTTGGCTGTCCTCTCTGCCAAGCTGTTTCAAGAAAGTGACACTGTGTGAATGCCTACAGATGTTCTTATCTAGGCTGCCATCAGTGTGCATTGCTCCCAAAATCTGTGGAATTACAGTGTATTATGTGTAACCAAGATAATTTATAGATGACCAAAAGTATGATAAAAGATTAGGTCATGGAAAACCCAGTCCATCAGAAATGACTGGTGTAAGTGACCTAAACACTGACCTAGAAGAAAAAATGTGTGTTTAAAAACTAAATTAGGAGAAGTTATTCAAGGTATGGTTTTGAACATTAGGAATCTTAAATCATAATTAAATTTTGTTATTTTTAAGCATTAACCCAATGAGCATGTTTATATTTTAGCCACCATTCTTGAAACCATTTAGATTCTAATGGAAAAGGCTGAAAATAAATTATATTAGAATATTTAATTCAAGGTGTCACAGTGGAAAGGAAGCAAAGGGTTTCAAATAAACTATTCCAGAAGTGTTTGGGAAATGTGCTAGGGCCCATGAAGTTGGTTATTTGGGGTAGAACTATGCAGCATACTATATCATCTATGCGTATGTATAATTTGCTACTCCAAGTTAAATTAGCTTATGTATGCATTTTATTTTGATTTAAGCATGACAATAGAAATCACAGAGAATTAACTGCAGGGTAAAAGTGCTCCTGATCTTCTTCTAGGAGCAACAGGCAAAAAAAGCTGTCTTGATATTTTATCAAGCAGAACCTTGATATATATATATTTTTGTTATTATTTTAATTTAATTTTATTTTATTTTAAGTTGGAAAAATTAAAGATAGAGTATTATATGAGAAAGTGTTGATTTGAATCAAAAAGGTTTATAGCCTTCCTTTATACAGATTCATTGGTAAAGTGACAGACCTCTTTTTGGATCAGTGGATTTAAATACAAACTTCTGTCATAGCTGATAGGTTTGGCATCTTGATGGGATGGTCCTTTCAGAATTGTCAATTTATGAACAGGTAATCCTTGAAGGCACGTGTAATAGGGAATTAATTGCTTTTGCTTTTTGGGAGGACACATTCAGCGTATCTTCAGAATTTTAACACTTTATTCTTTCCGTCATATTTCCGCTTGCTTAATTTCATCACTTTCTAACATGAATGGAAAATCTATTTGAAATAGATTAAAATACTATCAAAATACTATCATTTCCTTTATATATATGTGTGTGTGTGTGTATTGTCCTTGTAAATGTGGATAATTTTATAGAATTTCAGAACTTAATCATCTCTAAGTTTATTGTGCATCTTTAGCAATCTACAAAATAGAGATTCTTTATTCTCCTAAGTTTATTAAGGAAGCTATTACTTACATACCAAATACTTAATGAATTCTGCTATGAATAGGAATATGTTAATGTTCAAATAACTTCTTATATTAGCAACTAATGATCACCTCTAACAGCACAACTATAATTGTGTGTAAACCACCTTCCTATTTATATAGCAATTACATCATGTGTCTGTTATTTGAAATTTGCATTTAAATGCAACACATATCCAAGCAAGCAAGAATATTTAAGTAGCCAGGCACAAATATACTCAGGTTCCTTTTATGCATCTGCTAATCTGGGCAGATGCTAGTTAATTGTGGCACTTTTATTGGGTATGAGCTCATGGTTAGAGAAAGAGATTTCTTCTTCTTTTTTCTTTTCATCTCTCCAGGAGGAAAACAGAAATTGTCAATTTCTGTAAATACTCCAATCCCTAATCCAGTAGAATGCTTAATAAAATAATAGCAATTCTTCAAACAATTCTTCCAGACCTAGAATTATATCTTTATTATTCCTTATGCATCAATATATAAACAGACTATTATCATTTCTTCAAATTTAGTAAAGGGGCCATGCAACTTTGTCCCAGCCTACAAATAAATCACAGTAATTGTGTTACAGTACATTGTCAGATCAAGGAAGAGGGTTAGGCCTCCTAACAAAGCCGTTGCTTTTTGACTTTACTATTTTGAATCATTCAGTTTTGACTTTCAGGTATACTAAAATACATCTTTGATATGCTAGACAGAATGAACTGCTTAAATCTTTCACTGCAAGGCATTCACCAAACTCTTATATTTTTTTTTCAGGCTTTTGACTGCATCCAAGACAATTTTTCAGTATCTTTTCAGTTGTGTTCTGATATCAATCTCACCAATGCTGTAAATGGATGTAAAATTCACCTTCCTATCCTTCCTATTTTGCATGCGGCATCAATCTGTTGTTTCCTATCTTCATTATAAGGTGGATTAATGGTTACCTCAGTGTGCCTGAAGAGAAGTGACACAGAAATCAGAAAGGGTACAAAGTAGAAATATATACCTGGATTTTTCCACCAAACCCTCAGTCTTGAGGAATATAGCAATAAGTTATTCATCTCAAAGCTCAGTTCCTTGGGCCCAACTCCAGCACCATTGGGAATGCTCTAGGATATCCCTCTGGCCTCCAGTGCCACTATAGAGAAGTACTGATCTCCTTCAGGGCTTGTGGAATATCTGCCAGTTCCACAAGGGCATCACAGATACCTCAATACATTTCAGATATCATCAGCCTTCATTATAAATGTAAACAAACTTAGACCTATGATTCAGTTTCCAGTTTAGGCAGAGCAAGCGACTCTAAAGCAGTTTTAGCCTCACTGACTCTTATTTACTTTCTACTTGTCATTTGCTAGCCTACATTAATACCTCCCAATTCCAGTGTTAGAAAGAAAATGGAAGTCTTTCTCTGTTCACCTTTGCAATGTTTTCCCCATTTTAGACCTTCCCTCACTGTATTTCTCCAGGCTGAGTTCAGGTCTTCTTCGCTAATATTTGTATGAATCATTCCCTAACTTTGATCATTCCTGTCATCCTTCAGCATATCTTGTCACCAAATTAATAAACACCCTGAAATCTAAATATGGCAATGTATTTCAGATGCCTCTCAGATAATATAAATAAATAAATAGATAACAATAATAAAATCATTATGACTGTCACTTTTTGAAGGGAATATTCTTCAAATTCCCTTGAACCTGGACTTTCCTTGACTTTAGACTGTGAGCTCCTTACAGCTTTACGGTCTGGTCCCTGGATGAACAACTTCACTTCAGAAGTGTTAAGAGAGCAAAATCTGTGAATTTCCCATTACAGGTTCAATCCAGATCCTTAGTTTATGACAGCGTTCCTTTTTACATCAGGGTTTGTAGGACAGGATGCAGGCTGTCTGTGAAAATGCTGAACATGTCTTTTATTAAACGTTTGGTTATTTGATGTGCCATTTTCTGATGCATGTTTGATAAACAAATTTGTTACGAGCAGCGTTCTTGTTACCAGTGACATTTAAACACAAATGCAGATTTATATATGAGTAATTGTGTTTCAAGAGTAACTCTGTGCATAAGTCAGCATTTTGCAAATGTTACAAAGATGTACAAGCCCAAGCAGAAAAATCTACTTGCCCATCTTCTGCTACATTTAATGTAATGAAAGGTAATTATATCTTATTCACACATTAAAAGAAAGTACTTATCTTGATAAGACCTTGATTGAAAATCAGTTCAAGTTAATGGAAATCTTTCGGTTAGTTTTGGTGGAATGTGTCTCAGGCTTTCGGGAGGAAAGCAAAGTTTAGCAGAGAGATCTTTTAGGATAACAGATGAAGGATTTTCAACACAATGTTTAGGTGCTACAGAAACACCTCCTTTTTGGGAAATCTTACCTCTGGTGCTCTTCTTGATACACCGACATAAAGAAAGTGTCATTGAGTCATATCTACTGGGGTGAAAATCCAATCTCATATATGTCCTTGCTATATAAGAATATTTAGAAAAGAAATACATGTCCTTAAAATTATATCAGTTCACCTTACATGCCTAAGAAAGAGTCCATTTCTAAAGGATATTGATTAAAATGGAAATACATTCAAATAAATGGATTCTTGGCTTGAAATAACCTTTACAGTAAGTGAATGGTCTATTTTGAAAGTATGATGGGTGTTCTGCGGGGCACTACTGTATCTTAATTTTATTTCATTGCTATAAAGTGTTTTCTCTGTTTATGAAAATGCTATGCAAAGTGAGATCTATGAACTTCAGAATGGGGAGAAGCAGGAAATTTTTTCTTAAACAGACATTTGCCTGTTCCTCATCATTCTTCAGATCTGCCAAAGGCCAGAGCCAGAGGCTCAAGCAAAAATGAGGTTTCATAGGCACTATAGCAAATACTAAATGAAAATAAATAAATAAATAAATAATCCCTTCCCATGCAAATAATACATTCAACAATGTTGATTGTTTCAGACCTGGAGCACAATATCCTCTGTCAAAAAAAAGGGACAGAAGATAAAATATGGAATATTCCAGATCCAGAACTAGAATATAAAGATTTTGGGCTGGTACTAATACATTTTTAAAGATTAGAGTTCAAAATAAAACAGAAAAATAAATAAATAAATAAATAAAGCAGAAAAATAGATTTTGTAAAAGAGTACATATCCATTGCCTCCTTTCTTTCAGAAAGAATCTGAAATTAGAATTGACTGAAAAACTATGTGTGAGTTTTCCACTTCTCAAAATACTAAAATACTTATAAACTTTGAGGACAATCCAAACACGTTAGGCCACAGAATACTTTCTGGTAGATAACAGGAGTTCCATAATGTGTGAGGACAGAGTGTTTTGCTGTTTCCTGATGCTAAGAGGGGATTCCCTCTTAAGAAACATTCTGCCAAAAATGCAGTTACTGCAAAAATAGAACAAATAAAAGCTTATGCTGCAAATAAATGTGCTACCAAATTAAGGAAAACAGAGATTGTCACGAGTGGATGTACACAAGAAAAGAGAGATAAAAAATATAATTGCCCAAAGAAGAAAGACATTGATGCAAAAGAGAGCCCTAACAGTTGTATACAATAGGCACATCTTCTACTTCAATTCTTAATTAAACATCTCTACAAAAATTCTGATTTTCATCAACATCTTAGAGATTATTTGCTTTCTTTTTTTTAAGTTAGATGATGACAAGGCGTCCAGGGTAAGGATGGAGACCTTCGGCAACTTGATGTAGTGGATGTCAATAGTTCCAATGGCAAGAGGGACAGGCTTCAAGGTCCCTTCTAACCCAAACTGTTCTATGATTCGATGGCAGTACTAGAGGCTGCACTAATATGTAATACTTCCATCCTATCCACTTGTGTTGCTCTTTCTCTGATACTTCCCTAGGCTTCTTCAGAAGAAAAAAAAAATATTACATATGGGTGCTGCAGATTTTCATATGAGTTCCCTAGAAACAAAAACTAATGTTTCATGAGAGACAGAAAGAATCTGGGAGCAGCTGTGTTAAATTTATGGAACTTCCCATATGAATTCCATGTGAATGGAGTGACTTGTGGGCAAGCAGATATTAATCAACACACAAGTCTTTGAAAGAAATGTACCTCTGATTGAAGGTTCTGAAAGTTATTCTCCACACTTCTTTGCAGAGAGAGGAAAAGAGACGGTATACCAGTAGAAAAAGAAAAGGTGTTTGGATAGATCTCCTGGGGATATACACTAGGGATTTTACCTTGTTCTTAAAACAAAATTTAGAGAAGATATATACTTTAAGATCTGCTTTAATTGTCAGTCATAACTCAATTCCTCTATCTCTCTGCTCTTTTCCAGATTCCCTCTAGTCTTCCAAAACCTTTTTGATAGCCCATGTCCAACAGCGAACATACAATTTCAGTAGTGACAGTCCCCAGCTTGTATATATACATAGAGAAGTATATATCTTCTTCCTGACATAGTATCTTTGTACAGCAATTCCCATCTTGTTCATGACAAAGGCATGAGCCAGAGCTCTTAGAACTAATAACATCAGCTTTTACAACTTGCACCATAAAATGGTTCAGTGCCACAATATTCAGCATTGCAGCATCTGAAAAAGGCGTTGAATGAAGGCGACAGAGTTCTTGGTCTGGTGCCTCAGCTTCATGTACAAAACAAGTGAAGTGACATGGAGGTAGAGAAAGGGCCTAGGCACAGCTGAACAGTGCAGGCCTTTTCCCTTTAGTAACAAGCAGTCATAGTAGGGAACTTTGACTGACCAGGAATTTAAGAGTTAAAGTATTCCTCTTGGAAGCAGTTACTAGCTTCCTGTCCCCCAGTTATTGGGCCATAAAATGGTCCTTCCAACCCAGGAAGGGAGGAGAAATATTGTGGAGAAAGAGATGGAGAAAAAATGAATGGAAAATATCTGAACTGGCTGGTGTCTGAGGGCTGTCTGTTATAGCACTGTTCAGGATGTGATGTCTTTTGTACAAAAAATGATAAAAGAGACTTAAGTATTTTCCTTTCCAGAGCTTTTTTTTTTTTTTTTTTACCCAGTTAGTGAGATACTTCTCTGGAGTTGCGGGTTCAAATCTATCAGATAAGGAAGTAATCACTGATTTTTTTCCTTATATTCCCAAGGGAGCACTGTACTCATCCTTTTGTGGGATACACATGTTCTTCATGCTCCCATCCACCAGTTATATGCTATAAGCCTGATGGGCACAGCGAACAATCTCATATATAAAATTAAAGAGGATGTGGACTCTCAATGAGGAATGTGGTTTAGCAAGGGTCTGAGGTCTGTACCCTTGGGAGGCCTGGTGACTTTTCATTGTCTTGAGGGACAGGCAAGAAACCCTTAGGATCCAAATCACTGGCTTCATCACTTAAGGATGCATTTAAGTACTCCAGTGCATTGGTAGCTAAACCGTGTAGTCTGGAGCTATAAGGCATTCTATATTCTGCGGCGTCAGAGAGGGACAGATAAGGTAAACTGAACAAGGGGCTAGATTTCCAAATATGCCATTGTTTTCATGGCCACATCCCATTGCAAACACCGTTTATTTCTTCATCCATTATCCCCTCCAGACTTATTTCAACATTATGTCTTGCTTTCAGCTTTTCCTTCCAGCTGCCTTCGTGTTTCAAATTGTCTTCCCCAAGATTGATCTTATTTTGTTATTTTCACCTCTTACTTCTAATTTCTCTAAATCTGCTAGTATTATTACTCTACCCTGACGGGCTCCAATACTCCTCCCAACTGAACATCATCTGTAAGCTTCATTAGCGTGCTGTTTGCTGCCTATTTTCTTTTTTTACCAGGCACTCCAATTTCCCTGATCATTCCTCACTAAGCCATGACATCCTTCACATCTGCAAGAGCTGGAACTGAGGAGCAAACTGCCTTCCTGCCACTCCTTTATCAGGACATCTGTACCTTGCCAAAGTCCCTGATGCTATCATGCAACAAGGGAAGTAATGCAAGCCAAGAGTGAACCTTGTCAAGCCTGGAAGTGTAACTTGGGGCTGTACCAGGATTAATTATGCCTTCTGCTGCTTTACACACTCATGTCATCAATAAATTCTAATAAACAGGAGTAGAATGTTCTTATTCATGTCATTCCAGAGGAATTAGAACACAGTAGTGTTATTTAGCAATGCAGATGTTTTATTATTGTGTTGTTTATGTGAAAGTGGATATGACATGAAGAGGTATATCAAATGAGCAATAGAGAGAAGCGAGCTGAGCTCTCTTTTTGATTATGCATATTTATTCATACTGCAGAAGTTACTGCACATAGCAGAGTCTTCTAAGATGGATTGCTTGGTTTGGAAACCTAGTCTCCTTCTTTTTTTTTTTTCCACTTTTTTTTTTTTTTTTTTTTTTTTTTTTTTTTTTAATAAAGTTTAGATACGTCAATACTACCTTTGTACAGTATTTATGAGTTCTTTCTTTAAATTGCACCTTAATTGGTTTAGTCACCACAATTGCAAAACACGAACCTAATCACCAGAAGCTAAGTAAGCAGAAAAAATAATGATTTGGAGCTGTCTGTCTGCTGCTGCCGAACAGACACACTGGGCACGGTTTAAAGCTGTAATTGCATTGTGGCACTGGCTCGCTGTTCCCAGCACATGCATAATGTAGTTCCCAGTTGCAGACTGCCACATATCCTGCTGTATTTACCCTCAGATGCCAGAAGAGCACATGCCACCCCCAAATGCTGTTTCCCAACAGTGTAAAACTGTCACACTTTCAATTAGATGCCCCAGAGCACTTTGTCACCCACTGGAGGGTGTAGTCATGTTATGATGGGGCAAGATTATGGGCTAAATGCATCCCGATAAGTCCTCTGCAAATTGTGGCAAAATTATTCTGCAAATGAATTTGAATGCATTACTCAGTTCATTCTATTGATCATAAAACAGGGCTGTGCAGAGTTTCCTTTCGAGGGTGTCACTTTGTGACTGCAATGACATGGGGCAGCACCTTGTCTTATTACATCCCTGCAGATTTCTACAACCAAAGAAGACAGACAGACAGAGACAAACAAACAAACAACAACAACAACAAAACAGAGAGCAGGAGATCTTTTTGCTTTTCCTGTACCTATCTGCAGCTGCTTACTGTGATGGAACTACCCACTGGAGACAAGTTCTGCCCCTGTAGACCCTAGGTAAATCTGCCCCTGTACATCACTTTTCTTCATCTCTTGTGTCTGCACCTTTGTTCTCCTGCTGACTGTGCATTAACAAAGCAGAGGACCTTCATAGAAAAAATGCCATGGCCATCATATAGCCATAATATATATATATTATCTATATATATATACAAATATATAAATAATAATAATAGTGTGTTTGGGGGGATTAACAATGTGTTGCACACCAGTAACCATTTCTATGGCAATGTTATTCAGTTATTAAGCTATCTTATAATGTCGTTTCATGTCTGGAGTCTAAGAGCATCTATGTAGATAGGTAGTTGTTAGCATGTGAACAGCCACACTGGCAGATGGGTAGCAATTTGTTAAGCCAATGTTACTCAAACATATGTCTAAATTTATGGATTAAAGTATATATATATGTATATATATATTTATAGTGTATATCTTGATGAAAGTTTTCACAGCGTCTAACTAAAGAGGGAGACAGTGTCTTGGAAAAGTGATAGGAGAAAGACTTGGAAATGCTAATTATTTGGAAATGTTAACTATGCTAGAATGAAAGACACTGGGCTCAGATTTGTAATGTTTCCAGTTGAAAGCTTAAGATTTGCATGTTTGTAAATATTTTAGGTGCCTCAAAGGAAACAACCAGTGAATCCTTTTACAGAGATAGACATTGCTTAGCTTCCAATCTGGATACTTTAAGGAGTCTAGACACATATGTGTCTTCAGGTATGAGTTCACATATGAGACAACTGGGCTCAGTGGAGATTTAATCAATGAAAACCAGAGATGTAGGTCTCATCAGCCAGAATGTGTCTAATTGACAACGAGGTGAACTGTCCTTGAGGTAGCATTACCAGTAACTATGATATCTCCAAAAAGAACTGCTAGGATAGACACCAGTCCCACAGATAGATAAACCTGATGCATGTATCTAATCTGACAAAGGAATGTTCATCTTTCTTTGTCTCTATTTCTTCTTTCTTTTTCTTTTCCTGAAATGTCATTTATTCATATACCTTTGTTGTGCCACTTCATTTGCCTTAGTAATTAACTTAGAAAGCTGAAGTATGTCTTATAGTGTTTATATCCCAAATACACTTAGCAACTTTGCTAAGCTAGAGTTCAAAATACATGTTTAAGTTCCTTATAAGATCAAGGCATTGCTTAAATAAATATGTGTTAATTTGAGCCTAATTGGCTTAATATTAACACCACATGACTATTAAGAATCAATTGATTTAGTTTCAACACAGAGCACCGTATACATATCTAATTTAGAAAGCTCACAGAAATTGAATGCAAACAAGTCTTGGAGTGCAACAGCGAAGTCACAAATTTAAGCACACAAGAGCCAGGGTACAGTAACAGTGCAGTTCTTCCAGCATAGTGATAATAATTCAAACATATTGTATCTATATACTATTTTTATTACCAGTCAGACTATTAAATGCATACTCAAATCTATGCAAGATATGCAATGTGGGCAAGTCTATTGTTACTCTGAAAACTATAGCTTTTCCATTTCCTAATTGCAGTTTCGTGGCACTGCCAAGATTTTTTATTTAATTTATATAGGGATTTCTGTGTCCTTAAAGCTGTTAATAGAATGGATTCACAAAGCCCCCTACTATAAGGAAGGAGAGACTGGTAAGAATGCTATTCATCATACCACCTTTCATCAGCAAGATTAAAACAGTTTTTATCTATATTTTGCCAAAGGAAATGGAATCACAAAGCAATGACCTCATTTACCTACTGCTGAGCAGCAGGCCAGTGAAAGCACTAATAATAAAACCGAGGCCACCCAGGTCCTAAACCAATGCCTCTAGTGAGGCACAGAATAGGTTATGAATCAGACATCTGTATGCACTTATATCTGACTCTACAAGGACAATACAAACGTGCAGGGCCACGTCCAACCCAGATCTTCTCCCAGGATGTGCTAGCTTCAGTAAATATAGATGTAACCTCTCTGTCTGCTTATTTCCTTAGGCACAGAGCTGCTGCTTATACAGTATATAAAAAAACTTTCCAACATGCCTGCATGGTTCTCAACATAATCCATAATTGGCAGTCTCTCAGATTTCCTTTGTATCCCTCTTTTTTATTTTGTTAGGGATAAAACAAACACATACACAACAAGGAAGCAAATAAACAAAAACCTTTCCAAGCACAGTATAAATGAAACTTGTAGATTGCTGTAATCTCAGGTGTCAGGCTGTCTGTTCAGTTAGAAATACAGTTTCATGCCTCTCACCCATTAGCAAAATACCTAGAGAGTAGTCTATCTGACTGTGCAGTAAGAAACCTTCCAAATCTTTTATCCAGATAAGACTGGTTTGATGTTCACTGTCATTAGGTGTATGTAAAGTTCACTTCAGCAACTGACCCTGGTCACAGTCTATGCTGTATCTGGTCCACCAGACCTACTGATCCCTTTGACTTGTGGCATCTTTTCAGTTGTCTGTCAGACCTCTCATCTTACCCAGAAACTACTCCATCTCTGAGATTGCTACTACACAAACTAAATAGGATTTGACTAAAATTTGCAAGTTTGTAGACAACACCAAATGGAGCGGTACAGTCGATACATTGGAAGGGAGGGAAGCCATCCAGAGGGACCTGGATAGGCTGGAGAAGTGAGACCTTGTGAACATAATGAGGTTCAGCATGGCTAAGTGAAAGGTGTTGCACTTGGTCAGGTATTTAAAATGAGTGAGGGAAGAACTCCTTGAGATCAGCTCTGCAGAGAAGGACTTGGGGGTCCTGGTAGATGAAAAGCTGGATATGAGCTAGCAGTGTGTGCTTGCAGCCCAGATGGCCAACTGTGTTCTGTGCTGCATTAAACAAGGAGTGGCCAGAAGGGAGAGGGAAGTGATTGCCATTCTCTACTCAGCTCTTGTGAGTCCCCATCTGGAGTACTGTGTCCAGGTCTGGGGCCCCCAGCACAAGAGAGATGCAGAGCTCTTAGAACAAGTCCAGAGGAGGGCCACTAAGATGATCAGAGGGCTGGAGCATCTCTTCTATGAAGAAAGGTTGAGGGAACTGGGCTTGTTTAACTTGGAGAAGAGAAGGCTCTGGAGAGACCCTATTGTGGTCTTCTAATACTTAAAAGGAAGATATAAGAAGGAGGAGAAACAGCTGTTTACGTGGGTGTATAGAGATAGGACAGGGAGCAATGGTTATAAACTAAGACAGAAGGTTTAGGTTAGATTTTAGAAGGAAGTTATTCACTCAGAGAGTGGTGATGCACTGGAACAGGTTGCCCAAGGAGGTTGTGGATGCCCCATCCCTGGAGTCATTCAAGGCCAGGCTGGATGTGGCTTTGTGCAGCCTGTTCTGGTGGTTGGTGACCCTGCACATAGCAGGTGGGTCGAACCTAGATGATCATTTTGGTCCTTTTCAACCCAGGCCATTCTATGTTTCTACGATGATTCTATGAAAGATCAGTTAAATGACAGTGCATTGGTTTGAGTAATCTGAACAGGTACAGGATTCAGCCCAGCAAATGTACTGACCAGCATTTTCTGGAATGATATGCAGCTACACAGATAGTCTCCAGGAATGATCTGAAAAACCACACTGCTGAGACCACAATAATGTAACAAACATTACAAACATCCCAGTATCAGTCTTTCCAGACTAAAGTTCAGCTACAATATTTAAGTTAAACTCAATAAAGTGGCATTTATCTCATTCAGAACCAGACAAAAGATGATGTATCTTCCTGGAGTGACCTAGATTACCTGAAAACTGTGTCAAACTGTGTCTCCAACTGGGCTTCACAAGTATGAAAGAAAGAATGGACTAATGTACAAATATGAGTTCAGTGTCAAGAGAAGAAGAGATAGCAGCATGTCAGATGCACTAGTCGCCCATCTGTCATCAGGTCTGAGCTTTCCCAGCTCACGCCAGCACAGCACAGAGCAGCTGAATGCTGCCATATACCCTGAGTGGTCATTCTTTGGTAGAACTTTGGTGCCTTTGTTTAAAGAAACATTCAGAATAGATTAGTTTAGCTAAAATGTTGCCAAATCTTGGGTTTGAAATAACCAACCAAATGAATGTGATTCCCATCACCAAGTTTTAACTGCTGGAAGGATGGATATTTAGTTTTGGACTGTCACATGAACTTCGTCTCTAGGTTTCTCCTACCTTTCCCAGAAGCTGAAAGTACTGGTGACTCATACCAAGCTGAGGGTGATGAAGCAAATTACCTTCTGGAAATGATTCTCTCTGCTTTGTTTATTGGAAGGTGGAACAAGTAATCCTTAGAGAGTAGCAAAGTGAGGTGAAACTTGTTTTAATCAGTAACCAGATTTTAAATTTGAGAAGTCTATGACAGCCTCCAGATCCATTCACTTTGTTTGCTAAGAAAAAGAAGCACATTCCATTTAAGCCAGTGGTTAACATTTTGCTATGTATTTCCCTTTTGCTTAGTAGCTTAAAACGATCAGTATATGTCAGCAATATGTCATAGTCACTGTTGCACCATGCCTTTATTTTGGTGAGATTTTCAGACATTTTCTGGCAAATGGGTTATAGCTTTAAGATACGAACATAGTCTCTAAGTTCAGCCTTCAAAATGGGAAGAAAGTAAGAAATAATAGGTTGTCAGCTCTCTTTAAAAAGGTGCATGCATCAGGAGAGAAAATAAAGATGCTATTGCTGTTCATAGGAGACTTCAGAAGCATTCAGATAATGCTTACATCTGCTTTAATGATTCCATTTAAGCTGTCATTTTCAGCATTTACTTTGCAGCATTCAAAAGCAACTACACTTACATGTTCTCAACAGACTCAGCGCCAGTCTCAGATAGAAAATAATGAAGAAGAAAAGGGAAGAAAATGAAAAGTTCCATACAGTACATTTCAAAGAACAAATTCCTTGCAGGAAATTAGCAATAATTTTGAGACCACCGCTGTTGAAGTTTCAAAAGAAAAGTGAGCATGCTTTTTTTCCCAAGCAGTAACAAAAGGAAGAAGTAAAGGCAGGCTCTTTACATGGCTTAAAGGGCCATAGGCAAATATTTTGGAAGAAGAAGCTCTGGAATCAGGGTGTTCTTCTTGTAAGACTGCATAAATCACTTCACCTCCTTTGCCCCAGTGATTCAGTGTGGTTCGCAATAACTGGAGCAGTGAAGTCATGCTTCAGTTGGTGCTGCAGAGCTCAGTTTTGCCTCCTCAGGTGGACCCCTGCAGATGAAGCTTTGGGCTGGAATCTGCACTTGCTTCAGTGCTGACACAGCTTTCCTCTGCGGCCTTGGGCAAGCTGCTTAATCTGCTTGTCTGCTTGCAACTTTGATAGAGGCACTCTGACAAATGCTATGCCATGATTTAAGCCCTTCCACACAGCTCCAGATTGCCTCTTCTTTCTGCCCAGAACCACAGGGGAAGGTTCAGCCTTACTTCAGCCTCTCCTCCTTGTGTCCCAGCATTTCAGCTCAAACCTTCACAAAAGTGTTTTTGCCTGGCAATACCAGGCTGTAGGCTGTATGCACGCAACCTCTTCTGCTCACGCTGCTGCATGAATGGTTGCATCTAGCATAAAGTCAGAACATGAATGCTCTGGGAGCAAGGAAGTGATGAGCTGGATAGTAATATATTCACATATAACATCATCTTCATAAAAACAAACAAAAAACCAAAAAAAAACAACACTTCTGGTAAAATTGTATATTCAGTGTCAAGCTCAAGGGAATCATGGATTTTCAGGGATGTCTTAATTTCTTATAGAGAGAGAAGTTTCTATCTATCTATCTATCTATCTATCTATCTATCTATCTATCTATCTATCTATCTATCTATTTTTCTATCTACCACATATCACCATGTTGATAAACATTCTTTGGAACCGATGGCAAAAATGCATGCATAAAAGACCCTGAATATGAAGCTTGACCCACTTATGTCTGGTCTTGAGTTTGTTTGCTTGTTAGGTGTTTTGTTTTGTTTGTATGGAGCAGCTCTTCCCTTGTGTGTTTCTGCATAGGGAATACAGAAGAAGAGAGGTTCATTCTCATTTTAAAAACAAAGATGTAGGGGTCCAATGCAATAACACATTTATTTATTTATTTATTTTAATCTGCAACTAAATAATAAAAGAGGTGAAGGTGGATGTTGCATATTTATTGAAACATTTTCCTGCCCTACACATCTTCAAAGAATACATCTATAACATTTTGGAAATTTCTGTGTTTATGGAACGAGTAGGAGAGCTGAGGTTTAATGCCAAGGGACCTGCTTAAGTCCATTGGGACATTTAATGGCATCATACTACCTGCTAGGCACATGTTCCAGCTACAAAAATGTGTGAAATTAGCAACACTGCTTTTTTTTTTCTTCTCTCGTTTTTTTTTTTTTCTCTCTCTCTCTCTTTTTTTTTTTTTTCTTCCTTGGACCCCTTCCAAATTCACCTCCTCCTTCTCTCTCTGGATGCAAACCAAAGACAGTAGATGCTACAGTCTGTATCCTCAGGAGCACCTTTGCAGATTAAATGCCTGAAGCTATCGTGAATCCAAAGCCTCTGCAGAAAAAAAAACCCTTTCTGTGACAGAGGAAAATTAAAAATCTAAATTCAGAATGGAGCCAAATTACCTACTCTTGCTACGGGAAGTTCGACATATCATTACAAACTGGTTTACTTGCCCGTGTCCAATTTAATGTACCTAGCTTTTCTTATGGAAAACAACAACAACAACAACAACAACAAAGCGAGAGGTTTTAAAATTTCATTTATTTTGTTTAATCTTTGTAGCAGGTGTGAAGTGGACGATGCAACACAAATTGTTGGGACTTCTGCTAAGGGAGAATCAGGAAGGGACTGTGAGATCCAGAGCTGCATACGCAAGCAGATGAGGGGACTGAGACACTGCCCGGCATTTCCCCTGGAGTGGCCCCCGGCAGCTGTTTCAGAGGAACACACAAGAAACTCTGCAGAAGGCAGATATGGAGTAACTGGCCTACAGGGAAGTTTCTTCCTCAACTTGGTTAATTAGAGAGTAGTTCAAGCCCTGACACATAAAGGTTTATATCCTGTAGTGATGAGAAAGCTACTGGGTCTCTGGGTTGGGACGAGGCTTCCCAGACGAGTAATTTTTGTAAAAGTCTGTTTCCTGTCAGAGTTGACTGCTTTTCCCTAGATTCAGTTATGTCCAGGTTCTCCAGGCCATTCACATTTCACTGTAACAGTCTAGCATTCCATATGGGCAACAGGGGACTTGGTTTTCGAGTGTCCCCAAAACAAGTCTGCAGAAGGGGCTGTCTCAATCCACATCTCTGGCTGGTCCCTCTGAAATACAGCAAATGGTATTTGACGGGTGTGGTGTGTCAGTGTGCTCATTCCCATTCCAAAGGATGATGGTGGATGCTTTTCCTAACAGCAAAGCATGCACCTTTCCATGCTTCAGCATGTTTTCTTATAGTCTGGAAACAGGTGATCTTACTCTTGTTCACCTTCTCTTTCTACCCAGAAACTTGTCCCTTCAAACCACTGGTGCTACATTCCCTGTGCACCATCACAGGCATGCCATCCACATTCTATGGATAGCATAACCAAGGATTAATTACTTCTGAAATGCTTCATATCACCAGTGACTGGTTATGGCAAACTTATTGAGCTATTTTTTCTATGAGAAGTAAGGGCAAACTGCACCTTTTCAGAACACATTGTACTGTTAGGGCTTTGCATTGCATTTCTATTAGTTATAATATGAAAAGTTATGAACTTTATGAAAAGTTTTAATTGATCAGAAACTTTTGTGTGTGTGTGTGTATTTTCATTTCAAATTATATTTCTTTCAAAAACTGTATATTTATCTATTCATTTATTTATTTTCACAGAGGGAAAGAGGAGAGATGGAGTTTGGAGCAGAAAAAGCATCTGTTGCAGACCTGCAGTGTGTTTAATGGAAGAGGACATTTGGTTTCCAGGAAACGCTAATGTGAAGCATTCAGTAAAGTAGCAGGTGGAGCCTGGAATGGAAGTGGGTGGTGAGGGGTGTGGGAAGCAACAATGAGACAGAGCAGTGTTAGAGGATGGACAGCTCATGATAACAGGGAAATCAAAGCCTTTTAGGAAGGAAAATATTTTGAATATGTTATTTCAGTGTTTCATAAAAAAAAAAAGATTTTGCAAAGCTATTTGTGACTGACTTTTTGGAGAGCTTGTTATAAGGCTGTCTTTATACATGTTTAAAGCAATTCCAAGATTTATCTATTTAAAAGAAACAAAAAACTGTGGTTTTTTTGTTTGTTTTTTGTTTTTTTAAGTATTTTCTCCTTCACTTCATAAAAGAAAGCAGAAGAAATCAAAAGAACAGAAGAATCAAAAAAACAGAGCAAGCAAACACCATCTTTTTTTCTTTTTTTCTTTTTTTTTTTTTTCTTTTTTTTTTTTTTTTTCCTGGAAATAACCTCAGAAACACCCAGCACAGCATAAAAAATCATCAAATGCTTTTGAACTAAAAGCTATTCTTTTCTTGGGAAAACATGTATAGACAAAAATACACAAGATGCCAAACTGATAAATACAATTGACCTGCTGTGATGTTAACTTAGAGTTCATCGATTTCATTTCTGATGTGCCACAGGGACATTCATTTGCACTGAGTGCTAGCTAAGACCTTTTCATTAGTGCTGCAGCAGCTGGATTGTAGATTTGGTCAATGCGGGTGGGTATGGACCTGGGCTTTTCTGCCCTAACTTCTGTCTGGCCAGATGTGAGTTTATGGCAAAAGGCTGTTCCTGTGAAAGGCCAAGCATGTTAGCTCATGTGCAGTGCTGCAATTGAGCAGGGGTTAAGCTTTGTGTTATGATTGGATATTGAAAACAAAAAGAAAAAAGAGAAAAGAAATAGGTAATTTGAGTTAAACCTGGTTATTTACTCAAAACAGACTCTCATAAAAGATTTCAAGATTGGATCAGAGCATCTTCTAATAGTGAATTATTCAGTTCAATTGATTTCTTGCTCTGTCCTGCATGATTAGGAAACTGGGATCTGGGACACAAAATTGAGAGTGATCCATTGGACATCTCTGACGTTGACAAGACCAGCCCTACTGGGACTTTTCTTCACTTAAAAACTGGGAGATAAAAGGATTAAGGCAGATGCTGCTGTAACTGGAAAGAGCATGTCATTCCACACAGTTCATGGAGATGCTTGAGTCCATTCCATAACTCCTACATCTCTGTGCTGACAGTGAGATCTGGGAATGGTCTCACTACATTTTTTTTTTTATTATTTTTTTTATTTTTTTCCCCAGATAAAATTGTCTACCTGCAAAATGAATCACTGGAATTTAGGTTTGCCTTTAAAATCTTATGGGGTGCATGTTTGCTCCCTGTCCTTTCTTTAATTTTGCTAGTGAGGAGCCTGTCTGCATCATGCGGCTCACAACCATCTGGGAGACCAGTGACAAGTAAATTTCAGTCTCTCAGTGGAGCTGGTATTCTTAGAGCTGCAGGAACAGCCATCATGAAGGGGGAAGCTGTGAACGCCAATAAATTATTGAAGAAAGCAGGAGAAATATTTCCTTCTGTTGACACATTGGCATTCACCTTTGGGAATGTAATCATGGGAAAGGTAGGCAATCTTTTGTCATAGGGATCTTTTGCTCAGACAATTCAGTCTTTTTAAAACTTTAGGAGGGAGCCTGCAAGCCCTCAACATGGAAGGGGCATTCAAGTTATAGGATGTCTTCAGGCAGACAAGTTTCTCAGAAATGACAGTGAAAGTGAATCAAGTCTGCCACACATTAAAATTGTTTGGTGATAAAAAGGGAGGTTAGTGGGGTAGGGAGTAAGCCCCTCCATCCCACTGACACCCCAGGACAGGTTCTGATCAGCAGGGGGATTGTTTTCTATGAACAACACAAGGCAGTGTTTGTACAAGAGAGCATTAACATGGCAAAATTTAGATCTCAGAACAGAACAGAAGATGGAAGACAATCTCTTGGTGTAAGGCAGAGGAAACAGCAAGGACATGCCTACAAGAACAACATTTCCTTTTAGACTGTGACTTGGGGGAAGGACTGGGACAGTTCTTGAGAGCTGGGGTGGTGAAGGTGTGGTTTCCTCTAGACTGAAAATCTGATTCTAACTCCTTCTTCCATCACTGAAACAAAGAAATCTACCCAGGCCCGTGAACACAGATTTGTCTG
The DNA here is from genome assembly GCF_039878825.1 of Excalfactoria chinensis. NCBI lineage: Eukaryota > Metazoa > Chordata > Aves > Galliformes > Phasianidae > Excalfactoria > Excalfactoria chinensis. Next base: position 3,938,303 of record NC_092857.1, read on the forward strand.
CCTGAATTTCAAATTCTGCTTGGAAAGCCATCAAATTAGCACTGATGTTTTATTCCAACATCAGAAACGGCAGGGAAAAATACCCAGGAGCTTGTTGGATTTAAATCCACAGAATCATCTCCAGTTTTGTTTAGACGAGATGAGTGAATAACCCCCCTCCTCAGCATCATATTTGGCTCAAATCACCAATTTACTGGTTTACAAAAATCTAAAACTGCCCCTCCAGCAAATTAAGGGATTACGTCAATCACTCAAGTCCATTCTACCTGACAACAGCACGCAGCAACAGGGCAAAAGGTTTGATGCTCTGCTGGAATGTGATAAGGAGAAAATGCCAAATGACACATAGGCAAAGTTATTACCAGCGAGATGAAGACAAACTGGAGGGAGTTCAGAGAAGTGCAACAAAAATGATTAGAGAGCTGGAGGGGTTGATTTAGAAGGAAAGTTTACAAGAACAACTGGCAATATGCACAGCAGGGCTGAGCAACATCTGAGGCGGGAGAGAGAGCCAGTTGCAAACATCTGAACAGTGCAAACACCCAGGGAGGAACACAATTACCCAAGGGGGAAATAACTAAGATAATGGGTTGAAATTAGGAGAAAGAGATAAACATCAAAATAACTTCCCAGTGGAAAGACTGTGGAATAACCTACTATGGGAAGACATGGACATCCAAGCCAAGCAGGCTATCAATTCTTTCCCACAGCCCCTGCAGATACAAAAGTCAGCCACAGATAACTTTGGAAACAATTTCTAAGCAACAAATATCAGAACTTCTGCAAGAAACCAGGTGTGAGAAGATGCTTAGAAGTGATGTTTTCCAGATAACTCAGTGCTAGTTCTCTTGCTGTTCAAATACACAAAGGGAAAGAGCTTGAAAAGGTTCTTGTTTTCTGTTTTCTGGGCAAAATGATTGCGCTGGAAACCTCCAAAAGTGCAGTTATGGCAATCAGGACGCTGCCCGCTCATCGACAAATAGTTTTCCAGTTGAGATAGTTGGTTTAAATCTCCCTCAGGTTTGGAGTGACTGGAAATCAACACCAGATAATGGCTGTTTGGTAGTAGATGTGACATGAGTTAATGCACTCACTTGAATTTCTAGTGGATATTGGACATGTGCTCACATTACAAATGCTCTGAACAGCATGATCAGCATTAAATTAACATCTACACTGACAATCTTGCCAAAGAAATCCAGAAGGGGATGGACATTAGTAATGAACTGCACGTTCACCTTTGGAGTGAAGTCATTAGCAAGGTAAACTTTACCTCATGGGCTCTGAACCTCGTCTCCTATACTGTATTTCCTAACTCCTGGATGGGATGTCAATTTGCAAAGCAGATTATTTAGCATATTTCCTCAGCATAAAAGAAACTGCTACTATTAATGAAAATTTACATTACAGGATGGTTGTTTATTAGACATCATTATTAATTAATAAGTATTTTAAGCTGCTTCTTGACAAGGAAGGTGTATGGCATGCATGTGATCTAATTCATCTGGTTTTATAGAAGGCAGTAATAGCTTCAATGAGTATAGAAGTAACACAGGACTCTCCTGCGGAGTGGTATTTGAAGGTCTGGCTAAGCAAAGCCACTTAGGCCATTTCTAGTTTATTGTTGTTACACTTTGGTATGGCTTTCTAGTAATTTATAGGGGTGTTTGTTGAGTTCATGAGCTCTTGAGACCTGCATCCAATAAAATAGTGATGTACTTTCTCTTGACTGAAGGCAGAAGCATATATCATTGCATGCAGTGGGTCTGATATCATTTTATGCTGGATGGGGAAAAAGGCTGTGAGGCTCTGTAGCTTAGGAGAAGAAAAGGAAAAGTAAAGAAAATGTCAATAAAGGACATCGCTTTGTGAAGGGCACTATTTTGTTTCTAGATTCTTTAGCTTGATAACATTAGCAAGCCAGGAATTTGGTGGGTTAATCCCACCCTTTACTATAAGACACCATATTAGTTAACGATATCTTTCTGAACTTGATATAAAGCCACATAAGTTAATGAGCAGCTATTAGACAAATCATTATTTATATACTTACATATATTCCCATAAATTTCATCTGTATTTTAACTTTGCTGTGACATGGGGTGCTAATCCTTCATGCTCTTGCAGTGTTAACAACAGTATCTTCTTCCATTTAATTAACATTTTTAAAAGTTGCCTCGTCCTCTACCATTAGCATCTTCCCCTCTATCAAACAATAAGTGATATGGATCAGTCTCTGTCGATTAGCTGTAAAGAAGAGGAAAAATCACTACAGCAGCAAGGCTTATTCTTAAAGTAACTTCCCCCTTTCCACCTACATGTCTATGCTGAGACTTTTGTAGACATAAAATGGTCAGGCAGCACATAGAAGAGCCCTATCATGTAAAGAGAAAACAAAAAAGAAAAAACAAAAACCTACAAAAAATAAAAAAAAGAGATTTTGTTCCTAGTGTGACTGTGCACCTTCGTATAAAATAAATAGAACAAACTAACTAACTAACAACTCTGTCATGGAAAAGACAAAGGTAGCATTCCTTTTACTGGTTTTCTCAGAAGTCGTTATAACCTCATTGATACATCAAGAGAAAGGACTCTGGAGTCACTCTGATGTGACATAACATCATAGAACAAGTCAGAGCAGTAATTTAAAGACAGTCTTCAGGCATAGACCTTACTGGATGCCAACAGGATCTGAGCAAGTGACCCCCACTGCTACCTACTGCCTACTACAGAGGCAGGGAACCAAGTGGCCTAAGAAAGAACATCCACATGAAATAGCAAATGGTGTCAACAGAACAACACCCGCTCAAACCAGATATTTCTGTTGTCCAAATTTTTCCATCAAATTCCCATTGCTGGGGATGTCTGAGTGACATGGAGGCATCACACTTTCACACCAGCTCAGACTCATAGATGGCATGAGCAAAAGTGACACTAGCCAGGCCACTATTCCTGGCCTCCCTACTGAATGCAAGCAGGGAGGATGAGCAGAAGGTTTTTTGTTTTGTTTTGTTTTGTTTTTTAATAATTTATTTGTTTGTTTGATTGTTGTCAAATTCAGCTTGGGATTTCTCTGTGGCTGATCCCAGCAAGAAGTGTTAGCATATGAATTATTTAACATAAACTCAGGTAAGTTTTCTGAGTGTGGAGATTTCTTCAGCTGACAGTTTATATCCCTTTGTGTCAGATGCATTTTCAGATCCTAGTTCTGACCCTCTGTTGGTCCAAAAAAGGCAGGTTCAGCATAAAAGCAAGAAGACCTGAAGAGTAAAGGGCTGTAGTGTAGAAAAATTGGCCAGGATTTAAAGCTCATAATTTCTATTGTTAAACCAGTTTTAAGAAAGAAATATATCGTAATTCACATTAAAGTCTCCTTCGATCTGTCTCCTTCCCCCTGCTTTCTTTTTACTCATTCTCTCCCTCTCTCTTTTTTTTTTCTTTTTCTCTCTCTCTCTTTTTTTTTTTTTTTTTCTTTCCCTCAGAAAGGGAATAAAATCTGTGTTATTACTCAGACATAAAGTCTTAAAGGGAACACAGTCTGTTAAAGAAACTCCAGCCCCATGCAGCATTTCCATCTGAAAAAGAGGGAGCCTTTCTAATACTTCCTGCATAGACACCAAAGGATAAATAATAAGCAATACCTAAAAGAATTTATAAGTGAAATGAACAAAAGGTGAAAGAAAGGAAGTTGCTGAGATGGGGAACTGAGGCGCAACAAGGTTAAGTGGCTTTGTGGAGGTCACTTGGAAGTTTAGCATTGAGCTGGGAAGGAACCCAAACTCTTCTGAGTCATCATCCCCTGACAAACCCATCCTTCTTCTTTACCTACTAAATGGAACAATCCTGCATTGGTTGTGGTATAATGGTCTACATGACCGGGTAGGTCTTTTCCATTTCCAGTGTCTATGATGAGAGTAATTCTGCTTAATGGGGATGCAGTCAGCTGGTGCCAATGGTTAAGTGTTGCTTAACCAGGTGTTAAATAGGTATGAAATTCCAAGCTCTGGGCTTAAATGCAGAAGTTGCCAAATGAAAATGAAAATAAAATAAAATAAATAGCAAAAGTAGAAAGGGAGAGAGAGTGAAAAGAAAAAGGAAATGCCCTAGAGTAGGAGATCCATGTGCTTATGCAGATTTAGCCTGGTGTTTTTCTTCAATTCCCATACTTCCAAGAGAGTTTAAATAGCATGTTTACTTAATAAGGTTTACAGACTACACACACACACACACACACACACACAAACAGCTCTATTTAAGTAGATTCCTCCCCATTTTCCTTTTTTTTTTTTTTTTTTTTTTTTAATATACATGATAGCTGTTTTCTTTATCATCTGTCATTTTCTCTTGCAATGTCACCTTTAACTCCCTATTGAAACTCACCATTTTCGGTGATGTCTCTGCTTCTCTTCTGACACATTTATTTAATGTTTAATAAGAAGATTGGCAACTGTATGCAGGCATCGAGGAAGTAAAAAGCTCCACTTATTTGCCTTAAGTTGTTGTTATTAATGCTCTGTCTTAGAAACTCATGGAAAGGAAAACGAAAATGCATGTTTATACAAGTTGCTCTGTAGTAGGTACATGTTTGTACGGTATATCCTCATGAATGATCTATATTCAAGATAGATGCTCATTCTCACTGATTTTCCTTTTTAGTCTGGGAATCTCACAAGCTCCTGTTCTTTGTTCTGAGAAGTCTCAGACGTGTCCATTTCTCACACTTCTTCCCTTCAGTGCCCTAAAATTTGACACATCTGAAAGCTATAAATTATTTCACAGCCATCAGAGTTTCTTTCCAGGTTAAATTATTTAATGACATTGTCTTATTGAGAGGTTCAGATTAGCTGCTGACACTTATTGACAGGAAGTAACACATTCTTCCACTGGGATAAAATATATTTTTTATTGAAGAAAGAAGCAATGCAGGATTGGGTTCCTGTCTTCTCCATGAGCAAGAAGAAATGAATACATTGAGCCCTTTTAATGACATCATGCCAAGGTGACATGTGGCACTGTCTTTCTCTTCTCTTCCTTTTTTTCTTCTGTCTCCAAATCTTTGAACAAAATCATCTGTTCTGCTACCTCATCCAGACTGAAGCCTAAATTCCAAGTAGAAGTTGCCCCATGTGAAGAAGAACATGAAAGCATTTTGTCTGATGAACGAAATACTAAGCATTGATTAGTATCATTTGGCTGGACCTGCCTCCCCAGAATTTGCAGAGACGCCACATTCAGTCCAGCCCACATCACAGGGTCTTGCACAGAACTAGACTGAACCCACAGCATGAGCTGTGCAGAGAGCCTGACTTATACCTCATCTTCCCTTCCCACGCAGCAGCCAGGTCTCAGTCTGCTCCAGGAATCTGCCTGTGTCAAGTGAATGTGAGGAAAGAAAAGAAAAACAACCAACCAAACAAACAACAAAAAAACCCCTTAACAACCTAAAGCGAAATAAAGCATACATTTGCAGATGCATGTATATATATACATGTGCATCTGTATACTTGTAGTCACACACACATAAACATGCACACAGAAAACAGCATTCAATTGCAGCAACCCGAGTGCTTCTCTTCTCTCAAACCCATGCCAGTGTCACTGTGCAAAATACGGCATTCAGCTGCAATGCCACAGAAAACAACACAGGTCTTCCTCATAATGCCATTAGGAATGCAGTTTTCTGAGGGCTTCTTCATTGAAGGAACTGAATGCATTCAGGCATTCACCACAGATGCAAACCCACATCCACCCACAGATCTTAGAGGTGACACTGCACTCAGAGGCAGCTGAAGATCCTGATGAGCCTAGGCTAGTCTGAATGGAACCTTTTTGGATGGTTTGGGTCTGTGTGAAGTTGAGGGGAGAGTGGATGTGTGAGGCTGATTCTGAAGGATTCATGGAGTGGGAATGTAGAGCACTGCCCAGAGCAGGCATCACTTTGGAATGCCAGTCCTCATCTGGTGTGTACTGTTATAAGAGGAGGAAGGAGGAAAGGTGTATCTCCCCCTACACTTGTCCTTTGTGGTTCTCCATCTGTTGCCCCCAGGACACTTTAATTTTGTTGCCTTCTGTCCCAGTGGTTCATCTCCCCCCAGATGATTCAAATCCATACAAAGCTGGCAGTGCAGGCAGCAGTAAAGCTCACAGTGGTTTAGAAGCAAGTATGCTGCTGCAAAACACCTCCTGCATAAGACCTTTGATATCACAAATCCCCTCCTTCCCCTTGCCAAAGCATGGGAAAGAAATACAGAGATGCATTATTGGCAGCTCTTTTGATTTAAAGCACCATGAAAAAAAAACAGCCTGAAATGCTTCTGTACAATTTTTTGTCCCTTTTCTTGGCCCAAGAAACATTTTGGCTACTGAAAGAATCTTTCAAACAGAAACTTCAGTGACATTTTTATTAAGCAGAAATGTTTTCCACTGCAAAAGCTAGTGGAAGAGTCTGGGAAATAGTTCAATTCGAGCAGCCATGAGATTTGGTAGGATTTTTCATCTCCCAGTTTTTTGTTTGTTTGTTTGTTTGTTTTAAATGGAAAAAAAAGAAAAAGAAAAAAGAAAAAGAAAAAAGAAAAAAAAAGGAAAAAAAAAGAGCTTTCTGCTTTCTCAGATTTTATCTATTAGTTCCTATTTATCTGCAAAAAACAGCGCTCTATTCACGTGAGAGCACTCTGGCTGTTGAGCTATTGCTAACCCATACATCCATAGCTATTGATATTCTACCCCAAAGTAAATAACTCTCCCCCCTTGCATGCATTCTTGGAGCAAATAAAGCATTTTGTTTGAAATACTGCTGGTCATGGACTAGGAAGGAATTTTGAGGTGATGCTCAGCCCCACAAGTAGTGCAGCACCTCCATGCCCTTAGGGGAACAGCCCTGACTGAGCAGGGTGCCTGGGGTGCAGAATGTGTCTCCATGAAGCAAACCAGAGAACAGAAAGAGCTGGAAAAAGGATGCTAAAGCTCCTGTCTCATTCTCCAATGATTATGTCTGTTCTCTCTCTGATCTGAAAGGAAAACATCTATATTTCTGTAGGACAGCTTAATGCATCCGTGATCGGATAATGTCCGTTACAGCCTCCTTTGCTATTCTCAGAAGAGTGCTCTAATGCCCTGCTTATACACAGGACACACACATCTGTGAGGAAAAATACTGTGTCCTTTGGCTTCATCTTGGATTTGTTCAGAAAGTAACTCCACGCTCTCAGCCTGCCTCACAGAAGCACAAATGAGAAAAACCAGCCGAGCCCGTGCCACCCTGACTTTTAGGTTAAAAATGACATTAATATGGCAAAGCTTCTCTCAGGACTTCATCATTTCCACCAGCGGAAACGAGACGAAGGCCCCAATCACATATGTGCTCAGACATGCAGAAGCAAACGCCAAAATGAATTAACTGGAATAGCTCTATTAATTTATGCCTCGGCAGTAATGACCCTAAGACACAGAAGAATTATATATTAATTTGTTTCTAGTGTGTAACACTGCTAAGTTAACACATTTAGGAGAACACACTTTCCTTGCCTCCTGCTGCGGAGGGAAATGAGGCAGTGTCTGCTGGTGACAAATCAGGACAGCCTTCCACTAGATGGCAGCTGGTGCTTGCACAACCTCCAGGCATATTTTGGTGCAGCAAATCCTTTTTCAGTGCTAATCATCTCACAAGCTGGAAAATGGGCCATTTCTCCCCTCCCTCTCCCCCTCTTTGTTGCTCACTTATTGGGGAGGAATAGGACAGGAAAGGCGGGGGGGCATCATTTGACCGGCGCAGTTTTGTATCGCTCCTCCATCTGCTGCGGAGCTGGCCTGCTTTTCCTTTCTTTCTTCCTTTCTTTCTTCCTTTATTTCTCTTTCTTTCCTTCTTTCTTTCTTTCTTATTTATTTATTTATTTTTAAATTAGAAGTGGTGATGTGATGTGGGAGAGATAAGAGCATGTGCATGCTGGCAGGTGAGTATGGGTTGGGGGTCAGTGCTGCTGCTTCTGCTAAGATGTGGATAAGTTTTCCCTGAGTTCTGTGGGACATAGAGGGCCACCTTTGTGCACTGCTCTGGTGTCTGCCTCAGGAGGGGGGGTGGACCCCATAGGTTGATCTCACCTGGAGGGAGGCATGCAGAAAGATGCTGTCCTGGGGCTTTGTTCCAGTTCTGGACAGAGAACAAGGGAGAAGAGAAACAGAAAAAGAAAGGGTTGATACTGATCCTCTCCTACCATCCAACAGGCTGATATGAAGCCTTTTAAACACAAATTTCTCCTACTGTCTGGTCCGAAATAATAATAATCTCTCCCACAGAAGCTCTCACTCAAGGTTCTGCAGATGTTCAATGGTATCTAAGCAGCTTTTCAAGTTATCTCTACCCAGAGTGAAGGGAAACCAAGGCACGAGGCAGCATCCTGCTCAGAGATCACCTACAAGTGTTTTAGGGCAGGGGAAGGGCTTAGCTTTGTTTTCCTGTTTATCTCAACATGTGAAGGGCATTCCCGAAGATGGAGGGATGAGGCCTCTCTGATATTGCAGCCTGGGGAGAGGAATACAGGACAAAGCCATGGAGAGCCCGCAAAGGAACAGCTCACTTTTGTTGGAGACATGTAAAGGTGCCACTGACCTGGAGATATTTTTCTCTGTTCTGGGGGACAGGAGAGGTTAATTTTTCCTCAGCCTATAAGCAGGTTGCAATCAGCAGGTTTTGCTACGAGCTCGTTTCAGCTCCAGGCTTCTCTCCCCCTGCCTCGCTAAAGTTTTTTCTCTCTCTCAGGACCTGCTGCTGCTGCACTGCCAACCACCATCCGTTTATCTCCCCTCCTATGCGTCACCCTCTGCAGCATTTTTTTTATTTTTTTTTTTGGTTAACAAATTGTTACCGCTTTGCTGGCTTTACCTCCTCCTCCTCCTTCAATAAAGTAATACCCATCCCCAACAGCAACATCACTGCAGCTTCAGGCTGGCTCCAGCTCTTTATCTGCTTCTGAAAAGTTCGTTGTGTTAGGCAGAAGATGCTGCAACAAGCTAAATCTCATCAGACTAATTTTGCCTTGACTATCCCAGTTCTTCCCTCATCTCCTGCCATTTGTAGTCGAGTGCCTTCCACTCAGTCCCAAGACGGCTGATTTCCCCCCTCAGGGCATTGCCAGCTGCCATATATGAGTTTCTCCTATAGAGATTGAATGAAAACATATACTGTGCTGGAGTGTTAACTTGTAATGCAGCTATCAGCAGAAGTACATATCACTCTGGGTGGCATTAGTCAATTATGACAGAAAGCCCATTGGCGACACAAGTCAATTGATAATAAAGCATAATCTCTCTTTCCCCTGTCACATATTTACCAGCCATGAACTACTGTAGCATATTTCCTATTCACAGATGAATGCTCTAGCCGTTTAGATGGGTATATTTCAGAGCCGAATGCAATCTAGAGGGTTAATGGCTCCAGTGCAGTGGTCTGAGGATAAAGACACTGCAGGTGCACAGCTAAACAGGGAGTTAATTGGATAGCAGGTTAGCATAAATAGAGAGCGCAGAGGGTATGAATAGCACTTTGGTAAGGAAGAAGGGTCAGTGGGAATGCTGAGCCCCAAAATAAAGATGCACTGAACTTTCCTTCTCTGTGCTGCAGCCTTTGTTGCACACAGCCTCAGCGCTTTGTATATTGTTTGTCTCTTCAAAACACTGCTGCTGTTGTTGTAAGGGCTCCCAGCCTGGGATGCAGGCAGGAAGCATCTGAGCAGTTGCTGCTGCAGGACGGGGCTTGAGGGGCTCGTCGCAGATGATTCATTTCACAACAGAGAGATGAGGTGTGTGTCAGGGAGACAGGTTCCCTGTGATGCCATGGATGGTCTGGTCTGGGCGGGCAGGATCTGAGGCTGCTCCACTTCATGCAGGGCAGACGTCTGGATGCTGGGAGACAGGAAAAGACGAGAAGAAGCAGAAGCAGGCAGATGCAAACAGCCATCTCTGTCTCTCTTGGCTGGACGTAAAACAAGCTTTGAGCCAGACAGGGGTGCAGCCAGCCAACATGGAGAGGCAGACAGACACTGTGGAGGAGAAGGGAGTTGTTTGAAACCATCCTCAGCATCCACAAGGACCTCAAAGGAGCCTGAGCAAAGAAAAAATCCAGAAGCAGGAGTTAAACCATTGTCAGCAATACAACTGAATAGGCTGAATAGCATCCCAGTCAACCCCACTGAGGTGTCTGCTCTTCTCAAGAAGCATTAAGCAAGGTCAGAGCAATGAGACTACCACCACCCCACTTTGGATTGCCTGTTATGGACCAGGGCCAGAGCAAAGCACCATGGAGGTGGCTTTCTACTTGCTCAGCCCCACACATCCTCCTTTGTGCCACTGTGCATTAGGATTCCCCCCAAAACATGCTGTGGGGCAGTGTGGCCATCTGGAAGTGGCCAGCAATCTCCCCAGATCCTTATCTGTTCAAACTTCTGCAGTTTCACCTCTAACGCCCTTCCTTCAGTTCCTCCCAAATCTAAATGCTGAGCTATCCAAATGTTTTAGACTTTGCTACTAAATCCTGATTTTCCAAAGTATGCGGGAAGGAGCAGTGAGAACAGCCACTGCTAAGCTGCAGTAGTGCTGAGGGTGGCTGCTGTGCTGCCATTTAAAGCTAGTTGAAATAAGGCAACCGTGATTCAATTTTGTTTCCTATGTCCTTAAATCAACTGCTCCAGACAGGTCAGTGTTTTTTAATCAGACAAAGAAACCAAGCAGGATATTTTTTTTTTATTTTTTTTTTGAGTCAGACCTGGAGCCTTTCAATTAGCTCAGCCGCTAGCTTTTGCAAGAGCACATCAGGCATTGGCCTTTCACGTTACTTTTATCCAGAGTCACCTGGCTGATTGTGGGGCTCCAGGAAGCTGTCTGCTCATCCTGCCCCATGCTGCTCCTCTGCCAGTGTGCCGTGCTCTCCTCATCCCACCCATCCCTCCCCTCTCCTTCAGAGGTCTGTGCTGAGACCTTCATCCTAGCATCAGCTGGAGCAGAGCAAGGGATGCTTCCAGCAAACCACCTTCATGGTTGAGTTCCCTCTCACAGCCTGTGCTTTATCTGGATATTGATAACCCGAATAGCTCTTCTAATCAGCCGGTAATGGATTCCACCGGGAGCACCTTATTTATCTACCGGCTCTTCCAACTTCAGCCCGCTGTCTCCTTGCAGTCTCCTGGCTGGGCTGGCAAGCTGGACACGTGCCTCTCATTTTTCAGAGGAGGGCAATGCTGCCTCCTTTGTATGTCTTCTCTCAAGTAGTTTCAAGCAGACAAGGTGGTTTAAACCAGAGGAGATGAGGGATTTGGTTCTGTTCTCACCTAATGGGGCTGCATTAAGAAGAACAAACACATCTGTTCTTCATCCTCCCACCTGGCTACATGCTCCAGACGCACCGTGCTATGGGCACCTTCACAGACAACAGGAAAACACACACATAAGCCTCTTTGCCTTCTGATTTCTGCATGCACACAAGTGTCTGCATGCGAATGTGCTCCCACCAGTATGCTTTTCTAAAATTAAGCAAACAAACGTTGTTTTTGTTGTTGTTTTTTGTTTTTTTTTTTATTCCTGCAAGCTCATCTGAGGATTACGCCACTCTGCAGTCTGCACCATTTATCCATGAATGAGAGAAACAATCCCATGCACAGCTCCCCAGGACTGGGAAAGTGACCATATTAGCAGTATGTTTATGTGGCTTTTGAAACCTAAAAATCTCAGTCAGCCCCTGTGCTAGCTCTCACTGTGTAACATAGGCATGTTCTCTTTGTGTTTTTTGTTTGTTTGTTTTTTAGTTTCTGGAGCTTCTAGGTAATTTCTAGCTATTATTGGAGAAAAAAGAGATTTTGGTAGAAGCAGACTTTTCCCCTAAAGGCAGTAGACAGTGCCTGGTGTGTGCCTGTGCAGAAGCCAGGTACAAAAGCAATTCCTGCTTTGTCAGGCAGGCCATTATTGCTCTTCCTGAAAAGTGTAGATTCTTTTGTATACCAGCAAAAATGCTCAAGGTGGAATATGAGCAGCTCATTACCCTACTTCTTCTTAAAAGTGTCCTGGGAAGCATCTTCTGTATGAGCCTTGAGCAGCACTCATTGCTATTACCTTGTCACACCGAGAAGAACTTGATCACCGAGTTATGGTTTGCAGCTGAGGAAACTGAGGCATAGACAAGTACAGTGTGTTAGCCACCATCTCACACCTGGGATCAGAAGGACTATTTTTTATTTTTTTATTTTAATTTCTATTTTTTTCCTTACCTTGAAACAGAGACTGATTTACCCAGAACGGATGGAGTTACATAACTGTAAAATTGTGGTGAATGAGGATGTGTTCGGGCTCCAGGAGTCCTGCCTCCAAAATCCCTGTTCTAAATAGCACATTGTCATAAAAAGCTGACTTTAAAACTAGCTTGCAAAACTTTTTGCATGGAGAAGCCAGCAATTTACACAGTTGAGCAAATCATAGAAAATTCTAAATGTGAAGTAGGAAAATATTTACACTTCCAAGGCCTGAGTGTAAATTGGAGAAGTACATCCCATTAATGGGAGTTTACGCACATTGATACATTTCATTTTTCCCTGCAATGCTGAAAATGAGACACTGAGATGCAAATGCAACAGGAGCTGATCAGTGATGCTGTTTCTGTACCCACAAGCCAGATGACATAGCAGGTATAATATTGAAATATATTTCACACATTGCCTTGATACAGGGAAGGGATGCAAGGAGGTGGGGGTAGTTCTTTTAGCTTTCTTTTGTCATTTCTCATCTTTCTCTGGTAGAGCACCTTTTTCTCCTGTCTGTATAAGGAAGCTGTATCTGGGCTTCCCCAGTCCTCCACACAGGTGCACTGGTTTCATCAGAAACAAATGGGTATCTCTCTGAGAGCTCTAAGAAGCTAAGTGTGCAGCAGGGGAAGAAGAGGGCAAATGCCACCACTGAGATAAATCTTGATTTTGATGGCCCATGTTTCTGTGTATACCACAGGATTCATGGCTCACCCTCACTGAGCAGTAGCTGTTGCAGTCCCTGACAGAAGGGTCAAGTCAAATACGTGCTGGGAGAGATCATAATTGCTCATCCCAAACTGAACAAGCTGCACAAAGGTTAATGTTCAAGTTGGATTTGAAGTCTTCCTAACAGCAGTTCTCCTTGAGACTTCTCATAATTTCAAGTTTCTGTATCATTTTTATTCCTGATAAATATCTTCTTTATATATGTATATAAACTTTCTGTTGCTACAATAGCTTTCTCTCTTGTAGATATATACATGGAGCAGCTTGCTGTAGTTGTGGAAAGGCAGGTCTGGAGAGTTGCCCTACATTACACAAAGCTCATTTCCCCTGTGAGTGAGATGCAGCTCACTCCTGTAGTGATATTTTGTCTGCTTTTGTGTGCAGTTGTTTATGGAGTACGGTTGTTTTCAGAGAAGGGCTTTTACTTCAGATATTGTTGAAATCACTCGCTAGGTAGCTTTCATCTTGGGAAATCATCTCTTCAATCATACCATCCAAGATGATGTTTAATGCTGAACTAAGGACGCAGAAAGCTGTTGTGCACCCTTCTCCATGCTAGTTTTAGCTTAAAATCCTCACTCTTACTCTGGGACATGTTTACCAAAATACTGGAGAATTTTATGTATTGAAAACCAGTCTGTGCATGTTTTAATTACTTGGGATGTGTATATAGTGCTCCAAGATGGTAGAGTGATCTCATTTATCAATATGTGGTCAGAGAAATGAAATGTCTCATGAGGGGATTGAAGAGAGGAGATGGTTGTAGCTTATATTAGGATGGGTACATGGATAAGGAGAAGAGGATCTGAGTAGCACTGAGCTAGCAATGAGCTGGGAGTGACAGGTGACAAAAGGAGCAGAGCCAGTTCACTCATACAGTCCTTAAAAAGTTCTGATGGCTGAAAAGTTTGTGAGACAGGTTAGGGAATGACTGATGCCAATCAAATCCTCACCTTTCATAACAGAAGGTGTCTAATATGGCCAAAGTGTTAAATCCCCAGTAATATCCCCAAACATAGTGTCACAGCAGTCAGAGGTAGGATCAAACTGAAGGGTGCAGACAGGTCCTATAATTTTGATTTAAGACACTGGAAATTCATCATAGTTGGCTCACCAGCTCAGTTCTTTTGGTGAAACAGGATTTAAAGTATGATCAGTACTTCTGCAGAAGTCCTTACTACTTTGGGTGGGAGCAGGTAACAAGGCTGGAGAAGAAACTAGACGTAATAACAAAGAAGCTGCCCTTCTACCTTAGAGTAAAGAATAGAGCTTTTTAGGCCTTGCCCTTCACTCTAATCTTGTCCCCTGCCCCTTCTGACCCTTTAATTGATCATTCGGGGACAGAGGTCAAAGCACTGATACAATTAGATAGCTACTGTTGGATATGTGTACACATCTTCTAGGAAATGATATGTGACAGGAGTCAGGAGAAGGAAGATAAAAAGAACACAATTAATAAAAACGATTTGCTTTTGCATTTCGAAGTTGTATTTTTGGGACAAGAAAATTGCTAGGTGTCTGCATAATTGGTCTGCAAGACTAATCTCTAAGGGTAAATCTTTTTTTTTTTTATTATTATTTTATTTTATTTTATTTATTTATTTTTTTCAGGGGCTTGTCTTGAAGTGCAGCACAGAGTGAACATTTTTGTTCTGACTAGTTGATGTTATTGGTGTTGGCATATTGTGAGAGTCAAGCAGGTTTTTTTGTTTTTTTTTCTTTTTCCTTTCCTCTAATAATCTTTAACCTAGCTGCTGTTAAAGATTCATCACACTTATAAACACAGAATGCCAACTTCTCATTATTAACTACCCAGAAACACTTCAGAATCCTCTTAGCAGTTATTTATTATGCCCATCCCTTAGATTGCTTATCATGAAGAGGTTATGGCATAGATTTTGATTCTGACTTTATGCCCATGTAGAACTGCCTTTCTCCTTAACTCCAGCCCTACAGATTACAGATGTGGAGCAGAGTAGTGAAGAGGGCTGTGTGTCTGTTCACAACTTCTAGGCACAACTGGGTGAAGAGAGGGGAAGTGCCCATAGATCTTTGACTCAGATAGGTCTTGTGAACTAAGAACTATGTGGTAGGGAATACAGAGAAAGACCAAACTCACATTTTATTTCACGGATGTGGGTGAAAGTTGCATTCAATAAAAGGTAAAAATAAATAAATAAATAAATAAATAAATAAATAAATAAAGAGGAAGAGCGTCACAAAGGATCAATGTGAGGTTGGGAAGGAGTTAAAGTCTGTATTTGTTCTGAAGCAACATCTAAATCAGATGCTACTGGCCAGCTGAGATGCACTGGGCAAAGAGTTTCCCTTCCTGACCCTCACTTTCTTCTGTAAGTGAATCACAATGCTTATTTTTCGCATAGGTGGAAATACTGGTATGAAATACACTCAGTGTAATTACCTGAGTTTGAATGTTGTGCTTGCACAGCATCCAGAAAATGGTTACAGCTGCAGCAGAGGTACCCATCTATCATTAAAAGGCATGGGGATGGGCCAGTATGGACAAGAAGCTTTTCCAGACAGTGCTATTCTGTAGGGAGACACAGATTCTGTCAGCACCCTTTATGGACACTAGGTGACACAACAAATATTTAGATGTAAAAACCTTTAAATGAAAAATAAAATAAATAAATAAATAAATGATCCAAGGAGAACTTTGCTCTTCATAATTTAATTGCACAAAGACCAAAGCCAGAAGTTTGTTTAAATTTGACATATGGGGCTGAAAGCTAGTGACGCTCCGAGGCTCTCACAAGCTCTTACCGTCATCTCTGGGAAGGATCACCAAGGTACCCATCTGTCAAGAAACATTGCTATTGTTTCAGATCAGTTGCCCACAGACTCCACTTAGGCTTTCCATTACCTGGTAGAAGGCAATAAAAGCCTCTTACAAAGACAGCCACAATTGCTCGAGAATCTTCTTTTCAAAAATATAACCTGGAAACTTAACCTTTGGGAAATTCATTTTATATTGAGATGCTATTTGCACTGGTTAAAGACCAACCTTGGATTTTTAGGTTAAAAGAACTTGAAGGAAAGTAACAAAGAAGAAATCATACAGGGAAAGCTCTTCTACCTTTTTGGTCATGTTTTTGAACACTAAGAAATTTTTCTGAAAGCTAGTGTTTGTCAATACATAGTTTTCCTTTGCTCCTTGGGAATGTGAGCAGGAGATTAAAATTCAGATTTCCAGAAAGTATCAGAGTACATCTCTGAGGCATCAGTAGCTCCTTCCTGTCTGATGGCAGCACAGTAATTAGGATACATGGTTGAGGACTTCCTGCCATGAAGAGACAGTAACAAGATATATACGTTACCCAGTTGAGGATGTGATGTTCTGACCACAATATGGATAACTCAGAGCATTATCTGTGGTTGCCGGAAACTTTTGAATCCATGAAATAGGTTTGGGAGTCCCTTAGAAAGTGGGCTGGTTTTTCAGAGGGTTGGTTTTTGTTAGACTTTCACAGTATAATATGCTTTTTCCTCACGATTTTGTGGATAGCTCACATTTTCATAGGCTTAATGGAAGCAAATGGACAGAGCTTCCTTTTCTGACATTTTATCTACCTCTGCTGATTTGAAGGAAGCCAGTCGTAATTTGCTGCTGCTGTAGATCAAACAGAATAACAGCCACAGTACAAGAATCTGACAAAGGACAGAAAGGAACTGCCTCAGAGAAAGGTTTCTTTGAGAAGGAACTGTCCACCTCAGAGGTGTTGGCTACAGATGTTTTCTGCCTTGATTTGAATTCACTTACAGATGGAGCAAGCAGCAGTAATGCACTGGGGGATAGGAGTAATCAGAGTTAACATGTGTTAATGCACAGTCTGACATTGGTTCTAGACCTGAGAAGGAGGTCATGGCAGAGGGCAAGGCTTTCTTGTTTGATAGTCAAGGCAAGGATACTGCAGATGTGTGTGATGCATGATGTGCTCTCAATGCGGTCAGAAAGAGTTCTGGAGTTGACAGAGCTGGCATCAGAATATGGTCCCTCATTTAATTCCCTCCCTATATTGATAGAAAGCCATGTTTATATGCACACCATAGAGCGGGAATATATTGCTGTCCCTTGAGAAAAGAGACTCATTGAATAATCCTTTTTGTTTAGTATTATTAAGTGGACCATGGCCCTTATTTTGCTTGTTCTGCTGCTGTTCCTTTGGGATGAGTGAGGTGGCCTTGTTCACGCCACTGCCTTTCAACATGGTGAGCAAGATTTAAAGAAACATAAATCTACTTGAGAGGGAGAGGGTTACACAGCAGAGCTGAATAATGGGCTTTAATAGGCAAACCAAACAGTTAAATAAAAGATGCACACGGCATGCTAAAACTTAAGGAATGCATATTCAATGCAATGCATTATTAAATACAACGGTGAACATATGGGTGCCTACAATTAATGTATATAAATAGCTGATAAAATTGCTCAGTATTAGAAAGCTAGCGGCAAAAATGACCTCATATGTCAAGCAGACAAGCAGGCAGTTACCATTTTCTTTGTACACCTTACAGATGATAAATTAGTTTTATGGTCTGCATGGGGCCCTTATCACATTACAGCACCAAGTGTTTGATAAAGAAAAAAAAATGCCTCAGCTGAAAATCGAACTGAAATTTGGAGTCCCTGTGGACCTCATTTTTTTAACGTAAAGAATTTTAACCAACTTCCTTTTGTGAAGATTTATTGCTCTAAAGAGAAATGTATATCTCTATCCTATGTGCTTTTATTACAACTTCTTCTCTTCCCTTCTTCGTATTCTTTTTTTTTTTCCTCCCCCTGACATTAGGTATAATATGAGTGTACTGTAGCCAATTCATTATTGATTGGGGGATTTAGTGGTTACAGCAGTGGGAAGGGGCAAAGAGAGCTCCTGGGTCCTGCTTCTGTCTTTTTTGCTGACCTTGGGTGAGTTGGCTTGGCTCTCTGAGGCTCAGTTTCTCCACCTGCACAATAAGGGGTAGCAGGCAGTTGTGGAGAGGCAGAATTGTTCATTGTTCCAGGGAGCACAGGAGAAAATCCAGTTCTGCAAACAGCAGTGAAGAGAGAGCATGGAGCAGACTGTGGCCTGGGACATAGGGTGCGGCAGCTCAGAAATTAGTTATCCACCTCCCAGAGCACCCACCTTCAAGGAAAGAGTGGTAACAAGCTGTGTTTGCCATGAAATCTGGCACTTTTACCTCTGCTAACCCTCTACTTTTGACTGATCTTTTCTTCTTGTCAGCAATCTTTTCTGTATGGGCTTATGCAGTTCCTTGTGGGTATATTTCCCAAGCATGATATAGCCCTTTCCCAGAACTGAAAGGGTTTTTGAGGGTGCTGGCAGCTACTCTCACATCTGCTGCAGGACTTGCAGGGGGGACAGGATCAGGTCGTTCTGCCTAGATGTGTTGGGGAGGGACACAGTGTCAAGTGTAGAAGATTTAAAAGGGAGCAAAACAATTTTCAAGGCACCCCACAGCTTCTCTTTCTGCTTCAGAAATAATCTTTTTCAGAGGTGGTCTTCGGCAAATATCTGTTTCCTAGGTTTAACTGGCTATTTCATGGCTCCAAGCCCTTTAGAACAAAAGCTGTTTTCTAGTTCCTATCCCTAGAAGTACTTTGAGGTAAAGAC
The DNA here is from genome assembly GCF_039878825.1 of Excalfactoria chinensis. NCBI lineage: Eukaryota > Metazoa > Chordata > Aves > Galliformes > Phasianidae > Excalfactoria > Excalfactoria chinensis. The sequence continues at coordinate 3,956,949 of NC_092857.1, forward strand.
AGTGAGGCTGCATAAAAGGCATTGCTAGGAATATTGTTCAAGTTCAGATCCTGACCTCCATAGTGTCAGTGCTGAACCTCTGAAGCAATTCACTGTACTGTAATTTTGCCCATCAGCAATAAACATTTCCTCTTTTTCACCTGAGTTGGTGCTTTATCTTTTAATGAGTTGTGTTCAGAAGCCTAAAAGCAGAGTCTGAGTGGTTTTGCTGTCATGTGTGTACACACAGTGTGTGCTTTAGGGACCACTGGTTTGTGGTATTTTGGACATAGTCAAATGCGATCAAGTCACACTTCTCTAATAGGGCTGACTATCTCAGGGATTATGTTTTTCAAGCAACCAGTTCCCTGTTGAAACACTGAGCAGACACTTGGTTAAATATGTTTTGGCTGAGTTTGTTTAGGTGTATTTCTATTCCCTGTGTCTCCCCCCACCAAAGCAAATAATTAGGTACTTTGTGACATAGCATTTTAAGGCACTGCCTAATGGGAAAACACTGCTTACGTTTAATCACTTGCTTAAATCATTTAGAAGACATTAAGATTTAAGCATGTGCTTAACATTAAGCATAGAGTTAAGCACCTTTATGAATTAAATTAACATGTTCTTGCCATGCAATGAAGTTGAAAATATCTCTGAAAGCCCCCTATAAAAATGAGTAACGCTGTATTTTCCCACTGGCAAATTTCTACTAAAATGCCATACAATGAAAGAACAATTTATAGCTGTAAACATGGATTGCAAAGAGGGAGGCAACCTCCAGAATTTAGCAATCACATTTGTTAAGGTTTCTCTAAAGCCTAAACTCCCAATTAACAAGCAAATCATCATCAGACAGTCAGTGAATGGCAAATTCATTCTATTCAACATCTTTTCAGAAGTAGATTTTGTGCACTTATCTCCATGAAAACCCAGCAGGAAAGTTTTCCATGAGAGTGATCCTACATCTGCCTGTTTTTAATGACTGTAATGGCAAGCAATATTCTACAATTACTTTGGCGATCTCATTTCAAGCATGCAAATCATATTATTTAAGAGCCCAGCAAAAGTCATTTATTTCTTGGAACTGCCAGCTAACTTCGATGGGGTGAGGAAGCACTGCACTTGGATTTAAAAGCCCTGATGTCTTGTAACTTTCCATGGTGGAGCTGTAAAATTTGTCCAACAAGGTCAGACAATCCTAAAAATGAGTCACAGAAAGACAGAGAGAAGGAAAAGAAAAACAGCAGACAATTGAACAAACAAAAGAAAATCCACAACACCCCAAGCCCTCTTTTGTTCATTACCATGTCATCTAGGTTTTCTCTTAGCTTAGATGACGAATGAAGAGCTCATAACTGATGCGTCATATTAGAGACAAACTAATAGCAAAAGACCCTGTCCACAAAGTCATCTCAGAGACATACCTAGGAAACTGGATCTTTTCATTGTCACTGTGCTCATTTGGAAAATGCAATGAATATTTTTCTTGATTTTGTTGTGGACAAAACTGATTTTATTTTTATCTTTAGCCCAGAGCTGTGAGGTGTATACAATGCTGCAATTTTCTATCTCATACATCAAAATGCTCATAATATCTTACAGTCTGTCTCCTGTTGGTCCAAATGTCTGCTTGTCTTCACTATTCTTAACATTTGTTTTTCTCATGGAATGGTGAAGATGAAGGTGCTGTGATAGAGAATCAAAGCCTGGCAGCTGGCAGTAAATTTTGGTACCATGCTACCATGAACAAAATATGACTGCCTTAAGATAGATAATTTTTGTCTCACAGTTATTTATTTATTTCTCAGTTTGTTTGCTTATTTGTTAATCTAACTCATGCGGAGGCTTGGTGAATGCTATTACAAAATGTATGCAACAGAAAGGGGTGTAACAAGATATAGGATAACACTTCACCTCCACTTAACAATTCTGTCTAAGCTAGGGAACATCTGATAATGAAATGAGTATCTTCTAATAACAGTGCCATTTGCATCTAGTTTTTTGGTTGGCTAGTTGTTTTTTGTTTTATTTGTTTCATTTGTACAAAGTCAGTCTCAGATACTTTTGTAGAATCATAGAGTCATGGAATGGTTTATGTTCGAAGAGACCTTTAAAATAATCTAGTTTCAACCCCAGTGCTATAAGTGGGGACAAATCCCACTAATCCAGGTTGATTAGACCTCCATACAGCCTGACTGACTGTTTCCAGAGTGGAAGCATCTACAACCTCTCTGAACAACATGTTCCAGCATCTACCCCTCTCATAGTGAAGAATTTCTTCCTAATATCTGGTCTAAATCTACCTTCTCCCAGTTTAAAGCCATTTCCACTTATTCTGTTGCTACATGCCCTTTTAAATGCCCCTCTCCAGGTTTTATGTAGGCCCCCTTCAAATACTAGATGGGGGACCACAGAGCCTTCTCTTATCTAGGCTCAAGAGCTTCAATTCTCCCAGATGCAACCGTAGGGAAGGCACTCTAGTCCTCTGATCATCTTTGTAGCCCTCCTCTGGACCCACTCCAATGGTTCCACGTCCTTCTTGTGCTGGGGAGCCCTGGAAATAAATGCAGTACTTCCATATTTGACCTTTGACCAGTCAAAATGTACAATGTTTTGTTCTCACTGACGTATTAAATCAAAAATTAATCTGTGGAAGTATACCAGGTTGCTATACCAGACACCTATTAGTTTAACATATTTAGTGTCTCAAGCTGCCAGTTTTCCATTTTAGATGTCCATTTACAAGATATTTTGGCTTTTCATAGCTCTTGAAATCTGTGGAACTTAAGCTTTTTGATATTTTTATAGGTTTGATACATTTGTTGTTTAATGATATTACACTGCTATTTAGTGTCTGAGCAAAAGTGATTAAATACTGCATCTCTTACAGAGTTTTGATTCAATATTATTCATCCCATTCTGGAGTCTTTAAGTCTTCTTGGTACTTTAGTCTTCATAGCCTGGCTGCTGTGCTTGAATAACACACCTGTAGTCAAGGGGATGACCTTGGTTTTGGTTGGATTGAGGGTTATACACGTTTGGGAAAAAAAGTGCTTTTCTTTATTATGTATATAATAAATAGTATGCAGGCTGCTTCAGAAACAAATTAAGGACACAGATTTTACCCTGAAGAGTTTATGATTTGAATGGATCTATAACATGATGAATGAACACAATAGAAACAGAAGGAGGAAAGAAAAATATAGGGTCAAGCAACACTAGAAAAATCTGTGTAGTTTCATTGATGAATTACATATACGTTTAATGGTTTTATTTCAAGTGTTACAATGTGTAATTGATATTGTATGTACATATACATGAAAAATGACCTAGAGATAAGTTTGCTAGAGCTCAGTTGCTGCTGTTAATATAGCAAATCTGTTATTTGGTATATATGTTATATACATATGATCAAATCTATAAAATCATTAATTATATATATATGTACATATATTAAAGATTTAGTCCTTAGAGTGACCGCCATCTGGCATAATCCCAGTGGCATATCCAGCTATCCCAGATCACTGTACAACTGTGTTTTCAAGGAGCTGACATGCCCAAGTTTTAACACAGGAATTACTTCTACACAATATGAATCAATAACTCATTTTTTTCCATTAATCACTCATATTTGAGCCCATGACACCTGGTCTTCTTGACCCTATTTTTTCCACAGTTGAGTTTGTGGTGATGAAAGCAATTAACAATTAAACAACATCAGTAATTGTAATCCCTCAGTGTACCAGGGATAAAAGGCTAAAGTTATTATTTCAACTTGTGGCATTAGCATATAACTAGGTTTGATTATTAATTTCATAAATGATGTTTCTTTCAGTGATTAAACTAATTACTTATTATTGGTTATTTTTAATTTGAAAGACTTAGGAAATACTACAACTTCCCCAGTATGGTTCCAGCAAAAATTATCAGTACTAATTTAAAGGAAGGAGATACTGGATTACAGGAAAATGTCTGCAGACTGATATTGAGTTAGGAGCATGGTAGGACAGGGACCAAATGTGTAACTGTGAAAAAGCTCAATCAGATGGAGTTTTTGACTCAACAGCTGGAGTTAATGCACATAAGGACTTAGAAAATAAACAATTAAAAATATAAAAGTTTTACATGGATTTTATTATATATATAATACTATGCATACAATATGTATAATTTTTATTTCCCAAGTTGTCAGTGATAAATCTATTATCAGAATAAGCCCAGAGTGGCACACTTACTGGAGTGGACAGTAAATATTTCACCAGTCCACACTACAGACATAAACTCTGACAAAACTTTATCATGTAATACAACCCTCTTCCCTATCTGATGATACTTGCTGCAATTTTCTAGTTTCATCACTATCAACCACACAGATTAATATCTGTATATAAGTTCATACATAGAATCTGCCCATATACAATGTTTATGTTACTGAGTGTTAAATTAAACCTAAGCCAATGCTGCATATTTCTGCTGCAGAGCTGTAGCTATCGTGTGGATCTGGGCTAGCTTGGAAGCAGCTGAATCAGATAAACAGCTATGTACCCATGGCAATTTGAAGTTTGGTGTGGGCTGTAAAACCTCCCAGAGAAGGGAAATGTGAGGGAAATAAATACTCTGACAGCAGTGCAGCTGAGCTCTGACCTGCAGAGGTACACGGGTTGCTAAATCAAAACTAACTCAGAGTGGCTGCATGAGTTACAGTAGAACATTTGACTGCAGTAAAATCATTTTCATCGGAACAATATCTAAAATAATGTGAGATGCACTATGAATACAAGTAGCTGTGGAAGTGGAAGATAGCTCTGAAGGTTTTAAGGGGCATCTGCTAGTGGAGTAAATATACAAAGTAAGAGCATACAAGCATAAAAACCAACCCAGAAACAGGGACCTACAATAAGTTATTCTGATCTCCCATCTTGGTTGAAATTTAAAAATACAAGAAAAATCTCTGCTTCTATTTGTCTTTGGCAGTGGACAACCTAAGGTGAAAAACCTGAGCTGCATTTCCCTGAGTACAGACAGCTTGTACTTGGTCTGCCTATCTACTTGCCTCTCTAGCTATCCCTGTAATCATGTAAAGCCACAGGATGAACTAATAGCAGCTTTCCCAGATGAAAACAAGTGTATTATCTTTTTACATTTTCTGAAGCAGGCTAGTATTTCATCATCATGCTGCGTTCAGTTGTTATGTTAGATTGTTTAATGTAATAGAATGACATGACACCGGTACACCAGATACATCAGAATTATGAACGCTGGAAAGAGACAGTGATAAAGTGTTTCAAGATACATGCAATCCTGATAGTGCTATAAGTTTCTGCAATTGATTAAAGACATTTCCCCTGTGCCACCTCATTATTACACATCAAAGGGGAAAAACAAGGGCAAGCTGAATAACAGAAAAAGCAAAAAATATGTTGCTCTTCCCATACAGCTGAAAACTCGTGGGTATGTTAATTTGTATATACAAGCATAAGTAAGCACAAGAAAACATTAAGTAGGTCTGGAGGGCAAAAAAACCCTATTTGTTGGTTGTCTTAATGATTGACACGTGGAAGATAGATCATGGGAAACCATCTGAACAAGTAGAAGAATGCCAAGCTTAGAACTGCAGTACAGATCAAAATGCTTTACCACTCTTGCAAGAATGGCAGAAATCCTGATCATCCATAATGGATGTTAAGTAGGTCTAAATCTCAGCATTGGATTGTCATAAAAAATATGCTTCTACTCAATTTGAAGGTGCTCAGTAGCTTAGCATTTAATATTCACTGGCAGAGGAGACCTCTTTGATGCTTGGTAATTTGTTTTTCTCCAGATTTCCCAGAAGGAAAATGAAATTTCAGACTCCCTGCCCACATGTGGGTCAATAAGACACTCAAAACACTGCATTTAAAATTATTTACTACATTCCATTAATAAACAGTCATGAATGAAATGTTTCACAGATATGTGAAGATCTTAATTTGTCTGGAAAATGCGTGACAATGTTCTGAATTTGTGCCAAATATGGCTGCCCCTTAAAACCAATACATGCGATCACAACTGAAGGTAACTACTTACTGGGTTCTGATATCTCTGAGCAGGGTGAGAGACCTCAGGTCAAGCAGTCTTATGGAAAAATATGTTACTTCTTTTCCTTCCAGTCATACACGAGGACAAGTAGGAGAACATCTCCCTGCACTTCTATTCATCTGCCACTTACTTAATCACTTAGTTCACCTCTACAGGATGAAACAGACTGTTTAACAAATAATCATTCTCAACACTTCTGCCCCACTTTCAAGCCATCATGATTTTCCTAGCAATGACTTGTTCAGGTTATATGTTTTAGCTGAAGTTCTTGTTCAAACTTCCAAACATCACAGCAATGGGAAGCATTGTTATAGAATATCTGTGAGACTTGCCCTCATGACATTTATTCCTCCCTCTCCAGGGAAAGGGCGGGAAGACATCTAAGTAAAAGATACAGGTAAGAAAGACCCCAGAGTCTGTATTAGGCTACACTGTCAGAAGAATTTTCATATACTCCAATACAGACAAAAATAAAAGCCTTAGAGAATAAAATATTAACACTACTGAATGACCTTCATTATAAGACAGAACAAGACCTGAAACAACACTTTGTTCATGACTCATGCTCAATAAAGACAGGTCAGTGAAAGTGCCAACTCAAGAAAATGATTTTCCCAATCATAATCAGATAAACCCTGAGAAATAAGAGTAGATTCATAAAGTGTTCACAGAAATAGCCAATGGGGAGCCTCGTATCTATTGGCAAGACCCTTATTGACGTCACTGAGGGCATGATGAAGCCCAAGATGCAGGAGACGAGGCATTAGGGATACACAAATACCAAATAAAAATACCACAGGCATTTTGCTCTTCAGCATTAATAACAAATGTCAACAGTCAAGTGCTGCTTCTAAGTATGAAACCAGGATATCCAGCCAGTGGGTAATCTCTCAAGACTTTCCAGCAGCCATTTATAGCTTTCTGATAAGGCAGAGCATCATTTTGTTAGCCTGCTCTAGCCTCCCTTTCTTCAAAATAGCAGTTTTACTTCTGGAAGCAAACAGATGGGCAGAGGTGAAATGCTGATTTCATGGCAAGGTAGATTCAAAGACAGGGATATCAATAAAGGGTTAGGATCACCTTGCTTTAGTTGTCATCTCTATAATATATCATTTATGGCAATATTCACACAGATGCTAAGCCATTTAGTGATTCACATCCTAATTAGCCTTGCGCTGGTAGAACCTCAAATAATTAGTTTTGGGAAGAGATAGTGACCAAAGGAAGGGATACTTCCTGCAGAGTTTGGCTGTTCAGGTGTAGTATATAGTCACACATCAAAGACGTGCCTTAGCTTTTCTAGTGTTTCCAATCCATCTCAATCTTTGATGGTAGTTTTAGTTAAGCAGTAGGAACTGCATAGGAATGTCTGAGGTGTGAGCATATTTTTCTTCCAACTGATGACAGTGTGGGAGTGGAAGCTTGTAAAAGGAGTTTCAAACAGTGGTAATAATTCAAATTATTTTAGATGTGTATATATATATATATATATTTAATTTTTTTTATTTTTTTCCAGTGCTTTTCTGGCTTGGGCTTAGCTTCTCAAAAGCATGTTGGAGCCCTGTAGCCACTGATTACCCAAAGCTTTTTGAAGTCTGAACAAATCTTTCAGAAAATTTGGGCCTTACTCTCATTTTTTCCTAAATTCACCATCTGTGAAGCAGGAATAATGATGCTGTGAAAATGAACACAATAAAGACTGTGACAAGCTCTGCGCTGTAGAAATAGAGATCTTCTAAATACCTCTGAGAGAATTCTACATCTAGTGCCTTAACCATCAATCCAGGTCTGAGTTAACCACCCTTCCTTCCTGTTTTGAAGTCTGGCGATTTCACTGCATGGAGCTAGGCTCTTGGCAGCCCCACAGAGATTTTTCCTCTTGCTTTCTGGTGCTGTTTTATTCTATGAATTGTTTGCACTTTAGGAACAGGAGGATGAATTGGTCTCTATGGAGCATTGATGCCATTTCAGACTGAATAGGCTGGGGGACAGCAAACCCACATGACAGAATAAAATACAAAGAAGGCTTTATTAGTGTTCCTCTCCCCTTTTAACCTTTTAAATGCCTCTTTGTAGAGAACCCATTGTCTGCTCTTTAAAATTAAATCAGAGATGAGGGAAGTGTAAATTCTAGCAGGTGTATGGGTCACAAAACAACAAGTTTTAGCTATGCAAACTTTATTTGTGCTGGGAACACATACTTGGGAATGCACTTTTGCTCTTCTCCCTGCTGCTTATGAGGCTGAACAGCAGAGCTTTGTCTTTTGCCTACAGAATTTCTGTATTTTTCTATACTCTAGGAGGTTCCTTTGTTTAACATCTCAAGTATATGGATGATATATTGCTTGCACAGATGGTTTTAGTTCCACTGCTTTTATATGGTTTACCATCCCACATTTGTGAAGTGTTGGATACCTATCTGGTAATGCAAAAAATAAAATAAAATAAAATAGAAATCAATCTTCCCTTTTACCTTAAAAAATAGAAGTCCATATTTATGTCTTTCACAACGTGTTCATCTTTCTGCCTCAGGCTTCTTACCACTGAAGTTTCGGAGAACCAGGCACGTACTGTCTGGAGAGGAAAAGACTAAAGGGAGTCATGATGAATGTCCATAAACACATAAAGAAATGTCCCTGAAAAAGGAGAAGAACCAATTATCTTCATTAGTCAATGAGAACAAAAAAAAAAAAAAAAAAAAAAGAGGATTGATAAGCTCTGGATGAAGCACTGAATATTTAGGTTGACTGTTATGGAAAACTTCATAACTATCAGTACATTTAAGGCAATGAAGCAAGTCACCCAAGGGAGGTAGTCAGATCACCTTCATTGGAGATAGTCAAGGGAAGGTTTGACACTCATCCATCAGAGGAGTGTTAGAGATAATTAAATCAGACTTGCCCCAGGCAAAAGGATGGACTAGATAATTCACTAGTGCTCACGTTCAACCCTGCAGATTTTATGTTTTTCCATTTTAATTGGAAAGATATATGTGCGTGTGTATGTGTTTGTGTGGAAGTAACAAACTGACTTATATATGCATGTTTGTGTGTATTTCTACCAACTTTCTACCTGCTTATCCAGAAAGTGCCCCAAATCTGTTACAGGGAAAGGAAATCTCTTTCTTTGAATTTTCCCTCTCCTTCACCCCCCCCCCCCCCCCCCCCCCTCTTTCTTCCCCCTACCCCTTCTCTCCCTCAGCCAATTTTAACAGGTTTATTCCAATTCATCTTGTAAGTTTTTTTGGATGTCTCTGCAACTTTGTGAAGGGGACAAGATAGTAGTGGCTGCTAGTCTTAACTTTTCACTGGACTGAAGTTGCTTTGCTGAAACTTAGCCCTTGAAGTGCACATCCAGACACAAAGAGCCTGCTCACCTGCCTTGACTACTCAGTGCCATGTGCAGGCTGGACAAGCACCTCCAGAAGACATTTTTATCTTATCCCCAAGAGCTGGATAAAAATCAATGTGTCTCTGGAATTTCCTGTCTCTTTCTAGTGGTTTTATGGGGACCCCAGACATCTCTCACATTATTAGATATCTAAAGATTAGGCTATTAGGTATCTAAAATTAGTCATTGTGAGTCCTGCCCTTTGCAGCCCTGCACAGTCTGTTTTCCCTTGCTTTTGCTTCCCTGGCGACAAAGCATGGTAATGGCAGCAGCGAGGTACCTAGTGTGCTGTGCATGTTGCCTATTATAATTATCATGATAGACTCAGTGTTGCTTTGTGCTTCTCCATCTGTTTTCAGCCTCCATCTGTCGTCTCTTTTCTCACTTTCAGGTAAGACTAAAGATTTAAACAAACCTAAGGGTTAGGTTGTAAGTTGTCTCTGGCAATGGCCTCCTTTTATCCTTGCCGGGTTTACACTGCCTACTGCAGTAGAGCTCTGTTTCTTGACCACAGCTTATATATGCTATAGTAATACAAGTGGTTATGATAATAATAATAGTAGTAGATTGCCTTGATCTTGAAGTACGTGGTCCAAGAAATGCTGTTATGACATAAATCATACACTATCTCATTCTGATTGCTGATAATCATAGGACAATACAAGGACATCTTGGGAAGGAAGTTTGCAAAGGGCTTTGAAAGCTGTTGGATAGGCAAAGAATAACTTTGGGACAAATTCTGAGCAGTGGTAAACACTGTTGCTTCCTTTGGCTGCTCAGGCTATGTGCTCCTCAGCAACTCAGATTGCGATGGAAGAGTTAATTCCCTTGTTAAAAGTGCAAGCAGAGTGTAATGCTACTTGAAAACTCTGTTCTGAAAGGCAATTAAAACTTTGCAGAGTGAAACTTTACAGACAACATGAGAAGGAAACTGCTATCTCCTTTACCTTGATCTTTACAACCTTAATAATACCCACCACACTGAGGGAGCTGCATCCTTTGAAAGCAAGAACCCTTCTACAGCATGCAGGTAGGGAGCAAGGGAGAAATCTTTTCCTGGCCTCACAGCTGAGAAGAAGAGACCAAATGCAAACTAATTGTATACAGCAAATCAGACCTGAATGGGGTCAGTAGCAATAGAAAAATTGAGAAACAGTTTCCACCCTAATCCAGTTACTTTTAGCTGATACATCTCCTGTCTAGGGCAGCAACCCTTCCCAAATTCTCTGAATCTGCAAGGCCACAGTTACACTATAGATAAGATAATTAAAGAATTTCTCTTAGCCAGTGATGTTTCTTACTTCTTTATATGCTTTTATGGTTATCTTCCACTGCTAAGGCTGAGTGTGCACCTGGTTTAGCTGTGTAGCGGTAATGGGTGAAGATGTCAGTTCTTCAGTTTCTGTCTAACGTATCCTCAGGGTATGTTAGGGAATGACAAAGCTCATCTAAATTTGCCTGACTCAATGAAACCTTTTATTCTTCACAGCCTACAACGAGTCAGAGCAAGAAATACTGGAACCATATATATACAATTTTGCCACTTCTCTTGTGACCTCTCGTCATTACATCTGTTCCAGGCTGTTACTTCATAGAGCAGTATATGTATGCATATATATATATATATATCTACGTATATATATATAATAAAAATGAAAATAATAAATAATATATGTGTAGGTATATCCATGCATCCAATAGCTTCCACTGGCTTCCAAAGTAAAGTGACACCTGTCTTCCCCATCCCCTAACACAGATACAAGTGGGGGGCAAAGACAGAGGCTTTGTAAAACAGAATTTTAGGCTACAAGTGTCTGAAATGTGGTCCCCCAGCTGTGCTAGCACAGGGGTTACCCAGGATCCTAAGCAGTCTTCTGTTCTCTTTGGACTAGGACTACACACACTGCATTACTCACTTGATCATATTACTCTATGTGCTTTCTGCATATAGAGGAATATCATCCCAAAGTTTCTGAGATAGGATACTGGGTGTCCCAAAACAGGAACCACAGATGGATAAGTTTTGGAAACTATTAGTGATTTTCCAAGCTATTTCATTTCTGCAAACACTGTATTTCACTAGTAGGCATAAAATAAAAGCCAAAACAACAATAAAAATCCCAACACTAACAATTCCATGTGAAATGGAGGCTGTTAATTTGCCTAGTTAGGAAAACAAAACATAACTTTTATTTTAGGGGTTCTATCATCTTGGAAATACTTAAGCATGTGATTAACTTTAAACCTGTGAGATCTTTTTGAAGATAATGTAGCTATTTGCATACTTCACCCTACTATTTAGTCTTTATTGGATAAGAGCTGACATTAGCAGTCTTAACTTTCTGGTAATGTTGTTTCCTAGTTTTGCATAACAATGATAGCAAGTTTCTGTCTGATGTGATTTAAACAACCCATCATTTGTCTGGGAAACTATCTGTCTCCCCCAGACTGATCCTCAGCCTGACTCTCTGGGCTTTAACTCTGCTTATGCAGTTTGTTTTCCCTCCAGGTTTGTTTGTTTGTTTGTTTTGTTTTGTTTTGTTTTGTTTTGTTTTTTGGGTGTTTCTAACAAAACAATTCTCATCTAACTGGGACAATGAACTTAATCTTTTTTTTTCCTTTTTATTTTTATTTTTTTGTTTCTTTTTTGCTTTTTCCCCTGCCAAACTTTCTTTAACGATCTCTCCTATAGTTAGCGACTGCAATTTCCTTTAATTACTTGAAACCATCTAAAATAAACAATTTTAAACCAACAGAACAAAGAGTCATTTATTTTGCTGGTGCCCTCTCCATTATCCTTCCATTCTTATTGCTAATGGTATTGAAAGATTAAACTTTATCCTACAGGCAGCGACCTACCCTCCTATTTCATTTTAATTTTTCATATACCCCTCCCCCCATTTTGGCTGGCAGTCCCCCCAGGTTACACATTACATCAAAGTATACATCATTTGCTCTTACTTCTTTCTGCATGCTGCCTCTAGGCTAGGAAATTTGCAGAATGCTGCTGTTGCTACTGAGAACTAGCCATTTTCCTTTAGTCAAATGTTTTTTAACTTGAAAATGTCAATACAGAGACAAGTCATAAGATCAACTCACAAATATTCACAGGCTGTTTCTTTTGTTTTGTTTGGTTTCTCTCCCCAGGTCACAGTGTTATCCAAGACAGTGCTCTCCTGAATACTTTGAACTTATTCACGTGTAGTCTTTCTCTCATTAGTGCTTAAAGATGTACCAAGAGTTAAATTTTTCATTAGCAGTTCTTGTGCAGTGTAATATCCTGCATGCATTAGGTACACAGAGATATTTCCCTTCTGAAAAAAATCCTACAGGGCTTTGTAGAAAATTACAAACTTTCTCGTATAATTTTTTAAACCACCTTGTAAAATCAAATATAGAATGAAATATACTTCTATTAGATGATTCAAAGAAATCTTTGGAGAAGAAATAACTCTCTAACAAATCCTGTAGGTTTCCAGAGTAATTGTATAACCCTATTAACTTTCTTTAGTACTCTCCCAGTTCTGTCCCTCTGCATGTCTGTAGGCTTCTTTAAAATAGATGCAGTGATAGAGCCCAGAGCCCACTCTGCCATTTATTTCAGTGCATTTATGTAAAATAGGAATTTCCTATTGCCTCCAATGTTCTAGTAGTGTGTTGTAAACTCACCACTGCTCTTCCATTTGCCAGCCTTGCTTGAAATGAATTATCTCTTCTTCCATTCTTTAGTGAGGAAAGTCATCATGGATCCAATAAGTTGAAAGATCTACCATCACAGTTTCAGTCTCCCATCAGTTGTGTTTACACACATCTAAAACAAACCTGGAATCTGGAGTCCTGTACTTCACTGCAGGAGCATTCCCATGCTTTTACGTACACAACGCATGAGGGTACATCAAACTGAACTGGAAGTGAGGCAGATATGGTGAGAGAGTCCTGTCAGGGTGCAGGACTGAAGACTGGAAAATTTTAACACATTTGAGCACAGACAATTAATCCTAAATTACATGCATTCTATCCACATAGAGATCTGCACTGGACATCAGTGTAATGACATATGCAAATGGACTAGCTGACCTTACATGATCTGTTCTTAAACTATTCTTATTGTCAAACAATCATTCAAGTATTTAAGGACAAATTTGTGGTGGGAATGGAAGTGAGAGAGGAGTGAATCTCATTCTGACATCTGCTCTGTGACTATTCAGAGCCTCAGTTTCCCCAAGGGATATTTCTATGTGATTCTGTAAATAGCCAGAGCTGAAACTTTAAAATTGAAAATCTAGGGCTGAATGGCAAGTGCTTGTTTTACAAGGGTTGGGCATGAAAACATCTATGACCGTATCTGAGGCAAAGAGCAAACAGAATGTTTATTGTTAATAAGTGATATACATTTCTGAGTAAAAACAATGATGTGATCTCACCAGCTGGTTGATTTAATATAAATATTCAAATGCAGAAACAGTTTATTAAACAGATTGGAAATCATCAACTTCATTATTGTAATAGAGCAAATACAGGATCTTGATTTTCAATAAACGGAACAATCTACCGTATGCCGAGTCACTTGCTGTCTGTTACTATACTCTATTAAAAAGAAAATAATGATTCTAACAGAATGTCGTGTAGCCACTCCAGGAATTAATAGAATTAGTGCAGCAGCCACAAGACAGAATATAAATATTCTATTGAATTATCAATTAAAATCCCATAGCAATAAAGGTAAACTACATCAAATAAGTGAACAGAAATTACAGACTATTTTCCAACTTCTTGTATTAGTCTTCATCTTGAGCCTGAATGAAAATTCTTGAGAGTAACAAGTATATAATTAGTTGACATTTTTCTTCTTCATTTCATCTAAGGAAAACAAATTACATGATGTAAGTGCAGCTCTTCGGATTTGCAAACTCCTGGTATAATGAAGAAAACGCTGCGTAGTTATTAGGCATTGAGCATTCATTGATGTTAATTCTTGCTCAAAAGATTGAGGCATAGATCATCTCAGTTTCCAATATGAGTCTGCTGAAGTTTAATCTCCATCAGTTGCAGTTGTCCCTGTTGTAAGAAGAAAAGTTTAGTTCATTTGACTTGTTTGGCTGGACTTTTCTTGTGTAAGCCATCTAAAGCAACATACAATTCTTACAAAATTCAGCTTCTTTCATAATCCATTTATAGTAATTAGCTGCAAGCATCAAAGATGTTAAAGTATGTCACAAGTTGCAGAGGAATTCTTTGGAGTTATGTGTAGGGGTGCGGAAAAGAAAGTGTGAAGGGAAAAATATCTAAGTGAAATATCCCCAATCCCCACTGGACTCTGAAATCAGATTTGCATGTAATCTAAAAGTAGATATTCAAACTGAAGGAGAAGACTCTTGGTAGGTACTATGCAGAGCAAAATAATGATAATTTCCATGTCTAGTTTCTCTCATATCTCCCATATTCTGAAGATATTTCAGTTACTTCAGTTTCATTCCTTGTCTCTCAGTCATAACTTATAAGATACCAGTATACCAGTACAGTACCTACAGTGACAGCACTTTTCAGCAAAGTCTCAAAGTCTGCCCTTTCGCTCTTGCAGTAGAAAAAAAAATGAAGGATGCAACAGCGCTATTTACTTATAGTATCCAGGGAAGAAGGAAAAAAAAAGGGGGGGGGGGGGGGGGAAGAAGCGGTTGAGGGTGGGGATAGTGTATGGGGAGGAGAAGAGAGAGAAAAGAAAAGAAACGCATATGAAAAGCAATCTACTGAAGTGCTTTAGCCAATGGAAATAAGGAAACAGCATTAGAAAACCTGGGTACTTTTTCTGGTTCAGTTTTTAGTACAAGCCATCTTGCGAAAATCATTTTCCTTTTTTGCGCTACCATTTACTTTCTTATTGCTTCTCTTCCCAATCCAGTTTGATTGCAGTGCTTTTTAACTACTTTGAAGTACATAAAGTGAGTCAAAGCATGTAGGCCTTGTAGGGATTTTCTTCATCTCAGTAAAATCAAAACAATCCTTACCAGTGTATATTTAAAGGCATAATAGGTATAGCTTTGGTTCTGTTCATGTAATGGTTTTCCACAGATAAACTGCTGATAGAAAAGGGCTGATTTTATTGATTTACTTCTTTTGGAAATGGAAGAATGTAATAATAGCACTATTACATTAAAAAAAATTGTTCCTTAGCTTTTTTGCTTTTATTATTATTATTATTATTTTTAATGAACATTTTAAAAAGAAAGATTTGTAGTGAAGCAAAGCTTTGAAACAATACTTAGAAATACATTTCATTTATACAGTTCTGAAAGAGATTACTTTCAGTCCCCAGTCTCCTTGACAGTACAAGCCACCAGAAGGAGATATCATTAACACACACTGCACCGGGGGTAATCTTTACTTAACTATCTACTTCTATAAGGCATTCCTCAATGTCTAATTATTTAAATTTGTGAAAGCTCTTTGAAAAGTTGGTGGGGGCTGGAGAAGGTCAGGAAATCCATTTTTTGCCATGAATTTTAAATATGTTTTCAGAAGAAACTAGTAACAGACAAACATCTTGTGAGTAACCCTTACCTCATATAATCACGGTGTGAGTTTGACTCTGTGCTTACTTGCCTAATATTTCTGGGAATTTCTGAAAACTAGGAATGGAAGATTCTGACCCAAGTGAAAGAAGATACACATTATGTAGCTTGACCTGGCATACCCCCTCATAGTTGCAGTCCTGCACCATTTCACACCTCAGACAATTCCTGATTTCAGGGTAATATGTCAAGCACAGAGAGGAAAAACATGAAATCCACCTAATAGTTTCTCACAAGCATTATTAGTGGAAGCTGTCAGGAATAAAGCCTGATGCACAACCTCCCTTCCCACTCTTTTGCTTCCAATGAAAAAGTTAATGGTTACAGTTCCCCCAAACAAACAACATGCCTGTACATTTTAAGAAACTCAAGTTTGTGCACAACTTCCCTGTGCAGTCAATGAAGAGAAATAGCTTCTTTCAAATATCCACAGGGAGAAATGCTGTCACATTTATTTAGTGCTTAAACATAAGCACGACGTAGCAGAAAGTTAGTTGTCTCAGCCAGATAGAGACACTGGGTTGCATTCAGTGTTCTCACATTTGATTTGGTAGCCAGTCCCAAACTTTCAATTTAGTGCACAGCACTAACCCAAAATTTTGCCATGGGCATGTTACTTAAACTATCCTTGTCTCTGTTCTACCATCAACAAAATGAGATCTTCCTTCTCTGGGGAACTGTGAGAATTAATTAGCTTGTGTTTGCCAGAACTTCTGAAGTGCTAAGCAAATGCTGATTAGAATAATTTTACAGGCTTCAGAGGACCGCATATCTCAAGGGATCATGTGGAGAACCCTCGATGGGGAAGTAATGCTGTACACTCAAAATGCATTTGCAAGACTTTAGCCTGTGTTTCACTTGAGTGGATTCATATTTTAAAAATCTTATGGCTCTATTCTTCTAACCCTGCATACTTCATATTGACTTGTGTTTAATCTTGCATGCAGTGGGTGAGGAAAATATCTATAAAGCGGTCCTTCCTTAAACCCCTGAGGAATAATCTACGCTCATCACTATAGCATGTAGCTGCAAAGACCAAAATAGTCTTGCAAAAAATGAATGTTAAGACTTCCCATGGGGAGCTGAAGTGGGGAACAGAAAAGTCTCGACCAGAGCACAAAGAGTTATGGACATTGTATTCTATGAAAGGACAGAGCAACTACTTTTGCCATATGTATTTTTGCAGAGTGAGGCTGGCCTCGGGGAAAGTCTCAGTTGCTCAGCATTTCCACCTGCTTCCCTCAGGCTTCTCTGCTTGTTCAGTCCCAACAAAGGAAGACTTATTAGCTGACACTACAGAGCAGTGCCATTATGGGGCTTTGGGCAAGAGCTGGGTTACCTCTGGCAAATGCAGAGCTGGGGGATAGCAGCTGAGCCTCCCTGTGTGCAGCCTGACACTACCCTGATGCACTCCGTAACACTGAAAGCAGAGACAGAAGCAAGCAAATTCACATGTTACAAACAAAATCTTTCTCCGGGAAACATTAACTAGCTCAGTTCCAACCTCTGTTATTTTCTCTTTCCTTCCTTCCTTCTTTCTCTCTTTCCTTCCTTCCTTCTTTCTCTCTTTCCTTCCTTCCTTCTTTCTCTCCTTCCTTCCTTCCTTCCTTTCTTCCTTCCTTCCTTCCTTCCTTCCTTCCTTCCTTCCTTCCTTCCTTCTTTCTCTCCTTCCTTCCTTCCTTCCTTCCTTCCTTCCTTCCTTCCTTCCTTCCTTCCTTCCTTCCTTCCTTCCTTCCTTCCTTCCTTCCTTCCTTCCTTCCTTCCTTCCTTCCTTCCTTCCTTCCTTCCTTCCTTCCTTCCTTCCTTCCTTCCTTCCTTCCTTCCTTCCTTCCTTCCTTCCTTCCTTCTTCCTTCCTTCCTTCCTTCCTTCCTTCCTTCCTTCCTTCCTTCCTTCCTTCCTTCCTTCCTTCCTTCCTTCCTTCCTTCCTTCCTTCCTTCCCAATAAAATTATGCTATAGTAGCTTTTCAATATTACTTTCATTTATTTAAAACATATTCATTTATGTATATCCCTCTTATAAAATCTCTGTGTAATCTCTCTGTGCTCTTTATTTAGTCTGGTTCTACATCGTTCCAAAGAGCCAAATTTGGATATTCAGAAGTTTTCAGTCATTGACCACTAAGGGATTTTACTTCAAGATTTCCCCTGACACAAGTAGGGGATTGGAACGCACTCTTGCAGATTATTTTATTAATTTGCCAAAACAAAGTTGCTAAGAGCTGCCCTGAATTCAGATTGCCTACCCCATGTCTACTATCTCCCTGGGCTTCAGAGATAGGATCATACATTGTGTTGGATTCAAAAATGAGACAGAGGAGAGACAGAATCTGTGCCAGGTTCTGTTATAATCAGCAAGCTTTAGGTTTTATGTCCCTTGGACTTGCTCTGCCTTGATCACTGATCTGCAGATTTAGATAATAATGCTTTCTTTCCTCAAAGATGCAGTGACTCTATCAAAAGAAGTTAAGATTTATATCAAAAAGTGTTAAGATGCAGAAGAACATTTGATTATTGTGCATGTATGTTTGTTTGTTTTTTTTTTTTGTTTGTTTGTTTTTGTTTAGGGTTTCATTTTCTTTCAGGGTGGGGAGGAAGGCTTGGAAGGTTTGTGCATATTGGATGCTTTGTAACGTTTTAGTATTAATTTCTCTCTGATTTTTAAATAACTCGCTAGTAACAAAGATGACTAAAACAAAGTAAATAACAACTACCTTTCAAGTGAAAAGAAAAAAAAAAATCTCAATTTGTAACCCTAAATTTGAAAATGATTAAACTTTTGTACGTGACCTGAGTCGCCCTCCCCCACCCCCAAAAAGAAATGACCAAGAAATATTCATGCTTCTTTGGATTTAAATCCTACGGAAAACAGAAATCCTTCAGGTCTGCATACTTACATGTGATTAATTGGTAGCCATTCTTCAGTTTTCCTAAAAGAGTAGAGATTCGTCCTTGTTTCACTGTTGTTTGGTTTGCTTTGGTTTGGGTTTTCATTTGTTAGATTGTTTGTTTGTTTGTTTTACTTTTACCCTTACTGGATGAGGACTAAGAAACACTGTTCTTGGGTATTATGTGAGTCCTTAGTCAGTGTCCGCTGTCCAATGGGAGGGGCACAAACTTCCATGACTGAGAACAAAATCCATCCCCCACTTTTTTAAGAATGATTTTTTTTGGAAGAACCTTTAGGACTGTTATCCCAAAGCTGTTGTTCTTTTCTCCTACCGTACATTCACATTTTAATGGCTCTACTCACTGCTTGTTAATTTGTCCCAGCACCCTTGAAGACTGTCTTTATAGACTTTTGAACCTTATGCCTTCTGCACCTCTTCTTTTTTCCATTTTCCTTTTTTTTTTTTTTTTTTTTTTTTTCCAGAGGATTCTTCTTAATAAATGTCATTAACAATTCGTAGGAAATTTAGAAAGAAGGCCAAATCATTCTTGAGAATTCTCCTCTGCTGTCATGGCCTCTAGGTGAATGTTACACCTGCATTTTATTTCAATAAATTTTGCTGAGATGTATGTGTAACTTAAAGATGATGAGTGCTTTGCAAGTTGTGATGAGTCTTTATGCATGGAGGGCGACAGGGAAAAAAAAAAAAAAAAAAAAAAAAATTAGTCCTCCTATTTCTTTTCCTGTGACTTATTTGACCTTGAGACTTATAATGGCATCTCAGACATAATGAACATAATCTAATGGACAGCGGGGAAGAGGGAACGGCTGGGTACATCTGTCGTATTACTGGGCTGTCTGAACAGTCAATGAAGCAGGTCCAAACCATAAGAGGCCTGTTCAGTTTAGCTCCAGGGTCTGCAGACAAGGAGCACAATCATTTATCTTTATTTACTGAACTCTGCTTTCTGCTAAAAAAAAAAAAAAAAAAAAAAAAAAAAAAAAAAAAAAAAAAAAGGAAAAAAGGAAAGAAAAAAAAAAAAAAAAGAATGACAGATTGACAAAAACCCAACTTGGCGATGCCCACTGCACAGAGATAAATGCTATTCATGCTCTGCAAAGGAAGGACAGCTTCTCCATGCCCTTTCTCCTATTCCAGTAGGCACCTATTAATACAGACAAATAAAAGCAGCACAAGACACCTGTATACTGCTCGCTGTACCAAGCTAGTTCAGCTGCTCCAGGAACAATGTTATTGTTGCTTTTTTTGTTTGCTTCTTTTCTTTTGATGTTTCTTTAAGAAATGCACATAAAATATCAGAGTAACTGATATTTCTGAGAGTTACTTTCTTTCTGTCTTCTCTTCCTTTCTTCCTTTCTTTTTTCTTTTCTTCCTTTCTTCCTTTTCTTCCTTTCTTTCTTCATTTCTTCCTTTCTTCCTTTCTCTCTCTCTTTCCTTCTTTCTGCTTCTTCCTTTTGCCCTCTCTCTCTTTCTTTCTCTCGTTATTTCTTCTTTCTTTTCTTTCTATCTTTCTTTCTTTCATTCTTTTCTTCTTGTCTTTCTATTCTTTCTTTCTTTCTTTCTTTCTTTCTTTCTTTCTTTCTTTCTTCTTTCTTTCTTTCTTCTTTCTATTCTTTCTTTCTTTCATCCTCTCTTTCTATCTTTCTTTTCTCTCTTTTCTTTCTTTCTTTCTTTCTTTCTTTTTCTTTCTTTCTTTCTTTCTTTCTTCTTCTTTCTTTCTTTCTTTCTTTCTTTCTTTACTTCTTTCTTTCTTTCTTTCTTTCTTTCTTCTTTCTTTCTTTCTTTCTTTTCTCTCTTTCCTTCTTTCTCTCTTTTTCTCTTTTTCTCTCTTTCTTCCTCTTCCTTCTTTCCTACATTCCTGCCTGACTTCCTTTTATTACTTCCTCTTTCCTCTCTCTCTCCACCCCCTCTCTTTCTCTTTATTTTTCTTGCTCTATCCCTCATTCTGTCTTTCTTCTCTCTTATTCTGTACTTGCAAATAAATTTGAATAGGAAGATGCATCCTGGAGAGATAATCTGTGATAGAGCAAAAGGAGCACAAACCATGGGGGAGGTAAGGGGTTTCTCTTACACATACAACATTTAAGGCCAGCTAAACGTTGCTTAATGGACTATGGTGATAGTTTCATCCATATTTTTATTTGCTTTTGACAAAGTATAAAACTGAACTCGTGAAGGTTACAGGGTGAATTCTTTCTTGACTAAGGACATATAAATCCATTGACTTCCAACCTACTTCTTCTGCTTCAGACCATTACAATTAAGAGTAGAATGAAATTGAAGAGATTTATATTCAGGAGGGAGGTAGTGCTTTTTAGCACTTAGCTTCTGAGGGGGAGATTTCCCAAGGTAATGGGAGAGAGACAGTAGGCATTCAACTCTCATTGACCTTGGATGAAATTTGGGTATGTAGACACACTTTCTGCATTTGAATCTCCCCTTTCACCCAGGGCGATCAGTGTCTGTCTGGATAAGTTACTCTGTGCTTGACTTTTTGACTGCTACAGACTCCTTGTATGATCTTCAGCTAGTCACTGTATATTTGCAGCCGACATTTTCCCATCTATAAAAGAATGGTTGTCATTCTGTTCTCACTGTGTGCCAGCATCACCCCAGACCTGTCCTGGTGAGCAGCGGTTGTTACTGATCATCTCACTGGCTTCTATGGACCACAACCTATTACAGCCACCTCATATTCCCAAGCATGGGCAGGCGCGCAACCTGTTGGGCTGGCCCTTTGGTGTGGCAAGGCTTAATTATTTTCAGGTTTGTAGAATTTCTTCAAGTCTTTCATTCTATAGTAACATAAAACATAAGATAGACGATCATTATTAATGAAGTATACAGTGCTTCAGGCTCTAAATGTTTTATCTAATTGGGATGTGCATTTACAGCTCTGATATTTGCAAGCCTTCTTCAATAAGCCTGAATGGAAACTGGAGGCTGCAGCTTCCCTTAAAGAGTTAATTTTGTAGGCAATATGGTTTGCAAGAATTCAGCTTATTTATTTATTTAATTTTGCCAGCAAGGATGTTTTCTCTCTTGCCTCCCTCTTTCTTCCCCCATCTCCCCCCTCTCTTCCCTCCAAACCTGATTCATATGGAGCTGAGAAAAGAGACAGCTGGGAAGGACTTGAGCAGAGAGGTAGGATATGTATCTGAAAGTAATTTGAATAGTTTGTGAACCATGGCGTCCATTGGTTTGTAACACCTGGCTGTGTCAGTTGTGTCAAGTTATGTCATGTTGTGGAGTTCAGTTTGACTGATGCGGCTAGATGGGACCAGGCTCAAGCTGACATTGCAGCAACCCAAGAAAACTGAAGAGGCAATTTTCTGTGAGTACGCCTGGAAAACAAGGAATTCTTTGTGAATCCAAACAGGCAAAGATTTCTGCCTTCGCCTGAGTTGAAGAGAAGCAGCAGCACACACTGGCAGACTCTTTGCACTCCTAACTGGTTGCAGAGGGCATTGTCAGGCACTCTTGCTGATGCAGAACTGCGTTTTACCCCCTGGTCAGCAGACCACTCTGAGCAACTGCTGGAAGTGGAGGTCAAAACTTAGTCCTAGGGCAGTGAAGTTGTATTTGGAGAAATCCCGCTATTTCTGGTTATTTCTCCCCCAGCATTTCTCAGTTGATTTTAGAGGGAACTGCAATTCTTTACAGAAGCAACGAGTATGCCTCAATAGACAGCACTTAAAAAAAAAAAAAAAAAAGTAAACCAATGCACTCTCATCTATGTCATATAGCAAACTCAATTTTCATGAAAAGCTACATTTTTAATAGAAAGTAAAACTTGATACCTTTTACTGACACTGGAATAATATCCAGTAGATCATGTTATGGTATAAGTGGTTTAAACCTGACTTGAAGCAGCTCTTGTGGGAGCTGTGAAGCTTCTCTCTATGAGAAGAGTTTACTGCTCTCAACCTATATTTAGTAGAGTTTGCTGGAAATACTGTTACTTTCCAAAGAAAGACAGAGTGCTCTAAACATGTAATTTGCTGTTTTGCTATAATATTAGGGGTGTTGAAAAGGGTGATGATAATAAGTTGGAAAAAAAGCCCATCTGTATAATGTTTCCATTTCTCTATCTGCAAAAAGTCAAATGGGTACTACCAACAGGATAAGAGAGAAAATTATGAAGTTCAGATTTTTTGCTGGTAAGCCTGACTCCATTAGTTTTACTGAAATTATCTCTCTACAGCAAAGTAATGTGTAACTCAACCACACTCTCATAGAAAGAAAGAAAAATAAAATAAAATAAAATAAAATAAAATAAAATAAAATAAAATAAAATAAAATAAAATAAAATAAAATAAAATAAAATAAAATAAAATAAAAAAGACAAGCAGTAAATATCTCATAATAGAAGCTTGCCATATATTTCTACAAAACAGGCTGCAGACAGGGCTGTCAGTCTTCCTCTTTTGATCTACAACATACCTGGAAATGCACAAGAAAAAACAGGAATAGAACATACCTTAGCTGTTTATAGATGCCTTTAAACTCCTGGTTGTTAGAGAAAGAAAGAAAGGACAGGGAGGCAATAATAGGAAAGTATATCTGCAATGCAAATTGTTATTTTAAATATGCTTTTTCCAGGAGTAAAATAAAATGCTTTCATTTTCCTAATACTATTAATGCTGATTTTGTCTGACTTTTACAGAAAAATAAATCACAAAAAAACAAAAAACAAAACAAAAAACCCAAAAACAAACAAACAAACAAAAAAACATTTTCACAGTAAGATCCTCTGCAGTTAAATAACTACTGCAAAATTAATCTAGCTACATTTTTTTAATTTTCTATAATTTGATATATATATTTGATATGTATATAAAGATATATGTATTCTACTGTTTGATTAATGCTTCTTTTAAGAAGAAAAGTGTGTTTTCATTTGTTAGTGCCTTTTGTCTCTACAAAATCTCCAAGGATAAAGATTTCAGCATCTGTAGGTAAATCTGATTCCACTATCATGTGTCCTTCAGTTCTGAGTCAATCTCCCTGATAATCTTTCTAAAGCTGCCAGTTCCTGTTGGTGAGGCAGGGGAAACATGAGCTCATTCAGGCAGGATGAAGATGGTGCCAAATCATGAAGAAGCCTTAAGAAAATGTTTTCTTATGCCAATATGTGTCTCTGATTGAGCAAATTGCTTAAACATGTGCTTAACTTGAAATACATCATATATCCTTTAGCACTTAACTATGCACCAGCTTAAAGTTTAGCACGTTTTCAAGTATCTGTATGAAAGGTACATGAAAAGGGAGGAACGGCACTGATGTCTAGTTGAGATAGACATTTCTAATGAGCCATTAGATCTCAACTAGCGCTGGAAACTTTTTCTTTCCTGTGAAGCTTAAGGATTTATGTGAAGATTTTTTTTTTTATTTTTTTATTTTTTTTTTTTTCTCTTAGTAATTAATTCGGACCCCAACAGCGTGAAGATGGAAAGAAAAGGACCCTATTAAGACTTGATATTAAGTTAATAGCAGGTGACAGTGACTTCATCAAAAGCGCTGTGCAAACATCAAGTAGATGGAAATTTCAGTTCTGGTACATTACTCAGCTGAGTATCATCAGACCTGCTTATTAGGGTCACAAAGATTATTTGTACATTATAAAAAAAGAACTGTCCATCAAAATCAGTTAGGAAAGGAAAAGAAATCTAGTAATAATAATAATAAAAATGTTGCTTTCCATTTCAGATTCGTACAATCAGGCTCAACTAGTGGATGATCAAACCAACAGGGGGATGTTTTCCTAGTCCTGCTAATGAAACTAACCTTCTTTTCAGGGTTCACAGCCATTAAAGGATACCTCTTGTGTGAGGGGTTTGGATTCTGAATGCTGAACATCTTGTGTACTCTGCCTGCTTGTGCACGCTCTCAGTGGAGCAAAAATGAGCAGCTGGGAAATAGCATTGCTGAGAACCATAAGAAGAAACACTAAGGGCTCCAGCAGATATCAAAAGCAAAAAGGAAATTTGCCTTTACTTTGACATATTTGTTCTTTTAGACTGACAGGTAGAAACAATGACTTAGAAATAAACACTCTGCATTTTTATTTTTATTTATTTATTTATTTATTTATTTATCTATTTATTTATTTAAGACAACAGGAAATCCTCAGTGTTGTTAAACATAACTGGAAATAATATAGGGTTTGCATAGAGTTTGCATTTGGTAATCCCAAGCTACTTTGCAAGTATGGTTGTTCTGCAATCAGTCATTGTTTCATTAAACACAGCAAGTGTAATTTTCTGCTGTTGCTGTTGCTGCACCCTGGGCACAGGTATACCTGACTGCAGCTTAGTGCCCACTTCTGATCCTCCTCTGGGCAGGACACTGTCTTGGGTGGACCTACCCATCCTCCCAGACATTTTGGAAGGAGAGAACTCAACTCAGGGTCAGTTTTTTGCTTTCGGCACCAAACCATACAAACAACAAATTGTACAATTATTTTATACTTTTTTTTTTTTTTTTTAAATTTTATTTCCCCCCTTTCACCCCCCCCCCCCCCCCCCCCCCTTAAACTTTGCTCCACAGCTGTTGTCATCTCACAACCTGTGGTCTGTGGCAGCGTTCTGGCCTTCTCTTTTCTGATCTCAACGGTTCAGAATTTTTGAGATGATTAATCCTCAGGAAAGGAATGTTCTCATCTCTGTTTCTGTGCTGATTCACACTACAAGGTCCTGTGCTCGTTACTAATTTCTGGACGCTTGCATAGAAACATTTCCTCCTGCTAAGTGCCATTTTTTATATCTTCACATGCTATAGCTTCTTCTAATTCTTGCAAATTGATTATTGTTGAAAGATAGGCTCGATGATCTTCTGGTCTGATATCTGATAACGGTGTTCCTATGTTTTGACCTCTGCATGTACCATACTGCAAAGTGAACACAGAAAATGTTATAGGATTCTTTTAAATATGGCATATCTTTATCTCTATCGTGCCTCTGCCCTTCTGTGTCACACAGAAGCCAATAGGACAGTTCTGATTAATGTAGTAATTATGTGGTTATTAAAAACAGTAATCATCAAGGAATTATCCAGTGCTGTAAAAATCCCATAGACAGAAAATATATGAACATTTTTAAATTGAGCATTACAATTGTCTGCATATGCAAGAAACAAAATGACATAAAGAATTTTTAAGATCCCAAGGAAGTGCTCTGAACATGTTAAGAGAAAATAGTCTCCTCAATCAGGATGGAAGTAAGCACTGCGCAAAGAGCCAGATCCTGATTCGTCCTCTTGAAGAATGTTGATGGCTAAACAGTAGCTATTAATGAAGAGCACCAATTTATAGCACATTTGTTGGATAGACTTGCACAAAATTGGGGCCATCTGAGGAGTTTATTCATCCTTGCATAGCTCCTTCATTTCCAATTTCTGAGCCTGTTTTAATTTGTTATCAAAGTAATCGCTCGCTCCAGCTGGAGTCAGCAGTGTGTTTTGTTGTCTATGGGCCTGGCAGACTGTTCACTTTGAATAGCATTCTGTAAAGATCACCTGTTCTGCATCTGTGATGGTCTTCCAGGTGCCAGGAGGTACTGTTTTCAGATGAGAAATAGCGAAAGGAATATGCAGACGATGCGGTTCTGCAGCTTTTCAGATCTGCATGGGTTTCATCAGCAACAAGCAACAGACAAAGGGAAAAGAGAAACAACCACAGTGAGTTAAGAAACATAACAATGCAGCAAAATAATCTAGTTCTTCCTGAACAACATGGTAATGTTAACTCAGCCATTTCTCATACAAGCTGAGTTCTGAAAGGAGCTACATGGTCTCTATTGCCATTTATTTAAATATGTATGAATTTCATGCATTTCTACAGAATTACAGATATTTGTATGCATGAAATACCTGTGCAAAACAACCTGTTTACTAGTGAGTTTTAAATTTAATTTAGACCTAGTGCAACTCCAATTATGAATCAGTGGAGTGAAATCTTCAAAACAGAGGAAAACAAAACAAAACAAAACTCAACACCATACACGACCTAGTCAAGGCCTGAACCAGAAAGCTATTCTATGAAGAACATTGACCCAAAGATCGCCAGCACCCTCCAGATGGGGGACAGGATGACTCCCAGCTCTCAAGGGAGGAGGGATGCCATTTATGCTCCAAAGCATGGAACTGGTTAGCAGCAACACGAGCTTCCATTACAATGTGAGAAATCCTGTTTACCTTGAAATACAGATTGTCTGCATGATGGTCAGTGGTGGTGCTTGAGGAGGGAGTTGTAGAATCAGTCTCATAAAACCCTAGGAATTGGATGGGGCCATTGAAGGCCATCTAGTCCAATTGCCCTGCAATGACCAGGGATGTGCACAGCTACATCAGGTTGCACAGGGCTTGATCTAGCCTGACCTTGAAAGTCTCCAGGAAGAGGGCATCTACCACATCTCTGGGCAACCTGTTCCAGTGCCTCACCACCTTCACTGTAGAAGCTCTGCATAAACACAGAAAAAGAAAAGGACTGCAAAGTGTCTGAAGTGGCTGGGTTCGTTCAGAAATTGAGGTAGAGGAAGACAAGCTCCAGAAACACTGGGACTAGCTGCAGTTAGTTGTACCTGCACTATTCCTAGGGCTCTAACCACACAAGAATTTAAACCCTACTGAGCAGAATGCGATGGGAAAGTCTTCTTGCACATTATCAGAGTAAAACCATTTATAGGCAGACAATTCCATTTCAGTGATTATGTCTTATAGAGTGTGTATTGCAGTTCTAAGCTGATGAATTTTACCAAGTCTCACTCTTGCTCCTCCATTTTGTTCTTTCTACAGATTGCTAGAAAAGTTAGGTTAGATGGGATTAGGAGTGTTGGCATGGAAGCATATCTGAAACTGTTCCAGAAGATAGGGGAGACTCAGAGGAAGATGCAGGAGTTTATCCAGAACTTTAGGAACACTGAGATGGGCTCACATTTGCTTGACATTTAATTATTCAGGTTTTGAAAACTGATCAACAGAAAAAAAGACTGAGACTTCAACTTCACATGGTTCCACAGTGCAGGTTTTGACCAAGAGGCAGAAGAGAGATGGGGACTATGACCTTACTTACCACCTACCATTATATTTCTGCTTTTCAAAAAGCTGCTTTCTGCAAAATAAGAGGTTTCTCATTAGCAAAAGCACAAATGCAGGGGGAAAACTCTGGGTCTGAACAATTGGCACTTGCAGAAGGAAAATCTGAGTCTGGACAGCAACTCATGGCCCAGCCGGAAGTGGGGCAGGACACATCTCTATGCCATTGCCCCTCAGCTCTGCCCCAAGCCTCCCTGGCCAAACACAGTGCAGATTGAAAGCCCTAGGAAGGGATCACATGCATGCCTCTAGGAGTCTGGTGGAGTTTCTGGGTCATAAATCCTAGAAGAGTGGAATAACAGATCTAAGTATACTCTTAATGATAGAAATTAATTTCTTGACAGTTTTCATTATGAGATTAGTCAGGAATGGACTGCAGCACCTAAACATCTATACAGTATTGGATCCCACAACCTTACTGAGTGGGCAGATGTGTCTGTGCCTAACAGAATGGAGGCATTTTTCAAACTTTGTTTTGAAGGAGTGAACAAAAGTAACAAGTGACTTTTGAACACTCAAGTTTAACACTGCTGTGTAATGTGGGTTCTTCTGTCTTCTACTTCCAAACTCTGTTCAAATCATGATATCCATAATACTGATGAAGAGGAAACAGGTAGAACAAATGGGGTTTTTGACATAGTTAAAGTGGGTACACATGGTCAGTAAACCTCACATAACTTGCAAGTTATGCTGTTTTTATCTTTGGACTGATGCTCTCTGGTCATTTGTTTTCTGAAAGCCAGAAGGCAGGCATTATGTTTACTGTGAGGACTGCATAATTGTTCATAAACAAAAACTTATTACAGGAACTAGTAAGATGAGATAATGGATGGCAGAGCCACAGGCTTTAAATAAAGGTAAAAATATTGTGCGATGCATCATTTGCTGTGAGTGTTTGAAAAAGCTGTATAGTGAATACTGAGAATACAACTAAACTTTTGTAATGGTGAATGAAATGGTTAAGGACTGCTTTGTATACATGTGATAAGTGGACGGGAAAAGTAATTCTCAAATGGAACAGCCAAGACTGAGTTACCAGGTCTGTCCTTATACCTAAGATAAAGGTCAGAAAAGAGAATAGATATCAGCTGGTACGCACTGTGAACATTGTTTTTTCTGTGTAAAGGTCTACTGTATCAACTCTCAGACACCTCCTTAAGGAATTATTTCTTCTGTTTCTTTTCTTTTCTTTTCCCCCAACCTATCATTTAAGCCAAAATCATGTTTTTTCAAGATGAGAGCTGCTCAATTGGCATGCTGGTCTTTTCAGATTCTTCTTACCTCTCTCATCACTCGCTCTGTGTTTCTTTTAGCAGAGCCTTATTCCCCACCCTCAGCTCTGTGACAGCACCAGAGGGATCTGTCTTCCGCCCTTTCCTCTTCTCCCTTTAAATTCAGGTCTTTTCTCTGCACTGAGAGCTCACAGCATTTTCTCTCCCTCCTGTCTCCACAGTCGGCTCAGATGTAAGTGTTCAGAACAGAGGTAAAGTAGATGTATAATACATAAATAACTTATCATACTAACTGTGGCTATGCCCTTCCACCTGACCTGAGATCACAATGATCACAATATTTTCGATATTTTCTTGAATATTGCAGTTTAAGCAACACTTTAAATTTCTTCCTAACTCTCTTTTCTCTCTACAAAACAAAACAAAACACAACAGAATAGAACCTGGAATTAACTAGGATACTATATATTTGTTTCTTATTATTTCTCACTCAAAGTAAAGTTCTCCATTTGAAACTGGCTGTGCTATGTAAGTTCAGAAATCACTCATTTAAGAAGCACCAAAATGCTTAAATTTGATAAGATGAAGTGCTTCATTTCAAGTAAAATCTGGTATAATCTATAATTACATAACACTTCTGATTTCAATGCTTTTTTTTTTTTTTTTTTTTTTTCCCTGATAAGAAGTAATTCTGTTGAAAATGCCTTGCCCAGCTCCTGTCTGCAGTAGAAAATCACCAAGATAATCCATACGCTTGCTTGGCAATTGTATCTGAAGCAGTAAGAAATGACCAGGCATTGAGGCTGAAGTGCTGTTACCACCAGAAATAATTTTTCCAGGTTAAATTTGAGACACTTTAAGAAGATAGCATGGCAGAAGTTGGCACTATTTTCATCCATACTGTGCAAGTTCTGTGGTTTGATAGAAGACTTCAATTTCCAAGGCTGTCATTTCAGCACCATTCATGAGTATCAGATTCATTAAAGTATTTTAACAGGTACCACAACTGTTCTGAACGCAATCCAATGAAGAGCAGAAAAGACATGCTTTGGTGAATTCAGCCAGGCATCGTGATATGTTGGTAGCATATTTAGTCAGAAGCAGAAAATCGACTTCCTTCCCCTTGAAGTAAACACACACTATGTACACTTGTGATTGTAGCAAATTAAAGTCCTAATAGTGCCTGCCGGGTGGGCTTGTGAACTTGTAACCTTGCTGTTTATTTATCCATCTCCTACAACTCTCAATTTCTATCTGCTCTTTTATTTTCAAGGAGCTTTACTCATCTTCCTCCTTCCCACTCCTCTTGCTGGGAGGCATCATTTTTTATTATTCTTTTTTATTTATTTTAATTTTATATATATATATATATATATATATTTTCCCACTCTCTGCTTGCTTGCTTATTGTGCTTCTTATTTGGTTAGAAACTGTTTATTTTTCTTTCTTACTTTCTGTCTTTTTCTTTTTTTTTTCTTTTTCTTTTTTTTCTTCCCTCCATCTCCTTTATGAAGTTGTGTGTATTTTAGCTTATAAAATTAACTGAATTTAGAAAGAAAAACACTTCCCCCCCCACCCCCCCCTTTTTTTTAACCCAACATGAACTTCAGTCTTAAAGGGTTTGAAACACAAGTCATCTCCTTTTTTTCCACTTTCTCTGTGTTCAGAGTACAGAAAAGTTAACTTGTCTGTTAAAAAATAATGCTCTTTTCAAACTTTGTCTGAGAAGTAATATTTTTGATGGGTCTTCCAAGAGAAAAAGCATTTGCCACTACTTCAAACTGGTCAAAATCAGAATATAGAATGAAAATCTGAAATAGCCTGATATTCCAGGTAAAATGATTCCAGTAAGTCTGAATATCATGTTGAGTGCAATTACAAGGTAGTTGATGCTGTACTTCATTCTTTGTGTACATAAGTCATTAAACAAATACGTGATCAACTTGACCATACAGACCTTAAATAACCTCAGAACTGTAATTATTCTCAGAAGAGTATGTGTTCCCTATGACTGCAAGGAGACATTAATAGGCAATGAGTGAACACATATAAGGTAAAGTCTGTATCTAGACTAAGAAAGTAGCTCTACTAACCTCCATTTCTTTGTGATACTCAAGAAGAGGAAAGCAGACACAGCAAAGCAATCTGTGGATTTTTTTGTTATCTTCCATCAGTGTCAGAGTCACTGGTGCCTATTCTTTCCACCAAATAGAGGGAAAAAATATGTGTGGAGATAATATGGAGTGAAAGGTAATATCAGCACATAGAACTGCATAAATCGTTCCTTCAGCTAAACTGTTAACCAGACTGTGAGAGGATGGAGGATACACTGCCTAATCTTCCATGCTGAGGGACTGTGAGTCTCCTCTGCAATAGTGCTGAATGCTGTGACTTTCTGAAGCTTCCAGAACCAATATAAGCAATTGTTATTCTTAATGACATTGGCTTAAATCAAAGCATGTAATGCCAACACACTTGAGTGTGTTTTTGTTTTGTTTTGTTGTTGTTCGAGCCACAGAAATACATTGTTCCTGACTGAAGTCCCCAGCAAAGGGTTAAACTTTAAGGTAGCTGTGCATGGGAAGATCTTTTGTGCCTAATGACTGTGCTTCATCTGTGATTAAGGGCAAGTGTGGGGAGAGAAAATCTCAGTTCCTTTCCAATTTTATGATAAAACTAATTTTATTCTTACACCTGCTATCTCTCCCTCCTACTAGGACTCCACTCCCTCGGCAGAGAGCTAGCAGTACTCATAAATGCCTCTTAAAATAAGAATTTCTGTTCCATTAAACATATGAAAAATATGTTGCATTGAATACAGTTGGTTTGGGAAATCTGTTTTATCCATTCTAACCAATTGTCCATAAGAACTGCAGCTGCCACAAGTGGCATGGCATCTATTTTCTACTGCAATGTTTAGGAGCTGTGATTTCCTTCCAGAACATGGAGGCTGGAGATGTCCAACACATTGTTCCTAGGTCAGCAACAGCCACATGGCAAATTCAGAGTCTGGCTTGGTAAGCCTCCTGTTAACTGGAAAATGGCTTTAGGATGCCAAGACAGCAGGACCTGGCCAAGTTTTTAGAGTGGTTACAGAAAATCAATGCAAATTTGAGGAGACAGTTCACAGAGGTGTTAGAACTGAAAGATCCTGGCAGTTTTTGATGTAACAAATCATGATGTCTATGGCCATATCTCCGTGTCAGAACCAAAAAAGAAATTATTTCAGACAACTTTACAGTGTCAAGATACGAGTTTCTGATATATTCTATTCTTCTTTAAACTCATTTTCTCTTTGTGATCTTATTATACTCTTTCAGCACTTTGAGACACTTTAGAAAACAGGCTCAATGTTAGTTTTCTTTCAGACGTGGAGATGGTTCACAATTAAACAACCCAGGTACTGTACAGAACTGCCACATCACACCAGCAGAAGTGAAACAGCCCCATGTTTTTTTCCAGAGAAATACGCAGTGTGTTTTAATATTTGCAAAGTGTTTTGGAGGGAAAAAGGAGATCTAGATCTCGTAACAGATGTGTGCACTGTGCAACTCCAAACCCAGCTCAGGTTCCTGAAAAATTACCAGTTCTAATCCTGGGCAACTTTTTGATTCATTCTTGCAAACAGAATGTGGCAGATTTGTTGTGCTTTGTCAGAAAATCTTAGCTCAACAGAAAGCTATTATAGAATCAGAGAATCACCAAGGCTGGAAAAGACCTAAAAGATCATCCAGTCCAAAAATTACAGCACATGTTTCTCAAACAGGCTGAAATTTAACATGTTAAACTCTTAGTCTTTACTTTTCTAAACAATAATTGAGAATATCAGGGCAACTCTTCTCTGTTGATGATACTGAAAATTATTTTAGACTTAATATCCTTCTTGTAAAAACATTTACATTTTACTCAATGTATTTTCACCATAAAGAATTTCCTAAGTTGCTGAGGACCTCTTTATGTTCCCTTTCACTGAGAAGGAATATTGTGGTTCAAGAAGTCTGAGTGTCCTCCAACGTCACCAATTTCCACCTTGGTAAAAAAACGAACAAACAAACAAACAAACAAAAACACAATAAGGATTATCCTTCTGTCTTTATTATTCTACAGTAAAAGGAAATCATTCCAAATTTGTTCTCATAGAATCATAGAATTACCTAGGTTGGAAAAGACCTTGAAGATCATCACGTCCAACTACAGCCTAACCATAGTACCCTAACTCTAACAACCCTCTGCAAAATCATATCTCTGAGCACCACATCCAAATGGCTCTTAAACACATCCAAGGATGGCGATTCAACCACCTCCCTGGGGAGCCTATTCCAGCACTTAACTACCCTTTCTGTAAAGAAGTGTTTCCTAACATCCAACCTAAATTTACCTTGGTGCAACTTGAGGCCATTTCCCCTCGTCCTGTCACTTGTCTCCAGTGAGAAGAGACCTGCCCCACTCTCACTGTAAGCACCTTTCAGGTACTGGAAGAGGACGATAGTCTCCCCTCAGCCTCCTTTTCCCCAGACTAAACAGCCCCAGATCCTAACCCTCATAGGGTTGATTTTCCAAGCCCTTCACGAGCATCGTTGTCCTTCTCTGGACCTGCTCCAGTACCTCCATGTCTTTCCTGTGCTGAGGTGCCCAAAACTGAACACAGTACTCGAGGTGAGGCCTCCCCAGTGCCGAGTGCAGGGACAGGATGACTTCCTTAGTCCTGCTCACCACACCATTCTTGATACAAGCCAGGATGCCATTGGCCCTCTTGGCCACCCGGGCACACTGCTGGCTGATATTTAGCCGACTGTCCATCAGCATACCAAGGTCTCTTTCCGTCAGGCAGCTTTCCAGCCACACCTCCTCAAGCCTGTATGGTTGACTGGAGTTGTTGTGACCAAAATGCAGGACCCAGATCAGATTTTCTTCTTTAAAGCCCAGATCAAGAGCTCGCCTCATCTCACAAGTTAGCTCAGCCTCAGCTTCCACGGTCTTCTCAAAAAAGCCACACCAAAGCCATGTGTACCTCCTTAACATTTTGACACTCTCATATCTGGTCTTTCAATAATGATCAGAACTTGTGTCTCAGTGCCTTGTAGACAAGTTTATCTGCAAATATGGAAAGGTCTAGGGCTTCTTCTTCTAAAGTTATGAGAGCCATAAACTACAGAATCTTCTCCCCAAAATGACCACTGCAGGCTTAAGATGTTTTCTACTCACAAATAAAAAATGATTCAAACTAAAGCAGTTACAGCTGACATACTGCTGTTCTCATCATCACATGTTTTGCTGTGCAAAAAACCATCACCTTCAGAGCAATCCTGTATGAGGTGGTTGTTTGTATAATATGCCTCCAATCTTTAGAATTCCTTTATGAAGAGCAGTATGGATGCTATAACTTTAAAAAGGTTTCAGAAAGTTATTGGAAAAAACAAAACAAAACAAACAAACAAAACAAAAACAAACAAACAAAAAAAAAGCAACGCAAACAGATAGTTCCTGGAAGATAAATCCAGCAAGTGTTATTAAACGAAAGGTTGCAGAGGAAATTGCAAGAGGCTAGGGAAGTGCTTTCAGAAAGTACAAATATATGCTTGCTGTATTTATTTTTTGTTAGGCACTGCTAAGTTGCTAGTTATCAAATATCATCCTATTATCCTGACACAGAGCTAGATAGATCCTTGATCTGATCTGGAATGGCCCCTTTATGTTCATGTTGTCTAAACATATGAGTACAGTCAGTGCTTACATGTAAAGTCAGTGCTTGTTTCTTACTTGGGTAACCCTCAAACCAGAAGTTCCAGAGGACAAAAGAAAACAAAAGGGATCAATACATTCCGATAAAATAAAAATACTTGCTTTCATCACAACTTTGCGGGCTGCTCCTAGATTTTTCTCCTAGCAGAGTGCTTTCCACATCAGCTGCCTCCTCCAGGCTTGTACAGCTGCCCTGATCTTCATATCAAGCTGTATCACCAGACCCAGAGCTGCAGCAACAGCAGCAGGATTTCATGGAAAACACCTGCATACATTTAAATGCCCCTATAACTCTTACACAGGACCAGGAGGGTGTTTCTTCAAGCTCCCTGAGCAGCTCTGAGAAGCCTGATTTCCTCTGAAATACTCTTCAGAGCCTGACTGCCATTCCCACCTCCCTGCAAGGTTTCCTTGCTTTGAGATGTGCAGCAAAAATATGCTTTTATCAGCAATGGATTACATTGTCACCTGCACCTGCTCTGCTCCATTGGCTAATGTCCTGTGAGGCAGAAGCCAAGGCCATTGCTTCCCCACCTGCTTGAGGGAGAAGGGGAATAGTGGAGAATAATGTCTCCTAACTCCTAATACCTCTTAACATCGATTCAAGGTCTGAGTTGCACAAGGGGAGGGCTGGTAGTTCCTTCTCAATTTGAGTCTGGGCAGGGATATAGTGTAATCACAGTCTAACCTGCTAAGAGTAGCCAGTCAATTCCATTTTAAAAAGACAGTTTTTTGGTTATCAGAAATTTAGTTGTAACCTTTGGGGGAAAACAGAAAACAAACATCCAAGACCAAGTAGGATCTAAACCACCTAGGCTTTTAGGGAAATTAGGAAACAAAACATCGACTTGAATTGAAAATGGCAACCATCCAGTAGGTACTCTTGGGCTGTCCTTTACAGTTCATACTACAGAAAATTCACTACAGAAAATGCAGCTCCTGCAATTCTTTGCTAGATGATTTTCCTTCCACAATATTTGTCAAACATGCTTTTTGTTTCTGAAAAAGGGGTTAAAGTTTTCTGCCCTCCATTCAATCATAGAGGTTTATGAAATAGGGGAATCATAGGCAGGAAAGATGGGAGAAATCTATTGGGTTATTTTGTGCATCCCTTCGCCAAGGCAGGATTGCTCCCTGGAGTATATTCCAGAGTGCTTTGTCTAGTCCAGTATTAAATGACTCAAGAAACTAGGCTTTCACCACTTCCCTTGGGAGACTACTCTGCAGTCTAATAGTCCTTGCTGCTACGAAAGGCTTTTTTTCCCCTAGCTGTCAGCCTTTTCTTTCCTTAAATTCATCCCATTTGTCCTAGTTATAGTCTCTTTGAGTAACTTAAAATTCCTTTTCTTGCTTAAAGTTTAAATTCTTTGAATGCTAGACAGTACTAAACATATTCCTTCCATATTTAGCTGTGTTAAATAATCTCTTAAAGCTATAATGCAATGGTGGTGGTGGCAGAGAGGTTGCTTCTACTCTTCACAAAGTGAAATGTGCCTGGCATGACTTTTAGCAAATTACATTGGCCTTAATTTTATTCCCATTCAAATTAGTAGTTTTCTCATTAATTTTAACTGAGGCAGGATGGGTAATGTATTCTCTAATTTTGTCATGAAGATAACACATTGCTCAAAGAGCTCAAGATATTTCAAGATGAGATCCAGTGTATCCTCAGTTTCTCTCTTTCCCTGTCAGTAACAATTAATGAATAACAGCAAAAAAACAAAACAACAACAACAAACCAAACCCAAGGAATAGTTTTACCTTCCTTTTTACTATTATTATTATTATTATTGCTATTATTTTCATTTTCCTTCCTAGCATTTTGTTTTTCTGAAGTAGCTCATAAAAAGAAATGAATGCAGCAACTCATAAAAGTCTATGAATGCTTTGTTAAGAATTTCAGAATTCACTGAGACTCTGAAATAGACACTCATAGGAGAAAGTATTATTCTTATTAACCTTTCCTCCTGAGGAATGCAGCAAAGGAAGAAGCCATGCAGAGAAACTATTTTAAATATGCTTTAGGGTGAAATTCATGCACCATGTAATTTCTTTTAAAACTCTGTATTGGTGGTTCTCTGCACAGGGGTAAATATTGCCCCAAGGCCTTGTCAATAAGGGGAAATTACATTGACTTAACCAACAAGTGCTCTGAAACAGAAACATTTAAAATTACACGACGTCTTTTGTTGGCATTCATGAACTTACCAGCGTCAAGTTACTTTAAGCAGAATTTAAACACTCCTTTAAGCTGAAAATAAGAATCTCACAGAGTTCTGCACTACTTTTGATCTAAGCCTTGAGTTAGATGTATATGACCTGCCCCCCGTTGGCAATTTTGAGAATAGGAAAGATCTCTTATCACACGTCACCTGAAAGCAAATATCATATGTGGGTTTAATGAAAAGAAGCCTTATGAAAGATTTCATGACCAGAATTTTCACACTCGACAGTATTGTGTTTGTTTGTTTGTTTGTTTTCTCTTTGTAAAAAAAGGAAAAAAAGAAAAAGAAAAAAAAAAGTGGAAAAAAAAAAGAAAAGGAAAAAAAAAGAAACGAAAAGAAAAGAAAAAAAGAAAACAACCTGAGCAATGTATCCCACTGCAGGAGGCTTTTGATTCTCATTATGGTTGCCATGTGTATAACCAGAGTCATTTTATATGCTTCAATCTCATATACAGAGGGACTAAAAAACATTCTTAGGTCATTTACTCCATAAACGAAACTATAGGTTTTCCTAGCTTTCTTTTAATTCTGTTTTTTATGGAGTACTCAAGAATTTATTCAAAATCATGTGATCCCTAAAATAATCATTATTCCCTATATTATGGCTAGTATTATATCCCGTGCACTTTCACTTACGGGCATGTCTGTCAAAGGGACCATTTTTCAGCCTCACAGCTCCCATGGCTCTGTCACTTTCTTACTTACAGAGGACCAAAATGGAAACTATTTTTCTTTTCATTATGAGCTGTCACTTTTTCATCTTGGCACTGCGATGATAGACTTCCATTCATCTTCTATATTACCTTTCCTGAAGCCTCTGACACAGACTGACACAATGCAAAATGCAAGAGATCTCGAAGCATACGTTGACAATTTCTTGGAAAGGTACTTGCTTGTCTTGGGTTGTTGTTTTAAATATATATTGAAAAATTCCAAGCTGTATGGTGCATTGGAACTGTTAGCAGGGGACTCTGTTTATTATGAGCATTACAAAGAAATGCTCTCACATCCTGAATATGAACTGCTGGAGTTGGCATGGGGTAATGACAAGGTCAATAGTAAAAAAAAAAAAAAAAAAGTTTTCCACAAATGTAGAGAGATAAGAAGAATGTGGTCAGCAAGCCTTCATGTGATGATGTGCTTTGTAACAAAGAAGTCAACACCACAGACTGAGTCCAGTGGAAACACACAGAAGCACCTGCTTTCACTATAGTTGAGTGACTGAGTTATTTGAGAAAAGGGATTGATTTCAACCAACTTAGGAGAAGAAAAATCAGACACCCATTCACATTCACTGAGACTACGTGAAACTAGAGGACAGTCTTTCTCATCATTTGGGCTGTATTTGTCACCATGATTTCAGAGGAGCCAGTGTGAAAGACAATACAGGGACTCATAGTAATGATGCTATAAAATACACAGACTTTCTGCATAACAGCGATGGTATCTATCAAAACAACAACAACAACAACAAACCTAAAGCCAGTGTCTGGGCCAGAACAGGAGAGAAAGGAGATAAATATGAAACTTTCTGCTTCCTATGGATCTTGTATTGCTGACTCATTTAACTAATAACAAGGACAAATGATCCAGAGATGAAAGCCATTCAGAGTAGTGATGAATGTCAAAAACTGTCAGCTACCTATTCCAGTGGATCTGTGTTGTAGTACCCAGTTTGGTTCACATTAATGAAAGAATCATTAAGATTTTGTGGAACATGGATGATCTGTAGATCACTAGGTATCTTTGCATGGTTATAAGCAGTCCAGAGAAGTCAGTGAAAGCCATAATCAAAATGATAAATGAAACAGTCCCAAGTAGAATACTGGGAGCAGAACCTCATATCAGGTGCACAACACAACTGAGGAATTACTTTCTGGGTTAAAACAGAAAATGTCCAGCTTTTTCTGAGATTAAACCAAGCAGCAATCTGGGAAGAGTGTGATGAACCCAATTCCTCTAGGCAGTGCAGTCAAGACTGATACCTGATTTGGTCTGCCTGACCAGTTCACCAGTTCAACTGTGCATCCTCAGACAGTGACGTGTTTTCCTGCTACGGTTTGGGGAGCATAACATATAATCTCATTTTCATGTTGTAAATACACCACTCTAATGGTCTGCAACAGTATTTCACATACTCTAAAACTGAAATAAAACATAAACATAGAAATGGAAAGTATATGTTGGAACTGTTGTTGTACCAATGAAGCCCGGATAAGATTTAGAAATAGTGAGGACATGTCCTTTAGGTATAAGAGGGATACATTCTCTCAGTGTAGATGTATATCACTGATGTATACTTGTAATGGAAACCAGGGAACATGCTCTGGGGTGTAAATCTTCTGCAAAGTAGATATAGCCTATGGAGCGTTACATTGTCAGTTGATTTAAACTGACTACTCATATGTCTGTACTTCTGAAACTTTTTAAAAGATACAAAAGTATTGAAAAGCAATCATCTAACACCTGTGTCTCTCAAGATAAAATCAAATATACTTTTCTTAAAAGATACTTATCTGCTTCCAATGATGGAAGATCCACAACATTACTAAGCAGTCAAAAATGATGTTTCAGTGTCTCTTCCATTAGAAAATGCAATCTTACTGAAACTTAAGCCTATTATTTCTAGTTAATGGGTATGGAGAACAAAGCTTTTTTTTTCCCCTTTGCTAAGATTTTTCATGTACTTGGTTACTGTCATAATGTTCTTCTCAGTCACCTTCAATTTCAGGCCAAATGACTCAAACTTTTTCATCTTTCCTCATATGCCCTATTTTCTAGACTTCTGGTCATTCTTGTTTCTGGTTGCTGTCACTTGGACTCTTCCCAGTAGTCTTAAAACATTCATGAAGATGATATTTCAATGCAGGCAACATAGCAGCAAGTAAAATAGAATTATGACTTCCTGCGTCTTTCAAACGATATGAACATTTAGTAAACTTGCTTTAGTAGAATAGGTGAGTACATGAATTTGCTGTCAAAGGAAGTTATGTACACAGACTCCTATCATTCACAAATTTCCTCCCAGGATGAACAGGTCAATACATTAGCATACTTGTGTCATGGTTTTGTAATGTTGCTGTCAATATTCCACATCATAACATTATGTGCAGTATGGATCATTAAAAAGTTTATACTCCAGTTCCATGGAATAACAATGTCCCAAGTACTCAGCTCTCAGAAGAAAACTACGTATCCCAGAGGACTTCATGGTCAGACACAAGTCACGGGAGAAGGACATATATAATCTTGCTCCAGGACTGGAGTTCTCTCTCTCTCGGACTCTTGGAGAGTGGAAAGCATTCCAGCCATGTCACCTAGAGTTCACAGTAGGCCTCTAAGTTTTTGGGGACTCTCTCTCTCTATTCTGTTTTATTAGCCTCAATCATATTGCATTATATTGTGTTATCTTGTATTCTGATATCATATTTAGTAAAATAAGTTCTCCTTAGATTGCCACTGATGTTCTCTTTTCTCATTCCCCTTTTTCCTTCCCTTTTGGGCTGGGGGCCCTACGGGGCAGCTGTCCCTGTCACGGGCACAGGTAAATCTAGGTAACCCGTGACAGCTTGCTCTTATACTGTATAAATTACTTAAATGGTTTTATTCAAATTTTCTAGGTGTCACTACTAGTCTCAACTGATCACCAAGTATCAGTCTACATCTTACATAGGATAGGGTTACAAGTAGATAACTGTATCTTGAAACTGGAGGGTAGAATAAAAGAAGGTGAATAGAAGACAAAGAACAGTAGCTGCAAATTCCAGCACTGTTAGAAATTTCACTGAATGTTCTGCATGTGATTGAAGATGTGTAAGGTACCCCTCAGAAAGAAATAAATTTGAAGACTTTTCGATCTGGAAAAGCATGTGTATTTTAAAAGAGATTGTCTTCATAGAAGAATTTTAAAACTTTGAGGAGAACTTTTGTAACCCTTTAACAGTTGAGGTGAAAATGCACAAGAGTTCACAGAGTTCAATGAATATCCAATGGGAGATGAGATTACAGTAGAAGTCAAAGACTGGAAAGTGAGACAAGAGCCCTAGAGCACTCTGATCTAAACTTAGGGAAAAACATAAAATTTATCAACTTAAAACAAAAACCAAACAAACAAACAAAACAACAACAACAAAAACAAAAAAACAAACAAACAAACAAAAAACAAAAAAACACGAGGCAAATATTCAAGTTTTGGAGAGAAAACAAAATGACATAAACTGAAACATATGAACAGACAGAGAGGGGAAAAAACAATAACAAAACAAAACAATAACCTGTATAGGATTCTGAAACACATGATGAAACTTTGTGAACAGAATCATAGCTAACTCTACAGACT
Organism: Excalfactoria chinensis; assembly: GCF_039878825.1. Classification (NCBI taxonomy): domain Eukaryota; kingdom Metazoa; phylum Chordata; class Aves; order Galliformes; family Phasianidae; genus Excalfactoria; species Excalfactoria chinensis. The sequence goes on from NC_092857.1 coordinate 3,998,509, forward strand.
ATGAGAGGAAAATCAGGTGTAAACTGTTCAGTTTTTTGGAAGGGGCTCTTTTATTTATAAGGATCAAAAATGCTTTGCTTAAGTCTTTAGACATGAACTGAAAATAACTGAAACAAAGGTTGTTTCAGTTCTGCAGAGAGCTCCTGGGAAATGGTGGGGATTGAGCAGAAAATGAACTCTTCTTGCTTATGCTGTTTGCAGTTTAACAAAGTTGCTGAAGTTGTGACACCTGATTTTGGAAAATCTTGGTTACACTGAGTATGGATAAGTAGAATTTACATTTACTCCAGAGAGTCATCGGACCATAGAATTGATTGAATAGGAAGATATCTCAAAGAACATCTAGTCCCAACCCTGCAGACAGGGTTGCCAACCACTATTTTGGGCACTAGATTAGGCTGTCCAGGGCTCTAAAAATCACATCTCCTGGCATGATGATATAGAAAATAGATGTGAGAATTTAATGGTATTTCACAATGAAACAGATTTTTTTTTTTTTTTCAACTATATCCATTGTTTTCATAGCTTTTTTTTTTTTTTTTTTTTTTTTTTTTTTTTTTTTTTTTTTTTTTTTTTTTTGTCCACATTATCATTTTCTGTCCATTTTGTTTCCAGTTCTCCCTCATCCCACTTAGGAGGGCATATTAGCAAACAGCTATGTGGTGCTAATCTGCTTCTTGGTTAAACCATAACGGTCCTGGTGGCACCCAACATGAGGCTCAAAGGGCTGAGATAGTGACAAATCAGACCACAACACAGTTTATTGGTATTTTTATACGTGTTGCAATAGTTTAATAGTTGCTAGCCACAATGTTATTTTTTTCTATTTTTAGAGATCTTTTAGAATTTTTTCATGGAATAGTGTTACTTGCTATATGTGATTGCTGTTTCACTGTATCATTTTGGGGAAGCTGAATTGATATTATCATTTTTTTGTGTGGTATAATAGTGGTCAGGAGGTAAATCTGGTATTTTCATTTGATACTACAGTGATCTTTGAAAATGTATCACAGAAGCTATTAATAATATAACTATATAACTCATTTTCTTAGGGAGTGAGGGAGGCACTGGGGAGACAAATGGGAGTGTTCAAAACAGCCCGCTACAATTGCTGTAGCTACCATATTTGTTTCAAGTTTTGCTCATGGTTAAACAGCTGTTGGGAATATCTCCAAACTCTCTTCATTGAGGCTGGAGTTATGGCTAGCAGAGAATGTGGGATGGTATGAACAGGTATCTGGGACTGTGGTCACCCTCAAGCACTTTAGCACAAATCCCAGAAGGATCTGCTCCACAATCTTCTCAGGCATAAATGTGAGGCTCATCAACCTGTAGTTCCCCAGGTCCTTTGACTCACAGAATTGCTCAGGTTAGAAAAGACCTTAAAGGCTGTTTTTCAGAGGCAGCTCTTCACAGTCTATCCATTTCTTAACCAGAAGTGCAACTTCTTCTATCTTACTTGTTCCTTCTAAAAGACCTGTAGAACCCAGTCATAGTATTCTAGTTGTGCAGTTCATCCCAGACTCAGAAAATAGTTATTTAGAATGTTAGATTTTTTAAAATATTTTTTTAAAAATTCCATTTTGCTGGAAATTATTTCCCAGTGTGTCTTAAGTATCTTGTGTTCTTGAGTTTTGTTTGTTTGTTTGTTTGTTTGTTTTTAATTTCTTTTCTGGGAGCTGAGATATGTAGACCCCAAACTCAATACAATCATTTTCTCATGCCATTTTTGACGCTTCAGTTACAGGAGAATGAATTCTACTTAAATCATTTTACAGTAATGTGATAATATACACAGGGCACTGAGGAAGGTGAAAGAAGAAACCAGAGAATGTTTTTTGAACGTAGAATGTCCGTGATTATTGATACTGTTCGTTTACAGGATTACCTCTGTCTCAGGAGAAAGAAAGGGAATATTCCATCTGCTGACCAGGCAGCACAAAACTAGGCCAACTCTTATTTCACAGGCTTCCAAGTATGAGAGAGCATAAATCTAGGTTTGATCTAGTGTTTGCTTGCAATTGGGAAATCCATTCTTTATCGATGAATATTGAAAATCTGATGCAAAATCAGCCCTTGTAAACCTCATTCATTTTCACTTACTGTTCATGAATTAAGCAATATAACAGAAAATTGGATCTTTCTTCTAAAGAAAAAGTGAAATGTTGATCTGTATTCTTTCAAAATTATAAAACTGAATCTTTTTTACAAAAGATTTACGCCAACTGGCTGCATAGGTAGAAATGCACATTTTAAGGAAAAAGCTTATTTCCCCTTCCTCTGTGATGAGTACATAAAATAATACATGTGAATATGAAGTAGTTTTCTTTCAAGACACAAAGGAAAGAGGTGGAGAAATGACTCTTGCATCAAACCATAGGCCCAAGGGTTAAGGCAGGAAACCAAACACAGAGCAAGATCAAAGGATACCTTGGAAAGACCAACAGAACCTGTATTCCAAGCAGTCAAGAAATTGAAGCTGACATAAAGTCAGTTAAATAAAGTGCAGAGCTCATCTGCTGTCTGTAGCAAACAGTAGTCAGTGCTGTATTTCTACTTCTAAATAAATCTATGCTTGTAACACAGAAATAGAAACAACCACAAAGAGTATCCTGTCACTGTAAATAAAACTCACTGCTTCACAGAAGGGGCTGTATTTATATCATGGAAATCCTCAGGTCAGCTTCAGTTGATGCACCAGTGTAGAAGTATAAAAATTGCAGATAGAGCAGCATTTTATTCATAGAGTCAGATTCATGGAATGGCTTGGGTAGGAAGGGACAATAAAGATCATCTAGTAATAGTTCCCTTGCCATGGGTACATTTGACACACTACAGACAGGCTTCTTAGATTTACCCTTTGAAAGAGTAGATAACATCAGTACAAGGGGAAATGGTTTTACATTGAGGGACGGAAGACTTAGGTAGGATATCAAGGGGGGAGTTCTTTACTGTGAGAGTGGTGAGGTGCTGGAACAGGCTGCACTGAGAGGTTGTGGTTGCCCCATCCCTGGAGGTGTTCAAGGTCAGGTTGGAGGGGGTGCTGGGCAGCCTGGTCTAGCATTAAATGAGAGAGTGGGTGGTCTTGCCAGTGGTAGGGGGGCTGGAGATTCATGATCCTTAAGGTCTATTCAACCAGGACCATTCTGCTATTCTGTGATTTTGTGATATATGTTTTTTTGCCAGCCACAATATCTCCAAAAAATTTAAATAGTATTTCTGTGTATTTCTCATCATTGTCAAACTTCCTAAGATGTCAGTATTCATTGCTAGGGGATGTAGAAAATGGTATGGTAATCAATTTTTTTTATAATACCATAGACACCTACTTTATTATTATTATTATTTATTTAATTAATTAATTTTTAAAGAGCTCACTTTTGTACTTCTATGTAAATGTGAAAGATGGGAGGGAGGAAGAAATCTCTACCCTATTGAAAATGTGTTTTTGGGATGGAAAAAATTTGCATGAGTAGATAAGAAAGAGAAAAATAAATTCCAGGGCTGTCTTGGGCACCTCTGTAATCATGGAAACTTTACATTACTTCACATTTCTTTTCTTCAAGTATGATTTGACATTAATTGATTGCTGATTTCACACTGTCTTCCACAGTATTTTCCTGCAGAAGCTGGCATTTCCATGGCTTAGACAGGTACACCCTTGGCTGGGTAAGGAACTGTGCCCAGGGAGTGGTGGTGAATGGAGTTAAATCTGACTAGCGGCTGGTCATGAGTGGTATTCTCCAGAGGTCAGTGCTGGGGTCTGTCCTCTTCAATATCTTTACTGGTGACCTGGATGAGGGCAGTGAGCTCACCTCAGTAAGTATGCAGATGACACCAAGTTGTCTGGAAGTGTCAATCTGCCTGGGGGTAGCGAGGCCCTACAGAGGGATCTGGACAGGCTGGAGAGCTGGGCTGAAGCCAATGGGATGAGGTTCAGCAAGACCAAATGCCAGGTCCTGCACTTTGGCCACAAAAACCCCAGGCATTGCTATGGGCTATGGGGCAGAGTGGCTGGAAAATTGTGTAGATGAAATGGATTGGGGAGTACTGATTGATGCTTGGCTGAACACGAACCAGCAGTGTGCCCAGGTGACCAAGAAGGCCAATGGCAACCTGACTTGCATCAGAAACAGTGTTGCCAGAAGAAATAGGGAAGTGACTGTCCCCCTGTACTCAGCTCTGGTGAAGCCACACCTGGAGTACTGTGCCCAGTATTGGGCCCCTCACTGCAAGAAAGACTGAGGCCCTGGAGCATGTTCAGAGAAGGGCGACAGAGCTTGTGGATGGTCTGGAGCACAGGTCATATGAGGGCTGAAGGAGCTGGGGTTGTTCAGTCTGGAGAAGAGGACGCTCAGGGGAGATATAAATTATCAGCCTCTTTAACTACCTGAAGGGAGGTTTAGTAAGCTGGGGGTCGGCCTCTTCCCTTGTGTATCTAGCGATAGGACTAGAGGGAATGGCCTTAAGTTGTGTCAGGGAAGATTCAGGCTGGACATGAGGAAATACTGCTTCTCTGAAAGAGCGGTCAGGCAGTGGAATGGGCTGTCCAGGGAGGTGTTCAAGGAATGTTTGGATGTTGTGTTGAAGGACATGGTTTAGCGAGAACTGCTGGTGATAGGATAGAAAACACAGGCTTTCAGTTAAAGATAGAATGAAGAACTCTCCAAAATTCATGTCAAGTATGTTGGTTAGTTCCAAACTGAATATAGAAAGAGTACATATGGGGACAGCTTTGGATAAAGACATGTACACTTCAGATGTTTAATCAAATGAATCCTATCCATTCTTCCTCAGAGCTAGATGTTGAGGCTGCTTCTCTATAAAGTTCTACCTGACTGGCTCTAAGAAATTGTCTGGGTCCACTTCTGGTGACTATAAAAATAGTATCAGTAATGTTTATGGCGTATCACCTATGCCTCAGCCTCTGAAAATTAAATTTAACCAATATACAATACTTTCTCAGTAATCTAAATCAAAGTTGAAAAAAAATGGAAGAAAAAAGTTCAGTGAAGTTTTTTTTCTATTCTTCATGCAAGGTTGATTCCAATGTGAACTAAATTTTGAGAGAAAGGTCATTTGCTGTCTGTTTAAACTAGATGTACTATTCAGGTTATCTGTAATATAGTGGAACAGCCACCATTGATCACAGGCACAGATACAGATGTGGTTTGTACAAAGCAAAGTGACATTGCTGAAGCATCAACATTCATGTCAACGTGGCATGGTGGCTCTGCCAATAAATCTCGGTGAAATTATTTTTGTTTGTTTGTTTTTGTTTGCTTGCTTTTCTTATTTTCCTGCACTCATAAAGAAAGGAAAGAGTTTTGGGGGTAAACAGACTTCTTTGCCTGACTGCAGACCAAAAGAGAGTATACAAAACAGGGCTTGCAGTCTGTTAAGATGATAATTGCTTATAGAACTGCTAGAGCATAGCATCATTTCAGACTAGTCCACCTGAGAAATTTAACTTCAAGAAGCCTGAAGAGTGACTGAAATAAATTAGGAGATTTGAAAGATTCAGAATTGCATCAAGCCTAGATGAGCAAAAGGAAGTGAATCAGATAAAAACATTAATACACACATGGTGACGGATGAGGCAGATGACATTTTATGCTCCTTTAAACTGACTGATGAAGATCAGGCAAATTAGAAATAGCTGTGGACAAGTTCAAATATGTCTTCTAGTGTGCACTGAAAGGGAATCTTAAGGATAGGATGTGTGGCACATACATGGAAAAGATAAAAGCGTTTTTGCGAGACAATACTGTGATGACTTTGAAAAGTTTAATGAGACATTTGAGGCTCTGAAAGGTGAGATAAGACACAATAATAACATGGAAGGTCTAACAACAAGAACAAAGATAAAGACTTTTCAACAATGGGAGTTAACTTTACAATTTAACACAAAAATCCTTTGTAAAAAGTAGTTTGTGAGAAGTTGTCAGGAAATTGTAAGCTGTTTTAGAAAAGGGCAAAGCATTTCAACAGAATATCTGGTCCAAACAGTACTCTCTACAAAGAGAGCTGTATAATTGGAAGAAGTATGATATTATAAGTCCTAGAGCTTAACAGAGGTGAGATATATTGTAGGGGGGAAGGGAACAAACAAAAAACAAACAAACAAACAAAAAAACAAACAAAAAACACCTTATTGAACAGACATTTTTATTACCATTAGCTAACTTTATAGATGGATACAGAGAGAAGGAATGTTCTAGTGACTTTCGTCGATCAGCCTAAATGTGGATTCCAGATGGCATTTCATTCATAATCAAGGTTGTGGCATGTTGGCTCTGTTCCTAGCTTATCTGAACTAATGACTTTCTGCTACATATCATCTAGGAAGAAAAATATTGCCAAAATGGGAAAGCAAATGTTTAAGAAAGATAAAATTTTCTTTATTTGAAATATTTGCCATACTGGAGTTTCTACTGAAGAAACATACACAAATAGTACTAGTATTTACCACTGTGTTAAATTCAGTGTTGTGTCAGTCAATCCAATAAGCTTTGAACATTTCCTCCGGTGTTTCCCACCTAAGACTTTTGGATTTGTTTTAAGAAAAATCTGATTCTATTTTTCTTAGACTTTCCATAAGCAGCTTAATGGGTCAGTTACTGTACATTTGGAGTATAAGCATTCAGGTGAATCAGTACTTTTCTGTGACTAGAGAGGTGGATTAATAGAATTCAGTCCTGCTCACAAAGATTAAACCAGATCATGTGTAGTGGATGCAAAATAAATACCATATAACAGCAGTTGTAGTAGAGGAGACATGCCCTATCTGTCTACTCAAGCAAGAGAAAAAGACATTTCAACATAATGTCAGGAAACAAATTCAAGACATCAATTTATGGGGAAAAAAATAAAAAATGTGGATGTCTACTTTTGAAATATTGCTTCTTTTTGTCTTTTACTTCTTGAAATAAGATGGTCATCTTATTTTAAAGGCTCACATATTCTGAAGTGAGTTCAGGAAACAAACTTTCCCACAGTCCAGGTCTGTGCTTTCTTTGTTCTGAAGGTAATAAAACATTTTTATTTTCACATTCACCCTTTACGTTTCCCTGAATGATATCCTGGGAAAAAATAGTGAAAATATCTTCATCTACATTTTACTAAATCATGAGAACTTGATATTGCAACACGCATGTCACAGGGTACCATGGGGGAGCAGTTTCTGTCATTGACACAGAATAATGTAATAGCGTTAGCTGTGGAGATCATCAGATTCAGGTAATTATTGCTATCACATGCTTTCCTGAAGATAAAAATATTAAAAAGTACCATTTCAAATGCTGACATGCTTCTGAATATGTTCTTTAAAACATTTTCAACAACAACAAAAAAGACAACTTGATTTTCTGATGAGAGATGAGAATTATGAGAGTAGGGAAAATTTTGGTTACTAGGTAAAATTAAAAAAAAAAAAAATATTATGAACAAAGAAATAAATTTTATTTTATTAAAAAGATTCTATTTTATTCCCTCCATCTCTGGAATACAAGAATCTATTTTGTGGTAAAATGTAACTTTTATTTAGTGTCCTTTTATTTAAATTTGATAGTAGGTCAACTCAAAAGATATTTTAAAAGAAGCCATTTTTTTTTTTTTTTTTTTTTTGAACCAAAGATTTTAAACAAGTATTTCTTGACTTCATAATTAGCTTCAGACTTCCTAAATATGAACTTATTTATATAGTTATATATATATATACATATATATAATTATAATTTATAGTTAGCTATAATAAATATTATCCTACCTAAAAATTCTGCAGAAAAGACTAGAGAAGTGGTGTGCTGAGAACACTTGAAAAACAGGCATATATTTTATCTGTTTAAATAGCTAACTAGATATACAAATTCATGAATGAAAATTTGAAAAAGAGAGCATGATCTCCTAAAGTAGTAGTTTGCTTATGTACAGATCTACAGATAAGGAAACTCACTGGTCTAAATGTGACTGGGGATACCATATTTTGTATACTGTACGTATTATTTAAACACTGCTTATTCTAGACATTAAATTTGGAAATTATTCTAGATACAATTGGGATCACAGAATCACAGAAATTTTCAGGTTGGAAAAGACCTAGAAGGTCATCTAGTCCAACCATTACCAATACTTCCCAGATAAACCATATTCCTCAATGCAACATCCAAACGTTTCTTGAACACTCCCATGGTCGGTGACTCTACCACCTCCCTGGGCAGTGCATTCCAATGCCTGACTACCCTTTCTGAGAAGAAATACTTCCTAATGTCATGTGGATCTTTGTTAAAATACTCTAAGTGAGGCTGACAGCATTACCTACTATGAAGACCCCAACTTCTGTGATCCAATTTAAATTTTCCTTGTTTTGTGTCTGCTGAAAGATGGCTTTATATTTCTGTTTATGTGCATGGATATGCATGCTGTTCTTGTTCTCTGTTGCTGCATGTGAGTTCTAGTTAGTGCACGTAAGTCTTACCAAAAGCAAATTAATTTTGCTTAGCAAGCAAGGTATATTAGAGTAGATGTTATGATAAATATATTTCATCTGAATGGAAGGTCCTTGAACATGTTCTAGTCTAGATGCATAGGAAAATATAAAAATAAAAAAGTTGACTATAAGAGTGGAAAATGTTGACTAAAAGAGATAATGACTTGTCCTGGTTTTGACACAAGAGAACAACAGAATTCTGGGACACAAATCCAGCCTGGAGAATACTGTGAGTATGAAGAGAATACAGTTATTAACTGGGAAGTCTAGGTTTCATATGGAAATCTGAGGCAGGTGGCTGAGGCAGACAGGTAAAGAGAGTGATTGGAAAGGTGAATAAAAGGACATAGTTGAAATCTATTGTGTAGAGAGTATCTGAAAAAAGAAAGGGGTGGGAGGGATGCCTTGCAGCATGTTATTGGGTGCACCAGGGTACACGAAGGCCTTCAAGGCCATGTCTGGCTTCACCCAGGATCTTCTCACAATGTCTGTCCTTGGGGGACACCAGCTCAGAACTGATCCTGTTACTTCACCCCAGCTCCCAGATTATATTACTTCAAAGGGCAGCCTCTGACCAAGGGAACAGTAGTGTAGACTGGATAAGGAACTAACAGAAATGATTATGACCATGACAAAAAAGAAGTAAGTGGGAAGGCTCAGCCACATTACTCTCATCTCAAGCTCATCCCTCAAAATTAGACGGAATCTTTCAGCTGATCTCTGTGCCTCAGTATCTCAACCTATATAGCATATTGCTAGCCTGGTTGCAAAGGTAAATGTATTCATGCCGACAAAGCAGACAGATGGTGCATTGATGAGAACTGCTGAAAAGCTTGGGAATAAATAAATTATTCTGTCTTCAAAATAAAAGTTGAATAATATGTAGTAAACATATCATGAGACTGTTCTTTTCTTGATGAAGAAAAAAATTAGCATTTAATAAGTGCTCACTAAGCAGTTATTCTCCTTTTGGCACTGGAAAAGGATGTGGGGAATTATTAATAGCAAAATAAATTGGAAACAATAAGAAAAATGGCCTGCCTTAATCCTGGTATTTGTGTGCATGTGAGATTTTTACAAATGGACTGACATCCCCATCTTACAATTATATTCCTACCTTCATCCTCAGAATATGGATATGTAGATGTTTGTATGTTGTCTCCATTTTACCAGAGTGGGATACAGCACCATGCACTTCAACAAGTTTGAAAGTTTCTGTGATGTGTAAGAAAAATGTGTTTGGATGAATGATGGAGTATTTCGTTAAGATGAATAAAAAGGAAGATATCTTCTCTTTGACCAAAGTTTCAAGCTCCCATTAGGCCCACTTTGAGCACTGAATTTGAACTTCATTACCTAACAATTATCTTATAGTTAGTTCAATTACAGTCTGAACTTGCCTGACAATCAAGCATCAGGACTCAAACTGGCTGGCAGACCATTTAGCTATCCTTAATAATTACTTGTGTAAGAATTATTCTTACTTTTGTCTGACACAGATAGGAACACTGTGAGTTGTCCTAACTCACTACAGCTCATGTTTAAGAAAACTGTTTTTCCTTAGGAGACTTCTGACCTTAACTGAAATTGCCTAGGCATATTGTGTTTCAGGCATTAGTTCTTGTCAGTTGTTCAGTAAATATTCCTGAATCTGCTTAAATAGTGGAAAAAATCATATCACCCTTCTACAGCCTCAGCCTTTTCTAGCAACTGCTACATCTTGAGCATTGTCTGGCCTAAGAAAACAGGAGCTGACTTGTGCAAAGACCAAATAATCTGCTGGGCTAATTTTAGATATCACAAATAGTCAAATAAGTACCTGGATAATTTGGATATGACATATGGTCGTATATGTTTTGACATATGAGCAAATTTTATCACTGTTATTTCTGTGAGTATTCACTTCACAGTGAAGAATGAAGCAGTGTGAAGGTTCATTGTTGCTCTATGTGTGGACTCAGATTATTGTCATGCTGTATTAAATTATACACTTGATAAATAATTGTGATTTGACCAAAATCAAAGTATGTGAACAGAGACACCAGAACAATCTTTTGTCGTCCGAGGTGCTTGACCTGATCTTGCCTGCTTTTCATGTTCAAACTGGTTTTGTTGGCACACAGCATTCTCTTTACTATCTGTGTCTTTGGATGTTTATTTTTTGCTTTTCTTTTTTTCCTCCTTGACATTAAAATGTTTGTAAAATGTGACAGTGAGTAGAGGCACAATGTAAATAGTTAATTATGATGTAGTTTGTAGGGGATTCTGTGGGTGAAATATCTCCAGTGTTTATGCAACCATACACTTGACATGTACATTCTGAAGCCCTTCACAAAGGGCAATGCTGTTACTTGTCTAAATAGTACATGATTACCTCAGTTAGTTTTGTGGCTGTGGTAATGTTCATTTTATGAGCTCAATCTGGTTCTGAGCCATCTGAACTTCAAATTCCAGATGCCTTATCCCTACTACTAACATCTAATATACTGTGTACACATGTGTACAATGCAGACTGTATTGGAAATACTCGGTTGTACTCTCAAAGTCACACTGTGCTCTTCTTAAAATCATATTTGCAAGCCTGGAAGGGAAAGGTATGCTTATGCGAAGGCAACTGTTAAAAGGAGCATTGCCTAGACCGGAACAGAGAGAACATAGTTTGGGGAACATACAGAAGAAACATTATTTCTTCTGTAATAGTCGGAAATTCCCCATTTTTAACAATTCCTTCATTCTCTGCTGTACCAGTAACTTCGTACATTATTGTTTCATTGCCACATGACACTCAGAAAACAACAAAGATAATGGGACATGGAGCTAAAGCTGCCTTGAACTATTGCCTGTTTACCCACTAGAACAAAGAGTAGGCGTTAGAGTTCCTTCATTTACCATAAGTGTGTCTTTGAGCTAGACAACTTTACCTGCCTGATAACCAGGGGATAATAAAATATATACCTACCCTACAGGGATGCTGGGATGTTTAATGAACTAATTAGTACTTTTCAATGCTCTGATGGGAAAAGGTACCTATTCTTCTGTTTAGAGCAGGCATAGATAACACTTTATTTATTTATTAAGATTTAAAAAAAAAAAAAAAAAAAAAAAAGCAAAGCTGCTTCTCAACCTGGTGTTTTTATACATACACCAGTATAAGTTCTCTTGAACCAAGCATCAAAGTGATAGAGTCATAAAGAGGAACAGTGTAAGCTTGAAGAATGTCAGTATGTCAGTAATTATGAATGTGTATGGATATGTTTGCGTATGTGTTTAGCTATACACTGAAGTGTTGCCATTCAACTTGTAATGTTACTGCTTTCTTTATAGCACAAAAGAACTACCTTTTCAATGAATATTGCTGGTTCTGAACTATGGAGAGTGGGAAAAGACAAAGAATGTCTGCGCTGGAAGATGCGAGTGGGATTTAGGTGACTAGATGATCCTTCCATTTGTCATCTGGCAAAGATCCTAAGGTCAACCCTTACTTCTTATAAAATGATAAGGTGTCTGTAATGGCAAGGAAAGGTCTCAGATTTATTCCTCAACCAGAAAGATATGTCTCTTGTGGCACATAATGTCCAGGCACAATCTAGAAGATTGATTCAACCGTCAGCCATGAACTGAATCATCAGGATCATTATAACCTCTTCAATTTTTTTGAAGTTCTCTAACAGAGCTCTTTATTATTGTTGTTATTAGTAGTAGTATACTTATTATTAGTGTGATAACTAGATAGATTCTAGGTTTTAATAAGTTTGCTTAACTTCACACTTTCAATCTAAGCCACAGGCAGAGCAGATCTAAAAATAGAAACACTGGGTTCTAAGGTATTAGATCTCTAAATGCAATCTTCTATTTTGAGCTTAAATGAATGTTTTTCTAGTCTTTCTTGAATGTTTTGAATAACACTGTACTGATAATACAACAAATAAATATCACTTGGTCAAATCTAAATTTGTGATATGGATATCTGAAGACATCCTAAAACTGTCTTCCAAATAAGGAGGACATTACAGTAAGAATTAACGAACTTTTAGTTTTTATTTTTTACTATAATAAGAAGGATTTGAAATCTGAAGATGAGAACACTGGAGATACTAATTGCAAGATTGATTCTGTTTCTATCTGAACCTGCATAGCCCCTAAGAGGATAAGGGGGTAAAAACGTGGTGATATGAAATCCTTCATATAGAGAATATGTAATCCCATGAGTAGTGTATTTAGATACATTTGAATCACATCTTCTGTGTTGCACACTCACTGTGATATGAGTTTAGCTCTAAGAACTTAGAACAATGTATGTAATTTTCATTACATTCCATGTGAACTGTGACTATACAATTAAAGACTTGACCCTTCACTTCCTTTATCATTCTGATCGAAGCTAGATAGATAACAGCTGAAGCTGTGACGTCGCATCTGTTCTTACTTCGTAGATTGGCATCGATGCTTGAACTCAAATAGTGTTGCAATGGGACAGACAAATGTACCTGCTTTTCTGGTTTTTGTTTTTGTTTTTATCAGATAAACTAGAATGACATGAAACTGGAACAAGACTAGCTTAGAAGATGGATTTATAAAATCTGCTTTAATAAGCACAGAAATGATAGGGGTTCTTCTGTTTGTTTTGTTGTTTGTTTTAAATACATAGGACCCCACATATCCAGGCTTATCATCAGTCACTAATTAGCTCGCAAGGACCATTCAGCAGCTCACGAGGCACCACTCAGAGAGATGGAGGCCACCCAAGACTTAAACCAGCCATGGAAGCAATATGCATAACCCTTTCTGATGGACTGTAGAGAAAAGCTTGATTCAGATATCTCCATTAATTCCATGTGAGAGGATTGAGTGCACAGTCAGTAAATTTGCAAACACCAAACTGGGAGGGAGTGTTGATCTGCCAGAAGGGAGAAAGGCACTACAGAAGAACCTGGATAGACTGGATCAATGCGCCAAGATAAACTATGAGTTTCCAAAGGGACAAGTGTTGGGTCCTGCATTTTGGTCACTGCAAACCCAGGCAACCCTACAGGTTTGGGGAGGAGTGGTTGGAAAGCTGCTTGACAGAAAACGACCTTGGTGTGCTGATGGACAGTCAGTTGAATATGAGCAGTGTGCCCAGGTGGCCAAGAAGGCCAATGACATCCTGGCTTGTGTAAAGAATGGTGTAGTCAGCAGGGCTAGGGAAGTAATCTTGCCACTGTACTCAACAATGGTGAGGCCTCGCTTTGAGTATTGTGTTCATTTTGGGGCACATTAATACAGAAAGGATTTTGAGGTCCTGGAGAAGGGCCAAAGAAAGGCAAAAAGGCTTGTGAAGGGCTTGGAGAATGTGCCCTATGAGAAGTGACTGAAGGAACTGGGGCTGTTTAGTCTGAGGAAGAGGAGGCTGAGGGGAGACCTCATTGCTCTCTTCAAATCTCACAGGTGATTGCAGTGACAGGTGACAGGATGAGGGAAAATGACCTCAAGTTGTATCAGGGTAAGTTCAGGTTGTATATGAGGAAAATTTTCTTTTCAGAAAGTGTTGTTAAGCACTGGAATAGGCTCCCCAGGGAGGTGGTTGAGTCACCTTATTTGAGTATGTTTAAAAATATTTGGATGTGGTGCTCAGGGACATGATTTAGTGGAGGGTTGTTAGAATTAGAGTAGTATGGTTAGGTTGTGGCTAGACTTGATGATCTTGAGGGTCATTTTCAACCTGAGCTATGATTCTAACCTATGATTCTCTGATTCTCTTATTCAGTGTCCAGAGACAACTGATTTTAATCCAGCCTCAGTAACTCTCATACTATTAGTCCCATAAATTTAGTTTGTGGTGTTAGTTTTATATAACAGTGTGGCAGAGGATGACAAGATTATGACCAAAGCCCTATTTCTAATTCTTTCATATTTGGCTGATAGAGAGGGTTAACCAGCCTTTTAGAGTGGGCCTGAGAAGAGTTAATTTCACATAGTTTTCAATGTTCTCGGGTATGACTGAAAGCTCTTTTATGGACACAGACTTGTACAGATAAAGAAATGTATTGATTTCTATGCTTCTCAACATTGTAGTAGGCTGTCTGCAATTAATCTTGTGGGCAGTATGTAATCACCCAGGGTGGTTACATATCCAAGGTGTACAGAGTGGAGTTTTGACTAGCAATAGAGAATAAATTTACCTAAAATTCCTAATTTACTTTTTTTTTTTTTTTTTTTTTTTTTGCCACAGGTGAGGGGAAAGCAGCATGGTTGAAGATAATCCAGCAAGGTAAGAGGTTCATGCAGGGTGAAGGACAAAACAGAAGCCCTCCTAACTAAGAATTAAAAATGGCTGATGTCTTTTCAATGTACTTGTTCAGGAGACAGGAAAAAAAGAAAAAAAAAAAAAAAAAAAAAGAAAGAAAAAGAAAAAAAAAAAAAAAAAGGTGAAACATTCCAGATGCTTGCCTGTAGTAAAGCATTTCTGGCTGTTAGTTCCAGTAGGTCATTACTGCATTAATTTGGTGTTTAATTAAATGCCTGTGCAACAGACCATTTATTTGTTATCTAATATTAGCTTTAGTTCTTATCAATTAAATGCTAGCTGAGGGCTTGATTCACTTACATTTTATGTCCCTTTACACTCTATTTTTTTATAAACAAAAAACAAGGACTGTGCAGGGGAAAGATTTATACATCCAAATTTCACAGCGTGCATAATGCAATATGCTGAAGTGCTTAGGCAGAAGGTGCTGAAACAAAGGGATATTTTTATAATTGTTTCTAAGAGAAAGAAACTTAGACATTTTGTATTAAATTGCAAGTGAGAAACTAACTGAGCTATAAAAAAACACGTTTTTTCTGGAGCATTTCTAATACCTGTGTAAACTGAATAATGCACACATCTAACTGACATTCTGATTTCTGATTCTTACTTTTTCTTACTCAAAAAAAAACAACAAACAAAAAACAAACAAATGAAAATAAAAACAACAACAACAACAACAAAAACAGTTTCCACTGAGACTTCTATCAGAATAGCCACTTCTTTGGTCTCTCTACAAAATATGTGCTGAAAGCTGGATTCTGCCTCTGCCTCAACTTGTGTCTTTGAAGGATACACATTTTTCCTTAAACAAAACAAAACAAAAAAACAGAATAATCCCATTGTTGACTTTTCTTATGTTGGAGACTTTGATATTATTTGTTGGTTTTTTGTCTGTTTGTTTGTTTTTTAATACAAACTTTATGATAAATTCAGACTTTAGGGCTAGTTCAGCTGTCTGCATTTGTGAAAGTCTCTAATAATCTGTCTCACTAAACATTCAAAGTAGAATTTGCTATACTTTTGCTTATAAAATTGGAAAATTTATCACAATGAATAGTGTGCTAGATGGAGCTATATGTGAAGTGAGATCAGATTGTCTTTGAACACAATGCTAAATCTCTCTGAGCAGAAGCAAATTATTTACTTTTGAGGCTGGATTCATCTCAGACTACATCTGGATTTTAGGGTCAACTGTCTTTGGATCTCCATGACTGTAAATGCACAGGTCACTACTTATGCTACAAAGGCCACAGTGTGCTCTTGAAATCACATACCATGAATAGTCAGGATGCCAGAAAATATCTTTCATTCCATTTCTTACTCAGTTCAGTAGATTATGCTGCCTAGCCTGTTAAGTCCCGAATGTTTGGAAGTAATGTCTTGCTAATTGGGTGAATAAGATACTCCAAAAGGTAATTATTAATTTTTATTATCAGACTGAAGCTTCCTGTATCAGGAACAGGTTTTTTTATGCCTATTTTGGAAGGTATACTTTAATAAAATAATAAAAAAATAAAATCTAAATGAATGGTAAAGTCTATGGGTCTATCTTAGAGTCTCGGGAATAGTGGCCTCTATTCTGGCTTTATTCTACAATAAATGGTGAATGTGATTTTAGAATGCAGCCCTTTCTACTTCACTTTCCTAAATGTAAGCGTCTACAACTTTTCATGTTTGTTAAATTATATGTTTGAAGAAAATTTCCTACGAATGTTGTGATATATGTTTATTTATGTAATTTGCAAATTCTTTATCCTAAGAGGCATGGTGAAACTTAGTAAAATAAGATTGTCTCTCAAAATACCAGTGTTATTAAAGTCTACATTAAGAAGTCAATAATTATAAAAATGCTTATTGCAGTTTCAAAGAGTTACAAGAAAAAATAAATAATTTAAGCTGTATTCTTAATTTGACTATGTGCTTTTTATAATGGCTTATTAGGTAGATTCAAAATCATATATTTCAGCATGAATACTGGAGAAAGAAGAGTAAGATAAACTTTCAGTTTGTAGATAATAGATTTATCTTTAACACTGTCATCAAATTTTTATTTTGATTTCATACAACTGAGTTCATGAAGAGTTTATAAGAAGGCACTTGATAAAATTAATCTATAGGATGCATACTGTTAAAATGGGCAGACATGCGTGATTACAGATAAGTTAGAGAGCAAGATACATAATTCAGTGCAGGACTTTATCGGAAAAAAAATACTTGGCTTTTGTTGACACCAGTGAAAGCAAGAAACAAGATCATCCTTTGGAGGTAGACATCTTTTGGCCTCTGCAATACTGGAAGGCATTGAATGCTGCGATGCAATGACAATTATAGTAGTTTGACCAGCAAGGTCAAATCTTTTGTATCCTGATAACAGTTTTTATGAGTACAGCCAACAGAATTATCAGCCTGATGGGCACAGTTCTGTCTTCAGAAAGATGGCTTTGTGTGGCAGTTAACAAGGGAGAAAAGAAAGGAGAAGAACAAAGGGAACAGGGAAAAAAAGATGGAGGACTCATTGAACAGAACTCGGAAAGTAAAAGTGATATGGCAAGTGGGACTGAAGTGGGGACTTATGGGAGTGATAAAAAAAAGTGGATGATGTGATCTGAAAAATATAAGAAACAAGAAGAATGTTAAAGAAGAAAAAAATGGAAAGCAGGGAAAAGAGGAAAGATTAAAATCAACATTATACAATGATGATGAAAAATACATTTGTAAATGTAGAAAGACAAAACGAAATGCAAAGAGAAGCCTGAGACCTCATTCTCCCCTCCAACATACATTTGCAGAGGAGCAGACAGAACTACATAGGAGGAGAAGCTAATACAGAAGACAGACTGCACAAAGACAACATTTCAATAGTAGAATGAGTGGGAGACCTCAAAAACAGAGAAAAAAAAATAAAGAAACTTTGTAGAAGGAGCTGAATTCTCTGTATAAAAGGGGGCTGAGAGAGTGAAAAAACCCTTTGCTTTGTCTGATGAAAGTCCCCAGTGAAACAGATGCAGTGAGGAAGGGAATATATGCTCCAATTAAGGTCTGACATGAAAGGACCAACATGTCTCCCTTGCGAGCACATCCAAAAGGCAAGGTGAATACATTCTCGAGATGGAAGTTCAAGGGGGTCTGCTGTGTCGAATCTCATTAGGTCCAGATGGATATCAAACCAGTGGATGTTTTCAGAATTATCTGTGTCAAAAATATTGACAATTCTATGAACTAGAGACCCTTTTGCTTCCATGCACTGAGTTTAATGCAACATTCCTTATCCCTTTGGTGTTTCCTGTAAATTCTTACCATGGGGTAGTTAGTACACCTTAAAATTTGGGGTGTAAAATCCCCATGAATTTCAGACATTAGATTTTCACTGCTAGGTTAATGAAATATAACACTCACCTTGCATATCCATTTCTCAGCAAAGATCCTGATTGTCCTTCAAACAGATGAACTAAACTAGTTAGTTATCTTCCACTTAAGTAAATAAATAAACATATTCCTTATTCTGTCAAAGATGTCATTGAGGATGGGAAAAAGAAGACTTACCTCTGACTGAAGAAATAGTGTTCATCAGGCAATAATGTAGTTTCACTTCCTAAAGCTTCCAAACATTTTAGCTTTCTGAGAGTGATGAAAGTTTTGTCATTAGCACCAAGTACTAGATGAAAGAAAATAGTCTAATGTCAAGGAAATTAGTAGCACATTAAAAATGTTGCTAGTGCAGTGGTCTTCATTCAAAACTCAGTTTAAAATAAGAAATCAAAATAAAATAAAAACAAACAGCAACAACAACAGCAACAAAACATAAATGATTTTAAACTCGCATATTATTTGCTCAGAATTGTGTTGATTATAATTTGGAGTTCCCAACTCACTTCAATAGACCAGTTTTCAGTAAAGTGACACACATCTGCACCCTCAAGGGCAGCATGAGCTGAAGCTTTTGTCCATTCTCCTGTAATTCCTAAAATTATTTTCATGTACTGAAAGCTCAAGTATGAAGGAACTTAAGGCAAATTAACTCAATCTTTCTTTCTTTGTTGTCTCTACTGCTTTTCCATTAGAGAGAGGTGATTGAGCTGGTACTTGGAGAGGAGCTCTGTGGAAAAGTACAACAAAGACTGGGATATTTGGTTGTTAATATTTATACTAAATATGATATTCTAGACAAAGGAAGAAGGAAACATGCTGCCAATCTGTTCCTGTAAATTCATTTGAAAACTTCATACCCCAATTCTATTTGTTTTTGAAAAAAATTTGAAGAAATAACACACATGCCACTCTGAATTAGGTCAGCATCAAAATTAATGAGAAAATTAACAAATAAATCAAAAGATAAATTATATGGCTTTGTTTGTTTGTTTTTTTATTTCACAATGACTCTGCTAGTGAAGAAGTCACTATTCATTGCCTGAAAAGTTAATGACACTTTTCCTTCTCATCCTCATACTCTTTTCTCTGTGTGTGTCTGTTTTCCATTCCTCCATCCCAACTGACTTATCACTAAAGTTTTATCAGCCTTCTTATTCTTAGAGTAGGAGCCCATAAAATGAAGATTACAAGTCCCAGCAAAATTTTCCTTGTCAATGAGAGATTAAAAACTAAAAACATTCAGGGTCTATGAAATAATATTTGCAGCCAACTTTACAAATTTTCATCCAGAGCATCTGAGAATTTTTACTCATTTGTAATCCTCTGCAATACCTTGAATTTCCCCTCATTAAGTTTCATTGTGGAAAGGACAAAAAAGATAACATATGGCTTTTCTGTTCAGAAAATGTACCGTTAAAACAGGTAGACAGGTTAACATATTAGTGTAGCTCCCTGCATAGAAAGACTGAAAGGATTTCGAGTATGTTCTAAAGCAGGCTGTATGAAATATTGAATCTGTCAGTCCAGTTTTTCCTTACACAAGCCACCACACAGATTGACAAGGAAGGAGAAGAAGATGAAAGTCTCAACTACAGGTCGGCCCACATCCATTTTCTGTAAGTTTATACGAATGCAAAGAAATAGATGTATTCTATTCAAAAAAGTGTGTTATAAAGTCTCTTCAGCTTTATCCATCTGTTAAGAACGAAGGCTGTAAATCCTTTTTCTGACATCAGACTTTGAAGTAATTTTTCTACCACTTTTTAAACATGTCTCAGATGAACTGCAGGATTGGCAAGGCTCCCATAATCCGTCACTTGACAAAATTCTCTTAAATTTCTCATAGTTTATAAGAGTAAATTAAGTAAATTCACTCTCTGTCAAAGCCTGGTCTGGCATCACACTCACCTCAGTAGTTTCCAGACAAGGTTGTTCAGTGAAAGATTTGCCAGGGTACATTCAGACTGACTTGGCATTTAGCTTGCAAACTATACATATCTCAGTAAAAACAATTAGTTTTATTGATGTATATATATTATACGTTCTTTCTAGGTAAATATCGTGCTTAAATCTTCTACATGTCAGAACAACAATCCAGTCAGTTGGTCACCTTACATTTTGAAGAAAAAAAAAAAAAAAAAAAAAAAAAAAAAAAAAAAAAAAAAAAAGACAAGAAATGATAGTAACTGAAGTTTGCCCTTGCCCTGAGAAGGATAGAAAAAATGTAATAAAGACTTCAGCAAATGGTATTCAGCAAACAGAATTTTCTCATTTTAGTTGGAATTAAGGGCATTTCACTTAGATACCGAGAGAAACAACTGAGGGTTGGCTTTTGACTGTTTTTGACCACAAGGTCTGACAAAAATTGTCACTTTTCTGTAAGTGATGGCATGTACCAATCAACCATATATGACCATGCATGTTTAAAACGGAGATCTTAGAATGTTTCAGAAATCACATTCTGGTTTTGAATGAAATGTCAGTTATTCACTGATCATAAGCTGAGCCACTTTCTTTCAGTTTGAAGGTACTGAATATGATTTAGAACTTCTCCATCTAAACTGTACTAAATCCATCCCCTCCTCAAATACTTTTACTATTCAAAGTCAGGAATTAATTCAGTAAGTATCAGCAATCAAGATCAATTTCTTGAAAGTGCAGTCTGTGTGTATGACTGCTCAAGAAGCATACTATGTTGGAAATGTATTAGAAGCAAGTTAGAAGGAAGATTAGCACCAGCTAACTGTATCAGTCAGCTTCCACCTAAGGCTGAAGGAATGCATATATATTTTGTATCAAGTATCATTCTTCAAACCATAGATGATATAAACAAATCCCAAACAAATAAAAAAATGGATTTTTACCACTAAATTTCATACATGAATACTTGGTCATAATCTGACCTTGAACCAAAAATACATAAGGAACAAGAACCTGGATGAGATACTGGGATTAGATGAGGGTCTTTGTTTTGTTGAATTAAACAAATTCTTTAATTACATAGAAAGCAAAATACTTTGAGCACCACCATAGTAACATATCAGCTCATGCCCAGTATCATTTTTTTACATAACTTGTACGTATTGGTTACTGAAGCACCAACATAAACAGAATACTGTAACCAGAATGCTAGGTGACAATGAGTATTTCCAAAATTATACTGGTAGGACAAGTGATTCCTTAGTGATTGATTGATACTGACTCTTTGTCCAGTCTTCCCAAGGGGAAAATGTGGACATGCTGATAGCAAAAAAAGAAAAACACCCAAAAAAAACAAAAAACAACACAGAAAATCAGAAATGTGAAAGAATGACAGAGAATTAGTTTCCAAACTGGGTCTGTCATAGTCAAGGATTCAGCCCCAGGGATAGATTAGCTTCATGGTCAAAATCAAATACCCATGCTCTCATTGAGGCACATGTTTTTGACTGCTATGAATCATACATACACATGATGCAAAGGTGAAGTGACTTGTAAACACTTATCTACTGATAGGTTTTCTCACTACTGATGGAGAAAACTAAGAATAACAGAAAAAAGCCTTAGACTGCTGATGAGAGGAGGATATATTTCAGGATATATTTTCAAAATAAACGAGTAGTAATCCTCAATTCTCTGAAAGCAGATTTAACAAATCTCTGTTGTTGTTGTTTTTGTTTTTGTTTTTGTTTTTCCCCTGATGCACTTTCATTAATTTCAAAAAACAAAAGTCCTGGTTAGTTGCAAGGAGAACAGGAAGGGATAATGTATGTAAGTAGTTTCAAACTGTGGTCGCAGTTATGTGTGAGAGTATGTGCTCATTAGAGAAAGCTAATAAGAAAACTATGGAACAGAAATACTGATGTTCAACCTTAGATAAACCAGTCATTAGAATAGTTGCTTGAATGTAAAAGACTTAGTCTCAGATCACTGTTCATTATTAATTCCCTGTGCTACTTGTTATGGTGTATGGAAATTGAACATTCTGCCATATTTTAAGAAAGTATCCTTGTTATCACCTGTGATGTTCCATGTACAGACTCCTTGGGAATCAAGTGGATTTCTGTCCTGGATATTGAAAATTTTCTCTTATTTCCTTCCTCTCCTCCCTCGCTCTCTCTTTTAAATTTTATCAAATAATCACTATTTATTTATTTTATTTTATTTTATTTTATTTTATTTTATTTTATTTTATTTTATTTTATTTTATTTTATTTAGCCCTATTCAATGCAAAACATTTAGAGTGAGGAAAACTTTTCTTACACTTCCTAGTAAAATCAAATTAATGACCTCTGCAAAACCTACAAACCTCCCAAAAGAAAAGAAAAGGAAAAAAAAACCAAACAAACAAAAAAAAACACAACAACAAAAAAACTGAAAAACTGGTAAACTGAAAAACTGGTAAAGACGATGCTAATTGATATTTTGAAAATATTTATTGTTTTTTGCTTTCTAAATTCTCTAAAAGAAGAAATTTAAACAATTACTTCAGCCTTCAGTTTTGTCTTAAATTGAACTCAGATAACCTCTGCTTTTGGTATGAGTTAAAAGCATGCAAATTAGACACCTCTGCCCAATAAACAGCTGCTTCTTGGAGTGACAAGAGTCTTGTGACAAGAGTCTGGGTTTATTGCCATATTGAATATTGGTAGATGAAGGCACTCAAGAGTGGGTTCAGATTTCCCAGTTTTGTTTAAGGCATTTTGCTATGGAGTCATGTGTTAACATAGGTCATCACTTCCAAAGTGTGTACTTTGATATTTATCAGACTAAATATTTTTCTAGTGGAGTTACTTAGCTACACGTTAACTTCCTCCTGTGTTATGATGTGAAAACAGTCCTATCAGTTATGTAAATACTTATCTGTTGCTAGGCTTTCTATACACAGCTATTAAGTGTCAAAGAATCAAAGAAACACAGGATGGCTTGGGTTGGAAGCCTCCAAGTATCAAGTTCCAACCCCCCTGGTGGGTGGGTCTCCAACTTTCAGTTTTGCTATTAGACCAGGTTGCCCACGGCTCAGTCCAATCTGTTCTTGAACACATCTTCAGGGATGGGACATCCACAGACTCTCTGGGCAGCCTGTTCCAGAACCTCACCACTCTCTCCTATAAGGTCTAATAAAGGTACTTTTCCATTATTTGACCGTCATAAAGACTGAAGAGATATAGTTATATCCTTACTTAAATTAACTACATTGTCAATACAGTTTTAAGGTCCTCAGATTGGAAGTCTGGGGTGAAACAAAGACTTCTGGCCAGGACTTCCCTGGAAGTGAAGCATAATTGCATACCACAGAAGTCCAAGGAGATATTCAGATTTGCACCAGAACATGTATCAAGCTCTTTGTTTCTTGGTACTTTTGCCATCCAAGAGTGATGGATTGTTATTCTGATATTATTTGAGGCCAACTGTTTTTCCGTAAAAAATGAAATAAAATAAAGTAGAACAAAATGTTATCTCTTTATTGCTAAGACTCTTTGAAAATGAAAAGTATTGATTATTTTATCATTTTTTTGCTGGCAGATAAGAATCTAGGCAGACAGTAATTCAAAGTATTACCATTTTTGTGCGGAAATTTATTGTATTTCTGACAATGAGATAGTTAGAGATCTAGAGGGATTTGTTGGGGTTTATTGAAAAACCCTTGGGGTGTAGGTCAGAGCAGAATTTTGTTCTTTTGGTAGGAAATCCCAGGATAGCCATAGCCATAAAATGTTGTGTTGAAAAATTGTGTCAGGAAAAAACACCATGCACTTAGAAACTTTTATCAGTGTGGGAGATTAACACAATTGGTGGAATTCTGAGCTTTAAATTTTTAGTGTAGGTTTGGACTTCTGTCTCTTACTCCTTGATCCTCCTGGAAAATCCATTGAGCCTCTCTGTCTAGTGGTTGAATACTTCAGATGGAAAGCTCTTTATGCAAACCTTGTCATGTGCAAACTGAACTGTTTTTCCCATGATTGAACCAATGTTCCTCTACAGCAAAATGTGTGTAGAGATGAAAGAAAGACTAATAAACAAACAAAGAAACAAACAAATACATAAAATCTAAACTCAGAAGAAAATATGTCTAGATCAGATACTGAATTTTATGCTTACCCTTCTTCAGAGGTTTTGTACAAATGTACAGCACATGAAATAGGTCCAAGTAGAGATATGAAAGCAACCACTTCAGTTATTTCCTAGTTGTTTGCTGAGACAGTGCACCATCCTACGGTAATGCAATGCTTAGCAATGCAAAACTGTCAAAGGTGAGCCCAAAATGTTGTAAAACAAGCACAAAAATGTAGAACCATAAGCTATGACCAGAACTTTTCAGTTATTTCAGTGTGAGGTGCAGTTTAGCATTTTATAATCTGAGATGAAACAGGCTGCTGAGAAACATGTAATACTTAGCAGCCAAATATTCCTTATCAGATTTGAGCAGCACAATATTACTGAAGCACATGAGCATCTGTCTAGCCCTTACTTATCAGTTCCATGTCCCACGTTCTTTCAGATTCCTTTCCCCTTCCAGTTTTTAATATTTAGTATAATTTTTATGTTTGGCAGCAACAGATGGTTCCTAATACCTCTACAGTCATTAGTTTAATAACACAATTGGTAAGTGAAGTCATTCTCAGTGAAGGGCAACTGTTACAATTATCTCACTAATTTCACTGTGTAAATACGTTATGTCAGGGACAACATCTGAAAATCATTTAATACATTTGAATATAATATTCATTATCAATACTATGTTTGTCCTTACACATTGGCCTACATGTAAAAAGAGGGAATATATGAAAAGAAAAGCAAGGGGAGAAGAAAACAACAAAAAAACAATGAAAAACAAACATACAAATAAACAAACTAACAAAAAAAGCAGAATTGGAACAAAGAGAGTCAGACAGTCTTGACATTTAAAAATTAATTATAAAATTAGCTGATGAAGAAAATTAATCCAAATTGACGTGAATTTGAATGCTGTCAGATGGAGCAAAAAGGGCCCTAGGTGTATAAACAAGAGTTGGTAATAAATAACATTGTAGCAAGCCGAGGGGAAAATGTTTATGAAAGGAATTTGTGTTTGGTGCACTATCATTTGGCAGCCTCATTAATGATTTAGAAGAAGGTGTAAACATAACGTTCATGATTTTAGGGAATGCTATTTTGCTACAAATGCCAATAAGGAAAAAAAATAGGAAAACAAGAAAATTAATTATGTTTAGAAACAGTTTTTCTATGCCTCTCTGTTTAAGACTAAACAAACACACTTTCTCTTCCTTAATATCCTCTGATCTTCTATCTTAATTTCCTTGGAATCTATATCATTCCTCAGAGTCATCTTTATGTTCCTTAACTTCTTATTCAGGGATCTTTTTAATTATTATTTTTCCCCAGTTAGCTAAAAACAATGTGAGATAAGAGTTAGCAGATATATGCAGAGTTATCCGTCTCTGCAGTTTGTGTTCTGGATGGTCAGAAGATGCCCTTCAGTCAGATTGTTACACACAACTCAGGACAGCTTTCTCCTGCAGTAGAATCTTTGTCCATAGTAAAAGGTTTCCATCAGTAATCAAAACTTTTGAGCAATAATCAAAATGGGAGACTGTAAGTCTGCTGGCAGAACATACACCACCTTAAGGGTCTTGGTATAGGACCCAGTAAACAATGGACACTGAACTATTTGGACCTCATATTTGAACCAGGAAATCTGGATGGCAGATTCAGTTCATGGCTCCATGAGTTTTACAGGATGGTTATTGTTTAAGAGCCAAATGGTATTTAGAGAAGGGAAAATGTCACTGACATCAGCTTCCTTTATCTAATGTCTATGTTTCTTTAGTTTGTACAGAGATATTCTTCCCGAAGTTTTAAAATAAGTTAATGAATTAATAAAAAACATTAATTACACTATTTCCTTTTGATTCTGTTCTTTGCCAGCTTCCTTATTCTAACTCCAGAAGAGTCAGTATCCTCTGGAAGAAGAGACAGACTACTTGGGGAGATTACAAGGAAGTTACTAAAGTATGCAGGAAGGAAGTTAGGAAGGCAAAAGCCTAGCTTGAACTCAGACTGGCCACTGTAGTAAAGATGAATAAGAAATCCTTTTATAAATATATCAGTGGTAAGAAAAGAACCAAGGAAAAATTCCATCCTTTAGTTGATGCAGTGGGGAATGTGACCACTGAGGATAAGGCTGAAGTCCTCAACACATTCTTTACATCTTCCTTTAATTGGCAGATCATTGGAGGTAATTATCCTCAGGGCACTTTATGCCCTGATCTGGAAGTCTGGGATGCTATGCAGAATACACCCCCGGTGATTCAGGTGGAGACAGAGTGCATCTCCTCCAAATGGACTTCCACAAGTCTGTGGGACCAGACAGGCTCCATCCTAAGGTGCTGAGGGAGTTGGCTGGGGTGAATTCTGAGCTGCTCTCTGCCATCTATCAGCTTTCCTGGCTATCTGGAATCCCAGAGGTTTGAAGGCTTGCCAATGTGACTCCCATCTACAAGAAGGGCTGTAAGGAGGATCTGGGGAACTACAGACCTGTCAGCCTGATCTCGGTACCAGAGAATATTATGGAGCAAATCATCTGGGGTGAGATAACACAGGACATGCGTGGTGTCCAGGGTAACAGGCCCAGTCAGCACAGGTTCATGAAGAGCAGCTTGCACTTGACCAACATCATCTCCTTCTATGACACGGTGACCAGACTGGTAGATGAGAGAAAGGCTGTTGATGTAGTCCACTTAGACTTCAGCCAAGCCTTTGGTGCAGTCTCTCACAGAATTCTTTTGGGGAAACTGGCTATCCATGACCTGGAGAGGTATACCCTTCTTTGGGTAAGGAACTGGCTAGAGGGCTGTGCCCAGCCAGTGACCTGTTATAAGTAGTGTCCCCCAGGGGTTGGTACTGGGGTCCATCTTATTTAATATATTTATTGATGACCTAGATGAGGGAACTGAGTGTACCCTCAGTAAGTTTGCAGATGACACCAAGTTGGGAGGTAATGTCGATCTGCCTGAGAGTGAGGTGGCCCTTCAGAGGGATCTAGGTAGTTGGATAACTGGGCTGAGGTGAATGGGACGAGATGAACAAGGCCAAGTGCTATGTCCTGCATTTTGACCACAATAACTCCATGCAGTGCAATAGGCTTGGGGCTGAGTGGCTGGATGACTGTGAAGAGGAAAGGGACCTGGCAATGTTGGTTGATGCTTGGCTGAATGTGAGCCGACAATGTGCCCAGGTGGCCAGGAAGTCCAATGGCATCCTGGACTGCATCAGAAATAGTGTGGCCAGCCGGAGCAGAGAGGTAATTATCCCCCCATACTGGGCACTGGTGAGGCCACTCGAGTATTGTGTTCAGTTTTGGGCCTCTCACTACAAGAAAGACATTGAGGCCCTGGAACATGTCCAGAGAAGGACAACAAAACTGGTGAGGGGTCTGGAGCACAGACCTTATGAGGAGAGGCTGAGGGAGATGGGATTGTTTAACCTGGAGAAGGGGAGGCTCAGAGGAAACCTCATTGCACTCTACAACTTTCTGAAGGGAGGCTGTGATGAGGAGGAGCTTGGCCTCTTCTCCCAGGCAACAAAGAGGACCTGAGGAAATGGCCACAATTTGTGCCAGAGGAGGTTTAGATTAGACATAAGGAAAAACTTTTTCTCTCAGAGAGTGGTCAGGCACTGGAATGGCTGCCCAGGGAGGTGGTGGAGTTGCAACCTGTCATGGAGTTATCTAGATTGGTCTATGTCCGTGACAGGGGCAGCAGGCCTATGGGCCCCCCAGCCCCCGACAAATGGGAAGGGAAAAAGGGAAAGGGGTAGGAAAATGGGAGCTGGGCTCAAGGAAACATACAGAGCAGCAGCAATGATCTAAGGAGGAAAACTTATTTTACTAATTATGATATTGGAATGCAAGATAACACAATATAGTACAATCTAATCAAAATTGAGGCTAGTAAATTAAGTAAAACAAGACAGAGAGAGAGGTTTCTGAAGACCAGGAAGCCTGTTTTGAAGTTGAAGGCATACGGCTTGGGAGCACACCCACACCCACTGCCAGGCAGTGAGAGAGAGAGAGAGAATGAGCATCACTTCTGTGATGCATTTTCCTCTCTGACCATGAAGTCCTCTAGGACGTGTAGTTCTTCTTTGTGCTCCACATGATGTTATGATGTGGATTACCAATAGCAAAACTTACAAAATCATGGCATTCCACCCCTTATTCTACATCACTACATTATGCTAAAAAAATACATATGTATATATATAATTAAACAATAATTAAAATGCATTACACACATGTCTATATACACATATATGCACAGAATTATTTACTGCACTCCTTCAACATCAAATTCCCTTGTGGTAAGCTTTGAACATCCCCATCTTTCTGCATTACCCACCAAGTGCACCCAGGTGCCTGTGAAAAACAGTTCCATGGAGAGGTTTGCCCTTTCCAGAGGCTGGAAGAACCCAAACAGCTTTTCCCAACACACTGTTTACATGTACTACAGGGACCTTATCTCCCTCTATGGTATGTATTGGGCTGGATTGGGTAGGACCATCATGATTACCGATCCTCTAATACTGACCAACCAGGTGGCTTCTGCCAAATGCTTCTCCCAGTGCTTAAATGTTACACCTCCCACTGCTTTCAACATAGTTTTCAACAACCCATTGTATCATTCAATTTTACCAGAAGCTGGTGCATGATAGGGGATATGATAAATCCACTCGATGGATTTGGCCCAGGTATCTATAAGGGAATTTTTGAAATCTGTCCCATTATCAGACTCAGTTCTTTCTGGGATGTCATGATGCCACAGGACTTGTTTCTCAAGACCCAATATAGTGTTTCAGGCAGTAGCATAGGGTACTGCATACATTTCAAGCCACCCAGTGGTTGCCTCCACCATGGTAAGCACATAACACTTAGAGTTGTTGTGAGATCATGTCAAGGTGATATAATCAACCTGCCACACCTCCCCGTATTTATACTTTTGCCATCACCCTTCCCCCCAGAGAGGTTTCATCCTCTTGGCTTGTTATGGCATGTTTCACAGTCATAAATAACCTGTGCAATAGCATCCATAGTTTGGTCCACCCCTCAGTCTCTAGCCCATTTATATGACATGTCTCTTCCTTGATGACATAAGGACTCATGGGCCCATCGAGCTAGAAACAATTCAACCTTGCTCTGCCAGTCCAAGTCGATTTGAGCCACCTCAATTATGGCAGCTCGATCTACCTGATGGTTGTTTTGTTGTTCTACAGTAGCCCAACTCTTGGGCACATGAGCATCCACATGGCGCACCTTTAGAACCGTATTCTTTATTCGAGCAACAGTGTCTTTCGACCGTTCAGCAGCCCAAATAAGTTTACCCCTCTGCTGTCACTTATTTTGCTCCCACTGCTGTAACCACTCCCACAGGGGATTTGCCATTATCCATGAGTCAGTATAAAGATGAAACACTGGCCACCTCTCCCGTTCAGCAACATCTAAGGCCAGCTGGACAGCCTTTAACTCTGCAAATTGTCTTGATCCTCTTTTCCCTTCCTGACAGTGTCCAAGAATTGTCTGGATGAGGACCTACAAGATATGGTTTAGAAGCTTGTGGTAGCAATAGTAATGGGAAGATGGTTGGACTAGATGATCTTGTAAGTCATTTCCAACCATGTGATTCTATGATTCTATAAAATCTCTACCCAGCTTTCTTCCTTTCAAAATCTCTGTACCTACCCGAACTGTATTCCTTTAAAAACACTGAACTCATCTCTAAACCTTACTGCTTTCCTCTCTTACCTAACTGTCTGAAAATTGCTTTTCTGTCTGTGCTGATTTATTTTTCCCTTTTAGTTAAAGAATTTATCTTACTTTTTCTTCTGTTCTAGCCCTTCTTTTTGTCTTTTCCTTTTAATTATTTTCTGATCTTTCTGCATGCATTTTCACCTTCTCTCTCTGCAAAATTTTCTCATCACTTCTACCCAGGTTTTTTGACTGTATTCCACATTTTACACTACAGCTTACAGTATTTACCCATGCTCAGGTGTGACTCTAACACTGCCATATTTTTGACTCATCAAACACTCAGAAGTACCTGTTTTCAACAGATAAATCAAATAAGCTTTTGCATTTTTCTTCAGTCTCTCTCTCTTTTTCTCTCTCTCTTTATGTGTAGATAGATAGATAGATTCCAAACAGTACTTGGAATACCTGTGGGAAATGTCACAGTAGTGGAGAATATTATGATATTTTGATGGAATAGCTTTTTACTGAAGTGTCTCAAGTCAAACTGATATGCATTAGAAAATGCACTATAGAATTCTACTCTGATTTTGAGAAGATGTGTTAGTAGAGCAATGAAGTAAATGTTTTTATAATCTTTCATATGGTAGGTTTACACAAACCTACAGTAGTGTAGCTGTGTGTGTGCATCCAAACTACAAAAAGGGAACTTATAACACAACCTCTTTCTGAACAAGAAACATGTTCTTTCTGTTTTGCAGTATTGAAGAATATTCATATGTCTTGAACCTAGTAAGCCCGTTCTTTTTGTACTTAAAAGTATTATTAGAGTTTAGCCACTAATTTCACTGCTTCAAAATTAGAAGATCCTATTACATTAGCTATATCCTAAGACATTTTTGTTAAATGGTTAAAAAAGCCTCGTGAATACTTTTTAATTAAGTATGTCTTACCTGATATTTTTCCTTAGTTTGCTTTGAAGTTCAGGATTTAGTCACGTTTGTTTATCTCCTGCCCTATACTTTGCAGTGCATCCTACCCAAAATTGTATTGTCTTTCTGAAGCTTATCCAGGGATGTGGGATGGAAGATGACTAGAACTCCTGGGGTCCCCAGGTAAGAGTCTCATACAACAAAGAAGACTTCTCTGCTTAATTTTGTATGTTACTGAAACCAGAACAACTTGTCTAGCATGTAGTTGACCTCAGGATGGCCTTCAATAAACAAAATTCTCCTCAGGAAAGCAAGAGACATCCAGTGCTAGCTGCAGATCAGAAAACATGCAATCCTGCTAGAAAGGCGGGCAAAGTTTCCCTTGCCCACTGGCAGTGATTCTCATATAATCAATGTTTTTCCATCACCAGGGTATCCTCACCTTGCATTGTGCTGTAAGTTGAGTGTAATATTGCCTTTATTTTTTATTGTTAGAATAAGCATTTATATCTCTACAAGCTTTTAGCTGAGGGTATCTGAAGTCATCAGAAACCTCATCCAGTGAAATAGGGAAAGCTAATTACAGGCTGGGAGAATGAATCATTGAGAGTTTAAGTATTCTGCTAAAGAAAATATGGTAGGGCAGTGACAGAATCAATAAGAGAACCTTTGAATGGTAGTCACCTTTCCTAATCGTTTGAAACAGTTCAGGAAAGGTGAAATATTGTGCTTTATGGAACAAGTTAAGACCAAGCTTTATATATTTAGGAAGAGCGTTTTAGGCTGTGTTGCCTGACACAGCAGGAAATTGCATTCAGTGGTTTTGGAGGTCCCTACCAAATTTTCCTTATGACAGGTCTTTCTATTATTACCTACTAAAGACTTTCTAACATCTTTCTCTGAACCATCCAACACTTAATTTGGAGATAGGATATTGAACTAAATGGATCACTAGTTTGATCTATTGTGTCAATCCTTATATTCTTAGAGTTGCAAACAGTATGTGGGGCATAGGTTTTCCTTACAGTACACAAAGTCAACTGTTAGTATATGTTCTAATATAACACCATTTTGTCGCTTTTCAGGAACTGAAGCTGAAGTTTACTTTGTAGAATAAAACTTAATGTAAACTGTAAATGCTATTGGCCATGTGAAGCCTCTGTATTCTTCCATGGGCAGAAGTCATTTTCTTCTGTGCCTATATTTGATTTCAATTAAAAGAAGACAGCTTGCTTAATCTATCCTAAAAGTTGATATGGTGTATACCTGAGTGAACTGGCCAATTTCCCTTATAAATTATGTATAAAATCCACAACTGCTTTCTCTCTCAGAAACTCAGAGGAAAATTCAATTTCTCCTTTAGCTTATATTCTTTCATGGTTCTTGGGATATTCATTTCATATTTTCTGCTCATTTTTATAAATGTCTTATTTATTCAAGCTCTTCATAGAGGAAAGTAATGCCATGCATTGCTGATTTTATTTCTTTGGACAGTTTACAATATCTCTTCAGAACTTAACATGTTAATTGATTTTAAAATTTCTATAAATTTTAGCCATGCTTTTGGATTGTACATAATGATGCCAGGGAGACTTTATGAAATGTCTTCTACAGCTCCACTGGAGTTTAGATATGATAGCTCATCTTTTCCTTCTTTCATCTTAACAGAGACATAAGGGAAATAAACTGACCAGACTCTTGCCTAGGGACATTACTAAGGACTGGAGCATAGGGACAAAATTTGACAAGTATCTCAGTTCTCTATTCTGTCTCATAAAAGTAAGGGCATCTTTCCAGGGATATTGGCTACCATGACACTTATTTCTTTCTGCTTCATGCTGGACTCCCTATTCTACATACTTAATTTTGGACTCTTCAAACTATAGATCCCATATAATATAGATACTACACATCTTAAAATAAAATACACTCTGTGAGCTTTATTGATCATGTCATTTTTTACATAAATGCTAACAAAACATGGAATGATCAGTGTCTCTTTCTATCATGTAAAGGTCCCAAAGTAAAACCTAGAAAGGAATCAATGAGAGCTAGTTACTCCTGAGTTCTTACAAGCCCTTAATTCCTATTACAGACGCTTCTCTGAGGCATTACAGGTATTGTTCTGTTTTACTGGAAGCATACCTGACCATCTAGGGTAAAGGTCTGCAAATGTTTGAGGAAAAAGTAAGAGTTGTGAGTGTTTTCATCAAGATAATATTGTCTTTTTTAAACGTTTTTCTTTTTTTCCTTTTGGATGCCTTCAGTATTAGCCCATGGTATTTCCATCCATGTGTATGTCAAAAAATAAAACAAAGCATCTGCCTGTTAAAATCCAACACAACAACAACAACAACAACAACAAAAAGGCTTGTTTTTTACCTTGCCTTTACCTTAGGACACAAGGGAATAGCATAAAGCTGAAAGGAGAGCATCGGGTTAGATACAGGAACAGACTCCCTAGGGCAGCAGTCATGACACCACATGAGTTCAAGATGTGTTTGGAAAGCACTCTCATAAGTGTCTTTTGATTTTTGGGTGGTAGGGTGGTACTCTGTGGAGCCAGGTGTTGGACCCATGATCCCTATGTCTTTTGTTTTTATTTTCCAATTAAGGATATTCCATGATTCTATGATGCTCTTACAGATCTTCATGTTTAAGCAAAGAAGACTGCAGGCAAGTACTTGAAGCTTGACAGTTCTGTGATGTCCCTGTTTATTATATATATATTAGGCTGAGTTTTTATATATTTGGTGTTTCATAATCACAGTTTGCTTTTAAGGCTTCTTCTGTATTTAATGAAGAATATACTCACTCATTCATATGGAATATATATGTAAACCATCTACCCAAAGCCATATAGACCATATCACATGGTCTGTCTGCACCATATAT
The DNA here is from genome assembly GCF_039878825.1 of Excalfactoria chinensis. NCBI lineage: Eukaryota > Metazoa > Chordata > Aves > Galliformes > Phasianidae > Excalfactoria > Excalfactoria chinensis. Next base: position 4,032,205 of record NC_092857.1, read on the forward strand.
ATTCCATCAGGGTGTTTAATTGTTTTATTTGTATTATATTACTTAGTATTTTCCTCCTCTCTCTTTCTTTCACCAGATGAATGAAGAGAGTCAAGGAAGTTTTGATACATGTTTTCAATACAAAAAAGTGCTTTCCAAGTAGACAGAAAGGCAGGTTATTTCAACATTCATCTCACAGAACTTCTCTAAAAAGTACTTTCAGACTAGTTAAGGCTCTATTTTATCCCTAAGCTCTGTCCTGGCTCTAATATCTACCTGCTGATGTTAAGTCACAGGATGACCTATGTTATCTTTATACCATGGACTTGCTTTCTCCACTTGTTCCTTGTTGATGTAGGAAGTTGCTGAATGCTGGGCTTCTCACTGCCCATTAATCTCATCAATCATAGTGCATGAGAGTGGAGTCATTATTGGCTTGGTTTCTTGGTTTTGGATACCCAAGAAATAAAAGTACAGAATTTAAATGATTTATTTATTTATTTATTTATAAATATAAATCCATTATTACCTGCAGAATGATATACATGTAATTAATTTGTGGGATTCTTTTTGAGACACTGCAGATGTGCTGAGCATGGTAGAGCTGAACTTTGTGCTAGCTTTCCACCATTGCTTTGTACTGAAAGTTTCTTGACTTTATGAATTTTTCTGCTTTTTTTCTTCTCCCTTTGTAATGGTTACAGAAGGTTGTGTTAATGATCTGTGTCCACTTCTGCAGTTATTTTATTTTATTTTATTTTATTTTATTTTATTTTATTTTATTTTATTTTATTTTATTTTATTTTATTTTATTTTATTTTATTTTATTTTATTTTATTTTATTTTATTTTTTATTGTCTGAAATAAAATAGTTACACAGATAACTCCCCTTTTGATTATGTGCCACTATTCACCTGTGAAATTTTAGTGTATGTTTTGAGTAAATATAGCTAATGAGAAGAATAAAATCCCTTGTGGCCTTCCTGAACTTTCACTGATTTCAGTATTAATGTGATGATATACAGTTTACCTGGACTAGTTGTTTGTTTTTAGCAGTAGGAAAAGACAAGCATATAGGAAGGAGTGTGTACCAATGTTCATGTCATTCAGTTCCCAGTGGAGAATAAAAAACAAGCAAACAAACAAATCCACCCTGGAAATGAACAAACTAGGATGAATGACATTGCAGTTCCTCTGGAGATCCATATGCAGCCTTCTCTCTAGGTCTCATTTATTTTATTCCCAGTGTACTGCTTGTGGGGCAGCATTTTCTATGATAGGTGAGTTTTCAACTACTTTTGAAAATCAGTTTTAAATTGTCATGCTAAAATGATTGTAGAAAGTGTAAAGAAAAAAAATAAAATAAATGAAATATGCTGGCAGCTGTCAGAACTCCATATTATTACTACTAGTCCTGAGAAAAGACAAAAAATCCACCCAGTTTGTAAAAGGATTAAGATTTTTAATTTATAGTATGTTGACACAATATTATAGCAGTAATATAGTAATCACAGCACTCCTATTTGAATAGATAAAACAACATCAAATACTTTCTCTTAAGGCATTTTGAAATATTTTCTTGAATCTTGTGTTTTTGAATGTTTGGACATTATTTTGAGTAGGGTAGTGGGAATGGGCTTTACCTTGATAGGCTGAAACACAAAGATATACGTAGAAACCAGATATACTTCCGAACTTGAGAATGTCACAATGTTTCTGGAAGACCCAATAACTTTGTTAACCTACTATAATTAGACCACTTTGTGTTTTGAGCTGCTGACTGAGGGAAGCTGAAAGTATGTCTGAAGTAACTGCAGCAGAAATCAATTCTGAAATGGAGGCAAACACATGAAAATTACCTTAGCTCCTGTCTTTAGCTGGAAAAAATCTGGCTTCTGTATTCAATTTCATCTTTGCTTTTTTAACATTTCCTGTTTCATTTCTGTAATGGCTGACTTTTACAGCTGACTGGAATAGTAATACTTATCATTCCTTAGATGTGGAAGTAAACAGTATCCTCTTCAGCATCATAGGATCATCGTTTTCACTAAAGGATCACAGTCTATGCCATGTCAGTACAGCAAGCTGACTGATTCCCACAAGAGCACATCTAAACAGGCTACTCTTCCACTTCTGGAGATGTTTTATTTATTTGTTTGTTTGTTTGTTTGTTTGTTTTAATTGATCCTTTAGAGTGTAATTAATCTGCAGGTAATTCCAAATGCACTTCTTTGTGGGACATTCATAATATCATAACATTTCAGCTTGAACCTGAATGTGAATAGTTATGGTAAAACAGGAAGAATTTAAATTTGCATTGGAAAGAATGCAATAACTATCAGCAAGTTTCTACTCTCCAAGTGTGTGACTGTACAACCAAATTATATCTCTGCTGCTCTGGGGCCGATACACCAGCTATTGTCTTACACCATTGCCAAGGACTGATGGCTCTTCCTACAGTTCTCCCAGGGAGACCAACTGTGCTCAGTCATAGGGGATAGGGGAAATAATAATAATAATAAAAGTAAAAGTAAAATAAATAGATATAGATAGATAGATAGATAGATAGATAGATAGATAGATAGATAGATAGATAGATAGATAGATAAAGTTTAATATCACAAGAGCAGGAAACTAAGAGCTAGTTTTCATTCCATTACACTGGAATAATCAGTGGCATCAAAATAGAGGATAAGGATACTTGGACAACTCCATGAGACACATACTGGCTGTGTTTGTAGTAGCACACGTGCCTGGATACTGAAACGTGATGATACTGCTGAATGACTGCAGTCTTTTCTGACATGAATGAGGCTTCCTTCAGCTTTCAGCCTCTCAGCTGTTTCAGTAGGAGACAAAGTCTACCAGCATGAAGACACATTGTTCCATTCCATTTAGTCTCAAATATCAGTAACATTTAATACATTGATACAGGCATATCCTTTGGTCCATGTGCTATCTGGAGCTGATATCAAATCAGGAAGTCCTCCTTCTCAGACCTGTGCTTAAGCCTATCTGATGCCACATGGTGATGGGTGGAAAAAAGCTTCTCAGGCTTCCACTCTCCCAGAGGCTTCTTCTTTAATCCAATTTGCAATGCACACAGTCACAAGCATGATACCAGCCACAAAAATAGCGAGTCCTTCACAGATGAAAATTAGTGGAAGGCTTTGAGCCTTTGAAGTCATTTGATGCTAACAGAAAGAAGAACCTTTCCCCCTGTGCAATAGCCCAGAGTGGAGGAAAGAGTGATATCTATCTCCAAGAGTAATGCATTCAGTCTATGCCTATTCCAGAATTTCCTGGGAGATAATTTTCCTTTCTTAGGGATGGATCTCAATCACAAGAATGTATCTTATTTTATCCTAAAGACAACAGAAAACAAACAAACAAAGAAAAACAGAACAAACAAGCAAGCAAACAAAAAACATTGGGAAAGTATAAGGCAGTGTGCTTATTAAAAAATAAATAAATAAATAAATAAATAAATAAATAAAAATGGGATGGAGAAGCAGAATGAAGTCAAGAATTACAAGACATCACTTATTAATGGTCAAAGCACAATGGCAGTGTAATAGGCAGAGGTCTCAAATGAGACTCTGTCAGAACTTCTGTGGAAAAAGAAAAGATTGAAGTATTTGTTCTAATTGGTACACGGCTGTGTATCTGGGAGGTCTGTATATGTTACATTGGGAATGTTTGCAGTGGAAAGTTGCTAGCCTGACTGTATCCAAATGCACATATCTTTTCCACCTGCCTTGGATGATCTGGTTAGATACTGCACATTATGTTGGAATGGTGAAGCTTTCCCTGACAGGTACATCATGCCAAGTGGATTTCATTTTTGCAGACAGGCACTTCACCTTTTGCAATATCTTCCTCTGCTGAGAATTCAGATGAAACTAAGCTTACTCCTTCTAATGTAAGAGAACTGAGAAGGCACACTGAATAAATGTAGAGTCACTCATTATAGGAATACTGACCTTGCTTGTCCAGAGCAAGCTGACATTGTGGCAGGCTGCTTAAAAGATTTTGTGCTCACTGAAGAAGAGAAGGAACATGCAGGAATATCTTATCTAATCCATGCAGACTCATAGGTATGGAATTTAAAGTGAATTCTTTAAAGAGAAGCTTTTTAAACTTCTATTTTTATTTTTATTATTATTGTTTTTAAAGGATTCTCCTTAAAGCTACTACCAGATATTTTGTTCCAAAGATCTCATTTGTATCCCACTTCAATTCAGTGAAGAATACAGAGCTTGTCAATCCCCATGCTCATCCCATCCCATAGGACCCAAAGGATGCTACTGAATTGACTTCACAGCCACTTTGTGGGCAAGAAACATTTCAGGAGCAGAATAATGGCAAAATGATCATGAAACTGATGATGAAGAACCATACTGATGAATATAAAGCACCCATAAGACAGTATGCTGGGTAAACATACTTACTGAATGTTGATGGAGGAGAACAACAGATAGTAGCATTAGCCTGAAGATGTTGTTTTCAAGAGTCAGTTTTGACTGATTGAATGATTTTTTAATATCAGGACCATGTTTTGTTGTTGTTTGTTTGTTTGTTATTTGTGGTCTGATTCATGTTAAGCTCTTAGAAATGGTAATGCCTCTTTCCTGTTGAGAAAGAAAAGCTATGCTTATCTACCAAAGCAGTTAAGGCTTCTGCAGCTGACAGTGCTCTGTATGAGTAACACTTACCCCTGCAACCAGGACTTTATGCTAACCTTCTTCAGAGGGCAACATTACACACAACACCAGTCTTCACACTGTGTGCATACCTTTCTAGGTAATTTCTTCCTGATGTGAGTATTTGTTGCTTTTCTGCAGTTAATAGGTGTTGTTAAATGACGGTGGCCACAGAATTCTGCTTGGAAGGAAAGGAATGCTTCTATATGATTTATCATAATCTCTACTTAACTGCCTGCATAGAAGAGAGAAAGCAGCACAAGAGTTTACATACATATTCAAACAGTTCTTAAATGAGAAGCTTACTGATATAGTCATACACTGTCACTGTGAAGGAAAAGAGTTAGACATTGCCTTCACCATAACTGTTAATTTACTCCTTCCAAGAGACAGTGGTTAAGTTAACTCATGTCTGCTGAAAGGTGCTTTGGGATAAGGCTGTCCATACAGCTAGCAGAAAAATTCTGATTCTTTGTAAGTTATTACTTTGTAGTGGCTGCTTCTTGTGTCAGAGTCTCTACCACATTAAGGCAGAATAAGCTCACAGATAGAAGCTGTGGAGTGTGTTGGATGCAAAGGTACTGATATAAGAATGTGGGAGATTGCTGTTCAAGTTTTCCATTAAAGTACAAGTTTGATGAAGCTGGAGTGTGTATTGCTTTTGGGCATCTGTCAGAAAGGGAAGAGAAAGCCTTATGGAGCACTGGAGCATGTTATTGGCAGTGTTGTAGGCAATAAGCCAGTGGAAAGGATTGCACAAGCTGCTTTTACATCCTTTTAACATGTTCATCTGGATGGGATGTGTTTTGTTTTAAAGAGGAAAGAAAGTAACACTCACACACACCCACAAAAATAAATAAATAAAGAAGGAATTTCTGAATAATTCTATCAGTTCCCAATGTTGCTAGATAATTCTATCTATCAGTGTAAAAATCTACCAAAAGTCAGAACATCTACTTTGAACTTCCTAATCTCTCTTTCTGAATTGTATTCCTCATATTGCAAGTGAATAAGTCTCTAGCTGAAGTCAGGTTGACATCATTTACTATAACATGGCTTATGATGCGAAATGTAATCATTTGTCTAACTTCAAAAGACATCATCGAGAGGAACAAGCTGAATGAAAAGCAATGTTAACTTGTCTTGGAAATGTTGATCATCCTATAAAAACTTTAATAAATATGTATCTGAACTAGTACTCTTGTGTCCTGAAACCAAAATAATATTCCTCTGTAGGTAACAAATGCAATCCCAAGATGTTCTATCAAACCAAAAATGGCTTATATGACTGATGCTCATTTCTGTTCCCTTTACTAGAACGTACAATCCATTCGCTTTAGAAACTGTCACAACTTTTCCTTGCAATTCACACTGAAATTTTCTTGTCTCTGAGAATAAGGTAAAAAGTAGAAATTCTAACTGAAAGGTTACCAGCACTTAAAAAAACGTATGAAATTGTGAATTTAATAGATATTGTCACCTCTTAAAGGCATTCAAGAGTGTTAAAATTCCAGAGAGAAGAGAAACATGTAAAGTTTATTGTAGGAAATAATATTATTAATGATATAATAGACCGTGGTCTTAACACAGTTTTGATTAAACATAAATGCCCAAACACAATGTTAAGGACAATTATGTTCTTGGTTATACAGTCATTCTAGAGTGATATAAAACTGAGGTGCTGACTAATGATAAAACTATCATTATCATAAGTATTATATATATAGTATTATCATGATAATACTATAGTACTTAAGCGGTAGTATGGATGTTGAAGTTTTCTTGAGTTATTTAAATGACATTAATTACCCTGCTTCTCATAATCTGTTTAATTACAAAATGGTGTGATGTTCTTTATTTTTCTCATAAGCTTTGCTAATGCATAGATTTTACCTCCGCTGAACTGTGAGTGATTATTTCCTAAATAAGGTAGGCTGGAAATAACTGATAGTTATGAGGAGAAATTAAATTGTGGGTGTTAACTTCAGGACATAAATATAAAGAGTCTGTTATTTTGTTGAAGAATTTGTCTGTGACTTTGAGAAAGTAACACACAGAGACATTTTTTAAGATGGAGCTTTAGCCTGGAAATACTCAGAAGTCATTCCGACAACCTAATGCATGGAAAATGAGGGGATGCTGTTCAAGTATGGGACTAGACCAGATGTCCTTTGGTGGTCCCATCCCATCAAAATTACTCTGCAGTTCTGTGATGCTGAACCTGCAGACTGTCCCCTTTCCTTAGCCCATCTGGAGCCATGCAGCAGTTCAGAAGAGCCAGGCACCTCCCTTGTGGGAAGCCAGATGGAAAGTGCTACTGGCTTACCGTGAAGAAGCAAACTCTTCTCTGCAACATCTCACTTTGTCATTGCCACTTTTAGTAAAATTAATTTCCTTACAAACCTGGTTCTTTTGCTGAAATCCGGGAAGAAATGAAATGTTTAGTAACTGCTAGTGAACAACAGAGTTGACGATGTTGCTGATTCATGCTGATCTTCACAAATGTTATGGAAAAATGCTGTATGTTTAATCTTATTTCTTCCTTGTGGAGAAGACTGTCTTACTTTCAGCGGCAAAAGTTTTGTGTTGGATTCAACTCTCAGTGTAAGATATTTCTCATAGCCAAAAAAGGGGGCATAACATTTACCTTCCATGCAGCTCTGCTCGGCACCGGGCTGCCAGCCGCATGTAGTGCAGTTTGTTTATTTTTATGTTCATTTAGATCTTCAAGCACAAACTGAGGTGCTATATAATTATGAAAACTCTTTATTTTTTTTTTTTCTTCGAGATGTTGAGAATAAAATATCTCATCCATAACATGTAACAAAGTTATAATATTTCAGATTTTCTCTTGCAATTCTTTATTTATCCAGAAAGCATCTCACCCTGTTTTTCTGTTCCTGCTGTGTGTGAGTACTACCTTGCTGCCTACCAGTGTTAAGTCTCTGTAGAAGAAAAGGTAATTAATATTTTAGGAGGCTTCCTTGTAAAATAAAAGTTAACTCAAGAAAAAAAAAGAAAAAGTAAATAAATCCCAAACACAAAATATAAATAAATTATGAATTTTGTTCTTGAAATGTTAACATCACATTAATGTAAAGTCAGCATTGTAGCATTTTCAAGTTGCATCTGAGAAATTCCAAGGAATATAACAGTCTCAACAAATTTGGATGTAAAACAGACACAATTTTAATTCTTTCTAATAAATTGCTAGTGTTCCTAAATTGTTATCCAATCATATTATAGTTATTACTAAGAGTATTTGGCTTCAGTATTTTGGGTGTTCTCTCTATGATGCAAAAGAAACTTGAAACAAGCTATAAGCTTGACGCAATAGAGAAAGTGACACAATCAGAAAGGTGGAACAGCTAACACTGTAAATTAGAGAATTACTTTTGCTCTAACACCTTAGGAACCAATACTAAGAGCAAAACAATTCAATGACAACCCATAGAGCTAAGCCCAAGAAACCCATTTTTCATGGTGAGAAACTAGCTTCCTATAAAATTGGATCATAGAATCACAGAATGAGTTTGAAGATACTGGGAAATAAATGTCACCTATCAAAAATAAAATGTATTTCAGGTGTGGGATACATTAAGATGCCAGAGTTTTTACTTTGCACAAACTGTTGAAGTGAGTGCATGCATATTTCTTGTTTTGTGACCTGAACAGTGTTCGACCACTGATCCTGTTAATCAGGGTATGGTTCAAGAAGTGAGTTTAAGGAAATTCCAATAGTATCATAATTGTCATTCAGTTGTTTCATTTATTTATTTTGTAATAAATTCCAGACGTCTTGTGGTTGGATTTAGGAGTTCTGAGCTACTTTCATGCTAGGTGCAATACAAAAGTGTAATTACCTAATTTTCATAGCTCTACTTGAACAGAAAGCCACCATGTTCAATAAATTAAGGAAAAAAAAATATATAATATCAATACGGTATTAAAAAAAAAAAAAAAAAGTCAAATCCTCACAAAACAGAATAGTAGAGTTTTCATAAGGTTTCATTGACACAAACAATATACACATACATTCCTTACAAATATTAATTCACAAAAGTTAAAGAAAAAAACCACTTCTTTTCTTTTTTTCCTTCCTTTGGGGGATAGTATTTAGCAATCATCAACAATTATTTTTTGGCCAAAAAATAATCTTTCTCTTATTCTCTGTTTTCAGTGCAAACATGAAGAGAATGTTCAAACATTATTTAATACATGAAAAGCTTTCTCTTAATTTAATTTAATTTTAATTAAATCTTGGTGATTATTAGGAAAGGACAAGGATGTTCTAACTGTACAGGAATATTATTAAGTGTCCTGTCCATTTCATTCAATCCCACAGTGAGTCCACTGAAGTCAGTAGGGCTGGTTCTCAGGCTGAATAAAAGGTTAGTGGCTTCATATTATACATGGTTGCATTGTAATTGGAATTACACATGAATATATTTGGTCTAATGACTTCATTAACTTTCATACACAGTTAGTTTTAAAAAATATATTGTCAATTCTGTTTATTTAAAATGAAACTTTGTTTTGGATCCTTCCTGGAAGTTTGGGGGGGGAGGGAAAGGGGAAAGCCTGAATACTCAGGTCTGTACCTAGTTCCTAAACACTGCTATTCAATTTCAATTAAAAAGTAATAACAATAAAATGTATTTTGTTTCTTTCTTTGAAAAACTTGAAATAAACTTTAGGCAAGAATTTTGTATTCTTTTTTTTTTTTTCAGATATGTGTGTTCTTGGACTTCCAAAGTTGAATCCAGACTTCCTGTCACATTGGATCTTGCTGTCATTTGGAATAATATTCTTTTTATCCTATTTCACTAGCTTTTCATCATCATGACTATGACAGGAGTTCTTCTAGGTGTTTGAATGATGATGAAAGACAAATAAGCTTGACAAGGCTGAAAGAGTGGTGCCATCTCATGCAACTTCAGAGCTCTGTGACACACATCTCCATTTCTCAGTAGCCATCTTAAACTTTAGTTCTCTTTTTCTCTTTGTGATGAAAAGTAAGCACTCTCAAGATGCTATTCATCTGAGACAACACAAATATCTATCTTAAAATGATATGGACCAATTTTTTCATCTATGTCCTCTGAAGAGAAATAAGGAGAGCAGATTAGTTTCAGATTTTGGCCCTCTGAACATCTGCCTTTTAGTTAGATGAATCTCAGCATACCTTCTTGATTTTATTTTTATCACAGTACTGAATGGATATCAGAGTTCCAAATTGTTTGAGCATTCCCTGAGAATAATTGAATATTTATGACAGGAAAAGCTGTCACCTTGTAGAGAAAGCAAACAAAAATAGATGGAGGCACTGTACCCTGCCCCAGACTAGTGGTAAAACACTGGAGAAAGCTGATGTCTTTGTTCAGTATGCTACCTATACATATGTACTGCCATTCAGAACACAAATCACTGAATGCATGTAAAGACTTACACAACACTAACACTATGCTGTTGTGGGATGTCTGTTATTAATAACCCTCACCATTAATGAAATTTTATTACTATTGAGTATTTCGATCCATAATTAGAATTCCTCTTTCTGCACACTGTGCATACACAGTGACAAATGACTGAGCTTATTTAGCCATCTAAGAAAATATATTTGCCCTAGGAAAGTCAGGAAGGAGGCGCTTCTGGCCCCCAAAAAGTCTGCGAGTACTCTGGGGATAGGAAACCATGGACTGCACTGATCAGGTGGTATGATAAATCAGCTGGAGACCTGGAAAGGAATGAGTTGTTGGAGGAGTTGGAGCTTCTATATGGTGGATAGGAAAGGACAGAAAGTTTAGAAACTAAGGATAGTGTCGTGAGGAGGCTGGTTAGTTATTGTTTGGAATTGCTGCCTTGAGTGAGGGTTTGATCTGCAAGCATGACTACAGCTTATAATGAAAGAGGATACATGACAAAATATTAGGAGTAGACCAAATCCAGTGATTTACTAGTTATGACTTCTTGCAATAAAAATAAAATAAAATAAAATTGTACAGAGAAGTAAAGAACATGAAAACATCCTAGAAAATTACACACCAATTTTCCACTTAATTTTCAAGAAAAAATATTGTACCCAGACTGGTAATTACAGAATTAAATTTAGAAATCTCTAGATCTACTGACAAAAGATACAGATAACACTAGGATATGTGTGTATGTGTGTGTGTATACATATAATTATTTTAAAGGAAAAAGAAAATAAAAATTCCACATCAGGTACTTGATACTCACACATCTACAAAAAGAATGGAAGGAGAGCATGAAAAGAAAAAAAAAAAAAGGAAAAAAAAAAAAAAAAAAAAGAATAAGCTTGTAACTTTATGAGAAACTCAAAATGTCACATAAGCAAGGAATCCAACATAAAATATTAAGAGACTCTAATGCTGACTGAGAAAATTTATAGAGTTGGAGCTGTCTGTCGTCTGTCTTAAATCATACCCTCTATTTATCTGTGCTTCATCTTCCTTAAGTAGTATTCTCTGAGGGCAGTGAGAGTTTTAAATTCTGTGTATTTATAAAAAATTTAGAAAGGGTTAATTTAAACACTACATTAAGATAATCGAAATAATATCACAAATAATCTGAGGTAGAAAACAGGAAGAAAGGGTTACAAAACATTATCTACAAAGATGCTGGGTTTTTGTTTGCTTGCTTCTTGCTTGCTTGGCTTTTAATGAAAACTGACATTTTCATATCTAGAAAAGTAATTATTTGGTGGTTTGTTGCTCTGTCTGTTATGAAGGGATGCTGCTTTATATTGTTATGGTTGAAACTAGCCTTTCATTACAGCTTTAATAATGATTCTCCACCTGCCACTGCCAACAAAATCAAGTTCACTGAAGTATCTTACTAACTTACACCTGATTAAAGGATTTTTTGTTTCTTTTGTTTCTTGGTTTATTTTCTTAGATAAAGCTGAGAAACAGTAGTTATAGTTCCTAGGATTACTGAGAGAAATGAGGTAACCTCATTTTGTACCTTTTAATGCCTAAATATTTCACAGAGTGTTCAAAGACCTCGAACTCTCCTCACCAACCCAAGATTCAGTGATCTCTCAAACTCTTGCCTTAGTTAGAGCACTAAATGTTTACCTGTGGATTTACTGTTAGACAAAACAGTATAAGATCCCAGATTACCTCTATTATACCAGTACAGTGTGTACAGTAGATAGAATAGGGATAAGCAGGGGGCATCACACAGTTGTTTAGATGTCTTGGGAGGAAATACAGCTATACATTTGAGAGAGGATTAACCTGAGACCCAGAAGACAGGCAGAAAGAACAAATATGTATATTTATTTTTATTTTTATTTCTAGAAACAAAGCACAATCACTAAGCAAACAAACAAGCAAACAAGCAAAAAAAAAAAAAACACACAAAAAACCAAAAAAAAACAAAAACAGCACAACATAAAATCTTTGTGCATTCAGTCTCATGAGGAAATGTGTTAATGAATAACCAGATGGGTTCCAAATGGAGAACAGGAATATGATAGAAACAGAGAAGTCCTGAAAAAATACCAACTTCAGTTAGAGATATGCTTGACTATGGAAACAATCAGTAATTATTACTAACTAGTGATCTTTTGAAGGAAATACACTGTTAACTCACGTATCGCAAAATCAGTTGTTTAAATCCGAAAAGCTAGAAATCCCACACAAAGAAGATTTGAAAAATTATTGTTGTCCCTTATCCCTGAGGAAGGACCACTGAGACTAGAAAACATAATTTTTGCAGGGTACATTTAAAATGGCCTTCCTAAACTGAGACTCTACTGTCAACTGTAGTCAGTCCTGTCACCATAGACCATCCCAGAAGATGCACTGCAAGTATGAACTTCCACATGATAGATAAATCCAGTTTATAAATCTTCTGAAGATTTTTGGTCTCGCTAATACAGCAAAATATTTAAAATTCATAAACATTTGCTTTAATGTAGTTTTGATTTGACTAAGAAATTCTGATGTTTCAACTTTTATATCCCAGATTTGGTATAAAGAAGAATGTGTAAATACTGATCTAAAAATTCTGATTTTTTACTGACTCCTACTTTTTCATGTCCATTTCTTTCTGAATTGTGTTATAGAAAGGTAAATTTCCTTAGTGATTGAATTGTGCAAATAGGCAAGAAGACTGTCCCTATCCAAAATTCCTTTAACTACACTAATTAACAAAAACAAAAAACACAAATACCTGTTATTATTACTGGGCTTACTCAAAAAGGAAATTGGATTAAGCAATTTAATTTAGATAAAGCAACCCATAAACAAAACTGTGGAGGAGTTGGGATTAAGTTATAACATTTTTTTCTCTGTGCTCAAATACTCCTTATTTATATATTTATTTATTTATATATTTATTTATTTATTTGTCTAGATTAACATTTCTGACATATGTTCAAGTCTCAGCAGATCTCTCTGTTCCCAGTGGGGACAGAATGCACTGCCAGCTCCTTCCTTTGTCAGCCTGAGGAGTCCTATGGCATAAATCACACAGAGACATGAAGGGATCTTTCCTGTGGACCCTATAATACGTGGAGTTACCTTTTAATGCAAAATGATGCTTCTGAGTAACAAGGATTTGTGGGGGGGGGGGGGGGGGGGGGGGTGGAGGAACACAACAAAAAAGAGACAAGGTCCAACCCCATTTTGTAAACTGAAAGGACTCTAGCTAATGCTCCATAAAAACTGGCTTAATATACAGTTATTACAAAGCTTCAGTTTTTTGACAGATTAAGTGCTATTAAATCACTTTGCTCTGAAGGCACTAAAAGGTCACAAGATGAATTAGTTCAGGCCGTCTTAGCTTACTCCTCAGCATATTGCTCCACTAAGAAGAGAGGGGGGTGAAAAAAAGAAAACTGAACTGGAAATTATGACCCTCTAAATGTCTACAGGATGCGAAGCTGTGAAGAATGACAGTGCCTTGTCAAAAGCAGGCAGATGGGCTTTTATCAGCTTGCAGGGCAATTTTCCTCTTCTTCTTGGTTTTTTTTTTTTTTTTTTTTTTTTTTTTTTTTTTTTTTTTTTTTTTTCCCCTCTCCTTACCCCTTTGATAGACTCTGATCCATAACATTGCATTCTGCCCCTTAGGAAGGATAATGTGGCCTACTGCTTAGATCATATACTCAGTTTGGATGCAATAATTTCTTTAACAATGCAGATGGAGCATACACTTTTGAAGTGTCTTCTTATATAGGAAAGAAAATATCACTTCTGTGGGGTTTTCATATGTATTCTGATAAGGTTGGCATCTCGTGCCTTGTGATATTTATTTTTCTGTTTTTCTTAAAGCATTCACAAACTGAAAGCAGACAAAGACTATAGAATCAGAATGGTTTGATTTTAAATGAACATTTTAGATCATCTAGTTCCCACCCCCTTGCTATAGACAAAGACACCTCCCCAAAACTGCGTTGCTCAAAGTTCCAGCCATTCTGTCCTTGAATATTTCCAGGCATAGGGCACTGACAACATCACTGGGCAATCTGTTTCAGTGTCTCATCACTCATTTTGAAGAACTTCTTCCTAATATCCTGTTTTAATCCAGTTTTTCCAGTTTAAAACTATTTCCCCTTGTCCTGTTGCCTTATAAAAAGTTCCTCCCCAGTCTTCCTCCAGGCCCCCTTCAGGTACTGAAAGGCCATTATAAGGCCCCTAAAGCCTTCCTCCCTCCAGGCTGAAGAACCCCAATCCTCTCACAGCCTGTCCTCATAGGGAAGATGCTCCAGCCCTCCAGACATCTTCATGGCCCTCCTCTCAACCTTCTCCAACAGCTCAGTGTTCTTGTTTTGTGTGCTCTAGAACTGGATACAGTACTCACCTGGGGTCTCAGAAGAGATGAGTAGAGGGGTAGAATCATGTCCCTCATAGTATCATATCATAGTATCATAATATCATAGTATCGTGCGAGTTGGAAGGGACCTTAGAGATCATCGAGTCCAACTCCCGGGTTTCGAGCCCCCTGTGTAGTGAAGCGGCACTTCTACCCCTGCGCCACAGGGGGGGGATTTGAACCCGGGCCCTCCAGTGCCGCAGGCAGCAGCTTAAACCACTGCGCCACTGGGGGCACACAATGTCCCTCAATCTGCTAGTCACAATTCTCTTGATGAAACCCAAGATACGGTTGACCTTCTGGGCTGCATGCGCACCTCACTGAGGAAAATTTTTCCTTTAGTCTCAGAACTTGCCGCGGAACACAGATGGACAAGTTCCTGGCCAAGGTTTGAGAAATATTTCATCTGAGGATTTGCAGGCCAGGAGAAACAGAGAGTGATAAGTAGCAGCTTAATGGCTGGGAAGCCATGCTTACTGATAGACTCTCCTTGGCTTGCTCTGTTGCCATACCTGCTTGCTGCCTAAGGCTGGACACTCTGCTGCTTCTCCCCCCTGTGTTTTTAGACCAGTATTGACCTTGGACCATCAGAATGGCATGCATCAGGACGCTGCTGGATCTTGGTGGTGACTATCCCTGCTTTACATAATTCTTGCTTCTTTCCTATCTTTCCTATCACCTTCTTTGCTTTCCCCATTGCCTTAATTTGTAATTGTTACCACCTTCCCTTCCCCATTTCTCTTAGTGATTAGGATTTGTAATAAACAGGTCCAAGCAGCATTTGAACCATTGTTTTTAATCTCACATTGAATATATAAATATCAAAGAACTTCCTCTCCCTTCTATAAATTGGAGAGAGACACTTTTCCATACAGACTGATAGCTCTGCCTTCAGTGAAGTTATTTTAGTATTACAAAGTCAGTATAAGCGGAATAAAAACTGAATCCATGATGAAGTTTCCATTCAATCTCTGATGCATTTTTGGTTTTAGAGAAGGAATGGCCTCTACCCATGGGATTTGTAATCTGTCTCTGTTTGGGTCTTTATTTTCCTCCAGAAAAGCAGAAAAATTCAGTACTTGAGAGCACTTAGTCCTTAATTCACCCAACTGATGTCTGAAAGTTGTCGATCACACATTTTATTTCTCTACCCAGAGCTTGAGAATGGCAGGAGATCTTTATATTCAATAGGCCATGAGCTGCATTACTTCAGCACAACTGATAAAGAAAAAATAGATCAGTGACCCTAGCATTTTGGATTTCTTTACATTTTCATGGATGAATGTCACAGCTGTCGCATCTTGCCAATGCTGATTTTTCTTTTCCTTTATCATTCCTATTTCAACATTTTATTTCATTTGCATCTCTAAGCACTTCTTCCTACCCCTCACTAACTACTTGAGTGCTCATCAGCTCTGACAGTGTTCTTTATGTTCACAGAATCACACAGAGTCACAGATTCACAGATTCACAGGATCGTAGGGGTTGGAAAGGACCTCCAGAGATCATTGAGTCCAACCCCTGCCAAAGCAGGTTCGCTACACCAGGTGGCACAGGTAGGCATCCAGGCAGGTCTTGAATATCTCCAGAGAAGGAGGCTCCACAAACCCAATGGGCAGCCTGCTTCAGTGCTCCACCACCCTCACCATAAAGAAGTTCTTGTGCACATTAATGCAGAACATCCATAAATTTTGATGTTTCCAACTACTTTTCTGTGTTGGGTCTTTCTGTCTTCTAAAAACCTGTTGGTATGACAGCACTGGTCCATCAAAGCCTTTATAGGTCTTCTGAATTGATCTTTATCAGAGATAGAATAGTAACCATGTAAGCAAAGAACTGTATAACTTTAGACCTGGAAAGTGGAAAACATGAGGGGTGTTTAAATGTAGTACTTCACTGAGCAACAGTTCACTATTCAAATCATAGCCCAAGAACTCATGTAAGTTAACTTTGCAACAACTTTATGTGAACGTGTTTGCAATACCAGTGTATCAGTTCTGTAAGGATTAAGGTGAGATCAAGGACAATACAAGACAGCTGAAAACACTGTCACTTGAAGCTCTAGTCTCTAAATCCAATTGTACTACTAAATCTATACTTTGATTCTAGTTTCCAGTAAAATGAGTTCACATTGACAGACATTTTTTCCCTCATAGAAACAACCCCATCTTCAATCTTATACACAATGATGAGAACTTTGTCCTTATACAAAACCAAGCAAACAAACAAACAAATAAAGATAGATAGATAAATAAATAATAATAATAATAAAAACAATCAGAAGACTTACAGGAAATACAGTGAACAAGGAATAATTTCCATGATAATTTCTAATTTCAGTTACTTATGGGTTCATGAACAGTTTGGGACTGAGGATATTGTTTCCTCTGGATTATGACTTCTGATAATGTTCCACAGGTTTTTTGTTTGTTTGTTTGTTTTTTACTTAGAGAATATAAGCTCTATTGAAATCTCCTTCTATGATTCCTTAAATGTTGAGTCTTCTCTCCTAGCTGAGCAGTTCCAGTGAAAACCAGAATCACCAGATGGATTCTTGGAAGGAGAGGCTGACCTTTCCTTGGCAGTTACTACTGTGGACAAGAGAGTGAAAATACATTTCAATAATGTTACAGAAGGAGCACAGATGTTTTTCTAGTCATTAGTCCCAGTTTATAGTCTATTTTCCTAAATACTTCTGTTTTCCTACTAGTCTTGACATCACTCAGCTGTTGGCCTGACTAGCCATACATTACTTTCTATATGTCTCAGAAAATCAATAGATCAAAAATGTACATATGATGTTTTCTTAACTAAATAAGTAAATAAATAAAGAAAAAGAAGACAAATATTTTGTTTCTAGTACAACTAAAAATTTCTTGTTTTGATTCCTTTTTATCGTGATGAATGTTAATCTTCATGTAAAATTCACAATATTCTACTGTGAATATTTAAATGTTAATTGAAAATCCTGGTTTTAGATCTGAACTTCATACCAAAGCACAAGATAAATTGCATTTGAACACAATGTGTAAGAGTTCTGAATATATGCACCACAGGAGGGCATATTTTGAATAACCATGCTAATTAAAATGTAAATAGTTTTGTTTTCTTTTCCCCAATAAATAAAATCAGATTTTAATATATATATACATTTATTATTATTATTATTTTGATTGAGAGAATTCATGCATTCTCCAGTTGGAGGGAGGAAGACTGACAAATAATTTGTGACAAAACTAACACTCTATGTTGAGGAAGCATTAAACCCCTCATTATCTGCCTTTTAAGCAAAAAACACAATGAAAATAAATAAAAAATTTAATACAAGGCCCAGCATGACAGTTGACATTGAAAGAAGACCATCAAGTTGTTATCCTAAATGCATGATAAGTCAGCTTAAGCAAAATCTGGGCATGAATAACGTGAATAAGTAATGTATTGTCAATGCCATTGAACTACTGAAACACATAACCTAGACTGATTTAGTCTGACCTGTAGTATAGTTAATCTGTTCAGTCAGTGTAGTAATGTGCTCAGATTGCTCCTTGTTTCCATTCTGAACCATCACAGATATAAACTATGGAAGAATCTGAGTCACTCATACATAATCTTAGGTGAAGATGCTCTTACTGCTTCACTGAAAAACTTGTTAATGTCAATATTAGCTGTTTCTTTGCTCATCTCGTTAGCTGATAAAATGTAATGTGATGGTAGGAAATGGAAATTGTTGAAATTAATGCAATGCTAAGGGAATTAAAGTGTTGTAACAAGCAAAAGAAAAGAGAAAGAAGCAGGGAAAAGGAAGGTATGGAAAGAAAAAAAGGATATTTCACACGGCAATAAAATGGTTAACAAATGTCCAGAATCAAGGAGGACTCTGACCATATTCTAGCCCTGACCTTTGTGCACTGTCATCAACAGATCTTTTCTTACAGTCAGGAGTGATATCACTGTCTCCAGTTTATAATCCTGTTCACAGGCTTGTATAAAAGTAGCTTGACTCATCTGTCCAGAAAGTCTGATATCCTTCTCCTGTGAGAATCAAGAGAAAAACCGGGAGTAGCCATCCCTTCTTTAATTGCACGATGAATGAAGAACAAAACAAACAAACAAACAAACAACAACCTCAAAATCCCTAAATTAAAAACCAAACTAAAAACTATTGTAATTGTATAAAAAGCATGAAAATAAAATGTATTCAAGGTTTATTTCTTTATCCTGGATATATTCCTTTAATAGATGAAGTTACTCTATTTCATTCTCTATTTCTCTTTCTAATCATTGGTACAGAAATTCTGAATTTTGACAAATATTCTGTTGCTCTTTGAATCCACCTCAGGAGAAAGTAAAACAAGAGTTTAGCAAGTAAAATTAAGCTTATTTAAATATTTTTGCTCTTTAAAAAAATTATGTTTCTTATGAATGGACAGAAAATCGTTGGCTGTAAGGAAGATAGGTTTTCTCATTAACACTATGAATATTTAGCATATTTGAGTACAGAACTCGTAGTTAGGTAAATGTTAGTCAATAAAAGAAAGATTCTGAAAGGTTATATGCAGGTTTGTACACAAACCGTCCACTAACTTTAAATAAGATCAACATGGTATCCTATCAGTGACTACAATGCATCAAAGCAACACACACAGGACTAGGCGTAGTCAAGGCAAATTGTTGGACTAGTGATACAGAAGGGAAAATAACAAAAGGTTTTTGGATCTTCAAGTGTCTGATTCCTTCAGGTGAGATCTGTAGAGAAAACTGGTGACAAAACCACTTTAAATAGCAACATCACTTTATATACACTGAATGATGAATTGCAGTGGCATTCTCTTTACTGGAATGCATTCAAATAATCTGCCCTCAAGGATGAGTTTTATCAACACGCTGAATTAGCCATGACAGCTCATCCAGAAATGACATTGTCATGTATGATGGGAGTCTTATGGATCTTACACGAAGACTAATCTTCCCCTGTAGCCAATAGAAAATAAAGAGTATTTCAGGTTGTGCTTCAGTCTATCTAAAGTAGTAGCCACTCTGAATCATCCCCAGTAAGGAGCCTACCTCTCCACATTGATAGAAATGTAGTCTCAGGAATTAATTTCCACCAGATTTAGCCTTTGTCAATATGAATCTGATCTGACAGCAATATGAACACATCAGTATATTTATATACATAAGTTGCTTAAAACCAAATGAAGAACATTAGCAGCACAGACAGAAGCTGCTTAAATCAAATGCTGTTTGCTTTGTTTTTCTAAAACTTCCATGTAAAGAAAATAAATGAGAAAAAAATAACATTTCCATTGAGAAGATATTTTCAGTTTATCTCGAGAATATTTTCTATAAGCCTTGACTCTGTATTACTTTATTCCTTCTCTCACATATTCCTGTTGTTGAAGGTTTATATCCACATTTCTCTGTTTGTATTTTTTTTTTCTTCTTTGTTTCATTTCCCATCACTTTATCCCTTCCGTTTCTGTCATACTTTTTATAAGTATTCACTTGATATCAATATTCATTTCATTGCTTTCCCCAATACTTAATAAAAAGATAGGGAAAAAACAAAACAAAAAGAAAACAAAAACATTTTCTCTAATGCTACAATCATTTGATTTACAAATATAATTTCTAATTGGAAGGTAAGTTCTTTGAGTGCTCCTGTATATGAGGAGTACATTATTTAACTCCAGACTGTATTTCGCCCCTCAGGCCTAACTGTAAACAGTAATTCCTAGGAATATGTTCTGTTGTAGGTCTATAGATGACAAACAGTTATTTCTGCTAGCAAAATCTCTTTAAAATGGGCTTCTCAAGCTACTTAAGATACATGTAAGAGCAGGCAAATAGATTGCTTTGCACTGTTATCAAAACAGCATGCACTCGTGAGACAGAACATATATTTTCATTTCAATGGAGTGTCAAAATAAAGTTTTCTTTGTTTCTTTGTGAGAAAGATAACGATGAAAAAATAGTTGCTTTCTGCTCAATCCTATGTACAACTGTAGTCTACGGGACTTGAGAGAACCTTGTGCCTGATGGCTATTGGAGTTTTTCATGTTATTTTATCTTGCTCTTCTGGTCTGGTCTTTTGATTGTTGCTATATTTTGCAGCTGTCGGTAGGATGTTAATGTGTTATGACAGAGTTACCAAACAACACAGGAAAAAAGTGATTCATCTTGAAGATCAGAACTGTCGTATAATTGTACAGTAACTATAACAAATCAAAATAAATTATTCCTTATAATATATATTTGCACGATGCTTTAAGTGCACATGAGCATGTGTGGGCATGTGTGTGTTGGGAATTATATAATAAAATTAAATTAGATTTGTGAGGAACTGGTAGTTGACATATTTCAGAGATAAACTATTTGAAATAGCTTATTTTTTGACAAGGCAGCTCAGTGGTCCTATATCTCCCTCCCTCTCTGCATGTCAGGTTTGCCTGTGTCTAAAATATCTGGGTCTACCATTACTCACACGTACACACACATGCACACATATATATTTCTCCTGAGAAAAGACTTCAACTTTGTGGCAAAACTGAAGAAAGCATGTCAGGAGGCTGTCGGAAAAGGTAAATAAGTAAGTAAATAAATAAATAAGCAGCTTCTTTCCTACAGTTGTTTTTGGACTCTGTCCAGAATTCACTGCCTTTTACTCTTGACACCTTTTCCCTAAGGAGTCAAAGATTTTTTATTAATATTACTTTTTTTTTTTTTTTTTTTTTTTTTTTTAAACTATTATTATTATTATTAAAGAACTAGCAGATTTTAGGCGGTACACCTTCATTGCTAGTCTGGGAGTCAGGAATTCAAAGAGCAGTGACTCTATATTCATGTTGATATTAAATAAGCATGGCATTTAAAGACAACTGTGGGTAACTTTTTCCTTTTGATGCTATCTTGGGATTTTATTTTTTTTTTTAAGGATTTTATATAAGACATCAAATAGTTATGAGGAATGTGGCTGTGTTTTTTATAACACAAGAAAGGTTAAGAGCAGAAATTTTTATAGACATTGTAAGAAGTTCCAGGGGAACAGAAAGCTCTGTGGACTCAGAAGATGGATTTCACCTTCAAGACTAGGATTCAAGTTCACCAGAGGAATCTCAAAGTAACAAATGTTTTGATCTCAGCTCAGTTCTTCAGGGCTTTGTACATGTGTGTGTTTCCCAGAAAATATATATATATAAATATATATATAAGGGGGATGAGGGAAAAAAAAGCCACAAACACGTTTTGCATCTAATCTAAAAAAGTTTGTTCCCTATAGATTAAAATTCAAATGCCAGGGAAAATACAGTTTCTCTGTAATTTGAGCTCATTCAAAATTTCTGGGAAAACTAACCTGCTTCCAGATATCTCAGTTTCATGAGCTCTTTTTAATTAGCCTTGTGGTTGCTTCTGCGTATCTAGTTATTCAGGCTGCTCCTACTTTCCTAGGCTGCATGCCATTGAGCATGCACCTGTATCTCAAGACAGGCTTGAGCTTTTCTGAAAGGGAGAAAGATGAAAAGAAGCCTTTATGTGCACAAGCAGGCAAAGAGAGACCACAGGCCTAGGGAAAAGAAGGAACCTGTGGAGAGGAAATTACAGCACTGTGAGTTGATTCTCTTAAAAGAGAAAGGTAGAACAAGGTCACTTAATACAAACATATTTATGGAGTTTTGGAAACAGGCTGTCAGTCTAGAGACAAATGATATAATAAGGCCAGACACTACGTACAGTGTCTGTATGCACATTGTGTCTATATGAAGTATACATAAAAACAGAAATTGAAAGAAAGAAGGTCTTTAAAAGAGTAGAAAAATCATTTGAGTTTACCTGTGAAGCAGACATGAAGCAAGAATAACCTTAATAAAACAAAGAGATGAAGAAATGCCCTTAATAATGAAATTACCACTGAACAAGTCTGCTGCCAGCAATAGGGAAACTTAACCACAGAAGGCTCATTATTTAGCTATTTTTAGTCTGAAAAAGTATCAGTCTAGGAGATATATGTACATGACAGCAAACACATGCAAATAAGTGTCTATACCAGGAGAAATGTTTTTCCTCACCTTATTGCCATCTTCCATTAAATTTCTAGAGATTCAGAGGTATGATGAATATTAAAGAGCTGGAGATGTCAAAATCGATTGCCAGCAGTCTAAAATTGGCTCTCAGAAATCAAAACCTGAAATACTTATATCTAAAAGTAATGCACTAGAAATCAACCATATGGCTACATTTAGAAACATAGAATTGCTCAGGCTGGAAGACCTTAAAGATCTAGCCATGTTCAAACATGAGAAGGGTCTTTAGTACGCGATACAGCAGACAAACAAGTCTACCATGTATAGATGACCACAGTTCAGTTGTCCAAATGTAGATATCTGATGCTAGATGATCCATCCCAAGTTATTCTGCCTGATCTCCACCAGGCTTTCTATATCTACAGATATCTCAGAAATACTGTGTCATAGATAGTGGTGATATTTGAATA
Organism: Excalfactoria chinensis; assembly: GCF_039878825.1. Taxonomy (NCBI): domain Eukaryota; kingdom Metazoa; phylum Chordata; class Aves; order Galliformes; family Phasianidae; genus Excalfactoria; species Excalfactoria chinensis. The sequence goes on from NC_092857.1 coordinate 4,055,221, forward strand.
TTTTGGATACTCTAAGCTAACATTGTTTAATATTAATGGTTATATGTTTAGGTTACTGGATGACTGAAATCTAACTCGGGTATTAAATGCCAATATTTACAGGTAGAATAAATATGAACTGGAGATATGGAGATCTAGAAGGGTATTTATGCATCAAAATGTACGTCTGCTATGACATAGACTTCAGGCTTCTCTGTACAGTAGGTCTTCATTAAACCTTGGAGAAATAAAGTGTATATACGTAGATTTGTATTTTGACTGCACTATCAGAAGCCCATTACTTTATGGACTGGCATCTGATTGCCAAGTAAGATTTCCTAGTGTAGCTCACATAGCACTAGAAACTTGTATAAACAAACAGTTGATCAAACCTCAAATGACTGAGTGAAAAGATTGCCCTACCAAGCGCTGACAACAAATATAGAAATAAAAGGGGATAACCACAAAGAAGCACAGAAGATGGTGGAGAAATGATGCTTGGTTGTGACTTTGGAAAAACATATTACTTTTTACTTAAAAAAATAATTATCATTCCCTGATTATGAAGAAAGTCGGCACTTAATTATGGAAACATGATATTTTCACCATTTATGTAGTGTCAGAGGCAATATGAGCTTGAAAACAAAAGATGATCTCCAGGATACCACTCTTACCCTGGAAGTTAGGAAATGCAAGTTTAATTGTTATCTCTGCCACAGATTCCTCATATCATGTTTTTTACTTATATTGCTGTAGACTCTAATTGACTGAGTTGTTTAAATTTTTTCTCCTTCAATTTCACAACACAAGAAATACGGTATTTCTTTTTTCTTTCTTATTGCTCCATGTTTATCATGTCTGTTTTGCTTGCAAAACCTTTTGCTCTATCTCAAGTCCTAGCTACACAAAGAGTAGTGTTTTTTCTTCTGTTTGTTTTAATGGAGTCAGTCACCCTTGCACATTATAAGGCAGTGCAGTTACATTTATGCTGAAGATATTTGTTTGTGTGTTACAGCAGAGATGTTCTGACTTGGAAGCAGAACCCTCAGTGTAGAACCTTTTGTACCACATTATGGGATTTGTTCAAAATTCTGTCCAGTTTGCATGAGACATTATTTTCTGAACCCAGAGAACAATTTAAAAAAAAATGTCTTTAGAAAACACCCAAGTCCTTCTCAAGTGCATCAACCTCTATTTACACAATATAATTCTATACATTTTCTATTATGTTCCCTATTCACTTAATTCACCTACATTACTCAAAAAATTAATAATGAGCATCCTCAGGGCAGCAAGTTAAATACCATCTCAATAGTCCTCTCTGCTGCAGAGGAACACGTAGTCTGTCTACAACTTGCTTTGATATACTGCAGGTACTTATGTGTAGGCTGCATGGCAAGATGTGTTGCTATGCTCTTTGAGAGAAGCTAAATATTTTTTTCACTTTGCAAATAAAAATTAAAAAATAAAAATAAAAAAGGGGAAAATAAAAGGGGGGGGGGGGGGGAAACAAAAAAAGGATAATGTGAAGCTACTAGAAATGGTCCACTGTGGCATATTCTGACACAAGAACAGTTAAATGGATGTATTTCAGAGATAAAAAGAAAGCAGCAACTCTGAAATATTGTAATTGTTGACACAATATAATGCAGATGTTGGCAAAATACTGTGTTCCTGTTGAGAAGTGAATCAGTCCACCCACCATCTGACCATTCGTTACACCATGGAAACCTGGAAACCTTTGGAGTGCATTCAGTACAGCAAGCACAGCACTGTTCTAGCTGATTAAGTTGCACCCTGTATTTCAGGCTCTCAAGGCCATGAGACAGAGATGCCAATTTTAGCAAAAAGGTTTTTCTGCAGGAAGGAAACAGAGTATTATTATATATTACATTTCTTGACAACGCAACTGGAAAAAAGTGCCTGCATTCTCCCTGCCAGCTTCTTGGCTGTGTTTAAAATAAAGGAATGCAAAGGAATTTTTTTTTTCCTGTCTTCAGAATATTTAGAAACAATGGGGTGCTTTCCTCTGTATAATGAAACCCCTTTGTGCTACACTACAATAATAACTTTTTGATGCCATTAAATGTAGTAAGAAGAAGAAGGAAATCATCTTAGATACCACTCTAGTTTTCCATTTAGCAGCTTTCCCTAGATGGGGATTTCAATGAAGCTGTGTCCATTTCCCCCATCTTCATCCATGGGGAAAGTGTAGATGAAAGGAAGAAAACTGCATATTTTAGATACTGAAGTTTAGGAAGAACTTTGAAATATTTGCATTGTTTATGCAGAGTGATAATTATGGGTTTGATGCTGTCAAAGAAGGAAGGAAACCAGCTCCTACAGATGATCATTCACACAGATGGAAGTGGGATAGGAAAGATGACTGAAGATGTCCTGCTACCCTTCAGATAATCTCTGTAATCAGATATATGAGGAACAATAAGAAAAATTAAATTTGACTCCATTTCTTTCTACTGTGGATGAGGATCTCAACAGTTCTGCTGTTGTTAGGAGCAGCATGGGAATCTACATTCATCTTCCTACTCGATGAAAATCTTCTGAATTTTGATCTCTCTGTCTTAGAGGAGTACTTCAGCAGTAATGTGAGGTGATTGTTCAAAGTAGCAATGGGGAAAAAAAAAAAAAGAAAAAAAAAAAAAAAAAAGTGATATTGAAAACTGAAATGTGGACTTTTAGGAACTCACATGACACCAAAAACTAAAATTTTCCCGGAAAATTGAATTAGGATAGATACTGAACTATCCCATCTATCTGTGCATCCCTGTTTTTGAGGAGTTTAGGTCATGACTGTCAATGTTTTGGCTTGCCTGGGTTGTGCTGAGTGAAAAGTAATTGTGCTGTGCCACATTAGTGCAGGTTATTCTCACATTGTTCATCACAGATGTTGATGAAATTTTACTCTTTCAGAGCTTCATCCTTCAAAACAGTTGTGCACAAATGGACGTACTGCCAAAAATCAATGACATGATTGTGAAGTGCAGGATAGAGTTTACAGAAGTCTGGAGTGAAGACGTGGTTGTCTTTTGAGTTGAATATCTGATTGAGACTCTATACATTATGTTTGAAAATTTGCAGGTCATGTATTTATATTGACTGAAAATGGAGTTGCAGATAGACCTAAACACTGATGATCTTTTTTACAAACTTGAAGCCTCTCCTTTTTATTTTATTTTATTTTTTATTTTTTGGAAAGCGTGGCTGGCTACTTTTCAGTGTTCACAGGGATGCATTTAGCTAGTGTATCAAAATGCACATGCTTACTTGCCACTGCTTGAGTTAGCACTGCAACATATCCTCCCCATACCTTGATTTCAGTCTAGATAAGGTTAATAACAGAGCAGAGTTTGGTCACTGATGAGTGGCAGTTTTGTGCTCCTGATCTGACTGGGCTGCCACCATGACAGCAAAGGGCAGAGAATGGGTCATACTGTGAGCTGTATTGGCCTGCATATGGCCCATAGTCAAATTGGACATGCCTGGTTTAGACAAATGGTATCATCAAATCATAAGAGATAAAGAAGTGAAATCTAATAATTTTATATATAATTTTGAAGTCCTTGTTTTCTTTTAAGATAGTGTTTGAAATTTCAATTTTTAAAATGAATTGCTTCATCTAAGTGTTATGTTTTATGAGTGATCTCGATGATACATTGGGCATCAGATGCCGTAAAATTCTCTTTTAAAATAACTCATAAAATTCTCTTTTCATATAGATTTGCACAGAGTCCACTATGTCTTGACCATACAATAAATAAATAAGAAACAGAAACAAATAAATAATAGTGAACATCCTTCATGGTGTTCTCTGAACCTCTGAAGCACTCTGGCCTATAACAATCCTTTTTCCTTTGGCAACTGTTGCTCCAGTCATGCATGTCAACACACTGAAAGAACAGCTTACTCTTCTCACATTTTTGCTTTTTATTTTTATTATTATTATTTAATAATAACCAGGATTGCTACTGTTTCAGTGGTGTATTACTGTAATACTTTATCAAAACAATGCCTGCCAGGAATTTGTGTCCCATGAGAAATTTTATTTCTTTCTTTCAAATGACAAGAAAGAAAATACAGTTTATAGAATTTCTAAGTGATATTTACATAATCGTGGACACCACAGAGTCAATGTAGTTAGTAGACTTCACTAGGTTATTTTATCACATAACTGCAAGGAGGCAATTTCATTTTAGAGAGGAATTCCTGAGAAAAAGAAGTTAAATCCTTAAACTCTGGAAATATATAGTCAGATTTCATTTTTTTTTTTTTTAATTTTTTTTTTTTTAAGATTGTAGGAGCCATATTGATTTTTCATCTCATTATGAATCAGCTACTTCAAGAATAATAACAAGGTTTTGACCTAATGTTCCTAATATCAGTTTCTCTGAACACAGGGATTTCATAGGACCCATCAGCCTGACCTCACTGCCTGGATAGGTTATGGAGCAGATCATCTTGAATGAGATCTCAAGGTATGGGTGGGACAGTCAGGCCCAGCTAGCATGGTTTCATTCATGAAAGGAAGGGCCAGCTTGATCAATCTGATCTCCATCTATGATTGAGTGATGAGCCAGGTAGATGAAAGACTGTTGATGTAGTCTACCTAACCTTCAGTAAAGTCTTTGATACTGTCATTTCCACCTTTGGTGATGCTATGATTCTATGATTTTATAACTTAGATGTAGTTTCTGTATATTTAGGAATATTCAATGGATTTTTCTTCCATAGATTTGAATACTATCTTCTTGATTTTTTTCAGAACTTTTATTATCCTTGCCCTTCTCCGGAACAGGATTTCTTTAGATCTGCTTATTACAGATTTTCTTTACTGTGTGAAGAAAGAACTTCTGTATGCTTTCAGTGCAGGTCTTGATAGATTTTTTTTTATTATTATTTTATTTTTTTTAATTGCTTTAAGTTTTGTTGTTGTTGTTGTTTGTTTTTGAAAGATAATGAACAAGTAATCCTTATTTATCACCATCAAAACTTACAGGATTTTGAAGGTTTCAGTCATATCCCCTCTATATTATTCTTTATGAAAGTTAAAATATTACATCTGTAATTTTCACTGATTTACCCTTCCATGAATCTTGTAACCTGTGCTCATCCCTATTGTGATGACTGAAATATGGACAGTATTCAAGATGTTATTGAGCCATATTTGTTTCCAGGCATCTAAATATGTTTTCTGTTCCATTCTCATTTGTTTTCTGTGGATTTCTAGTGTTCAATTCTGAAGATATTTAGGGTGGATATTTGGAAATACTGCTCCAGAAGAGTGTTCTGGCAATAGAACAGGCTGCCCAGGGAAGTGGTGAAGCCACCATCTCTGGAAATTTTCAAGAAACTTGTAGGTGTAGCAGTTAGCAAATATCAGGGTGGTGATAGGTTGATAGTTTGACTATGTGATATCTGTCCTCTTTTTCAACATTACTAATTCTGTTATTCTATGTTCTATTTACATTTTGGACCTCAGTTGAACCCTGAGCTGACATTTTCATGAAAATTTATATTACAATGCCTAGATCTCATATCTGAAATGCATCAGAGTCACAGAATCCCAGAATTATATGTGTTGGAAGAGACATTTAGAGATCATTAATCCCAACCTCCCTGCTATCCAGGTTCCCTACTGTAGGTCATGCAAGCAGGTGTCCAGATATTTATAGTCTTGAATACCTCCAGAGGAGACTCCACAGCTTCTCCTGTCAGCCTATTCCAACGCTCCATTGCTCTCACAGTCAAGAATTTCTTTAGTATGGAACTTGCTGTGTTCCAGGTTCCACCCATTGCCCCTTGTTCTATTGCTGCTCATCACAGAAAAGATTCCTCTTTATGATGATAATCTATGAAGAGTGGCATTTAAGAACCTAAATTTAATGTACGTTCAAACAATAACATCCTCCCTTTAACTGTATGAAATCTATATGGGGTAGGCTTTCACTGCTATAGAGACTGAAAGGAATCTGTGACACCTGAGGTTGTTCCTGTGCACATGACAATATGTATCTTGGGTAAGCCTAAGCTCATGTGGATCCTGAATTTTCTTAGCTGATGAACTTAATCATACTGTCTAACAGGAAGGCTTTGAATTCACTATAAGGAAGGGAATAGTCAATTTTAATAAATAAAAAATAAAATAAAAATGAAAATAAAGATTAAAATGAAAATGAAAATGAAAATAGAAACGATCTAAGAAATAGCATAAAAATATCTGTAACAACAGATAGCCAGAGGCAGAAACGAGGCATTAAGACCTCCTTCAGGTGTACAACTCCACATTTTCTTCAGATAAATTCCCTGATTCACAAAAAAGAGCCAGAACAACAGAGGCTGAGTGATTATGTATGTATTTCTTCCCCTTCTCACTGTTGGATATGAGCTGTTGTAGATATGCAAATAAATAATAAACAAAGAAAGGAAAATTCACACATATAAATGTACAACTTTCATAAATGTATATCAATCATGTATACCATCAAACAAGAAATAGATACTATAGACAAGTGGAGCTCTGTCTAATTTGAAATAAAAAGAAAAACCCAACTCAGAAGTCCAGTGATATGCATAACTATGTCTAATTCATTTAAAACTAATCTCAGGAGGAGGTTGTTCATGGCTAGTCTAGGTATACTATGGAGGCTTAAAACTCCTGCAGATAGGAAATTAACTGGAGTATATTTAGGACCTGAGATCTAAGAGTTTGTTGTATTAAAAATCCAGAAGGAAAGTCTGAAGCAGTCTTCAGTTCTTAAATCATTGGCACTTCTGTCTGTCCATTTAATACAATGTAGGGAGACTGGTTTGGAGATACAAACATAGCTATAATTAGACACAGATACATGTATAAAAATATAAAATATTTTGAGCTTTCCTGTGGATATGCTTGGAGAACAAACTTAGGTTGGAATACTTGTCCAGTTGCTTAATGGAGGTACTGAAAATATCCAGAGAGTATAAAATATGTCCATTTTCATTTTTTTTCCCCCTGATTAGATTAATGTGTTCTAATATTGTATCTCACCTAACATAACGTAAAAAGCCTATGAGGAATAAAAACCTCTACAGAGTGAATCAAGAAGGAAATAATTTTTATCCACAAATGGAAACAGGTGTGGCTCTGTTTTTAAGAAAGCCTCCTTCCCTGCAGTTTGACTCCTCTCCGCACTTAATAGATTTCAGTAGAAACAGGTACCAGAGTTGATTATTAAAATGGCTAAAATAGCATGAATATTGATTTTAGGTCAACATCAGAAAAGCAAACTGAATTTTACAGAAACTGAGGGCCCCCAAAATCAATAGTGAAGAACTCATGGGTGAAACTGTGGGGATGTGTGGATACAGCATCTGTAAATCTTCAGATTGCTTTTGAATGCTTGTCTAAAATATGTTTTACTTACAAACAAAGATTAGATTCAGTAAAGGCATAATGGGATAAAATGTACATCCTATAGTGAGACTCACAGCTGTAGTACTTCCTTGGCATTAATCTATGAATACATGTATCTACTAAATAACTAAATAAAATAAAATAAAATAAAATAAAATAAAATAAAATAAAATAAAATAAAATAAAATAAAATAAAATAAAATAAAATAAAATAAAATAAAATAAAATAAAATAATCAATAATAGTGTGAAACATTACATAACCGATATCATTGATTGTCCCATTTCTGTTGCAAATGTCTTCTCAGTTTTGTACTTTCTTTGTAAAACAATTTCTCAAGATGTACTGTGAGCTGCTGCAGTTTTTTCTCCTTTTTCTTCCAAGTGCATTGGTACTTGCCATATAATACTTTTCTGAGACTTTGGTAGTTTTCCCATTGAGTTCAACAAGGTCAAAGAAAGACTGATGATAAGAACTTTTAAAAATAATACCCTTGAACAATTTGTTTCTGAAATTATTTAGGATAAACGAAGTTTTACAACAGGGCAAGGAATTGAAAAGATCAATATAGTAATGAGTATGTAGTTCTGGTAATGACTAAGATTCTTTAGATATGTAAACCACATTCTTATCCATCTTTCCTCCTATTTTTCTTCAGACTGTCTTAGAAGTTTTGAGATGATAATTCAGGTAGAGTTACTGATTTACAATATATTTTTGATGTATGTGATACTTCAGACTATGAAATAAAACACTGGACAAATATCACTTAGACAAAAAATGCTCACATGGTTAAAGAACTGTGAAGTTTCACTGTACATGACCATATCTCAATAGCATATTAATATTAGTAAGGTATACTTTGCTACTTAGTGATACATATATAATTATGATGATGTTTGTTTATGATTGTGCATGTAGACGTATATATGCATATCAGATTTCTATGCATTTTCAAATAAATTCAAGTGACATAAACAAATGTACCTTTCAATCTACTTAGCTTTATAACCATTAAGTTCATTTAATAGTTCAAGACTCCAAAAAGATTATTATCCTACAAATTAGCCATTTGTAGTCTGTATAAAAACAAAACAAAACAAAAACTATTAGCAGTGTGATTGCTTATTTTGCTTCCAGTTGTAAGCTGCATAAAGTTCTCACAGAATGATCAAATGATAATATGTATTCTTTCACTCCATAGCATATCGCTTTTTACCTTTTTTGAATGCCACTGTCACAGTATTTTGGGCCTCCTTAGTACAAAATCTTATATCTAATTAAGATTACTGAACTGTGAAATAATAGCAACATGGACATTTACACCTGGAAAATGAATAAATTTAAATTCTCTGAATATGTCTGGAACTTGCACATTTTCACCTCTTGAACAAAATCAGCCCCAGCACTATCTTGCTGCCTTTGAAGAAAGCTCTTTTTCTGAGGAGACATCTCACAGTGTTCAGCCTGATTTCCTGTTCAGAACAATTCGCACAAAGACAGAACAAACTTCAGAAATATGGACAGATATTATGATTAGGAATCTACATAACTCTTGACAATACTTAACTCCCTCAGCCATTTTTTGTCATTAGCTTGAGTACCATGGAATTACAGGTAAGGAGAACACTGAGTTATGAAAATGACTGACTGAGTCAGTTGCCTAGCTCACAGTTAGAGGGAGATAAAACTTGGTAAAACAACCTTGTATTAGACCAAATCACTAAAGCCGCCAAAGCAAACTAAGAAAGACAAAACAAAGGGCACATCAACATAATGTACATATTGTGAGGATTCTTGAAGGTCAGAGCATGCTCTTTTACTTCTTAGTGACATATAATGCCAATATTTGTCAGACCTTGATGAAGACCAAAGCTCAGGCAGAAAAAAAAAATGCACTGCATGACATTTGTTCTCAGACTTCTTACTTGGAGCAGTCTTTATTGTAGACACTGGCTATGAACAGAATTTACAGCAAAAAAAGAGAAAAAAAGAGTCTGAGTTTGACACTATAAGACAGAGAGCAGGTTTCCCACTGTTGCAGCATGATGAATTACAGACATGAATAACTCAGTAAGAAGAAATAATGTTTTACATAAACACCAAAATAAATGATAGGCCTGGTTTCCAACCTTTTTAGTATGAAAATAAACCAGAAACTAAATTTCAAGATTATATGAAGTTATTTGAATTTCATGTTGATGAAATGCAATGAGAAAATCAATGAATTGTATTTTACTTAATTATCTAAGTGTAATACACTTCACAAAATTCTGCTTATCTGCAAACCTTCATGATGAAGGTCCCTATGTAGACACTGATCCATTCAAACATGCATTTTTTTGAAACATGTGGGAGAATTTTTCCTCCATTCCTCCCTTCCTCCCTCCTTTCCTTCTTTCTTCCCTCCTTCCCTCGATCAGTTATTTCCTTCCTTCCTTCCTTCCTTCCTTCCTTCCTTCCTTCCTTCCTTCCTTCCTTCCTTCCTTCCTTCCTTCCTTCCTTCCTTCCTTCCTTCCTTCCTTCCTTCCTTCCTTCCTTCCTTCCTTCCTTCCTTCCTTCCTTCCTTCCTTCCTTCCTTCCTTCCTTCCTTCCTTCCTTCCTTCCTTCCTTCCTTCTTTCCTCCTTTCCTCCTTTCCTCCTTTCCTTCTTTCCTTCTTTCCTTCTTTCCTTTCCTTTCCTTCCTTCTTTAATCCCTCCCTCCCTTCATCAGTTCCTTCCTTCCTTCTTAATACTTTTCTTAATTGTAAAAAACTGTTATAAAAAAAATAAAAAGTAGATATAAATGACTATTCCCTTTTAGGGTAATACATGAAAAATAAAATTAAAAAAAAAAAAAATAAATCTATGTATATGTCCATATTGTTTCTGCTTTTGGATAGATTTGTACTTGTAGCTGTCAGACCCTGATTTCCTAACTTTGAATCTCATTAGACACTACTCTATAAATCTACTAGCAGAGAGTAATTTGAAAAAAATTAACAAAAAATTTTGGTCTAAAAAGGGATGAAAATGCACTAATTTTCTTAGTAAAAAAAAGAATAAAGATCCTTGTAGGCTTTTCCAAAAAGAAATGAATCCACAGAATAAAAGCTAGTGCAGACACGTATATTTAAAATCCTATGTACAAATATTTTAATCCAAAAAGCAACAAACCCAACCAGAAACTGTCAGACACACCTTGGTATCAAAAAAGGCGATTTGGATAGTTTGATTTTGCCAGCTCCCTGTCATTTCATGTTTTCAGCATGCATGTTGCTTTAGATTTGGTTGTGAAATTGAAGAACAGGACATTTTAAAATGCCATATAAGTTGTCTACTCTCTGCTGTATGACAGACAATTTTAATATTACCGGTTAACTAAAACCCATGTCTACCTCTTATCTTTGGACTCAGTTTTGGTAAGTACATTTAAGTGACTCTAACACTCAGGCAGTCATGTGCGATGGTGATGGTAAATTTTCCAGGTTAATCTCATTTCATCATAAGCCATGATCAGCATCTTAACTTTTTAGTTCAAAAATGACTTGTAAGCATGGTGTCTTGTAACTGACTGGTGTCACTCATAGATGTATTGTTTGCCCCCTGCTTTCTCTGCCTAGAATTAAAATTTTCCTTTCAACCTTTGAAGCCAAGCAGAGTCGTTCATTACCTTTCAGATGCCACACCAGTTTAATCACATTGATAGAGGGCTATGCAATCAAAGTGACAGTTCAATGATGATTTGCATCATGCCTGACTCATTACTTTGTGAAGAATTTGGCATGCCAATCAATGGAAAATGATGCACAGTCCCTTGAAAAATGACAGTAATCCATTTTCCACCAATTGGCAAGATAAGTCCTTGACAGACTAACAAGTTAGGGCCAAAGCCAAATTTTATTTGGCATGTTTCTCCCTTTGCTGCCATTTTGCTAATCCTGAGGGTATTTATCTAAGCAATAACTTTTGTTTTTCTTTAATGTTAAGGTTCTCATATTTTTCAGGATTTAGTCTTGCTTTCCAGGAAAGCCCTTGAATGCATGGATATCCTTGTAGTCATGATGAATCTGCCATCATATTAAATACTTTCAAATAACTATTTTCCGTTGAAAATATCTTGATAAAGTTCATGTATTTCTACTTTGATAATGTTGTTCAAAATCATCTTTGTCTAGCTCACTGTGTGATGGCGCTTTCCCTTCTGCAGAAAGCTTTTCACTACTGCTTGGCACTTCCTCGGGGTTAAACAGAATGGAGCTTTCTTTGCACATATGCATTCTGGACTCCACTGTTTTGACCAAACAGAGTGGTATGCACCATTCAGCAAAGTTCTTTATCACAGAGCTAAATCTGAATTTAAAAGGAACTTTCAGTATTCAGATTTAAGAGAAAACAAAACAGTACAAAGTTTTTACCATTTAGAAAATTTAGGATGTGTCACTAAATTCTCAGCCTTAGTGTGAGCACTGTGTTGGACCTTGGTGTGTGTTACCCTTGCTCAGGGCAATTATGACTTTGAAAATTCAGCAAGTTTTTCAATACTTAATTCAATCCCTTCAAAATCATAGTTTATGAAAAGAGAATGTGTGGTGATGGTTGTGGTTAGAGTTAAAAGGAAAATCATAACGATTGTGGAAGGAAAGGAATGTAAAATAATTTTGATTTGACTGAGATTTTATCATTATGATCATTGTAAAACATAAATTAAACTGAAAATATTACTAAACTGATGTGATTGGGTATTTAGCCACTTGATGTGAGGCTCTTACGAGAACAGAGAATGTGAGCATGTATCTCTGATTTTAGTTTGAAGTAATCACCTCCATATCCCAAACAAGGATGCCATAGAAGAAGTTGAAAAATGAGGATGGGTTTTATTATTAGTAGTAGGATGAGATTAATACCTTCGGAAAATGCCAGTTTTGGTCTGTTGCCTTCAGAGACATTTAAATTGATCAGGTTAACCCATAATTCAATTACTGTTTTTTAAAGTCTTACCTACAGTTGTCTTAAGTATACACTCCCATTTCTTTATCTGAACTTCAGTCTAGGTCATGAAAATACTGATGAAGCTATATTGGCAAAGAAGATAACCAAACTAACCGACAAAGGTGTTTTTGTTGTTGTTGTTCTTGTTGTTGTTGTTTTCTCCCAGATGGATTTATGGGTATTTATAGATTCTTAGCTCAAAAAATAGTCAAGGTAGCATAATTAATAGGGCAATTCATTGTTGTTCTGGAGCAGGGAAAATTGATAATAGAATGGTGTATCTGGAAACAATATTAATGCTGAATTGAAAATTATGCTTAGGTAAGATACCTAGGTGTACCTTATGAGATTAATTTCACTCAGAATTCCTTTCTTTCATCTTTTTTAATGAATATACATATTTCTTTTAGTATCAATATGTATAGTGTTTATTTATGCATATGTTAAACTGAAAATGGAAAACAACATTCCGCTATTTATATGGGAAAATGATATAGTAAAATCTATTACTGAGAAAACAATTTGTCTATATACATATACAGTCACCAAAAAGAACTGCACAAACTCTAAATGTATTTATTAACAACACTGATTGATTGTTAAAGCAGTGAGATGTTATTTCCTACTTATATTCAACTGCTGTCATTGGATCACAAGTCTCTTTTTGAGATGTAGCATTTTTAGGATGCTGCTCTGCAGTGATGATTTTAAAATAAATACTTTCAGACAGCTTTACAAAACATACGAGTAGGGCAAAAAAACATCCTTTTCTCAGCTGTAGACAGTTATTGCCACATCCTAACATAAATAATAGAAAATAGTCTGAGTTTTGCGTTTTAGATCTGATAAATGCATCAACAAATATTGTGGGGAACATCTGCAAAATAAATACATTAAAAAAATCTGGAAAAAATGCATTAAAAATGTTTTAAAAAACTGAGTATTTAAAAACAGTATTGGGGGAAAAAGGAACATTTTCAAGCCTTCTAATATTTTCACACCAAACATGGGTTCTTGTTAAAAAAAAAATTGATGTTGAACCTTTCTGAAAGAAGCTACATAGCATTTCAGTAAGCTACCCAGCTTTATGTTGTTTTGTTTTTGTTTTTTTTTGTTTGTTTGTATCATTGGTGTTTGTTGTTGTTGTTGTTGTGGTTTTCTTATGTTTTTGTTTCTTTGTATTTTTTTTTTTCCAAAGTTGGATGGTGAATCCTATTCTCAGAGGTATAACAGACCCAACCATGTGTAACACAGTTATAAAAATGCACATACAATTCTAATGCTGACAGTTCTGTTTCAAAAACCTGCTTTGCCCTGAATTTCCATTTGCTATATTCAAGCTTACTGCAGTGTTATAGTGAATTTAAGACACTTAAAGTTCTCATATATTGTGGGGTTTTCTTCTTCTTCTTCTTCTTTTTTTTTTTTTTTTTTTTTTTTTTTTTTTTTTTTTTTTTTTTTTTTTTTTTCCTTCACAAAAAATATCATGAAGACAACTGCTCTTTCCTTGTTACAAATGTTGAAAATATCTTCAGGGCAGAAAGCCATTTCTTACCCAGCTCTTCATATGAATTTATTCAGATATATAGTCCCATTCTGAAAGGGTTTGACTCATCTATTATTGGAGATAAATAATACTGCAAGGAGCTTATAAACAAGCCAGATAAATGAAAAAAGAAAATATTTTCCCTTCATAATAAGTGGGAGATTGAGGAAAAGGCACTTTGCCTAAGGAAATTTATCTCAGTGCTGAACTTGAACCTTTTTACCAGAATCCTGATTCAACATCTCCAGCACTAAATTGTCATCCTATGTACAGAGACTGCAACCCTAGCTTTGGTGGAGACTTCAAGTTTAATTTTTGTAAAGGAAAAAGAAAAAAAAACAATCTATTCCAGTCAGTCTATGTCATCATAAAGCACACAATCACAGAATTGCAGGGCTTGGCAGGGGACTAAAGAGATGACTGAATTCAACCCCTTCTAAAGCAGGTACCCTACAACAGATCATCACAGGCAGGCATTCAGACAGGCCTGAATATCTCCACAGACAAAGACTCCATAGCCTCTCTGGGAAACCTGTGTCAGTGCTCCATCACCCTTACCGTAAAGAAGTTCTTCCACATGCTATTATGGAACTTTCTATGTTCAGGTTTTAGTCCACTAGTCCTTGTCCTGTCACTACACACCACCAAGAAGAGCCTGGCCTCATCCTTTGCCTCCACCTCCCTTTAGATGTTTATATACTTTAATCATATCCCCCTCTATCTTCTTTTCCTCAGGCTGAACAGACCAAGGTAACTCAGCATTTTCTCATATACAAGGTGCTCCAGGTCCAAAACTACCATCTTTGTGGCCCTCTGCAGGACTCCACCTAGGGGATCCCTGTCTTTTTTGAACTGGGAAGTGCAGAACTGGACACAGTGCCCTAAACGTGGCCTCAGCAGAGCAGAGAAGGCAGGGAAGATCACCATCCTCAACTGGCTGGCCACGCACTTATTAATGCACCACAGGATATCATTGGCCTCCTTGGCCACAGGGGCACACTGGTGCTCATAGTCAACATGTTGTTGTCCATCAGAAAACCTAAGTCCTTCTCCACAGTGCTCTTCTCCAGCAGCTCATCCCCTAATCTGTACTGATGCATGCAGGTATTCCTTCCTAGGAGAAAGACTCTATATTTACTCTTTTTAGACCTCATCCAGTTTCCTCCCTGCCCAAATCTCCAGTTTGTCCAGGTGTTGCTTAATGGTTGTACAACCTACCTGTGTGTCAGCCACTTTTCCCAGCGCTGTATCATCAGCAGATTTGCTAAGAATGGACTCTATCCCTTCTGTAATTTGAGTTTACATTTTGTATACATCACATTATTACTAATTCAACTTGAACAGTTTTGTTATTTAGCTACTTCACTAAATGACAATAACTTTACACAGAAATTAGAGAAAATATTTATTTGATCAATGATAACTTTCATTAACTTGACCAATATCCTACACTTTGAGAAAGTTTTGTATTTCACATTGTAATGCTAACTTAATACAAAGATAAAGGGGAGCTACAGAAAAGAAGAGAACAGACTCATCAGTGAGGTCTGTTTTGATAGGACAAGGAAAAATGCTTTCAAACTCTAGGATAGATATAAGGAAAATACAGTGACAGTGATGAGTCATGAGAACAGGTTGCCCAGAGATGTGTTGGTTGTCACATTCCTGGGACTTTCAAGGTGAGGCTGGATAAGACCCTCAGGATCCTTATCTAGCTATGGTTGTCCCTGTTCATTGCAGGGAAGTTGGACTAGATGACTTTTAAAGATCCCTTCCAACTATAAGGATTCTGTGAATCCATAATTCTATGTGTGCTTATTTCTACAGCATCATAGAGGACCTTCCTGCCTCCAGGATGGCCAGCATTCAAATGTCTTACAAAGTGGACTACTTCAGCATTAGAAATAGACACCTGACAGGATGAAAATCCCTGCCTTACATTTTTCCTGTCATCCCACCGCAGTTTTTGTAAACACTGAGCTGCATTTAAATGGTCAAAGCATATTTCTGTTTTCTAGCATCATATCTGTTTTCTGCTCCAAGTTGTGCAAATTGGAAAGATGCAGACAGAAATGGAGGTAGGGATGCTCATGACTGAAGATACTAAATGGCTGAACAGGGTCAAGCATATACAGAGATATTCACCAAGCAGGTACAGAAGAACAGAAGCTGAAATGCTGGGGCATGAACAACTGTAATGGCAGTGTAATCAGGATATGGAGAAGCTAAACAAAGGATCTGTGCATCCTTTTCCTGTTTTTTTGGGAGGCTTTTTTTTTTGTTTGTTTGTTTTTGGTTTTTGTTTTTGTTTTGTTTGTTTGTTTGTTTTTGTTTTTGTTTTTGTTTTTTTTAACTAATGTCAGTCCTACACCTTAGTATAAGAGACATGTATCCTGATGTGCAAAACATGGTTTAAATTATCACTATATTTCTGCCATGTTTTCTATCTGGTTAGGATAAATACTTACAGCCTGGAGTTCATTTTACAAATTCTTTTGTCTTGAATTTCCTTTATAAAATGTTCTATTCTTCACAGAGGTCTTTTTGAGAAAAATATTTAAAAGGTGATAATTTCAGAGAGTAAAGTCAGGTTTTCTAAACAATGTAACAGAAATTCCAGGCATATGAAGACATAATTGAGGCTGTGATATCAAAATAATCTGTTGTCTTCAGAAATACTTGGGTGCTCCAAGGAAACTGAGGCTGTAAAACAGAATATATTATTAACATGGCTTTGCTTTAGATTCAGAGTAAATTCCCTTTTGTTCTGTCATTGTTATAGATTTCCTTCAGTAAAATCAGCCATGCAGTTATTCATAGGTGAAGATGAAAACTGTGTTTAAAAATGGAGGATTAAAATAAGAAAATAAAAAGATTGACAGAATCAATGTAATAATAAAATAATAAAAAGAATAAACTGACTAAATAAAAGCCTACCAGAAACAGAAATTTAAAATGTAATTGGAATTAGAAGGAAAACAAAACAAAACAAAAACAAACAAACAAACAAACAAAAAAACAGAAAGCAAAAAAAAACAACAGCTTATGCTGATATCTACTCTATCACTTGAACACTAGCGTGGTCTTTGAATTAAAACATGTAGTTGCATGAGAACAAATCCATTCCTATCGTGACTCCACTAACACTGAGAGTTACACTGTAGAGGCTTTGACAGGAATATGCGTATCTACCAGAGGCAAGAATATAAAATCATAGAATCACCAAGGTTGGAAAAGACCTAAAAGAATATTCAGTCCAGCCATTCACCTATTACCAATAGCACCCACTAAACCATGTCCCTCAACACAACATCCAATCTTTTCTTGAACACTCCCAGGGTCAGTGACTTCACCACCTCCCTGGGCCGTGTATTCCAGGGCCTGTCCACCCTTTCTGAGAAGTAACACTTCCTAATGTCCAGCTTGAATCTACCCTGCCATAGCTTGAACCCATTCCCTCTGGTCCTGTCACTAATGACACAAGAAAAGATGCCAACCCCCAGCTCACTTCATTCTCCCTTCAGGAAGCTATAGAGGGCAATGAGGTCTCCCCTGAGCCTTCTCTTCTCCAGGCTGAACAATCTCAGCTCCTTCAGCCTCTCTTCATAAGTCCTGTGCTCCAGACCCCTCACCAGCTTTGTTGCCCTCCTTTGAATACATTCCAGGGCCTCAATATCTTTCTTGCAGTGAGGGGCCCAAAACTGGACACAGTACTCTCTAGTGCTGAGTACAGGGGAACAAATATAAGATAAATTCTGTAATGGTCCAAATCATGTCAACAGCTCTTTTTCATGCTAGGTCTAAGCATGAGCAATTTTAGACCTCAAAGAAACCTGGAATATATCAGTGGCTTTGCTCTTGTGGAAGTCAGAAAATATAGAATGATTAAGTCATACATTACTGAGAAAAATAGTGGCAAAGCTGTGAACTGATTCTGACTCTTGCTACCTGTCATATGCCTTCTTAAACATAAAACAACTTACTTGCTTTCTTGATTCCCAGGATGGTCTCATGTGTGAAGTGGCAACTGATGGCCGTCTTGTCCACTGTCATTGCCAACAACTGACCCCGGGATGGACCCCATCCAGAGAGAGACACAGTTATGGATGCCATGGAGTCCTCTCTCAATTTACATACCAGCATGGCTTCCACACATGCGCATCCTGTACACCTGCTATGCAATCCCATGCACACACAGACCTTCCCACTCCCAGAGTCCTCCCTTGCATAAATCATGTCATTACGGGGCATCTGGCAAAGTGCTTCTTCTTATCCCTGTTCCATGTTTCCACTTCAGCTGCTTTGGCTGTTGTTATCTTAGCAGTTCTTCACTCAGGCCCATCCCCCAGTTAACCTTATTCCCCAATAGCCACAGTGACCATGAAGTAGATGAATTTAAAATTTCTGGTGTTGAGAGAAAAACTGCACCAAAACCTCAGCCCTGGATATTGGGAGAGCACATTTCAGGTTTCTCAATCAATTAATTAGTAAAGTCCCCTGGGAAACTGTTTTTGAAGGCATTGGATTCCATCAGTTCTGGTCACTCTTTAAGTACCCCCTTAAGAGCACAGAATCAAGCAATACCAAAATGTCAGAAGTCAAGCAAAAGGAACAGAAGTCCGGCTTGGATGAACAGGGATGTCAGGAAAAAGAATGACCAGAAGAAATATGGCTGCTGGAAGCAAAGCCAGGTTACTTGGGAATGCTACAGGGATGCTGTTTGCTTTAGAGAAAAAGATTTGTGCTGCTAAAGCTCACTTGGAGTTGAAACCGGCCAGTAGAATAAAAAAGGTTTTTAAAATATGTTAGTAACAAAAGATGGAACAAAGAGAACATCGGTCTTTTGATGAGGCTGCTCACCTCACAAACCATGGCATAGGTACATCAAGAAATAACGCCTTCTTTGTGTATGTCTTCAGTACCAGTAATGGGCTCTGGAAGCTAGGAAACCTTGTTCAGTTTTTCAGGAAGGGCAAGAAAAATTTCCCTGCTTATTATAAGCCTGTCACACTCAATTCAGTGCCTGATAAAATTAAGGAGAAAATTTTGCTAGAAGTTATTGAAAAACACCTGAAGTCAATGCAGTCACTGGTCAACAAGAGTTCATGAAGGGAAGATTCTGTTTAACTAATCTGATTTCCATTTAGAACCATGGAGTTATAGAATCCTTAGAGTTGGAAGGAATCTCTGAAGGCCTTCTAGTGCAACTCTCCTGACAAGAACAGAGACATTACAGCTAGACAAGCTTATCCAGCCTGGCCTTGAAGGTCTCCAGGAATGGGTCATCCGCCACATCACTGGGCAATCTGTTCCAGTCCCTCACCACCCTCACTGTTAAATTTTTCTTCCTTTAATCAAACATAAATCTACCCTCTTTGAGCTTGAAACAATTTTTCTTTGTCTGTCACCACCTGCCCTGTTGAAGTGTCCGCTCTCTTCTTTCTTGTAGCTCCCCTTTAGAAATTAAAAGATTGCTATTAGGTCACCTTGCAGTTTTCTCCAGGTTGAACAGCCCCAGATCTCTCAGTCTGTCCTTGTAGTAGAGTTGTTCTATTCCATTAATTATTTTTGTGGCCTCCTCTGGATGTACTCCAACAGATCCATGTCTTTCTTGTACTGAATACTGCACATCTGGACATGGTATTCCGGGTGAGGCCTCACCAGCACAGACTAGAGGGACTGGATCACCTCCCACACATCTTCTGATGCAGCCCAGGACACAGCTGCCTTTCTGGGCTGTGAGATTCCCAACTTCTCTTATGACAAGATCAACCATCTGGTTGACCAAGGTAAGTCAGTTGAGTTATCTTTTTGGATTTTAGTAAAGCTTTCAATATTCTTCTCATAGTATTCTTCTGGAGAAAATGTCTAGCATACAGCTATAAAGTAACATAATGTGATGGATGACTACTTGGCTGATGGGCTGATCCCAAAGGGTGATGGTAAATGGCATTAAATTAGGCTGGTGAGTGATCACTAGAGAAGTTCTCCAGGGCTCCATTTTAGGGCCTGTTTTCATTACTGTTTTTATAAATGACTTTGATGTAGGACTAGAAGACTTTTTGAGCAAGTTTGCTAACAATTATAAATCAAGAAGAGCTGCTGACTCTGTCAAGCGTATCTTGCATAGAGCTCTAGACAAATTTGAGAACTGGTCAATCAGAAGCTGTATGAAGTATAACAAAAATGAATGGCTGATTCTGCACTAGGGAAAGGGCTCCCCTGGTTTTATACACAGACTAGGACATATGTTGGAGAGCAACGCCACTGGGAGGGTCTTGGTCAACAGCAAACTGAACATGTGTTGAAAGAGTGCCCAAGCAACACGGAAGGCCAACAGTATCTTGGGTTACATTAATCACAGCATTGCTGGGCATCCGTGGGAAGTGACTGTTTTTCTCTACCCTGCTGTGGTGTGGCTTTATCTTAAATAATATGTGCAGTTTTGGGCATCACACTACAAAAAGGACATAAAACTCTAGGATAGTGTCCAAAGGAGATCTACAAAGAGTCTAGAGGGGAAGATGTATAAAGTAAGAAAAATCAAGTCCCTCAATTTGTTCAGTCTAGAGAAGAGGAGACTGAGGGAAGACTTCATTGCAGTCTATAACTTCTTCATGAAGGAGAATGAAGGAGAAGGCATTGATCTCTTCTCTCTGATGGTCAGTGATAGAAGCAATGGCAATGACAGATGCTGTGACAGGAGTGGTTCAGGTTGGATATCAGGAAAATGGAGGTTGACTGGCTTCTGGAACAAACTCCTTAGAAAAATGATCACAGCATCAACCTTGCTGGAGTTCGGTAAATGCTTGGATGAAGCTCTCAGGCATAGGATTTGATATTTGGGTGGTCCTGTGTGGATCCAGAAGCTGAACTCAATGATCATTATGGGACCCTTCAAATTACAGATATTCTATTTTTTTTTCTATTACAACTTCTTCCATTCTGTTTACCTTAACTATTCAGTTCACTGTGCTGGCAGCACTGAAATAGTCCCCTCTCAGAGAAGCTGTTATAGATGCAGTGCAAATGATGCCAATAATATTAAAATATCAATTTAATATAATATTTAAAAAATCACTTGAGGAGCAGTGACAGTATGTTGCAGATGAAGTTGAGCATTTGGAAAAGGCAGATCAGATACCTGAGTGGTGATTTTTGATCTTGAAGTAAAGTTGCTCTTCCCCCAGATCTTGTTCATGGCAAACCAAATGTAGTCGGTAAATATCCTGCATGTTCACAGAATTGTACCTTCTGTAAATGTCCACATTCTTTCAAAATCTGAGATTCACTATTAATTCTTCTTAAGGTTGAGGCTATCACCTTTTAGTAAGTCAATCCCCCTGCCTATAAAAGATGAACCATACTCTCCATTTGCAGACAAAAGAAATTAGTTGCTATCAAGTGTTTCACAAATGACTGCGTAAGTATGGTCTGTTTAGTACAAAATTTTATTAACAGGGGAAAAAAAAAAAAAATCAACTGTTAATTTACCATCAAAGTAGACCAATCTCGTTAAATAGCCTTCAATTATTTCTTGATGTGTAAAGCTCCTTTTGTCTGTCCCAGTCTTTGGATCCTCGTCCTTCTCATATCAGAGTGCTCTCTCATTTTCTTACCGTGGAGCTTTAAAAATAAGCTGGGGAGTCATAAAAACTATCACTCTCCACAGATTCAATAGGCAGCCTAATAGAAAACAATTATCTTGAACAATGAAAAGATCCAATAACATTTGGGACATTAATATTTTTATCAAAGAGATGCACCATGCCACTGCACAATTCTGTTCAGGCCTACGAACCTGAGTAGGTAACTGTTTTGCACTCACTTTTCACAACCGAAGATCAGAAATTTCCTTGTGGTACAATTTTTTGAAAGTAAAGCCAGCAGCAGAAACAGGAGAGGTTTACTTACTACCCTCTGTTGTTCTAATGTACCTTAGTTTCCATGATACACTCTTAATAAAACAAAAGGGAACCTTCCGATAAAAATATCTCCCCGTTTTATAATGTAAAATACAAGCAATTTTATCAGCATTAACACTGATTGGCTTCCATTAGCCTCTTGCCTTCTAATAAAATTTATGATACCTTTCAGAAGCTCAATTTGATAGAAAGTGAAGTGATTACACCCTGCTTAGATATCTCTCCAGCATCTATTCCAACAATAATGCGGTAATTTTATGCATGAAATAGCACAATTGGCATAAATAGTTATAATACTGAGTGCTGTCTAAGGAACCTGGCTGCTGGAAAATTAGAAAGAGCTTCACACTTTTGAAACAGGTAATTAGGATTTCTTTCCATGCTCATAGGAGGCAGACTGGAGTTTCATTTTATATTTCATGTTTCATTAAAATATATGTGTTAAAAATAAATGTTGAATTTAAGGCTGTATGCATTATGAAAATTAAAGGTACAGCACTACTGTGGAAAGCAGGGTAAAATAGGCCTTTTTAACTTCTAATTTTGCTTCTGCCAAGAGTTTAAACACTTTCTGACAGGTAAATCAGGCTTCCACTGTTTTCAGAGCATTTAATTTAGAAAAAGCTGCATATGGCTGTGGTCAGCAAGATGAAGTGTAAAGTTATGCTCCCCAAACAAGTCTGGATTTGAATTTGTGCCTGCTCAGAAAAGTGGCTGGTTAATGATACAGGAAGCACTTCCAAAACAGTGTTGTCAGAATACTTATCCCTGACTTAGGTCCTGTTTAACATCTTATCGGGAACCATCTATAATTTTCTTCACTTCTGACCTCAGTCAGCAGTGCCTCCATATTTTTGAGTTGTTTCCATCAATGATCTTATTTAGCCCTTGATTCAAGCAAAAATTTCAGTCCTGCTGTGTCAAAACCTATCCATGTATTTTGGTTAAGAAGGAAATACATTTAAATCCTAGCAAGTGGCTGTTAAGGAGTAAATAGAAAATATTTCACAAATTTAAGGAATAAACAACACAGACCACTGAAGTTCACTGGCATAGCTTAGAAAGCTGCTTCTTATAGAAATTTTATTTTGCAGTCTAAGGATTTCTTTATTTCAACATCTTAAACAACATCTTAAACTAGAGGGATTCACAAGACAGCATGGTTTAAAAAAGTCAAGTAGACACTTTCACACAAACAAATTAATTCGTGAATTGGGCTTGACATTTCATAATGGAATATGGCTATACTATTGCTTTCCATAGAGAACAAGAAAGCAAACAGCAAAAATGAAAGACTAAACCAAACAATCTTTAAAGTCATTGAGGATGAAGGCAAATGTGAATATTTTTGTTATCATATATGAAATATATATTGACAATTTTGACTTGAAAATTATGTTTTTGCTTGTTTGTTTTAATTGTGTTATCTCTAGAATTTGAGTATTTTGAAGTCTTTATATGTATATATTCCTCTTTTGTGGGAATATGTCTAGCACTAATCTCACAGAAAAAAAAAAAAAACAACAAAAAACAAAAAACAAAACAAAACAAAAAACAAAACAAAAACAAAAAACAAAACAAAAACAAAAAAAAAGCAAGCTGGGAATGACTGGGGCTCAAATATCACTTAGCCCTGAAAAATCAGGAACAATTCATCATGCTCAAGAATTCCATGTTTTGTGAGGATACAAGGCACATTTCATGTTTCTTAGCTGTATCTATTTATATATTTATTTATTTTGTGTGTGTATGTGTGTAGCAAAGGACACTTTTTTATACAGAAAAAAATCAGTAAGGAAGGACATTACAACCGCCTTTATTGTAAAAGACAAGTAGAAAATACTTCCTAAAGAAACTGTCAGTGGTGAAGTAACTTTATTATCATTTTCTTTTCATAAGAAATGTATGTAAGAAATGAAAATCAATTGCGTTAAATAAAGGACAAAGCCACTTCAGTTCCACTGAAGAGGGAATAGCTCTTCTGCTGGCAGCTGCAACCAAAAAGGGACCTAAATTTTTTTGGTCAGTAGAATTTGAAAGATGTTTATTACAATAATATTAAGCCACAAAGAAAAGAAGATTTTCTGTCTCTGTTTTTATGCACATATAAGACTGTGGACTGGTAAATAAATGATACAGTCAGAACCTCCTGACTGTAAAAAAGGGCAGCACTTCATAACACTGGACTAAAATCCTCAAAGAAGTAATACATTTCTCTTTCCATGACTTAAATTTCAAAATTTGATTGCTATTGATTGTTATTTTTCTCTCTTTAAGGTCCACATGGAGATTGTGGAAGACCTTGAATGTTAATATAAGCAGAAACAATAGATGAACAATCTGCATAAAATAACAAACCTTAAAATAATAAAAAGGAAATGAATAAAATTCTCTTTGGCTACATTTTCTATGTGAAGCAATAAAGAGCAGGAACTTCTGTTTGTTTGTTTGTTTGTTTTTTTCCACAGTCCAGATAAGATGTCAAAATTTGTCATCATTTATAAATTAATTAATAGTAATGCATTTTTCAGATTGCCTTTTCTTCAATCTCTTCATTTTCTTGGCTGTTATTATACTATTATTATTACTTTTATATTTATCTCCCTGTCACAGATGCTTCTGCACTAATTTCATCAGTTCTTAGTTGCAGGGAACAGCTTGATGTGCTGGAGCCTGGCATGGAACAGCTGTGCTGTGGTCTCTGCAGCTTGGCTTACCAGGAGAAAAGGGTTTGTCTATATACTGCAGGTTGTACTCCAGACACTCACACTCTGTTCTACCTGGGAGTCAGCCAGATTTCACCCTTTGGTATCATGTCACCAAGGGAGACACTAGAGAGTACACAAGAGTGATCTGAATTATTTCTAGGGAATAAATTATTCAAGAGATTTAGCCTTTGTTCCCAAGCTGGTCCTGATTAAAATGAATGTGATAGTTACACTTAAGTATTTACCAAATAGTTTATACAAACAAATTGCAGCCTATGGATAGTTCGTGAATTATTTACTTCAGCTATTCATTCTCTGTTATTCCATAAACTGTGTTGTGTCCCTGAAATCATATGTTCCCTGATTGGATGACTAAAAAATTGCATCTCTCTGCTCTCGGAGTGGGTAACTGAAATCTCTGGAAGAAGGGTATAGCATATAATGAGCAGCAAACAGCGAGCTGGTGATGCTGCAGCACATTAATGTTTGGGTGACAAAGCTGACTTACTAATGCCTTCCCTCCTCTCCTCCTGTCTCCTGTCTTTGTCCATCTGCAGCCACCAAAATCTGTCATATTTACTACTCATTTGGGAGCTACACAAATGTGAACTTGTGCATTTTAAGCACACTTACTTCTGAAAGAGTCCAGCAATAGCACATTTTGGGGCTAATACTTACAATTCCAACCTCGTGTAGCTCTGAAGTAAGCAGCTATAAATGTGTAGCTGTACAACGCAGCATAGTCATATTGTTTTTATTGTTCTTGCTGTTGTTAATTAAACTTTTTCTTCATCAAAATATACTTTGATTTCCTTTGCAATTAAAGGTAGACTAATAATTATTCTTAGATCATACCATTTTACTAGCAATTAATTATTGAATTAACACAGATACGAGGGCAGCTCTTAAAGTATGCCTCCTATTTTGTTCTGTTGGTCCACGACTTCAGAGGTGGATGCTGGTGGTATGGCAACAGAGGCTGAACCTTCTCACCAATATTCCATTATATTTTGTTGTTGTGTGACAGATGGCAGCGGGAGAGTAGCCTGACAAAATGGCATCTGACATAAACGTGCATATGAAGCAAAGGTATGGAACTAAATTCCCAACTGAGTGTCTCTGACACTGGCTAAGATTCACTGATGTTTGCTGCTGAACATTTATGGACATCAAACAGTGGATGTTTCAGCAGTAGTGACCATGTGGTTACTACCACTGGAGTCTTTTATGAGTGTGGCACACATGAAATGTATCTCAAATTGAAAGCTAAGAGTTTATTCTTAGAGTAATGAAATGTTAATCATTATTAATCTGAATCTTATTAGAGCGGAAAGACAAAGAATACTTCTGTAATGAAGAAGTTATTACTTCTTAGAAGTAAAGAACTTGTGACTATCACTAAACACGCAGTTTCAGTTTTTCTCCCCACTTTCTAGTATTATCCTCACTCACCCATATTTCTTTGTCAGAAGAATGACCTGGATATTTATCAACACTTCTTGACTTTAGGATCCAGTTGAAGTCATTCATTTTATCTTGCTTATACACTCTCCATTACTACTTTGCCTTCACTGATCCACATCTCCACATCCAAATATATGATATTTGCTGCCTTTTTAATAGTAAGAGATTATTTCTTTTTTAAATCTTTTTTTACCCCTGATGTTGATTTCATCTAGTTCCAGGCCTGTGCTTCTTTAACTTGCCATGAGTGAGTTGTTTATATGTGAAGTCTCCAGTATTGGCTGCTTCCCCATGTCATCACCACAATCTTCTACTCTGTATCTCATTACATATACTGATTTTTCCAGGCCTCTACTGTCTGGTAAGAACTGTATTTTCTGTACTACTTAACTGTGTTAGTAACATAAAACAGTGGTGGTAGTATACAAAGACAAATACAAGTAAAACAAATTACCTATAGAAAAATTGCATTTAAAGCTAAACCAAGAAAAACAAAGCTGTAGACAGGTCAAGAAAAAAATCAGAACTAACTTGACAAGCCTCAACCCTGAGGGTTGGTCCCAAGTCTTCTTGTACTGACAAACTGTGTCCCTAGCTCACACTTCTGTGCCTTTGATGTCAGAAAATCAGAAACAAGTCTCAGGCTATTCCACATAAGAGATCTGTAAGTATGTTTCACTCATGCTATTGTCTCTGCAGGGTTAAGGAGATTAGATAATAGCTTTCTTCTTAAAAGACAAATGTTGGAAGAGAAGATGATATAACAGACGATATTCTCCTTTACTTTGCTACAAAATCATGAAGAAGGAATGAACATGATGCCTTGTCCCAAAGGAGAAGGCACTCAGCAGGGCAAACTCAAAATTATCTTGCTCATTTTAATCTACGTTGTCAAAGAAGAAAGAAAACTCATCCTGGACAACATGGAAAACAACTCATTTGCAAACCAACCTGAGCACAATAATGATTCTTGTGACTATACGAATAAAAGAGTATTGCCTAATAAATATTCACAAATATTTCAAGTGGCCTTCCCCTGACCATTTCTTACAGGAGAGAATATTCACAAGGAACAATCTCTAAAGTGGAACAAAGTCTCTAGAATAGAGATGGTAGGAGGTGGTTTCATCCCTAGGCTTCCCTGTTTAATTTCAAACACTGGACCTACACAAATTAAAAACTGAAAAACATAGTAGGGTGAATTCAACTTGTGATACAGTGCATCCAATTGAATGAGACTTCAGATGTAGTTTATACCTGTAGAGCATGAGTGTCCAACCATTTGGCTTGCTTGGGCGGCATTTAGTGAACAGGAATTGCCTTAGGCCACATATACATCAGTTGCTACAAAAGTAATTCCTCTTATTTATTTCCATGAAAACTACAACAGATACAACAACTACAGATACAAAGAGCATGATAATACCATTTCATAGAGCAAATTCTATAAACACAGATAAAGCATCAACAGATGCGAACATGTGTGATCTTTTATGTATGGAGGAATTCGGTGACACGCCTTTGTTTCATACACACTTTCACATCTCACATCATTTTGTCAGACTGTCCTTCTGCTGCTGTCACTCAGCAACAAAACACAATGGAATAGAGTTGGGAAGTTGCAGACTCTACTGCCATACTACCAGCATCTACCTCTGACATTATGAGCCAACACAATAAAACAGGAGGCATAACTTCTGGAATGGACCTGATAAAATATACATATTGCAACTACATAAGTGACAAAACATTTCAGTTATTAGTATTTTCTTAAAACATTAAGAAATAGAGAGGGAACAAACACAAATATGTAAAAATCAGTAGAATACTTGACCTTGCTTGTGTGAAACTAACACATCAGACTGCTTCAATGGAAGTAATTACAATTCTTTGTGAGTTCTCAGGGCGTTCATCAGAGATTTTTTTGATGAAATTTTACTTTTACTGTATTTCATTCTTGACAATTGTACTAAATGTGTGTACTGCCAGAAAGCAATGACATGAATAAGGTATGATTGTGAAACAAAGGATGATTTCTCTACTAAGATAGAGCTTATGAAAGTCTGGTGAAGGGACGTGATCAGATTTTTTGAGCTGAATATCTGATTGCAACTCTATACATTCCATTTGAAAATCTGCAGGTCATGTGCTTATATCAACTGAAAACACAAATAGATGATTTTTATTTATTTATTTTTAATCTTGAAACCTATTTTAGAATTTCTTTATCAAAATAGAGAGCATGGTTGCATATTCTTCAACATTCAGAGCCAGTATGTCACAACACACAAAATTATTTGCCATCATTTTAGTCAGCACTACACAACACTGCCTTCAGTTGACACAGCTTTAATAGTGCTCTGATGGCTTGGTTGGATCTGAGCAACGGGTGCATGCCTGGGGCCACTTCATGGTGAAAAGTCACTGTCTTTATAGTGCCGGGCAAGGGGTGGCCACATTGCAAGCAGCATAATGCCAGTCCACTTTCTATAAAACGTAAGCATGTTTATACTTTAGAGTATTTTACAAGTGGACATGACTGTCATCTGATTTTCAGAGCACTTTGTGTTTGCAGGAAATAAGAGGCTGAATTTAAATTCTGTGTGTCATTCCTCTGCTCTCACACATCTTGGTTCGGGCCCAAAGTGTTGTGCAAAGACAAGAGTGCGACCTCACATCCAGATTCATCTTGCATTCACCCTGTCTCCTTTTGCTATTGGAGTGGCACATGCCTCTTCCTCCAGCAGCTGGCAGGCTCATCTGGCTCAGTGTGCAAACTGACTCTCTCCTTTGTTTTCCTTTTGCAAACTATAATAACTTTGCCAGACTTTTCTACACGCTGGTGATGGATGTCATAGAAATGCCTGTCAGCACATAAATTAGGCTAACACTTGGGGTGGCCTAAAGAATTTTGCAAAGTAATGTCTGAGATGTCAGTGGGGTTGTGCCTGTTAGGCAGAAATTATTATAAACGCAACAATAGAGCTTATACACAGGTCTGAATGAGAACCACAAATTTGAGCAGGTTGCTGGCCATCTGAGTTTTACTTGCTGAGTTATTTCTCCAGATAAAGTCCTCAGTCACAGCCTGGCAGCTGCCTCAAGCACTGCCAGAAAAGCCATACCACTGTATTAGCATAACTAATGCCACTGAAGAAGATCTACAGATAAGGAAATGATTCAGTTTTACATGAAATTTCAACATGCCATCATTTAGGCCCTCCAGTCAGCGATGCTTATGAGAACAGCTACTTGTAAAGGCTCTCCAATCACATCTACAAGAAGGAAGGAAAACTGAACTCTTCCATTACCTATTTCCTCCTTCTGTCTGCTGTACATCACATCCAAAATGAAACGGTACAAGAATATAATAGTTCCAAAACTGCTGTTAGGGCTAAAAGCAAACAGAAATACAAAAATTTGAATAAATAAATAAATAGATAATCTTAAAAATATCAGGGCTTAACAAAACGGAACAAAAATATGCCTGATAAACTGCTTCAAAGGTGCAACACAAAGGCTTATATAAAGAAGAATCTGTGCTTAAAATATTCTGTGAGATCAGAGAAAGAGGGGATTCGTACTGTAAAACCAAAAATGGAATTCCACTTTAGTTTATTCTGTCTGTGTATATCATACTGTAACAGAACGTCAGCCCTTTTCAAGCCTCCGACAGACAGAGGACCACCCAACCTGCCATGTTTATCAGCAGCAGCAGCCAAAGCAGGCTGCTTCCAGAGGAAGTTTAAAACTCTGTGAATATTCCTAATTGTGACAGATTGGGGTGTACCCGACCCTAGGTACCTATCAGTTCATGCCCTGAAGCATGAGAATACAAAGCTCTTGTCATTTTTATCCCAGCTAGCAGAACTGCAGATGTTCTTTTTCATTTAAAATTGTGCTGAGCTTCTCTCATTCAAACTGTATATCCTTTATGGTGATGCCTTGGGCATGCCATATCTGCATGACTGAAGGGGCATTGAATACAGAGAGAAAAGAGAAAAAAGAGGAAAAGAAATGGACAAATCAATGAATGTACTCTGGATTTGCAATAATCTACAGCTCCATAGCTCTCCTTATAATGGGCATTTTCTTTTATTTATTTATTTATTTTTTTAATTTTCCAATAGCAAGACAGTGCTGAAAAAGGCAATATGCAA